>NC_056660.1:227262881-228595381 GCF_018350195.1 Panthera tigris
TTGAACTCACTCTTAGCTATATTTTAGGTCTAGGATTTGGATGAAGGAAATAACTGAAGAATCCAGTTTAGGTGAAATTAAATTCAGTCTTAGCCTCAGTTTCTTAGAAAATAAATCTGAGGCAAGGATTTGAAGTACTAATGATTACTTGGGAGGTGCTACACTAGGGTGGTGAGAGCGAGAGGAAAGGTGAGCAAAGACGTGTAGGGCTACATCACCAAAGCAGCCTCACAAAGAGCTGTGAAAAGACACAGTGGGCCCTACAGGTGCATCTCAGCACCAGAAGATAAAGAAGCCTATGTGAACAGCTCGTGGTGTTCACGATGGGGTAGGGTTTGGCTTCCTCCTGTTTCCTGTTGACCACTGCTCAAAGTTCACTCCACAGAGAGTTAATTCCTTGTGCTTTTGGCTTGCATTATTCAACTCTGCCTGTGGCCCCTAAGGATATCAAAGTCCATCCTGTGAAGTGGCATTCTTTTTACTTCCCCATTTTGTACGAGCTGTATACATTACCGGTGGCCTAATCTACGCCTTGTGGTCTGAATTCTGTAAGCAGGCAGGAGGCACCCATTTCACCCAAGGCTGATGGGCTAAGCTGCTGGTGGTAATTAAGGGCAAAAGACTGATTGGGCCCAAGGAGAGTCCAGGAGGCAAGAGGTGCACACGTAACTTGAGGAAGTGGTTGAAATGAGTGTCTTTTTTTTTTCACGTGAACATGCATTTTAATTTTAATTTTAATTTTATTTATTTATTTATTTATTTATTTATTTAATATATGAAATTTATTGTCAAATTGGTTTCCATACAACACCCAGTGCTCATCCCAAAAGGTGCCCTCCTCAATACCCATCACCCACCCTGCCCTCCCTCCCACCCCCCATCAACCCTCAGTTCTCAGTTTTTAACAGTCTCTTATGCTTTGGCTCTCTCCCACTCTAACCTCTTTTTTTTTTTTTTTTCCTTCTCCTCCCCCATGGGTTTCTGTTAAGTTTCTCAGGATCCACATAAGAGTGAAACCATATGGTATCTGTCTTTCTCTGTATGGCTTATTTCACTTAGCATCACACTCTCCAGTTCCATCCACGTTGCTACAAAGGGCCATATTTCGTTCTTTCTCATCGCCACGTAGTATTCCATTGTGTATATAAACCACAATTTCTTTATCCATTCATCAGTTGATGGACATTTAGGCTCTTTCCATAATTTGGCTATTGCTGAGAGTGCTGCTATAAACATTGGGGTACAAGTGCCCCTATGCATCAGTACTCCTGTATCCCTTGGGTAAATTCATAGGAGTGCTATTGCTGGGTCATAGGGTAGGTCTATTTTTAATTTTCTGAGGAACCTCCACAATGCTTTCCAGAGCGGCTGCACCAATTTGCATTCCCACCAACAGTGCAAGAGGGTTCCCGTTTGTCCACATCCTCGCCAGCATCTATAGTCTCCTGATTTGTTCATTTTGGCCACTCTGACTGGCGTGAGGTGATATCTGAGTGTGGTTTTGATTTGTATTTCCCTGATGAGGAGCGACATTGAACATCTTTTCATGTGCCTGTTGGCCATCCGGATGTCTTCTTTAGAGAAGTGTCTATTCATGTTTTCTGCCCATTTCTTTACTGGGTTATTTGTTTTTCGGGTGTGGAGTTTGGTGAGCTCTTTATAGATTTTGGATACTAGCCCTTTGTCCGATATGTCATTTGCAAATATCTTTTCCCATTCCGTTGGTTGCCTTTTAGTTTTGTTGGTTGTTTCCTTTGCTGTGCAGAAGCTTTTTATCTTCATAAGGTCCCAGTAGTTCACTTTTGCTTTTAATTCCCTTGCCTTTGGGGATGTGTCGAGTAAGAGATTGCTACGGCTGAGGTCAGAGAGGTCTTTTCCTGCTTTCTCCTCTAAGGTTTTGATGGTTTCCTGTCTCACATTCAGGTCCTTTATCCATTTTGAGTTTATTTTTGTGAATGGTGTGAGAAAGTGGTCTAGTTTCAACCTTCTGCATGTTGCTGTCCAGTTCTCCCAGCACCATTTGTTAAAGAGACTGTCTTTTTTCCACTGGATGTTCTTTCCTGCTTTGTCAAAGATGAGTTGGCCATACGTTTGTGAGTCTAGTTCTGGGGTTTCTATTCTATTCCATTGGTCTATGTGTCTGTTTTTGTGCCAATACCATGCTGTCTTGATGATGACAGCTTTGTAGTAGAGGCTAAAGTCTGGGATTGTGATGCCTCCTGCTTTGGTCTTCTTCTTCCAAATTACTTTGGCTATTTGGGGCCTTTTGTGGTTCCATATGAATTTTAGGATTGCTTGTTCTAGTTTCGAGAAGAATGCTGGTGCAATTTTGATTGGGATTGCATTGAATGTGTAGATAGCTTTGGGTAGTATTGACATTTTGACAATATTTATTCTTCCAATCCATGAGCAAGGAATGTCTTTCCATTTCTTTATATCTTCTTCAATTACCTTCATAAGCTTTCTATAGTTTTCAGCATACAGATCTTTTACATCTTTGGTTAGATTTATTCCTAGGTATTTTATGCTTCTTGGTGCAATTGTGAATGGGATCAGTTTCTTTGTCTTTCTGTTGCTTCATTGTTAGTGTATAAGAATGCAACTGATTTCTGTACATTGATTTTGTATCCTGCAACTTTGCTGAATTCATGTATCAGTTCTAGCAGACTTTTGGTGGAGTCTATCGGATTTTCCATGTATAATATCATGTCATCTGCAAAAAGCGAAAGCTTGACTTCATCTTTGCCAATTTTGATGCCTTTGATTTCCTTTTGTTGTCTGATTGCTGATGCTAGAACTTCCAGCACTATGTTAAACAACAGCGGTGAGAGTGGGCATCCCTGTCGAGTTCCTGATCTCAGGGAAAAAGCTCTCAGTTTTTCCCCGTTGAGGATGATGTTAGCTGTGGACTTTTCATAAATGGCTTTTATGATCTTTAAGTATGTTCCTTCTATCCCGACTTTCTCAAGGGTTTTTATTAAGAAAGGGTGCTGGATTTTGTCAAAGGCCTTTTCTGCATCGATTGACAGGATCATATGGTTCTTCTCTTTTTTTGTTGTTAATGTGATGTATCACGTTGATCGATTTGCGAATGTTGAACCAGCCCTGCATCCCAGGAATGAATCCCACTTGATCATGGTGAATAATTCTTTTTATATGCCGTTGAATTCGATTTGCTAGTATCTTATTGAGAATTTTTGCATCCATATTCATCAGGGATATTGGCCTGTAGTTCTCTTTTTTTGCTGGGTCTCTGTCTGGTTTAGGAATCAAAGTAATACTGGCTTCATAGAATGAGTCTGGAAGTTTTCCTTCCCTTTCTATTTCTTGGAATAGCTTGAGAAGGATAGGTATTATCTCTGCTTTAAACGTCTGATAGAACTCCCCTGGGAAGCCATCTGGTCCTGGACTCTTATTTGTTGGGAGATTTTTGATAACCGATTCAATTTCTTCGCTGGTTATGGGTCTGTTCAAGCTTTCTATTTCCTCCTGATTGAGTTTTGGAAGAGTGTGGGTGTTTAGGAATTTGTCCATTTCTTCCAGGTTGTCCAATTTGTTGGCATATAATTTTTCATAGTATTCCCTGATAATTGTTTGTATATCTGAGGGATTGGTTGTAATCATTCCATTTTCATTCATGATTTTATCTATTTGGGTCATCTCCCTTTTCTTTTTGAGAAGCCTGGCTAGAGGTTTGTCAATTTTGTTTATTTTTTCAAAAAACCAACTCTTGGTTTCGTTGATCTGCTCTACAGTTTTTTTAGATTCTATATTGTTTATTTCTGCTCTGATCTTTATTATTTCTCTTCTTCTGCTGGGTTTAGGCTGCCTTTGCTGTTCTGCTTCTATTTCCTTTAGGTGTGCTGTTAGATTTTGTATTTGGGATTTTTCTTGTTTCTTGAGATAGGCCTGGATTGCAATGTATTTTCCTCTCAGGACTGCCTTCGCTGAGTCCCAAAGCGTTTGGATTGTTGTATTTTCATTTTCGTTTGTTTCCATATATTTTTTAATTTCTTCTCTAATTGCCTGGTTGACCCACTCGTTCATTAGTAGGGTGTTCTTTAACCTCCATGCTTTTGGAGGTTTTCCAGACTTTTTCCTGTGGTTGATTTCAAGCTTCATAGCATTGTGGTCTGAAAGTATGCATGGTATAATTTCAATTCTTGTAAACTTATGAAGGGCTGTTTTGTGACCCAGTATGTGATCTATCTTGGAGAATGTTCCATGTGCACTCGAGAAGAAAGTATATTCTGTTGCTTTGGGATGCAGAGTTCTAAATATATCTGTCAAGTCCATCTGATCCAATGTATCATTCAGGGCCCTTGTTTCTTTATTGACTGTGTGTCTAGATGATCTATGCATTTCTGTAAGTGGGGTGTTAAAGTCCCCTGCAATGACCACGTTCTTATCAATAAGGTTGCTTATGTTTATGACTAATTGTTTTATATATCTGGGGGCTCCGGTATTCGGCGCATAGACATTTATAATTGTTAGCTCTTCCTGATGGATAGACCCTGTAATTATTATATAATGCCCTTCTTCATCTCTTGTTACAGCCTTTAATTTAAAGTCTAGTTTGTCTGATATAAGTATGGCTACTCCAGCTTTCTTTTGGCTTCCAGTAGCATGATAAATAGTTCTCCATCCCCTCACTCTCAATCTAAAGGTGTCCTCAGATCTAAAATGAGTCTCTTGTAGACAGCAAATAGATGGGTCTTGTTTTTTTATCCATTCTGATACCCTGTGTCTTTTGGTTGGCGCATTTAATCCATTTACATTCAGTGTTATTATAGAAAGATACGGGTTTAGAGTCATTGTGATGTCTGTATGTTTTATGCTTGTAGTGATGTCTCTGGTACTTTGTCTCACAGGATCCCCCTTAGGATCTCTTGTAGGGCTGGTTTCGTGGTGACAAATTCCTTCAGTTTTTGTTTGTTTGGGAAGACCTTTATCTCTCCTTCTATTCTAAATGACAGACTTGCTGGATAAAGGATTCTCGGCTGCATATTTTTTCTGTTTAGCACACTGAAGATATCGTGCCAATCCTTTCTGGCCTGCCAAGTTTCAAAAGAGAGATCAGTCACGAGTCTTATAGGTCTCCCTTTATATGTGAGGGCACGTTTATCCCTTGCTGCTTTCAGAATTTTCTCTTTATCCTTGTATTTTGCCAGTTTCACTATGATATGTCGTGCAGAAGATCGATTCAAGTTACGTCTGAAGGGAGTTCTCTGTGCCTCTTGGATTTCAATGCCTTTTTCCTTCCCCAGTTCAGGGAAGTTCTCAGCTATAATTTCTTCAAGTACCCCTTCAGCACCTTTCTCTCTCTCTTCCTCCTCTGGGATACCAATTATGCGTATATTATTTCTTTTTAGTGTATCACTTAGTTCTCTAATTTTCCCCTCATACTCCTGGATTTTTTTATCTCTCTTTCTCTCAGCTTCCTCTTTTTCCGTAACTTTATCTTCTAGTTCACCTATTCTCTCCTCTGCCTCTTCAATCCGAGCTGTCATCGTTTCCATTTTGTTTTGCATTTCGTTTAAAGCGCTTTTCAGCTCCTCGTGACTGTTCCTTAGTCCCTTGATTTCTGTAGCAAGAGATTCTCTGCTGTCCTGTATACTGTTTTCAAGCCCAGCGATTAATTTTATGACTATTATTCTAAATTCACTTTCTGTTATATTATTTAAATCCTTTTTGATCAGTTCATTAGCTGTTGTTATTTCCTGGAGATTCTTCTGAGGGGAATTCTTCCGTTTGGTCATTTTGGATAGTCCCTGGAGTGGTGAGGACCTGCAGGCACTTCCCCTGTGCTGTGGTGTATAACTGGAGTTGGTGGGCGGGGCCGCAGTCCGACCTGATGTCTGCTCCCAGCCCACCGCTGGGGCCACAGTCAGACTGGTGTGCCTTCTCTTCCCCTCTCCTAGGGGCCGGATTCCCTGTGGGTTGGCGTGGCCCGTCTGGGCTACTTGCACACTGCCAGGCTTGTGGTGCTGGGGCTCTGGCGTATTAGCTGGGGTGGGTAGGCAAGGTGCACGGGGGCAGGAGGGGCAGGCTTAGCTCGCTTCTCCTTAGGTGATCCACTTCAGGAGGGGCCCTGTGGCAGCGGGAGGGAGTCAGATCCACTGCCGGAGGTTTGGCTCCGCAGAAGCACAGCGTTGGGTGATTGCACGGAGCGAGCAAGTTCCCTGGCAGGAACTGGTTCCCTTTGGGATTTTGGCTGGGGGATGGGCGGGGGAGATGGCGCTGGCGAGCGCCTTTGTTCCCCACCAAACTGAGCTCTGTCGTCCGGGGGGCTCGGCAGCTCTCCCTCCCTTTGTCCTCCAGCCTTCCCGCTTTCTGAGCAGAGCTGTTAACTTATGACCTCCCAGAGGCTAAGTCGCGCTTGCTGTCGGAACACAGTCCGTCAGGCCCCTCCGCTTTTGCCAGCCAGACTTGGGGGCTCTGCTTGGCAGGCAGGCTGCCCCTCCGCCCCGGCTCCCTCCCGCCAGTCCGTGTAGCGCGCACCGCCTCGCCGCCCTTCCTACCCTCTTCCGTGGGCCTCTCGTCTTCGCCTGGCTCCGGAGACTCCGTTCTGCTAATCCTCTGGCGGTTTTCTGGGTTATTTAGGCAGGTGTAGGTGGAATCTAAGTGATGAGCAGGACGCGCGGTGAGCGCAGCGTCCTCCTACGCCACCATCTTCCCTCTGTTCTCGAAACGAGTGTCTAATAGAGCTGCTGACTCAAAAAGCTCTGCTTCCAAGTTTACAGACAGGGAAGGGGAGCAGAATACTTCAATACTGAAGTTGCACCAAACATGTACAAGTTGCCGTGAACGAGTCGTCACAGATTTTTTAAATTGAGATATAATTGATACGTGATATATTGTTCTCAGGTGTACAACATAATGATTTGATATATGTATATACTGTGAAGTGATCATCACAAGACGTCACATTAACATCCATCAGAACACATTTACAGGTTTGTTGGTGTGTGTGTGTAATGCAAACTTTTAATATCTACTCTCTTAGCAGTTTTCAAAGATATAATACAGCATTATTAACTATAGTCACCATCACCATAGATATTGACCTGGGAAGAAAGCATTGAAAACTAAAATGTTCCGTACCCACCCCACTACTTTTTAAACTCTGAGTATTATACTTGGAGACATCTGGGTTATCCCTTGACAGGAGATGACTCCATGGGATGACTCTGTGGGATACCTCCGTGACTCTTCAGATGAAACTTCCTTGTCTGATTTCCTTTTTCCAAGGGTTTTAAAAGAATCTAGGTATCTCGCCACCGGCTTCTACTCTAATAAATATAGGAAACTGGAAAAATTGTCGACATACAGTTTTTCAGTGATAAGAGTCATGCCCAGGAGAGCATTATTCTGAGAACTTCTAGTTCCGTTACTTTGCTGAGCTTGAAGCATTATTTTTAGAGAAATATATGTCCTGGCCCTGATTGAACTTCAGATTTTCTATTTGTCTTTGGTTGGAAAACAGAGTTGACAGGATGTTTTATTTTCACTGGACGTATTAGGAACAGCCTCACCGTGCCTGGCTGTGCACAGCAACACATGGGCAGCTAGTTCCTATGGTGCATTCAGGAATAAACAATCAAAGCTTTGGCTAGAATCACTCGTCCAGCCCAGTTCTCTATGTTTGGACTTTGGACACAGACTCCAGGCCTGACTAAGCCTGAGCCAGGGTGTTGGCCTTCCTGACAACACCCTTCTGCTGTGGTTAATGTTGCACTACTGGACTATATTTTTGAGACTTTTCTCATGAGGCCCAGGAGTCCTCTCCCTCTTAGCTTGAATTGTCCGATCCCTAAAGCATTATAATAATCATCTTCTAATAGTTTATTACCTTTGAATTTTCCTCTCTGAATGGTACTTCTGTTCTTCGACTGAAAGAAGTGGTATCTACACCTGAGTCTCAAACTGGGCTGCAGTGCTCCATACTGTGGGGCGGATTATGTCCCTCAGGTGGCCACTCCTTGTCAGTTTCTGTAGTGTTGCTGTCTTGCAGCGACTGCCTTTGGAAATCTCTCGCCTGGAATTCCAGATGATCATTTGTGAACCAGAACAGTGCGTAGAGTTGGCTGATGGACTTCCTGTGGCACCCCAGTCTACTTGGAAATAACCAATAAGGGAGAGTTCTTTTCATTTCCCTGTTTGGACAAGCCGGATCACGAGTGGCCTGAGCCATATGGCTTGAATCCTGAGATGTACATCTTGTCATTTTCAAAAGTCAATGTAGAGTAATATTTTCCCAATATCTTGCTGACAAGGGAGAAGGTATGATAGAGCGGCTTTTTTTACCTTTCTTCCTGAAAGGATAGACCAACTCTACAAATTGTTGTCCCGCTTGACAGAAATCAATGAAATCCATTACTAGCTATTCACATTTCACCCGACAATGTGAAAAAGCAAATAAATAAAAGTCTATTCAATTCTGTAAGTGCTTTGCAAGCTCTATCTTGAAAGGAAAATAAAAATAAGATGCCTTTGATGATTTCGAATTCATTAGAATGTTTCAATCCAGGTTAGTTCATGGTTTCATCACGGAGATTTCTGTTACCTTTACAGTGAATGGCTGAAAATTGTGCCGTACGCGTAGCCTTTGTAAAAGAGTAAATTGGTTTTATTGGCCATTTTTCTAATATCAGTCTACTTTCTGGCAAGTGTTTTGCTAAGTATTGTGGGGGACACAAGAACTTTCCATCTGCCTTATAGCGGTAATATTCAGCGTGGGAGAGAAAAGGTGGATGATAAAGATGATAATGTGCCATTGGGGATGATTAGGCTTGTATCCTGTAGCAATCACGAATAGACCTTGCATCATCCTAATTTATTAATTTGGTGTTTCTACCTTTATTGAGACATAATTGACATGCAACATTGTGTAAGTTTTGGGTGTTGATTTGATGCTTACATTTTGTGAAATAATTACCACCATAGTGTTAGCTAACGTCTTTATCATGTCACCTAATTATTATTTCTGTTTTTAGTGAGACCCTTGAAGATCTACTCTTTTCAAGTATATAATACAATATTATTAACTCTAATCACTGTATCTTACATCAAAACCCTAGAAGTTAATTCATGTTATAATCAGAAGTTTGTACCCTTTGACTTGCATCTTCCCTTTACTTTCATTCGCCGGCCCCTGGTAACCACCATTCTACTGTTTCTATGAGTTCTCCTTTGTTAGATTCTACATATGAGTGAGATCATACAGTATTTGTCTTTCTTTGTTGGACATATTTCACTCAGCATAATGCCCTCTGGGTTCATCCGTGTTATTGCACATGACAGGATTTCCTTCTCTCCCATGGTTGAGTAATATTTCCTAATATATATATTTATTATACATTTATTATTATATATTCCTATCTATCTATCAAACATATTCTTTATCCCTTCATCTGTTGACAGACACTTGTTTCCATATCTTGACTATTTAGAATAATGGTGCAATAAACATGAGAGTGCAGATATCTGTTTCAGATCCTGTTTTCACTTCCTTTGGATATATATGCAGGAGTGGGATTGCTAGGTCATGCATTGCCCTGATGTATTTATTTTTTTATTTCTACTTTTTAGAGTTTTTATTTAAACTCCAATTAGTTAACATATAGTATAATATTAGTTTTGGGTGTACAATATAGTCATCCAATAATTTTATACAACAGCCAATGCTCATTACATTGCCCTAAATTTAGATCTTGAAGGATTCTTCACTGATTGTCTCACTTGGCTAAAGTTGTATAGTAAAATAGTAAGCCATTGTCATAATTAAAAGATAAGTGCACTCAGAACCATCTCATGAGGTAGTCATGTACTTGAAAAAACAGAAATTATAATGAGTGAATAAATGACTAAGTCGATGAATAATTCACATTTTTCTGCTGAAATCATGGCTTCTAAGCCTTATCTAGATTTCTGAATGTTGGAAGACCCTCTATACGTCAATTCTTTTTCCACTTCTGCAAAATGCACTCATGTTTTCACAAGCAAACTTTAGAGTGTAGTTTTTGCTGTTGATTCAGTTTTCTTAGCTTTTTTTTTTTCCTATGGGAAATTTTGACTCTATGGGAGATTATTTAGGGTCTTCTGTCAGCACACAATATTCAGAATACAGTTTGGCTTTCATTGGGCAATTTCCAGTTCATCCTAATTCATCCTTATCTTTTACTTCGCCCCTGTTCTTGACTCTGTTATCAATTCCTCACATCTTCATTTTTTTTTCTTTTCTTTCTTTCTTTCTTTCTTTCTTTCTTTCTTTCTTTCTTTCTTTCTTTCTTTCCCCTCCTTTCTTCCTTCCTTCCTTCTTTCCTTCCTTCCTTCCTTCCTTCCTTCCTTCCTTCCTTCCTTCCTCCTTCCTCCCTCCCTCCCTCCCTCTCTTCTTTCTTTCTCTTTCTTTCTTTCTTTCTTTCTTTTTCTTTCTTTCTTTCTTCCTCCCTCCCTCCCTCCCTCCCTCTCTTCTTTCTTTCTTTCTTTCTTTCTTTCTTTCTTTCTTTCTTTCTTTCTTTCTTTCTTTCTTTCTTCTGTTCTTGGATCTATGGTAGAATGCCTTCTGTCTGTCTTTCATACAAAACCAAATCCTGAGGTTCCCCCCTCCTCCCCAAAGAGTCTTTGCTACTAAAGACTACACTGAAATACATAAAGGTAAAAGTAACTAATTAAGTGAAAGCTAAAAATTTCCTAGAGATAAAGCAGCTACGGGAGCAACCTAGAGCTGATTCATGAACTGGCACCATCCAGCCTGCTCTCCTGCCGGCTCAGCATAGTAGGAACCCAGCCCCCGTGGAGAGGAAGCAGAATGACTTGGTGCTTCCAAGAAGAACCTGAAATTGTAGGTTAAAGAGGAAGCAAGAAGACGATTTGTAGATTTAATGGAAAAAATTGCACTGGCATTCATTGAATGTGAATGGCTGTGGCTCCAGGTGATCTGATAAAAAAAAATTTTTTTTTTATGGAAACAATTATTAGGATGTTTAAGACACCTTCTGGTGTATACAATGGACACTTCTGAGTGGCTGGCATTATGGGTGTTCTTTATTTTCTTTTTGTTTATCTGTATATTCACTAATGAAATGCATTGTTTTTATAATAAGAAAGTAACACTTTACATGACAAAATAGAAACAGTAGGTAAGTTTAATTTAAAATACAATTTTTGTCAGATATATCTGCTATATTCAGCAAAGTTTGTATAATTTTTTAAATTGTGCACATTGGAGGATAATTAATGTTGCCAACAACTAGTTTGTGTTTGCTTTTCTATGATCTTTGTTTACACTGTACATCCTTTTGTGTGGCTTATTGTAATTTTTTAAAAGTTAAGGTGATTTTAGTACAAATTTCATGGAGAAGGAATAAAAAGTGACTAGAAGTTGAAAAAAAAAGGGGTAGGAAATAATGTTATGAAATGACCTGAAGCATTGCCCATCTTCCCTATGATGACCTAAAAATTTAACAAGTTATGGAAAACAAGTTCTCATGGAATGTACATTTTCTATAAAGCCATCAATTTAACCTGTTCTCTTGATCTGTTTAATTTGTTCAACTCTTTTTTTTTAGGGCTTTATATGTAGTTTTTAAAATTTGAGTTTAGTTGACACACAATTTTACATTAGTTTCAGGTGTACAACTAAGTGATTTGACAAGTTTATACATTGTGTTCACAAGTACAGCTACTATCTGTCCCATTACATCACCATTATAGTCTCATTGACTGTAATCCTTATACTTTACTTTTTATTCCCATGAATTACTCATTTCATAACTGAAGGCCTGTATCTCCCTCTCCCTTTAACCCATTTCCCCCAACCCCTCACTCTCCTCCCCTCTGGAAACCATCAGTTTGTCTCTGAATTTACAGTTCTGATTCTGCTTTCTGTTCTTTCATTTACTTATTTTGGTTTCTGTTTATGAATGAAATCATATGATATATGTCTTTCTTAGCATGACTTATTTAAGTTAGCGTAATACCCTCTAGATCCATCTATGTTTTCTCAAATGGCATGATCTCATCCTTTTTTTATGGCTGTGTAATATTCTGTTGTGCATATGTATCACAGTTTCCTTATCCATTTGTCTCTTGATGGACACTGAAGTTGTTTCCATGCCTTGGCTATTGGAAATAACGCTGCAATAAACATAGAGGTGTATGTATCTTTTCAAGTTAGTGTTTTCCCTAGGTAAATATCCAATAGTGGAATTATTGGGCCGTATGGTATTTCTATTTTTAATTTTTTGAGGAAACTCCATGCTATTTTCCACAGTGGCTGTACCAATTTACATTCCCACCAACAGTGCAGGAGGGTTCCTTTTTCTCTACATCCTCACCAACATTTGTTGTTCCTTGTCTTCTTGATTTTAGTCCTTCTAAAGAGTGTGAGGTGATATCTCATTGTGGTTTTGATTTGCATTTCCTTGATGATTAGTGATGTTGAGCATCTTTTTATGTGTGTTGGTTAACAATGTATCTTCTTTGGTAAAATGTCTATTCAAGTTCTCTGCCCACTTTTTAATTGGATTGTTTGATTTTTTTGGTGTTGAATTGTGTAAATTCTTTGTATATTTTGGACATTACCCCTTGTTAGATGTATCATTTGCAAATATCTTCTACCATTTCATTAGGTTGTCTTTTTGGGGTTTTTTTTCATGGTTTACTTTGCTGTGCAAAGCTTTTTATTTTGATGTAGTACCAATAGTTTATTTTTGCTTTTGCTACCCTTGCCTTAGGAGATTTATTTAGAAAAATGGTGCTATGGCTGATGTCAGGGAAATTACTTCCTGTGTTCTCTTCTAGGATTTTTATAGCTTCAAGTCTCATGTTTAGGTCTTTAATCCATTTTGAGTTTATTTTTGTGTACGGTGTTAGAAAGTAGTCCAGTTTCATTCTTTTACATGTAGTTGTCTAGTATTCTGAACACCAGGTAATCTTGCGTCCTTTGTCACAGATTAATTCACCATACCACTATGTGTTTATTTCTAGGTTCTATTCTGTTCTATAGATCTGTATCTACTTTTGTGACAAGTATCATACTTCTTTGGTTACTACAGCTTTGTATTATATCTTGAAGTATGGAATTGTGATACCTCCAGCTTTGGTCTTCTTTTTCAGAATTGCTTTGGCTGTTCAGGTCTTCTGTGATTCCATACAAATTTTAGTATTATTTGTTCTAGTTTTGTGAAAAATGCTGTTGGTATTTTGATGGGGATTGCATTGAACCTATAGATTGCTTTGGTTAATATGGACTTTTTGACAATATTAATTCTTCCATGAGCATGAAATATCTTTCCGTTTTTCTGTGTCATCTTCATTTTCTTTCATCAGTGTTTTATAATTTTCAGAGTACAGGTCTTACACCTCTCTGGTTAAGTTTATTCTTAGGTATTTATTCTTTCTGGTGTAGTTGTAAATTATGTTGTTTAAAAAATTTCTCTTTCTGTGACTTCATTGCTAGTGAATAGAAATGCTACCAATTTTGGGGTATTAACTTTGTATCCTCTGAATTCATTTATTATTTTTAGTAGTTCTTTTGGTGGAATCTTTAGGAATATATATATATATATATACACACACACACACACACACACACACATACTATCTTGTCGTCTGCAAATAGTGACTATTTAACTTCTTCTTTACAAATATGGATGCCTCTTATCTTACCTCTTTTTCTTGTTTTATTTCTGTGGCTAGGACTTCTAGTACTATGTTGAATAAAAGTGGTGAAAGTAGACATTCTTGTCTTGTTCCTGACCTTAGAGGGAAAACTCTCAGTTTTTCACTATTGAGGATGATGTTAAATATGGGTTTTCCATATATGGCCTTTATTATGTTGAGGTATTCTCCTTCTATTCCCATTTTGTTGAACATTTTAATTGTGAATGGATGTTATATTTTGTCATATGCTTTTTCTGCATTTATTGAGATGATCATATGGTTTTTATCCTTCATTTTGTTGATGTGGGGCATAACATTGATTGATTTCCAAATATTGAGCCATTCTTGCATCCCAGGTGTAAATCCCACCTTATTATGGTGAATGATCTTTTTAATGTATTGTTGTGTGCACTTTGCTAATATTTTGTTGAGGATGTTTGCATCTATGTTCATCAGGGATGTTGACCTGTAGTTCTCTTTTTTTGTGGTGTCTTTGTCTGGTTTTGGTATCAGGGTAATTCTGGTCTTGTAGGATATATTTAGAAGCTTTCCTACCTTTTTTTATATTTTTTGGAATTGAGGAGAATAAGTATTAACTCTTCTTTAAATGTATGCTAGATTTCATTAGTGAATCCATCTGGTCCTGAACTTTATTTTTTGGTAGTTTTTGATTACTGATTCAATTTCATTACTTGCAGTTGGTCTGTTCAGATTTTCTGTTTCTTCCTGGTTCAGTTTTGGAAGATTGTATGTATCTAGAAATTTATCCATTTCTTCTAGGTTGTCCAGTTTGTTGGCATATAATTTTTAATAGTATTTTCTTATAATCATTTGTATTTCTTTTTTTAAATCCTTTGTATTTCTGTGGTGGCAGTTGTTACTTCTCTCTTTTTTTCTGATTTTATTTATTTGGATTCTTTCTCTTTTTTTCCTGATGAATCTGGCTAAAGGTTTGTCAGTTTTGTTTGTCTCTTCCAAGAATCAGCTCTTAGTTTCATAGATTTTTTTTTCTATTTTTTTAAGTCTCTATGCCATTTATTTTTGCTCTGATCTTTATTATCTTCTCTCTTCTACTCACCTTGGACTTTATGTGTTCTTCTTTTTCTAGTTCCTTTAGGTGTGAGTTTCCATTGTTTATTTGAGTTTTTCCTTGTTTGTTGATGTAGGCCCATATTGCTATATACTTCCCTCTTAGGACTGCTTTCACTATGTCCCAGAGATTTTGGACCATTGTGTTTTCATTTTCATTTGTCTCCATGTATTTTTTAAAATTTTCTTTGATTGCTTCATTGACCCATTTGTTGTATAGTGTCATGTTATTTAGGTTCCACATATTTGTGTTTTTTCCAATCTTTTTCTTGTGATTTATTTCTAGTTTCATACCTTTGTGGTTGGAAATTTGAATGGTATGAATTTCTTAAATTCATTGAGGCTTGTTTTGTTCCTAATATTGACCAATTCTGGAGAACATTCCATGTGCACTTGAAAAGAATGTGTATTCTGTTGTTTTTCTTGATGAAATATTTTGTATATATCTGTTATGTCCATCTGATCCAATGTGTCATTCAAAGACATTGTTTCCATATTGATTTTCTGTTTGGATGATCTGTCCATTGATATAAGTGGAGAGTTAAAGTCCTTTACTATTATTGTACTACCATCAATTGCTCTCTTTATGTCTGTTAATATTTGCTTTATGTATTTAGGTGCTCCAGTTTTGGTTATGTAGATATTTACAATTGCTATATCCTCTTGTTGGATTCATCCCTTTATCAGTATGTGATACCCTTCTTTGTCTCTTATCACAGTCTTTATTTTAAAGTCTCTTTTGTCTGATGTAAGTATTGCTACCCCAGATACACACACACACACACACACACACACACACACACACACACACACACATATATATATATATATGCTTCCATTTGCATGGTGAATGTTTTTCCCTCCCTTCACTTTCAGTCTGTATGCATCTTTAGGTCTGATGTGAGTCTCTTGTAGGCAGGATGTAGATGGTTTTAAGTGATTTTAAAATTTTGATGATTTTAAAATTTTGTCTTCTGGTTGTTTTTATAGTTCTTTGTTTCTTTCTTCTTCTCTTGCTTTCTTTATTTGTGATTGATGAGTATCTATAGTGTTTTTTTTTGGTTTTCTTTCTCTATTTTTTATGTGTCTATCATAGGTTTTGGGGTTGTGGTTGCCATGAGGTTCACACATAGCATCCTAAGTAAATAGCAGTCCATATTAATTTGATGGTCATTTAAATTCAAACACATTAAAAAAAACAAAGAAGAAAATCTTATTTTTATTTCCCCCCTTCTCTTCCCTTTTTATTCCATTCTCCACATTTTATGTATATGTTGTCATATTTTGCATCTTTTTATTCATATTTTTCTTATGTCTAATAATGACTATTTCTTTTTCATTTAAAGAAATCTCTTTAACATTTATTGTAAGTCTGGCTTAGTGGTGATAAACTACTTTATCTTTTGTTTGTGTGGAAAGTCTTTATCTCTCCTTCAAATCTGAATGATAACCTTGCAGAGTAGAATATTGCTGGTTGTAGGTGTTTTTACTTTCAGCACTCTGAATATATCATGCCACTGCCTTCTGGTGTACAATGTTTCTGCTGAAAAATCCGCTTATTGTCTTATAGGTTTTCCCCTGTAGGTAACTTGTGTCTCCTTGCTGCTTTTAAGATCCTCTCTTTATCTTCAATCTTTGATATTTTCATATTATGTGCCATGGTGTGGACCTCCTTAGGTTCATCTTGTTTGGAATTCTCTGTGCTTTTTGGATTTGGATATCTATTTCTCTCCCTAGGTTAGAGGAGTTTTCAGTTATTATTTCTTCAAATAAGTTTTTTATATCTTTCTCTCTTCTTCTGGGACCTCTGTAATTCAAATGTTTATTCACTCGATGTGTCCAAGAAATCTCTTAATCTCATTTTTAATCTCTCTTTAATCTCATTTTTAAAAATTCCTTTCTTTTCTTGATGTTCAGTTTGTGTGCTTTCCATTACTCAGTATTCCAGATCATTGATACATTCTTTTCATCCTCTAATCTACTGTTGATTCCTTCTAGTGTGTTTTTCATTTCAGTTATTGTATTCTTCAACTATGATTGGTTCTTTTTAATATTTTCTATCTCTTCATTGAAAGTCTTACTGAATTCTAACATTCTTTTCTCCATCCCAGTGAGTATCTTTATGATCATTACTTTAAATTCTTTATCAAGCATATTGCTTACCTCTGTTTCACTTAATTTTTTTTTCTGAGTTTTTGTTGGTGTTGTTCTTTCTTTTGGAGCATATTTCTCTGTCTCCCCATTTTGCTTGACTTTCTGTTTCTCTCTTTTTGGCCAAGTTAAATGCTACCAGTGGAGCTAGTTCTAATTTTTGTTTACTCCAGGTACTAGCAATCCATCCTTAATTCTTACATTAAAGGAAAAACCAACTTTTATTAAACACTGTGCGTCTCTTTTAATAAAGGGTCTGGTACATTGGCATCATTCTTTCTCTGGTAAGGGAATATCCATTCCAGGATCTACCTCCTGTTTCCTTCCCTTCTCTTCCCTTTTCCACCACCGTCCTCCCCTCCGGCCCCGAGTCTTATCTTCCCCTCCCCTTCTCTCCTCTTTTCTCCTCTCCTGGCTGTGCAGGCCCATTGCCATCTTTCCTTCTCTTTTTCCTTTCCATCCTTCCCTTTTCCTCTATTTTCTTCTCTCCTCTCTTCCCTCCCCCCCCCCCCCCCCCCCCCCGCTTCTCTACCCTCCTCTCTCCTCTCCCCATCTCTTCCCCTATTTTTTTAAATAGAGCTGGAATTTAAAGAAATGAAAAGAAACACATGTGCTAATTATAGGCTTTTCCTATTGCCTGAGAATGAATGGGAAGATTCAGTTACATTCTGATGGAAAATGTAAGCTCTTTAACTTGATTGTAAACTTCATCCCTGTGTCAAAGATTAACTATGCCCAAGGCACTCATTGTCACATTTTGTCTTATTTGGCCAGGTCATAAGTTAATCGAACATTATGTTAAAAAGTCAATATATGGTTTTATAATTGTACTTAATCATATGCTAATGATTAATGAACTTTTGTGTCATATAAGTTAAAAAATTCATAGCTTCATAGTCACACAACATAATGGGATAAATACCAGGGTGATGAGGTTAATATAGGTTAAGTCAGACTTGCTCTGGTTTGCTTTGTTTAATCCAGAAATAACCTTAAAATGATGGAATTTGTACAATAGTACTTTTTGTTTGTTTGTTTGAGTCACCATTATAAGCTCTCACCTCCCAAACCATCTTTCATTGCAAGAATCCTTTTTTCTCACTACTCTGCACACCCCTGAATCTGGCCCTAGCTCACACCCGTCTCCACTTTCTCAAAATCTCCCACTATGCTCTTTTTTTTTTCACAGCCTCTTTCTTGTTCATTTCTTTCATCATTTCCCTCTTGCCTGAAAACTGGATTTCCTCCAAGAACTCCCCTTTGAGGAGAAAGCTATGATTTCTTTGAGTACCTTAGGTATCTCAGGACCTGGTGGAGGGGTGACTGTCCTCTTTACTCCCTATTGCTTCATTTTATTTCTTTTTCTCCTTTGGAAACTTTGGATCCTTAAAGTGTGTTTTATAGGACTTCTCCACTTATTTCACATTTTTGTCTCTGTTATGTGCTGGCCTCATTCCTTGATGACTTCAGTACCTGGTTTATTGTCTTTTCCTCTGACCATGCCTTTATCTTTCCTCAGGACTTCCACCATTACATGCATGATCCATCAAAGTTTTCTCAGCTCCACATATATTGTATCCAACTCTCTCTAAACACCAAAAGTGGTGCTTGTCCTGAGCTTGCCCGGGCACCTACATAATATTCAGGGAAATCTCACAACTGGACATTTCAGACTTCAGACTTCAAATTAACACTGAGACAACCACCTTACTTCTTTTCCCTCCCTCAATTCTAACACCCCCGCCCCCTAAGCTTGCAGCTGATATGTTCTCCTCGTTCTTCACAGAAGAAATGGATTCAGTTGGACAAGAACAATGTTAACTTTCTATCCTTAACTTACTAGCCCACATGATTTGTAAATACCAGTTCTTCACTTTCTTTTGTAATGAAATGTCCACATTAAGTGCTGGCTTCTGCGTGAGATCAAACTTGCCATGTGCTCTGGATCATGTCTGCTCTTGACTTCTCAAGAACTTTGTTACCCTCCTACAACTGCCTTCTTCAACCTCTCCTATTCCCTTTCCAGACTTCTTTTTCTCATCAGTTCTTCCCTTTCTACTGGCACACTGCCATTATTATACAGATATACCTATCTTCGTTAAAACATTCTTATCACCGCATTTTCCTCCACCTCTTCACTTCTCTGCTCCCTTAGCAGTAATGAATTGGTCTCTGTATGTTCTCATCTCCTATTGTTTCTTCAATCCACTCCCATCAGTTTTCAACCCTACAAGTCCACTGAAGTCATTATTAGATGCCCTCCATCTTTCCAGATCCATGGTTGGTTTTCTGTCCTTGTGTACAACCATATACACAACTGCTTAGTGGCATGTGACACTGTTGACCATTTCTTCTTTCTGGGAACTTTTGTTTCCTCAGCAATACCACCAGACCAAAATGCTAGGATTTTATCCAGATTCTACTTTTCCATTTGTAGTGTACATCTAAGCTATCAAAATGTTTGGCCAGCTCCAAAAATATATGTTTCATCCTGTCCTACACTATTCTATCTATTTTGGTCTAGCCTATCCCTCATGTCTTATCTCCTCTTGCTATTTTCCACTACTTCTCTGGTGTAATTCCTGTTCATTTCGTGGAAGTAGCAGTTAACCTTCTTATGTGTTTTCCTCCTTCCATTTAGTGCCCTTAGAGCCCACTTGCTATACAGCGAACAGAATGATCTTTTAAAATGCAACTTACATCATATACCTCCTTGGCTTAACTCCCCTGATCCCATGGTTTCAGTCTGGCCTCTCACCCCAGGCCAGTGGTGGTGGTGACACAAACACCTGATGGGTTTGGAAAACCCAGGAACAGAGGAGAACCTATATCCCTGTTTTCAAGGGGAGCTTGGAGAGGTGGCAAGATACCAGAATCTCAGGAATTTCCTGGTGCTAGGACAAAAGCCTAGAAATGGTTTTGTGGTGCTGGGACAGAAGAACCTTAGAAGCTTAAATCAGTCTCAGAGAGACATGGAAGCCTAATATTTTCCTTATAGCAAGCAGCGAGGGACCTGCAAACAACGGAGAGGCTGTTTGACTGAGCTAGTTCTCACAGTCAGGAGTGGAAGAATCACAGTGACCAACTTGGACCAGTGACTAGAACAGTGTTTTAGTGTGTGCTGATGTGGGTGGATGACAAAGACCAAGGATCACAACCCCACAGTGTGCACACACAATCATGTTTGGCATTGTGAAAGCTTTTACAGAACACAGATGCTACTCTGGGGACTTGGAAATGTGGGCAAGTCCTTAAGTTGGCTGCAGTTTAGTTTATACCATCTGGTAGAGCAGGGATTTAAAATAGAAATTAAAATCAGTGTAGAATTAAAGTTAAAAAGTTAAATCCCATGGGCACAGGGATTTGTTGGATTGTTATCTGTACTTGATGTTTTATAAAGTTCAATGATAATACATATGCATGCAGGTTGAGAGGGAGGACTCTAGTTTTGACGATAGCTGTGTGTACTTTGGCTGGCTCTTTCTAATATCTTTAGGTCTCATTATCCTTATCTGTATAAGAAGGAGATTGAGCTAAATAAATGGTGCCTCTAGACCCCCGTTATCTAATCAATTACTATCAATGATTTATCTTAGAAGAGTGATTTCCCATCTCCCACGCAGAGTATGTGCATGCTCATTAGCCCATTCATGGAAATAAATTTTCCTCCGGGGTGCCTCGTGGCTCAGTTGGTTAAGCCTCCGACTTTGGCTCAGGTCATGATCTCGCAGTTCTTGGATTTGTGCCCCACGCCGGACTCTGGGCTGACAGCTCAGAGCCTGGACCCTGCTTCAAATTCTGTGTCTCCCCCTCTCTCTACCCCTCCCCACCTTTCAAAAATAAATAAACATTTTAAAATATATTAAAAAAAACCTCTAATTATAAAGTTTTGCTACTTTCTCATTCTTATTTAAGGGATGTTGATTATATATATGTGCATGCCTGTGTATGTAATTATTGATTCCCTGACCCTTTTTAATAAGTGGCCACTTTAGTAGTCAAGGAAACGAAAAATCAAATGAGTTTGGTGTCAGGACAGTAAGTATGCCAGCAAATGCAATAGAAATGATTCCTGTATCTAAATAATCTTTTGAAAACACCTATTTTGGCCCACCTGTACATTTTAGTCTAGCTTTCAGAATAGATTGTCTCATCAGAAAATGTCGATGTTAACTAGACAAATATTTCACAGATTGCAAACAAATATGTAAATGACGCTCAAAATATAAAATTTGTAATAAAGTCTTATTTTTTAACTAAGCTCAGCACAATATTGGTGTGTCGTGCTGAGCATAAATGATACTTTGGATCATTCAGCTTCATTTTTCAGCCTACCTGGGGAAATTATCTTTATAGAAAAATGCATAGTTTGGGATGCTTTTTCATAAAATCGGAGAGACGACATATGAATGAAATCTAACAAGTATTACCTCTTTACCTCTGGTCTTTTTTTATACCCTCATCTTAAGAAGACAGCATAATATTAATAATGCAAAACTCAGTGGAAATACGGATGATATTTTAGGATTTCATTGAGCCTCATTACTGCAAATACGATTTCTCAAAACATACCTACTATCACTTGATTTTTTTTTTTTCTTGTTCTTAAGTAGCTGGGAAACCACACCAAATGTAAAGTGAAAGCTATGAAGATAGTGAATAAGTATGCTAAATCCTGAATCTTAGTTCTGGTTCTATCATACGCTAGTTGAATGTGTCATTCACTTCTCTGGGCCTTAGTTTCCTCACTATAAGATGAAGGTTCTGGGGGCATTTGGGTGGCTCAGTTGGTTAAGCATCTGACTTTGGCTTAGGCCATGATCTCGCGGTTCATGAGTTTGAGTCCCACGTCAGGCTCTGTGCTGACACCTCAGAGCCTGGATTCTGCTTCAGATGCTGTGTCTCCCTCTCTCTGCCCCTTCCCTGTTCGTGCTCTGCCTCTCTCTCTCAAACAAAACAAAACAGAACAAAACAAAACAAAACATAAAAAAAAAAGATGAAGGTGCTGGACAGATGGTCTCTAACAGACATTCCAGCTCTAATAATTCATGAAATGACACAACCAGAATTGCTGAACTCCTGTAGATAGGCCCGTTGATAACTATATTAGATGAGGCTGTGTTTAGTATATTTATTACCAAGTATATAGAGTATCTTGCTGTCTTATGGTCATTGATGCTTCCTTGAAGATTATCAGCTTTCTATGTCTACCAAAAACTCATATTTCTTAAAATGTCAACCTTATTTAAGCTTTTGTATCTAAATACCTTGAACATTTGTCTGTCAATAAACAAGCTGTGCGCAAATCTTGTGCCAGTTATAAGGAGTCCTTGTGGCCTCATCAGTGACAGCAGTGTTCCTGGAATAATTATAGTCTGCAGGAAAGAGACAGGTTTGGAGTTACCGGGCCTAAGTTTGAATCCTGGTTTCAGTCTTTTGCCCACGCCATAAGGTTTTATTCTAACTATTAAGTGAAGCACCAAGAGATACTGGGAAAAAAAATTCTAAAAGGTGTTTCTAGATGGAGAGGAAGATTTTTAATAGAAACCAGTGTCACAAATCCCCAAACTCATCACTTGTAAGGAGGATATGAAAAGATTAAAAAAAAAAATGAGAGAAAACATTTGAGAGAAGAGTGGGTTTCAAGAAAGTACTTGGAGTTCTTTGAGTCTCAACCCCGCCTCCACAAGCTATTAATAAAATTATTTGGAGCTTTAACATGACCACTTGGATAGCGTGAAGTTCTTCTGAGATTGGGCACAGCAGCCTGGAGTTGTCAGTCACCTGAGAAACCTCACCTCAAGAGAGTGGCTTGCAAAGTGTTGTGAGGGCTGCATGGATGGAAGAGGGGCTATCTTGGGTCCTGCATGGGTTTTTTCTATGGCTCTGATGTGAAAGAGCTGATCTGGAATCATTTTACCATTTTCCTGAGAAGATCTCTGTAAGGAATGATAGGACTGCAGTGGACAGAGCATTTCTGTGGAGCGAACAGCACTGGAGGGCCCAGGAACACCAAGAGGGAAAGTGTGCACCTACTGGGTCTTAGGAGTTGTCAGAGAGGTCATGAAGGTGCACGCTAGAGGTGGACTCAGTTTTCTCATGTGCCAGGTCTTTAGCAGGCAGTCAGCAGAGGACAGGGCCAGCAGGTGGAAAGTCTCTGTGCCCTTCCCCTCCTCCCGCCCTATATCTGATCAAGAAGAAACCTAGAGGTAGCCATGGTGTAGGTAGATAGGTCACCTGGTAGACAGGAAGAAGGGGGAAGAGCAACCAGGAAAAGAGATCAAGTTTCCCCTTCTGTGCTTCTTGCTTGGGAAGTGATCATATATGATTACTGAATTGTGACTATCAACTGACTACAAGACTTTAATTTCCTTACGGTGACCAACAAAGTCTTGAGTCAGCCTGACTTTTCATCCATTTTTAAAGGAATATTTTAAAGGGCCAGAGAGATACAAAAGTAAAGTTGCATTGTTTATATTTCACAGGTGAGATTGCCCTATGCCCCAATTACCTTTAGATGGAGCCATCTAGGGTGATTTAGGTGACCTGAGAATCTGTTCCTTTATCTCTAAATTAGTGACAATAGTTCTGTCTGTGCAGGGTAAGAGTGATAATGACGGTGAAGTGTTTTACTCTTGATAGGAGTTTGATCAATTCTATCTTCTTTCAAGCCATCTTACTTGATTTTAAATTATTTCATGACATAATAGTTTTGATTACAACCTTCTAGGAAGAAGAAGAGATTTAGAGTAAAAGGCATGTTGAAACTTTATTTTGATGAAAGAGTTTCTTCTCCCATATTCATTGTGCTTTTCAGTTTTCAACAATGCAGGCAGGTAGCGTGGCACATTTCCCTTTTTGTTTGGACAGCCCAATGGGAACCAAAGGATTTCCATCTCTCCTTCTCAAAAAAGATGAGAGCATGGAACTAGCTCATCCCCTATGAGAGCTCCTGACAAAAAGCTGTCTATTTTTAATATCCATGGAAGCTATAAGTTTTCTCAGAGGATTCTTAAGAACGAAGGAAAGAGAAATTCTGCTCTATCAGGGTCTTAAAAACTCTCACCTCCTCCTTTGCTGGCTTTCAGGGTGAACAAAGCAGGTGACACAAAAGCAAACTTTTAACAAAGGCTATAATTAGATGCCAAAGAGACTCAAGTATCCCCATCCCTCTCCTCCACCTCCTTACATGATACAGAGCCACAACAACTCAAATAAAGTGCAACCATTCATTTTGAAGAATAGTTCCTGTTGACTTATCGCTTGTTAACTATGAGGAGTATATATGTAGTTCTCTTTTGAGTTTCCAACTGGGTTATGTGCAGGGATATGAGTAGAGTCCACATCAGAATTTTTAAGGGCTATTGAACTGTTGTTCATTTCACTGGGTAAAGGAGACCTCTGTGAGTCCTCTGTGGTTATTAATGAAAATTCAGCACAAGATGATTCAGAGAATATAGCTGATATTTCTGCTCTTGTCATACTATGCTGGGCAGAGTCCTGCCACCATGAGTCAAAGTGAAGATGACACACAGGACATTTGTATCAGAATCTATAATGACAGGCCTGGGCCCTGTTTAGAGTAGAAGAAAAGTCCCTGCCTTCATTCTCAGCACAGACTGATTTCTGTAGCACAAATGCTGAGGAACTCAGAGAAGCCAGGTTCTGTATGTATGTGTCAAATGTTTCTGGATGGTTTTAATCCAGTACTAAAAACTTTGTTTCATCAGAAATTCAGTAGAATTGAACTTTGTTGGGAAGCCCATTTTGGTGATAACATAGCAAATTTATTTGTGAGTCTTTCTCTTTCTTAATTGAAAACATTTATTGTTGTGATATGAGTATAAAGGTTAATAAGTCAAATAGTATGGAGAAGATTTAGTGAAAACCAGCTGTCCCCTGCCCCACTCTTTCCCACCCCTAAGTTCCACTCCAGAGGGCTAACCATTTCTAAATCAACAGTGCTTTATTCCTCCCCTGGCGTTTATTTCCATGTTTCTAAGGAAAATGCATATGCTTGCTGTTCCCATATTTATCCATTTTATTTTATTATTTTATTTTATTTTTTTAAAATTTGTTTATGTAATCTCTGTACCCAATGTGGGGCTCAAACTCATGACCACAAGGTCAGGAGCCACATGCTCTACTGAATGAACCACCTGGGTGCTCCTATGTTTGCCTATTTTAGACATTATCTATTATCTTATCATAGAAGATAAAAATTTGAGGGGTAACTTTTTTTGAGAACTTACATATTATAAGATTTTTTTTTCTTTATGATTTCACACTTAGTTTAGGAGCTTTCTGGGTCTAAAATTCTGGGTTGGAAATCTATTTGAAATTTTAGGTCTGTTGCTCAATTTCCCTCTGCTTTCCATTTTATTTCTTATTTTTTTACTGCAAAATTGCCCCAAATCCCCAACCCTTAGAAACTTATAGGGTCTTTGTCCTTGGTTTTCTGGATCTTCATGGAGATAAGTCTTGGTGTGGGTCTTTTCTCTCTCATTGGACTGGGACTTGTCATGCTCTTTCAATTAGGAAATTATATTTTATAACTTATTTAATAGTTTCATCTCTATTTTCATATGTATTATAACTTGGACCGATAACTTGGGTAGATGTTGATTCTATGTTTAAGGGTGCTAAATTTCTTATTGTTTCCCTACTACTTCCCATTTCTTATTTCTTTCTTTCTTTCTTTCTTTCTTTCCTTCTTTCTTTCTTTCTGTCTTTCTTTCTTTCTGTCTTTCTTTCTTTCTTTCTTTCTTTCTTTCTTTATCTGGTGATGTTTTCTTGGCACTTTTTCTTCTAGTTTTTCTAGTATATAATTCTATTTGTATGATCATTAATTTCTAAGAGTGTTTTGGGTTTCTTTTATATATGATATTTTTCACACTCCATGGGTGAACTCTCATCTTTCTGGAGATGTTCATTAAAGATTTAAGGAGCATTTCTTCTGTTACGTTATATCTGATTCTTCTCAGTTTTTACGTTGATTTGTGTTGGTCTCATTCATGTCCCTCCCTTGTCTGGTGGCCTGAACTGTCTATTTGTAAGTAAGATCAAGGCATTTAAAAATCCAGTTTGAAGCTGTATGGATATGGGTAAGTCTTATTGATTGGAGACTTTTCTGACTGTTTGTCAGTACTTGTTGGACTTTTCCATGGACATTTCTCAGCTGGCTGCCATCTCGGAGTCAAGTGGGAGAAAGTGCCTGGAGATCTCACTTTTTATTACTCCCTTAACTTATGCTTCTGTTTTCAGTAAGGCACTTCTCTCCTGCTGTTTTGGTTTTTGTTTGTTTGTTTTCTTCAGTCTAAAGCCCATCTGGCTCAGTATTCCCACAGAATAACTGTACATCTCCTGTTGGGTTGGAGGAGGGTAATCGTGGTGGGAGAATATGCTGGGGGAAGGCAGTATGTGAGCTCTTCTTACGTAGACTTTCCACTAATTCATTTGTGTTGAGCCTCTTGCACTAACTTCACCCTCTGTGTAGCTGACACCTCCAAAATCTGAGTTTTCCCTGGGTTCTGAGTCTCAGACAGATTTTCTTATCTTTGGCTTCTTCCTCTGTAGTTCTTAGAAATCAGCTTTTACAGATGCATCAGGTCCAATGTCATCCCATGTCCCAAAATGTTTTGATCCCTCCCTTTGTCTTTCTTTGCCTTTTTCTCTTAATTTCTGTTTACCTGTGTAGGTTTTAAATGATCATTTTGGCAATTTTTCTGTATTACTTTAGGGGGTTGGGAAAGGAATAATGATTAAAGCATATTTAATCACCCAGGTTTTGCCTCCTTCTTATCTAAGATTTCTTTACCATGGAGTCATTCTGGCCTGGGATTTAGACCTGCTCTGTCACTTACTACTATCTGTTCACTCACTTAGTATTCCCATCCTTAATGTAGACACTACAATGCCTATTTCATTGAATTTGTGGAAGCCCCACCTAACATAATATCTGGAACATCATCTACCCATGGTAGTATGAATATTAACAAGTACTTGTGTTTCGTACTAGTTCTCCACCCTGTTTCTACTCACAAATCACTCTCAAAACACATTGAGGCCCAGGGGCTATAGTCCCATCATATGCATTTGGCAGATATTTTTTTACCCAGATACAGGCACTGTCCTTGCAGTGGGGCTCTAGAGGTAAATAAAACAAAGTCCCTCTCCTTCAGGATTTACATTCTAGGGAGGGAGGAAGACAAATAGATTTATAGGAAAACTAAAGTATGTCAGATGGCAACAAGGACTGTGGGCATAAGTAAAGTAAGGTCAGTGCTAAGGTATGTGTGGAGGGAAGCTGCTATTTAATGTAGAGTAGGCAGGGAGAACCCCACTGAGAATGTGACTTTTAATGCAAACATGACTTAAAGGGGTAGGGAGTAGGCAGTACACATAGGAAGAACCTTCTAAGCAGAGGGATCAGGCCGTATAAAACCCAAGGTGAGATGGGTGAGTGGCTGGCTCAGTTGGTACAGCATGTGCCTCTTGATCTCAGGGTTGTGAGTTCAGGCCCTATGTTGGGCACAGAGCTTACTTAAAAACAAAATAGAACAAAACCCAAGGTGGGAACATGATTGTCAAATTTAAGGAATAGAAAAGGGGTCAGTATGGCCCACGTGGAAGGAAATGAGCTCATACCTGGTAGGATCTTAGATACCTTTGATAAGACTGGTTTTCACCTGACTGTACTTGTGAGCTATTAGAGGGCTTTGATCAGAGGAGTTACATAATACCTTATGGATGGATGGACCTCCTTTCACTGCAATGTGTTATCTTTGTATGATAGTCAGTGGTATCATGTTAGCAGCATCATATCTGTTGGGTCTCTATCTACACATGCTTTCATTGGCTGTGCCTTACTTTCCCAAGACCAGCCTCTTCACCATGTTGATTTTTCCAGGCTCAACCAGAATCAGTTCTAGTTCTTCTCTATGCCCAAGCCTTCCAACTTCTACTTCAACAAATCCCACTCAATAATGTGTTTCAAGTCACCCTTCAATGTTTGCCTGAACTTAGAGCTCAATTTTTGCTTGAGTGTAATAAGACTTTACACTTGCTTTCTTCTCTGCCTCCTGCTTGCTGTAAAGTTTCTGCCCACAGCTTCCCTAACTTAATGAAACCTGTTATTTGATTGTGTTATGTCTGGCAATTCACATTAAACCAATCACTAAGATGAGGTTGTGCTTTGGAATGGAACCAAGGAGTTTCAGTTCTCAGTAATATCCCAAAACAATATGCTCTTACCTCAATGGTTCTGCAAAGACTATCTGGACCCTTGGGAACACTGCTTGGCTACATACCATAGAAAAACAAATGTGTTTGGTGAGATATGCTGCCTATCCAGTCTTGTGTTACATTACTTTAATGTTTTCACTGTCAAAATCAGTGTGGGCCTCCAGGCATTTCTTCTAGCCAAGGCTTTTATGCACAGAGGAGCTACATGGCTAGGTAGAATGGCAGAGGTCATGTGACAGTTCCCTTTGGGAAATCCATGCCATGCTTCACAAAGGCATCATTCATTGAAAAACACTCTTGTTTATAGTTTGGGAACCACTCTATTTTCTTGGGTTCTTCATTGGTCACCCCTTTACTCTTAATTTAATATGAATATTAATGCCATTTTATTAGCCTTAAGTTTTCTGCTGAAGTCAGTACTCCTGGTGGACAAGTCTAGGATTAGCCATAGTAGATATTTCAGGATACAGATAGGCAGTAATTTTTTTCCTAGTCTTAGTCATGACTACAAAACCTTGAAAGAGACTCCGATACTTACCTATAGGATAATAATTTGGGGCTTAGGTAATCACTGGAATCCATAGTTTGGAACTATGTATCAATGCCTCCTATGCGATTGTGTTGAGTGCTGGACACATAAAGCTGAACAAGGCACAATCCATGTGCTCAGGGAGTTTATACTCTGGAGGTAGGAACAGACCAATAAATGGGTAGAAGATGTGTCTAGGTTTGCACCAGAGATCTATGTCTTCTCCCATAGTGTAGAGTTGCTGCCAGGAAGTGGGTTCTTGGCCTGAGATTACATTGCCCAGTCCCCTTGAATACAGTTATGACCATATGGGTTTCTCAATCTGAATCCTGTAGGACTATATGGATCAGAAACTCCCCACCTCATTTTAATGGGTCACTAACATTAGCTGTTACTGTTATTGTAGAAAGAACTACATTTACATTTTTCTCTGGATAGCAAATGGAGTTGCTCTAAATAATTCCATTGGCAATTTTGGGAACACACAGAAACTAACCCAGGCTTGGAAGGTGAGGCAAATCTTTTAAATTTTTTTAATGTTGATTTATTTTTGAGAGAGCAAGAGACAGAGTGTGAGTGGAGGAGGGGCAGAGAGAGACAGAGGCACGGAATCTGAAGCAGGCTCCAGGCTCTGAGCTATCAGCACAGAGCCAGACACGGGACTCGAGCTCAGGAACTGTGAGATCATTACCTGAGCCAATGTTGGATGCTTAACCAACTGAGCCATTCAGGTACCCTGAGGAAAATCTTTTAAAATGGCAGTTGTGTTGAATGTTGTTGAGTCAGTGGTTTGATTTAGGGTTTGGAATGCAAGGGGATTGATCTGGGCTCAGGTTACGGGCTTAGGGTTGTCCAGTTTTAGCTTCCTGGCTCCTGAGAGGTGAATGTGCATTTAATTTCATTTGGTAGATATTTTGTCCCTAAATAATGAGTCCCTGGAATTTCAGAGTCATTTGGCAGTTTTTGACCGACCACAGCTCAAATTCTGTTAGGTGAAATAAATAGTAGTTAATGTTCATTGTAAGGTAAGTTCTGAATTTTCAGTGCTCTAAATACCATCCAGTTGTCTACCTCCTTGACATTTCCGTTTGAATGTCTAATAGACGTTTCAAATGTACAATGGCCAAACAGAAATTTTAGGTTTTGCCACCCTCAAAACCTCTGTTCCCCATCTCAGAAGACCTCAAGAACACGTTGCTCAGGAACGTCTATCCACAACACCTATGGGGTCATTCTATAGGTCTTTATTTATTTATTCTTACATTTAATCCCTCAGCAAGAACTTTAAGCTCTACTTCCAAAATAAATCCTTCTTCTGTCGACTCCTTTCTTCTCCATTGGTGTCACCTGCTCCAGGCCACACCATCCCCACTTTCCTGGACCACTGTAAGGACCTGCGAGTCTGTCTCCCTGAAAACTGTGTTGCTCTTCTGTCCTCCATTTTCCACACAGCATCAGCATAGCTTTTTGCACCTTAGGTCAGATCACTTCACTTTCCTACTGCATTCTATACCGTGGTCTATGAGGCCCTGCACTTTTGGACTCTGTCATTTGTTCATTAGGACCCAGTTATGCTGGTTTGCTCTGTTTCTCAATACAGCAAGCTTGTCACCACCTTCGGCCTTTTGCACCAACCCTTCACTCTGCCTGTAGTACTTCTTCTCCATATCTTTTCACCCTGGCTCCTCCGTGTTGCTTGGATCTCAGCTCAGAAGTCACCTCCACCTCTTTGGTGTTACCTTCCTTACCATGTTCTGTGACTTAATGGGTCTCCAGTATTTATCTCTGTTTGAACTATCTTGTTCGTTGATTTCGTTACTTGTGTTTTATTTACCTAACTCAGGGCTTCTCAACCTCAGCACTATTAACATTGTGGGACAGATGATACTTTATCGGAGGGAATTCTGTGCGCTGGAAGCTGTTGAGTAGCATCCCTGGCTTTAACCCACTAGCTGCCATTAGCATCCTCACATCCTAACCGCAGTTATGACAAGTGAAAATGAACATCTCCAATCATTGTCAAACGTCCCCTGGGAAAAATTCTACTCTCCTTTCTTGTTGAGAACCACTTGTATATCCCATGGTGCAGCTAGGTTTATAGTATAGCTGCTCTTTCCCAGGGCTCTGGGAGGGGTCCCACAGTGTGTTCATATGGGGAGTGTGTGTATAATTTTCCAAAGTTAAGATACCTGAACTATAATCAGTTAAGGGTACAGTCTCTTTCCACCCTATATTTTCCTCCATTCACGTTGTGTTCGAGTGGCCGTATATATGTCGGAGATTTAGCTAAATTGGTTTTAGTTAAGTGTAGAGGGATGTGCGAATGTGATAACTTCCTTGAGTATGAAGTTATTTCTGGTTGTCCTGCTGTAGGAGAGGCTTCCAGCGGTACGTCCACTGCCCGTTGTGCCGGCTTACCTGGAACAGGCACACAAGGGTAAAGGGTCAGACATCACACCCTGATATGAACATGTCCTGTGGCACCTAGTATGAGGAGTTGAACGTATGAAGAGAGATGCTACTTCGTGGACAATTATGACGTTAAATATGTAAAATTCTAAAAGGAAGATTTGCTTCTTATCGGCTTTCAAGATGAGTACTCTCCCCTGTCAGGAGTATGGCCAGTTTCTTCTTTTGGTGGTACTCACACAATAGAGAAAATTTCAGGATTCCTTCTGTTCACAGTGAGCATATCTGTGGCAGAGTTATCTCTCACAGCTCATATGTGAAAGAAACGTGAGAAAGGTTTTCCCCAAATTGACAAAAAGGCTAAAAGTGTCATTCCGCTATCAGGTTATGGAGCTGAAATAAACTTTGGCTGTACTATCAATAACAAATACAAATTTTTTCAACCACGCTAGAGGAAAGACTAGATTATCTTCCTATTCTGTTTATAGGAGAAGATACTTAAAAGTCATATGAGAGATAAAGAGTATGCAGTCGTTGGGGGGGGCGCTCAGTCCATTAACTGTCTGACTCTTGATTTCAGCTCAGGTCACGATCTCACAGTTTGTGGGATCAAGCCGTGTGTTGGGCTCTGTGCTGACAGTGCAGAGCCTGCTTGGGATTCTTTCTCTCTCTCTCTTTTTTTCTCTTTCCCTTAAAATACATAAATAAACAATAAAAAAAAAGTACACAGTCAACCTCTAAGGAAAAAATAATCTGGTATGCATTTAAGTAGGTAATTAACTAAAATGTTATACTCTTTTTCAAAAAATGTTATGTATTTTTCAATATTTGTGGCATTTCCTAGGTCTTAAAAATAGAAAATTTGTTTCTTTCTAAATTAATATTCATGTTTGCACCTAATTTTATGTTAATAACTTCTGGTATTCCTATTTGAAAGAGATCTCCCAAATTGGATAAGCTGGAGGCCCACACAACCTGAACCAAGCACAGGCCTAACCCTTCCAGAAAGCAGGTGATTTGGGATTAGGGGCTTTGCTTGCCTTGTTTACTAATGTATTCCTGGTGTGTAGGAAGGATACATTGCTCATAGCAGACTCAACACACAAGTACATGACAGCTGTTGGGCATTTTTGCAGGCAGTATTGAGTCTTTCCAAGAAACCTGGAATTCTCTTGGCTAGCATGTATGTTAGGTGGTCTATACCTTGAGTTGAGTGGGGTGAAGTCTGGCAACTTTCATAGGGTCTGTCAGAAGGAATACTGGGAACAGTAATACTGCATTTGTGCTCCTTCTTCTCCTCTTTCTTCTTCTTTCTTCAGAAACATAGCTTTGCAAATGTAAGATTTCCTCTTTATATTTTTGGGAGTTGGTCTATTGTCTGATCATATTTTTTCAACTGAAATCTAAAAACCATATTCAGCCTCTCTAAGCCATGGTTTCCTCAATGGCCAAGTACAGATTTAAAAGTATCTACTGTATATGGATTTTTAGGGGATTAAGTAGGACAAAGTACGCAAAGGCCTCAGTACTGTGGCTGGTATATTGTATAAGTAGTGATTAAATCATAGCCACTATTATTTTGATGTTATCCATGGAGGACTTGTCTCCATAAAGTCATAGTAATTGATGGTATTGGTGCAAAGTATATTTTTATATTTCCACATGCTCATCAAAGCCCTACTATAAGGTTAATCACTATAAGGTGGTGAGGTATTCATGTTAAAGTTCCATAGACATCGAGGAACGTAATCACAGCTTCTATTTAAGGTCTCAAGCTAGAGTAAGAGACTCTCAGCATCATGAATCTTCTAAAGTAGGCATACTGATGTGTGACTCATTAGTATCTTCCAGAGCAATGCTTAGAACTCTGAATTAGCTAGAGTTTCATTGTATATATTGAAATTAATAGTAGTACTTGAAAATAGATTTAACATATTGTCCAGCTTTCTCTTTACTTGGGCCCCATTTTTGTCAGAATATTTTGTATTGGGCATTACACAGGCAGACAATGAGATTCTTTCAGAAACAATGATTTATTGAATCCAAAGCCACAAGGTGAAATCCACCTCACATTCATACAACAAAGAATGACAGAACCTAAAATAGAGTAGAAACACTAGAATCAAACTCTGGTGTTTTAAATGAACAGCCCCCCCCCCCGCCACTGCCCTCTGATTTCCTTTTAGGTTCAAATACTTGAGAAATGACCTTGAAAACTACAGTGTCCAATATACATCAAATCACTGCCATGAAGACAAAGTTAAAAACATAATGATTTGTTAGAAATTAAGGAGCTAAAGCTTTGATGTTACAGCTTTGATTTTTTTTTCCAGCAAGATATTGAACATCAAACAACGTATCATTCCAGAATGTCAGGTTTCTACTTTTTACTTTTTTGGTGGAAATTTGAGTCTTCAGACTCTAACATGGAAAGGTTATGTGGCAGAAAGTTGGCCTTTCTGAATTTTGCTGTTGATTGGGTCAAGTAGAATTTAATCCTGTATTGCTGCTGATGCCCTGAGACAAGGGAATGTTTTGCAATTTAATGTGAAATTCGTTAATTAACTCTGCAAATGTTTACTGTATACCTAGCTAATGTCAGATACTGTAATGGGTGCTACAGATTCAACTTCAAAACCTGATTTACCCACTAGGGAGCCCACCATCTAGAAGACACTAGAGTATACGAGCAGGTCTTTGCAGCCCTGTAAGTTGGAGTCACAGTACCACTGGGTGTAAACGACAGAGTGGTTAGTAAAGGCATGGAAAAGAGATGTGTAAGGTGAGTCTTCACAGGGGATTTGGTGTTTTTCAGGTGTCTGGGGAATGAGATGGGGGAAAGGGAGGGGCTTGGAGAAGGAGAAATTAAGAGGTGAAGCAAGACTGTAGAGGTGTCTGCTATCCATCCTGGTGCCAGGAGCACCTGAGAGGTTTTCAAGTACCAGAGGCACATGACAATATTTGTAATAAAGAAAGATACTGTGGCCATGGGGTGAGAGCAGGGAAACGCGGCAAGTACAACCAAGTTGGAATGTTGAGCTCCAGCTGGATCATGGAGTCAGCGTTTGCACAAGTGTTCATCATCTGAAAACAGAAACATCATCTGAAAACACAAACCAATGATGAAAAACGAACCTCTGTAAATTAAAATTGAGTGATCATTTGCATTTCAAAGCTGTCACCTTCTTGATTTAATTCAGGAATGACTTTTCAGTCGCTGAACGAGAATTTGATCACTCACATTTTTAAAAACCTGTTTCTCTTTCTATCTCTTTTTCTTAAAGTTGGGTACATCTAGGTTAATACACTATAAGCAAGGGTTTTGGAAGGAGCCCTGAGGGAAAAATCTAGGAAGGGTTCTTTGGGATGACTATATTTATTTCCGTTATTCTGCAATTACTCTACTTTAACCTTCAGGGTAATCATTGATTGCTTTCCTCATTAGCAATTCCCCTGCTTGAACTCTCGAGGGAAAACGCCCAACTCAGAGACCAGCTCCTTTACTTGTATATTGCACTTTACTTGGGTTTTACTCAAGTTTTCCATTTCCCTTGTTTCGTGGCCTTCCTGACACAATCCTAATAAGGCAAAGACAAGAGACAGAGAAACCGAAAGCCATCAGGTGTGTTATCATCCATCAGCACCATGGACATGTCCTCCAGCTGGTTCATTTCTCCTGGGAGATACGTGAGAGCAGGAGAGAGTGAAAGAGGTTCAGACTTATGGGAAGTACAGATTTGAATGGCAAGCGAAACAAATTTACTCTCTGTACAGTAACTATAATACCAGAGGGGCCAATCCATCAAAAACGAGTTTGTTAGGGAGGTGAAGGCCAACTAGGCAATTTTCCTGGGAGATGGAACTATGAGTCTGGCGAGGAAGCTTGGCAATCGAAGCAAAATGTACCAGACTTGGAACTGAAATGGCAGACATTCACTCCCGAGGACTGTGCACCACTGCCTGCTGTTCCTGGGAGTCTTTGCAGAGCCTGCCACCCTCTGTGGCCCCACACCTTTGGCTATCGATGCCATTTTGTGGAACATGGCTCTTCTTCCGGATCACTGTGGCTGCCCTGAGGAGAGGGAGGCAGCAGAATTTTCCCCTCTGCTCCCCCTCTCTTCTCTACCATCTTCCAGGTCCACTCCTCAGCACCTGTCTATAGGCCTCTGGCTAAAGGCCTCTTGATGGCTCTTTAACTGGTCTTGTACCCTTTGCCATGGGCATATGTCTCCATTATCCTTCCATCAAAACTTGCCACTGCATTTTGAGTCAGGGTTCCTAGAAGGAGAGCCAGGGACTCAGATGCATGCCTTATACTGAGGGAGGGCTCTCAGGAGAAGTGGAATGAGGAAGCAGGATAGTATGTGGGAAAACCCTGATAGATGTGGTCTTGGCTTGGACGCTCTGGGGCATGACCTGCACCATAGGCTCACTTAGCCTTGAGGTATGTGAGGTGGCTGTTTGTACCATGTATCAGTCAGTGACTGACTATGGCTGCCCACTGCCCCCACCCCCGCCCCCCAGGGTGAGAGCTGCCTAACGTTTCAGGCAAGGCCTACTGCAGTAGGGGCAGTCTGCAGGAGGGGCAGCTGTGAGCCATTAGCAGCCAACACTCCAAGCATCTGGAGGATAGATTCACCTGGAGGATAGGTTAAGCTGGGTGCTCTGCTTGATAGGGGTCAGGGCAGAACACCAACTGCATCAACTACACATGCTCTCTGCTCTTAGGCCAAGGTTTTATATTAACCTCCAAAAAATGATGAATGCCTACACCTTTTCTCTCCCAGGAGTGTTTGCACTGCGTCCTAGGCTGGAGGAAGAGCCACGTTGGTGGAGCTAGCTATAGGCATTGCGCATGACTGGTGTAGAGAATGCTTTTAGGGAGCGGTTGGGACTGTTCTGGTGCCTCCTTTGTTGTCATATTCACATAACATAACTGTGGTCCTAGCAGCAAGTCTGGTGGCTCTGTTGACTGCAGATATTTCCTGGCAAACATCAGTGCAGCGTGATTTGATTTGTGCTTTGTGTATATTTTGAGAGAGCTGATCCTCCAACCCTCCAGCGTGCACAAATCCATTACTGACATGCTGAGTTACACCAAACATGGGTTTCCTGAAGCTAGTCTCTGTGATTCTGGAATCACAGTAGAGATGGCTGCTAGAGTTATGCAGTTGCCTCAACAGTGGAAGTGCAGATTTGATTTTATGCTCCCCCCATTGGAGAAGATGCTAGTGAGATGGCAGAACTTAAGTGAAGTCTCTCACTGAGTTTTTGGTAAGCTCTTAAGCCTTGGTGTGATGCAACTTGATGCACGATCAAGCCTGGTCATTTTTGTTGATGAGGTTGTAAAACGATTCTGACATCGCAAAGTAGCTCAGAAAATACAAGAGAGGGTTGATCACCTCTGAAGTAAATTCTGGTGGCATTGACAATTCATCTGTGTGGATATGATGCCTCAAGCTGCATATCTATCCTTCTCTTATATATTTAGAATGCTTGAAAGTTCTCTTCAAAATTCTCAAGCGATTACATTGTATGATGTAATTCCTAGTTATTATGTCTCCATGGAGAGATAGTAAATGAAGTCTTAGAATACTAATGTTGCTCTTCCCCAAATACAGACTGAAATTTCTCATCATTTGGATTGAGTTCATTGGCCTGGCTTGTTTACCAAGATAAAAGGGAAACATTTTAATTACATATTTGAGAAAATACATCATAGCTTCATAATATCACTAGAACAATTACTTGTCTCCTCTGTCCCTTACGAGACCAACTTAGCATGGAGGAAATGGGTCTCTTGTATTAAAATTTATTTCAAAGTCACTGCTGAAGGCAACTATTGGAGATGGTACACTCAGAGGAAGTGGTATTACCAGTGTGCTGCTAAGATGGGATCAAGTCAAATGTGTCAGGAAAGCAATTAGTATGATTTTTCTTTCTTTAGGCAGTTGGATCAAGGTCAAGAAGAAACCTCTGTTTGTTTGAAATTCTTACATTCTTTCTTTATTTTGGACTTTGGATGCTAAGCATTCACTTGCACAATTTTCTCCTCAAACAACATAAATACACTAGATACTGGCAAAGTATTGTCACAACACCTAGAAATTATGAGTTTTTTCTCCTCTTTTTGTTTAAAAGCTATAAAAGGTGTGCACTTGCTCATTGAAAAAAATTCAAGCAGAACAGAGCTAATATGATAAAAAGTGGAAGTTCTCCCTCCATTCTCTGGCTACCCTTCCCATTCACCGGGATAATCACTAGTATCAGTTCAGTGTATATCCTAAGTGTAGAATATATAATGTACTATATATTATACTATATGTTGTGACTGGGCCAGTCCTTGTGGTTCTTATTATGATTGCAAGACACTCTCAGCAACAACCATCAGGAAACCTTGGGGGATAAAATGTCTATTACTCAAAGGTCCTCAAAATCACATGGGACACCTGGGGGGCCGTACAGCAGGGTCGTGGAGAGAACTCATGGAGCTGGGTTTCTGCTTTTATTGGAGTTGAGGGTGGGGGTTAGCGTTTCAAGGGTTCACTCTTTATTGGTGAATTTAAAAGAGGAGCAGGAATTTGAAGTGTGCGAAGAGAAAAAAGAAGCAGCCCAAATGGCCAGTTATGGAAATCTACCAATATCGCTAAAGGAAAGGGGCTGAGCAGGTGGAGAGGAGACCTGGCTCTTGATCTAGTCCTGTGGCTGGCATTGTGCTTATTCCAGACAGCCCTCTTTGAAGTGGTTGCCTCTTTGAAATGGATGCCTTGAATATCAAAGCTTAAGTGAGGCACCTGCATTATAAAAAAGAGAAACCAACTGTTACTGTTAACCAACAGGTTATACAACAATAATGTATGGTGTATAATATATTATATATAATATATGAATAGAATAACTATATACATACTAAATTTTTTGTATAAAGTCATGTATTTTACACACTCTTGTACCATTTGCTTTTTTCCATTCAAGAACTCCTTAGACAAATGACAAACTGGGAAAAATACTTATGGTTTAGTCACAGAAAATGTGTTAATATCCCTAAACATATTACTCTTCTAAAACTCGGGAAGAAAATACTCCACCACCATTTAGAAAAATGAGCAAGGAATATAAACTGACGTTCCATAGAAAAAGAAGTGTTACTAACCATTAAACATGGAAATAGGCTCAACCTCATTCATTCTAAAGTGGATAAAAATATAAATTTACAGGGTGACACTATTTCTCACTTATCAGGTTGACCAAATTCTACAAGTTTGACATATCCTCTGTTGGTAAGCAAGTGAGAAACAGGCATGTTCACACATTGCCGATGGGAATAAAACAATAGACAATCTTATGGAGAGCAGTTTGTCAATATCTAGTAAAAGTGCATATGCATTTACCCTTTGACTCTGCATTCATATCTATGAAATGTCACTTCAGTGTTTTGGAAGATACACTGGAAAAAAATACAAATTTATATCTGAGAAAAGGATTTATCGTAACAATAGTCATGAGCAAAAAACTGAAAATAATATAAAATTTTTATCAAAAAAGGAGTGGTTGAATAAGTGCACAATGCAGCTGTAAAGGGGAATGAGTAATATCTTCATGTACTGATATATTTGGTGTACATATATATGGACATATGGATCCGTGATACAAATTATGGGCATACCAAAACTATGCATATAAGTATATTGCTTTTTTTTAGGAGTCTCTATGCCCAATATGGGGCTCAAACTCACAACCCCAAGATCCAGAGTCGCATGCTCTATCAACTGAGCCAGCCATGCACCCCTAGAGTATATTGCTTTTAATTTTAGGAATCTTAGGAATATATATATATATATATATATATATATATATATATATATATATACACACACCAAAACCCATGCCAATGGCAGTCACCTATTTGAGGAGAGGGATTGTTATGGACTTCATATTTTTTCCTTTAAAATTCATATATTGAAATCCTAACCCTTAATGTGATGCTATTAGAAAGTGGACCTTTGAGAGGTGCTTAGGTCATGAGGTGGAGCCTTCATGAATAGGATTAGTGCCCTTATAAAAGAGACCCCAGAGAGCTTCCCTCCAACCACGTGAAGATACTGTGAGAAGATGACCACCTTGAACCAGGAAAAGAGCCCCCGCTAGACACCAATGCTGGAGGCACCTTGATCTTGGACTTCCAGCCAAGTGTGAGAAATAAATGTTTGTTGTTTAAGCCACCAGTTTGTGGTATTTTTGTTATAGCATCTGAACGGACTAAGACAGAAGAGAATAGAGAGGACCGTGGAAGAAAACTAGACTTCTCGGAATGTATCTTTTTATTTTTTAAATAGTTTTGACTGTGGGAGCATGAGAATGTTTTACATAATTACAAATAAAAATTAATTAAAAATTCAAAAGGCCATCCTTAAAATAGAGGAAGAAAGGTAGAAAGAAAGAAATTTTGTTGTTTTGAAACAAATAGATACAATGGCAAAACAAATATATAATTATAGTAATGTCATTAGCACCCAACAATTTTGTCATAAGAAAAAAGATTCTCTCTGTAAAAAAATTTTTTAATTAAAAAAATTTAAAAGGGGTGGCTGAGGGTTCAGTCAGTTAAGCATCTGATTCTTGATTTCGGCTCAGGTCATGACTTTAGGGTAAGGGGATCAAACCCCGAGTCGGGCTCTGCTTAAGATTCTCTCTCTCTCTCTCTCTCCCTCTCTCTCTCCCTCTGCCTCTCCCCCACTCTCTTTCTCTCAAAAATAAAAAAAGATACAATCATAAAATTAAAAGTATCACTATGAACTCATGATTTATTTTTCTTTGTCAATGTGTACGTTTCCAGAGAAAAGAAACAAGTTGTGAACAACTCAGTTTTCTTAGACTCCGTTTTGTAAGTACTACATCATACTGAAGCTAACTAGAACAACTTGAGAATGTATAATTGATGGTCTGAGGACAGAAAATGCATAAGATATACCAAGAACATCTTGTTACATTAAAAAGTAAGGAAGGGGCCCCTGGGCGGCTCGGTTGATTAAGTGTCTGACTTTGGCTCAGCTCATGATCTTGCGGCTTGTGCGTCGGGCTCTGTGCTGACAGCTCAGAGCCTGGAGACTGCTTCGGATTCTGTGCTTCCCTTTCTCTCTGCCCCTCCCCTACTTGTGCTCTATCTCTCTCTGTCTCTCAAAAATAAATAAACGTTAAAAAAATTTTTTTTAAAAAGTAAGGAAGATATCGAGGACTGCTGGGGATTGTGTTACAGGAGAGAAACCGTCTTAAAAGGATGCATTTTAGTCAAAGTGAGGCAGTGTGTATATCAAAAAGAACAATGATGACAATGGATTGAAATAAGATTCACCTCAATGGATTGATATACAATGGATTCAAGTAGGTTAAAAGTCTAGGGCATCATATTGTGCTATCACTACTTCCCCACCACAAAGCCTTATTGGTCATCATTGGAGTTTGCTAAGGCAACAACCCATTTTTCTGAAAGCTGGTATGTAAAGGAATAAGTCAAGTATTCATTGGCTTGTCCTGAAATATGGTATTTCAGGGGATTCAAATAGTTGATAAAAGAAAGGTTTTTGTTTTATTTTGTTTTGTTTTGAGAAGAATTTCATTCAACGTGTGAGACAGGAATAATAAAGTTGAAATGTCACTCTTTGGAATCTCCATTAAAAGGAAAGACCAGAAGCAAGGAGGTTAATTCAGACGCCAGAGAATGGCCAGATAGAACCAGGTAAGAGCCAAAGACAGCAGAACCTGATCTTCTGAAAGGGGAAAAAAAAATTGGGGGTTTTGAACTTCTGGGTCCAGGTAATGTGGGATAAAAGTACTTTATTGTGTGTTTCTTACTAGCAACAATGAGTAGCCCTGGACTAAAATGAATAAAACAACTATCAGAAGACTCTGGAAGGTAGAAAAAGTAGCCATATTGGGTAAAAATCTCTAGACCCACAGAATGACCTGGCAGTGTGTTCTTGGAACTGTTTTCTTTTGCTTCCCACTTATCTCTCCCTGAGTGCTAGAAAAGCCTGAAAACCAGAACTGCTATTGGGAGAAGACATTAAGAGCCCTAGGATGAGCCCATTCTTTCTAGTGAGATGGCCAAGAGAAATATCTATGGAACAGAACCTTTTTTACTTTATCTGCCCTGCTTGAGGTGAAGCACAGCAAAGAAGTGATGCCTTGTTCCCCCCATCCCAAGTTTCAGCTTTGGATCCTACTAGGCAGAGTCCTGTGGACTCTCCCCACCCTGCTGCCAGGAGCCCCAAAGGTGTGTTCCTCCCCCTCCCCATGGGCATGGTGGACCCTGTAAGACAAAGCCCAGTTGACTCCACCCTATACCAGCACCTCCCCCTACCTCCCCCCACCACATTCCACTCAACTTTAATAATTTATCTTTCGTCATGTGAAACATGAAAATTATTCTAAAAGTCAGAGGTATACAAAACAGAATGTTCAGAGAATATTACCCCACTTCTATTGTATCCTATTTCCATTCTCCCATTTTTCCACCCTGCTTTTACTCAAGTCACCAGTCACATTAGTTTCTGGTTTATTCTTTCACAAATGAGCAAATATGTGTATATTTTCTTGTTTTCCTTTCTTGTGGTTTTTGAAGTCTTTTTGAGTAGAATAGAAGCACGCCAATTCAATGGAATTGGCTGTTGATTGGTTAACTGGAAAAGAAAAGAAAAACAATGTTCAGAGACAACAGATGTCATATTTGATTAGACACATTGTATTCTAACAATATACCCACAGGAATACATTTACAACTTTTGGTGTAGGGACAAGGCCTTTTTATGAGCATACCTCAACTATTTGGAGTTCCAAATTACTTATTTTTTACATAAAGTACTATGATCTGTAAGGTCAATAGAGAGAGAGGTCCATTTGAGAAGTACTCAAAAGTTCACATTCTTGGTTCAATTTATCAAGCTCACAATTCCCCGCCTTTTCACCAATTTACGCTTTCATTTTATTATTGGCTTATGTTTTTATTTTGGTTCAGTTTTGGGGGAAGACTTTTTCTGGGTTCCTGACCTGAAGGCTTATAACTTAGGCTGGGCTCCCCAGCCGCAGAGCGTGAGGTGGCAATTCTTGTTAAGCTAGTTTGTTACAGAAGTGTTCACAAGAGCCTGCAGGGAGCGAGGTAGCAGGCAGGGAATGGGAGAGGTCTAAGTTCACCCAGCCTGATTCTCTGGTGAGCTCTGTAGCATAAATCAAGCAGGAATTGCACCATGGTCTGTCCTAACTTGTGACAAGGACGCAGGAACTTTGTGCCCCAACGTTACAGTGTAGTCCCTCCTTCTCTGTGGTTTCGCTTTCCAAGATTTCAGGTACCTGTGGTCAACCTTGGTTTAGAGGCAGATGATCATCCTCTGACAAACGATCAGAAGGTTAATAGAAGCCTAACGCTATGTCACAATGCCTACGTCATTTACCTCACTGCATCTTATCAGGTAGGCATTTGATCATCTCACATCGTCACAAGAAGAAGGGTGAGTACAGTACAATAAGACATTTTGAGTGAGAGAGACCATATTCACATAACTTTTATTATAGTATATTATTATGATTATTCTGAGTTATTGTGAATCTCCTACTGTGCCTAATTTACAAATTAAACTTTATCATAGGTGTGTACATATAGAAATAATATGTTATGTGTAGGGTTCAGTACTAACCACGGCTTTAGGCATTCACTGGGGGTCTTGGAACGCATACCCCACAAATAAGGGAGGATTACTATAGTCAGCCATTGGCTCCAATGGAGCCAGTGGGAGCTGGGACATACCTTCAGGCACCCGTGGGTGGGGAAATCGTCTAAGGGGAGCCCACTGCAGACCCGTGCAGGGGTAGGTCATTAGCAGGAGCACATGCCACAGCTGATAGAGGGTCCCTGAGGATCTGGGCAGGGAACCCACAGACTCTGCTGCAGTTAGTTTATGCATTCCAGTCCTTGAACAATAAAGGCATTTAAAACTCTCCCCTGGCTGAGAACCGCTGGGATAAATAAAATATATTATTTAAAGAAAAACACTATGAGATTTTTCTGTTTATTTTTAACTGCCTCCCTTAGGTTTTGAAATTTGGTATTTTCATTTTTGTTACATTCTGAATGCTTCAGCACTTCCTGTAAGACAGACATTCGGTGAAACGCTTTATCTCCGTGATGTCATGTAACCCTCATAGTAGGTCTCCAGGTAAATACTATCCTCATTTGCATTCTTCATTTGAGAACACTGAGGCAGGCAGGGTGTTGGAGCCTGGATCCGATGAATTCAGGCATTCTGATTTCAGAGTCTTCCTCTCTCTCAACCTTGACCGCAGGACTTGCCCTCAGGTTCTCTGTGCAGGTGTTGTCTTAGTCCAATCTTAATGCCTGTGTTTTGCGTTCTCTTTGTGGGGACTTGTCATCAGCTTGATTGCATCCGTTTGAGAAATCTCTTTGAGAAATCTTTCTTTGTTTTGGTTTGCTGGTGAAGCCTTCTCTAACTCAGCTTTAATTGAGCCTCTGTTGTGTTTTACTTCAGTCACATCAGTGGGATATTGATTTCAAAGAGAGGTGAAAGCTTGTGATCTGTCAGCTCTCCAGAACTGGAAGTTACCCTATTTTTTCCCCCCAGAATATCTGAATTAAGTGCTGTCTTTAGGTTTTGGTGGGACTGGACATTATGCAGAAGACTTTCTCCTTGTGTGCTGTTTTGAAACCTATTTTCACCAAACTTTTTATTCGATTCCCGAAAGGTTTACATTTGATTGCTAATTTCTTATAATTGGTCCCAACTTCCAAAAGTCTGTAGTCTGGTTTCTGTCTTGTCAACACTCATCTCAAAACCAAAACTCATCTCTGAAGTAATTAGGAATCTAGAAAACAACTTTTATGCCCTAATTGGACACATTCTAGAAAGCAGCACGTTATGGAAAGTGGCAAATCTTTCTGCATTGTGAAGAACAAGCCCTTAACTTAATTGTTTACAAATCTTTTGGTCAATCAAGATTATCCCTGTTAGTGCTGTTGCTGTTGTTTAACAACGGAGATAGTGACAGTGACTCCTACTTACAAAACACAAACTAAATATGACAGAAAAGAATCTCCGCCTATATCTGCACTTTTCTACTTTAACAGGTTTACTTGATCATTAATCCATTACATTTTTTTTTCAATCTCCAATCTTGTTATGAATTTTTAAGCACTATGCATTCCCAAAAGTATTGGCCTAAATTTATATTGCCCATCTTTTCCCATGGGGACAGCTTTCATATAAAAGAAGATCTTGTCCTTTATCCTGCCATCATTTTGTGGCAATACTTGATTTTATGAAGTGCTCTATTGCTGTTAGATTTGGCTAAAAAGATTTTGATAAATAAAGAGGATTTCTCGGGGCGCCTGGGTGGCTCAGTCGCTTAAGCCCCCGACTTCGGCTCAGGTCATGATCTTGGGTTGGTTTGTGAGTTGGAGCCCCACATCGGGCTCTATGCTGACAGCTCAGAGCCTGGAGCCTGCTTCGGATTCTGTGCCTCCCTCTCTCTCTTCCCCTCCCTTGCTTGCTCTCTGTCTCTGTCTCTCTCTCTCTTGAAAATAAATAAACATTAAAAAAATTCTTTTAAATAAAAAAAATCAAGAGAATTTCTCTTAAGCTCTTAAATGATTTAGAGACTTATATTTTTGCCTCCCCCCCCCCCCCAAATGTCCTTGGTATGAAAACCTAGTGAAAATAATCCAAATCTAGACTAAACTTAATCAGGACCTCAGCAAAGAATGGGTACATCACTATTCTTTACTAAAGAATTCTTTACTTCTTTGTTCTGACTTTAGGGCATTTGATGGCAATTTCCTTCTACTGTACATTTTTCTTCTGCAATATTAATAGCTACAGCAGGTTGCCGTCTTCCCACTGCAGGGACTTGGCACCAAAAAGAGCTGTGATGGCAGATGTACTCTCTCTTCTCCCCACGTAGAGTTATTCTACTTTTTCACGGAAAAAGTTCTAGGATTCAAAATTAAAGAAGTAATGAGTTGAAGAACAAAGCTCATATCAGCTGCTTAACATCAACTCACCATTCTTTTTTTTTTTATGGTTATTTATTTATTTATTTAGAGAGCAAGCAAGCAGGGGAGGGGCAGAGAGAGAGAGGGAGAGAGAGAATCCCAAGCAGGTTCTGCACTGTCAGCACAGAGCCCGACGGGGGACCCAAACCCATGAATCATGAGATCATGATCTGAGACGAAATCAAGAGTCGGACACTTAACCGACTGACCCATCAACTCACCATTCTTTATAAGACTAATGGAAAAGGATCAACACTCCATTTAATACTGCTCATAATAAATAGTCATGCTGCTTTCCATTTGGATAGCACATTTTGGACAACGTGAACAGGGGAAGAATGCTGTTCCTGCTTTGCTCTTTGGTGCTTAAGCCTTCTGTGTAATGTTGTCACTGGCCCTTTACAAGCCGGGTGCATCAGTCAGAAGTCTGCAAGGAACAGAATTCTGCTCAAGATTGATCAACTGGAGAGACGCTAATGACAAGTGTAGGGCCCTGGCAAGGTTGAGAAAACCAGAAGAGGATGTTGGGGCACCCAGGGTTAGCAGAGTGGGAATCATGAAGGACAAATGGAGGGAAGAATGTTCCTGAAGTCCTAAGAGAACTAGAGCAGTGGTGAAGCCTTCGTGATGGGGTTTTGGGGTGATGGTGGGTGTTCAGAGCCAATGGCCAAAAAAGAATTCTTGAAGACATCTTTGGTGCAGAAAAGGTGATTTTATGAAAGCACAGGGACAGGACCATTGTGAAGAGTGACTGATTATATATCTTCAGGTTGGGAGGGGGTTAGGGACAGCATAAGTCTCTAAGGAATTTTGGAAGCAAGGTTTCCAGGACCTTGAGGGGCTAAGTGTTGTTAGGAAAATGTCATTTAATACTGTTTAGTAAAACTTCAGTCATGAGACCCTTCAGATGTATATCAGGGGTCATATGCTTGGCGTATATTGCCAACATGTACTTGGGGGTTAAAGATAAAGGAGGTTTGCAAAGGAATTTTTATGTGTTTAAGGAGACTCACAGGATCCTGGGTGTGGGGGTCAGTTTAATGTTAAGCCAGGATTCCTTTTTGCCCCTAGCAAACTGTCATCACTGAGGCAGCTGAGCCCCTGGAGGGAGGTCACTCCTCCGGTTTCAAGGACTCGTCAGTGGGCCGTGGGCAGTAAGGGAATTTAATTTCTCATTTGCCTTTGTTTCCCACGTCACCATGGCAAGCACCTAAACCCCCTTCCATCTTGATGAGGGTGACATTAGGGCTCCAGGAAATGGAGTCCATAGGTTTCTGGAGATTAGGCTAGGGGTAAGATTGTCTCTTTCAAGCAGTTTACTAAGTTCTCCATACACGGAGGGAGACTCCTGCGCTGCATGACAGTGATCTCTATCAGTCAGCCATTTGCTTTCTTTCCTTTCCCCTGATCTTCGGCAGCCGGGAGCGTCTGAGGAATATCACACATATCCTACCAGCGGCAGGGGGTGCGGGGGGTGGGGAGGGTGCTGTTAGCCTGTACTTTGCCCTCATCTTGCCCCACGCTCCCTCATCATTGGCATTGAGAAGATGCTGCCATTGTGGGAACCACAGAATGGAAGCAGGGAGAGAACAGAGAAGAAATGCGCCAGCCCCTGTCTTCTGGCCTCCCTCTCTGGCTGGTTGCCTCCCACTTCTAAGAAGCCAACAGCAAGGGAGCCCTGATGATTAAGTCTTTAAGGATCAGACTTCTGGGGCACAAACTCTGTGCGCAGCCGTGGGAAGAGAAAGAATGGGAGATGGGGGAAGGGGAGGAGAAGCGGCGACTACGCAGCACACAGGGTGGTATTTTAGATATTTTAAATAAGTTCCCTCTGTCATTTATCCCCAGAACAGCCTGGCAGGTTCTCTTGCCATTTATAAGTGAAGAAAGTAGAGATCGGACCCCTTCAAATGTGTTCAAGGTCACGCGGGTAAACAGGAATGGAGCTGGAATGCTTACCTACATTTGTATGTCCTCAAAGATGGTGTTTTTATACTCTGTGTAATGCCAATTTTAATACATTTCGATACCGGACCATACCATTTTCTGCTGTAGATTATTCAGCATAAATAATTGTCTCTGAGATAAAAATCAGACTCTTTAGCTTGATATGAAAGGACCTTCAGTATCAGACCCATTTCTCTTTAAAAAAAATTTTTTTTTAACATTTATTTATTTTCAAGAGACAGAGAGAGACACAATGAGAGGGGGTAGGTGCAGAGAGAGAGGGAGACACAGAATCCGAAGCGGGTTCCAGGCTCCGAGCTGTCAGTGCAGAGCCCGATGCGACGCAGGGCTCGAACCCACCAACAGTGAGATCATGACCTGAGTGGAAGTCAGACGCTCAACCGACTGAGCCATCCGGGCGCCCCAGTATCTGTCCCATTTCTTCTTTCCTAGCCTCCCCTTTCCCCTCATCCCAGCACATAAATCTGCTGGGCAAATAATGAGACCCTCAGGGGATTGGAGGAGCTATGACAAGTTTTCAGTTACTGGGATAGTGAGTAGAGAGAGGCAAAAAATACTAACAGGTAAACCTGGAGATATTTGGGGAGAAAAAGGAACAAAGGCACAATACAAAAGTCTCTGGAACTTCAGTTAATAGCCCGAAGACAGACATTTGGCTTTCTCCCCTCTACTTCTTGCTTCTTTGTACATCTCCACTTCAGAAGAGAGAAGAAAAGGAATTGAGTGAAAAGAGAGAAGAGGAATTGAGTGAAGAGGTGAAAGACGAAAGAGGGCAGTGGGTTAAGTAGATAGAAAGGCACAAATGAGAAAAACCAAAATGCAAAACCAGGTGCCGGGAAGGGGAGCCAAGCAGGTGTTCAGAGAGGACCGAGGGAGTGAAGCTGCTGTCCTTTGGGAGGTTGGGTGGCCGAAAGGGGCGGGGCGGGGTGCAGACTTGCCCTGCTTTTCTAGCTCACCTTAACTCAGCCATGGCCCCTTTAGAGTTTTAATGGAATCTTAGAGGCTAAATGGACTGGAATAAAAGTTGTCGAGTGTAATGTAAATGAGGTCCGCCTACAGAAAGACCCAGTGAGAAGGCAAAACCTTCCTTGGAATAGAAGCTGATGCAGCAGTGAACCGGAAGATTGAATGAAAATAGCCAGCTTCGGCGATGGTTGAAAGGCCTAACACGTGTTACAAAATTTTGCTACTTAAATCTGCTTTTGGTTTCATGATTTCCCCAAGCATGTTAAAAATTAATATTGTGAACTTCCAGGTAAAAAAGAATTAGAAGTATGAAATTTTGCAAGTGTCTTCAAGTGTTGGGAACATTTTGTGATGCAGAATTAGTGAAGAGCTTTACTTGACTAATAATGTGAGAACAGTAACAGCATATTTGGCATATGTGGGTTTAAAAATATTATTCTTAGGTAGCATATGTCATGGGGGACTTCAGATATGAAGTAAAATTTTTTAAAAAATTGTGGCAGCATTTGAAGGAATTAAGATTTTCATTTAAACATGCAAACACCCCCAATCTTTTTCCCTAGTTATAGCATGAGGAGATTTGGTGTAATTATAGTCTGGGGCTGTTGTGGAAGGAAAAACAAATAACAGGCCTCTTTTTTTTTTCCCCTAAGAAGTGAAGGAAACATCTAGAAAGCTTTAGAGCTACTCGCTGTGCCAGCAGTAATAGTGTATGTAAGTTTAAATAAAGTATTGAAAGCACCTTTTGCCCTCTAGTGATAAAGGATTTTGCTGTGCATTTCAGCGTGGTATTTAACTTTTCATTTGGCAGTGGATAGAAAATCTCTTTTCCAATGTGTATGGAGCTTTGACAATTGTTTTTCAGAGGCTGTATTGTAGATTAGAAATTGGAGTCTAGGGAGTCTGGAAGAGGCCATATGCCAAGAACCTAAACTGCAAAGACTTTTTTTTAATTTATTTTTTTAACTTTTTTATGTTAACAGCAGATTTGGAGTCAGCACTTAAACTTGGTTTGAAAAGTGGTAAATTGAATCCTCGGGCCAGTCTGTTTACCTTTTTATGTGTGGAAATGGATACTAGAAGATTGTTTTTGTTTTGTTTTGTTTTTTCCTCCTACACTATCAACAGAAAGAGAAAATAAGGGGCTACAAAAAGGCATATTCTTTAATTATTTGCATGATATTATTATGTTTTCCCATTTATTAGCATTTATCCATACCCTGAGCAAATAGTGTGCAAGAAAATAAAGATGGAAACATACAGCAGAACATAGGAATATTGGAAATATTAACTATTATTTCTTTTCTCTGGGCAATTCCTGATTGCAGAGTAAGCCAATGGAGAGGTGAGCTTTGGACAAACAAGGTGGGCTTGGTTTTTCCTTTTCTGCATAACAGAGACCACGACTAGATTTGAATCTGAAGGTCAAATTGTACCGTAGCTGGTAATAATTCCCAAGGGTCCAAAACAAAGATATTAATGAAATAGTAATATCACATCCAAGACAAGATGAGCGATAGTGATTTACAGTGAGATGATTTCTTCAAATATTTGAGAAGCAATCAAGTAATTTTGGTTAATTTCTATATGGAACTTATTTTCTGACACAGGCATCGACTTTACTAGTCCATAAACTTTTGGAATTCAGAGTCTGTGTCTTATTCATTTTTGCATCTGTAGCTCTTAGCCCAATCCCTGACACGTGTGTATGCTTAATACAATTATTAGATAGAAATCTATCTATATTATGCCTGGTCAGAGAGAAAAGGAAGCATGGACATATAACTGAGTGACACATTGTATGTTCTTGTTCACACATAAGACCTCAACCTCCTGAAAAGATAATTTCACCCACTATATGCCAAGAGGGTAGCATAGAGTCCCTGCTCAGCATCAGACATAAAAGTTTGGTTTCTAGGAACTCTGGACACCTAGGGCAGTCCTGGAGGGAGATGGTGGGTGGAGTCCCACAAAGGCAGATAGTAGAAACAGTGAAAGTCACATATAACTGAGTGGACTGACTCATAGCTCCGTGTGTAGTCATGCTCCCGAAATTCTTGGGAGTGAAATTTTAAGGAGGCTGAGATATCCGAGTCGTTGATATCAACATAATTCTTTTGTACTCATGGATTGTGAGGTCTAGGAAAACTTCGTAATAGATTTGCTATTACCTCCTAAGAGTTAGACCTCACCTATGGTTCAGAGAAACTTTCAAAGGGCATGTAAGAATTCTCTTTTAGACAGCAGGTTAAGCCTGTTATAAAGAATGAATATGGTTATCACATATTGATACTGACTGGATTTATCTGCTCCTAATTGTAGAATCCTGGCTTCTGATTTACTTGGCCTCATTGACCTGGGGATGAATAGCCTTGTTAATGAGGATGGTTCTCATCATCATATCCCTAATGTTCTTGTCATAGCACCTGCTTTCCATAAACAATTGTTGTTCCCTAACACTAATGCCACTAATTGCAATACTGAGGGTTAATAACAGTCATGAGTGTTAGTTGATTCGCACAAATTGATTTGTGTGCAAACTGTTGAGAGAAAACATTAATAGAAGAGCACAGGAGATTTTTTTATTTAAGAAAATCTGATCTGTGTACACGAAGCTTATAAAATAAATGATTGCTGAATAATTGATTATGAAAAGATCCTCCATGGTAATTTAAATGTTGATTACCAGGTATATTAGAAATACAATCCAAAAAATTTTTATAGCATTTTCTACAAAAATAACCTCAAACTCTTATGGAGGTAGCCAAAGATGGATAAAAAAACAATGTCAAAAATTATGTAAAATATCTAGTGGTATTTTGAAAATATGTAAAGAAATGCTTCTATTATAAAGGCACAACATCTTCTCGACTCTAAAATGTTATGTACAGGGGCACCTGGGTGGCGCAGTCGGTTAAGCGTCCGACTTCAGCCAGGTCACGATCTCGCGGTCCGTGAGTACATATAGTTGGTAAGGATATGGAAAAACAGGACATTATACTGCCTGTAAGTGTTATAAATCTACTTCTAGAAATTGGTTCCACATAAATACTTGCTGTCTTGTGGTTCCCCTTGGGAAGGACGTGTTCAACCCCCCGCTCAAATTTGCATCAGATGCCTAGATGCCACACATGTACTGAGAGAGTATGATAAAGTTTATTACTTACATAATAAGGCTTTCAGGGGATAGCAGGCAGGTTTCCAAGCAAGTCTGAAATGAATTGAGAGCAAAGTGAAGTCGTGGCTTGGGTTTTTATTGTGGTTAGTGGGTGGGACTGGGTAGAGGGTGCTTGTGTGGGAGATAGAGGATGCATATTTTGAATTTTCAACTAGCACCAAGGAAGGGAAAACATGGTTTTTACTATTAATTTCCCCAGAGGTGGACAAGAGAAGAGGGTGATGTGAGGCTTGAAAGCTGTCAGCAAACATCAAAAAATGGAGTCGGACTCATTATACTTGTGTATACACTCATATATACATTTACTAGGACATTCGTTATGGTACTGTTTGTAATAATACAAACAGTGGGGCGACTGGGTGGCTCAGTCCGTTGAGCATCTGACTTCGGCTCAGGTCATGATCTCATGGTTGGTGGGTTTGAGCCCTGTGTTTGGACTCTGTGCTGACAGCTCAGAACCTAGAGCCTGCTTTGGATTCTGTTTCCCTCGCTGTCTGCCTCTCCCCTGCTTGTGCTCTCTCTGTGTCTCAAAAATAAATAAATAAACATTAAAAAAATAATACAAACAGTGACTAAGGGCTGGTCCACACATACTATGTAATATTATACAATAAGAAAAAATATGTAATGGAGTACCTCTGTGAGTCTGGATGGGGAAGATGTCCATGGTATGTTATTGAGTTAAAAAAAAAAGTATATATAGGCATATGTGTATAGCATAATCCTATTTATGCAAAAAATAAAAATGCACAATTTAATGTGATTTTTGATTATATGATTAATATAAAATCAGAATTACTTGGAGGCCCATCTAGGGATGCTGTGTGATTTAAAGAAACATGAAACCCAGCATGCAAAACAATTAAATAATTTATACCTTCACCATCACTATTGGATGTTAGTGATGCCTATTGGAGGGGAAAACAAAACAAAACTTAAGAGTAGCTGGAGATGAGATGATGGATGATGCATTCATAGCATTAAGTAACAACAGAGCAAAATTATAGAAATTTTCTCAATACTTCATCTACTAATTTTCTCCTGACATTGCAGTGACATTCTAATTTTTTCTCCTGTCTCCTTCTCCTACCCCTCCAGGCTTCTCACAGCACAATGAAATTAGCCAGCCAAAATCATTTTAATCTCTCTGGGAGCTTCTTCTTCTTCTTCTTTTTTTTTTTTTTTTTACATTTATTTATTTATTTTGAGAAAGAGAAGAAGAGCAAGAGAGGTTGTGTGTGCACAAGTCGGGGAGGGGCAGAGAGAGAGGGAGAGAGAGAATCCCAAGCAGGCTCTGCACTGTTACATGGGGTCGATGCAGGGCTCAAACCCATGAGCCATGAGATCATGACCTGAGCCAAAATCAAGAGTCAGACACTTAACCAACTGAGGCACCCAGGCACCCCTAGAGCTTCTTATTTTTGTATGTATTATTTCCCTTCTCCCTTCAGAAGCTCACTTCCACTCCTTACGTGACAAGTCCACTGACATCTCTCTCCCTCACTCATGACTCCCAGCACCCAGACATAACTACCATTGTATTTCTTGCAAGATAGTTTAAAACAATTTTATAGGGGTGCCTGGGTGGCTCAGTCGGTTGGGCGTCCGACTTCGGCTCAGGTCATGATCTCACGGTCCGTGAGTCCCAGCCCTACGTTGGGCTCTGTGCTGTCAGTTCAGAGCCTGGAGCCTGCTTCAGATTCTGTGTCTCCCTCTCTCTCTGCCCCTCCCCCACTCACGCTCTGTCTCTCTCTATCAAAAAATGAATAAACGTTAAAAAAATGAAAAAAAAAACCAATTTTATAAATACATAAGATTATATATATAACTTGGGATCTGTTTTATATTTTGCATTTTTAACATTACAATATTTTTCTTTATATCATTAAATAGACCACCATAATTGAAAACAAGTTGTATGAGTGTATTATCATAGCTATATTATCATGCTGCAATCATAATCAGATGAGAAGACTTAGTCAAACAGAATGTAAGTAACTTGCCCAAACTTGGGAAGTTGGTGAGCGTGGGAGTCATAGCTGACCTTATACAATCTGCCTTTAGGACAAGGTCCGAACCCCTGTACTCTTCTCTTCCCTGGGAACAAGCTACTATTGAGAAAATTCTCCTTCACTTGTGTTTGGGAATTAGTTAAGGGATTTTTAGAGAGTGTAACAAGATGTTTCGGTTACTCATGACACCCCTCAGTTATAATTGCACCCCTGCCTCAGGGCACCCATTGGCAGTGACATGTGGCCGACCTCTTTCAGCTCTTATAGTCTAAAAGACAGAGCATAGTGGGGCACTGACTGGCCTACTTTGTGCAAGACTCTGGAATCAGTATGGGAAATTCTTCTTGGCCAATAACAAGAAATCTAAATTCATATTGCCAATGAGAAGTATATGAATACTAATCCCAGAGTTGTGCCCTCCTAAGGGAGATGTGTTTTTATTGTTATTACTTTGTTTTTGCTTTTAAATATAGCCACCTGTGTTATCATTTTTTATGCAACTCAACAGCCACAGGACACTATTTGGAAAATATTAAATGTTGTAAAATGCTTGTACCACACTGTCCTTTATTTGTCCTTTGGTATGTATTTAGTGAGTTATATTCATGGGATAGTATTTACTATCCTATGCGTCTATAGGAAAACCAAAGTAGCTCTTTGTAAAGATTAATAATTTTCACAGATGATACACTCTGTGTTGCCCAGTGAACTAAAAACATGAACAAATAATTTTTGGTTCCTAGTTGTCATAATCGTTTTGTGCTACAGTACAGCTGTAGCTAACAACTTACCAAACTTTCCATTATAGCATTGTTTTTCTAAGGATATAACTCAGTTTGTCAAATTTCCCTCCAAGGCTGAAATGTAACTTATTGTACAAGCTATTAAGCCCGGAAGCAATTTTGTTTTGGAAAAAAATTAGTTTGACCATTTTTTTAAGCTCCAAGAGGGAAAAATAAATATGGAGGACTTTTTTTTTTTATTGCTGTTCTTTAGCAGCCTTAAAGAATGGCTTTGTTACATCGTATGATTTATGCATCCATGTAGAGAACAAGAACAAGAAATTCTTTTTCACAAACAACTTTGTCTTTTTTGAAATAAAATACAGTGGAGGAAATCCATCTGTAGTTGATAGCTAAAATCTTTTATTTGGATGCAGCTAGAGAGCACTAATTTTCTCATAAGATTTAAAATATTATTAGAGTAAGTCACAGAGAGTTCAAAAGGTAACTAATATTACCTGCTGTGAATTACCATGTTAAACATAGGCAGAAAGACCTTTGATATCTGGGACTGAATGCAGCTAAGAACATGACAATTCATATTTCAAGACACTTTGTTTATGTTAGTTTACCGAACTGTTTTTATACGTATTAACTTCTAGGAGAGATTGCTTAGATAAAATGGACCCGGGGCAATACTCCATTCTTTTATCAAGTTAGACATAAGGGTCATATAGGGACTATTTAATACCTAGTGGGTTTCATTTAATTCTGTCCATCAAATCCTACTCTTAAGCTGAATTAATCAAAAGATTCTTTAAGAATAAAACTCATAAGCATAAAAATCCAAGCTGTGTATATTCACTTTCCTGGTTTAATCAACTCCGTGAAGGGATAACTGCTTTTTATTTTATTTTATTTTTTTTTAATTTACATCCAAATTAGTTACTATATTGTGCAACGATGATTTCAGGAGTAGATTCCTTAATGCCCCTTACCCATTTAGCCCATCCCCCCTCCCACAACCCCTCCAGTAACCCTCTGTTTGTTCTCCATATTTAAGAGTCTCTTATGTTTTGTCCCCCTCCCTGTTTTTATATTATTTTTGTTTCTCTTCCCTTATGTTCATCTGTTTTGTCTCTTAAAGTCCTCATAGGAGTGAAGTCATATGATTTTTGTCTTACTCTGACTGACTAATTTCACTTAGCATAATACCCTCCAATTCTATCCATGTAGTTGCAAATGGCAAGATTTCATTCTTTTTGATTGCTGAGCAATACTCCATTGAATATATATGCCACATCTTCTTTATCCATTCATCCATCCATGGACATTTGGGCTCTTTCCATACTTTGGCTATTGTTGATAGTGTTGCTATAAACATGGGGGTGCATGTGTCCATTCAAAACAGCACACCTGTATCCCTTGGATAAATGCCTAGTAGTGAAATTGCTGGGTCATAGGGTAGTTCTATTTGTAGTTTTTTGAGGAACCTCCATACTGTTTTCCAGAGTGGCTGCACCAGCTTGCATTCCCACCAACAATGCAAAAGACATCCTCTTTCTCTGCATCCTCGCCAACATCTGTTGTTGCCTGAGTTGTTAATGTTAGCCACTCTGACAGGTGTAAGGTGGTATCTCATTGTGGTTTTGATTTGTATTTCCCTGATGATGAGTGATGTTGCCCTTTTTTTCATGTGTTGGTTGGCCATCTGGATGTCTTCTTTAGAAAATTGTCTATTCATGTCTTTTGTCCATTTCTTCACTGGATTATTTGTTTCTTGAGTGTTGAGTTTGATAAGTTCTTTATAGATTTTGGATACTAACCTTTTATCTGATATGTCGTTTGCAGATATCTTCTCTCATTCTGCTGGTTGCCTTTTAATTTTGCTGATTGTTTCCTTTGCTGTGCAAAAGCTTTTTATTTTGATGAGGTCCCAGCAGTTCATTTTTGCTTTGTTTCCCTTGCCTCCAGGGATGTGTTGAGTAAGAAGTTGCTGCAGCCAAGATCAAAGAGGTTTTTGCCTGCTTTCACCTCGAGGATTTTGATGGCTTCCTGTCGTACATTGAGGTCTTTCATCCAGTTTGAGTTTACTTTTGTGTATGGTGTAAGAAAGTGGTCCAGGTTCATTCTTCTGCATGTCGCTGTCCAGTTTTCCCAGCACCACTTGCTGAAGAGACTGTCTTTATTCCACTGGATATTCTCTCCTGCTTTGTCAAAGATTAGTTGGCCATACGTTTGTGGGTCCATTTCTGGGCTCTCTATTCTGTTCCATTGATCTGAGTGTCTGTTCTTGTGCCAGTACCATACTGTCTTGATGGGTTTTATTTGCAGCTTTGTAGTATAGCTTGAAGTCTGGGATTGTGATGCCTCCTGTGTTGGTTTTCTTCTTCAAGATTTCTTTGGCTATTCGGGGTCTTTTCTGGTTCCATACAAATTGTAGAATTATTTGTTCTAGCTCTGTGAAGAATGCTGGTGTTATTTTGATAGGGATTGCATTGAATATGTAGATTGCTTTGGGTAGTATCGAAATTTTAACAATATTTGTTCTTCTTATCCAGGAGCATGGAATCTTTTCCCATTTTTGGTGTCTTCTTCAATTTCTTTCATAAGCTTTCTATAGTTTTCAGTGTATAGATTTTTCACCTCTTTGGTTAGATTTATTCCTATGTACTTTATGGTTTTTGGTGCAATTGTGAATGAAATTGATTCCTTGATTTCCCTTTCTGTTGCTTCATTGTTGGTGAATAGGAATGCAACGTATTTCTGTGCATTGATTTTATATCCAATGATTTGCTGAATTCATGAATCAGTTCTAGCAGGTTTTTGGTGGAATCTTTTGGGTTTCCCATATAGAGTATCATGTCATCTGCAAAGAGTGAAAGTTTGATCTCCTTTTGGCCGATTTGGATGCCTTTTATTTCTTTGTGTTGTCTGATTGCAGAGGCTAAGACTTCCAATACTATGTTGAATAACAGTGGCGAGAGTGGATATCCCTGTCTTGTCCCTGACCTTAGGGGGAAAGCTCTCAGTTTTTCCCCATTGATGATGATATTAGCATTGGGCTGTTCATATATGGCTTTTATGATCTCCAGGTATGCTCTTCTATCTCTACTTTCTTGAGGGTTTTTATCAAGAAAGGATTCTGTGTTTGGTCAAATGCTTTCTCTGCATCTATTGAGAGGATCATATGGTTCTTGTCTTTTCTTTTATTGATGTGATGAATCACGTTAATTGTTTTGTGGATATTGAACCATCCCTGCATCCCAGGTATAAATCCCACTTGGTCGTGGTGAATAATTTTTTTAATGTATTGTTGGATCTGGATGGCTAATATCTTGTTGAGGATTTTTGCATCCATGTTCAAGAGGGAAATTGGTCTATACTTCTCCTTTTTAGAGGGGTCTCTGGCTGGTTTTGAAATCAAGGTAATGCTGGCTTCATAGAAAGAGTTTGGAAGTTTTCCTTCTATTTCTATTTTTTGGAACACCTTCAAGAGAATAGTTGTTAACTCTTCCTTAAATGTTTGGTAGAATTCCCCTGGAAAGCCATCTGGCCCTGGACTCTTGTATTTTGGGAGATTTTTGATTATTAATTCGATTTCTTTACTGGTTATGGGTCTGTTCAAATTTTCTATTTCTTCCTATTTCAGTTTGGTAGTGTATATGTTTCTAGGAATTTGTCCATTTCTTCCAGATTGCCCATTTTATTGGCATATAATTGCTCATAATATTCTCTTATTATTGCTTTTATTTCTGCTGTGTTGGTTGTGATCTGTCCTCTTTCATTCTTGATTTTATTTATTTGGATCCTTTTCTTTTTCTTTTTGATCAAACTGTCTAGTGGTTTATCAATTTTGTTAATTCTTTCAAAGAACCAGCTTCTGGTTTCATTAATCTGTTCTGTTTTTTTTTTTATTTCAATAGCATTAATTTCTGCTCTAATCTTTAGTATTTCCTGTCTTCTGCTGGTTTGGGGTTTCATTTGCTGTTCTTTTCCCAGTTCTTTAAGGAGGAAGGTTAAGTTGTGTATCTGAGATCTTTCTTCCTTCTTTAGGAAAGCCTGGATTGCTATTTACCTTCCTCTTATGACCGCCTTTGCTGCGTCTCAGAGGTTTGGAGTTGTGGTGTTATCATTTTCATTGGCTTTCATACACTTTTTAATTTCCTCTTTAACTTCTTGGTTAGCCCATTCATTCTTTAGTAGGAGGTTCTTTAGTCTCCAAGTATTTGTTACCTTTCCAAATTTTTTTCTTGTGGTTGATTTTGTGTTTCATAGCATTGTGGTCTGAAAACATGCATGGTGTGATCTTGATCTTTTTGTACTTGCTGAGGGCTGATTTGTGTCCCAGTATGTGGTCTATTCTGGAGGATGTTCCATATGCACTGGAGAAGAATGTATATTCTGCTGCTTTAGGATGAAATGTTCTGAATATATGTGTTAAGTCCATCTGGTCCAGTGTGTCATTCAAAACCATTGTTTCCTTGTTGATTTTTTGATTAGATGATCTGTCCATTAGTGTGAGTGGGGTGTTGAAGTCTCCTACAATTATGGTATTACTATTAATGAGTTTCTTTATGTTTGTGATTAATTGATTTATATATTTGGGTGCTGCCACATTTGGCGCATAAATGTTTATAATTGTTAGGTCTTCTTGGTGAATAGACCCCTTAATTATGTTATAATGCCCTTCTTCATCTCTTGATACAGTCTTTATTTTAAAGTCTAGATTGTCTGATATAAGTATGGCTACTCCGGCTTTCTTTTGTTGACCATTACTATGATAGATGGTTCTCCATCCCCTTATTTTCAATCTGAAGGTGTCTTTAGGTCTAAAGTGGGTCTCTTGTAAACAGCATATGGGTGGATCTTGTTTTCTTATCCATTCTGTTACCCTATGTCTTTTGATTGGAGTATTGAGTCCATTGATGTTTAGAGTGAGTACTGAAAGATATGAATTTATTGCTATTATGTTGCTTGTAGAGTTAGAGTTTCTGGTGGTGTTCTCTGGTCCTTTCTAATCTTTGTTGCTTTTGGTATATATGTATGTATATATGTATGTATGTATGCATGTATGTATGTATGTATTTAGTTAGTTAGTTTTTCATCTTTTCTCCCCTCAGAGAATCCCCCTTAAAATTTCTTGCAGGGCTGGTTTAGTGGTCACAAACTCCTTTAATTTTTGTTTGGGAAACTTTTTATCTCTCCTTCTATTTTGAATGACAACCTTGCTGGGTAAAGAATTCTTGGCTGCATATTTTTCTGATTCAGCACATTGAATATATCCTGCCACTGTTTTCTGGCCTGCCAAGTTTCTGTGGATAGGTCTGCTGCAAACCTGATCTGTCTTCCCTTGTAGGTTAAGGATTTTTTTTCCCCTTGCTGCTTTCATGATTCTCTCCTTGCCTGAGTATTTTGTGAATTTGACTATGATATGCCTTGTTGATGGTCGGTTTTTGTTGAATCTAATGGGAGTCCTCTGTGCATCCTGGATTTTGACATCTGTCTTTCCCCAGGTTAGGAAAGTTTTCTGCTATGATTTGCTCACACAACTCTTCCACCCCTATTTCTCTCTCTTCCTCTTCTGGAACCCCTATGATTCTGATGTTATTCCTTTTTAATGAGTCACTGATTTCTCTAATTCTTAAATCATGCTCTTTTGCCTTAATCTCCCTTTTTTTTTTCTGCTTCATTATTCTCCATACGTTTGTCCACTGTATCACTGATTCTGTGTTCTGCCTCATCCACCCTTGCTGCCACGGCATCCATTCGAGATTGCAGCTCAGTTATAGCATTTTTTATTTCACCCTGACTAGCTTTTACTTCTTTCATCTCCACAGAAAGGGATTCTATTTTCGGCTACCAGCTAGTATTCTTATTATCGAGATTCTAAATTCTGGTTCAGACATCTTGCTTGTATCTGTGTTGGTTAACTCCCTGGCTGTCGTTTCTTCCTGCTCTTTCTTTTGTGGTGAATTCCTTCGTTTTGACATTTTGAAGGGAGAAAAGGAGTTAGTGTGGTAGACAAAAATTAAAATAAAAACATTAAAATAAAAAAATTCAAATTAAAAAAATTAAACACACACACAAAATATCAAATAAATGATGCTAGATCTTAGGTGTGTTTTGGTCTCGGTGTTGAAAGTGGCTTGATAGATTAGAGAAAAAAGGTGAAAAAAAGAAAAAAAAGGAAATCGTCTGAAAATTTTAAAGAATGATTACATCGGGTAGACTAAAATGAAATGATGGAAGTAAAATAGAATTGAAAAAATGTACACAAAAGTAAAAAATATAGTAGAAAAAAAAAGAAAAATATTTTTAATAAAAATTGAAAATAAAAATGCATTTTTTTTCTCTTTCTATATTCAAGAAAAAGAAAAGAAACAAAAAAAGTGAAAAGAAAAAAATAAGGAAGAAAATTGAACAGTTGGACCGGCCAACAGACTGAAACACAGCTGAAACCACTCCGCCCTCCCCTAGAAGTCAAACCCATGAAGCACTCCACAGTCCACAGACCAAGCAGGCGGTGAGACCTGTGCTCCTGAAGAGCGAGGCTGGCCCAGCTCAGCGGGGCCCAGTGCAACGGCTCCACTCTTCACCAGATGGTGCTGCCAGCCCACTGGGGTGGATTGCTGCAGTGCCCATGCGCAGAGCCGTGAAACCACGTCACCCAGCCACCCAGTCTCCAGCATAAGAACCCTGTTCTCCCGATCAGCAATCGCACACCTGTCCTTTGTCCTCGGCCTCCGCCCAATCCCCACATCTACACTGTCAGTGACCAAGCCCCGGGCAGCACCCCTCTCCCGAGCCCTGCCCCAGATGCGGCTGCCTTCCCCTGCCCCCCACCTCTGAGGGTCTGTGGCCCTTACTGATCTGCCCCACTCCGGAGGGTCCCACCAAGCAATGGCCGGATGTCGGCTGTACCCAGGAACTCCGGGGACTGCACTGCTGCTGGTGCCCAGAGACCACTGCCAGGCGCCAGCCCACCCCAGAAAAAGTTTGCGAGGCAGTGTAGCAGCAGCGCCCTAGGGACCATGGAAAAATCACAACACATACCTGGCACCAGGCTTCACCCCCAGTGACCCTGCTCCAGCACCAGCAAAGGAGGCCACCCTCTGGGGTCTGCTGGGCCCAGGTGGCCTCACAGCCTCCACCAAATGTCCCTCTAGCAGTGGAACTGCCTCTCCCCCTGTGGCCCGAGAACCTCCCAGATCCCACTTTATTCCCTGGGACCCACCTCTCCCACCAGAGCACCGCCAGGCATGGAGCTGCAGAGCCCCAGACTCCGTGCTCCTGCCTCCACTCCGCCCACAGTCCCAACGGATTTCAAACCCTCTCCCTTCTCCCTCCCACCCCCAGGTCTGTCCCTGCAGCTGTCTCCAATCCTCCACCCTCTGTCCAGCCTCCTGGGGAGGGGTGCCCTTCCCACACTCTTTCCTGCCCCTGCCATGCAAAAGTGGCCCCCGACATCTGCAGCTTCCCTCCCCCAAGTTCACCTCTCCATGACCCTCACCACTGAAGTCCATGGCCCAGGCCATGCAGACTGCTGTGTCAATCCCCAGATCAGTTTCTAGGTGCAGCAGGATGGTCCAGTGTTGGTCTGGCCTCACTCCACGGACACAAGATACACAAAAAACCTCCATGCTGTTCTGCCATCCCAGCTTTCCACTCTCCCCCCTCCCCCCACAACTTCTAAACTTAATGTCATTTCATTCTGAACATGGTAAGTTTTTCTTCTCTTTTTATTTCATTTGTGCAAAGAAATATTACTTAAGATACAAAGTAATAAGGGAGGAAAGACCAATGTCTGTTCCAATCTAAACACTCTAGATTCAAGATTTCCAATTTATTTCTCATTCACACTGACATATGACCTTGACTTAATTGTCAGAACCAGTAGTGAACAGAGTGAAGTGGTCTGAAAGAAGTAGGGCTCTGGACACCCACCAGCAGGGACCAGGTCGCTAATTTGGGGTTGAGAGATTGCCATTAACAGGCAATTGTGCCATTTCTGTGCTCTGGGCAATCAAACGCTCTCAGAGGACAAAGGGAAAAAGAGAGATAAGGGACAGGATAGAAATATGGGTTGTGCAGAGAGGAAGGGGACTTAAGATCCTTCATCTTCCCTCCCTTCCTCTCCCCCTCCTTTCCTTCTTTCCCAGAAGTAGTATACCTTTTCCTGTAAGAGAAAACGGGGGACATCTTTGGATGTTCAATGATAGGAAGGGAGAAATTAGACTCTGATCTGGGACTCATTTTATTGTTTGTATATCTGTTTATACCTAAAAATATTGAACTGATTTCTTAAGGTCTCTGTATTTCTGAATATACTTTATTAGCAGAAATTGTGATATAAAATAATATTTCTATGTTTTTTTTCAAACTTCAATTTTGTAGAGACATAGGTTTGAGAAGAGAAGACCATAGTTTTTCAATAATGAATACAAATGTCAGTAGTTCTTATTTCTTTCATTCACTCATCGAGTAACTTATTAAACAAACCTTTATTGTGTGCTTTTTATGTTTCAGCCACTGCCTTAGGCTCCGGAGATTCAGCAATGATACTATGTCTGTAACATTTAAATTGTCTCATTGTTCCATAAAGGGGAAGGTTGATGTAATGGGGTGTATTTGCTAGGCATTCTTTGTATCAAGAAATAGTTTTAGTCATTCCTGCTCAGTGAACTCCGAAGGGTCAAACTATATCTATTGTCAGGGTACATGTTGCAATGAAGGAAGCTGGAATGCTTCAGGAACATCAGTACAGAAACCTTGTGCCTTAGCCCAATTGATAAAGGGTTAGAATCTGAGGCAGCACTAGGGATAAGCAGCTAGACTCATCTGATCTCCAGACTAATGTTCTGCCATTTATGTGCTCTATTGGTCTTCATGTCTTTGTGCATGTTCTTCTTCCTACTGTTTGTCATCAGCATCTTCTCTGTTTTATCCTTCCAATACCATTGGGCTTTCTTTTTTTAACAATTTATTGTCAAGTTAGCTAACATACAATGTGTACAGTGTAGTTTTGGCTTTGGGAGTAGATTCCTGTGATTCATCACTTACATACAACACCCAATACTCATCCCAACAAATGCCCTCCTCAATGCCCGTCATCCATTTTCCCCACCCCCCCAATTCCCCATCCCCATCAACCCTTAGTTTGTTTTCTGTATTTAAGAATATCTTATGGTTTGCCTCCCTCTCTGTCTGTAACTTATTTTCTTTCCCTTCCCTGATGGTCTTCTGTTAAGTTTCTCAAATTCCACATATGAGTGAAATCTGTCTACTTCTGAGTGACTCATTTCACTTAGCATAATACCCTCCAGTTCCATCCATGTTGTTGCAAATGGCAAGATTTCATTCTTTTACATTGCTGAGGAGTATTTCATTGTACATATATACCACACCTTCTTTATCCATTCATCCTATGGACATTTAGGCTCTTTCCATAATTTGGCTATTGTTGAGAGTGCTACTATAAACATTGGCATGCATGTGCTCCTATGAATTAGCACTCCTGTATCCTTTGGATAAATTCCTAGTAGTGCTATTGCTGGGTCGTAGGGTAATTCCATTTTTAATTTTTTCAGGAACCTCCATACTGCTTTCCAGAGTGGCTGTACCAGTTGGCATTTCCACCAGCAGTGCAAGAGCGTTTCAGTTTCTCCACATCCTCACCAACATCTGTTGTTTCCTGGGTTGTTAATTTTAGCCACTCTGACTGGTTTGAGGTAGTATCTTAATGTGGTTTTGATTTTTATTTCCCTGATGATGAGCTATGTTGAGCATCTTTTCATGTGTCTGTTGGCCATCTGGATGTCTTCTTTGGACAAGTGTCTATTCATGTCTTCTGCCCATTTTTCACTAGGTTATTTGTTTTTTGGGTGTTGAGTTTCGTAACTTCTTTATAGATTTTGGATACTAACCCTTTATCTGATATGTCATTTGCAAATATCTTTTCCATTCAATTGGTTGCCTTTTAGTTTTGTTGATTGTTTCCTTTTCAATGCAGAAGCTTTTTATCTTGATGAGGTCCCAATAGTTCATTTTTGCTTTTAATTCCCTTACCTTTGGAGACGTGCCAAGCAAGAAATTGCTGTGGCTGAGGTCAAAGAGGTTGTTGCCCGTTTTCTCCTCTAGGGTTTTGATGGTTTCCTGTCTCACATTTAGGTCTTTCATCCATCTTGAATTTATTTTTGTCTATGGTGTAAGAAAAGTGGTCCAGTTTCATTCTTCTGCATGTTGCTGTCCAGTTCTCCCAGCACCATTTGCCAAAGAGACTGTCTTTTTTCCACTGGATACTCTTCCCTGCTTTGTCAAAATTAGCTGGCCATACATTTATGGGTCCATTTCTGGGTTCTCTATTTTATTCCATTGGTATATGTGTTTGTTTTTGTGCCAATACCATACTGTCTTGGTGAGGACAGCTTTGTAGTAGAGGCTAAAGTCTGGGGCTGTGATGCCTCTATCTTTGGTTTCCTTTTTCAACATTACTTTGGCTATTTGGGGTCTCTTATGGTTCCATACAAATTTTAGGATTGTTTGCTCTAGCTCTGTGAAGAATACTGGTGCTATTTTGATTGAGATTGCATTGAATGTGCAGATTGCTTTGGGTAGTATTGACTTTTTAACAATATTTGTTCTTCCAATATGTGAATGTGGAATATTTTTCCATTTCTTTGGGTCTTCTTCAATTTCTTTCATAAGCTCTCTATAGTTTTCAGCATGCAGATCTTTTACATCTTTGGTTAGGTTTATTCCTAGGTATTTTATGGTTCTTGGTGCAATTGTAAGTGGGACTGATTCCTTGATACCTCCTTCTGTTGCTTCATTATTGATGTTTAGAAATGCAACCCATTTCTGTACGTTGATTTTACATCCTGTGATTTGCTGAATTCATGAATCAGTTCTAGCAGGTTTTGGGTAATCTTTCACATTTTCCATGTAGCGTCTCATGTTATCTGCAAAAAGTGAAAGTTTGACTTTGCCAATTTGAATGCCTTTTATTTCATTTTGTTGTCTGAATGCTGAGGCTAGGACTTCCAACACTGTGTTAAACAACAGTGGTGACAGTGGACATCCCTGTCGTGTTCCTGATCTCAGAGGGAAAGCTCTATGTTTTTCCCCTTTGAGGATGATATTAGCTTTGGGTCTTTCATCTATGGCTTTTATGATGTTAAGGTATGTTTCTTCTATCCTGAATTTCTTGAGAGTTTTTATTAAGGAACGATGCTGTATTTTGTCAAATGCTTTTTCTGAATCTGTTGACAGGATCACGTGGTTCTTACCATTTCTTCTATTAATGTGATGTATCACATTGACTTATTTGTGAATACTGAACCTGCTCTATAGCCCAGGAATGAATCTCACTTGATCATGGTGAATAATTCTTTTAATATACTGTTGAATTCAATTTGCTAGTATCTTGTTGAGAATTTTTGCCTCTATGTTCATTACGGATATTGGCCTGTACTTCTCCTTTTCAGCGGGGTCTTTGTCTCATTTGGGAATCAAGGTAATGCTGGCTTCATAGAATGAGTTTGGAAGCTTTCCTTCCATTTCTACTTTTTGGAACAACTTGAAAAGAATAGGTATTAACTCCACTTTAAATGTGGTAGAATTCCTCTGTGAAGCCTTCTGGCCCAGGACTCTTATTTGTTGGGAGATTTTTGATAACTGATTCCATTTCTTCACTGGTTATGGGTCTGTTCAAATTTTCTATTTCTCCTCATTAGAGTTTTGGTAGTGTGTAGGTGTCTAGGAATTTTTCTATTTCTTCCAGGTTGTCCAGTTAGCTGGCATATACTTTTTTATAGTGTTTTCTAATACTTGTTTGTATTTCTATGGTATTGGTTGTGATCTCTCTTCTTTCATTTTTGATTTTATCTATTTAGATCCCCTCTCTTTTCTTTTTGAGAAGTCTGGCTAGGAGTTTATCTGTTTTGTTTATTCTTTCAACAAACCAGCACTTAGATTCATTGATCTGTTCTACTGTTTTGTTTTTGTTTGTTTGTTTGTTTTGATTCTATACTGTTTATTTCTGCTATAATCTTTATTAATCCTCTTCTTCTGCTGGCTTTGGGCTTTCATTGCTGCTGTGTTTCTAGTTCCTTTAGGTGGGAGGTTAGATTCTGTATTTGGGATTTTTCTTGCTTCTTGAGATAGACCTGGATTGCAATGCATTTTCCTTTTAGAACTGCCTTTGCTGTGTCCCAAAGGGTTTGGACTGTCATGTTTCCATTTTCATTTACTTCCATATATTTTGTAATTTCTTATTTAATTTCCTGGTTGATCCATTCATTCTTTAGTAGGATATTCTCTAACTTCCATGCATTTGGAGGCTTTCCAAATTTTTTCTTGTGGTTGATTTCAAGTTTCATAGCATTGTGATCTGAAAATATGCATGGTATAATCTCAATCCTTTTATATCAGTTGAGGGCTGTTTTGTTACCCAATATGTGATCTATTTTGGAGAATGTTCCATGTGCACTCAAGAAAAATGTATATTCTGCTGCTTTTGGATGAAAAGTTCTGAATATATCTGTGAAGTCTATCTGGTCCAGTGTATCATTCAAAGCCATTGTTTCCTTATTTATTCTATGTCTAGATGATCTGTCCATTGTTGTAAGTGGATTATAAAAGTCACCTATAATTACAGAATATTATCAGTAAGTTTGCTTATGTTTGTGATTAATTGATTTATATATTTGGGCACTGCACCTTGGGGGCATAAACAATTATAATTTATAATTGTTAGCTCTTCTTAATGGAAAGACCCTTTAATTATGATATAATGCCCTTCTTCATCTCTTGTTATAATCTTTGGTTTAAAACCTAGTTTGTCTGATATAAGTATGGCTACTCCAGCTTTCTTTTAACATCCAGTAGCCTGATAGATGGTTCTCCAGCCCCTCATTTTCAATCTGAAGGTGTCCTCAGGTCTAAAACGAGTCTCTTATAGGCAGCATATAGATGAATCTTGGTTTTTTATCCATTCTGATACTGTATGTCTTTTGATTGGGGCATTTAGTCCGTTTATATTCAGAGTGATTATTGAAAGATATGAATTTAGTGTCATTGTGTTATCTGTAAGTTTCACGCTTGTGCGGATATTTCTGGTCCTTTGTAGTCTTTGCTGCTTTCCATTCACATAGTCCCCCTTTGGATCTCTTGCAGGGCTGTTTTAGTGGTCGTGAACTCCTTTAGTTTTTATTTGTCTGGAAAAGCCTTTATCTCTCCTTCTATTCTGAATGACAGTCTTGCTGGATAAAGCATTCTTGGTTGCATATTTTTCCTATTCATCACATTGAATATTTCCTGCCACTCCCTTCTGGCCTGCAAAGTTTCAATGGACAGGTCTGCTACTACCCTTATGTGTCTTCCCTTCCAGGTTAAGGTCCATTTGTCCCTAGCTGCTTTCAGAATTCCCTACTTTTGTATTTTGCCAGTTTTACCATGTTATGTTGTGGTGTTGACCTGTGTTTGTTGATTTTGAAGGCAGTTCTCTGTGTGTCCTGGATTTGGATGTCTGCTTCCTTCCCCAGATTTGGAAAGTTGACCAGCTATAATTTGTTCAAATAAACCTTCTGCCCCTTTCTCTTTCTTTTCATCTTCTGGGATTGCTATGATACAGATATTATTTCATTTCATTGAATCACTTAGGTCTCTGAATCACTTGTGGTCTAGTAGCTTCCTATCCCTTTTTTTCTCAGTTTCATCATTTTCTGTAATTTTATCTTCTATTTCACCTATCCTCCCCTCTGTTTCTTCCATCCTTGCTGCCACTGCATCTAGTTTATTTTGCATCTAACTTACAGCATTTCTTAATTTGTGTTAGGTCCTTGGTCTCTGCAGCAATAGATTCTCTGCTGTCTCCTATGCTTTTTTTCAAGCCTAGCTGTTAGTCTTATGACTACTACTGTAAATTCATGTTCAAATATATGGTTTACATATGTTTTGAACAATTCTCTGGCTGTCATTTCTTCCTGGAATTTCTTTTGAGGAGAATTCTTCTGTTTTGTCATTTTTGCTAGTTTTCGGTCTTTTATGTGTTTTAATAGTTTGTTATGTGCCCCGCATTTGCACGTACTACTGTATTAAAAAGGGATCATACCCTGTCCAGGGCCTGGCACTTCAGGAAGTGTTTCTGGAGTGTGTTGCATGCACTCTGTTGTTGTGTCTTTGGTTGCTTGATCTCACTGCTTGTAGTGGTGGATTGGACCTTCCACTAGGGGTGCTTTGATTTGTTCATTAAAGTAGCCTTGGCAAAAAGGAAAAAGGTTGGGGCAGGGAGAAGTCTTTTCCCGTACAAAGAGAGAAAGGACAGGGGCAGAAAAAAAAAAAAAAAAGACCAGGCAGAGAATCAAAGAAATTATAAGTCCTGGCACCTGGGTGGCTCAGTTGGTTAAGCTTCTGACTTCGGCTCAGGTCATGATCTCCTGGTTCATGAGTTCGAGCCCCACGATGGGCTCTGTGCTGACAGCTTAGACCCTGGAGCCTGCTTTGGATTCTGTGATTCCCTCTCTCTCTCCCCCCTTCCTCCACTCATTCTCCGACTCTCTGTCTCAAAAAATAAAACGTTAAACAGAAAGAAACTACAGGATTAATCTACAGAGAGTGAGAGGAAAATAAAGAAGAAGGAGATACAGAAAAAGTGTAAAAAGAATAGAGTAAAAATGACTGATTAAACAAACAACCAGAAAAGAGAAGGAAGAAAAGAAAGAAGGAAAAAAAAGAAAGAAAGAAGTAAGGAAAGAAAGAAAGAAAGAAAGAAAGAAGAAGAAGAAATATATATGATAAGAATTGATCAAAAATGAAATCAGAAATTATGAGGCTGATTCCAAAGGGGAAAGAAAAAAAGATGGGAGTAGAAAGAGAAGAGAAAAGAGAAGAGAAGTAAAGAAAAGAAAGGAGAAAAAAATAATGATAGTTAAAAACACACAAAACAAAACAGATCAACATGTAAAACTCACAGAGCCTGGGATCGGTGGCTGTGCTGGTCTGGAGGAGAGGCTGTCTGGTTGCTCAGTGTCCTTCCAGTTCCAGTAGATACACAGTTACCAGCACGGAGGGGTGGGGTTTGGTGTAGGCGGGCCCCCCCTCCACTGGGGCTGCTGTCCTGCACCCTGAAGCCCCACCATGCTGGTGTTGGGGAGAAAAATGGCGACTCCCCTACCTCTCCTCCCGGACTGGGTGTCCCAAACCACGCTGCGTAGGCAGCCCTCGAGAGCAGCGCGGCTTGTCCTGCCTCACAGTCTCCCATGCCTCCTGGGTGCTCGGCTGGATTTCAAACCCTGATGTTTTAAAGGATCCCGCACCTTGCGGACCTGTTTCTGGGTAGTGCCATTCCTCCCAGTCGACAAAGGGCCTCTAGCTGGTGCCTGCAGGGTCCTTTGTCTTTGGCGGGGGGGGGGGGGGGGGGGGGGGGGGGCGATTTACCCTCTTCCCACAGTACTTAAGGCAGGGGACTGTTCTCTCTCAGTGTGCCTCTGAGATCACTAGCCAGCACGCCGGCTCGCACACTGTGGTCTCCAGTCCGGGAGAAAGTCGTGCAAACCCTGACAACTCTGACCTTTAGGGCCTAAGGCTGCTTGCAGAGTAGAAACCGGTTCTCTCTGTATTTCTTGTTCTCCAGTCTGCGGTCCTGGTTTTTCTCTTGTCCACATGCAATCCCATACTTCCACAGCCTCTCTTTCTCTTCCTTTTGTTTCTCCACTGAAGGGTTTCCCCCCACTATGTGCCTATGCTGCCCATTTTCTCTCTCCCAATTTGCATACATGCACCTCTGCCCTGCCAAGCTGTCTTTTTCCACCTGTGGAGGTTTTTCCATCACTCTGTAGCCTGGATTCCTGGTATTCCGTGTTCTGACCTCAGTACTGCTGGGTTTGAGGAACTAGGGAAATTCCAGTCCCCCTACTTCTCTGCCATCTGACTCTCTTCTGTACCTTAGGGCTTTGTTGCCTCCTTATTACTCTGGCTTTCCCACCTGCTTCCAACTTTAGCTCTCTATTTGATTTATTTATTTCCCAGTTTATTTCCAAGAGAGACTATCTGGCTGGCCCAACTGTCCAGCATTACTCTGCTTATAAACTGTCTTGGGCTATAATGGAAAGATCATTGAGATTTGTAGCTTTTTCCTGACTGTCAATATATTTGATGCGGGATCATTAAACCCAATGGTCAAGAAAGAATTCTTGAGATGTTTACGGTACAAATAGGTGTTTTTATTGAAGCATGGAGACAGGACCCGTGGGCAGGAAAGAGCTGCACTGGGATAGTAAGAAGTGACTGGTTATATACTTTTAAGTTGGGGGGTGAGGGAGAGAGATAACCTAAGTCTCTAAAAGGGTTTCTGCATGTTACATTTTTTTTACGTTTATTTACTTTTGAGAAAGAGAGAGACAGAGTGTGAGCAGGCGAGGGGCAGAGAGAGAGGGAGACACAGAACTCGAAGTGGGCTCCAGGCTCTGTGCTGGCAGCACAGAGTTTGTGAGGCTCAAACTCACAAGCCAGGAGATTGTGACCTGAGCTGAAGTCAGAGGCTCAATTGACTGAGCCACCCAGGTGCCCGTAAAAGGGTTTCTTCTCTGTGTTTAAGAAGAGTAACACGATCTTGGAGTTCTGGCCATTGTCAAGATAAGGTTGTTTTAGTTTCTAGCAAAGCATTCACATTAAGGCAGCCATGAGTTCCTTGAGGAATGTCATGCCCTGCTTGTCTCAGGTATTTATCAATGGGCTGCAAGTTGTAAGGAAATTTACTTTGGCCTACATTTCTCTTGCCTTTGTTGTCCTCATTATGTTGAAACACCTCCTTTTCTGTGTACATTCCTATGCGTTTGACTAACATGTCTGTGAGTTTTGGCTTGTGGCATCATCTGAGTGATGTCGGGAAGGCATGTAAATATCTTTTCAGGGAACAACCTGACTCTGAAATTATAATCATTATAGATGGTGTGCTGAGCCTAGTTTTAATTTCCCTTCTTATACAGAGCACCAAGGAAGGACAAGGTCCAACCTTGAAGATGCCAGCATCTGCCTGGAATGTTCTTTGCCAGCCTCATTGCATGGCTTGTTCATTGTTAACACTCAGATTTCAGAGCAGCCCTTCCTGATCGCTCTGTTTAACTGGGTCCACATCTTATTGTCCATTTCAGGTGGACAGCTTTCTTCCTAGAACTTGCCACAGTTTGTAGTTACTTTTTTATTTATCAGTCATGTGTTTGTTTATGTCTATACCACTAGAATATGATAAAGTGAGGGTGGGGCTCTTGACAGTCTTGTGAATGGGTCTATTCCAGCTGAATGCCTGGCACAAAATAGCATGTAGTCAATATTGGGTGGGTGAATGAATTGGAGAATCAATGACAAGGAAGATTGGGTCTGATTCCCAGAGATTTGGGAGTACCTGGAGGTAGACAAAGACAGTTGAGTGAGAGGTGAAGGAGTGACTAGTCTCTTTGTGCCCAGTGTCCCAAGAGTGCCCCACCATTTTTCACATTTCTTCTATGCTATTCAAAAGTACTTGTCATGGCATAGGCCCCCCAAATTGTCGGTTGCTATTAAGTCATGAAGTCAGATTTCCTGGGAATGATTATAAAACCCTATACAGTCACTGTTCGTAGTCAAATGCCCTCCTGAGGACATGGTGAAATCCTTGCCTCATCTTTTACATTGTATAAGAGTATAAGAATATAAGAATATGCTTTTGTATAAGATACTTCTAATATACATGGAAAGAATATCCTTTTGACAAGTTGCTCAGTCACGCAATATGACTAATGATCATTTTAAGTAAAATTTTTGTAGAGAATGTAAATCTCATATAATTCAATTTATTGTGGACAAAATGCCTAGCATATGCTGGGACCCATGAAGGAAATGTTCAAAAAGAACTTATTACTGTCATTTCCTGTTGAAATACCTTAATTAAACAAGTATTATTTAGGAGAATCTGGAATTTAACATCAAAATGAGTATATATGTGATATACCAAAAACATCAACGTAGGTTAGAGTTGTTAATAGCAGTCATTTAAAGAATAAAGCTTAACTATTGTTTCAGTGGAAGGAGAGAAGGAAAGAAGATGTGGGAATCCTGTTGAGGTTTGTAATGGTCAAACGGACCTACTGTGGGTTGAGATCAGGGTCTCCTCTGAAACAAGTTATTCCTGACACTGGCCATCTATTCTTAGTAAGGCTTATGGGACTCAGTCTCTCTTGTTTGTCCAGGGGCGTCAGATTAACTAAATTCATAGCATTCTCTGTTAATTTCCTTTTTTTTTTTTCTACTTAGATCCTAATAAAGTCTTTAATTCTTCAGCCTTGTTTTAGCTAGAAGCGAGAAAAAGGTGGCGTCATCTCCACTTTGGATGATAGTACATTGAGAGAATTGCTACTTCTATGCTCTGTATGATGACTTAGTTCTGATCTGGGAGAGATTCCCTTGGGGAATGTGATTCTTGGCTTTCATTCAGGTATTCCGATTGGCTGCCCTTTCCCATCTGGAGTGCTGTGTTTTGTTCATAGTATAGAAGTCAGTGATGCCTATAGACTCTGCTTATAACCAATTTGGTTCCTTTGCTTTCCCTTCTGGATATTTGTTTCAGCCAGCATTGTTTTGTCTTCTTTCTTATGATATCTGGTATCTCATATCATATTTCCCATCTGGTTACCACCTTCTGTCTGTTTGGCTCCTGGGCTGCAACCCATGTCTCTCTTGGCTGGACCTACCAAGACCTGGTGTCTTGTCCCAGGAAAGTTGGCGAGCTGACCTATCTGCCTACCTGTAGCCTTGGATTTTAAGACCATGTAGATGGTGGAGAAGCATGGAAGAAGGTTAATCTTTGTGGGAAGGTTGAATCTATAGGGTACCTCAGTATTTTACTTGGTGGTGAGTTGCATTTTTGTATTCTTACTTTGTTACTTATTTTATTACAATTCAGTGATAGTCTAGAACACATTTGCTACATTAATTTCATCCACAACACATCTGCTAACTAATTTCACTTTGCTTAAGAAACTTGTGGCAACAGTGCTTTAGGGAATGTGTATAACTGAGTGTATATGTCTGTACGTACAATACATATGCACACACACATATTTTGCCCATACTTAGAATAAAATCCCGTGTTTTTATTTTGTGATAATTAGAAAAATAACCTATATGGTTTTCAAAGAGTTTAATGTTCTTGCATTCCTTAACCACAAAATATTTTCTGAGGTTTTTATCTATAGACTTTTTGAAAATGATATGGTTCTCTTGATAATTCCCTGGCCCACTTGTTTATCAGTTTGCCATGAAGTAGATGGCTTTCGTTATAATCGTAAACAAATTTGAAACTCTGTATGAACAATGATAAGCTGTACGAAAGCACCACTGCTCATTTTTCCTTCTCTTCGAGATGGAATTAAATCAATACATTTTACACTATTGATTTAGGTGGGATGGTATTTTTAAATCTCCATGTATATATGATACCTATGACCTTATATTTATATTTGCCACCAGGTTATTGAACAACCAAAGTGATACTTTAATATTTATGCTTGAAAGAGTTATAAGTATCACACTAATTCATAGAGTAAAGGAACTTAACTCTTGTTACTAAGTCAATAAAAGAATACATACTACGAGAACTTCTTTAAGGGACTTTAAATACTTAATCAAACCATCGTAAATCAAATCAAACCATTTTTTTAAATGTAGGTTTAGTTTATCTACATGTAATAATACTTCTATCAAGTACTTGATCAATTGCAAACTGGTCATTGTTTTAACTGACTGATTAGCAGTTTCTTACATTTGCTTTAAGGATGAGTTTAAGTCAACCAAGGATGATCAGATAATATTTGATTTACTGACCATAAGACTTAGCTCCATATGAAATTTCAGTTTCTTTTCATGTATACCTCTTTTTCATAAATCTTTGGGTGACTTCCTCTTTGGCAATCCTTTTCTTCTTTTGTAAATCATTTGAATGTTGGTTTGTAAAACTAGATATAGTTCTATCTATGACATGACAGATCAAAGTTGTAAAGAAACACATCTGTCAAAATGCTGATTTAATATTTTAAAGACCAATATGGGTGTTTGCTGAATTCTCTTCACAATTCTAAATTTAGCCCAAACCAATTTTTTCTGGGCAAAGTCTAAATCTAAATTCACTTTGTTATTTCTGATTTTCTTTATTGGCATGTTTAGATTCATTGGCTAAAGCAGAACTCATGCATTTTTGCCCAAGAATGGAAGCTTCTTCTTGCCTTTGCCAAAGCCAATAGGTAAAGGTGTGTGTGTGTGTGTGTGTGTGTGTGTGTGTGTGTGTGTGTGTATGCGGCACGTTGCCACATTTCAAAGGCAATCAGACATGTTTGAAAATGTCTTTTGTTTCTTTTTTTCTTTTATTTAAAAAATTTTTTAAAATGTTTATTTATTTTTGAGTGAGAGAGAGAGAGAGAGAGAGAGAGAAAGAGCATGAGTGGTGGAGGGGCAGAGAGAGAGGAAGACACAGAATCAGAAGCAGGCTCCAGGCTTCGAGCTGTCAGCACAGAGCCCAATGTGGGGCTAGAACTCACGAACCATGAGATCATGACCTGAGCCAAAGTCAGACGCTTAAGCGACTGAGCCACCCAGGCGCCCTGAAAATGTCTTTTTAAAGTAGGTGGGAGCAGAAAAAAATGCTATGAATTTCATTAACAGTTTTTATTAATGCCATGAAATGATATAGTTGCTTATCAATACTGAAGACATTAAATTTCTATGAAAAACTTTTTATATAGGAGAACCAAGAGACGTCTTTTATGCTGATAGACATAAACTAGCCTTGGCATGAATTTGGCTTGGAATCAACCCCTGCTCCCTGAAGCGCCTTCTGATTTAGTCCTATGTGGTCTGTGAGAATCGACCCAGCATGAGAGAATTGACTCACCATCATTTTATTTGATCATGTTGATGATAGACATGGACTTGATCATTGTATGAACCTTGTTTAAACATTTTTCATTAAAATTTTTGAAGTAATTGTTATGACCAGCCTGGCTCTCTGCCTCAGAATAAGCTCTTTGCTCAGAGGTGGGATTTCAAGTCTTTTACTGGTAGTTATTAGTCTCATGCCAGCCTTGGTAAAAGTCTTATCCCTGCACAGAGTTTTTGGAGACTTTTTTCAGTAGCTTAGATGGTCTCATCCTTATATTGTGTCCCCCTTCAGATAAATAAGTGCCTCTTTTGTTTCTGTGATGACATCCTCTCATTGTAATTCGCCATTCTGGTTATGAAGTCTTACGCACCCACTCAAGAAGCTCTCCTGCAAAAAGATCCCATGACCGAAGCTGTATGCCTGCTTATCAGCATAGAGCTTGTAATGCAACCAGTGCCTAGACTGCTCACTACAGTGCTCTGGTATTCAGACATCACCTGTTACTCTTTTCTGGAACATTCCTGATATCAGCGGCCTGCCTGAGGGTCATTTTTACTCCTAGCGTTCGCTGTCCGTGTAAGGCTAGGTTATACTGCAGCGAATTAATTTAGTATCTCAGTTGGTAATACAGATTTTTTTCTTGCTTATGCTGTAACCAGTGTAGGTTGTTGGTGGTAGTCAGAGACCCAGACTCACAGAAGTGCCATCATGTTGGGAGCCTGGCATCTCAGAATGTAGATCACTGCAGCAGGGGACACATGCATGAAAAATTCACATCCACCCTTATACACCTCAGATCAGAAGGAGCACACTTCACTCCTACACATAGTCACAAAGCCCCTGCCAATGCAAGAGAACTGGGACATGGGGAGAAGCACATGGATGCTGGTGACCAGTACATGTCTCTGTCCCTGTGCCCGCAAGACCGTGCCTCACATGGGTGGGTGATCTCATCCCATCATTAGACTATCCACAGTAGTTGTTTCTACTGGAAAGGGTTGACTTTGCTTTAGGGCCCAGCCCATCCTGGAAGGGCCTGTACTGTGTTCTGTTTAGTATATTTGCATTAGTGTCTATAAATACTGATCGCCTCACAAGTCATTTACATGTATGGATTTTTATGCCTTGTTTCCGTACTCACTATATAGATCCCGGTAACCCTAAAAGACAAAATAATTGCTTATACTTGCTAAAAGTATGGAAATGCCAGTGTTAATGCCTCAATCTTCAAAGTTCTTTTTGGTAAGAGGTATCACTTGCTCTTGCAGCTTAGCTAAGCAAGTTTTCATTATTACAAACATCCAGGCTCACAGTTCTTTATGCCAGGCAGACTTACAGGTTAAATAGTTTCTGATGGAGGGTGCCAAGTTTTGAGGTTTGTCAGTCTTGGCAGTGATGGATTCAAGACCAGGGAGACTCATTAAAATGGAGCCTCAGTCCTCAATCAGGTGTCAGTTTTCCAGCATGCGTGGCAAAACCTAAAATGTCTTCTGGGCTTGGCTGGATTTCTGATGGATTGGGTGGCCCCAAAGTGGAGCCAAGGTACACGGTTTTTACATGGTACATGGCACTGGAAACCATCGATCATTCCAAATGGATGCTGTATGTAGTAATCAACAACATTTGGGGTAGAATTATTCCCAGGAAAGCTGTGGCCAATCTGTGATCAGTTAGGGACATAATATGATAACAATAGCGGTGGCCATGAGGTTGAATGTCTTTATTGTTCTAAGCCACAGACATTTTGAAATAAATGCCCAATTCATTGCACTTCAGATTGGCTAACAGGCACATGCAGGAGTGAAGGAGCAATATTTATTAGATCTAATTCTTAAATACAGTTCATTCAACAAACAGAAAGTAATCATCTAAATTTTCCCAAAGACTGTTCAAGTATTATTGTTACAGCAGCTGTTCTGGGAACATCTGTGCATCATCCATCTGTCGGTTATCTAAATCTAATTTTGCTTTGTGTTGTATTAGTTTATCATTGCTTTAGAGTCTGAAGTTATACCTATAATATTTGGCTTAAAGAACTCTGTCTCTTCCCTTAGAGTTGTTAATAAAAGAAGGACGATATTTTCACACCCTTTGGTATACAATTTATTTTCTCCTATTCTGTTAATCTCCATTGTTTATTTCTTGTTACTGATGCCAACAGGAATGATTACTAGGATGTATATAGAGATTTATCCCACAAATTTCAAAATTGGTGACTTTCGGAAAATATAAAGCATAATACTTCCAATGTTTATTGGAGGTGTTATTTCTAAATGAAAAAACAAACAAACAAGCAAACAAACAAAAAACCAAAGAGATGAAATAGTAGCAATAGGAGAACAAATGAAAGAATTACTATTGAGCTTTAGGAGGACTTTATGTTTTTGTTAAATTGAGGGTGAGTACTAAATTTACTTGTTTTTGTAGTTTCTTATAGAAGGACATATTCAATTAACGAAAATCTAAATTCTAACATTTGTCCTGCAACCCCCCCCCCACTATTTTCTAATATACAAGTCAGTAAACTTAAAAAAATGTACAATTTATTAAATGGAAATTTATAAATTCACTGTCTCCTTTCGTATCACAGTGATTCAACATGAGAAAAAGAAAAAATAAGCTCAGGTAAGATATATTTACTCAAAAATTTATTTTACACAAAAAACAGCTGTAAACAAATTAAGAGCAAAGGAATTAATTTTGGATGTACATTGGTATATATGGAATATCCTTGTTTTCATGGTCCAGGATATCTTTTAGGTCCCTGAAATTTAGAGCTTAAATAGAATTTAATATAATTTTAATGCCTAAATATCCTGTGTAGGTGTTTCCCTTAGATGTGAGGGACATTACTATTGTTATTGAATTAGTTATCTCATAAAACGAAATACCAGTTAAGATATAACATGCAGTTGTTTATTTCACATAAGTTTAGTGAGTGCTTCGTGAATCTCTCAGTGTACTATTCAGGGGCCTTTTATTCTTATCCTTGAGTGAGAACACACAAAGATTGGGAAGAGGATATTATTTCTCTGTTTCAAATAAGTGTGTGAGATGTGTAATACCATTGGTGAGAGAATGACCTTTTAATGAAATGGCTGTGGTCTGTTGTTATTGAGTTTAATGTTTACCATTTCAGGGCAAAAGATTGGTGCACGTTTTTTCCCTCTTTAGAAGTGCATTAGTTACTATGGCAACAATTTTACTGGCAGAAACAGAGTTTTCAAAGACTCACACTTACAATGTGAAATTAATTTAAGCATTGGATTGGAATTTATACTCTTTGTAGTTAGAAATAAAGACAATCACCTAGAAGTGCTTCTTTATATGGAGCTGGGACAATGGCCAGATCATTGCATATTTATAAATCCATGCATCCAAAACAAGGGCCTAATTGTGACCTACACAAGGGAATTTGGGTTTAAGTTGTGAAAATTTCTTCTTTATCTCTTACATCACATTAAAATTTTGGGTGTCCATTCTAATTTCTCTTTTTAACCTGACCGACTTTAATATTTTATTCTGATCTAAACTATGACCAATATTAATCCTTTTAATATTTTTTCTTTGAGAACCTGTATGGAATTATAATTTTCTGTTATTGGCAAACTTTCCTTAGCTAGAAGAATTGTATCCAGTGTATTCTTCATGGCTGGATGAGACATTCTGCATTGCCAGTAATGGCTGGCCATTCGTTAGAGCACTGCACAGTCTTGACTCTCAGATTAAGCTCATGACATACATCATGAAGTGGGGATGGAAAAGAACAAGGAAGACTTTAAGTGGAATTCTTTCATGGATTCAGTTTGTAGCTGAAATAAACCAGAAGCGTTCCAGACGTCAGGAGGTTTCAGTAAGCTATGACAATTTCCTGGAAGGTTCAGTAAAAACTTTTCTTTCTCCTCCCTTCTAAGTGGCAGTTGGAGGGTATAATGATTGATAACAGCTAAGTTGGAGGATGTAGCTTAGTGTAAAAGTTAGATGAACCAGAACCCCGGGACTGGCTACAATTACCTGCCCAGTTATGGAAAATGCCCAATACCAGTTGTGCCCATGTGTCCATGGAATAGCAGTTGAGAAGGTGTTTTTCCAAAGGGGACCTTGCACCTTAGAGGGAGACGTAAAATCCAAGCTAAACTCTCTCAGGTGTTTCTTCCTAATTCAGCGATCAGGAAATTCACACCACCTCTGTGGGGCAGAGTGGAGAGATCACCTGAAGGGCAATATCCAGAGTTGGGCAGAAGTGGTCTCCTTAACTGTGGCTACCCGCACAGAAAGGGCAGCTTTCTTGGTCTTTGAGATTGCTCATAATTCTGAGCTTTCTTTGCATCTCTCTGTTCCACCAACATAAGGGACTTCGACAGTTTCCTTCAGGACTCAACTTTTTGATTCTTATCCGTCACCTTTCCATCTCCATCTGCCAACCCTGTGGATTTCACCATTCCCTTACCTTACTACTTCTTATTGTGTTTTTGCATGACCAGTGGTCAGCCTTAAAGACTGCTGTCTCTTCATGCTGGATGCTCTCCCCACCCTGACCTACATCAACAACTGCTTTGCCAAGGGCCTGCCCAGGGTACTATCTTGTTTCTCTGATCTTCTTGGATTGGCAAGTGCTTCTGGAGGAAGTCACAACCCAATGCCAATTAGTTGACCTGGAAGAAAAATGACATTAATAATGGAGTGAGTGGTGAGGAAGAGTTTGGTTTCAGTTAAACCCTCCATTTGGAATAGCAATTCTTTCTCAATGTCTAATTGATTCTCTTAAAAATTCCATCCCACATATGGGGCTCCCGGGTGGCTCAATCGGTTAAGCAGCCAACTTTGGCTCAGGTCATGATCTCAGTCTGTGGTTTCAAGCCCTGCATTGGGTTCTGTACTGACAGCTCAGAGCCTGGAGTCTGCTTCGGATTCTGTGTCTCCCCCTCTCTCTTTCTCTGCCCCTCCCCGACTCATGCTTTCTCTCTCTCTCTCTCTCTCTCTCTCTCTCTCTCTCAAAAATGAATAAACATTAAAAAAATTCAAAAAAATTCCATCCCACATAGTGATCGCTTCAAAACTTTTTGCTCTTTGCAAGAAACCACCCCCTACCCTGTCTTCTTAAAATGACCTCACTTTTTCTACTTTATTGCGAGCTTAAAACCCTCTAATTTGGTGTCTCCCAACGTTCCCCTCCTGCACCTGAGGCTTTCTGTCATATTCTCTTTCCTTTCCTTTAGGAGAGGTGTAAGAGAAGTGCTTGTGTGTCATTTTCCTGTGCCTGTCCTGTCTCCTGCATGTCTCTGGGGACTCTGATTCCCTGGTGACTCCTTTAGCTTATGCTTCTTTGAATCACTTTCTGTTCACTGGCTCTTCCTCCTCTTCCTACAAACATGTCCAAATGCATCGATTTTAAGTCCCCAAGGCGTGCCTGAGTGGCTCAGTGGGTTGAGTTCCGACTCTTGATTTCAGCTCAGGTCAGGATCGTGGAATCGAGCCCCATGTTGGGCTCCATGCTGAGTGTGGAGCCTGCTTGGGATTTTCCCTCCCTCCCCTGCTCATGCTCTCTCTCTCTCTCTCTCTCTCTCTCTCTCTCTCTCAAAAATAAAAATAAAAAAAATTCAAAATGTTCCCTAGAGAGGTCTCCTTTTGTTCACAAATTCCCCCAAATTATTCTATGCTCATTGCCTCCACTTCTTAACTGGTTTCAGTTTCCAACTCCTGAGATGTGGGCTTAGTTTCAGCAACTCCAGGAAACATCTCTGCTGATGGACGTCTTCCTGAGGCCATATTTAGTACTTTCTTTCTTATCCTGTCTTCATCTTTTGACGCTCATCAAAGACCTGTCTTTTCCCGTGTTTCCACTTTCCTGAATGTTCTTACCATCTGTATGGGGGAGATTTTCCTCTTTTTCTCTGTCATTTTCTACTGTTACATACTTTTAATGTCAATCTTATGACTACTGTGGGTTCAGTGCTTGCCTGTCTGCAGATGATACTGGGCTTTCGTTCTGAATTCTGAAGCCCATTTTGCAATTCCCTGCTGCTCATTTCTGGCTGGTATGGGAATGATGCCTAAAGGGCCCCATGCTTGATCATCCCATTTCCCTTCAAAAGCACTCCTTCTGAATTCTGGCTTCTGTCATTGATCAGACTTTCCTTCCAGCTCTCAAGCCCCTTTTTCTGTTTCCATTCTTTTGGTTCCTGTTGCTCTATCTCTGCCAGGCATCTTGAGACAATCTTCCCATTTTCATTCCCACAACAACTGCCCCGGTTCATATTTCACTTGTCTATAGTGTAGATTACTCAATCACTGCTTATTAAGTTTCTCTCCTTCAGTGCCTTCACACTCAATCTCGCCTACACACACCAGATGAACCCCCCTAAGCAAGACTCTGTTCATGCTGTAACTTGATGTTCAAATGGAAGTTTCAGCAGCAAGAGTTTTTAGGCCATGAACAGATTTTCAAGGGAAATAACAGAGAATCAGCTTCATAGCTCTGAAATCCTCCACTCATAAGGGAGATTTTGATGAGTTCAGAGATGGAGGTTGGGGGCTGATTCTGAAGATGGGAGCTGTGCCGTGAGCCCCACTTTCCTGCAGTAGGTAGGGATGGGGGTGTCTTCAAGATTAAAGAATGAAGCCTCTGTGGGGCCCCTAAGAGGCCTCAGTTCTGTTGTGGTTGGAGAACACAGCAGGACGGTTACTCCCGTGCAAGGAAGCTAACGCAGCCTGTCACTGCAGAATAGAGGGCTGAGTGTGGCTGCCACTGCCCCTCTGAGCCGGAGTGTTAGCCTGGCATGGTTCAAAAGGGGGTCTGACTGAGGGAGCAGGTGTTAGGTTCCTGGTTGGGGTCAAGTAAAATGGTGTGAGATGATTGCCAGGGATAGATCTGACTTGAGAGAGGGAGGCTGACAAAAGGTGAAGTCTAGCTCCTGACATAGATTTTGTAGGTAGAAGGGCCCATGGGAGACTGGAGAAAGTGCTCTGAGAGGAAATCAACTTTAAGTAGCTGTTAGGTCCAGCAATGACTGGGCTACCTCACAACAGTGCTTAGACAAGAATGGATTCTTCCAGTCATCAAGCCTTTCTTCACACCCCAACCCCCTCAACCCTGGCAGGAATAGAGACATCAGCTATTGGTGGGGGCTGCGGCCCATGGGATAGAGAGAAACGTCAGGTGCATGCTGGCCTCAGGCACCAGGCAGTCCACTGGCAGCTGGGGAGAAGGGCAAGGCATTACTTCTGGATGAAGGCGGAAGGGTTGATCGATATTACACTGGAGATTTTGCATCACTAAGTTAAGATTGTGTCTGGACAAAGTAGGTGTTTTTATTACCCAGGAGCTGGCCAAAAATGTATGAGACTTGGCAGAGTTGTCTTTCTGTAGCAGAAGGACAGCCCTGCTGAGCAGGTATAAGGACACAGTACGAGCCCCCACACCCTGACCGCCAAGAAAGGGAAAAAAGTTGCTTTTATGATGAAACACCGCGAGCCTTCCTCGTGTAGTGAACTGGCTAAGATCACCTGTTTTCTCAGGGTCTGCTGCAATAGGACAGAGCTTGCACGGTGGTTTCAGAGCACTCTCTTTCTTCAGTTTTATCTTTTGTTTAGCTCGAGCTTTTTCAGCAAACATTTGAATGCCACTTTTGCTACTCACTATGAACTTTTGGATAGGTTACATAATCTGCTGAGGCTTTCTTTTCTTTTTTTCTTTTTTCTTTTTTCTTTTATTTATTTTATTTTATTTTATTTTTTTATTTTTATTTTTTCCAATATATGAAATTTATTGTCAAATTGGTTTCCATACAACACCCAGTGCTCATCCCAAAAGGTGCCCTCCTCAATACCCATCACCCACCCTCCCCTTCCTCCCACCCCCCATCAACCCTCAGTTTGTTCTCAGTTTTTAAGAGTCTCTTATGCTTTGGCTCTCTCCCACTTTAACCTCTTTTTTTTTTTTTCCTTCCCCTCCCCCATGGGTTTCTGTTAAGTTTCTCAGGATCCACATAAGAGTGAAAACATATGGTATCTGTCTTTCTTTGTATGGCTTATTTCACTTAGCATCACACTCTCCAGTTCCATCCACGTTGCTACAAAGGGCCATATTTCGTTCTTTCTCATTGCCACGTAGTACTCCATTGTGTATATAAACCACAATTTCTTTATCCATTCATCAGTTGATGGACATTTAGGCTCTTTCCATAATTTGGCTATTGTTGAGAGTGCTGCTATGGGGTACAAGTGCTCCTATGCATCAGTACTCCTGTATCCCTTGGGTAAATTCCTAGCAGTGCTATTGCTGGGTCATAGGTTAACATAGTGTTGGAAGTTCTAGCATCAGCAATCAGACAACAAAAGGAAATCAAAGGCATCAAAATTGGCAAAGATAAAGTCAAGCTTTCACTTTTTGCAGATGACATGATATTATACATGAAAAATCCGATAGACTCCACCAAAAGTCTGCTAGAACTGATACATGAATTCAGCAAAGTTGCAGGATCAAAATCAATGTACAGAAATCAGTTGCATTCTTATACACTAACAATGAAGCAACAGAAAGGCAAATAAAGAAACTGATCCCATTCACAATTGCACCAAGAAGCATAAAATACCTAGGAATAAATCTAACCAAAGATGTAAAAGATCTGTATGCTGAAAACTATAGAAAGCTTATGAAGGAAATTGAAGAAGATATAAAGAAATGGAAAAACATTCCGTGCTCATGGATTGGAAGAATAAATATTGTCAAAATGTCAATACTACCCAAAGCTATCTACACATTCAATGAGGCTTTATTTTCTTATCAGGAAAGTTGTCAGTAACATGTACTCTGTAGGTTTATTGTGAAGATTGAATGAGAAGTGTACTTAAAACACTCAACACAATTACGGTAGTTAACTATTGTGCTATAACACATTCGGTCAAAATTTAGCAGTTTGAAACAATGCATACTTTTTTTTTTAATCTCACGGTTTCTATGAGTCATAAATCCAGCCACAACTCAGCTGGGAGCTCAGATCCCCTGATGAGTCTGCATCAAAGGGTCAACCGGAGCTGTGGTCTTCCCACAGCTCCCAATGTGTCAGCTAACTTCTCCCAGAGTGACCAAGGGAGACAGGGAGTGAGATGAAAGGCACAGTATTCTTGTAAGCTAAACGTGGAAGAGAAATCTCATCACGTTTGTTGTGTTTTACTCAATGGAAGTGAGTAATTATGTCCTGCCAATAAACAAGAGGAAGGGCTTGCACGGGGCATAAAAACCAGGAGGTGGGGATCATCGTGGGTTATGCTGGAGGCCGCTTGTCACACACAGGGTCTCGAATAGGTGCTCTTTCCTCCTTTACATACCGCATGTCAATACCAGCTTCCTATGCAACTTTCTCTTGTTCTTCCATTTGAATGAGGACTTCCTCTGAGTTCGTGCAGCACATTGTTGCCCTACATATGTTTTTCTCATCACTTAATTTTTTATTTTTTTATTCTTTAATTAGATAATGGCATTCTGCTATGTACAAAGATACCGCGATGGAGGAGGTATTTTTCCTTCTCTAAGGAGGAATGCCATGTGTTGCTTAGTTAACTCCAAGGGAACGGGCCACTTTGTGCACAGTACACATTTAGCTGGACGACAGAGGTGGCCCCTTCTCAAGGAACTCAGTGGGTAGTAAACAATGGTAGATTTGGAAACTAATAGCCATAATAGCCTAGTGCAAGAAAGAGAGAATTAATTGTATATGGTGAAGCTGAGAATGACTTCATGACAGAAGGACGTATGAGCTGGGCTTGTAAAATGAGAAGAAATCAGTCAGAGAAGGAAGCAAAAAAACATTCTAGACCTCAGAGTGACCAGTCTCTGCCATCTCCATTCTCTCTCCCACTCTCCCTGTTTATGATACTGGCTGGCAAACTGCAGTCCACTGGCCAAATCTGACTTGATGTACTTGATACCTGTGTATAAATAAAGTTTTATTGGAACATACCACGCTCATTCATTTATTTATTTTCTGTAGCTGCTTTCATGCTTCAAGAGAGTTGAGTAAACGTGACAGATTATTTAAGGCTCGCCGAAGTCTGAAATATTTGTTCTCTGCCCCTTTACAGGAATTAACTGATTTCTCTCTGATACACCCACAGTATAAAGGAGCTGCTCAGATGTTTGCTAAATGAAGTGGCTGAATAATCAGGGTAGGGGCTATAATTGCTCTGTACGTGGCTACATAAAGAATCAATCTGCATTCAGTCCGTGGCTTAGATGATTCTTTATCAGTGATTCTTGACAAATGTTTTAACTGACACATAGCTGTCCATAGTAATGAAAAAGTCTTTTGAAGCAAAAAATCAAACAGCAAGTGTGCTATTCTCTAGATCTGAGAGAAAATGATGTAGTTTTTCTAGTTTAGAATATGTTATTTAAATGTTTTAATGAACTTTCTTTCTTTCAAAATATAGACCAACCAAATCAAGGAAGACACATGACAGATGTAATAATAGACCTCTTGCAAATAAAAGGTAAGTCCAATGATATTAAGAAAATACCCAGGAGAATTTTACAGAATGCTCTCTCCACTGCGACTGAGGAAGAGCTCTTATATAACTTACAATGATACAAGAACCTCAAGGCATCAACCACAAACTCAGCCTCAAGTGACTTAAACAGTGTTTGCCACCCTACATGTATTATCATTCATAAACGTGAAGTATTAGCACAGACACATCAACTCTAATGAAATACAAGAAATTGTAGATATTAACATCAACTAGATAATAGAAATCTGTTGGAACATTTCTTTTTAAGTCTATCTTTTGGATATCTAGTAAATAAGCTGTGTTATCATAAATATTTGCATTGTATCAAAACTAACTGGTGATTAAAATTTCAGCATTTTGTCCAGTCCCTTAAAATGAAACACAGGTGTAGAAAGTGAACTGAAATGTTCTAAGGAAACCAAACTTCTGATCTTATATAGGCTTGAATCATACTTCTGCACATTCCATTTTAATTTGTCATGTTTGAAGACCAGAAATTATTAACCTGCTAATGCTCCAAGTGGTTGAGAATGCAAATAGTGTCACAAATACTCCATAAATTCTTTTTTAATGATGTTTCTGACTTATCTTTGCCCACAAAAGCGTGTTCACTTTCTTGAGTTCTGTGGGACATCACTGCAATGGGTACCTCTCAGACTGGTTCTTAGAAACCCCACCTTTGGGGCACCTGGCTGGCTCAGTGGGTGGAGCACGCAGTTCTTGAACTTGGGGTTGTGAGTTCAAGTCCCAAATTAGGTGTAGAGATTACTTAAATAAACTTAAAGAAAAAGAAAAGAAAAGAAACCTACCTTTATCTCAACCATGAGTATCACAGATGAAAATAGATTCCACTGTAGAGATGACGGGGAGAGGGTGGTGGTAAATAAAATGCCTGAATTTGAACCAGTTGAGAAAGATTAGGATAAAATGGGGAATAAAAAATATTTTTTATCAATTTTAATGCTAATATTTTAAAAAATAAACTTTATGTTTTAAACGGTTTTCATTTTACAGAAAAATTCAAAGAGAGTATGGAGAATTCCCACATACCCACACTTAAATTCTATTACTAACAGATCAGAAAGGTACATTTGTTACAATTAATGAACTAATATGATACATCATTCTCAACTGAAAGTTATTACTTTATTTATATTTCCTTAGTTTTTACTCTAATGCCCATTTTCCATTCTAGGATCCCCTCTAAAATATATTACATTTAGTTGCTATGTTTTCTTAGGCTTCTCTTGCTTATGACAGTTTTTCAGGCTTTATCTAGTTTCGATGGCCTTGATGAGGTTGAGAAGTAGTGGCCAGGCATCTTGTAAGATGTTCCATTATTGAGATTTGTCTGTTTTATTAGTTTGGGTATGTTTTGTTGGTTTGTTTTTTGAGAAGACCTCAGAAGTGAAGTGCCTTTTTCTATCACATCATATATCAAGAGCATGTATTCTCAAGTGTGTATTCATCCCATTTATCACTGTTGATGTTTACTTTGGTTATCTGACAAAGGTGGCATTTTTTAGGCTTCTCCACTGTAAATTTACTTTTTCCTCCACTTCCATACTACATATACTCTTTGGAAAGAAGCCACCATGTGAAGGTCACCCTTAAGGAGTGGGGAGTTATGTTCCAAGTCTTGAAGTTGGAGTATCTCTGTAGATTATTTTAAAATTTTTTGCATAGATTTGTCTATTCTATTGTATTTGCTTATTCAATCATTTATTTAAATAAATATGGACTCATAGATATTTATTTTATTTGGAAGGGTTATATATAGTATTTTTAATATTTATTTTATTGAGATATGTTGACATAGTATATAAGTTTATGGTATACAATGTGTTGCTTTGATATGTTTGTATATTATGATTACCAACTTAGCACTAGCTAAAAGCACCATCACATCATATAAATATTATTTTTTTGTTGTGCAAGCAATTAAGATCTATTGTTTTAGCACTTTTGATGTTTATAATACAGTATTGTTGATTATAATCACCACGCTGTGCGTTAGATCTCTAGGACTTATTTATCTATTGGTTGCAAGTTTGTATTCTTAAAAAACATCTCCCTAATCCCTCCACCCCACAGCCTCTGTAAACATCATTCTATTCTCTTTTTTAATTAGTTCACCTTTTTTAGATTCCACATTGATATCATAACAACATTTGTATCACTCTTTCTGACTTTTCTCACTTAGCATAATGCCCTCAAGGTCCATCCATGTTGTTGCAATGGCAGGATTTTCTTCTTTCTCATGGGTAAATAATATTCCATTGCGTATATATACACCATATATTCTTTATCCACTCATCTGTTGATGCACACTTTGGTTGTTTCTCTATCTTGGCTATTGTGAATAATGCTACAATAAACATGGGAGTGCATGTGTCTTTTCAGTATTGTGTTTTAATTTCCTTTAGGTAATACACCCAGGAGTGGGATTGTTGGATCATATAGTAATTTCATTTTCTGAGGAACATACAGTTTTCCATCCACAGTGGCTGCACCTGATGACCATTTGGATGTCTTCTTTGGGGAAAAGAAAATGTGTATTTAGTTCTTCTTAGCCCACTTTTTAGTTGGATTATTTGTGGGTTGTTGTTGTTATTGGGTTGTATGAGTTCTTTATATATTTTGGATATTTAACCTCTTATCTGATATATGGTTTGCAATTATATTTCTCCCATTCTGTAGGTTGAATTTACACTTTTTTTTTTATTGTTTCTTTTGCTGTGCAAAATCTGTTTTCATTTATTTTGTTACTTGAATTTTACCTGCTTTGGCCACTGGGAGCTTTTATGTTGGCTCCTATGCCCCTTTGCATACCCCATCATTGTATGCCATGTATTTTGTTTGTTTGTTTGTTTCCTCTTCTTTGTTTTGTCTCCGCCTCTTCCTCCACCTCCTCTTTCTTCTAGCACTGCCCCTACTTTCTAAGACCAGAAGACACTTCAGTCTCACCATGTGTATTTCTACTCCAGTACTAGCATCAGTCATTTCTTTCAAAAACCCTGGTTCTTTTCATTGGAAAATTGTATGAGAAACCAAGATGTGAGCATTAGGTGTGCTCATGGTTACTGGGATATCATTACTTCTAGGGAAATATATGTGTATATACTAACTGGTATATGTATGTATCTCTAGAAATACTTTTAGGTGTAACAATCTGTGTTTCTATTAAGCTAAACATGAGTTTATACTAATGCTTCTGACTCTAATTCATCACCACATGTATCATACTAGCCTCTTGTCTTTGTGTATCTGTAACTTCCACTCCGACAGTGAGAAAGCTGACTTCCATCATCTGCCATTTATTCATTTAATTTTCCAATTCCATCATACATGTATAGAAATAGCAGACTTTTGAATGTGTATCTGCCAAAGGAGACAAACTTTATCAATTAGAGTGCAGTGTTTATGTATAGTTTCCTTTATTTTTAGTCTTATAGGCTCAATACTTTTCCATCATTACATTGGTCTGTGCTTTTGCCCCCACTCTGATCAGTAAGGTTGTTTTATACATTTGTAATATAGTTCGACGGTTTTGTCAAATTTTGCATTCCATCCTGGGATCCCCAATCTCCTAACTGATGCTTGAAAAATTTGCATATGATTAAGATTTATTCTTTGTGCTGATAAAGGTCTATGGGTTTTTGACAAATACATAGTACCATGGATATGCCCTTACAGTATTTTACAGACTAGTTTCACCACCCTAAAAAATGTCCTACGCTTCATCCATTTAACCCTCTCACCATCCCCTTAAATCCCTGAAAATCACTCATCTTTTTACCATCTCCATAGTTTTGCCTTTTCCAGAATGCCATCTAATTGGAATCATATGGTGGTATTAGCCTTTTCAGGCTGAATTATTTCATTTAGCAATATACATTGAAGATTCATCCATGTCTATTCATGGCCTCATAGATCATTGCTTTTGATCACTGAATAATATTCCATTGTACTGATGTACCAGAGTCTGTTTATCAATTTACCTGTTAAAGAGCACCTTGTTTTATTCTGGTTTTGGGTGATTATGAATAAAGCTGCTATAAACATTCACCTTCAGGTTTTTGTGTGGACATAAGTTTTGAACTCATTTGAGTAAATATCTAGGAGTTTAATTGCTGGATCGTATGGTGAAACTATGTTTGGCTTTGTCAGAAGCTAACAACAAATGACACTCCATCCCCGGGGAACAAAACAAAATTCTTCTCCGTTTACAGTTTCCTACAATGATAGTCATGGGTAAAAATAGCAATCCAATTAGTGTTTTCTGCAGGTAACTGGGATGGACAGGAACTCAACAAATACTACATGTTTTAAAAGTGAGAAAAGAAGGTCATATCGTTGGTGAGCAGCTAACAGTCAAAGAACTTAAGGAAACAGATTTATAGGGGCTAGTTATACCTGAAAATTATGTGGTTCACTTCTAACTGATTGCTATCTGTATGTGTTGTGTAATTTATATAATGACAGCTTATTCAGACAAATGCTGTTTTTCCCCCTACAATTCTATTGAAACCAAATGGAAGGGTAAAGAGGCAGCATATATATAGGTCAGTATACTGGGTAATGAGAGAAAGTACAGTAAAACCTTAGATTGTGAGTAACTTGTTCTGAGAGTGTTCCACAAGACAAGGAAACATTTCTAATAAATTTTGACTTGATAAACGAGCGATGTCTTGCAATCCAAGTAGTACATGACAATGAATGTCACATGATCACAACTGAGCCAATGGCTCTCGAAATTCACTTCGATATACGAGTGCTTTGGATTACAAGCATGTTCTCAGAATGAATTATGCTCACCATCAAAGGTTTTACTGTGCTGTTTCATTGCCAAGAAGCTGGATCCACAGCACTACACAACACACACACACACACACACACACACACACACACACGTCATTAGACATATTGGCTAATTTGATGAATGGAGCAAATGAGGACTAGGCTGCTTCATCTACTGTTTTCTATGGAAGTAGACATTAGGCAACGTAGAGAAAGCTGGCAACCATATGTCAAGGCATTGTAATCATAGTTAAGAGACAAGAATTCCAGGTGTTGTTATGCCATGGCAATGAGTAATTCCAAGCAGATTAATCAAAAACAACTTTACCCACAACTGTATTTACCCACAACTGTACCATTTCCTTTTTTGTGGACTCCAGAGTGACTCCATAATAGTTTTGCACTAGAACAATCTGTACAGCAGCATCCTCACTGTTAGACACATTGACTCTTTCAACCTACAGTGAAACATGTTATTTCCACGGAATATCATGATGACCACATACACAGCTTCCTTACACACTTTTGGCAGGTCCCCTCCTTAGTCAACTCCAGGAACAGCAACTTCTTCTTACTCATAACCATCTAGATTAAGACTCCTGTTATTTGACTGAGCTCCAAGTATAGTCCTGTGAATTATGACCATTTTCTACCTTGTGAGTGAAAGTGCTTCAGAGCTTCCAGTGAAAGAGTGTGCCGAAGGGTAGTGACTGGACTTGGGCTATCCACCCAGTCCTAGGATTTGCATGGATACAGATAGGGTTCCCACTGCATCTCCTGATGTACGTGTGCTTCAAGAATTGAGCGGTGACCGTCACATGGCAAGACAGAGCTCTAAAGCTGGCGGAAGAGTGAGCATTTGGGTCAATGGGACATAGAGTATGGAAATAAAGGCATACTCGTGTTAATGCACGCATTCCTGAGTGGCTAGGTACTTTCCACAGTTTCTTTGGTTGTTTTTCCCAGAACTTCTTTGCTGGGAAGCCCTTGGAATTTTGTTGTAACATGGAACTTTGTTGTTGCAAAGCAAGAAGTAACACTAAGTCTTTTTAAGGATTTAGTGTTTCTGTTTCTTAGTTGACCAAGAACTACATGTCATTGTATATAATACTCAAATTCAGAGATCAAATTGGTTTGTTTGAGAGGCAGAAAGTAAAGTGAACTTTTGCCAAATTCAATTTGAATGTAAAATAATTTCACTGTGAGCCACTATGCAACACATTGAGATTAGTTGGCATTTGGGATGAAAAACTGTGGAGAACTTTCAGGCTGATGGTTAGAGAAATACAGAACTGTCATATGTTTATTAACTTCCTTGACTGCCTCAGACACAGAGTGGGGCGTTGTCATTCAGAAGTGAATAAATGAAAGTCATTGTGCACGGGGCCCCTCCTAGAGTTGCGTGGGGAACAGAGGGGCTGGTAAGTGCTAGAGTGAAGGATGCAGGGTGAGAGGCCAGTTAAGAGGGGCCAGCCAGATCTGACATACGGCCAGAACACAGATCGAAAATCAAGTCATGCCGAAGCTGGTTCTTCAGGAATATCTGAGTGTGGTTCGCAACATCACGCCCTCAGAAATGTCTGCATCGTCATCCCTGTTAGTGTCAGTTTATATGACAAAATGGATTTTGTGTGAATGATTAAATGAAGGATATTGAGACGGGGAGATTATCCTGGATTATGTGGTTGGGTCCAACATTACCACAAGGGTGTTTATAGGTGACAGGAAGAAGAGAGTCATACAAGGTGATAATGGTGGTGGAAGCAGAGGTCTAAGTGATGCCGTTGCGGGCTCTAAAAAATGGAAGGAGGCCAGAAGCCAAGGAATGTGGGCACCTTCTAGAAGCTGGAAAAGGTAAGAAACAGATTCTCCCTTCGGGCCTCCAGAAAGAATGCAGTTCTGCTGATTTTAGCCCCATAAGACCCATTTTAAACTTCTGACCTCCCGAACCTGAAGATAATACAGTTGTGTGGTTCAAAGCCATTGAGTTTGTGGTATTTCTTCCAGGGCAGTAGAAAACGGATACAATGTGTGGGGCTCCAGATCCGGTGGGGGGGTGCAGGCGGTGAAAGAATTCACCTGGGGTGGAACAAAGGCGACAGAAGTTTACTGAATACACTGCAAGGGATCCGCGGGCAAGACCGCTGAGGACAGACTGTGCGCCAGAGGCAGTGGTGATGGGGGGGGGGCACAGTCATAAATAGGGTGCAGTGAGAAGGTATGGGGACCAGTGGCATTTCCCCTTTTTTGGTAACTGTGCCCGGTTATAAGCGGCCCGTTGGTCAGCCACGGCCAAGGGCTGTTTCGAGGTGGGTCGCTTAATGAGCCTGTCTGCGTTCAGCTCTGTGGTCGCCGTGGGCCCTTTTGCCTTGTTCAACAGGTGTCCACTGCTCAAGCCTGTTGCCTAAAAGCAGCCTCTACACAGTGGACATTGGATGGTCCCAACTGGTGGTGGGAAATGAGAGTCGGGGAGGGGGCATGAAAGAAAGTGCAGGGAGAAAACAGCGGCGAGGGAGGGTGTGTGCTGTTTCGGGAGCTCACAATCGCCCGGGTCTGAGTGGAGGACGTATTCAGAGGCGGTGCGGCGAGGCTGGGCGAGGCCGCAGCCTGCAGGCCAGTGCGGGCGTTGCAGGCCTCTGGGAGGCGGTGGGAACCACCCAGCGGTGACGCCGCTGACTCACATGCACATTTTAGAGGAAGCACTGGCGGCTCCATTAAAGTTGTAGCTAAATGAGCAGTGGCAGGAAGAACCGATTGTGGGGATCTGGGAAGGCCCGGGTGTGAGGGAGCAGCAGGGGGAACGCAGGGAGAGGATGGCTGTGAATTAGATTGCAGAGAGAGAAGTGACGGTGTTGGTGGACCTTTGCGAGCACCGCAGACATAGGTGTCTCGCCCGCCCGATGTCAGGTTTGGGAACTGGGTGAGTGCCTTTAGCCAAAGGAGGGGTAGTCGGCGTCTGTTGATGCCTGGCATCCCCTTGCTCTACTCCAGCAGCGGCTCGGATTTCCCTGCGAGCTTCTGTTCCTCCCTCCTCTGCTCTCAGTCCAGCGGGAGGTGCCCGGGGACCCTGGGAAGAGTGAGACCCCGCCCACTGCACTTCTGGCCAAATGTGATTGGTTCAGTGCCGAGCATGTGACCGAAGCCAGTCCACCTGCGTGCCTCCGAGGGCTCTGTTGAGGATCCTGGGTAGATAACGAGAACAGAAGCTGCCCGGTCTGTTTACTCTTTTCTGCCTGTTTAGGACCTAGAAGGCTATGCTTTGGGAAGCGTATAGTTTGGGGAGTTGGGGAGATCAGTCTGAAGTTGCAATTTTAAAAAAAAAGGAAGAAAAAGGAACTAGTACAACAAAGAGGGGGCAAGGATCAGTCAGACTTTGTATCACTGCTGGGGCTTCTGCAGGCAGCCAGTCCTATCCTGGAGGCAATACGTTATTTTTAGTTTTATTTTATTTAAGACACATTTAACTTTGGTGTTCTTTTACGTGAACCAAACTAATCTTAGGAGAATACGGAAGAAAGGGAAGGCTTGGATGCTTAAGTTTAAAGACATTCGGTTGGAGTTACCCAGTAAGGAAATGAAAAAAGAAAATGGATTTAATGATCGGAAAGTTGTGTAAATAGAAGACATTTATCTGGGACTTACCAGCTTATAGATGGGATAAAGCCAGGCATATTGATCACATGAACCAGAGGGTATGTTGACTGAAACTAAAAGGGATTGAAGGGCAGAAGTTGAAGACTACCAGAGTTTACTAGGCAGGCACTGTAAGAAAACACAGCCAAAGACAGAGAGAAATCTAAATTTGTAAGTTTTGAAAAATGTAGAGACTAACACAAGGAGAAAAGACTTGAAAGAGGATTTATCAAATTATGAATTAGTGCTGTGTGTCTTTGGGTATTAGGGATATGAGTGGTTATTTTATGTAAAAATAAACTAAGCTTAAAGATATACTTTTTATGGGTTTTTCTTCCCTTGAGAAGAATGACTGATCAAGAATTTTCCAACGTCATTGGGTGAAAAGGGGTACAGATAAAAATTTAAAAAAACCCTGGAAATAGGACACATTCTAAAAAACTTATAGTCTCTAAGTCCAGACAAGCAATGAGTTAAATAAAAGAGAAGTTTCTCTCTTTTAAGAAGCTTAGTGTTCAAACTGACTGATACTCAGTCTACTGATTTGGTGATGTGGCTGTGTTTTCCTTTTTTAATTTAATTTATTTTTAAAAAAATTTTTAGCAGAAGACTTAATAAAGTAAGTGAAACATTATTCATGATTCTAACATATAAATATGGTAGGTTCACTGAGTGGGTTTTTCAGGCTATGCAAACAGTCATTGTTTGATAAAAAAAATAAAAAAATAAAAAGCTTTATTCTTTGGGGGAATGCCTAAGCTCTTCTGTAGGGCATCAATTTGAAAAACACTGATCTCAGGCTCCCAATGACTATTCATTTTTTCTAATTCCATTGTAGTTTTTTTTTTATTTTTTTCCATTGTAGTTTATAACTATATATGGTACAGTGTGTGGCAAAGGGAATTCTATGAAAATTCAAAAGTGCAACAGAGAATAAAGAAGCAATGATGTACAGAGATCAAAAGAAAGCTTTGTCTAGGAGAAGACTTCAGAATAAATTGTTTTCTTAAAAATGATAGAACTTGATTTAAACGTACCTCAGGAGGTCAACTTCTCCAAGCTTCTCCCTGTACTCAGGTACGTGTGCTGTCATTTTTGGCAACTTAGACAAGATGTCTAAGCTCCTTTCTTTAAAGACGTGGACAGTAATTAGTATATGGAAGCCTCCCAGCAAGCCCCAGAGCTGCTCAGTAATGAGGTTCTTGTAGCCTTGCAATAACTGAACTAACTGGGACAGAACTCAAGCTGAAGTTTCTATTGTCTTTCCCATAGTAGAGGAGTCATGATGAACTCTGTAGGGTCTTTTTCATAGGTGGGGTTTGATCCAGTCTAGCAGAATTAGAGTAGTAAACTGATCACCCCGTAGGCTTTCATTTTCAAACACCTTGGCTACGTTGGATTGCCAACGTAGGCTTTATTACAGTAGGCTCGAAATGAAGGGTCAAAAGGACATGCATGTGGGGCCAGGTTTTAGGATCTCTGGGAGGGAATGCACAGGTTCCACTGTCCTGGCTGCACCTGCCAGGCTCTGTGTGCTTCCCTCTCCTTATGGCAGGTCCCAAGCCCAGGACTTAATGCCACCCTGGGGCTGTCCACAGCTAGTCTGGGCCATCGTTGCTTCCCAACTACTGCAGGGAGGAGAAAGATACTCCATTTATAGCTTAGTGAAAGGTGGGGTGTTTGCTGTTACTTACTGAAAGGAGTTTCTCGTCCAGGAAAGACTCCACTAGAGGAGGTGGTCAGGATTTTCTTGGATCCTGCAGAACTCACCTGTGACACTACCGGTCTCTCGAGGGACAATGTCTTCACCAAAATGCACAAAGCCAAAACTCCCATTGTTGGTGTTGCAGCCTGAATAATTCTTAACTAGGAGGCAGTGCGGCCCCTTCCCGGACTTGGAAGCTGGAGAATAGTCCCACTTTGACATGAAGGATGGAAGCTGATAACCCATGGTTAGGGACAGGTTCTTGGGGAGGTAGGATGGGGCACACTCAGGTGCTAAGTCTTTTCCTGCAAAAGAGCTTCTCTGATGCCTTGGACTCAAGCAAACCTGAGTAAAACAGACGACCTGGGAAAGAAAAATGAACTGATCATGGCACCCTTTTACAAGCCCACTGTTTAACCCCTTAATTTTAATTAGTTAACTCGTTTTAACCTACTCTGTTGGCAATAAACTAGATGCTTACAAATGTCTGGAAGACTAATATTTTGAAAAGTGTTTCTAAGTTTAGTTTTACATGTTAATAATTTTTTTTGTCCCACACCGTCTCCTCCAGTTCTAATAATCCATCCAAAATAATGTTTGGACTCTGCTCAGTTTTCATAGCAGGAGACTGATTATTTCAATAGCTAAGGCAATAGGACCTAGAACATGAATAATGTGCGCCTGGGTGCCTCAGTTGGTTAAGTGTCTGACTTTGGCGCAGGTCATGATCTCGCGGTTTGTGGGTTTGAGCCCCGCGTCGGGCTCTGTGCTGACAGCTCAGAGCCTGGAGCCTGTTTTGGATTCTGTGTCTCCTCCTCTCTCTGCCCCTCCCATGCTCATGCTCTGTCTCTCTCTGTCTCTTAATAATAAATAAACGTTTAAAAAATTAAAAAAATAAATAAATCTTCCCAAAGCCCTCAGCAGATTTGGCCTCCTGTTTGAGCGCTCAGAATGGTATCATAGGTCCCCAGCTAAACAAAGCACTCACTGGAGAGAGAAATGATTGGCTTCTTTCTCAGATTGGATAGCCCAGGGCCAGTAACATTAGCATCACATGGGACTTGTTAGCAATGCATATTCTCGGCCCCCACTCAGACCTGCTGGGTCAGAAACTCTGGGGGCAGGCCCAGCAAACTGTTCCACAAGCCCTGGAGGTGAAGCTGATGATAGATCAAGATTGAGAATCTCTGGCTGAGACTGGTTGCTGTTCACCTGGGGTCCTGGGGAGACACACAGCTTTCCCCAAACGCATAGGCGCAAAACAGGATTTGGTTTACACAGAAGGAATGAGCAGTGATTGATGGGTAAGCAACCCACGTGGGAGGCCTCAATATTTGATTTTATGTTTGGGATGCAACACAGTAGTCCATTTTACAAGCAGGCTTTTAGAGGTTTTTCTTTCTAGCGTGATGGTGAGAGACATTTTAAGCACCGAGCCATTATTAAACTGTGTGGTCAAATGCCTCTCAGAACGGTACCTCACTTATTTGGGAGCTCCATTTAACTTTTTAAAACCTTCCGATATTATTAGTTTTGCTTAAAAGAAGTCTTCTAATAAAAGTGCTCATTTTGTAATGGAAGCAATTAGCTAAAGGCTAAACCCCTGGATGACTTTTACTTGTTGACGGTGAACTAAAGAGAATTGCAACAGTTTCACTGGAGTTTAGTTTTAAGATACCTTAATGAAGAATAATTTCCGGGGTTATAATTAGCTATCTGTAATACGGACAGTTGTATTTCTCCTGTGGGAGGCAGGGTTCCTCTGTACACGTAAAAGCCGTTCAGTCTATGTTGAAGTTTTTATTGGGATGTTTTCAGATGGCAGGTGTCGTAATGGAAACAGATTTATCACAGCCAGTGACTGGAGCTCTCACTGAGCCTAAGCATTGCTCACTGCATGCCCTCTTTGACTATTTCAACGAATTAGAAGAAATCGTTTGGAATCCTGTGATGTTGCCACAGCAACATTCATCGTTATAAAAAAAAAAAAAATGGCACGGGGACAAAAGGAGTAAGACACTCACCAGATCCCCAGATGTGTATCTCTTGACCCAGGCTGTACGAAGCCGGCCGTATAGTGGGAAATTTTAAGGCAGAGCGGAGGAGGAAGGCGAACCCTCTCTGTTGATTAACTTTTCCTTCCCCTCTCCTCCAGGACCTCTGACTTCTATTACTGCCTCTGTACTTTGTCTAGTGTTGCATATCAAATACCACAAACTGAGGGGCTTCGGGCAGCATACATTTGTTGCCTCACACAGTTTCCAGGTGTCAGGAGGCCAGACACAGATTAACTGGGTGCTAGGCCCAGAGTCCTTCCAGGCTGAAATCAAGGTGTCACGGGGGGTTCATTCTGATCTGAGGCTCAGGGTCCTTCTCCAGGCTCCTAGGTTGTTGGCAGAACAACAACCTTATAAAGGGGGGGGGGGGGGCGGGGGGCGGGGAAATCACTTGGCTGCAGTTGTGGGACTGAGGACTCCTCCTTCCTGCTGGCCGTGAGCTGAGGTTCATTCTCAGCTCCTAGAGGCCTGCCACCGTTCTCAGCCATGTGACCCTCTCACAGACCCTCTCTACAACATGGCAGTCGCTCCCTCAGAACCAGGAGGAGAATCTCATTCTTAGGCTTCAAAGGAAGAGCCCAGTCCCGTTTGAGGGCTCATCTTATTACGTCAGACCACCCAGGATAATCTCCCACTTGATGAACTCAAAGCCAACTGATAGGCGACCTTTATTATGTCTATAAGGATGCCTTCACCTTTGCCCTGGAAGGTAACCTAATTATGGAGGTGATGTCCATTCATATTCATGAGTCCTGCCCACACTCAAGGAGGGGGGATTGTATGGGCTGTGTCCACCAGTCCTGGGAACCTTATCTGCCTTCTCAGAATTTTGCCTCCCCTTCCCTTCCCTCCCATCTCATCCTTTCGGTGCTATAAACATATAAATATAAGGCCACTCGTCTATAAAATAGGAGAGTCCCAATAGATGTTGTTTAAGGCCTCTTGAGCACCAGTGAAATCACCTGCCCCATTTCCTATTATGAGTCCTAAACAGATGTCAAAATCTCTTTTTAGAGGGGTGCTGTTCATCCAGATCCATGGGGACAAATTAAACCACTTGGCCACTCAGTTCTTTGTGTTTGTAAAATAATTGCTGAGATAAAGACAGAACAGAGATCTTGAATTTTCAAAACCTATTTTTGGAACTGCTGAGAGTTTGTCCATGAAAAAAAATCGTAAGGTTCAGCTGGCTATCAAAAAGAAGGAAAGTTTCATGATAGGCTGTACATGCACTTTTCTGAATTAATAACTTGTCAGCAGCATGTCCTATAGGTGGTGAAACTAGTAAGTAAAAATAGTACAAAGTGTCTTAGGTTGTTGCTCCAAAACCTCCTTTTGGGGACTTGTGCTTGGTTTGGGTCATTAAATAATCTGACACAGACAATGTGCTGGTTCTGTGATATGATACTTTCAATGAAATGGTACTGAAATGCCACGGGTATGCACCTGATTCCCCTTTTTTTCTTTATGGAATTTCACAGGAGTGAGCATGGTCAACTTCCAGTATCTGTGAATGTGACCTTATTTGTAAATGGGGTCTCTGCAGACAGTCCGGGTAAGATGAAGTCATTAAAGTGGGTCCCGATCCTATATGACTGTGTCCTTATAAAGGGGGGAGGGGGAATTTGGACACAGAGACAGACACACATATAGGGAAGGTGACCTGAAGACCCAGGAGAACACCCTCTATAAGTCAAGAATGGCTTACACCGCCAGAAGCTAGGGGAGAAGCTTAGGACGCACTCTCCCTCATCGCCCTCAGAAAGAGCCCAGGCTGCCCACACATTGATCCCAGCCTTTTAGGCTCCAGAGCTGTGAAACAATACATTTCTGCTGTTAAAATTGTCCAGTCTGTAGGACTTTGTTATGGCAGCCCCAGGAAACCGGTACATGTGGGTTCTTGGAATTTTTTAATTCTTTGCACTTGTGGTTCCCCACAATTGTTACATTAATCTTGTATGGTGTGATTACAGTGTTTCCTTTTGCAGATTTTTAAGTGGTTCTTAATCATTCCTCCTTGTTATATATGGAGTTCTATGTGATCCAAGAACTGCCCAAGCTTCTGCTCCTAAGAGTTCACTTACTGTTGCTTTTAAGATACCACTTACCATGATTTGAGAGTTTTGCACACAGAGGATTTTCTCCTTCTCTGGGCATTTATTGTTGTTAGGAGCATCATTTCCTTCTGTTTATCAGCACACACCCTGAAAACAAGTCGAACTGTGCTGGAAAATTTCCTTTCATATACAATTACTTTGAAGATGTTTGGAGAGAGAATATAAACATGCATTTTTTTTTTTTTTTAGATGAATCCATAGGGGATGGTATCTGGTGGTTTTCCATGGAGAGGAAGGCCTGAGAGATTGACCTCACCCAGCATGATGCCAGGCCTGAAGAAATAACATTTTTATTGTAGGGTGTTTCTAAAAAAGGGAACTTTCAACCACACAGCATGAGCTCTGTAATACCGGTCTGCTGTGGCACGCAGAGTGACTCTGGAAAGTAAATTTTTTACTCTTGGAATAATTATAGACCATCTGCTGGGGCGATCTTTAGAGAGCACCTAATTGTGACTTGCCAGTACGTGTCACACTATAAGACGCTACATGTACTCCACGTTGACACAAATGGACAACCGTGCGCATAATGAGGAAAAATTGCAACACACTGGCAGTAATGACATCAGAGTGGGAATTTTTATTCTTCCTCCGTTTTCTAACTTATCCAATACATACTCTAGTCAAGTTGGAAATAGTACATACTTAAAGACTTTAAATTAAAGAAACGTAAAAGAATGTAAATACCCAATAAACATCAGCCCAGTGTGTAATTTACGTAGTGTTTTCCCTTTTTAAAAGCTTGACTGATCAGTCATGTGTGGGACTTGACCAACCCAAAATCCTAACCCATCACGCCTCTGGGGGGGTCAGCCAGCTTTGCAGGGGACAAGGGACTGTCAGGCCTGGTGTAAACTGAGCCAAGACCACACAAGGAGATGCCTGGTTTTACTGCTGATCTATGCACTGCATTGTCTGGGTTCAAAATGGACTTAGGACAAACTGAATTTTCTATACCATACCGGTCGTGTGTTGCAAGAGAAATTTAAGATTAGCATAACTTTAAAATTCAGAAGTACTCTTCTTAGGCACACGATCCCTCAAAATAGCTTAAGAATTTATATTTTAACAATTTTCTCACAAAATTAGTTATCTTGATTGAAGCTACTGGGACAGATGGATGTAGTTACGGTAATCAAGACTGAGGAGAAGGAAACCGTGTTTCGTCGTCGTCATTGTTGTTATTTTGCAGTTGTGTGTGTGTGTGTGTGTGTATGTGTGTGTTAATATGAAGCTGTAAGCAGAAATCTCTTAGACTGACAATAATGAGAGAAACTAATAATAAGGGGGTTCTTGTGAACATCCTATTTGTTTTCTCATTTTTTTCTCTCTTGCTTTCAGTTCAAACCTCTGACAATTGCAAACACCTTTATATGAAAAGGAGGGTTTTATGCTCATGTTGTATGTGCATGTGTGTTGGGGTTGGGGGGGGGATGAGTGGGTGGTGGTCTGTTATATTACATTAACATTTTCCCATAATGTCCAAAAAGGAAGGTATCAGAGTAATTTAACACTATCATTATTTGGCCAAATTAATTGTAATCATTTTTGAAGGATTCCTCTTAAAACCAGGTGGGAGAAGGGGTTGGGAAAGTGAGGGGCATGGGTGATATTGTGACGATTCTTTACTGAGTGCCTGCAGTATGCAGGAAACCCGGCTGCCGGCTTTTATATGTTACCTCATCTGCTCTCACAGCAATGCTCCAGGGTGGATTTTACTGTCTCTGCATCACTGGTCAGGAAATTGAGAGTAGACACTTGTGTTCCCTTTCAAAATCTATCAGTTGGGGTAACACCAGTTGCTGTAAGAAACAATCCCTAAGATTTCAGAGACTTAACATACTGGAAGTAGGTTTCTCATTGTCCAATGAATCAACATTGGTGCTCCTGGTCAGTTATCTTCTTGCTGGGATTCAGGGACCCGGATTTATTTCATCTTGTGGCCCAATCATCCCCTACAGACTCAGAGTCTTGTGAGTTTATCTGGCATAGAGGGGAAGAGGGTGCCAAAGGCAGAAGTGCTTCTTAGACACGCTTGTCTAAGAGCAACGTGTAGAACGTGGGTTCATATTCCATAGACAAGAGCAACTTCTTTACGCAAAATGGCCATCGGGGTGTAAGGGGAGCTGGGATTCACAGTTCCAGTTGTAGGGACATGGTGGTGGCAACTTCTCGATGCCTGTGGGGAGGCATACATTTTGGTAGATTGAAAATTATCTCTACCTCCCTAGTTCATCACTATGACATTACCCACAACATCTGTGTTTTTCATATCACTGTATTTTCATTAAAAAGCTTTACAGGAAATGACTATTAGGGAAAAGGGTGAGATGTCAATGCAGTGATTCCTCACCGTGATAACAGAATGATGTTAATTAAATTATCTTGTGTTTTCATATCAGTGTGAGGTAAAAGAATAAATGAAAGATGAATAGCAAGCCAACAACTACTCTACAGGGAAAGTAGACACAATTAAGGGGTATGTCTGTGTAGAATAACTGTAATTTTTACTGGATAGTTAGATATGTCTTCTAGGGTTTCTCATTGTGTTTACAAAAATTTGCTTCTGTAAAGGAGAGATTTCAAGACTACCAGAAATACAACTCTGAAGTTTTCGTTTCACGACAGCAAAGTGGTTTTTGATGTCTCCCTCTAGAGAAGAGGGGTCGTTGGGTTCACCTGGGTTGTGGTTCATGGCAGTGCAAGTGGGGTCTGACACAGAACCCACGGTAGTCATTCCCTCCCACATGACTTTGAGATTAGGTTGTCTTAAATTTTGTGAGATATGAGCATTTTGATTGAGGGTCATTTTTAGTACTTCGGTTTCACTCAAATTTTAACCAAAACTCAAGGGCATAGCATCGTCAGATGAGTTAGTACTAAAGGAGGTATTAGAAGGTCTTGCTTTACTTTATGATTTTACAGATAGATTAACAGCCTCAAAACCTTTCTCATAGCTCTGGACTAGAATTAAAATTCAGGTCTCCTGTGTCTCTGCTCATCATACACATGACCAGTTCCCTTCCTTTTACATTTACCCAGTTCAACAGAAGTTATCGCGTGTTTTCTGGGTACCAGGCACTGTGCTAAGTTCTAGGGATATAGTGGAGTCCAAGGTAGACGACGCCCTCTTCCACACTTCCTGAGACATTAACTCTGGACTCTGGCAGCCAAGGCTCACTTATTTTGGACAATGAATAGAATTGTGGCAATTCTTGCTTGGATCCTTGCTGTCAAATTACCACATTTCCTATTGTCTTTGTGGAACTCAAGATGAGTTCCAATCTGGTACCATTTGGCATCCTTGTCTGATCTGATATATGTTAGAAGTTCTGTGAAAATACATCGATACATTTGTTCAATATGAATCCACCATCATTTTATTGACTACCACCAAACCCTTTTCTAGAAACTCATATTTCAAGGCACAGTTTTGATTTCTAACTGGTGTCTCAGACTCTAAAGAGGGGTAGCGGCACTAGACTGGCTGAGTGATATACAGAGAAGTTTTTACAATTGGTCAGTGGCGATCTGCCATGAAGGTGGGAGATAGGGCAGTCTTTACTTCCCAAAGGTGCACATGTTCTCCAGGGTACCAGTGAGCAGCAGTCACGCAAGGAGGTGGGGTAGTTATTGGAGAATAAAAACTCTCTCTCTTTGGACCAGTCTCCCTATGAGTTTCTGCAGGGATTTCCTTTTTGCTAGTTAGCAAGTTTCTGCTGGTTGTTTCAAGACAAAAATGTAATTTTACTTGATTTCTGATCTTGATGCAAATATGGCTGGGGATTGGGAAGGAGGTTGTATGTCTCATGTGTCCTCAGTTCTGTCTTGGAGCACATTTCCTCAAAAACACATCTTATTAATTTTGGGTAGGTTCCCAGTTCATTCCATTTCTACCCCAAATGGAAGACCAAACAAAGCCTTATACTCATAAAGTAGGTGAAATGAAATCTTATGCATCTGGGTTGTGTGGGACAGTGTGGGAACCATCTTTATTTATTATCATTTCTATTGGTGAACCCATTTCAAAAAATGCTTTTTAAAAATTTTTTTAATGTTTATTTTTGAGAGAGAGAGAGAGAGAGAGAGAGCGCAGGGGAGGGACAGAGAGAGAGAGAGGGAGACACAGAATCCGAAGCAGGCTCCAGGCTCTGAGCTTGTCAGCACAGAGCCTTACACAGGGCTCAAACCCATGAACAATGAGATCGTGGCCAGAGCCGAAGTCAGATGCTTAACCAACTGAGCCACCTAGACAACTCTCAAAAAATGGTTTTGATAGGGGCACCTGGGTGGCTCGATCAGTTGAGTGTCCAACCTCAGCTCAGGTCATGATCTCACAGTCTGTGGGTTCAAGCCCCACATTGGGCTCTGTGCTGACAGCTCAGAGCCTGGAGCCTGCTTCGAATTCTGTGTCTCCCTCTCTCTCTGTCCCTCCCCTGCTCACACTCTCTCTCTGTCTCTCTCAAAAATAAATAAACATTAAACAAAAAAATTTTTAAATGGTTTTGATATGCCAGCTTTCATAGGTAAAGTTATATAACAAAAGTCAGTAAAAGGAAAACAACAAAAACTGGCAGCATTAGAAGGGAATTCATAGGTTTTTAATGATCAAGTGCTTCATTTTACAGATAAGAAAACTGAGGCCCAGAGAGGTGAATGGCATGACCATGGTTACATAATAAATGGAAGAAGACTAGAATCATATCTTAGCATAAATTTAGTTCACTTTCTATTCGTTTTCATTAGACTAATTGCAGAACTATCAGCATGAGGGTCAGATCGGATTCAGGATCCTTCTGAAAAAAAGTTCAAATACAGCTGAGGTGGTATGGACATTCAGGTCTTATTTCAACAAATACTGAATGTCCACTATTACTATTTTTTTTCTTTCAGATACTATTTTTTATAATTCCCCTACTATGTGCTAGTCATTCTATTGTCTATCACATATTGACCGACTTATTTTGATGTTAGTTGTTTAAAAACCAGTTTAACTGTACTGTTCTGGCTAAAGTGAATCACTTGATTGTTTAAAGCAATCAAACAGATGGTGTGGGTTCAAGACCCAGCCACGCTTCTGGGAATGTCCAAGCAGTATGTGTTTGATGTACGGTTAATAAACATAGAACTCGGTTATTTTTTGGTACTTGTTTTTGTAATCACAGCAATGGAAAATAATTAGTAGGGAATTGATAGTGGTGAACAGTGTTGGTTTTTAATCAACAATCAATCAAATCTAGCAAAAGATTCCCTAATATTTATTGATCCCACTCATAGATGGATTAATGTCCGTTTTCCTTGAAGCTGGGTGATCTTGTGACCACTTTGACCAGTAAAGTTTAGAGGAAATAATTCCATGTTACTTCTGAGGTAAATCATAAAAGCTCATAAAGCTTTTGTCTTGTTTGCTAGAATGTTCTCTCTTTGAATGCTGTGCGGCCATATAGGAAACCATGAAGCTGCCACACTGTGAAAGAAGCCCCTTCATATCATTCCAGCCTAGGCACAAGATTTGTAAGTGTAGAAGCTTCTGGATGACTTCTACCCCCAACTTTGTATGGCACCTCCTGTCATATGGGTCTTTGCCGCTGAATCCCCAGACCTCATAGAGCAGACACAATCATTGCCACCATATACTGTTTGAATTCTGACCCCCAGGATACATGTGCATATCAAAGGTGTTAATTTTTCACATGACTAAGATTTGGGATAATTTTTGCAGCAATAGATAACTGGAATAAGACTAGAAACTGACAAACTGGCAGCCAGTTGATTCCTATAGGTTTTATTCCTTGAGAAGAAAAAAAAAAATTCCTCCCAGGCAATTTAGAGATATCTAATAATAGTTTGCTTTCTCACTCCAAAAAAGTTAATTTTTTAGACTTTCCTTATATTAGCTGAGAGCGTGTTAATCAGAAAAACAAATAGATTGCAAACAAATGTTAGCACAGAAAAGCTGACTTTCCATGGCAACTGAGATGAAGTCTTGCTTTTAAAGTTCATGTGGAAAGCAACAAACCTTGCAGCAAAGCCTCATAATCTTGAATTAATTAATACAGTTTCCTTCCTTTTACTCCTTTCTCTTCTTGTAAATTTTTTTTTCAGAAATTAATGTTTATGTATGGTGACTCCTTGATTTTTTTTTAATATGAAATTTATGGTCAAATTGGTTTCCATACAACACCCAGTGCTCATCCCAACAGGTGCCCTCCTCAATGCCCATCATTTACCCACCTCTCCCTCCCATCCCCCATCAACCCTCAGTTTATTCTTAGTTTTTAAGAGTCTCTTATGGTTTGGCTCTCTCCCTGTCTAACTTTTTTTTTCCTTCCCCTTCCCCATGGTCTTCTGTTAAGTTTCTCAGGATCCAAGCTGTAATCATCAAAACAGCATGGTATTGGCTCAAACACAGACACATAGACCAATGGAATAGAATAGAGACTCCAGAAATGGACCCACAAGAGTATGGCCAACTATACCTTGATTTTTTTAAAGAAAATTTGAATAGCCATAGCAAAATTTCTGTGAAGTATTTTATGTGCAAAAACATTTTGAGTGATTTTATTGATAAAGAAATTTGTATATTTCCTATGATAATATTTTAATGTTTTCTTAATGGCCTGATACTAGATTACTATAAAAAAAAAAAAGACGATTTGTCATCTAAAAAAAAAAAAAAGAAAGACAATTCAGCTATAAAACTACCTTCAAATACCTAAAGTGGGTTGGGTGCAGTCAAAGCCCTGAAATAATAAAATAATAAAACAGTTTGATGTTGAACACCAAATATGAGCTAGGTTAATATGTAAAAATAAAATAGCGGTATGACTTCTTCTGCCTAATGTATATACTTTAGAAAAGAGATAAGAATTTGAGTGGTAAATAGATAGAAAGATCCTTAATACATTGACTTATCCTTGAACTTAGCCTTGAAAATAAACATATGCATATATGTATATTGTCTATATAAATTTGTTCATGACACCCATAATTTAAAAACTGCACACTTTTAATGTTCTGTTAAAAGTTTGTGTTTTGTGGGAAGTAATGGATTCTCTTTACATATTAAACACGTATTCCCTATAAAAGAATGCATTTTATGACTCAAAAATATTTATTCTCCTGAAAAAAACAGGATCACAGTTTCTGAATATTTGAATATTTTGAATACATACACACCCCCAAATTTACTCTTACATACTTGTACTAAAAGCTCTCAACTACTATAATCCTTGTAAGGAAACTATTTAGGTGAGAAGGAAATTTTTGGTTGAAAGAAGAGTGATCTTAGCCTTAGAAATGAAATTATTATTTGAGATCTCATGTCCACAAAGCTCTTTTGCCCTCTGATATTTTATCATTTTTATCTACGGAACCATCATGGTGCTTAGCTACAAATCTTGTACTGAAAAACCATTTCCAGTATGAAGATTACTTTTTGAGATTCAGAAAATAAAATCTAAAAAGTCAAAAGAGAAAAAGAATTGCACTCTGATGTATGTATACATACATGTGTACTGAACTTCTGTTTTTCTCCTGGAATCCTAATGGTTGTTGTGATAGGAAGAATTCTAAGATGGCTGCCCCCAATTCTCCTTCCTGTTGTGTATATGCCCTTCATAATCTTCAGGATTATGATTTTGATGGATTTTCCTCCTTTGACTAGATTGTTATATGGCATAATTGACAATTCTCTGGATGGGCCTGCTGGGGCAGGTGTCAGCCTATATGGACAGACAGTGAGTGGCACCCCCTAACTGCCAACAAGGAAATGTGGAGCCCAACCCATCAACCCAACATCCCTGAATGATGACAACAAGAATGAGCTTGGAAGCAGATCTTTCTATAGCTTCTACAGATGAGAACTCAACCCCTCTGATTTCAGCCCCGAGCAGAGAACCCACTCATACCATGCTAGACCTTCTACAGAACCGTGAATTAATACATGGGTGCTTTTTACATGTCTAAATTTATGGTAATTTGTTTTGCAGTCCTAGAAAACTAAAATCAAAGTGTATTTATCAAGGGCCTCTTTCTAATGTCAGTGTTCATGTCTCAAGTCCATCCACCAATGTTCTATCTATCTATCTATCATCTATGTATCTATCTATCTATCTATCATCTATCCATCTATCATCTATCTATCATCTATGTATCTATCATCTATGTATCTATCTATCTATCTATCTATCTATCATCTATCTATGTTCCTTTGCTTTTCTTTCTCATGAGCAGGTGAAGATTTGGCTGAGAAGCAGTATCTCAGCAAATCTCTCACCCAGTGATGTCAGTGTGTGGGATGTTTTCCAGCAAAGATTGAAAAAATTCATTAAATTCTCTTCTTCATTAAAGTCTGTAGGATTGAGTCTTGTGAAACTGTTATAATGAACACTTCCTTGCTGTCTCAATTGCCATCTAAGTGTTTAGGATAATTTGGTAGAAAGTTCCTCTGAGATTCTTGAAACAAAATTTAGAGCAAAAGATAGTCCTGGCTAAGAACTCACCCTTGATGAGCAATGCTGTGCAAAAAAGCTGAGAAAGACGTGGATCTGTGAGGTGACATATTTTTTGTTCGAATTCCTCCACAATGGGATTGTTGCCCCTGTGTTTTTTGATTGCTTTATCTGTATAATTGGTAAATATAAAAACGAATTTTAACTAAAACAGAAAGAATTCCATATAATGTGTGCCATATACACTGGATTGTGGAAAGCCCAAACTTTGGTAAATGAAGGGAATCAGGCAAAGATTTAACAAATGGACAAAACTGCATATCATAGAAGATAAACTACTATTTAATTGTGGCCTCAACTCTTAGATTTTGTCCCCTCTCGGGACTTGATAAGAAAGATGATCCAACGTCATTTAGTATAATAAATGACCTTTCCACGGACTCTCTAATTCTAGCAGCGCTTTTCAGACTTCAATGCGTGTGCAAAGGAAACGTAGTGTTTCAAAATCCATTTAACTATGCATTTAAGGAGCTTCCACCTGACCTTCAATTGGACGTGATTAATCTGAGACAGAATGATACGCTGAAAGGCGAATATCAAGAGAGGAAACTCAGGGAATTCTATACATGGCTGATTCCAAGTGATGGACATGCTCGGGTGAAATCATATGTTCATGGATTTATATCAGTATTTGGTATATTCACATGTTCGTGTGAAAACATGTTTTCAGAGATGAGATATGGGAAATCCAACCAAATTTGATCATAGGAAACACTGACTTTGGAGTGCTAAGCAAAATATTGTCCTCCCGTCCCCCAAAAGAATTCCATTCTTCTTAATTTTAGGTCTGTATTAACAAATAAAAGTTGTACTCAATTATTCTATGTTGATTTTTGTCAATAAAAATTCAGGAATTGGTTCTCTTTTCTGATGTAAGTTACCTGCATAATATCTTTAATTTTTCTCTTTGCCCCACAAAGCCTAAATACCTATCATCAGGCCCCTTGTGGAAGAAGTGTGCTAGCCTGGCAGAGAGGACTGTCTTTGATCTGGCTCCAGCGGCCCTCCCCAGTCTTGTCTAACATTATTGCCACCTTGGTCACTCCTCTCCAGCCATACTTGTCTTCCTGCAGTTCATCAAAGCTCTTCTGCTTCAGGGCCCCGACAACTGCTCCGTCTTCTCTCTGCTAACATTTATGCATCCTACTGGGCTCAGTTTAAATGTCATTTCCTTAAAGAAGCCCCCTGTGACCTACCCCCTCCCTGCCAGCTGAGAGTGGTTCATCTCTTCTAATTGCTTTTCAAATCCTGTCTTTCTGGAATGTAAGAAAAAATGCAAGTAGGTGTTTGTTATACTAATAATTTGTTTAATTTTTGGCTCACCCATTGGACCATACGCTCCGTGACAGCATGAAGTGCATCTATATTGTTCCCTGATATGTCCCTACTGGTGCATAATTAGCAATTCTATTTATGTGCACAGCCTGGCTATCGTCGTTGAAAATCTGTTGAATGAATGTTGTGACAGTCTGTAGCTGGAAACTCAACAGTGGCTCTTGTCATAGCAAATGTCAGGAATATTTCACCAGAGTAACTTCTAAAGGTAGTGACTGGCAAAGTCTAAGTGTTCATTTTATGTATGTATAATCATCTGTGATTTATATCTACCTTTGCCGGATGGCTAGTTGGTAAACAAAGTAAAAGAAAGAATACATTTTAAATAAAGTATCTTAAGATTTGATTCATTTTTATAGCTGCCTGTCCATAACTAGCACATTCTGACGGGCTGCTGGTGGGGTCACAGGTGCCAACAAAACAAGAAGTTAGCTTGAAGGTTACATAAAACCATCTTTCCCCCAGTCTTTGTTCCTATCAGCTGAATTTCATGACATCTGTAGATTAACAGACTCTCATTCTGGGGCCAAACATGTTCCAACTTTGCCAGGTGTTAATATCTGTAAATATTAATTATAAACACTTTTTTTTGATAAGGCAGATATGATGATGATTCCTGGGCTCATATAAAAGAGTGGAGTTTTACCTTCCTTAGACCAACTGTCCCGTTCATGGCTCTATACAATATCTATGCAAGAGTGTGTATGTCTATATGTGTTATTGAATTAAACTCCCACTTTAACCTACAGGAAATGGAAATTCAGTTCTACCAGGATCTTTTCCCCATGCAGGTCCAATACCACTCGCAGGACCAGGGCACAGTGCAAAGAAGGCTCATATTCCATATAGCTCTGTATTTAAAGTTATACATCATGCTCAAATAGGTTAAATAATGTGTGTTCTCTCCTCTGACCTTGACGAATATGTCTTCGTAACACTCAAGAAGATCAGGTTCAAATTAGAATTCTTATACTCCTTAGATTTTCTTAATGGAACATGGTAGCACAGGGGGGGCCATTCTCTTTCCAGCTCCTTCCTCCACTCTGGGAACTTAGGCCTGTATGCATGAACACAGGAGTTTGTGTGTCCAAGAATAATCCACACCTGAGCAAATCACCGATTCTTGACTGCCCCTGCCAACACACAGGGGTGCACGTGCCTGAGGCGCCATCTGTCCTTGAGAGGATGAACCTGAAGTCGAAGAGGCTTGTGCAGCCCCTGGAAAGAGATTCTGGACTTTTGGACAGAGAATTCAAGGGTCCCAGATAGTCTAGAATGAGGGGTCAACATTTTCTATTAAGGGTCAGACAGTAAATAGTTGAGGCTTTGCGGGCCATACAGTTTCTATTGGAACTATCCAACTCTACTGTTGTAGTATGAAAGCAACATAGATAATACATGAGTGACCAGACACAGCTGTGTTCCAGTAAATTTATTTAAACATAAAGTTTGTTTGCAAACACAAGGAATTCCAGGTGGTGGAAGCAGCTTCTGTATAAACTCTTAGGAGCCTTGACACTGGCTGGGGCATAGTGGATAAAAGCCAGGTGGATCCTGGAGTTTAACAGAAAATCTCTAACTAGAATCCCTGGTTGGGGTGGGGCACATGTGCTCTGGTTTACGAGTCTCTGTTGGGAAGAAAGAGATGCAAATATCAAGGACACAAAAATATGTCTGATTTGTAACAGGTAAGGACGAAAATGGAGAGGTGAGCAAACAGGGGCACCATGACATGTATTGGCAACGAGTAATGGTGTACCCTTGTACTAAGGTGGAGAAACACGATGTCCAAGCAAGTGATGATTGACAGTGGGTTGGACCAGAAAACCATGATGGGAGGTATTGAAAATGGTCAGACTCTGGATATAATTTGCGGGTAAAGCCAACAGAGTTGCTGATGGAGTGTGTGTGAGTGTGACACAGACAGGACTTACAGTCATCTTGTCTGGGGTGTCTTACATAGTGTCTGTATTAGTTCCTAGGGCTGCTATAACAAATACCACAAACTGGAGGGCTTAGAACAACAGAAATTTATTATCTCACAGTTCTGGAGGCTGGAAGTCTGGAATAAGGTGTTGTCAGGGCCATATTTTCTCTGAAGGCTCTAGGGGAGGATCCATCCTTGCCTCTTCCAGCTTCTGGTGGTTTCTAGCAATATTTGACATTTCTTATTCTTTTTTTAATGTTTATTTTTGAGAGAGAGAGAGAGGCAGAGAGAGAAGGAGACACAAAATCCAAAGCAGGCTCCAGGCTCCAGCTGTTAGCACAGAGCCTGACGCAGGGCTCAAACCCACAAACTGTGAGATCATGACATCCCTCTCGAGCTTAGTCAGGCCACAGGGTAAGAGCTGAAGTCAGATGCCCAACTTACTGAGCCACGTAGGTGCCCCTATACTTGATATTTTTTAGCTTATAGATTCATCACTCCAGTCTCTGCCTCCATCATCACATGGTGTTCTCCCTAGGTATCTGTGTCTTTCTTCCACATATAAGGACACCAACATACTGACTTTAGGACACTCCCCTCCCTCTTACCAGTATGACTTCATCTTAATTTGATTACACGTGCAAAGACCCAATTTGCATTCACAAGTACTTGGACTTAGGATTTGAATGTATCTTTGTAGGGGAAACAGTTAAACCCACAATACGGTCTGTAACTGGACTGCACTGACTCATGGAGTGTCTGAAATCTGTGTATCTATCCACAAGTTCATATTTCAGGGGTTGGGCCTATCACTGTCAATAGAGTCTGAATGTGTCTTGACCTCAGTGATTCAAAGATCTAATTTAATTTCCTTTTAAAGGAAAGTCTGAGCTCTAAAGAGGTCTGAGTTACTTGAAGAAGCTCTTGAACTGAATCATGGTGGACTTAGCATAAGGATCACCTGACTCTTCCAGAATCATCCAGTGACTCCTTTTTTTGGTGCATAAAGTGGAAAGAGTAATAATCCAAAGAGGTGCTCTAACACTGTATGGAATAACATGCCGGAGTTTCCTGTTTCCAGCCTGCCTCTAATGTGTTCCATATGAGACTTCACTTTGGGGTTGGTGTTCAATTCTAACCCATGGTAACAATACAGTTGAATAGAGCATGACACCACATCTGGAATGTCTTAGACATGACTGATATACTTAAACATGCCAACATATATAGTTTGGAAATGTATATGGCATCCCTCTCAAGCTCAGCCAGGCCACAGGGTAAGAGCATAAGACATCCCTATGCTGGTAGGTGACATTAGCATGTATATTTTTTCTTTTTTGGTCAAAGGGCTTTCTAACCAGGCTTCTGCTCTTTTCCATGTCTTCAGTCACATTTTTATTCCGTTCTGTTCTCTCCTGGGGCTTACTGATAAGACTGGTTGTTGTGATGGTAACACGCCCCCTCCCTGCTTCACTCTGAGCTCCCACATGTTGATTCTGTCTCTCAAATAGTTGTAGAACAATCTGTGTGTCTCCAGTGCCCGAGAATAGGGTTGGACCCCTTTCCTCTAGAACAGGAAAACACATCAGCATTTGGTTTCTAACAAGGAAAATAATGAAGAGAGGGATAAAAAGGGGGAACATGACATTTATTACCAATAAGTGATGATGCCCAGCCCAGCACTGATTGAAGTAGAGAAATATTATATTCAGTGATTTTTCTTTCTTGATTGTGTAGTTGAAAATATGACTTTTTTCATTTTCTTTTTTGTTTTTTTTTTTTGTTTTTTTTTTGTTTTTTTGCTCCCCAAATAAATGACAAAAATTGCCTGAAAATACCTGGGAGATGGAAGAACTGTAATTCACTTTCTAAAACCAGTAGGAAAGCACTGCAATTTTACTAATGTTCTTTTTTATTACAAAGGAAAGGAAGAAATGATTTTTTTTTCAAAACTAATGTGAATGCTCAAAAGAAACAACAACTATCTGAGACATCATGGTTTCAATTTATTATTACTGATCAAAGAATGACTCCTTAATTGTATTGGTTGAGCATAACCGTCCTCGACTATCGCCGAGACACTCACATCGCCCCCTCTTTTCTATTTGCAAATTACTGTGCCTCTGACCTACTGAGAAAATCCCAAAATCATCATGAGAGCACTCTGTTGATTGGACTCCCTGCCACTAAAAACATATGTCTCTCTGCTCAGTCCTCCTCTCTGCTCTGAGATCTTGGGAGGGGTAGAAGCCTTTTCGTAGCCAAGGCTAATCCCCCGGTAATTGGAGTCCTGCGGTCTCCTGGAGAAGTTCGCAATCAGTCATCCCTGCTCTGTTGTTGTTCTGCCCCTGTTCTCTGAAGAATCTTTCTCTTTATGGTAGAAACACTGAAATCCCTACCTTCTTGTATAACAAACAACCTTCTGTTTACCTTCAGCTATCTCCCTATGCCTTTCCTTCATAGCCAAGTTTCCTAAAAATAAAAATGCACAACAAAAGAAGCAAAAAGACAAACCACTTTCCACTCTGTATTTTTTTACACAGAATTTATTACAGTCATAGCATCATCTACTACATCCCCACTATCCGCTACAAATCACTTAAAATCTAAGGTACTGTTAAAAGACATTAAAAAAAATTTTTTTAATGTTTATTTACTTTTGAGAGAGAGACAGACAGACGGACAGAATGTGAGCAGAGGAGGGGCGGAGAGAGAGGGAGACACAGAATCCGAAGTTGGCTCCAGGCTCCCAGCTGCCAGCACAGAGCCCGACATGGGGCTCGAACACATGAACAGTGAGATCATGACCTGAGCCAAAGTTGGACACTGAACCGACTGAGCCACTCAGGTGCCCCAACAATACATGTTTTTTAAGTCACAATTTTACTTGATTTTTCTGCCAGACTGGATATTGATTTAAAACATTGATTCAAACCCTCTTTAAAACTCTCCTTCCGCTTGGCTCAGATTCCTCATTTGGCCTCCGCTGACCCCTGATGGAGGGGACTCTTCATTTCCACCAGCTGGGCTTGGGAGTTTGGGTTCCATGAGTGGTCACTGCTGATACCACCGCAACAGGAGTGGAGAGAGCACATCGTGATGGCCAGGGTGACCTCTGACACCACAGGGCGTGGGGCCATGGCTGTCAGGATGAAAGTCCATGGCTGTGTCTTTGTAACTTTTTATTTCCATCTACAGCCTTGCTCAGACTAGTCACCCTGCAGGTGTGGTTGAAGGAATAAATAAATATGCAAATCTCTGCATTAACTTTTAGTCACTGTCATAACAGGTTACTACAAACTTAGTGACTTACAAACAACACAACTGTATCATCTCCCAGCTCTGTCGGTCAGAAGTCAGGTACAGCAGGGCTGTGTGGGCATCTCTGTTTGTGTACTAAGGGCATAATCAAGGTTTTGTCAGGACTGCAGTCCTTGACAAGAACGCACTTCTGATCACCTTCGAGGTCACCAGCTGAATTCAGTTTCTTGCATTTGTAGGACCGGTCCCGTTTCCTTGTTGGCTGTCATCCGGGGTGGGCTGGATTGTGCAGTCCTTGTTCTTAGTGTCTACTCTTCATGCCTACTATGCGACCTGCTCCAGCAATGGTGGGTCCCATTCTTCACACCTCTTTTACTTCCCCTTCTGCTGCAACTCTCATGGACTTTTCTGCCCTCCTCCACTGCTTGTGTGATTATATTGGTAAACCTGATAGTCCAGGTTAATTTCTCTGTCTCAGGTCAGCTAATTCAGGACCTTAATTATATGCACAGAGCTCCTTCAGAGCAGTACCTAGATTAGTGTTTTACTGAATAAGGGGGATCTTCTGGGGACATATTTTGAACCGTGCCTACATAGTCTCTTTGGGCAAAAATACATGGATGCAAAGAAAAGATCCAAGATAATGTATAATTAAGGGAAAGTTATCAGCACACCAAGACAATAACTGCAATGGCATTTCAGTATTTTGAGTACCCTCAATGAGTTATGTTAAACAGTAGATATTAAAAGAAGTCAGTAAGATATTGCCTATTCAGGGAAATTGTAGTTTTATTCTAGAATGTATTCTAGAGCTTCATGAGAGGAAAGGCAGATCCTTTGTTTCCTACTCCATTTTCAAGACTTAGTATAGATCACGGTACCTAATAGATGCTTAATAAACATTTTCTTTTGACTGGCTGACTGAATGGTTTTCTAAGGTGTGAATGTATAAATGAAAGGACAGAAATACAATTTCAAGCAGAGAAAAAGCACTGTGAGCTAGAATGCTCTAAACCATGCCTTTCATGTTGAAAACCAAAATGGATGAATATGGGCATGACCTTTTGCTTTACAATGGGTCTGTTGGCACAGAGATTTCACCCTGAGAAGAAGGATGTAAAGCTATACCCAGATGGAGGAGGGCTCTTAAGGCTGAATAAAAGTGTTCAAATCCTTCATAAGGTTAAAGCCACAAAGGTGTTTGAAGAGGGAAGCCAGTGATGAAAGTAGATTTATGAAAGATTAATGGCCAAATGGAGGCAGAAAGACAATTGGAAGGCTATTACATATCTGATGTAACAAGCATCCCTAACATCTTACTGGCTTAATCAAGCACAGTTTCACTCTGGTCATAATGTGATCGGAAGTTTGGTAAGTGGCCCTTCACGTGGTGATTTGAGGATGTGGTTCCCTTTTTTTTTTTCTTCTGGTGCTACCATCTTCTACAGCTTCTTGGGAGTCCCCAGTGGACCCTCTGCATTAAGCTTCCCAAGGAATGAAGTGAGGAAAGATAATGAGGTGGGACATTTGACGGTCAGACCTGGAAATGGCCTACATCACCATAACCACATTCTATCGGGTGGAGCCAATCCCGTGGCCTCAACCTTAGTAATAAGGCAGGTGGAAATGTGGCAATATCATGTGTCTAGGAGCAGAAAACAAGTGGTTGGCAATTAGCAGTCTCTACTCTGGAACTCTAAAAACTCAGAGAAGTCTTGCATTAAATGCCTGTTTAGCTGTGTTTGGCTTCATGCTTTTCAAACTTACTTGATTACGATTTTTTAGTTTTAGAACAGTACCTATTGCTAATTCTCATAACTGGTGTTATGAGGTACATAATTTGGGAAAATAGTTCTAAGCATCTCTCTTGGAAACTTTTGGTTATATAGCACCTTTTTTTGGAGCACTAGCTAAAGTAAAGTCTTTGAGATCTTAAACCTAAATGAATAAACATTTTTAAGACAGTAAAATTGATACCTATAGTATAGTTCCTTTTAAGATGTAATATGGTCATATTCTAGAGTATTAATTACAACCTCACTAACCTAGTGATCTCAAACCTGGAGGTGTCTGAAAATAGGTTTAATACCTATTGAATATGAGGAGCTATCATCGCTTTATTCTTAACAGAGTTTATTGCATAAGTCAGGAGGTGTTTCTCTTAGTTTTAAAGAAAGAGTCTTAAAACAAAATATTAGAAAGATTTTAAAGTGCAAAAATCTGGCCTGCTTCTCTGAGAAGAAACCCTCAAGCAACATAATGTAATGTTTGTTTTTCTAGAGCAGAGAGAAGGTCAAGTCAGTTCTTTTGACATAAATGGACAATAGTGTCACATTGAGAGACCATAAAAAATGGGAATTAGACCCAGAGGAAATAAGACAGGGGCATGAGGTACAGGGTGCAGTGCCGTGAAGATTGTCTTGTTGATTAGTCTCGGAAGGTGATGGTCAATTTAAAAAACATAAGAATCATGAAAAAAGGTAAAAAAATTTTTAAAAAGGGAAATGACAAGAAATTTTGCTTACTTTTTGATTTTGTTTTCTCATAAATATATGTCAGGGTTTCTGATGGTTCTAGAAGTGGAGAAAGAGGATGTCTCTCATTATTTTCCAAAAGATCTGCCATTCCCTTGGATAATTCTCCATTCAGAAACTCAACTTCCTGTTACTGAACCCCAAGTTCAGCTGCCAATCTCTCAACCAGCCAATACTCAAGGGACAAGTTTTGATTGGAAAGAAATTTGAGCTTTATTCATGAGGCCAGCCACCTGGGAAGAAGGTGGACTCATGTGTAAAAGCCAACTCTGAAATTTCTGCCTGGCCCAGGGAGTTTTTAAGGGGTGTCAGGGTAGCTGATCAGTGAAGGGAGTAAAGTGGTCTGTAAGATTGCCTACGTGCAGACTTGATGGTTCCAGGTATGGACATTATCTCAGTGCTGGAGAGATGTGCCAGGGGGTCTGGTTCCTGTTTCTTGATGTGCAGGAAGACTTTGTTCTTTCTACAAAAGAATGCAAGGTCCACCAGTACACAAAGAATGTTACTCAGCTGTTTTCAAATGTAGTCGGGCCTTCTGGGGAATTTGGTCCTTTATTCCTCAAGGCCAGTGGTCTGCAAAACTCAAAGAAAGTAAGTTAGTTCCATTACAGATCAAGGGACTTAGGTCAGCAAACACAGAGTGCATAAGCTTGAAGCAAAATAACCCTTATGACCAGTTGGAGTGCTGTTACATTCCAACCCTAAAAATATTCTTTATTTGATCCATAGATTTTATGCCACATTGGAAAAGAAGTTCTTTGGAGACAAATTGAATAATTCTGTTATGGGCCAAACTTTCTGTTATGGCCCACAATTATGAGGAAACAAATTTAAATTTTTGACTAAGGAATGTTAAATAGACCTTGTTATATCTTGATATAAACAAGTGCCCTCGGATTTTTTTGTTTGTTTGTTTGTTTGTTTTTGAGGATAGACTAGGAGACCAGGCATTGGATGGTTCCAAAGTTAAACATTAGCCTTTAGTTATTGGGCAAGAGTCATTTCTAGCTATTTTTAAAAAAACGTATGCATATTTTTCATTGTTGCTTAAAATGGAAGCACACTGAGGTCTATGATAAAAGCAGACAAAAAACAGTTATTGGAAAATAAAATTTGGTCTAGTCTCCAGCTGAAGTTTGGATAATAAATGATTCATGACAGCTGGAGACTCCTAGGGCAAGCTCATAACCAGCTAAGGGGCTTATACCAACCAACATATAGCCCAAATTTAAGGATGTGGGCAAGGAACGCACATCCTATACTCTACAAACTGTACGGGTCTAGTATTCTTAATCCAGGGATTTGTAAATAATAAAGTATTGGCATTCTTCCCGAGTCACAGATTTCTTATCCCATCAATGTTTGTCACCATGATGAAATGAACCGATGCAGAAGGTGATGATGTCTACTCTGGAGGGATTTAGTGGCTTAGGTATCAAGGTAACCTCCTTATTTCTATTGTGAGACCAACTGTAGAAATGATTAAGGAACTTGATTGTGGCAAAGTAACCCTGGTCTTTCCCAAATGCATATAACTCTTGTCACTCAAAATGGGGTCCCTGGACAGCAGTACCAACATCACCTGAGAACTTACTAGAAATACAGAAGTTCAAGCATATGTTAGATCATTCAACTTAAAGTTTGGAAATTTAACAAGATCCCCAGGTAATACAACACATGGAAAGTTTGAGAATTCACCAGAGGCATACTATACCCACATGCACAGCTTTGAAAGCTTGCTACCCAAGCTGTGCCAAATCCACTCCAGTTTGGAGGTGAGAAAAGGGACAGTAAGAGATCTGTATGTTCCATACCTTCTTGCAGTGTTCATCTACCACCCACATTAAATGCCAAGACATTAGGTATTTCCTTAGAAGTCGGTATTGTGCCTTGCCCCACAGGTCACCAATATCTTGAGGGATAACATCAGAGTGCCCAGTGGATGAGCTTTCTGATAAGCTGGGGGCTCAGCAGTAAGACCGAGGGCATGCTGGGTGTCAGTGAAGATCAGTCTCATTGCTTTTCTCTTTACTTTTCCTCTGGATAAACAGAGGATTTTGGTCTCATGGGCTGTCAGTCCAACTCCTTCAGCAAGAGCCAAATAAAACAACAAAAAAAAGTAGGAAGGGGAGGGCAGACATGAAGTGGATAACAGTCAAAGCAAATATCAGACAAAGCAAACTCAGTGGCATATCTACCGCAATAAAAGGAAAGAATGCTGGAGGGGAAAAGTGGATTTTGCAGGTTTAAAATGTGTTACTGAACAGCAGTGCTCGTGACCGAAACTGTCAAAAGAAAAATGGTGGTTTTTTTTTTTTTTTTCAGCTGTGGTTTGTGAGATTTAACCCTTCCTTGTTAGATAGCTCTTTAAGTGGAAGATGATTTACCTTACTCTAAATCAGCTAGTATTTTCTTACATTCTCATATTAGGTTTTACGAACTGGTTTATGTCAAGCGTGATAGTGGAGGTTTCTAAAAGTTGTTCACCAATTAAATTGTGGCTTTTGAAGGGGCACATTATATAAGTAAAATTGTGTTTTCATCCGTGTTTGTCACTTTTATCAGGAGAAATAGATTGTATCCAGGACCTCATCGATTTCACATCCTCACCCCACTCCCCAGCTTCTTTATCCGGTTTCTCTTCTCTCTTCTGGCCACCTCCCTTCAACTGTTCATCTGTGTCACTGTGGCTAGTTCTCCGAGGATAGACTGCAGAGTTCATGTAATATGGTGTCCCACTGTCTGAATAGCACTTTTCCCAATGAACTCTGAAAATATCCATCCCCTGTAATGGCAAACTCATGTTTGGTTTCAGGGTCGTAAGTAATCACGGGAACATTGCCATCTAAGGGTTCTTTGACGTTAAAGTTCTATAATTCTTTGATTTTTAAGTTGCTTAATGCTCCAGGATTCTCTTTCCCCATTGATGAAAAAGAACAAGTGCATTTTATTTTAAACCTTTTCTAATAAGAGTTGTTTTCCTAGAGGGAGCGGTAGATTATTGTATTTCTACCTAACAAATGCATTTATTCATCCAGCAGACCGGTAGAGATAAATGGTGTTTTTGGCCATGAAACTTCATAAGTTTAGCTTCAGAGGAGGCCCTCCTTACTGCTTGGGAGGCAGGGGATTATTTCCTCCACCCTCACTCTCTTCCCCCTGCTCTTCTCTTTCAAAAAGCCTCACCCGGGAGATTGCAGAAATTTACAACCCAGACGGACCCATCTTTCAAGGTTAATGCAGTCAATCCTGACATTCTTCTTGAAACATTATCAATTTCTGTACATGAGAGAAGTTGGTGTTGGGCAGACGTCAAACATTCCTGTGCCCATAAAGCCTGCTTAGTTTTTATTTCTTCTCTTTCTTCCACATGAGAATAGGATTCTTTCTTGAGGTCATTTATCATTGTTGGCTCAGAAATACAATAAGGAATATAAAAGATATAAGGATACTGCAGGAAACAAATGTTTGCTTTCCTCTTTACCCAAGACATGCAGAAACCACTCAAATATGCGGAGACCCAGAACTACCGAGAAGCACATTTAGGGGGTGGAGAAAGATGAGCTCACCATCTTACAGATCTCAGTCTCTTGATTGGAAATTCACACAGCCATGCCTCTCAGGTTCTGTTATGTCTAAAATCATCTGTGGATCATGTTGAAATGCAGATTCTGATTCCAGAAGTTCTTGGAGAGCCTGCATTTCTGCAAAGCTCCCAGATGATGTCCATGCTATTGGCTGGGTGAGGGCATGTTGAGTAGCCAGGCCTCGGATACAGACAGAGTAAAGCTGTGTGCTCAGATAGCCGTGAGAGCTTTGCCATCCCACGTGTGATCTGAACACTAGCAGCAGTCTCCTGCCAGGCCATTTAGGAGCTCAAGGCCAAAGGAAAAACGTGCCTCCAAATATACTTACCAATATCCTACCACATTTCAAACCGTGTGGAAAACGTTGATAAAATCTCTACCACTAAAACAACAACAGCAACAATAATAATAAAGAATTATGATATATAGAGCCTTGCCAAGTCCGACCTGTCCCCGAGCCACTGTTGTCCTTGGGATCCTGCGTGGTGGAGTCTTACAAGGAAGCGTGAGTTGGAAAAAACTGGTCCTGTCACACAATAGTGTGGAGTCACCCAGCAAATGACAGCCTTTTTTTGTTAACAATTTTTACACTGTAATCAGGAATATTTTTAAATTTATTTTGATCTTTAAAAACATTGTGTTAACAGTATTTTAATACAATAAATATGTTTATGTTGATAAGTGAGTTTTGGGCATCTCCTTAAATTTTGTGCTTCGGGCAAGTCCTCACTTTCCCCACCCTAATCCCAGCCCTGATCAGGAGCAGAAGTGTCACCTGGGAGTTTTTTAGAAATGGAAGATCTCAAGCCCCATCCCAGACTTACCGAATGAGAATCTGCCTCTGAGAAAGATTACGGAGTGATTCATGCACACGCTAAAGTTTGCAAGATGTCCTTAAGAGATCACGCTTTCAAACAGGAGTTGCTCGGTCTGTGTCTCATCTTGTCCTGGAAGAAGACTTTTTGCTTACTGTTGAATTATCAGGTTTGTGGTTCTATGAGTTTCTAAAATGAATATGGTCCTAAATTTCCTCTACATTTACACAGCTTATACGAAATGTATTTATACAGCAACTAGCTTTTAGAGTTAGCCATGAAATCCTGTCTACTTTTTTTTTTCTTAACCTAAACAGGTGCAGAAATAGATTTCAACACAGAAAGGTGGCTTTTATCACAAGCAGACTCGTCCCAGAAGAATCATAAGGTAACAAGAATAGATCTCATTTAGAGTCTCTTTCTATTTTTAATTTGTCTCATGGTGAAGGATGAAGGACAACAAAAACCGCCCCAAGTTCTTTGATGCACTCCTTCTTCTTTTGATTGTGTCTTTGAGGGGAGCTCTCAAAGGCATCAAATAAATCCATTGTCAGAACAATCTTCCGGTGTAATGAGAATGGAAAATGACACAATTATCTTTTCTTGTATCAAGGATTGTAAGGAGAGTTTGGAAAGACATTAAATGAAGTGTGTCCCTTGGGGACTTTAAACCTGTGCTCTACCAATTGTATCCCCATGCTGTGGGAGGAAGTGAATATTTTGGTTTCAAAAGAGCTGAGTAGACGTTTACAGAGGCTTTTTACCAGAAAAAATGGTGGGTCTCAGTTTGTGGATATGTTATGAATTAAAATTTCTTTGGATTCATTATCTCTTGTGTTACATTTACAGGAAAAAGCTATGTTTTTCATGATGAAATAAGCAATATGTATTTCTAGGGTGACTTTATATAAAGGTCTTCCTTCCTTCCTTCCTTTATATAAAGGCCTTCCTTACTTTCCTTCCTCAAAGGAAGCTTAAAGTACATTAAGCTTTATTTAATGTAACTCAATGGCTGGTGCACTGGTTATATTGTCTCACTAGGATACATTGTTTATGAGGTGAAAAGATGAAGATATATTTTCTAGTCAGTCATCGGTCACATCCCTAGGACACAAAGTGAATAGAAATTGAGCAGTTTTGTGATCATTTTCATAACCGGAGGCCATAGTGGTTCTCAGCCAATGCCATATTGCCATGTGACATGCATTTGAAATGCACGGGGAATGTTTTGTTTGTCGAAATGACTGAGGCACTAGGCGATAGGTAGGGGATAGGTTACTAGGGGATAGTAACACCCAAGGAATAATTATACCACCCGGTGGCAGACAGACTCTAAGATGGCCCCCATGCACCCTTGCCTCCTGGGATTCATTCTCTTGTGTAATCCCCACCCTCTGAGTGTGGGAGTGACATGTTATGTACTTCTAACTGTAGAATACAGCAGAGGTGACAGAATATATGGGATTAGGTGAATGTTATTATGTTATAAAGGATTGTAGTATCTGTCTTGCAAGGAACTCTTTCTTACTAGTTTTGAAGAAGCTAGCTGCCATTTTGTGTGCTGCCCTATGGAGAGGGCCATTGTATCAAAGGAGGTGAGTGTGGCCTCTGGCTGACAGTCACCAAGAAACTGAGGCCCTCAGTCTGGAAACCTACAGGAAACTGCATGCTGCTAACAATTGGGTAGGTTTAGAAGGGGATCCTTCACCAGTCAAGCCCCAGGAGAGAACCCAGTCTTTACTGATACCTTGATTTCTGCCTTATGAAGAGTCAAACTAACTTGTGCCCAGACTACTGACCCAGAGAAACTGAGAAAATAAACATATTTTGTCTTAAGGTATTTTTTTTAATTTTAACATTTATTGTAGCTCAAATCTTCTGGAAACATTCTTTCAGTTTTTGTTTGTCTGAAAATGCCTTTACTTTGCCTTCATTTTTTTTAACTTGTTTTATTTTTTATTTTTTTAAATTTACATCCAAATTAGTTAGCATATAATGCAACAATGATTTCAGGAATAGATTCTTTAGTGCCCCTTACCCACTTAGCCCATCCCCTTCCCACAACCCCTCCCGTAACCCACAGTTTGTTCTCCGTATTTATGAGTCTTTTCTGTTTTGTCCCCCTCCCTGTTTTTATATTATTTTTGTTTCTCTTCCCTTATGTTCATCTGTTCTGTCTCTGAAAGTCCTCATATGAGTGAAGTCATATGATTTTTGTCTTACTCTGACTAATTTCACTTAGCATAATACCCTCCAGTTCCATCCACGTAGTTGCAAATGGCAAGATTTCATTCTTTTTGATTGCCGAGTAATACTCCCTTGTATATATATACCACATCTTCTTTATCCATTCATCCATCGATGAACATTTGGGCTCTTTCCATACTTGGCTATTGTTGATAGTGCTGCTATAAACAATGGGGTGCATGTGTCCCTTCGAAACAGCACACCTGTATCCCTTGGATAAATGCCTAGTAGTGCAATTGCTGGGACATAGGGTAGTTCTATTTGTAGATTTTTGAGGAACCTCCATACTGTTTTCCAGAGTGGCTGCACCAGCTTCCATTTCCACTGACAATGAAAAGAGATCCTCTTTCTCTGCATCCTCTCCAACATCTGTTGTTGCCTGAGTTGTTAGTGTTAGCCATTCTGACAGGCGTAGGTGGTATCTCACTGTGGTTTTGATTTGTAGTTCCCTGATGATGAGTGATGTTGAGCATTTTCTCATGTGTCGTCGGTTGGCCATCTGGATGTCTTCTTTGGAGAAGTGTCTATTCATGTCTTTTGTCCATTTCTTCACTGCATTATTTGTTTTTTTGGGTGTTGAGTTTGATAAGTTCTTTATAGACTTTGAATACTAACCCTTTATCTGATATGTCATTTGCAAATATCTTCTCCCATTCTGTTGGTTGCCTTTAAGTTTTGCTGATTGTTTCCTTCGCTGTGCAGAAGCTTTTTATTTTGATGAGGTCCCAGTAATTCATTTTTTGCTTTCGTTTCCCTTGCCTCTGGAGACGTGTTGAGTAAGAAGTTGCTGCAGCCAAGATCAAAGAGGTTTTTGCCTGCTTTCTCCTCAAGGATTTTGATGGCTTCCTATCTTACATTGAGGTCTTTCATCCAGTTTGAGTTTACTTTTGTGTATGGTGTAAGAAAGTGGTCCAGGTTCATTCTTCTGCATGTCGCTGTCCAGTTTTCCCAGCACCACTTGCTGAAGAGACTGTCTTTATTCCACTGGATATTCTTTCCTGCTTTGTCAAAGATGAGTTGGCCATACGTTTGTGGGTCTATTTCTGGGTTCTCTATTCTGTTCCATTGATCTGAGTGTCTGTTCTTGTGCCAGTACCGTACTGTCTTGATGATAACAACTTTATAGTATAGCTTAAGTCTGGGATTGTGATGCCTCCTGCTTTGGTTTTCTTTTTCAAGATTGCTTTGGCTATTTGAGGTCTTTTCTGATTCCATACAAATTTTAGAAATATTTGTTCTAGCTTTGTGAAGAATGCTGCTGTTATTTTGATAGGGATTGCATTGCTTATGCAGATTGTTTTGGGTAGTATTGACATTTTAACAATATTTGTTCTTCCTATTCAGGAGCATGGAATCTTTTCCCATTTTTTTGGGTCTTCTTCAATTTCTTTCATAAGCTTTCTATAGTTTTCAGTGTATAGATTTTTCACCTCTTTGATTAGATTTATTCCTAGGTGTTTTATGGTTTTTGGTGCAACTGTAAATGGGATCAATTCCTTGATTTCTCTTTCTGTCACTTCATTGTTGGTGTATAGGAATGCAACTGATTTCTGTGTGTTGATTTTATATCCTGCAACTTTGCTGAATTCATGAATCAATTCTAGCTGGTTTTTGGTGGAATCTTTTGGGTTTCCCATATAGAGTATCATGTCATCTGCTAAGAGTGAAAGTTTGACCTCCTCCTGGCCAATTTGGATGCCTTTTATTTCTTTGTGTTGTCTGATTACAGAGGCTAAGACTTCCAATACTATGTTGAATAACAGTGGCGAGAGTGGACATCCCTGTCTTGTTCCTGACCTTAGGGGGAAAGCTCTCAGTTTTTCCCTATCGAGGATGATATTAGCATTTGGTTGTTCATATATGGCTTTTATGATCTCGAGGTAGGCTCCTTCTATCCCTAACTTTTGAGGGTTTTTATCAAGAAAGGATGCTGTATTTTGTCAAATGCTTTGTCTGCAACTATTGAGAGGATCATGTGGTTCTTGTCCTTTCTTTTATTGATGTGATGAATCACGTTAATTGTTTTGTGGATATTGAACCAGGCCTGCATCCCAGGTATAAATCCCAGTTGGTCGTGGTGAATAATTTTTTTAATGTATTGTTGGATCCGGTTGGCTAATATCTTGTTGAGGATTTTTGCATCCATGTTCATCAGGGAAATTGGTCTATAGTTCTCCTTTTTAGAGGGGTCTCTGGCTGGTTTTGGAATCAAGGTAATGCTGGCTTCATAGAAAGAGTTTGGAAATTTTCCTTCCATTTCTATTTTTTGGAACACCTTCAGGAGAATAGGTGTTAACTCTTCTTTAAATGTCTGATAGAATTCCCCTGGAAAGCCATCTGGCCCTGGACTCTTGTTTTTTGGGAGATTTTTGATTACTAATTCGATTTCTTTACTGGTTATAGGTCTGTTCAAATTTTCTATTTCTTCCTGTTTCAGTTTGGTAGTGTATATGTTTCTAGGAATTTGTCCATTTCTTCCAGATTGCCCATTTTATTGGCATATAATTGCTCATAATATTCTCTTATTATTGCTTTTATTTCTGCTGTGTTGGTTGTGATCTGTCCTCTTTCATTCTTGATTTTATTTATTTGGATCCTTTTCTTTTTCTTTTTGATCAAACTGTCTAGTGGTTTATCAATTTTGTTAATTCTTTCAAAGAACCAGCTTCTGGTTTCATTAATCTGTTCTACTGTTTTTTTTTTTTTTTTTTGGTTTCAATAGCATTAATTTCTGCTCTAATCTTTAGTATTTCCTGTCTTCTGCTGGTTTTGGGTCTTATTTGCTGTTCTTTTTCCAGCTCCTTAAGGTGTAAGGTTAGGCTGTGTATCTGAGGTCTTTCTTCCTTCTTTAGGAAGGCCTGGATTGCTATATACTTTCCTCTTATGACCGCCTTTGCTGCGTCCCAGAGGTTTTGGGTTGTGGTGTTATTTTCATTGGCTTCCATATACTTTTTAATTTCCTCTTTAACTTCTTGGTTAGCCCATTCATTCTTTAGTAAGATGTTCTTCAGTCTCCAAGTATTTCTTACCTTTCCAAATTTTTTCGTGTGGTTGATTTCGAGTTTCATAGCATTGTGGTCTGAAAATATGCACGGTATGATCTCGATTCTTTTGTACTTACTTAGGGCTGATTTGTGTCCCAGTATATGGTCTATCCTGGAGAACATTCCATGTGCACTGGAGAAGAATGTATATTCTGCTGCTTTAGGATGAAATGTTCTGAATATATCTATTAAGTCCATCTGGTCCAGTGTGTCATTCAAAAGCATTGTTTCCTTGTTGATTTTTTGATTAGATGATCTGTCCATTGGTGTGAGTGGGGTGTTGAAGTCTCCTACTATTATGGTATTACTATTGATGAGTTTCTTTATGTTTGTGATGAACTGATTTATATATTTGGGTGCTGCCACATTTGGCACATAAATGTTTACAATTATTAGGTCTTCTTGGTGGATAGACCCTTAATTATGATATAATGCCCTTCTTCATCTCTTGATACAGTATTTATTTTAAAGTCTAGATTGTCTGATATAAGTATGGCTACTCCGGCTTTCTTTTGTTGACCATGATCGATGGTTCTCCATCCCCTTATTTTCAATCTGAAGGTGTCTTTAGGTCTAGTGTGGGTCTCTTGTATACAGCTTATAGGTGGATCTTGTTTTCTTATCCATTCTATTACCCTATGTCTTTTGATTTGAGCATTGAGTCCATTGATGTTTAGACTGAGTACTGAAAGATATGAATTCATTGCTATTATGATGCTTGTAGAGTTGGAGTTTCTGGTGGTGTTCTCTGGTCCTTTATAATCTTTGTTGCTTTTATATATATATTGAATATATATATGTATATTCATCTTTTCTCCCCTCAGAGAGTCCCCCTTAAAATTTCTTGCAGGGGTGGTTTAATGGTCACAAACTCTTAATTTTTGTTTGTCTGGGAAACTTTTTATCTCTCCTTCTATTTTGAATGACAACCTTGCTGGATAAAGAATTCTTGGCTGCATATTTTTCTGATTCAGCACATTGAATTTATCCTACCACTGCTTTCTTGCCTGCCAAGTTTCTGTGGATAGGTCTGCTGCAAACCTGATCTGTCTTCCCTTGTAGGTTACGGACTTTTTTTCTCCTTGCCGTTTTCATGATTCTCTCCTTGCCTGAGTATTTTGTGAATTTGACTATGATATGCCTTGTTGATGGTCGGTTTTTGTTGAATCTAATGGGAGTCCTCTGTGTATCCTGGATTTTGATGTCTATGTCTTTCCCCAGGTTAGGAAAGTTTTCTGCTATGATTTGCTCACATAACCCTTCTACCCCTATTTCTCTCTCTTCATCTTCTGGGACCCCTGTGATTCTGATGTTCCTTTTTAATGAGTCACTGATTTCTCTAATTCTTAAATCATGCTCTTTTGCTTAATCTGCCTCTTTTTTTTATGCTTCATTATTCTCTATAGGTTTGTCCTCTATGTTGCTGATTCTCTGTTCTGCCTCGTCCATCCTTGCCGCCGCTGCATCCATCCGTGATTGCAGCTCAGTTATAGCATTTTTAATTTCATTCTGGCTATTTTTTACTTTTTTGTCTCTGCAGAAAGGGATTCTAATCTATTTTCAACTCCAGCTAGTATTCTTATTATTGTGATTCTAAATTCTGGTTCAGACATCTTGCTTATATCTGTGTTGGTTAAATCCCTTGCAGTCATTTCTTCATGTTCTTTCTCTTGGGGTGAATTCCTTCGTCTGTCATTTTGAAGGGAGAAAAGGAATTAATGAGATAGAAAAATTAAAATTAAAAAAATTAAAATTAAAAAATTAAACACACACACACACACACACACACAAACCTAATAAATGATGCCAGATCCTAGGTGTGTTTTGGTCTGGATGTTGAAAGTGGTTTGACAGATTAGAGAAAAAAAGGGGGGGGGACAAAAAAAAAGGAAATAGTTTGTGAATTTGAAAAAATGAATACACTGAAGTAGACGAAAATGAAATGATGGGAGTAAAATAGAATTTGAAAAAATTTACACAGAAGTAAAAAATATAGTAGAAAAAATTTAAAGAAAAATATTTTTAATAAAAATTAAAAATAAAAATGATTTTTTTCTCCTTCTGTATTCAAGGAAAAGAAAAGAAACAAAAAAGAAAAAAAGAGAAAAAAAGCAGAAATCGTTTGAAAATTTGAAAAAGTGAATAGGATGTAGTAGACTAAAATAAAATGGTGGAAGTAGAATAGAATTTGAAAAAATTTACATGAAAGCAAAAAATACAGTAAAAAATTAAAGAAAAATATTTTTAATAGAAATTGAAACTAAAAATGAAGTTTTTCTCTTTCTTCATTCAAGAAAAAGAACAGAAACGAAAAAAAGAAAAAAGACAAAAAAGAAATCGTTTGAAAATTTGAAAAGGTGAATACACTGAAGTAGACTAAAATAGAATGATCAAAGTAAGATATAGAATTTGAAAAAATTTTCAGAAAAGTAAAAAACATAGTAAAAAAATCTAAGAAAAATATTTTTAATAAAAATTGAAAATAAAAATGAGTTTTTTCTCTTTCTGTATTCAAGAAAAAGAATAGTGTACAAGAGAAAAAAAAAAGAAAATTGAATAGATAGACCTGCTAACAGATTGAAATAAGACTGAAATTACTTCGTTTTCCCCTAGAAGTCAAACTATGTAGCAGTTTATAGTCTATACACTAAGTAGGCGGTGAGACTTGTGTTCCTGACACAGAGTGAGGTTGGCCCAATTGGGCGGGGCTCAGTGTAATGGCTCCATTCTCCACTAGATGGCGTTGCTAGCCTGCTGGAGTGTGTTGTGGCACGTGTAGGTGCCTATGCGCATGCGCAGGAGGGGTGAACCTGGCACCATTCAGCTACCAGGTCTGTTCTCCCGGATCTGCAATTGCGCGCTGGTCCTCCGTCTTCAGCTCTCCTCCACTCCCGGCTTTTTCACTCTCCGTGACCAGGCCCCAGGCAGTACCTCTCTCCCAAGTTTTGACTCAGATGTGGCTGTTTTTCCCGGCCTCTCACTTCCCAAGGACTGCGGCTTCGACCCGTTCCCGCCTCTCTGCGGGAGGGTCTCACCGAGCAATGGCCGAACGATGGCCGAATGTCAGCTGCGCCCAGGAACGCCTGCTGGACCCTGCTGGTGCCGGAGCCCCGAGACTGCGGCCGGGTGCCAGCCCGCCCCAGAAAAAGTTCGCGAGACAGCGTAGCAGCAGCTTTTCAGGGATGATGGAAAATCACAACACACACCTGGCACCAGGCTTCACCCTTAACGACCTTGTTCCGTCACCGGCGAATGTGGCCGTTTTCTGGGGTCTGCCGGGACCGGGTGGCTTCAACGGTCTCCACCAAATGTCCTTCCGGCAGTGGAACCGCTTTTCCCCGTGTGGCCAGAGAACCTCCCGGACCCCACTCGGCTCCCGGGGACTCGCCCTTCCCACCAGAGCACCACCAGGTATGGAAATGCGGAGTTGCAGCCCTTGCGCTCCCCTTGTTTACAGTCTTAGTGGAATTTGAACCCTCGCCTTTCTCCCATCTCCTTTCTCCGTTTTTAGTTTAGTCCCTGCGGCTGTTTCCAATTTTCCACTTTCTCTCCAGCTGCTTTTTGGGGAGGGGTGCTTTTCCCGTATTCCCTGCCCCCCTCCCCCAGTCTCCATCCTCTCTCTGCCTGCAAAAGCAGTTCCCTGCCCGCCGTCGGCTTCTCTCTCCCCAAGTTCACCTCTCTGTGCCACGTTCCTGCTGAATTCTGTGGTTCAGGTTTTGCAGATTGTGTTAATCCTCCCATCAGTTTTCTAGGTGTGTAGGATGGTTTAGTGTTGATCTGGCTGTATTTCATGGACACGATACACACAAAAAACTTCCATGCTGTTCCACCATCTTGGCTCCCCCCCCCCGTCTGAAGCTCTCAGGTTTATGGTAATTGGTTGTTCAGAAATAAATAACAAATGCAAACCTGTTTTAGTCATTGTAGGCTGCTCTCATGTATACTGTGGACTGAGTAGCTTAGACGAGACATTTATTTCTTATACTTCTGGAGGCTGGAAGTTCAAGATCAAGGTGTCTGCAGATCTGGTGTCTGATGAGAGCCTGCTTTCTAGTTTGCAGATGTCCATCTTTTCTTTGTCTCCTCATGTGGTAGACAGCAGAGACAGGGAGCGGGCTCTCATGCCTCTTCCTGTAAGGGCGCTAATCCCAGTCATGAGCGTGCCACCCTTGCGATTTAATTATCTCCCCAAAGTCTCACCTCCTAATGCCATCACATGGGGGTTTAGGATTTCAAAATACGGATTCTGGAAGAGAGAAACATTCAGTATGTAACAACACTCCATGTCAATGGAAGCTACATTGAAAAATACTGCCTATAAATCCTTCAATACGGGTTGCCTAAATTGATCAATTTTTTTAGTGACCTTTCTCAACAGAATAAATTTCAAGTAACTGGATTATTGCACGTTCAAATCATGTGGCATCATGAGCACCTGATGTGGTCTTCATGCACAGAATGTAAAGCTCAGAAAGTTTGCTACATGAATGATATGTAAACTCAGACTGCAATGGAAACCATGACTCTCTGAGAGCGCCACCTTCAGCCTCTGTTAAAGAAAACCACACAGGGAGCAAGCGTGAAACACCACTGGCTTAAAAAGTTGTCCAGTTGTGGATTTATCCAACATCCAGGTTAGGAGTATTTGTTTGGCTAAACGTTTGTAGTTTTCACCTGGTTATTTATCACTGCATAATCACAGCCATATTTCCCACCTTGAGTAATTTAAGGAAAGCTTCTAGCGTTTATGTGGATGTTTCCTCGAGGACTTTGATAATTCTGCTCATCAAGCTCATTTCATCCTGTAGGGATGGTGATGTGGCTTCTCTGATCTCAAGGCTGACATTCACATAATTCCACTGCAGATAATAGGAGGGGAAGGGGAGCAAATTGTCATTGGGGGGATCTAGGGCCAAATCAAAAGAGGGCAATATCTGTACCCCCCTTCTTTCTTTTTCAAGGCTCAACTGAATATATGCAACATGTCGTGCATCCAGTGACTCCTACATTTCCAAGCCTCCTCTGCAGCTAGGGGTGGCCACATGGCCCTGTTTTAGACCGTACAGAGTGAGCACAGCTTTGGGATCACATTTTTTTATAAGAAGATGGTTACTGTCACTCTCCTTCACTCCCTTTCCATTGGCTGGGCAGTGGCAGACTGGAGCTACTTCCTGGAATGCAGAGATGGGAAAGAAAATGTGTAGGACGGCTCACAAGGTACACCGGGGGCCAGCGGTGCATGCCCCCCTCCCCCCTCTGCTTTGCATTCAGTAACATGTTGTTGGTAGCTTGGCATCTGATTATTTACACCGTGGAAGTTGGCAAATGCTACAAATCAGGATTTTTTTTTTTTTTTTTGCTTATTTTGAGAGCTGGTTTTAAACTTTTACCAGCAATATCACCAGATAAAAGTGCTATGCTGAGGATTGCAACCTTGACCTTCTAGTCTGGATCTGCAGGGGCAGACTCCTCCTCACCTGGACTGCTTACCTCCAAGGGCCGCATAGGTGAGAAACACCATCCATCTCACTTCAGTCCCTGGCGGGTAGAGTCTTAGTACAGCAGCTCAGCCTCTACTCTAAGGCAGGCCCAGAATTCTGAGCTGGGGGCCACCTGCCCGACTTCTGCACACTCCCTCGGTGCTCTACTCTGACTGCCTCACCACTCTGAAAGACACACTGCACTGGAGTCTCTGGGAACTTTATCTTCTCCCTCTTGTATTTCTGAAAAGGATCCACTCGCCGGGTCTCAGATATCAAATATCCCTGTAACAGACTCTGCCACAGGGTTACGGCCTTGATCTTCCCAGACTGGCAGGGCTTTCATGTGGATTGCACATCGAAGAGTCCTCTGGAAGCTGCTTCTGATGGAGCTTGTGGGGGGGACATGGCCCCGTGGCTGGAATTTGCTCTGTGGTTCCATGGTGCCTGGGAAGCCAAGGGGAGGCTCTCCGGGAACTCCTTCACTCTGTTGGCTTCTGAGTGTGTCAGTAAATTTTCTGTTCAGCAGGCCCCTCCCCTGATTTCTTATCCTCTGAGCTTTCAGGGTGAATAACAGTGCTTTTACTGGCACCATACTGTAGACCTTCCCGGGCACTTTCGTATCTGCTGTGTCACTTGATCCTGTGGGGCAGCAGGACTCAGGTCAGCATTCCGGCTCTGAGCCAGAAAGAAGGCACGTCTCTGAATCCTACTGCTCTACTGCACAGGTGACTGCCTGCACTGTGAAATCCCCAGGCCTGGGATTGGATTTTTCACTAACGCTGGTCGCAGAAGGGATCCCAGCTTTGATTTCCTCATTTGTAAAACGGGACTAGGAGTTCTATCTCATGGCTTATTGTGGCAATCAGATGACACTCAGCACACTGTGTGACATAGAGGTAGCATCCAGTGGATGGCACCGGCCAGGGCAGGGCTGGCTGTCCATTGCAGTTCTTTTTCCAGACTTTGTCTCTATTTGATCCCAGCGTTACCTCTGGATTCAGAGGCTGGAGAAGGAGCAAGGTAGAAGGGTCCTTTTCGTAAGCAACTGAATAGAATTAAAGTTGTCAAAGGGGTCACGATGGCCTTTTGCTCAAAACCCAGTTCATCTCCTCACACACTATTTAAGCTCCCTACAGCAGGCTTCGAATTCATTGCACCACTGGTTATTTTTCCCTGGCCAGGTTCCTGGGCATCAGTATCGACTGAGGGGGGCAGCTGTGGAGTCATGCCCACGCCTCCCCTCTGGAGCGCCAACCCTCCCATAGAAAAGGGTCTGGCTCTTTAATGATCTCATTTCAGAGAGATGGCTTCCAGATCCTTGAGAGAGACTGTGAGGCCTAAAGCTGAGAAGCCCATTTAGCTTTTAAAAAGATTTACATGTATTTCAAAGAGATAGAGAAAGAACTTACAATTGTACATTTTCTTTAAAAAATTGCTCTAAGAAAAGGGAGGAGGGAGGAGTTTCTTCTCATTTCTATTGTATCTACCCTCATATCTGTTCATTTCGGGGGAGTAAAAGCAACTCTCCTTCCCTGTAGAAGACTTCATTTAAAATGACACCTGCCAGGGCGCCTGGGTGGCTTAGTTGGTTGAGTGACTGATCCTTGATTTTGGCTCAGGTCATGATCTCATGGTTTGGGAGATCGAGCCCCGTGTCAGCCTCTGTGCTGACAGTGCAGATCTTGCTTGGAATTCTCTCTCTCTCTCTCTCTCTGTCCCTCCCTGGCCCATATGTGCACCCACACTCACTAACTCTCAAAATAAATAAATACACATTAAAAAAGAAAAGGTGATACCAGCCGGCCTGGTTGCCTTGGTTGGGCCAAGCTGTTCTCTTCCTAGAAAACTCTTCCTGATGGCTGAAGAACCTGGAGATTGATGGGTCTGGAATGGGTCAATACCCATGGTAAGAAGGATTTCAGGACATGTAAGAAGGGCCTTGGACAGGGTGAGAGAGATTTCCAGGCAAAGCAAAAAGGGCTTTGAAAAAGATTCTGTTGTTTGAGTCTACATTTCTCTGTTTTATAAGGTATGACAGACAATGACCCGATAAAATTAAATATTGTTATTGCAAATCTGATGGCCACCTCATGTACATAGTTGAGGAGTATTTAACACTCAGCACCCATGAACCCACAGCATCCTCATGTGGGGCCAGTTAGCATAACCAAGAGAGAATGAACGATGCCTAACAGTGCAGCAAGGATTTACATGGTGCTCCGTGATCCCCAGGTGTGGAAGTCTCCCCTGCTGATCTTCCCTTCCCATGGAAGATGCCTCATCCTAGATTTTTTTTCTCCCCATCTTTTCTAATAGTAACGACACCATCCACTTTGCATGTAATGTGTAGGCATTGCTGCTTGCATTATCTGATACACTCCTACCAACAGGACTTTTTTTTTTTTTTAATTTTTTTTTTTAACGTTTATTTATTTTTGAGACAGAGAGAGACAGAGCATGAATGGGGGAGGGGCAGAGAGAGAGGGAGACACAGAATCGGAAACAGGCTCCAGGCTCTGAGCCATCAGTGCAGAGCCCGACGCGGGGCTCGAACTCACGGACCGCGAGATCGTGACCCGGGCTGAAGTCGGACGCTTAACCGACGGAGCCACCCAGGCGCCCCCAACAGGACTTTTTTAGAGATGAAAACACTGAGGCTCAGAGTTCCTTGCTGTAGGTCACACAGCTAACGCAGAGTCAGGACAAAATCGGGCCAACTGGGCAGAATTCTAGCATGCGTCTAGTGGCTCTGACAGTAAGCTCTATTCCAGCCCCAATTTAGAAGTTTGGGGAAGGAGTGTTGGTCAAAATCGTGGATACCATCCATCCCCAGGATTCTTAGAATTGCAGACCATGATCCATTCATGGGCCAGGATATCAATTTTACTGGCTTGCAAACCACCCACATTGAAAAAAGTGATAGGGAAGAGAATATAAAACATCATAGCAACCACATGTAGAAAGGGTAAGTACTGGTTAGTGAGCTTTGCTTTCACTTATAAATGTATGGAATGAAACTGTTAATATGCAAGGTTACAATGCCTTGATATCCACAACCTTTTCATTTCACAGATGGAGACACTGAGGTCCACAGGGAGTGAGGGGGTGGTCTGAGGTCACAAAGCTAATTATCAGCAAAGCCCTGAATAGAACCGAAGGCACTTTTTGTTTTACCGTGTGTGCATTCTTCTTTCTTTGTCCTCCTTTTCGATCCCTCTGTAATACAGCACTGGGAGCTCAAAATCTCATCTCCCGTCAGTGTTAGACAGTGGCTTAATAGGGCTTAGCTTTTCAGAACAGAAATGAGTCCTGTTTGTTTTGAAAGGAAAGCTAAACTGAACAGGCAACTGGCTGTTGAATAAAGGTCTTGTGGGATCAGGGCAAAAACAAAAAGCTTGTTTGTGAAGCTTCTTGGGGGACCTGGGAATTGAGAACTCCAGGTGGTCCCGAGAAGCAGCCGAAATTTCCCTGCTCTACTGGGTTCTACATGCAGGAGAAGGCAATACATGCCCGAGGAACTGCAAAACCCAGGCTAACCTTTGCTGGAGAGCTGGAGCCTTCGCAAAGGGCACGATAACCACCGCGTTGATTGCAAAGCCCTCCATAATTGGAGACGGGAGGGAGGCAATGGTGACCCAGCTCGCTGAAGGAGGGTTGGGCATGATGAATCACAGATTTGATTTCCCTAGTGTGGCACGCAAAGCCTTGGGGCATGCCATTTAGCTGTTTGGTGTCTTAGTCTCTCATCTGTAAAATAGAGATAAAAATCCTTCATTATCTTGCAAAGCTGGATGTGGGGATTAGTTAGGTGCAATACGAAGATGAGTAAGGGTTATAAATTTTTACAACTGTTAAAAAAAGAAACGGAGGAAGAAGGCATGAGGAAAGAACAGAAGCCAAATGTTACTGTTCATTAAAGTCAGGTCCTAAGCATCTAAATTACATGGCCTATGTTATTTTCTCAAATTGTAAAAACTACCTTGCATCCATTAAATGATATTTTTATTTTTATGAATAAAAGACTTCTTCCTGAAGTCTTCCTGAAGTCACTGAAAGAACTCCCAGTGGCCAAATGCTGGAACAATTTGAGCAAGAAAATAAATAAAGTAGTATTGGACTATAACTCAGAGTATAAGATAAATATCCCCGAGTCTATACTGACATAAAGGAGTGAATTAATACATGCGAGAGAAGAGACAAGTCTGTTCAGAATTCCAAATAATTCATGCGATACTCTACCCTCAAAGAGGTGAAGCATAACCTCCTATTCTTATGTGTGGGCTTCCCCTAGAGACATCCTTCTAAAAGTACCACATGGAAAGGGTTGAGGGGAAGAATAACTTTGTGGTGGAAAAAATCTGACAACCACTACCTCTGCCAGGGGGTCAAAGTCAACATCAATGGTGACAAGTCATGTTGATAATAGGTACCCTTGATATCATGTGATGAGAGTGGCCCTTTACCTCTTTTGTCTTTCTCCCAAAACCCACGAGCAGAGTCTAGTCAAGAGAAACCCATCAGACAAGCCCAAATTGAGGCACATGTAATATCTTACTACTACTCCCTAAAACTGTCAAGGTCATCAAAAACAAGGAAACTCTGAGTCTTATAGGTGAGAAGACCCTAAGGAGATATGATAAGTAAATATAATCCTGGATGAGGTGCTGGAAAAGAAAAAGGACATTAGGTGAACACTAAGAAAGTCAGAATAAAGTATGGAATTTAATTAATAGTGATTAATGTTGGTTCTTTAATTGCGACAAATATACCATACTAATGAAAGATGCTAATAGGGAAAATTATGTGAAGCATATTAGGACTCTTTGTATTATCCTTGTACTTTTTCCCTAAAAAGTATTCTGATATAAAAACTTTGTTTAAAAAAGACTTTCTAGGGGCACCTGGGTGGCTCAGTCGGTTAAGCGTCTGAGTTTGGCTCAGGTCATGATCTCGCTGTTCATGAATTTGAGCCCCATGTTGGGCTCTGTGAGCTCAGAGCCTGGAGCCTACTTTGGATTCTGTGTCTCCCTCTCTCTCTGTCCTCCCATGCTCCCACTATGTCTCTGTCTCTCTCAAAAATTAATAAACGTTAAAAAAAGAATTTCTAATCTAAAAATTATGTTAATTTTCAGATCAGTTTCAGCAGATACATATGGCATGCTTGCCAAGTGACAGGCACATAGTCCTTGATCTCAAAGATTTTAAAATATTCAGGGGGCACATGTGTAAACACACACTGGGATGTGGGGAGATATAGAATGGCATAATGCTACACACTGTGAATGCCGAGACCATGGAGAGGGGATGATTACATTTGCCTAGTGCTGGGGCATTCCTCCAACAGCTCGTTAGCAGCATCTATCTTTACCAGTTGGGTGAGTGGCGGTGCTATGAGAAGGAGCCCACTGGGTCGTGGGCATTTAGTTTTGAGCCTGTTGAATTTGAGGTGCTTGTAGGATACCCAAGTTTAGGTATCCAGTAAGAAGTCCGGTGTGTGGGTCTGCTTGCAGGTATGGACTTGGGCCTCATCAATCTTTAAACAGTAACTAAAGCAGATGATATAGGAAGCGTGTGATAGTACTTTTTTGCTAAGAGAATAGTATTGATCTGTGAGTTATAGTGTAGCTTAGATGAAGAACCAGAGGCCCGGCCGTGCCAATTACTAGCTGAAACAGAGGCAAATTGTTTTAGCTTCTGAGCCACAATTTTCTAATCTGTAAAATGGGGATAGCAATGTCCCTGGTCTTCTCTACCTTTTAGGTTTGATGGGGAGGGGTAAATCAGAGGACATTATACGGGTCCTTTGTATTCTGTAAAGAGCTAGAGAGATGTAAGACATCCGTTGTGTCACTGCTTAGTGCTACCAAGTAAATTCACTTAAAAACCGGTATCCCTAACTGCTTAGCTTTCTAAAGGCTCTGGTTTAATTGGATGTCAATTTTTTTTTTAGAAACAAATTTTAAATATCATGGTTATTTGCACACTGCATAGGGAGATCTTTGCAAGTCAAGGCTCTTAGCTCATGATCAACTTCTCTTCCTAAACCGTTGACAATATTGCATTTCTTATCATCTCTTAGTACTACTTCCAGGGGGAACCTAGAAGCCATTTTTGAAATTTTTCCAGTGCAATTATGTCTTTTATAACAAGTAGGTGTTCTGTTTGTAAAACTTTCTAATAAAACCTTTGCCTGAAGTTCTTGTCTGTTTTATGAGCACGACACGGTAGGACATGAAGAAATGGAGAAACCAATACCGTTCTCACTGCAGAAATCAGGCAATTTTTTCAGAATGAGGGCTGAGAGACCAACTAAGCCCAAGAATATATTCAACTTGGGTGAAAATCAAAGGAATGAAGAAGCATGAATCATGCATGCTAGAGAGTTGATTCCTGGCTTTCATACTGAGGCTTGACAGACAGAGATTTCTTCTCAGTTAATGTAAGCGTACATGCTCTCCAGGTGTGAGCTTGACTGCTGGCCATGGATTTTCCCTGCTATTAACCTTTTCAAAGTTTCCAGCATTGGAATTAAGGGATTCTGTCTGAGTTTCATTATGAGGGGGTACAGTCTGTGACCTATTCATACTAAGTGTTCACTTCCTTTTGCCTGAAGCTCATCCACTGCCCTGCCACCTGGCAAGTTCCAACAAATGTCATGGAAAAAACACTGTAATGAAAAGTGAGCCTTTTCCCCCCCCTCCTTTAGAGCACACAGTGTTCTTTCTCAATTAATAACCACCTACTGACGGTGTAGCCTTTTGAGTGACTCCGGCAGTAGCATCGAGCTCTCGCTGAAGGCCGTTTAGAGCAGCCCCCCGTGTGGGAATGATAATCTGCCTTTTGAAAACTTTGTTTGATATGTATTTTTTTTAAAAGTCTGAATAAGAGGAGAATGAAAGTGAACTAAATGGAATTAAGTTAGAAGCTAGATCTTTGTGATAAAACATAGGGTGTTTCAATGTAGGAAAATATTGATCCTGACATGTCTCTCCTAGGGAAGAAAGATTTATCAGCTCTACAGTCAGATCCTGAAGAGGCAATTTCTCAGTTCACTTAAAGGGAGTGTGACGTACCCAGAAAGAATAATTTTGGTGAAATATTTGTCTAGTGAGGAGTAGGATCATATTCTTTTATTTTCTCGCCTTTTTTTCTAATTCAAGGCACAGATGATCTTAAGCCATGTTTTAGCAACTTGTGTTTGAATCCCATACCTTCCATTGAGAAGCTTTGTGACTTCAGACCTGGGGGTTAAGAGTTTTGAGGCTGATTGTCTTCATTATATTAGGATATTAGTTTACATTTCGTAAAGTTATTGAGAAGACTCAATGCAAAATATCTATAGGCATTACAGATATGTGCCTTGTTGCTATATTGCCCTCTCACTTTCAGACACGACAAGGTCATATTTGTAAATGCTCAAAGAAAAAGATAACTTAAGCCAACTGTAATGTAAGCCACACCTAAGTTAATTGTGATCTGAATGGCGAAGTTGTGTAAGACTTGCCTCCAGTGGAAGGTGGCCAACTTAAATGTTATTGTGCAGATCCAAGGTCATGGTGAAATCAAGGGAAAGTGAACACCACTCAGTAATTTGAAGAAGACATTCGGAAAACTTGAGAGAACCTAATGCTGGGGAGAATGTGAATGAGTAACTGAAAGAGTGTGAATGAGTAGAGCGGCTGGAGCTGGTGCTGTTAAGGGTCATTCTCCCAGGGTGACCCCGGGGAGAGCTGGTTGGAGTGAATCAGTCGGCACCTCTGTGCTTCCAGGTATTTGGTTTCAGGGCCTTCCTGCCTACGTGTTGTGGGTGGAATTGTGTCTCCCGCCAACCCACAAAGGTGTTGAAGTCCTAACCCCCCAGGATTTCAAGTGGCTTTACTTGGAAATAGGGTCTTTGTAGATGATCAAGTAAAGATTATTAGGATGATCCTTAATCCAATATGACTGGTATCCTTTTTTTATAAGGGAAAATTTAGAAATAGAGACAGATAGATACATGCGGAGGGAAGATGATTCTTCAATCAATAGGGAGAATACCGTCAATAAGCCAGGAGACATCTGAGGCTACCAGAAGCTAAGGGAGATGCATGGAATAGATTCTCCTTCACATCCTCCAAAAGGAACCAACTCTGTCAATATCTTAATTTCGGATTTCTAGTCTCCAGAACTGTGAGACGATAAATATCTGTTGTTAAAGCCACCCAGTCTTGTTACTTTGTTATGGCAGCCTCAGGAAATTAATATATCACTCTTTGCTAGAGAGGAAAATATCGATAGTTACTTGTCTGCTTCCTTCATTGACTGGAACATAAGCTGCGTACCTTGTTTATCTCCATTGTGGTACCTAGAACTGTGCCTGGGTAGGTGCACCACAATCTCTATTTGTTGAATTGTTGCTGTTGGGCCTAGCATGGGAGTGACAAATGCAGGAGTCATGGAGTCCTGATTTGACTGAATCAAATGAAGCATACTAATGCTAAGCACAGATTTGCTCTGGAATGTGACCTCCAATCAACAAATAAACCATCCCCAAATGGTAGATATACTATGCTCTGATCTGCAAAGGATATCTGATAATTAGGATGGCCTTGCTGTTGCTCTCATATAATCAAAACTGGATTATAAATATTTAACACATAACTGGCATGCAAAATGAATACTAAGCACTTATATTTAGATATTTTTTTAACTTCTCTAGCAAGCTTCTGACTTACCCTTGGAAACCAGCAATTTGTAAGATCTATCTAAATTATTCTGGCGAGGTTCTGTATTAGTTTTCTATTGCTCCCATAACAAATTACCAAAAATTTAGTGACACGAATTTGCTCTCCTACAGTTCTGGAGGTCAGAAGTCTAAAGTGGGCCTCCCTGGGCTCGGTGGGCGAGGCCGTGTTCCCTCTGCAGGCCCAAGGGGAAGAGTCTATTTCCTTACGTTTTCCAGCTCTTGGATACTGCTTGCATTTTGTGGCTTATGGCCAGCCCGCTCCCACCTTCAAAGCCAGCAACGGCCACTTGAATTCTTCTCCTGCTGCCATCTCTCTGGTTCTGACATTTTACTGTTTTCTTACCCATTTAAAGGGAATTGTGATTACATTAGGCCCACCTGGATAATACAGGCTACTCTCTTTTTCTTAAAGTCAGCTAGTTAGCAAACTTAACTGTTTGCAAACTGAATTTCCTCCTGCCATATAACATATCACAGCTTCCAGAGATAGTACATGGTCATCTTGGGGAGGCCATTATCATTCTGCTGCTGTAGAGTTGGAGAACACAGGTGGCATCATTATCTTATTCTGCCTGCCATGGGTGCTCTCCCATGAGATACAACATTACTGTCTGGGGTTAGAGGGCTTTCTCCTGCTGAGCCAATGTCACACTCAAAAACGTAATCTTGGGGTTGATTTATGCGATTGAGACAAGAATGTGGGTTTTGAAACAGGCCTAAGGACAGCTCTTCACAAAAATCTATTCTGCAGTGCATTAATAAACCGTATATGGAAAAAAAAAGGTGTTTCATGGTCAAATCACACTGAGAATGCAGATTAAGCAAAACTAATTCTGCTATTTCTTGGCAGAAAGACTTAAAGAACTTTCTGTGCATTGTGGTTCTTCAGGAAGGCTACCAGTATACAGGGCCCCCAGATTATTTGGCTCCAGAAAGCTTGTTTTGCAGAGCATTTTGTGCGGCTAATGATCTGTGGAACACGCTGGGAGACATTCTGATATACAATATATTTTAGAGCCCTGAAAAGAATTAGGAGCCTCTCTGGACTGAAGCATATATATTGGAAATTGGCTTCTAGAGTTCGCAACACTTAATTGCACTGACAGTTCCTAAAACAAATGAATCATTACCTGGGGATTGAAAATAAGCTTGCTACTTAGAAATCTTCATAGCAGGAAGGTATAGGAGGCTATCTTGACATCCTCTTAATTCAACATACCCAAAGCTGAACTTGCCATCTTCTTCCTCTCTCTTCCTGACCTATCTTACTATTATAGGCTGAGTTGTGTCCTCCTCACATTCATATGCTGAAGTCCTAACCACCCCCACCCTCGCACCGTACCTCAGAATGTGGCTGTATTTGGAGGAAGGATCTTTATTTATTTTTTTATTTTTTTTATTTTTTTCATGCATTAAGTTTTATTTTATTTTATTTTTTTTAATATATGAAATTTATTGTCAAATTGGTTTCCATACAACACCCAGTGCTCATCCTGGAGTAAGTATCTTTAAAGAGGTCATTAGGTTAAAATAAGGTCATTGGTGTAAGCCCTATCCAGTAAGACTGGTGTCCTTATAATGAGAGGAGATTAGGGCACACACAGTTACAGAGGGAAGACCATATGAAGACACAGGGAGAAATCTGCTATCTACCAGCCATAGAGAAGGACCTCAATCCTGCTTACACTTTGATCTTGGACTTCTGGCCTGTAGAATTGTGAGAAAACAAATTTATGTTGTTTAAGCCATGCGGACTGATACATTTTTATGGCAGCCCTAGAAAACTAATGCACCTACCTTATTAAATTCTTCCTATTTGGCCCAAAGCATCACCATTTATTTCCACCTTTTCTTATATCCAGTGTAAATCTTAGCAAATTTTCTTCTATTTATGTCTCAAGTTCAGCCCTTCTCCTCCTCTATTCCCACTTCTGCCTTGCTTGTCTTGCAGCCTTTACTCTTCATAACTGGACTGCTGCACCAGCATTTTCCTCTGAGATTGGTCTGTGTCTCCATCCAGGCTGTGTTCTCTCCCAGCCTCCACCTGCTTTCCCGGCATGTGAATGCCATCCTATCATTTCACTGCCTTCAGGGAGAATTGGCTCAATGCGGTGGTCCTGTTAGTAACAGTTTACAGTCGTACCTGGGCCTGCGTGAGTCACCACGTGAATCAGCCCATGTGCTGCCTTCTTTGTGCCTACGTGCATCTCTGCCCAGAATTCTCCTTCCTCCTCTTCACCCATCCAGATCCTTATACTACTGAAGACCCGCCTCACATCCATCTCCCTGATTCCCTTCAACAGTTTTTCAGTCCATGCTCATAGTGCTTCTCGCTCCCACAGCTCCATTAACTGCTGTTCTTCTTAATAAAAACAAAGTTGACATAGCCAAGGTTGCCAGAAGAAAGAAAATGAGCTGGTGGCAAAGAGCACCCAGGCCCCTGGCCTGACTGATCGCTGAAAACTGCTTTACTCTTGACTTGCTATCTCTGCAGTCAGGCTGGCTTTTTCCTTAAAATTCATCCCTAATGTGGGATGATGACCACTCATAAGTATCTTCTATAGATCCTGTGTAAATATCCTATAGACTTACATGAGAAATGTCTTTCTTTTTCTTTTTAGTTTACTCATAACTAACAGAGTATAAATACATTTATAAAATATGATTGGTTCCAATGATTGTAGACCAAGAATGTCATCATGAGGTCCTGGGAAAAATTACCTACTTCCAAGGTCTGCCCTTTGCTGGCCTCTGGCATGATCCTCCAGGAGAAATCTTGCTTTGATTCCCATCACTCTGGTTAGTCACTTCAAAGTCCAGATCAAGGGTGAGATACTGGGTTCCTTTGCTTGCCCTGATAGCATTGAAGACCTGCCTCTGCTCGTATGATTGACATTGGCAATGATTTCTCCTGTTAGGTAAACCCATGCATTCTGTGCTTTGAGATAGAGCCCAGCACTTGCAGAACCACAGAATGCTGAAATAAACACATTACACAAGAACCCAACAGTCATAAGACACCACCAGTGGACATCAGTGGAGGTTTTTTCTCCTTTATGCACATGAGTCTTTATTGTCAAGGCAATCTGACTGTGACACTTGTCACTTCAGTGTTGATTTGGTAGATGTATTAGTTTACTACGGCTCCTATAACAAGTTACCACAAACTTAGTGGCTCAAAACAATACAAATTTATCATACAGCTCTGGAGATCAGAATTCTAAAAGGAGTTGGCAGAGCTGTGTTCCTTCTGGAAACTCTGGAGGAGGATCCAGCTTTGCCTTGAGTCAACAGGCTGCCAGGATTCCTTGACTTATGGCCCATCCTCCATCTCCAAAGCCAGAAGCCCACTCTCTTTCTGCTTCTGTTGCTGCACTGCCGTTACCCTCACCACATCCCATCTGTCACCCCCCTGCCTCCCCTGATAAGGACCCTTTGATCACACTGGACCACCCAGATAATCCAGGATGATCTCCCCATCACAAGTCTCTAAGTTCAATCACATCTGCTACTGTAGATTCCAGAAATCCATATGTGGATATTGTTGAGGAGTGCATTGTTCTGCCTATGCTAGAAGAAAAGGATAGATATATAGGTGTCTCTTCCTCCCTCAGCTAAGTGCTACAAAGATGATGACTTTTCAGGAAATTAAAAAAGTTGTTTTTTTTTTTTTTAACCAAGTTCACAGGAGTAGTTGAGCATCTCTACTACAATCTCAAATCTTGTGACCTATGTATAAATATGTAATATAATACCCATTTAAGATGTATTTATATATACAGTAAAACCTTGGTTTGTGAGCATAAATCATTCCAGAAACATGCTTGTAATCTAAAGCACTTGTATATCAAAGTGAATTTCCCTGTAAGAAATAATGGAAACTCAGATGATTTGTTTCACAACCCAAAATATTCACATAAAAATGATTACAGTACTGTAATATAATACAAAATAATAAAGAAAATACAAGATATAAAGAAAAATAAACAAATTAACCTGCACTTATCTTTGAAAACCTTTGTGGCTGGTGTAAGGGAGACAAGAGAGAGGAGGGTTATTGTGTAGGATAACTTTCACTGTCACTAATGGAATTACTGTTATCTGTTGGCTCAATAGAATCTTTTCTTGCACGGGGGCCATTGTATACACTCACACAGATGTTGACTATAGTACAGTATTAATAAACTCTTGTCATATACTGTATTTAATATAACTGGCAATAAGGCAGCGGAGGAAAGGGTCTATATCAGTGGGCAGCCTGATCTAGAATGAAACAAAGCATTCCTAAGCTCACTCTTGTATGGAAAAACAAGACTGTCCATAAGTGCTTGGAAGTGACAAAAATACACTAGTGTCAGTTCTGGACACCTTCCAACGTTCTGAGAAATCAGTGATTTCTGCCACATGCCATGGTCTGAGACTGAGCATCTGAGCATGGGAGACAATCACCTACAATCCCACAGCGAGCGAAAGAGAGAGAGAGAAAGGAAAGGGAGAGAAGAACCATTGGCTCAGTTGTTGATCATGTGACATTCGGCATCATGTACCACTCATATTGCAAGATGTCGCTCCTCTATCAAGTTAAAATTTATTAGAAATGTTTGCTCGTCTTGTGAAACACTCGCAATCCAAGGTTTACTCTAACTACTTATATAAATTGATTTCTGTGTTAATTTGCTTGGGTTACTGTGACGAAAGCACCTAGACTTGGTGGCTTATAAGCAACAAACATTTATTTCTCATAGTTCTGAAAGCCTGTTAAATCTATGATCAAGACACTGGCAGATTTTGTGTCTGGTAAGGACCTGCTTCCTGGCTCACAGATGGCTGCCTTCTCTCTGTGTCCTCACATGGCAGGAGGGGTGAGGGAACTCTGAAGCGTTTTGTTTCGTTTCGTTTTTTTATAGAGACACTGATCTCACTCCTGAAGTCTCCACTTTTATCACCTACTCACCCCCAAGTGCACCACCTTCTAATACCATTATGTTGGGGATCAGTTTTCAACGTATGACTTTTGGAGGGACAAAACATTCATAAATGTCTATAAAAGAAATACACATATTTCTTTCCTACCAAACTTCTTGTCCCTATGCAAAGTATATCATAGATTCTTTATAAAGTTTTATAGAATTACAATCAATTTAACCAGTGTCTTCTAATAGAAGACAAAGAGCCCACACTTCACTTCTTTTAACACTGTTGACTGGGATCTGATGAATAAATGAAGACTAGTGAAGAAAATTGTGTTAAAAGACAGATATACAAAAAATGGTGTTTCTTGAGGCTGGGAGCAAATAGGTACATCGGAAGAGTTTAGAAACTTGAAGAGCATGAGGAAGTATTTTTTTCTTATTTTTTTTATTAAAAAAAATTTTTTTTACATTTATTTATTTTTGAGAGACAGAGCACGAGCAGGGTAGGGGTAGAGAGAGAGGGACACACAGAATCAGAATGAGGCTCCAGGCTCTGAGCTGTCAGCACAGGGCCTGATGCGGGGCTTGAACTCATGAACTGGGAGATCATGACCTGAGCTGAAGTATGACGCTTGACTGACTGAACCACCCAGGCGCCCCTCCTATTTTTTTTTTTTTTTTAATGACTACACACTAGGGAGTATTATTTGCAGGATCTCATGGCCCCACTCTTCACTGCAGGATAAATGAAACAGGAAGAACAAAAGTTAAATGATGATTAAAAACCAGAATGACAGGATTTAAAACCTACAGATTAAAGGATGAAAGTTTTGCCAGAGATGATCAGGTGAGATGCCTGTTGCCTATGAAAGGTTCCGAGGGAGTATGAGATGATTTGTAGAAAGTGCTTGCAGAAAAGGCTTGTTCTGGATAAGGATTTTGGTTTGTGCTTAGTAAACAGAATAATTAGTAAAGATTAAGGAAATGCACCCTGAAGTTTCTTGGTTCGTGATATTTCCTTGGCATGGATTTCAGAAGAAAAAAAGCTTATCAATGTAACCATGCCTGGTTTTTAAATTAGGGAATGTTATTTGATCTCACCCAATCAGATGAACTGACAGCTTGTCTGGGTTTTAAAAGCTGCCTAAGTTAATTACTCCCAAATGTATTGGCTTTGGGTCTTTCTCTCCACCCACGACAGCCTTAAAGCCATGAAACAAAGAGAACACACAAACAAACAAACAAAGGGTGCCTCGGCCCTAATGCCCTGGTTGCCTCTGCAAGCTGAAACCCAAATCTAAGCCAGAGTCAAGTGCATGTGAACCTGAGAAAACGAAATTTAAGAACAGCCACTGCAAACAGCCAACTAGGCTTCTTCTTAATGAGGCACCCTTTTAAAAAGCTAGAGCCAATCAATTTCCTTGCTTTGTGTCTGCAGCTTCTTAATAAACGCCTTCCGCCACAGCTCCTGTCCTTGGAGTGCTCCTAAGCACTTCTGGTTTAGTGCTGCCTGAGTGGAATCCACGTATACTCAAAGAAAGTCTTGAAAAAATTTTTGTTTAACGTGCCTCAGTTTACCTTTTAACACAAGTCAGAAGGAAATGAGACCTATGTTTTGAGTGGGCACCTAAATGGCTTTCTGCAGTCCTAAGAAACATTGTGTCCTTTTTAATCTATTTATAGTTCAGTGGTGTGTCTTGTGGGGCCTAAAGGGATGTGCAAAAAACCCTACAAAACTTTGGGGAAAATCTGGCTCTTTACATTACAAATTACATTATAGGGTAGAAGTTTACCATGGTGCACTTGGCCTGAGTCCACGTGACCTTCTTTATAAAAGGAAAATAATTTTTTTCCAAAGGCAATGGTGAGGATTTTCTTTCTTTTTTAATGTTTATTTATTTTGAGAGAGAGCGTGAGGGAGGGGCAGAGAGAGAGAGTGAGAGAGAATCCCAAGCAGTGTTAGTGCAGAACCCCATGCGGGGCTCAAACCCACAAACCGTGAGATCATGACCTGAGCTGAAATCAAGAGGCAGAGGCACCCCTGTGAGGATTTTCTGAGACAATTTAGCAAGAAGGAGGCTCGGTGCAGGCTGATGATTATTACAACTGACACTGAATACATTTCCTTATATTTTACAGAAATTTTAATATTTCTAGGTGGGGTACTACACAGAGGTAGCTTGGAAAAGAATGAAGGGGTCCCTGACTGAGATCCTCCTCCCTATTCACCTTTCCGTCATTTGGTCCCCCTTTTGAGGGAGGCTATCAGGTGACGTCAGGGAGAGAGGTCACCTGCTACACAGAATGATTGGTGATAAGCCTGATCTTGGGAAACAGAGTGCACAACCTTCCTGGGTGGCAGATTTTTCTATCAGATACCAAGTGCAGCTGAAGGATGTGAGAAATGCTTGTCCATCTTAAAAAGTAATCTTGCAACGTGAGAGGCGCCAAGAGGTTTACCTATTTCCACCGGGAAGCTGGAATAAATTACAGTATACGGATTAGCTTTTGAAATGCCCATGTTCTCCTGTGATAGATTGTGAAGAGGAGTGTTAGTCTGGGTCCTTTTGTTTCGGCCAGTATCTTCTCTATTCTGGATCCTACAATAAACATATACAGAACCCGTTATTAGGATTGAGAGGAAAATCTGGATCAAAAGTTGACTGGAGCTTGCTGTTTTCCTCTTACCCATATATGAGTTTAAAAATATTATGTTTTCCCCTAAAAATCTCACGGTAGCCTCAGAATCCTTTGTCATAGAATAGTATTGAAGTATTTATTTGTAGACTGGAATGAAAAATATTTTCAATTTTTTTTATTAATACCATTACTTTATTTATTCATTGATCTGACATCCATCAATATCCATCCATCCAAGCCCGAAGTGGGACTTGAACCCATGAACTGTGAGATCATGACCTGAGCTGAGGTCAGACACCTAACCGACTGAGCCACCCAGGGGGCCCCTCAAGCCTAATATTCTTAAGACAGAATTCTGATTCCTCCTTGTCCAACCAAACCTGATCCCTCCCTAGAATTCTTCGTCTTAGTAAATGGCATCTGTGTCCATCCAGTTGTTCAAATCCCAAAACTTGGAGTCATCTATTCCCACTTTTTCTCACAGCCCTTTATCACTTTATCAGCAATGCCACTGGCTCTACCCTTAAAATGTTTTCCAAATCTGACTGCTTCTTATGGGTCTGTTATTGAACCCCCAGTATGGCTGCCCGTTGTTCAAAAAGCCAATACTCAAGAGATGGGTTTTGAATGGAAAGGAATATTAGCTTTATTCGGGAGGCCAGCCACCTTGGGGGAAGGTGGACTCTTGTCCAAAAGCCAACTCTGAGGTTTCTGCCTGGCCCGGGGGCTTTTAAAGGGGTTCCAGGGTAGCTGATCAAAAAAGGGAGTGCGGTAGTCTGTAACATTTCCTGATTATGTGCCGACTCCCTGGTGCCAGCTACAAAGGTTATCTCCGTGCTCTGGGGTCAGGTGAGAGGATCTTGTTTCCATTTTGAGATGTGTAGGAGAACTCTGTTCTTTTTGCAAAGGAGGGCAAGGTCTACAGATGCACAAAGTGAGGTTAGGAAAATAATTTGTGTGACCTATAAAACAATACAATACAAAGACCTTTTGCTAAAAAATTGCTAGGTTAATCGGAAAGCCAAGGTGCCTTCCTACAGACTTGCTTGTCTCTGCGGCCTGGGAAAGTTCTGGTCCTTCTCTCCTCAAGGCGAGTGGTTTGTCTGCTATGGATCAAGGGACTTAGGTCAGCAAGTAAAGAGTGTGTTAATTTGAAGCCAGTTAAACCGCAAGACTGGTTGGAACACTGTTACAGGCCCTATTCCTTCCAGGCCATAATCCCTTCTTTCCTTGACTCCTGCAATAGCTTCTTGAGGGGTCCCATTTCTTTCTCCATCTTTAGCCTAATCCCCAGCCAGTAGAAAACCTGAATGGGCTTCTTATTATTGCCAGAATAAAACCCAGTGTCTTTATCATGGTCCTCAAGGCCTCATGTGGTCTGGTCCCTGACTTCCTCTCTGCCTTATTTGTCTGGTTCTTCTCCTGTTTCTTGCTCTCACATCACACTGGTCTTCTTCCTATGCGTTCAGCTCTTAGAGCCTGCTCTTACCTTAGCGCTGTTGCACTTGGTTTTCTATCTGCAAGTGATGACACCCATCTGTCTCCTGCTTCCTCGGTGAGATCTTCTCTGACCACTCACCTCCTCATCTCCTTCATGAATTGCTTGAGAGCTAGTATTACCTGTGTATTTATTTATTATTTGCCTTCCCTACTAGAGTGCAAGCTTCACCAGGTCAGAGACTTGACCATTTTGTTCACTGCGGTGTCCTTGTTCCCAGAACAGCTTGTGGCACATAACACATGCTCTGTAAATATCTATTGGCTGTCTGAATAGAGAATGAAGAAATGAGACGCGTTCTCTTTCTTCATAAAGCTTGCAGTCCAGTGGGGTGATTCCGAGGAGTAAATAGGCAAGTAGCAGGGGAAGATCCCTGATGAGAATGGAGCAGAGGACTCTGGAGCTCCATTTCTCTCCTAGCTTGTGATTGCCAGAACCATCTTTCCGAGAAGGCGAGATCTCTACTGAGACGATAATGATGAAGAGTAGTTAACCACCTCATGCAAGGCATGGACCTCTGGGTATGCCAGGGCTGATAAAGTCCGGGGAAGCTGAGCCAGCTGAAAGACTGAATGCCATTTTTGCTACTGCTTCCCTCTTACCTGAATTAATACTAGTACCTGCATTATCACTGATTTGAAGCTGAGTAAATTGTTCAACTACAATTTTGTAAGTTTGGTCCTTGGGCGGCAGTTGCCCCTGCCAAGACAATAGCTATGAAATTGGTGACATTTATAGTCCTCAGAACTTTCCATTGGTAACACACTGGGCAGTCACATCCTTCAGGGCCAAATCGTATCTCCTAGTGGGTAACACCCTGGGCTGTGATTCCAATATGCCCACTCCCTTTACTCTGCCCTCATCTTAATGAATCATTTAGTCCTGGGGAGATTTAATTGTCTTGGATTATTAACACAATGCCCAACTTCGCAGTGATGGGGGGCGGGGAAGCCTTAACTTTAAGAAAAATGTGTTGATAAAATTAGGTCATCATTCTTTCCCCTGCTTGCCAGAAATTTTGTCACATAGTTCACTTGCAAAATATACACCCCAAGATTTACCTGTGATTTAAGTGTGCCAATGCTTTCAGAAGTGCCATATTTCAGTGCCATATTTTCATTTTAAGCTTTATGAAACTGGCAGAGGTGGGAATTACCCCATTTTACATGGGATAAGTTGTTTTCCTTCCTGCTATCGATGGCCTCCCTTGGTACCCATTTGAAAGCTCAGAAAGAATTAATTAATGAGACACCTCACATTGACAAATACCACATAATGGTACCCAAAGTGGGACTGTAATCATAATAATGCATTTTGCACAATAGACAGTGTTACTTTTCAGTAATTTCAGGGACTGTTCCAGACAGGTACTCGCAGGAAGATTAGACATGCCCATGCTGTTCACTTTGAATACGTGATATGAGGATTGTAAATTACATGAAACCATTAAATTTTACTTCTGTTCTGCTAAAAGGATATGAAAAACACTTCACATTCAATCTTTGGAAAACTGTGTTGCTCTTCCAGACAAGTGGTATAAACTCATGTGTTAGAGATATGGATCCCAAACTAATCTCCGAAGAGAGAGAATTGTTTGTTATGGAATTGGGAAGAAAGTGTAAGGCCTAATATGCTGAAATCAGTAAAAAAAATAAACTGTGTTTTAAAAATAAGGATTTTTCCTCATCATCTCATGTGTATTAGTGTCAAAATACAAGTCCATAACTTTTCAACAATACTCCCACTCTTCTCCAATTTGTTAATGATCAATATTATGGACTAAGTTGTGTCTCCCCAAAATTTATATATTGAAGTCCTATATACTCCATTGTGACTCTGTTTGGAAATGGGGCCTTTAAAGGTGTAATAAAGGTTAAGTGAGGGCTTAAGGGTGGGGTCCTAATCTGATAGGATTGGTAACCTTATAAGAAGAGGGAGAGACACCAGCGATCTTTTTCTGTCCACATGTGCACAGAGAAAAGGCCATGTGAGGATACAGTGAGAAGATACTGTCTGCAAGCCAGGAAGAGAGACTTCCCCAGAAACCAGTTTTGTTGGAGTTTTGATCTTGAACTTCTAGCCACCAGAAAAGGAATGTCTGTTGTTTAAGCCAACCAGTTTGTGGGATTTTGTTGTGACAGCCTCAACAAACTCATAAAATCATGTTGGGGATAGAGAGCACATACAGAATATGGGTCTTACTCTAAGGATCCTACAGTGTAGATTTAATATACTTGTAATAGTTTAAGAGTAGTATCTTTATTGGTTGCGTGCTGAAGTGTGCCATTAATTGTACACATGAAATGTGCAACTTTTAGTATGTCAATTACTGTATATTTAAATAAAGCCATTTAAAACAATGAAGAGTACCAGACTGTTTTTTCTATTCATCTTAATTCAAAGAACTACGAGTAAAATCCCTGGACTGCTCTCTTCTGAATATTGTAAGGTACATCTGATTAGTGACACGTGGGCCACAGGTAGGGTGACCAACTAACTGTCTGGTTTACCTGGGACTGGGGGAGTTTCTGGGATGTGGGGCATGCGGCGCTAAAACCAGGGTTGTTTCAGACAAACTAGGACACATTGGGCATTCTGGTACAGGCCTGTGCTCTGGCTGGCATGGCCACTGGGCAAGTGAGTTTGGATCCCTACCTTCAAGGGGCGAGACTTGAAAAGGGGTATTTACCGGTCAGAGTCCTGTTACGATTAAGCGATCACACTGTCATTTTGGTAGAGATATTTTAGTACAAAGAATTGCTAACTCGGGATAAAGAATTGTTGACTAAGAAACTAAAATGGCAAAAAAAAAAAAAAAAAAAAAATTCATGAATGTATCCTAGAGTAGCAACTGCAGAAGATGGGGGCTTCCCCCAGGGTTTGGGACAAAAGGAAGAAGTTGGAGCTGTTTATGTGTAGATGCTTAATGTGCTTCGGGGTGGGGTCTCATTGGATGGGGACCCAGACTCCTGGAAGGAGTGCTAGCTGGTCAGTGCTTACCGTATCTCTGAGGGGAAGCAATGAAAACAGTCATGTAAATGTTGGAAAAACTGTGTCAAAGATTAGTTGACCATATACTTGTGGGTCCATTTCTGGGTTCTCTATTCTGTTCCATTGATCTGTGTGTCTGTTTTTGTGCCAGTACCGTACTGTCTTGATGACTACAGCTTTGTAATACAGCTAGAAGTCTGGAAACCTCATGCCTCCGGTTTTGTTTTTCTTTTTTGGAATTCCTTTGGCTATCTGGGGGTCCTTTGTGGTTCCATACAAATTTTAGGATTGTTTGTTCTAGCTCTGTGAAAAATGCTGGTGGTATTTTGATAGGGATTGCATTAAATGTGTAGATTGCTTTGGGTAGTATAGACATTTCAAGAATGTTTGTTCTTCCAACCCATGAGCATGGAATGTTTTTCCATATCTTTGTGTCCTTTTCGATTTCTTTCATAAGTGTTCTATAGTTTTCAGAGTACATATCTTTTACCTCTTTAGTTAGGTTTACTCCTAGGTACCTTATTGTTTTTGGTGCAATCACAGATGGGATCGATGTCTTGATTTCTTTTTTTGCTGCTTTGTTATTGGTGTATAGAAATGTCAAAGATTTCTACATGGTGATTTTATATCCTGAAACTTTGCTGAATTCATATATTAGTTCTAGCATTTTTTGGTGGAGTTTTTGGATTTTCTGCATAGAGCATCATATTGTCTACAGATAGTGAAGGCTTGACTTCTTCCTTGCTGACTTTTTCCTGACTTTTATTTCTTTTTGTTGTCTGGTTGCCCAAATGTCCATCAACTGAAGAATGGATAAAGACAATGTTGTATACATATAAAATGGAGTATCACTCAGCCATCAAAAAGAATGAAGTCTTGCCATTTGCAATGACATGCATGGATCTAGAATATATTATACAAAGCAAAATACATCAATCAGAGAAAGACAAATACCATACAATTTCATTCATATGTGGAATGCAAGAAACAGAACAGTGAACATATAGGAAGGGGGAAAAAGAGAAGACAGAGAAAGCACAGGAGACTCTTAAAAAATTTTTTTTAAAACAATTATTCATTTTTGAGAGACAGAGGGAGACAGAGCACGGGCAGGGTAAGGGCAGAGAGAATGGGAGACACAGAATCTGAAGCAGGCTCCAGGCTCTGAGCTGCCAACACAGAACCCGATGTGAGGCTCAAACCCATGAGCCGGGAGATCATGACCTGATTTGAAGTCAGACACTTAACCAACTGAGCCACCTAGGTGCTCCCAAAAGAGACTCTTAAGAACAGAGACCAAACTGAGGGTTGATGGAGGGAGGTGGATGGGGAATGGGCTAGATAGATGATGGGCATTAAGGAGGGCACTTGTGATGAGCACTGGGTGTTGTATATAAGTAATGAATCACTGTATTCTACTCCTGAAACCAATATTGCACTGTATGTTAAATAACTAAAATTTAAATAAAAATAAAAAAGCACAAAGAAAAAAAATGTTGGGAAAACTGCAAACTGGAAACAAATGACCACTACCAGAGCAAAGTGCTGCGGCCATGATGAAGAAGCCCTGCTCGAGTGAGGCACATTGGAGCAAGAGTCAGGTGGAGTGACAATGTCCCTTCTCACTCTTTGATCCTGGCAATCTTCCTCTCGAACCTGGGGTAGTGCCCAGCAGGGAACACCAGGCAAAGCAGATATCAGTTCAGAGGGTCCCCATTCAGCATCACAAAACAGAATATAGAAGGTTGGCTTGTAGATGAGATAGACTCTTAGTAACTGACCCAGTGGGGGGATTCATGAAACATGGGTAAGGTGATAAAAGGCACTGGACAGTACCTGAATGACAATCATCCACTACAAAGTCTACACACTCCACTCCAAGAGAGGAGAGCTGGGCATCCTTAGCCCTCAGTCACCAACTGCTGTGTAGAGGGGGAGCCGCTGGCTAGGAGTGCTTGAATACACATAGCAGTGACATCTTGCAGCAGGAGAGGAGGCAAGAATAGAAAATTTCGTATTACCGAGGACATGATGTATAGACGCAGACTGTCTGTGTATTTTATAATATTAAAAGCAACAGGGAGGGGATAAAGGTACCACACTAGGTGCTCTGTTGTATGCTGGAAGCCACATCATTTAATCATTAGGATGTTGCTAGGATGGAGGTATTTTTGGTTATTTTATAAAAGAAAGTCTTCAGAAAGTGAATTAACTTGCTCTGGGTCACATCATTGTGTATCCAAGTAATCTGTGGAGCAAGAATATTATTCCAGATGTCTGGGTTTAAACATTTGCCCCAATATTATCACGTGGCCTCATTGTGCAAGTTACAAAACACAAATAACCCATGGCGGTAATGAATACTTACAATAGTCTGAAAGAGCAGCAAGGTTATGATTCTAGACCTTCTCCTCTTTCTCCCATGCCCACAGAGGTGAGGGGTCCCTGGAGGCAGCAAGGGCAAACATGGAGACACCATAGAAATAAAAATTAGAAGGAAAAGTAAAACTGTACCATCCAGTGAACAGAGGAGTTTCCTCCCAGAACCCCCCTTTTGTTTAGGTCCAAGGATGTGAGATACCCCGCTGGAGCAGTGGAATGACATGAATCTAGGAGTCCTGGGGGAAGCAACTTTATTGGGAATAATTTGGGGGGGGGGAGTGTGATTTCTTACTCTTTATTTTAATTGTTAATATTAGATAGGTGCCCAGTTTGGGACTGGGTTTGTCTTCTGCAAAGGGAGCAGAAGCTAGAAAACTAAGGTCAGGTTGGGCTGGGCCGTAAGGGATCGGCTCTAGGAGACATGGTTCTGCCTAACTCACCGGGTTCTAGGTGAGGATAACTTTGAGGTTTCTACATTGACTGGCCCAATCCATAATGATAGGTAGACCTTCCTGTGTAGTCAGGAAGAGCCACTTGGCTGAAATACCCAAGAACCTCACAACAGAAGAATTTCCTATCATGCTTGCTAAACTCCATTTAAGAAAGCATGAAAGGATGAGTCACATTTTATTGTATTTTATTGTTAAATGTTTATTTTGAGAGAGGGAGATACAGCCTGAGCGGGGGAGGGGGAGAGGGAGAGAGAGGGAGAGTGAGAATCCCAAGTGAGAATCTCTGTGTTGACAGCACAGAACCCAACATGGGGCTCCATCCCACAAACCATGGGATCATGACTTGAGCTGAGAGCAACAGTTGAATGCTTAACTGACGGAGCCACCCGGTCACCCCTGATGAGTCACATTTTAGAATGGTCTCCCAACCATGTATGTGGATTATTGGATGGTTCAGATTCAGCCAGATGAGAAATTCATGGATGTGGAATATTTTAATCACCGGTGGTGCCAGAGTACTAAACAAAGATACCTGCTTTAACTGGTTGGAGAAACTTATTAATCCCTGCTATATTACTTCCTGTGTAATAGTCACATCTCCTTCTGTCCCTCACTTATTCCTCCCCTTAAATGTCCCTGAGTGGAAAATTTTGTGGATGGAGGGCACTGCATGTATATTTGCTGCGTCATCTCCCTTTCTTCTTGGGAGTTGGCCTGTCTACTGAGATAGAATGTTCTCCCTCATTTGCAGCCATAGTTAGCCTAGCAGGGAGGCCCTGTTCCTGTGGTCCAGGCCTGGAGGCCAGGAGTCCTGCAGCGGTTCAGATATGAGTCATCCTACGTTTGGGATGCAGCATTAGAAAGTTGCTTATACTAGACACAGGACATGTTATCCTATATTAGCTTTATCAGCAATATTGGCAATATTTTGCTTATCTATCTGCCTGTTTTGTCTTCATTTTAAATTGGTTTATAACTTGCAAGAAGGAGGGGTAGAATTTACCAAATCTCCTTGAATCTGAATAATACAAAAAAACCCCACATATTCTTTCTTTTTCCAGATTTTACTTGGAAATGATATTCTATAATTTTATGCCACAGATATTAAAAAAAAAAAGAAAAGAAAATGTATCTTGTTCTTTCTGGACAATGTGTATAATTATTTGTTTTCTCTCTTTCTCTCTCTCTTTTTTTTTAGCTCACCTACATAGGTTTTTATTTTTTTTGTTCAATATTCAGGATTCTTACCCTCATACATAGGAACTAATTCATGACTGCAATTATAATATTGTATTGTTCCTTGGTAATAAAAGCTGTATATAAACTATTATTTTACCAAATCACAGATCTTTAAAACCTTCTAAATAAACTAAAAATTTTAAAGGAATGTAGATTATACAAAAGTAGAGTTTTTCTTATTATTTGTTTCCTTAAGCATTTCTTGTACTTGGGGAAAGTATGTTTATTTATTTATTTATTTAAAAAATTTTTTTTTCCAATATATGAAATTTATTGTCAAATTGGTTTCCATACAACACCCAGTGCTCATCCCAAAAGGTGCCCTCCTCGATACTCATCCCCCACCCTCCCCTCCCTCCCACGCCCCATCGGGGGAAAGTATGTTTAAAAAGATCACCCATCATCTCATTGTTGAGAGGTGATCGCTGCTAACATTTTCATATATCTCTTCCTAGGCTATCTTCAATATATGAACACAGAACACACACACACAAAACACACACACACCAGAACACATACACACAACACATGCAACGCACACACACAGACACAGACACACATGCCACAGTCTACTATCTTTCAGAGAAAGAAATTTAATCCCAGAGAAGTGGTTGGTTATCAGACTAAATCAAGTCTTTTGTTGTCAATGTGAGATAAAAATCAGAGCCCTTACATCAGTTTTTTGAAATGGCTCAAGAAATCTTTTTTAGTGAAATACCCTTAAATATTGAAGGATCAGTAAATTGGCATTAACTTTTTAAAAAGTGCTAACTGGAAGTCTGTTTTGACTACATGCTCTCCAAGGTTCCTCATTAAAATGATAAATACCAAAAGCAGGATGGTGATTTAGTGACAGCCCTAGGAGAGAAAGGTAAATCTCACCAGGATAACACATTTTGGGGGACCACGCACCAGTGCACTTTGGAGAAGTTGCAGCTTACCGTAAGAGACAAACTGCGAAGGTACTGCTATTTCTCAGAAGGACAAAGGATGAGAGGAAAACTGGATTAAATTAGGTCAATTGGGAGATCGTATCTTAAATGACATCTGACAGAGAATTCTGTGTGGAAAATGTACTATCACCAGACGTAGAATGATTTTATGATTTGTATTTTTCGGTTGGATCATGATACAGAAAAATGCCATATTTAAGCCCGGCGGAATGGTGTTTAGAGCTGCAACGTGTACAAAGTACCTCTCCCTACAGTCTACTTCCTCAGCATATTGAGTCTCAGTCTCTAAACCACTTTCAATCTGACAATGCTAGGCAAAGAATTCTAAATAAAGAGGAAGAAACACAAATACATCACAATTCAATTGCGTTGGGTATTTTTCACCTATAGAATGCCATGTGCTTTCTAAGTCTTGTTTTTGTTTTTACTTTTTGCCATATATGAATAGCTTTGTAGTTATAACTTAATTTTATATAGCCAATGTTTCAAAAATATTTGAGATCTTTTCAATGGTCATTCATGGACCTTCATTTGGATATTGGGCAGCATACGTTCATTGTCCAGAGGCTGATAACTGCTCCAAACATTATTCCAAGAGTTATCTGCTGATGTGACCATATGTAGTGGGTGTAGCATTTGCTGGGTTCATTAGGCAGAATTATTCTCTTCCTTCAGGACTGATGCATCTTAGATGGGCATCTTGATAGGAATGCTGTAGAAAGTGGATTGAATAATCTGTTTTATAATACAATGGAGAATGGTATTTTTATCAATTAAAAGCATATATATATGCTTTTTTTAAAAAGTAGCTTCATGCCCAGTGTGGAGTCCAATGCAGGGTTTGAACTCATGACCATGAGATCAAACTTAAGCTGAGATCAAGAGTTGGATGCTTAACTGACTCAGCCACCCAGGTGCCCCAGCACATGTACATTGTTTTTAAATGCTATTTTTTTTCTGAGAATATTTATAAATAAATGTATATTTATTATAGACTGGGAAATTACAGAAGAAAAAGCTCTCAGGAGAAACTTTAGTCTTGAATGGTCACAGCCTAAATCCTGGATCACCACCGAGTATGTGTTAAGCCTTCTATGGCTAAACACACACACACACACACACACACACACACACACACACACACACACACACATGCAATTTCACATAAACATGCAAGCATAAGTTTATGGTCTATACTATTTATAACTTTTTAAGTCATCCTTTGAAATGTGAACATTTATCCATGTCATCAAATATTCTTTTAAAACATAAATTGTAATGGAGGACGAATATCCCTTGCTATGGAGTTTTCATCATATTTATGTTTGAAATTTAGGCCATCCCATCTATAAGTTGTTTCTCTTTCTCTTCTTTGTAACTAGCCCTATGGTAAGTATCTTTATCAATAAATAATTGTCTATTTATCTTTGACTACTTCCTCACAGTAAATCACTAGCAGTAGAATTAGGAAGGCAAAGATCATGAAGATATATTAGGGACCTTAATGTATACTGGTGTATTTCCCATCAAGAAGAATGTAGCAGATAACACTTCTACTAGCTGCATATAAAAATCCACTTTCTCATAACTTCATTACGACCAAATATTACCCTGAACTATAAAAATAATTGCTTATATGATGGGTTAGGAATGCCACTCTTGGTTACAGCGCCTTTCTTTGATATGCATATCATTTGAACTCTGAGAAATATTTTCATTGTCCATGTATATTTTTCCTTTTGTACATCAGGTCTTCACATTTTGCCAAACTTCCTACTGGCATATACGTGCCTTTATGGAAGAGGATTTTATATATTAGGAATAATGACCCATTGTCTGTTATTTATGGTGTACCAATTTCCTTCTGGTTTGTGCTTTTCAGATCCTGCTTTTGGCAGCTTTTGTTGCATAAACATTTTAAATTGTTATGTCATCAAGCCCATCGATCTTTTACTTTATGTTCTCTTTCTTTATCTCTATGCTTGGAAATGCTTTCCCTGCTCTGAGACAGACATTTATCTGGTACAACACATAAAACAGTGTTTTACAACTGGTGCTCTTTTTAGTGGTCTCTTCTGGAAGTCTGGTGAGTGAGCGAGCAGGGATGGGGTGCGGTGGGGGGGTGGGCGTGGCCAGCAAGCAAGGTGTGGGGGAAAGGAAGTGGGCTCGGTGAGTGAACAAGGTGAAGGCAGAAAGGTAGGAGAGGAGTACTGCGGAAGCTGAGGAGGAGATGCCACTGAGACTTTCACTTCTGTTCATGCTCCGAAGGCTTTTCTTCTTCCCATTAAGTACAAGCAGCAAAGACGGGTGAGAGGAAGGAAGAACAAATCAGTGTGCCGTGAATGACTGTCCTTTGGGAGGACTGGAGGATGAGTTGTATCTGTCACTGTTGCAGCCTCTGGCATTCCTCTTGGGCACCGTCCCTCGCAAGCAGCCTGGGGTCTCTGCTAGCCCCTCTGCTTGCTTCTTATCCAGTTGGGAATGGGAGGGGGCACCGGGGGAGAGAGATAGGTGCACAGAATACAAGGTCAGCATCTTGAGTTGGATAGTTTATGAGAGGGAAAGCCATTCTTCAGGGTCTCCCACTTACCTCCACCTGCTCATCTTCCTGCCTTTGCTGAGCCAGAAGTCAAAACACATGTTCCAGGCTTTCACTCACAATAAGGGATACAGCACTAATGGGAGCTCATCCAGGTGAGGGAGGGATCATCACTCAAGAATGAAGTGTAAGGGATCAACCAGAAAAGACTGGAAATCTGGGTGATGTAGAATTTGAGCCCCCAGGTGGCCATCTGTGCCTCCCATGAGGCTGGTCTTGTCATCCCGATCAAAACTGAAATCACCATCAAGATAAATAAGGCTTGATCTTGGCAGCCATGATCAGAGAATGATCTTTGTGCCGTGGGAGTTATTCTTGGGATTATGCACGTAATCAGTGGAGAAAATGAGAATTGGGGAACAGAACAGTGTTAGAGTAGATATGTCACCTTTACTTTCCCTTAAGTGGCTGAGGTCCTTGCAGAGTATTTAGCTGAGTCCTCCTTTAGTGTGAGAACAAGGGAGAGCCTTTGATGTTGGAAGGCAACTGTCTCTTGTACTTATTTGTACCTGTTGTGTTGCAGAAGGGATAAGGCACAAGCTGGTCTTAACCAGCAAAGGTCCCAGGAAAGGGAAAGGGACAGCACTGGTGTGCATACCACTCTCCATATCTGTAAGAATCTGACACTAGACATACGAGATTTCTCCATGTATTTGTATCAGTTCATTTATCTGGCTCAGGAGAGGATAGATCTTTATAGGAATTGGAGCATATGTTTAGGAGGGTCTGATTTAAAACACAGATTTACTGGAGAGGGATAAATTCACCCTGGGGCTCCTGCACAGATATCTCCTCCCAAAGGTCTTTGTAGATGTTGCTGGTAGAGAAACTCCTACACCTTCTTCACTCTTGCATGAGTAGGGTTAACCATCCCAGGGTGTGTGGAGCTGGAGATTCATCGTTGTGGTTCCCAATAACTCTCTTGAATTCTGATGCATATTCCTACTCTGGTCAAGCCCAGTGTCCTGGGTGAGGTAAGGACTGAGGCAGCAAGTCAAGAAGCAGACTTATGCGGGAAGCCAGAGAGTAGGCACATGCCTTTTGCTTTCCAGGGGTGGTAACTGGAGAGCAGAAAGATAAGCCATGCAACTACATAATTTATTACATATATTGATTTGACCTGAGGAAGTGGGAGAAACTATAGGCCAGCGGAACCCAGAAGCTCTCGAAGAACACAGGCTCCTGGGCTCTTTTATACATAATTTATCTTCTTTATGTCTTCCTTCTTTTTTTGTGGCTGAAAACCTCCATTGTCTCCCCTGACCTTTCTCCATGGTGCAGCTGGCTAGATAATTAGAACTCTACCTCTAATTAGTCTTTATTTAATTTACATGTAGATTTATTATCATAATATCGTTATCATAAAGTAACATAGAATGGAGTAAACACTCTAAACTACTCTACAGCTATAGCCTTACTTAGTGACATACTATTCTTGGCTCACCTTACCTGCTTTTGTGATCCAAAGAATGAAAACTATTTTTTCAATTCTGCATGTTTTCTCTCCTTTTTTTTTTTTTTTTTTTTTTTTTTTTTGTGGTCTCTCCATCTGGACATAACCTAGCTCATTAGTACAGTTTCCTTTGAAATTGCTAATTTAACTCTTCCGTGCCCACTACATTCTACCACAGAATAGTAGGCTATATTTCTTAAGCTTTACTTCATACTGGAACCACCCCTGGAGGTGAGACCCAAGCTTCAGTGTTTGTTTGCAGCTCTCCAGGTTGTTTAAATGGGCAGCCTATGGATTTGAGAGCCAGGGGACCAGACGCTTGCTACTCAAAGTGTGTGCCTCAGACCAGCAGGGTGGAACATCACTGGAGCTTGCTAGAAACGCAGAATCTCAGGTGCCACTCCCATCTTGCTAAGACCAAATCTGCAGGGAAATGAGATCCTCGGGTAATTCATAGGCACGTTGATAATTAAGAAGACTAAACCCTGTCTCCAATCACTATGTCACAATCCTTTCCATCCTCTTCAGCCAAAGATCAATAGGAATACACCTGAGTCATACCAGGTTAAGTTTATTTATTTAGTTACAATGTGAGAAAGTGCACCTCAGAGAAACCAGGGGGGCATCTAGGTAAGAGGGAGTTGGGAGACTGGGAGAAGCTTCTTATAGGATTGGGGATTGCTTCCACCTTGCCTTCCTGGTAGCACCCAATGCAGAACTTGTCTCTGCTCTCTTGAACTCTTCTGGGGGACAGGTATTTATGGCATACACAGAACAGTGTAATTTAACAGTGAGGGATGCTGGTCAAAGAGGGGAAGAGCTCTGATGTAAGCAAGCCAGTATATTTACAGTGTTTAACTAACAGTCAGCCACATCACACATGGGCTTACGTTAAGCTGAGTGACATAGTGCTATAAAGAGTTTTTTTGGTAGCAACAACTCGACACATTAAACACTGATCTTGACCACTCTTGCCCTGACTTCAAGAAAACCTTGCCAACCTGAGCTGGCCCTGCTGAACAAGCAGGCAGGCTCACCTCCAAGAAGCGCAGAATGCAGTTGTCAGGGGTTGAGTGGAGGGGAAATGAAAAGTTGCTGATCAATGGGTGTAAAATTTCAGTCACGCAAGATAAATGAGTTCCAGAAACTTGTTGTATGGGATTACGGCCATAGTTAACAATATTGGATTGTGCACCTAAAAATCCAGGAGGGTAGATCTCGTGTTAACTGTTCTTACCCAATAAAATAAAAACAATAAAAAATTTGGAAGGAAAAGTAGGGGTCTCTAGATGAAGAGTGTTATGAGGGAGTTCAGAGACTATTCCAGTGTGGGAAGTTACCCTTGTTCTCTCTCCACAAGGAAGGAGCCCCTGGATGCATCTCCCCTAAAGACCGTGATGTTTTTGAACTTAGGGCCTGAGGTCCAGTTTCACCTGACGGTTGTTGGCAGGACCTGAAGACAAACTCCAGTGGCATTAGGGATGTCCTGTAGAAGATGGCAGGGTGGCAGAACTGCTTAAGAGATGACTTTGGCCGTGTCCAGAGCCTCACCTCCTCCGTATTTTCTGTGGGAACTAGAATTCTAGGTTTCCCATGGCAGCAGATTACCTAGGGCAGGTCCGGACGTCCAGGCAGCTCCCACTGGATCTCCTAAAAGACAAAAGGGTTCCATATGAAAGCTTTGGGATGGGCTTTCTGTTAGGGGCGAGGCATGGGCCACATCATGGCACCGTGTAGACCATCAAGGTCAGAAGGTTTCACAGGCAGTGCTACTTGAGGTCTTGGGCTAATTTGCCAACAGCAAATATTACATCAGCGATAAAGCCAGTCCTGACATCCTGGATCTCTGTAACTGGACATCATCCAGAAGTGGATGTGCTCCACACATGCAACCTCACCTCTTCCACAGAAGCTGACTTTCCTTCCCTTTCTACCAGTAATAGAAGAAATGAGACAGAAGCTCAGGAGAAGAGGGAGGAGAGGGGAAGCATTAAGAGCGAGCAGCTATTATTAATAGAGAAATATGGCTGCTTTCTGATCAGATACAGGCAATCCCACAGCAGCCTTGCAGTGCCCCTGGCTTACACCACTCCAGTTATCACCGAGGTTCAGCATCAGCTTGTCAAAGACAGTCCACAGTGTTTTTAGTCTATCACTTAATCAGTTATCAGACTAACCATCTAATAATCAAGCACATCTATTTTTTTATATTGCCCAAACAGCTATCCATGTAATTTTTGTCAAACACCTGGCTAAAGGCAAGACCCAGTATCCTGAAAGAAAGCTATGGTCTCTGACTGCTGCTTCCTAGGCATTGCCCTTTTCTCTGCTGAGTGATTACAAAACACTCAAATGCTTTCTTATCAGGGACTTATACAGTGGTGATTATAGCTACGATAACTGAGTTTTGCTCTACCCTGGGCGCTTTACAAAGATCTCATTTTATTTACTGTCAGACCTCTAGGTGGGGACAGAGTCCCAGAAACTCTTGCAGATTTTTTAGCCGGGTTTGGAGACTCAGAACCAGGATCTGGGCTATAGGACCTTGTGGAAGGTGTGGTCTGAGTGAAAGTTGTTTTACGTGTGGCCGTTATTTCCATCATGCTTCGTAGTCTGGGGCTCACTACAGACTCTTTCTGGGTTTATGCCTCCTCTCTGTTTCCCTCACTACCTTTCTGGTTTCTTTCTCACTAGGATATTTGTGATGATGTAAATGTAGTTTCATTTTCAAATGTCTCCCCTGCTCTTTCAGCTGTGTTTCCTTTTAAAGTCTTTGCAATGGACCAATTTGCTCTTTTGATTTTTTTGAAATCTATTTTTACCGAAGTCTTTGGAACAGCTGATGACTCTCAGTGTTCTCTTTCCTTTTCTCTTTCTTCTTTAGATTAAAAATTCCCTGTTTCTAGTCTAACGGAGTGATTTGTAACATCCCCCAAGTTATACGGTGTCAAGATTAGACGTAGAGTGTGTTTTAACATTATTATGCATCATTAGTTGTTATAACTTCTAAAAGATGATTCTTCCCCCTCCAAATGAGATCTTCCTGAAGCTGAAAAGTCCCACGAGAGGTTTTAGAATGCAAGGTCTTAGACTCTTGACTGTGGGGCCCGGCTGCGTGGTTTCAATGGTCAGCTGCACTTAGTATCAGCTGCATGATTCGGGGGAGTCTCTTTACCTCTCTATGTCCCAGTTTCAGCATCTGCAAATGAGAGCAAAATATCAGCCTCAACCACCGACATAGTAATTGGGAGCGCTAAATGAGTTATGCCATGCAAAGCATTTAAAACAGTGACTGGTGAAATTCAGCACACCAGTGACGCATCCCATAAATGTGTGTTGAGTGCCTGTCAAGTCCCAGATATTGTTCTAGGTACCAGTGAGAAAACAAACAAATACATGTGTATCTTAGCTAGTGTTGACAACTGTCGTGAAGAATGATGGAGCAGAGAAAGGAGATGGGCACACCCACACACATTTCTATATGAGATTTATTTTAAGGAACTGGCTCACACAAGTATGGAATTGTGGGGGCCGGCAAGTCTCAACCCTGTGGGGCATGCTGGAAAGTCAGGGAGGAATTCAGGTTATAGTCGTTAAGTCCAAAATTTGTAGGACAAGTCGGCAGGCTAGAAACTCAGGCAGGGTTTCTATTTAACACTTTTGGGGCAGAATTTGTTCTTCTCTGGGAAAACTCAGTTTTGTTGTTAAGGCCTTCAGACTGGTTGGATGAGACTCACCTACATTATCAAGGGTAATTGTTGCTTAAAGTCAACTGATTGTAGCTGTTAATCCTATCTACAAAATACCTTCACAGCAGCATCTAGATTAGCGTTTGTCCAAACAACTCATTACCGAAGCCTAGCAATGTTGACCTATGAATCAGCCACCACAGGAGAGGTATGTTCCCTTCTGTTAGAGGGTCAGACGTGAGCTCTCTGAGGAGGTGTTATATGAAATGAGATCCAAATAAAGTTAAAAGAGGGAGCGTGCAGACTGGAGACACAAAACCAGAGAGGAGCATCCTTGAGATGGGGGAATCTAAATACACATTGGCTGTCATTGGTAAGGGTCTCCCACTTACCTATGTGTTGATAATAATTTTGCATCTTTTTGGGGGGGGTAAGTTACTCCATTTCCATCATATCTCTTAAAATCTTCAGATTTATACATTAACCCATTCAGTTGCTTGAAGTATCTCATTGAAAGTATCATATAGGGGCGCCTGGGTGGCTCAGTCGGTTAAGTGTCCGCCCTCAGCTCAGGTCATGATCTCATGGTTTGTGGGTTCGAGCCCCGCATCGGGGCTCTGTCCTGACAGCTCGGAGCCTGGAGACTGCTTCGGATTCTGTGTCTCCCTCTCTCTCTCTGCCCCTCCCCCGCTTGTGCTCTCTCTCTCTCTCTCTCAAAAATAAATAAAAATGTTAAAAAAATTAAAAAGAAAGTGCCATGTAAAAGGATAAAGTGATGACATGTGATCACTTGCGAAGTCCAGCTTCTGCGCATCATAATGACGCCCCCTAGTGGTGCTCACTTACTTTGTTTCCACCACAGGAAGTTTTGTTTCGCCCTGGAATCTTCGTACAGAGTATCCGTATTATTAAGATGATTCAACAAGAAATCAGACTTGGGTGACATTTTAGAATTGTTAACATTTGTCAGGAATCCTCACAAACGCACAGCACACACCTGAGTGTGCACACGTTCACACGCCCACACACCCACGTACTTGCTCTTCCTCCCTGCAGTAGTCTTTTCTGTGGTCTTAAATAACCTCATGTGTTCCCAAAAGACCGTCCTTGCTGTTCCCTTACTGTTTGGCTCAACACGCATTGCAGATTTGGAGGTGTCTTCCCAGGGATAATGCCGAAGATTGGGCGAGTTTGTTTGTTGTTGCTTAAACTGAGAGAATGTTTAACTTCTGGAGGATTTCTGCTGCTAAGACTCTCTGCTTTCTGCCCATTAGAGCTTTCTTTCATGTCTCTTCAGCCTGGCTTGCCTGTGAGGTGTTGTGGCTCTGAGGTCGGGGGACAGCTCTTCATGCTGGGAAATTCGAAAACAGTGGGGAGCCTTGTCTTATTCTATGTGGCATGTAACCTTTCACATTATTCTAATAAAAATGACATTTATGATTGCAGCCTTCTGTGAACTTTCAGAAGGCAGTTGTAATAAAATTGCTGCCTGGATTTTAGATAGCGTCTTTAACTTTGAATTGTGTTAACAATATGCCAGAGCCAACGAGATACTGACGCAAAGTTTTCCTTTACCACTCAGAATGCAACCTTGATATTAATGTTTTCTGTCCACCCTGAGTTAAAATCTGTAAAATTCTAGAAAACAGAACAAGTTTTGAAAAAAATGAAAGGTCATATCATAGGAGGGTTTTTTTGTTTTGTTTTGTTTTGTTTTGTTTTGTTTTGTTTTGTTTTTTCTGGGTGAGGTTTGTAGCATAATTTTGTTTCTCCAAAGGATCGAGATGGTGCCTACTGGAGCTTACCTGAACAAACTCTCTGAACCTTTTGAAATTACCCCTTCAGTCTGAAATCACCTCTTCTGAAGGATCAGAATTTTCTGCCTTGGTTACCTGGAAGCTGACGTTTCCCCTGAGTCAAAAGGATATGTTGAGGTTTTTAAGCAGGGGTTCACTCCTCTGATATTAATGAACCACAGTGACCACCCACATAGCTTCCATGTTTGTTAGCTTTACACAGACACGTCTGTGGTAGCATCTAAACATCAAACTGTAAGCACCCATTGATACTGAATGTCATTTGATCAGTTGCTTTCATGGTATCTTAAAAACAGAATCAAACTCACCTTTATCTTCCCTATTTTGTCCGTTTCAGATTGCCTGTCAGAGCTGCCCTGGATTTTTCAATGAGATCAATTAATTGGTCTGCCTCTAAGACTTGCTTTAGGTTTGATCACAACAGTTATACCCTCCATGATGTTCCCAGTTGTTTTGCGATCCACGAAACATGCCCTACGGATGCTTTTGTCCTAAGCTCACATAGTCCCCTTAGGAAGGTCATGCTCACAATTAATGATTCCAAAGGCCTTTGGCACCTGAGATACTTGGCATTCTGTGAAATAAGATGTATTTTTATGCTGTTTCTCATTAATTATTACTGGAGTGCTGGAATGGTTTTCCCTAAATGGTTTTGGTGAATGTTGCGATCATGTTTTTTCTCCAAGTCCTGCATTTTATGAGAAAGCTGAGTAATTTGAGTAAGACCCGAAGCCTGAATCGTGGCCTCTTAATACTTGCAGGGAAAGTTTTACCTCTTCATTTAAACTGGTCACAAATCCGTATTTCTTCTCTCTCTTTTCTCCTATGTTTGTCAAGAATGGCTCTCTTCAAACTCAGCCAGGAGCAAGCCAAACCTCCTAAAGGAAATTACAGTGAGAAGGGAGGGGAGAGGTGACAGTTATCAGCTCACAATATGACAAGAGCATCCGTCATGTCTGCTTTGAGGCCAGGGTCTAGGTAGAGGGAAAAAGGAATAAAGCAAATAGAAGTACGGAGGGCTTAAATGGTGTCTCAGTAAGCACAGCGGTTGTTAACCTCTGACTGGGACCCTGTTTCCTTTGCCCTCCTTACACCTGAGGTTGTCATCAGGTTTCTTCCTGGACCAGGGAGAGGTGCAAAGCTCTCCCATCAACAGCTCCTTTGGGTTCTCTCTCATGATTTTAATTTTTAATGTTTAATAAGAACTTTTATTACCTTAGCTAGCATGATGTTTCATGATCAAATAGTTATTCAAGGATATTCCATTCACCATGAGAAGAATATGCTCTTTGTTGAGGCTGGCCCAAGGGCAAGAAAGTGATTAATGACAGTCTTGAATTCAACCTGTGGGCTAGAGCCAAGCTGAGCTCACCAATAGCCTAAATTGAGCCATCATAACCAACCTGCAGAAATATAAGGAAGAAAAACAATGCTGTTATAAACCACTGAATTTGAGGGTGTTTTGTTACATGAGGTTATTACAGCGATAGCTGACAAATACAATCACAAATTGAGGAAACATTGATGTTCTTATGACACATATTTTAATTTTGACAAATTGTTATCAGACTTCTAGTTTTTCACAAATTTATCTAGATTGTAACTCTTTGGAAGTCAGAAACAATATCTATTTGAATGGTGGTCTTCAAATAAATATTGGCCATTAAATCAATGCTCAATAAAAATTTACTGACAGTGAAGTATGAAACTGTCCTACTTTCTTTTTATGAAAATTATTCTATCACTTTAGCTGATAATTACTAATAATTTCTTTGCCTTTTCTGCAGTTACGATCTCAATTACTAGTGTAACTCAGAAAGTTACCAAACTCTATTTTGAGACACAATCTCGAAGGACTTTGCAGGTCTGATAAGGTCTTAGCCTCTAATTAATTAGCATCCCTGTGAAACACCAAAGCTAGAATAGAGAATAACATTGCACATTTCTTTTCTGTTTATGCTTGTTAGCCAGAAAATAGATCACTCCTCAGGTCTGACTCAGTTATTTGCCAAACTCCATTTTACCCATTGGAGACAAATGGGCATGCTTCTTGAATGAACCACTAGCTTATAATGGCATTCTGGGAAGTAATAATTAGAAAGCTTCAGCTGTATTAAGAAAAAAAAACATGGTGTGGAAAAATTTGAACTACTTTAATTAGAGAATGCTTTGTCATAAAATTAGTTTTTGCTTCTCTTGAAATATCAGCTTATTCTCTGTATTACACCAGCATTTATTAAATGAAAACCAATAGTGGATATGCAAAAAGAAACTTTGGTTTTAGGTTTTCTATCTTTGAATCATGTGACTGTATTCCTTCTTTAAAATTTTTATATAATTTAATGTAAAGTTTATGACTTAGGATAGAAACTAAATTGGGGAGCTCAGGCAGAATTTCACACCTTTACACGATTTACATAATTTTATATGCTTAGCATAATAGCTGGTATCTTATGACATTTAGTAAATATTATCTGAAAGTAACATTTTCGGGTGAGGTAAAATCTTGACCCTAAAGCCTTACCTAATGTCTACTTGCTGATTTTGTTGTTCATAGCTATTGCTTTATTTTAGGCAATGGCATAATTTATGTTTAAATGTTATTATTAGGGAAGAGAATTAGCAAGAATATAGATGATTTATATACTGATTGCATGACAAGAAATTGGTTTATTAGTATCATAAAAAGGAGGAATACAGATGTAAATCCCGTTTGGATTTCTGTACAACTCTTCACATCATCGTTAAACAGCTTATTAATATTGACGTGAGGTCATCTCAGTTGGCATCAATTTTTATCATTTTGTAAAAGTAAGCCTTGGGAAGGTCCAATTTCAGAAAACATCCTAAAATGGAATTCTTAAGTTTCCAATGAGCAGGCAATAATATAAGTACCTAATTCAATTTTCTGTTCTTACCATGTATGAGTGTGTTTTGAACACCCAGCTATATCTCTCCATGGGCAGGTGCAAGGGGTTGAGGGGGATGGTTATCTCTGAGAAGCATGTACTGAGAATTAATTAGCTAATGGGTGAAAAGTGCTCTCTTTATTTGTTAACTGCCATTTATTGAAATCTGGGGTTATAAGAAAAATATATACATGGGGTGCCTGGGTGGCTTTGTCAGTTAAGCATCTGATTCTTGGTTTTGGCTCAGGTCATGATCTCATGGTTCTGTGGGATCAAGACCCATGTCGGGCTGTGCTCTGACAGTGCAGAGCCTGCTTGGGATTCTCTCTCTGCCTCTCCCCTGCTCATGCTCTCTTTGTATCTCAAAATAAACTTTAAAAAAAGAAAAAAGAAAAAAAATATATTGCTGCCTCTTGTATATTGTCTTTTATTTCTTATGATCTTGAAAACCTCTCTCCCTCATCCTTATCCAGTTAATTTTATCATTGCATTGAAGATCTGCCTGCATGAAATTTATTTTTTTAATGACTTAGAAGATTAATTAGGATGAACAGAGTATATTACTTTTCCTCTTGAGTAGGTAGAAAATGAGGTCAGCAATCGAAGTCTTGGCTGACTTCATTTTGTGTACTGTGAACCCAAGAGGCTCTACTCTTGAACCGAGGGATCAGTCTTTTTGGCTTCTCTGAGAAGCATGAGGGCACACATCATCACTATCTCAGCTCCAGAGCCGTCACTCGGCCAAAATGAGAGAACAGCTTGAAGGTTTGCCCCTCCTTTCCATTGCAGTGTCCTTCTTTCTTCAGGCACTCAATTACTTAAATTACAGAATTGGCAGTGGCTTTTCAATTTTAGAAAGCTAATTGAATGTAGTCTTATAAGATGCAAGACCTGTGATGCTCCAGGCCCAGGAAGTAGAGGAGAGGGAATTCAGTGTGTGTGTGTGTGTGTGTGTGTGTGTGTGTGTGTGTGTGGCAGGGGGTGGGGATGGGGGTTGTTGCTGCCCTGGAAATTTCTGTTTTGGATCATTTATAAAGGAAGTATGGTAGTCCACTGCTGGAGTCCACTTATTGATAATATGGATGATAATATTGAAGATAAGATAGTTGTAAATAAAGCAACATTAGAGCTTGTAGTAGTGTTTTGGCTCAGGCTACTATAGTAACAAAGTACCATAGACTGTGTGGCTTCAACAACAAACATTTATTTCTCACGGTTCTGCAAGCTGGAAGTCCTAGATCAGGGTGCCAGCATGAATAGCTTCTGCTGAAGGCCCACTTCTGATGAGGGTTAAAGACTGCCTTGTGTACTCATATGGCAGAAGGAGAGTGAGCTAGCCCTCTGGCGTCTTCTTATAAGGGCTGTAATCCCGCGTGTTGGCTACACCCTCATGACCTAATTACCTCCCAAAGGCCCACCTTCAAATATTATCACATTGAAGTTAGAGTTTCAACGTATGGAGTTTGGGGGACACCGATGTTAGGTCTATTGCAAGCAGGAAAAAACAACAACCGTTTCAAAATCCCAAATAGTACTTTATAAACACACACACACACACACACACGCAAATATGTATATGTCACGACATTGGATGATTTTAGGAAATGAGGACAGGAATTCAATAATGGCAATTCACTAGGTGGCAACTCTAGTGACTGAGATGTATGCATGTGCGGGTGTTCTAACGATAAAGTCTTGACCAGATCAGTCTTACTGTTCCCTTGTCTTGGCTAAACTTTAGGCAGATTTCTTCCTGACTGTAGGCCCCTGACCTTCCTTTTCTTAGAGTATTTTCTTTAGAACAGTTGCAACTGAAAATTCTTTCTCTGCTCCTTGAAATGTATGCAAATCTTCTTCCAGCCTCATTCCAGCTTTACAACCCCGGGAGTGTCTTCCTCAGGGACCCGAGGAACCATCTCTTTGAAACTTAAACATCAAATAAGGTAGCATCTCTATGCCCCTGTCTCCTGTCTCTGTGGGAGGTAGGAGCCTAACTTGGGTGGATGCCAATTAGCAAACACAGAGGGTGTATTTGCAGCAAAAACCATTTGCAAACTCGGCAATGACTTAAACGTGCTCAACCCATCCTATTGATCAACCTCACCCTTGATGCCCTCCAGTACTTTTCCATCAGCTTACCCTAGTGCTTGAAACTTTCCTGCCTTTTGATTCAGTGCTGTTAGTTCAGTTAGTTTTTATTGCCTGTTGCAATAGCTTCAATAATGTCTTCCTTGCCTGCTTACCTTGATCCAGTGCAGGTTTTGCTTTGAGATTCTACACGTTCTAAAATTGAAATAAGAAAGTCCATAGAGATAGAAAGATAGAGAATAGATAAAGAAGACCGAAGAAACTTTCGGGAGATTGTAGGTGGACGTTGTGGCATTATTATATACTTACACTATATACACACTGGAAAATACGTGGCAGTCTACATGCTAAACATAATTCTGGTCAGAAAAGAAGCTTAAATGGAATATAAGAGCTCAGAGAAAATACAGAATGGTTGTAGTTGTAGATAACATGTGGCTTCCGTTCCTTAGAATTCCTCAGGAAATACTCCATATTAGAAGATGGTTTGAAAGGAAGAATTGCTAAAGACTTAAAACTTTACAAAAGAGCCATCGTTTCTCTTGTTTATGACAATATTTTTTCTAGATAACCACTGTCATGTGTGCTGATATAAAAATACCACATTTGCAGCAGAGGAATGCAGATCTTATCAAACATATAATTAAAGAAAAAATACATATTGTAGTGAATCTTGTACAGTGAGATAATTAACCTCTCAGGATCACATCAAGATACTGTTTTAAAAAGAGATTTCTAAATAGCCATTTTCCTTGATATATAGCTACTAAATTTATCACATTATCATATTGTGGACTAAAATATCTAACAATGTTTTCCTTTTTATTTTCAATAAACTGTTAGCCAACTGATGTGATTCAGGTGTAGAACTCGGTTTTTTGGGAAGCAGAAAAAAGTAGCAATTCCTCTTCTTAAGACCCATACAGTTTAATAGTGGAAATTCCTATACAATTTAATAGTTTATGCCATACAGTAAATGACCTAGGAGCCTATACTGGAAACTCAGGTTCTACCAATCCATTATGCCCTCCTTGCCACCCTTAAAATAATGCAACCCACCCGTACAGATGTTCATAGATCTGTCGCAAGTAGCTTCATACATTCATTCATTTAGTGACTATTTGATCACCAACTATGTGCCAGCGTTGTTTGGGGTGTTGGGCTATAGTGGGAACCAAAGAAGATGAAGTCCCCACTGTCTAGTGCAGGAGATAAATGATAAACAAATGTAAAATACATTTACAATATACACAGTTGGTGCTATGTGCTATGAAGAATATGGCAGAATGAGAGTGATGGGTGATGGAGGCAAGGTAGTCATAGAAGCCCTCTTCAACAAGGCCACTGAAGTATATAGATGACGTAAATGAGGGCACAAGCTGGGAAAAACTGGAAGGGAGAAGTCAAGCCCTGAGTCAGGAAGAGTATGCATTAGGAATAATAGCAAAAAGGCCGGTGAGCCTGGGAGCCACGCTCTAGAGAGCAAGGAAAGACGGGCGCAGAGTAGAGTTGGAGCCGTAGTCTGGGGCCAACTCAAGTGGACCTTGAAAGCAAGGCAAGGGTTTCGAATATGACTCTAAATGTGATGAGGAGCCTTGGAGGTTTGAATGGTATGCTCTGAACCAATGAACGTTTTATAAGGATGACTAGTGGAAGAGGGGACAGATGAGGCAGACAGGGACCTAGTCTGGAGGAAAGTATTGAAATCATCCAGGTACTAAACGATGGTGGCTCAGGTTAGCATTTCTCAACCTTAGGGGTAATGACATTTGAGGCTGGCTAATTCTTTGCTGTGGGGAGCTGTCCTGTGCATTGTGGGATATTTAGCAGCATCACTGATCCCTATTCACAGATGCCACTAGCATCTCTGCAGTCGTGACAATGAAAAATGTCTCCAGACATTGTCAAATATCCCTTGGGGGAAAAATCACTCCCATTTGAGAACCACTGACTTAGACTAAGATGGCAATGGTGGAGGTGATGAGAAAGGTTGGGTTTGGGATATACATTAAAGGCAGAATGGCCACATTTGTTGGTCAATTGAATATGGGGTATAACGGGCAGAGAGGAGTCAAGGATGATTGCAAAATTCCTTATGTAAGGAAGTTCTTTGCAGCTGAGAAGTAGACCCAAGGAGCTGATGGCTGGGGGCTGCCTGCTGGTAGCTAGCAGAAAGTCCTTCTTGAAGGATTCTGGGCAGGACATCTCATTCACTACTGTCTCCAGCAGTCACCTGACCTTCTGTAGCCTCTAGCTGCTCTGTGTTTCCAGCTACTGCGGCTCCTGACAACTATTTCCCCCCAAACTTTTTCCTTCTGTGACTTAGTTTTGTGATTGTCTTTGATAATTTGTATCTATTAGTATATGGAAAAGCAGACTGGACTTCCCAAATTTGACTCTCAGGCCCAGACACTACTTCAGGGACTTACACTGTGGTCTCGGACACAAAATCCAAAAGCAAGAAGTTTGCCTCCACTTTCTGTGCCCATACTGTGGTCTGTCAGCCAGGCCCACACAGTAGGAGATGAAGTCGGATACAAAGTGAGATGGGACAGTCAGAGAAGGAGATCCACAATGTGGATTTTACCAGCTCAAGGAAAACAATTTTTTTCCCGGCACTCTCAGCAGAAGAAAAGCATGGGCCAAGCGATGCATATGCATGGCGTACTTGAATGAAGCAATTTTGATTGATATGGGATGGTTAGAGTCTTTTTTTTTTATGGTTGGAAACAACAATAGACAAGGCTGGCACAGTATCGGGGTGTGAATGGCCTTGGAAGCTGTGCCAAAGAATTCAAATGAAATTCTACAGAATCAGGTGATACCTTTGCAGTTGGGGGTTAAGCTTCTTTCTGCATTTTAGAGAGATGACTCTAGGGGAGGTGCAGGGAGCTTGTTGGCACAGGAGAATGTGTTGTGATTTACTTTTTTGGGATTTGTCACCAGGCAGGAAATGAGAGATAAATAATGCTGAGTCATGCAAATGCCACATAAGGGGGTCGTGCTCAACCCTTCAAAGTGGGTCTCTTCCATTCCTTCTTTCATTGGACCCCTGTTACAACAAATGTCAATGAATGTGCAGAGATGCAAAGCAACATGGCATGTATTGGATGGACGGTCACTTAGTGTTCAATTGTTTGCCCGAACCAAAAACAGTGAATTGTGGTTTTTAGATGTCAAAATATCTTATTGTGGCAGAAGGCAGGAAAATATAAATATGCCTTGTATCTATAGCTTGTAGACATTATAATGAAAATATGGAATAGCGTATCTAATATGTTTTTAAAATTTGTGATTGAAGTGTACTTGACATGCAATGTTATTTAGTTTCAGTTGTACGATATGTTGATCTGACAATTCTACATATTACTCTCTAATATTTTTCACATGAATTCACATGTGCTGTTTTTGACTCCCTCTTAGCCCATTGTCTAGGAGTAATAATAAGTTCAGTAATATAATTTAAATTTTATCGAATATTTAACATGTGCCAAATACCTAGTGTATGCTATTTTCGTTAATTTCCACGAGAATATTTTGAAATAGGTTTTGTTTTTATCTCCAGTTCAGATGAGGACACGGAGACTCAGAAGAACGAGGTCACTTCTCAAGGTCACGGGTGGTTAGTAGCCGACCAAGATTCAAATACACTTCTACAGAATCCAGGAACACCAGATTTTAACTACCTTACTGTCTTTTCAGAGATGAGGCTCTGAAATGGAATGGAAAGGAGGAGAGACTTTTGTTGGAAGGAGGAAAGCTGTAGGAGGAAGAGGGGAGAGTCAGTGACATTGGAGTTCACCTTCCTTGATTAACTGGATTAATGCTGAAGCCATTTACAGAGAAGGGACATGAAGACTGAACTGGTGGATGTGTTGGATATGTGTGCTTATGCAAGGAAATTGGTTTATATTGAACATTTCGATTTTGTGTATCTAAACAGCATAGCTTTTTAAGTCTATTTACCATTTCAGTCTTAAGAGGAGGAAAGTTTGAAATGTCTTAGGGAACTATATCCCTTCAGCACAGAGTCTGATTTCTACGCCAATGACATTTTTCAAGAAGTTATGTTTTTGACCTATGCTCATCCAAACTCAAATTATTTCATAATGGTTTCATGTTCTTGCTAAGGTGTCCATATTTCTCCCTAAAGCGCTGGATAGTTATGCTCTTTCCTGATTGATGTCTTGCCTTTTACCAACCAGACTAAGTGGGAGACAAGACGGATTGGAGCAGAGTTCATTCTCTAACTAGCTGGGGCTCTGTGAGATATAAAACTTCAGTGCTAAACATTGTTCCAGATTCTGCAAGTTTACTCACCTTGGAGAAACACATTATTAACACTTGCATAGAATGCCTTTGGACACGCATCAAAATATTTTAATAGTTTAAAAATAAAATCCAAACACCTATCTATGCAAAACCCTTTATATAACATTTTTGAAACGAGGCTAAAGATGGAAAATAGTTTCACTAAACCCTTTAACTTTTCTCTGGTCATGCATTTTCTGGTCTCTGTACTTACAGCTCCTCTACCACCCCAAACCCATCCCCTTCACCACACATACACACACACACACACACACACACACACACACACACGTGCGTGCACGTGCATGCACATACGCTATGCATGCATGTCTGGAATGTTCTTCTCTATTTGCCTGGTGAACTAGTTATTCTTCAAGGCCTATCAAGATTATTTTCTATGTCATTTTTCTCTCCCCTGTCCTCCATGAGCTTGTAGCTTTCTCCATTTATGACTGAAAAACGCTCTGTGCACACATCTTGTAGCATTCTGTACTTGTACTGGGATCCCTCTTAAATCTCCCGCTGGACTGTGACATGTCGAGTACGGGTCTAACTTTCCACACTTGGCATCTCCCCAAAGGCATAACATCAGCTGTCTGATGATCCAGTTGGCTGTTTGCATCCCTCTTAGGCCCCAAAAGTGGATTCTCAAAAATAAAAAGCGACTTGAGCACGTGCCCTTTCTTCATTTGATCTGTTGGCTGTTTTGGCCTTGCAGTGAGTCTGAAGGGAGCCCCATTAATAAGATGCAGATTCCAGGTTCCCTAAGACGCCACCTCCTGTCCTTCCGCACGGTGATTGCCTTCGTAACTGAAAACAGTAATGCAATGTCATTTGGGCTTCGCGGGGATAGGCACAGAATGAACGTTTGAACACTGCCAGAGAAATGCTGGAGAGCACCATCCCAGGCAGGGAACAGATGAGGTCTAACCCTGCTTGCTGTGACGGACACAGATGGAAAGACATAAAAAGTCCACTGAAGCTGTGAGACCCCCTGATCTTACACCTTAACGTTGGCTGGCACTTCCTCGAGAAGGGTCAGCCTTCAGCAATTTGAATTCTTCCCAGAATGTAGTGCTTTATTTTTCCTCTTTTAATTACTATGTGGTGCAGACATATCTGGGCTTCCTGGCATATGCACAAGTTGGTTTAGCCATAATTTTCGAAACGCTCAATTATATCACAAGGAGCAGAAACCCAAATCAGAGTTCCAAGTGGCCACTACAGTGCCCTGTCCTCTGTCCCAGGAGCCTGACTAGGGGACATAAAGAACCATCTCACCACACCCCTCACGACATCCAGTCTATACAGAACCTTCATTTACGGTGTTCTAGCTCCAGGCTTTACTATTCCACCCTCCGTTTTCTTCTTTGCTACTACTCATGCTCTTCTACTTCTGCTTATTTTTCAGTTTCTCTTGCTGTGTCTGTATATCTAGATCCAAACACTCATCCCTTTTAATTATTTCACCTTAATGCTTTGTTCATCCCTAGATCTGTTCCCTTTTAGGGGCTTTTCCACCTGGGTGCTTTCCTTGGGAGGCTGACTTGAGTGCACTGCTGAATTTGCAACCACTCCCCACTGTGACTCTGCTTGTCCGGCTCTATTTTCCAAAACAATTATTACCTTCTAGCTATATTATTAACCTATCGATTGTGTTTCTATTTCATGGCTGTGTCCTCTGTTGGTCTACTTCTAGAAATTTTTGCCTATTGTGTTTGTTAATGCATTCCACCTGGAACATAGTATGTATGCAAATACTGAACAGTGAGTAGACTTTTTGCTTCTCTAGCCATTCCTCTTAGTGTCGACTATACCTGCTCTCCCACTGGGCATCCCCTCTGTCAGGCAGTAACCAGATCTGTGGTGCTGCTGTCCCCCTGCATTGCTGGTCTGGGGCTCACGGTACACTGACCAGGGATCTCAGTAAATGGCTTCTGTTACTGCATCTTGTCTTCAAGCTTGAGATTTCATGTCATAATAGTCGAGGTTTAGGCAGTGTTTATAATTATATAAAATTGATACAGTGTTCTCTTCATTTAAAAATGACATCTTTGAGATTTCGTCACAGAAGTGACTTTTTGTACAAAACAAAATGACACGATTCCTTTACCATGGCATTAGCAGCGAATGTCATCAGTGGGCCAGGTTCACGTGTCCCTGTGTGTGAAATGCTGTATCTCACGAGGGATTGCACTGATTCCTAATCTGTTGTTTTTTTGTCAGTGTAGGATGACTTAGTCCCTTTCCCTCTGAGCCACGCAATTTTACATAATTATAAACACTGCCTAAACCTCGATTACTATGACATGAAATCTCAAGCTTGAAGACAAGATGCATTTATGTCGGCATGTTCACATTATTAGTGAAAGCAAAAGCAGTTCCAATGTTACTCCTCTTAGAGACAAGGAAAGAACTCCTCCTTTCATTCGACTTCATGCTCTGAGCGAACAGTTTTCAACCTCTTTCTTGCTTCCCAGAAATTCTGCACCATTCCCTAAGATTGGTCAGCCATTTTGAGAGAAATAAATGTGAAAAACATGGTGAAACCCGTCTCCCCCTTTGAAGGTTTGTTTTCCACACTCGCTGCTGAGTTGACTGCTTAAAAAGGCACATCTTTTCCTGGCTCCACGTCTCTCAGGAACTAGAGTTTCTATGTAGAACTCCACGGGGACAGACAAGAAGAGTTTCTTATGCTCAAGTCACTCTTTGCTGTTACTGGGAAGTCCTGTGGCGCCAGGCTTTTGTGGGTGTGGACAGACACTGTCCACAGCCTCATTGGCCAGGGGGGCCTGCTTCATGTCTCAAAGAGGAAGGGTCTTCTATATGTCTGTCCTTGCGACTCTGTGACCCAAAGAATCTCCCTCCAAGGTGACACAGAGAGGCCAGGAGCTTTTGGGGCTTAGAATGTGAAATCAGGACCCGAAGTTGTGGGTCCTGGGCCAGGCACTTTAAAAAGCACATACTCTTCAACTCTTATACAGATGTGCTATATATGGGTGGATAAAAGTTAAAAGGTGTTTGAATCAATAGATTGTAGGTCCTGGTGCATTTAAACTGTTAGATGTCTTAGCACGACCTTCTAAAAGAAAATACCACAGACAGTGTGGCTTGAACGATACACATTTGTTTCTTGTGGTTCTGGGCAGGGAAGTCCAAGACCGAAGTGCCTGTACATTCTGTTCCTGGCAAGGACCCTCTTCCTGGCTTGCAAACAGCCTGCATTCTTGCCGTGTCCTCATAGGACACGGAGAGAGTTGTACTCTCTGGATTCTCTTCTTCTTCTAGGAGCACTAATCTCATTATGGGAGCTCCATCCTCATGACTCATGACCTCATCTAACCCAACGACCTCCCAAAGACCCCACCTCCAAATACCATCACATTGCAGATTAGGTGAGGGCTTCAAATTATGACTTTTGTTTTGGAGAGAGGACATAAACATTCAGTCCATGACATTAGATTTGGGTTAGTAGAGAGTGTAGGCTAAAAGTTAAGAAGTACTGATTGGTGTTCGGGGATTATTGAAATTAAGTAACTATAAGGGATGACTACTGAATAAGTGGCAAAGGTGGGATTAAAGGGAAGGCTTTGGAGAAGAGGAATTCAAGGAATTGAGAGTTTAGGCTGTTGGAAGGATGGCCAGTGTGGGTTTTAATAGGAAAGTATTGGGAAAGAATGACAGTCGCCAGAAACTAACCTCTTCTAGAAATAAAGAGGTAGACTCCTGAGGGTGTGGAAGGTGACTGCAACAGGCAGGGGAAGTGTCTGATGAGATCATTGAATGGTGGAGTGCAATGGGGTAGGAGAGAGAATATTCTGGAAATAATCATGAGGCATGAGAGGGGCACTCAAGCCAGCTCCAGACTCCACAGCACATGGGGAGTGGGAGACAGCCCCTGCTGGGGAGGGCTGGAAGAAAATCAGTGTCCTTAGGGGGAACGAGCTTCAGACAAATTAAGAATGTAGTAAGGACTTTCAGAGAAGATGCTGAACTTAAGGTAGAGGGTTTGTGATTGACCTAGAATTTCAGGGGCACAGCGAACAAAAAAGGCTTCAGGAAATGGAAGGTGGTAGATGAGGTCAGAAAAGGCAGCCTATGGAACCAGATGAGGATTTGCCTTCAAGCAATGAAGGATGACCTTGGTGTCATGGGTATTTTGTGGCAGTTAATATGAGCAGGAGTAAAACACAAAATTAGATTAGTCCAGTTGGTCCAAGGTACAGAGTGATGGAGGTGCTGCATGGGTTGAACAGAGGGAGGGGCTTGCAGAGGCAACTTGACAGAAGCAGGAAGAGTTCTATCTTCCCACATAAATGTGTGCTTTGTGCTCTTGGATTTAGCTCAATGGTGGTCCATAGGATTGGCCTTCCTCTTAGTGCATGGAACTCCCTTGAGTTCCTTCATAGTGCCTTACACATCCTAAGTGCTTAACCAGCTTTGTTGAGTGAGTTAAAAGGACCAGGAGTGAGAATGATATGGGTAAAAGTCAAGCCAATTACAGGAATTAATGATAAAGCATATATAGTTCAGTTCCATTGGGATCTGAATCAATAGTCTGATTTTCACAAAGGCAATGGGGAAAGGGTAGTCAAAAAATTTACATTTCAAAGCATAAAAGGAGAAAACAAAAGTAAATTTTGTGCAAAAGATAGACAAAGCAGAGACTTAAGTTTTTTTTGTAACCAAGTTATAGTTTTGTGAGATGCACTGATTTAAAAAATATATTTATTTTTGTTTTCATTTTTTTGACCAAAGCTAGATGAAGAACAACTGACCTAAGTGAAACAAACAAACAAACAAACAAACAAACAAAAAACACCTCCTATATCCAGCAGTACAAGTTCTGGAAGAAGGGAGAGACATGGAAGAAGGGCAAATTTTGGCAATGCTCAGATCTCTATACCTCTTAACACCTCATTAAAATGAATGTCTCTTGGTGTTTGGAATTTTTCCAGACAAATAAGAGTTTCTTTTGGCTTCATATGTCTTCTTAGAAGCTGGTAGTTTTCCTGTGATTTTTTTCAGGGTTTTAGCTGTCTTTGCAATGAATTTCTAACAGCAGAGCATCTGTTAACGGAAAGCGTTTCTTGATGTTCCCCAGAATCAGAGAGCAAATGGTTATATACAGACATTAGCTCTGTCCTCAGCTGAGAACAGTGGAATTTGAAGACTTTGAAGGTTTGGGGAGCAAGTAACCCGGTCTGCACTTGGCTTCCCTCCCCCAGCTCCTCTGGAACTTTGTGCAAAGCGGTCCAGAGAAGTTAGTTAGCTTCTCTTGGCCACAGTCAAATTGTACTCTACCACCCATCTCAAGAATGCACTAAGCTAGAAGGCTTGGTGATTATGTACATACATGAACTTGAGGCCCTTAAAGATGTGTGTGGTTGTGTGGGCAGGTGGTAGTCACTGAGCTGCAGAGGAGAGACATGTGTAAACCTAACACTTTTACAAAGTGTGAGATTCCAGCCTTGGGTTCTTTACCTCCATCCTCAAAGCTCCCTACCTTTTAAACCTGCAGTGGGGAACCATATCCGCTCACATTTGCGTTTGCCTCCCTGTGGGCAGAAAGGCTCTTGACACACTAAGGGAAATTATCACGTATACTTGATTTATGAGTCAGATATTTTATGACTTTTTTCTATGTAAAGAAGCAAGAAAGGAGCGCCTGGGTGGCTCAGTAGGTTAAGCGTCCAACTTCCGCTCAGGTCATTATCTCACAGTTTGTGGGTTCAAACCCATATCCGGCTCTGTGCTAACAGCTCAGAGCCTGGAGCATGCCTTGCATTCGGTCTCTCCCTCTCTCTCTGCCCCTCCCCACTCCCACTATGTCTCTCTTTCTCAAAAGTAAATAATAAACATTAAAAAGTGTAAAGAAACAAGAAGTATGGTTGAAAAGTGATTTTAAATCTATCATGCTACAATCACCCATATATCAAGGGAAGTTTGTTGTAGTCATAGGTTTGCTGAGGGTAGTTTGCTGTAAACTGGACTGATTCTGAAATAAAATGAAAGCTTTCTGAAAAACAGCTAACAAACTTAAAATTCTTTTTGTGTTTTAATATGACAAAGAGTTTTGTAGTTTACTTGATAATCTTTTAAAACCTTTTTGAAACACATATGAAAAATTAAATTAGTGAAGTATATTTGCTATGAAACAGCTCATGGGAATTAGAGCATTTCCTTAAACACTAATGAATACCGATACTACATGAGTTAGAGTAGCTATTATTCTCCTATATCTGATTATTACATTGACCATAGAAATAGAATTGATTCCCTCCACATCATAGCTAGCTATCTTTCTATCTATCTAACTATTCAAATCTTTAAGGATATTTTTAAATCTTGCAATTGTTTTTCTAGTGCTAATGTTATCCAAAGTAATAGCTTCTACCTAAACTGATGAAGAGAAATTTGGCCAAGAGAGCTGACACCATTGGGGTTCTGGTCTTGACTTTTCAGTGACCTTGAAAAAGGAAAGCAGCATCAGTGTACTTCAGATTCTTCATTTCTTTAAAAATAGTGCTACTAATACTCACTGTCTTTTGGAATGTGATTAATATTGCCAGCTTTTAGTAGAATAACTGAGGAATTTGATTAATAAGAACAAAAGAGGTTTCTGAGGGAAGAGATTCACTCTGCGCTCCCAGAAGCCTCTTGTGTGAGGGCTGAGGTTACCCTGGGCACACGGATATGATACCGAAGACTCATCTGGGCCTGCCCTTCCACGACCGACCCTTCACCAGGTCTCAGATACTCTTAAACACCTGATTTTTTTGATTTTTCCTTCAAGAACTGACAGTGTTAGCCTGGCCATTTGAACACTGCAACTCTCTGAATTTCCCTTTTCCAAGTCTCCCTTATGAGAATTTCCCATATCAATGCCACTGTAACTTTTTTGAGTCACTTCTCAGAGTCCATGAAAGGGATGTAGGAGAAGGAACATGACATATGTGAGCGATTAGGAGACTGAATTGTTACGCCATCTTTTGTTTGGATTTGCCAGTTACTGATAGTTGATTTGTGCCTATTTTATATTTAGCAGCATTCTAGGTGTCCCATGAGATCTAAAGAGTTTTAAAACATGGCTTGTTCTCCACCAACTTTCCATCTATTTGGAATAGTAAGGTTAGCCACTTAGATATTATATTAACTGTTAAGCTATATACCTATGTGTATAAAGAGTGTGGCAGCCCCATACCTCAGTTAATGCTCACCAATCCTGTGAGGGAGGCATCGTTTTGCAGATGCTAAAACTGAAGCCTAGACATTGAGGGCTTTCCTGTACTCTCAGGTAGTAAATGGAAAAGTGGAGGTAGCACACCTGTCTCTATGACCAAACTTACTCTCTTTCCGTTAGTAATAACATTACTGGTAATTTTTCAGGAGTAAATCACTATTTCCCTTTCAGTGGTGATGTAAATGAATTCCTGAAGATACCACTGACAACTCAGGAATCTCACCAAATGGCAAAGCGTTTCTTTCCGAGGTAACTTAATTTTCAGAACAGTGGAGACATTAATACGTTCTTAGGAATCTCCAGCATCAGTAACTAGTTCCTCAGGTTTTCAAGTGACCACAGCAGAGTCGTAAATCTCCACTTGAGTTCCAAAACATTTACATGCTGTAGAATGGAAAGTTGTAAGAACCACCACAGATGGCCCAGACACTTCCACAGACTCAGAATTATACCCCACAATGAGCAATAGCGTTTCCTTTCTAGAGAAGCTGAATGAGCAGCCAGAACTAGAAGCCTCAAGACTCTACAGGGGTAGTCTTCCTGGTGAATACATGGATGAAGAGATCAGGAGAATGTAGAGTCTGGACGGATTAAAGGAGGGAGAACACAGATTACCCTGATTTATACTTCACAGTGCCATCATAGGACACAACTGCTGGCAAGGAGTTGCTTGATGTGGGACCTGAAGGGATTGACCAGACTTCACCTTGTGTGGCCCCTGGGGAACAGTGACCAAATGGATCTCTGTCTCCGGGACCACAGCTGCGTCTCTAGTTACAGGAAAACCCAGGGAGATTTTCTACATCTGTAAACTAAGGATAATTGTATTTTGATTGTTGTTACTATTAATCGTAATTTGTGTTTAAAGCACTTCCTCGTTCACAATAAATAGTAACTCATTATGAGAAAGCATTTCCTACAAGTAATTTAAAGTTTATTGGAGATGTACCAGGTGTTAATAGCTGTAGAAATACATCTCTTATAATTTGACCTTGAGGATCTTTAACTGTGTCAGATTAAATACTCCAGGTGCAGCAATATGATGTCTTCTGAGGCCAAGAACGCCTTGTAGTTCTGCTGCATTTAGGTATTACACACTGATTTTTCCACACCATATACATTTTCAGCTATAGAATGGAGCTTGATCTGTGTAATGTTTGTTGTTCTTTATAGTCTTGAATTTGAATCATTTGTACCCCTGAGACAGTTCATGCCACTCTGATCGTTCCATAATTAGGGTTTGCCATCAAGGGTTAGACAGCACATTTTGTGCCATAACATCCTGGTACAACAAATGTACTCCCAGAGTAACTCCAACTGAAGTGTAATAATTAACTGCTTAATTATTGTTTGCAAAACATATCATAATTCTTTATTTAAGAAATGAACGTTCCATTAACATACTGCAGTTGTTAAAAAATGAAACATTTACAGAAAATTATACAGAAAGGCGAACATGCTGAAATGAACTACTAATGCCAGTTACACTGTAATGAATTGTTGTTTCATGCAGTTTACTTTTCTCTAGTTTACTCCCCGGTTTGAGAGCATCAGTTCACCTTGACTTTTCAGATTTCTTGTCAGATTCTTCTGTATGCCCAAATAATATTTCAGTGTTCTAGATCCTTCCATTCCTGGAGGAGAACACGAAAATTTCCTGATTATAGATTATTCAGAGAAAGATTTCAATTTTTTCCTTTAGATTATTTCTTTACAACTCCTTCTATCCTCGCCAAGTCACACAGCAAAAAGGGAAAAATAATTTCACTGCAGAAGACCAATTTTTTCGCTGTATGCATGACCTGTGGCTGGTTTTCTTGTCTATTTCTTTCCTCTCTTTTATCACTTTCTTTCCTTATTTCTGTTCTTTTGTATTCCCTCAGATAGAAATGATTTGGCCCTCATGCACAAGAGCTTTGAGCCCATTTGAACCGAAACTTAGGTCATTCAAACAGGCGCAAATACCTCTGTCCTAAACGGATCATTATTCTTTTCCCCCCAAGTCATCAATTGTCAAAGCTCACTTGCATAGAGTGTAACAAAAAAAAATAGTAATAATCTTTAAACCATACAAAGTTCCTTTTCTTCATAAGAAAACCCAAATTGTCAATGTAAATAATGTTAATCTCAGGTGAAGAATTCAAATGCAGCCCATCTTTCACCTGGAGAACAACATTGTATGGATGAAGGATGCATCACACTGAGAATGAAGGGTCTAAAGGCCAATGGGGAGAGAGCACGGGGAAGTGAATTATTTAGTGCTTGAAAATTTCTACAGCAGGTGTAGATAATGTGAAATTCAGCTTGTGATCTCTCTCTTTTTTTGGTGATCTCTTTTAGTAAGAATTCTGAAGCATAACAATATTCATATGGTGATAAGTGTCAGCTACATGGTTACATAATGATGGTAAGGATTAGTTACGGGATGGCTAGACACACTGGATAGGATACACAAAGGGAATCAAGGGGAAGAGAATAGCAACACACAAAGGCCGGGTTTAGTCTTGAATGGAGAAGACTGGATCTGTGATCCAACCATCATGAGACCCTTAGTCAGAAAGCTAACTTGCAGGTCATAGTTGAGTCAGCAAATATTTCGATGGTATTGTGCGTCTTTTCTTGTTTTTCTTTTTCAGGGTAAGTCATTCTTCATACTCTCCAAGTCATACATCTAGGTGGAAAAAATAAAAAAAACATCTAATGTACACAAATTGATTAGAGGGGCCCTTGGTTCAGTTAGTTACTTAATTCCTCTGACCATCTCCTTTCTTGGCTGGAAAGTAGGAATGACAATACTTTACCCTAATCCTAACCCTGATCCTGACCCTAACCCCAACCCTGATTCTGACCCTAACCCTGACCCTAACCCTGACCCTGACTCATTTAGGAGGTGTTGCTCATAATGACTTTATATGCCCCTGAATTCTTCTATGTTGTACTTCATTTGATATCGACTAGTGTATGTAAGAAGATCCCTGCAAATTCAGGATTGACCATGAGCATCATACTTACTTCTGGGCCTACACAGAACAGGTACTCAGAAATGTTTGTCCACTGAAAACATAAAATTTGCCAATTTGCAGGGTAAAAGTAACATCTACGAATGCTTTGATATTTTCAGCTATGCCCGGTAGTATTATCTATGTTTATGAACAACAGTGAGATCATTTAACCAATGTGCTGACTGAATATGAATATCCATAGTCTGTCAGTAGAACTTTGTACCGTTCATTTAATACATATATGCAAATCTGTTATAATTTCAACTCTTATTTTTCATGAATGTCACAAGGCCAGTCTCAGTTTACCACGGAGAAAGCCATTTGGACAGGCGGCCAAAGGATCTGGTTTCCGCAGCAACTGGAGTTTCTGCCATCACAACACTCCTCAGGGTAGCTTACACATCTACGTGCTTTTCTTTTCTTATTTTTTAAGTAGGAAGGAAGTTTTAGAATAATGGCTTCCAAAAATGGATAATAGTGCAAATGAGAAGGCCATTTATATAGGTAATTGGAAAGTTCTTACATTCTCTATTCCACGTTCTCAGATTTGAATACTTAATGGTTAAATAGCACTTATCTCTAATTAGTTTTAGTAACTTTGTGAATTAAAAAAAATAAAGCCCATGTATTTCTGGAATTTGGTTAACTAGAAAGATAAGCATTACTTCTCTGATCAAGTGTCACTGTTTAGAAATACACAATTGTCTGTGCACATACAGATAGGTATAAAATCTTCATATCACGTCTGAAATAGTCTTTAACATTGTTGGCATTTTAAAATGTCCTGTGTTTTGACCAAAAAAATGAGACACTACCCTAGGTGATGGTGGGATTTACTGCTAACTTAAAAAATATTTGAAATGCCTCTGTTACAGGCTGCATCAAGGCTTATATCCCCAGTTAAAAAAAAAGAAACAGTCTTACTGAATAAAATATACTAAGCCTCAGTGCTTGGATTGATCCTTCACTTTGGGCCAGACAATTAAACACTAAAGTTCTAGTATAATCCTGGTGACATGTTGTATGAGGCACATAGAAAATGATGGAGATCTTTTTTTTTTTTGAAAAAAAAAATTTTTTTACTGTTTATTTATTTTTGACAGAGAGAGAGACAGAGAGACAGACAGACAAAGCATGAGTGGGGGAGGGGCAGAGAGAGAGGGAGACACAGAATGCAAAGCAGGCTCCAGGCTCTGAGCTGTCAGCACAGAGCCTGATGCGGGTCTCGAACTCACAGACCGTGAGATCATGACCTGAGCCAAAGTCCGACACTCAACCGACTGAGCCACTCTGGCGCCCCTCAAATGATGGTGATCTTAAAGATGGTTTTCAGCAACTGTCATCCTTTGCCCCTGCATTGCTGCAATTGCTTCTTACACTTTGCTTATCTCACCCTGTTAGCAGGGCTAGGAGACCCACATCCAACACGCTGGGTAACAGAAAGAACACCACGGTATTGTGGCATCACGTATGTTGATTTGCTGAGTTCATTAAATGAAAGTAAGTTATCCTGAAGAACTCAGCTTATAAACATGCAGTACTTAAAAGTCTGTACTTTAAGCAGGGGCATTTTCAAATAGAAGGCTTAAGTAAGTGGCCCTCAGTCAGGAAGCTTGCATCCCACTTAGATCATATGAGATCAGGAAAACCAGAGGCCCAGGCCTCAAAATTTTTCCTTAGCCACAATATATATGTGTATATTTTTTTAAGAGAACCTGAGACGAATATCAGAACTGACTATATATGCTTAGTGGTTTGTGTGCTTAGATCTTTGTGAACATAGCAGTTTCAGTTCTTCTCGACCTATTTATTGTCACTTCACAGAGTCCCGATGAGAAGATCTTCCAGTTATTCCCATCTGTAGGTTGAATGGCCACAAGAAGAGGCAAATGATTAGGAACCGCAGGCCTCAGACAAGAAATTGGTTAGGTAGCTCCTTATCGGGAATCACCAACCAGGCTTTTTTCTTTTTCTGGGTGTTTTGACACAAGTTATGTTACAAATAAATATTGTGGTTTTTGAGAGATTGAGCTAGAATGTGAAAATTAATACGCACAGCTAAGGCGGGAATCGGATATAAATTACTTATCAACATGATGCCCTGTTTATTTCTACTTCTCTGAAATCCATTTGAGTTCCATGAATAGCATTCCAAGGGCTGTATGACTGATCTTGGCCAAAGAAACAAACTGAATGGAAAGAGATTAACCTAAAAATCTGAGTATGTTTTTACTTGATGGTTGTATACCGTCACACAACACGGCTATGTTCACCATCTTTACTAAAAAAATGATCTTTCTGTTTAATGAAGCAGCCAAATCTTGAGTTTTCTCTTGTAAGATGATTGAGAGCAAAAATGTCATAAACCTTCCCAAGTCTCATCTGAATGTGATGAGAGTCCCTGACAGATAAGTGCAGTGTGTGAATAAAGCCACTTTCACATATGTACATGACCGCTTTCGCCTGATCCTGATTCTGACCGAATTCTTTGTTCCAGATTCCAGGAGAAGTAGAAATTCCTCGTGTCTCATTTGAAATACTGTTCCTAGACTCCAAGGTTGGGGCAAAGTTTGACAGACCCAACCTTAAAGTTAGTTTTACACATATCGTCGGCTTTCTCTTAATTGTCTTGAATATATATATAACAGCTCTTAGAGGGGGCATTTGAACAAGTTCTGTGCTTTATTCGCTTGTGTTTTGGTGGTTCCTTGGGGATGTTGTAGGCCTTGACTATGTCTCTGGAACATCTGTGCCTTTCCCAGATTGTCACAGTTCCTCCCTGACATAGTCTTCATAACTCTTCTCTGTCTAGTGAGTTTCTGCTCAGTTTTCAAGTCACAGCACAGCTGTCACGTGTTCTGTGTGTCTTCCTTGACTTCATCAACTTGGTTATTCAATCATTTGTATTTCTTTGGCATCGACTAGAACTCTGTGAAGGATGTTTTAGGTGCTTCTAATAGGGATCCATAGACACCGCACGTCACACTCATTTGTAAGCTCCTTGCAGACAACGGACGGAGACTACCTCTGTGTACCCCTCACGTGTAGCTCCCTTCTGGACACGGGAGTTCAGTGTTAGGTTATGGGCTAAATTGTGTCCTTCCCAAACTTCATATGTTGAAGCCCTAACCCTTGGTGCCTCAGAATGTGACTGTATTTGGAGATGAGGTCGTCAAAGTGATAATTAAGGTTAAATAGCATCCTTGGGATGGGCCCTAATTCAGTGTGATTAGTGTTCTTGTAAGAAGAGATTAAGACACAGAGACGGCACAGGAGGTTGATCATGTGAAGACATGGTGAGAAGATAGCTATGTACGAGGCAAGGAGAGAGACCACAAAATGAAACCAACTCTGCTGACCCCTCGATTTCGGACTTCTGAACTCCAGGACTGTGAGGTAACAGATTTCCATTGTTAATCCACCCACTCTGTGGCACTGTGTTAGAGCAGTCCTACCAAATGAAGACAGTGCCCATTTATACCATTTCTACGGTTTTAGAATACCATCAGTTGTCTCTTGAAAACCTTCAAAGGATCTGCGTTCCATAGCCACCTCCCGTTATTCAAATATTTTCTGTCACCTGTGCATCTAATACATTTCTGAATGAAACCCGCAGGCATCCTTAATCCAGCCCCGTATCTCACCTTTCTGTCCATCACGTCAGTGTTTCCCCAGCTAGAAATGGCCAGGCTGGCCGTGCTTCCCTGTAGAGACACACTGTGTTTCAATATGGCTCCTTTTCATCTCCCACTTTTCACTACAGACGATATAGACCAATGTATACACTGGTTATACGGTACTTACCTTCAGTTGGATTCTTATCATAGGTTTGAGTGTCAGTATCAGTTAAGCTAGGAAGAAAGTATGGGGATGTGTGCATATGTGTGCGTGTGTGTGTGTGTATGTGTTTGTGTGTCGATGTTTAGGAGGATGAAGACCTAACTTAAGCAGTTTTACTTCCAACTGGTTTTAGGGGAAATTTTGCTGCTAGTTGTTTGTTGTTTATTTTGGTAATTTTTTTCATGGACTTTATTATAATTTTTAATGCTTATTCAACTGCATCTTTGAGTTGTTGTTAAATTCTTCCCTGCCCTGAGCATTTTATCACTATGGTATATAGATTTTTAAAATATAGAATTATTTGTGGGGCACCAGGGTGGCTCAGTCGGTTAAGCATCTGACTCTTGATTTCGGTTCAGGTCCTGATCTCACAGTTTGTGAGTTTGAGCCCTGCATTGAGTTCTGCACTGATGGTGCAGATCCTGGTTTGGATTCTCTCTCTCGACTCCTCTCTGCCCCTCCCCTGCTTGTGCTCTCTCTCTCTCTCTCTCTCAAAAATAAATTAAAAAATAAATAAAATATAGCATTATTCTTAAGTTTCTGCTCATTGTAATCATTTGGTGACCGGGGAGGCCATGTCCACATAAAGTGGTTGTTTTAAAATTACTATTGGATCATCTGTTTTCAACTACTGTTAGCAGACTTATAAATGCAACCTTTTTTGTTTCATTATGTGAACCCTTTCCAGATTTTTCTCTCTGCTCATTTTTGAATGCTCAATGACAATGGCATTTTCAGGAACGGTGTTAGAATCCTTTTCCAACTGTCTTCCTGCTATTAAATGTACAGTACACAAAATACATTCCTCCAATGTGTTCTCCAGAAAGTAGCTTTGAGCATGACACATCAAAGCAAAATGAGTTTGGCAATCTTAAAGTAACATCTGTTCAGGGATTTTTTCCCCCCCTGCACCATGAGGGGAAAAGAAAGAGAGAAATAAATGTATACTACATTGCACATTTAAAAAAAAAATCAAAGAAAGGTGTTGTGTGAAAAAGGAATAAAAGGCAACCCAATACAGAAAAAAATACATGAAGGTATATGTGAGTTTGCCCCAAAGACAAATTCACATTCTATTTCTATTCTGCCTGTGGAGTAGTTATACTGGTGGCAACAGAAATAAGGGCCACATCACAATGCTTTTCTTGTGTTTCCCTGTCCTCAGTAAGCATCAATTACCATTGGGCAAATGATTTTCTCCCAATACATCTGAACAGTCATATATTTTCATTATTCTGCACTTTGTTTCGATGGCCAAACTGTAGAGGAAATGCCACGCGTGCCCGCTGTGATGTTCATCGCAGCAACTGCACCTGTTAGGAGAACATTTCTGTTTATTACTAACATTTGGCCAACATTGAGGCCATGTCCACATAAGGTGATGGTTTTTAAATTAATATTGGATCATCTGTCTTCAAACACTGTTCTCTTTAGTTTTTCTCAAATCTCGCATACACACAAAGTTAGAAAAAAGTGATAGGTGAATGTGTTTTTCAAGCAACACAACCCAGGAGGATGGATTTGAAAGTGGAATTGTTTTGCTAATGTTCTGGGGCCCCTGTATACCCCCTTCTGATACTCAGAGCTACTTCAGGTTACTCAACGCTAGCTTTTATTCTTGAATCTTCCTGAGACAATGCAGTTGGGCTTGTCCCAGTGTTTTGTAATCACCCTCTGGCATTCCTTTCCCTCTTCACCTTGCTCCCTCTCAACCCCTTCCTCTAAAGCTGAGGGAGGTGAAAAGGAAAGGGAGAGTGAATTGGTGCCAACTTTTCCTTTTTAGAGCCATTGGTAGCAGAATAGAAGTAAATTGATATGAGGGCGCCTGGCTGGCTCAGTTGGTAGAGTGTGGGACTCTTGATCTTGGGGTGGTAGGTTCGAGTTCCACGTTGGGTGTAAAGATTACTTAAAAATAAAATGTTAAAGAGAGACTAAACTGACATGGAAGAAAGAGAACAATTAGGTAGATGTGGGGTCTATCACCTCAATATCTACTTAACATACCTACAGATACCTAGTTTCTATCCCTCCATGATTACACATTTACCAATAACTAGCCAAACACAACTTCCTCAAAGCTCAGTTCTACCTCTTGTCTGTGTTGCTCCGATTTGTCCACACTTCTGGAAAAGTATATTTCAGAAATAGAGATCTCCTCACATACCTTCTTTGAATAAAGGTGTTTGATGGCTCCCCACTGCTATGGATGAATGTGAGCTTTGAGTCAGACTTGATCCTGAATTCAAATTCTGTTGTTTGCTGGTTTTAGTTAACCTAAAGAAAGCTGCTTTGCATTTCTGAGCATTGGTCTTCTCAAGTGTAAAATGGGAAAATCATCCCTTCCTCTTAATTTGTGAAATTTGAAATAATATACAGTAGCAGCAAGGGTTCAGTAACAACAACTTACGTCATCAAGGTCTTCTAATTCCTTCCGACTTTGAACTCTATTTTTTTAAGTTTATTTATTTTGAAAGAGAATGAGAGAGCACTAGGAGGGGAGGGGCAGAGAGAGAGAGGGGAGACAGAATCCCCAGCAGGCTCTCTGCTGTCAGCAAGAGCTGGACCCAGGGCTCAATCTCATGAACCGTGAGATCATGACCCAAGCCAAAACCAAGTGTCAGAGCTTAACTGACTGAGCCACCCAGGTGCCCCTGACTTTGAACTCTAATCCTGATATGCCTTCTAGTCAAACCTTCTGAGAATTAGTCATGCTCATTCTTTAGAAATGAACAAATTTATAACTTCCAAAAATAACGATTCTTGCTAGTATGTTATTTTTTCTATATTTCTCTGCTCTTCCCCATCCTCCCACCTGTCCCTCGCCCATGTATCCAACTCCTGGTCTCCATTTTTCACTGGGAAAATAAGACCCTTGATAAGAAAAAATATGAGGAACATACTTCATTGAGGAAATGGAGTTTTATTATAGTAGAGCTCTTTATTTTTCCTGCCAAAGATACAAATATAATTTCCCTTATGCACAGATTTTAGGAGTATAGTTAGTTAGTTCAGGTATAGTTACCCTCCTATTTTGTGAAATGACTGCCTCTGAGCCTTTGGAATACAAATTTCTCCACCTATCCTCTTTGCCTTTCCAAAGACTGGCCTCCACACTTGAGCCCCAGCATCCTGGTGTTTTCTGGATCTTTCCCAATAATATGAAAATACACTCTACCACCTCCCACTAAAGAAGTTCTTTGGCCTCATATACTTATTGAGTCCTATTTCTCTGCCTCGTGTCCGAGCCGATCTGCAGAAAGGGCTGTCTGTGCTTACCATTCTTCAGCCTTCACCTACTCATTTATTGTTTTCGCCTCAACCCACCCTTTTCTTTGTTTCATTTAAAATCTTTATTAAATGTTTATTACGTATCAGCTTTTGGATACCAAGGTGAAAGGTACTACTTATGTCTTCTAAGATATCTTAGTTTAGTGATAAAATAGATGGGACCATATTATAATAAATATTCTACCATGTATTGAGTGGAAGTGTCCACCGAATGTCAATTTATAAACTCTGCCCTGCTTCTCACTTTTTTTTGGAGATATAACTGATATGTACCATAGAGTAGACATTGAGACATGTTAAGGTGTACACTATATTGATGTGACACATTTATGCTGCACTATGATTGCCATTGTAGCATTAGCCGACACCTCTATCTCATCACATGATTATCATTTCTTCTAGTGGTGGGAACAGTGAAATCTGCTCTTAATTTGGCTTTGGCCCTCAGTGAAACGGAGCTTGCGCAGGTCATCAAAAAACTTTGTTGCTAAATCTAGCGGGCACTTCTCTATCTTTGTGTTACCTGACTTCTCACAAGCTTGAGACACAGCTCTTTGAAATCTCTCTACTCTGTTTCCATGGCACCAAACTATCTTGAATTTTGAGTATCTTGAATACCTAATTACTGGCTCTTTTTCCCTCTCCTTGTCATGCCTGTTTCCTATGCAATCCTAGCTGATCATGTTGTGTGCCTTTGCTGCAAGGTTCCCTTCTCTATTCTTTTTTTTAAATTTCTTTAACTTTTTTTTTTTTTTTTTTGAGAGAGAGACAGAGCATGAGTTGGGGAGGGGCAGAGAGAGAGAAGGAGACACAGAATACAAAGCAGGCTCCAGGCTCTGAGCTGTCAGCACAGAGCCGAATGCGGGGCTCCAACCCACACTGTGAGATTATGACCTGAGTCAATGTTGGACACTTAACTGACTGAGCCACCCAGGTGCCCCAGTTCTTTTCTCTATGTAACATCTTCATCCGTTCATGTGTCTTTACATATCATACTACCTATGACTTCCAAATAGATTTCTCCTTTCCCAATCTAGCTCCTGACCTATCTTATATATCCAACTTATATATCCTTGTCTTATTCCATGCTCTCTTTCTCCTTAACCTGCTCTAAAATAGGTCTCCTGGCCTCCTTTCAGTTCCTTGTACTTGCTAGTCTGATTCGTCTCCCAAAGATTTGGTTTTGTCATGTTGCTCCAATGGGGAATATACTGCTCTGAGAGACAATTCTCCCTGCGTTCCTCACATTTCTGCACACCTCATAATAAGAAGCACTGCCTATCATCTCAAGGATGTTTGTATAGCTTGGAAAATAGAGGTACTGTCTCTCTGTGCAGCACAGAGCAAATTTGTTTGCTGTCCAGCATAATAAAGACAATATACTCCTCACTGGCCAAGGAAACTTTGCAGTACTTTATAAAAAAAAAAAAATGGGTTCTGTAACACCAGCCTGTTGTGTGTATAGTATCCTCCTGTGCCCTTCTGCATTGCCTCCATGGGATTTGTCAGGAGTAATAATATCCTTTGTTTCTGATCCAGGAGTCTCCGATCTTCTGCCAGCATCCATCAAACCATGGTTACCTTGCAGCCTGTTAACTTGCAAGTAGGGTAATTTCAGACTCTTCACACAGCTCTTGATAGGCTTTGACAATTTCAAAAAAAAATTACAGAAACATTATTTGTTTCTGTAAAAATATTCACTTCAGGGTCCTTTCCAAGGGCACATTTAAGTTAGGTGTGACATTATATGATTTGCAATAGTTCCCAAATATTCTCCTTCCCCTTTTTTCCAAACACCACATGCGCTCTTTTCAGGAATACATGTCATCATATATACTCATATGCCTAGGAAAATATGTCAAGGAAGACAATAACCTACTTTGCAAAAATTGCTGCAGTCTGTAAATTAGTGTCAACAGAGCAAGAGGTTTTCCATATACTTTTCCATTGGTTCTGCACCAGTATCTGCAGAAGGCTCTGCATAGCTTATTATGCATTTAGTATGATACCAAAATAATTCACTCTATATTTAATGGAATCAAGTAGGTCATTTTCACATACACATGAAAATATATACATTTATATATTTTTGCTCTCGAAATTAATTATTTTGAAAGTATAATTGGCTCTTATGTATATTTTTACGGTGTGCTTTTAAAATTACAATGGTAATTTTATCTTTCACAGGCAAATAAATTACGGCTTTCATTTCTGGCGTTCAAAGAAAACTTTTAAGTATATCCATTTGCTAAATAGGAAGCCTGGAACAACTGAACCTCAATAAATATAGCTCTTATTACTAAGTATTCCTTTGGAATTGGTTTGACACAAAATTTTGACAAACATCTCTTTTTTTTTCAGGCTAATGGTAAAAGTTGAGTTCAGAATTTAAGAAAGACAAATTTTTCTCATCCTTTCAGGTCTAACTCAAAAGATACCTCTTCCCTAAAACTCCCAGTCCTCCTACATGAACAAATGACTGCTTTTCACTGCTCTGGTATCCACTAGATTTTGTTTGCGTTTATTTAATAGAGTATGCAAACAAATATAAACAAGTTGAAGTGGCATAAGCAAGACAGACACTTCTTTCCATGAGTAGTGTGGTTGTTCTGTAATCACCAGGGGCTCAGGCTATTCACCAGTTACTGTTTTCAGCATGTGGATTTCTTCCTTTATGTTACTTGAGGTGCAAGATGGCTTCTGTAACTCTGGCCATTATATTCCCATTCTGAGGATTCAGCAGAGGGGAAAGAGCTATTTTCAAGAGACTTTTTTGGAATTCTTGTAGAACAGTTGCTTATACTCCATCCACCAGACATTGGTCACATGATAGCTTAGGCTGCTAAAACAAAAATAGCACAGCCTGAAATGGTTAAGCAACAGACACTTATGGCTGGGAAGTCTAAGATTAAGGCACGGGTAGATTTGATGTCTAGTAGGACTCTCTACCTGTTTTATAGATGGCTATCTTCTCATTGTGTCCTCACATGTTAAGAGGGCTGAGGGAGCTCTCTGGGTTCTCTTTTATAAGGGTACTACTAATCTCATTTATAGATAGGGGCTCAACTCTCATGACGTCATCACCTCCCAAAGTCTCCAATTCCAATACCATCACCTGGGAGGTTAAGATTTCAAAAATAAATTTTTTGAGGGGGGTGTCACAAACATTTGCACTACAACACATGGCTGCTGTAGCTACAAAGGACACTGGGCAACAATTATTCTGGGGTGCTATATATTCAGCTAAAAATTTGACTCTGTTAGGGAGGAAAAACCGATAGCTGAGTAGAGAATTACCAATCTCAACTATATACTCCCTATTTCTTATGTTATCTTGCCTGATCATAATTAGCTTTAACATGAATGCCACCATCACTGGAAAACTGTAAGTTCCTTGGAGGAATTAATTGTACATTATTTATCCTACTTCCCACCATCTAGCACCGTCTTGTCCTGTAATTCATCCCCAACCAATATATACTGACTCTGATAGCATTTATTGAGCAACACAGGCTACCATATACCCATTTTTAGAAAAATCATTTTAAATTGCCTTTAATAAACTATATAATTCCCATAGTAAAAGCCTATGAGGATACTTTTTACATTTGAAACTTCATTTACGTCAACCCCAGATGAACCATTTACTAGACACTTGAACAAATTTTGAGTGTAAGCACAGAATTGATATTCCTCAACTCCTTAAAGAATCAGCTACCTCACAAAATATTTATCCAGCATTTTTCTTTGCTGGGTATTGTGGCAGGCCATTTGGTATACAAAGATTGGTGGCATAATCCCTGCTCTCAAAGAACTCACAACCAAGTGGACTACTGTTACATGCAGGAATATCATTGCCCGTTATACTCTGCATATGGCACAGGTTTTCAATACCTTTACATTCTGATGTGAGTAATTTTCTTTTGTAATATATTCCTTTGATTGCCTCCATAGAAAAATTAATGACCCTTTGAGCAGAGAGAGAAAGAGAGGATTAACCCACACTTTTTGAAAAAATCCATTCCAGGAAAAAACTGAGATAAATGGATATAGTTTAATTATAAAATAAAGGTTTTTAAAAAGACTCCTTTACTCTATAATTTCTTCTGTGGGATTGTTGAATTTCTTTTTATCACCATGTAAGATTTCTCCCAACAGGATATTTTTTAAAGTATAAAAGAGTCTGCTTCAACATCTTGTAAAACTTAATTGAACCTTATTACCTATTTTTTTCAGGTTAGTATTAACATTGCCATTGTTCCAAACTGCTTATACGACATTTTTTTCCCTATTGAAAACAGATTTATTTATTCTGTTGCCGTGCTAAATTTGTTTAGTCTCATTGTGGATTTCAGCCCATGCATATTTACTAATAACCTTGTATGGTGGATGTCATGACATGGCATCCAGATTCCAAGACACTCATTTTCTCAGTTTCTAAAGTGTGGCTGCTTGCCAATGGTTCACAACTGAGTCCCTATACAGTATTGCCTGAAGCTGAAGGGAATGGCCTCATGGAAGTTGTGTGCACTCCCAAAGGGAGGTTCACATGAAATGGCTTAATGATAGAAGGTCTTCAAAGGCCTTGCCCTCTGTATTTGAATTAGGACATTTTTAAGGGCATATAAACTCCAGAGATTTCTGTGGGTTGGGCTAAGATTTCTATTTTAACTGTTATACTGTAATGGTGCAATGGTAAAACTTTCACCAGTATTGAATTGAGATGGAATGCAGTTGAAAGGAGTTCGGTGGTTTTAGAAATAGGGATTTGAGATGCTTAGGATGATTAATAATAATAGGACCATTGGGGCACCTGGGTGGCTCAGTTGGTCCGTGAGGGCCGTGAGTTTGAGCCCTGCGTCGGGCTCTGTGCTGACAACTCAGAGCCTGGAGCCTGTTTCGGATTCTGTGTCTCCCTCTCTCTCTGCCCCTCCCCTGTTCATGCTCTGTCTCTCTCTGTCTCAAAAATAAATAAATGTTAAAAAAAAATTAAAAAAAAATAATAATAGGACCATAGAATAGAATGGCCCATGCTGGGTGCTACTGATGTATTAGAGAAAGAAAAAAATTAAGCACTTAGGGTGGTTAATTACCCATTTGGGTTCAAGTGTGAAATTCCCGTAGCCTTCCTGAGAACATAAACAGTCTCACATTCTGGAATCCAAGGACAGAAAAAACTAAGGATCAGTCTCAGAACTTAATTATAAGGGCTCCAGGGCTCTAGAGAAGGTTAAATTCCAAACTCAGAAAGTCTGCTATGCCAGTGATAGCAATTTGATAAGGAGAGGACTCTGAGACTTGCGATGGAGACATCTGTGCTGATGTGCCTGACAATCTTGAATTCCTCGTTTTTCTTGACTGTTGTAGAACTGAAGAAATGATCTATTCCTCTGTGTTAAAGCCTGCATTACTGAAGATGATGCAAGAGCATATTCCTTGCAAGAGAACATGTGTCCTTTCCATCCTCTACTAGGATCTACCTCCACCTCCCTTCTAGCCAACAGACCAAAAGCTAAGTCACAGTATAACTCAACAAGGCACTGCTGCACCTGCTAAATGAGAGAATAGACTCTACCCCGAATAAGGCTGTAGGAAATAGACAATATAGCAGCCAGAAGAAAATGTACTGAGCTGGATGCTAAAAGGCTGGATCAAAGTAGAAGGAAGAACAGAACATAAAGTTAGATAAGAGAGGATATATTGAGGACCTTCCCATGTACAGGACTTAAATACCTGGAAAGGATACCAGGAGATGGTGCCAACATGCTTTCTATGTCAGCTGTTGAAAGCTAAGTAGGAACGCCAGAATTCTGTGAGAATAGTGGAAGAAAGGAATAAAAATCTCAGATAAGTGGGGCTTGTAGAGAGGATATGCTATAAATAACTGGAAAATCTATTAGCTATCCATGCTAATGGATGGCATGAAGGCACTTAGATTCGTCAAGCTATGAAGTATGTGCTGGTGGGAGGAGAACCGACATTGTGGAGAAGCCCATTGGTGACTGTAGTCAGAACACCAGAGATGATAAGAGAGATGTTCTTACAGAACTGGACTCCCTAATAGCAATGGGGATGATATGATGATAGAAAATAAGAGAAGACAGATGGCAGAACTTAACCGCCAAAACCAACACGGGGACAATGATAATCAAAAAGGCAAAGTTGATGCGGTGCTCAGGGGTCCCTGACCAACAAAGAACAATGAAGATGGTTATTAGAACAAAGCAACTCTAAGAGTAAAATAAGTGACCATTGTGTTCAAGGTCTTGGTAAGACACATTTACTCCAGAGGTATGAAGATAAGCTATATGACAAATAAGGGAGCCATCACATTATTGAAGTTTTAAGGATTTCAGTTGTCTGGGATATACTGAAACATATGAAGTAAAAGACAAATATCTGCATCTCATGCCTTCAACTCTAAGAGACAGACAAAAACAAACAAACAAACAAACAAACAAACAAACACAATGACAACTAAGGATTTAAGATCTGGAGATAGTATTTCCTACAAATTAGAAATATTGCTGTGACCCTCTGCCAGTGACAAGTGAGACTACTGTCTCTGAGTGGGGTCAGAACAAAAAAAGTGTTCTGCAGCCAGTCCAAGTTACAGTATCAGCAGACCTGCCATTACAGCCATATAATCTGGCCAATCCTGTGGTATTAGATGTGTCTGTGATGGAAAAAAATGTGTTGAATTTAAATATGTAGAATCCTCCAGTAGGATTACCTTAGACCCAGTAGATTTCCTGAGGAAAGAGCTTGCATTTTTCAATGGAGAGTTATACACTCTTCAAAGCTCCTGATGTGGTAGAAATAAGAAACTGACCATGTGCTTCCAAAGGCTCCCACAAAAATTGGGATCCAGGAGACACCCTAAGTCATAAGATCATGCTGGTCTAGGAGAATATCTTGGTAAGGTGAAAGCAATACAACTCATATAATGTACAGGCTATGAGAGAAGGCACCAATAAAGTCATTGAGCAAGGATCCCAGTCCCCTATATCATCTATGACTGTTGCACAGGTACTTTTCCTTTAGCTCACATCTGTGGCCACGGGGTGGGGGGCGGTTCTTGTGACCATCTAACTGAATAAGAAAAAAGTCAAAATTCATGGATAGATAAGTGTTGTAATTTGGTGCAAACCCAAAATGGACTGTTGCTGCACTACAGCTCCTGTCCTAAAAATGGTCCTAAAAATGGCAATCAAGGAAAATATTCTTAATGATGAGAACTTTGTGAGGCATTATGATAATCTGCTTTGTCTGGAAAAAGAAAGATCACAAAGGCAGAGTCTGTATAGACCCAAGAGCAGTGGTGAACGGCTTCACTGGCTGTTCATGGGCTTTGAGGGATCAAAATTGGTGTGTCAAGGACAAAGACATCCTGTGAAGTCATGAGGATCTACCTATGGGAGTGGGTATAAAATGTGAAGGTCTTAGGACTGCATGTTTATCTTCCATTGGAAAGCATTAATCTAGAAGAGGCACTTAATGACAAGGATGGAAGAATTTGGCCAGATATGCCAGGCAGCTCTAATATTGCCCACTCCAGTGGTAGCACAATTGGCACATGAACAGATTAGCCATTGTGGCAGAGAAAGAGGCAATGCATAGGCCCAACAATATAAGCTTTCACTCACCAAGTCTGATCTAGTTAATTCTCTACTGAGTGTCCGATTGGCTAGAAGCAGAGATCAGTGTTGAGCCCCTGAGAGGGCTCTGTTCTTTGAGAAGACCAATTAGCCATTTGTGGCAAGTTGATTGCAATGTATTTGTTCCATCCTGGAAGGGACAGCAATTGGTATTGAATGGAGCCAATATATATATTTCAGGTATGTGTTTCTCTTTCCCACCCACACCGCCTGAGCCAGCACCACTCCCTGAGGGCTCACAGAGGATCTGATCCACTAATGCAGGACCCTGTTTAATATTACATTGGACCAAGAGATAAAATCTGCAGTAAAGGAAATGTGACAGAAAACGTATCCACTGGTTCTGTTGCATGTTACACCATTCAGAAGCTGGGGTCTGGAACAGATTTTGAAGATGCAGATACCCTGTGATAATGGGGTGCTATCCTCCCTCTAGAATATAGTACCAAATGGTCAACTAAATTAGTGACACATTGTATGGTACTGTGTCCCCAATAGACAGAATACATAGTCTCAGAATCAAATGTGGAAATAGAATTGGCTAGCTTATCATAGCTCCCAATGATCCTCTTGGGGAATTTGTATGTTTCAGCCACATACCTGTAGGCTTTGTAGGGTAAAACCTCTTCTTCCTGTGGGGGAAATCTACTAGTTGGCAAAACGAGGTGCCATTAAATTTTAAACAATGCCTACTACCCATCCCTTTGAGTTTCTTGTGCCAAAGGACCAGTAGGCGAGGAAAGGTATGATCATTCTTTAAGAGTTAGTGACTCTGAATATCAAAAGTACATAGGACTGCTATTATATAGTAAGGGAAGACAGACTATATGGTAGTTCTCCCTTATCTGCAGTTTCACTTATTGTGGTTTTAGCTACCCATGGTAAACCATGGTATGAAAGCAGATGATCCTCTGAAGGTCAATGGTAGCCTAAAGCCACATCACAATGCCTATGTCATTCACCTTGCTTGATATCATCATGTAGGCATTTTGTCATCTCACATCATCATCATCAGAAGTAAGATGAGGACAGTACAAGGTATTTTAAGAGAGAAACAGAGAGACTATATTCATCTAACTTTTATTACAGTATATTATCATAATCATTCTATTTTACTATTAGTTCTTACTACTAATCTCTTACTGTGCCTAATTTATAAATTCAACTTTATCATAGGTATGTATGTACAGGGAAAAAGAGTTATATAGGGTTGGTACTATGAATGATTTCAGGCATCCACCGGGGGCCTGAGAATAAGGGGGAAATCACTGTATTTGGCATCCACATGGCTCACCAAAATTTTCCTTTGAAATCCCCTCCCAATGGAGAAACCCTCCTGATCTCATAAGGGCACAGAGTCTAGTAGTTCCCAACTTCTCAGGAATAAGAGTAGAGGTCAATTCATTTGGCAAGCTATGTGGGCTAGGAACACTGCTCACGAAGGATAAAAAGAAGTCTAGAATGGATAATAGAGGAGGAAGATGATGAATACTGGTTGCAGGTCTGTGACCAGCAGCAGCATAGGCTGTAGCTTATCCCAGTATCTTTTCTATTACAATTTTTTTCCCAGGAAAAGAGACAAGTTTGAACCTTGAAGGAGGTATTCCCTGATAAGGTTAACATATTTATGAAGTAAGTAGCAATTAACCGTGCAAGGAGTGGACTGTAGTGGGTGATGTGACATACTGTTCATATCGCTCTCTCAGAACAAAGGTGCTCATCCATCAGCTGCTGAGAGTGATGGCTGCCAAGGTTCCAAACTGAGTCCATCTTGGAGATTTGCCCTTTGCCAAAGGAGATGCTTCTTCTAAGGCTATGCTCCTCCCCAGGGGTAGCCTATATCCAATGACTGGTCTATAAGATCAAACTTCTGATTCCTTCTGTAGGCTTTGAGATTGTCAATGGGAAGCAATCCTGAAGGATCATTCTAGTCCCATAGCTCTCCATGCGATCAGGCGAGGCCTTTATTGTGCCTAAATATGAATTCAATTTCTCTCACTGCCCATCCATGTTTACTTCATTCCCTCACAGCTGTTGCTGCAAAGAACACTCCTTGATAAAATTCCTCCATGCAAGTCTTCATTTCAGTCTGTTCCTGGGGAATTCCAATGATAGCACTTTATTCTCTCGTGTGTGTGTGCGCGTGTGTGTGTGTGTGTGTACTTTTCTATTATACCTCATTTCTATAATACCTCATTATTATTTCTATTTAGTCTAATAGCTAATAATAGTTCACTATTCTATTTTACAGTATATATTCTTGTTGCAAATTAAGCATGGAGAATGTATGTTCTATAATTTAGATCTTTTTCCTCATTGTACATTCTTGATTCAGTACTCCCCCTTAGTTAACAGACTAATCCTATGGGAAACATTTTATCTGATTTGTGCTTTTCTGAAAAACCCTAATTTATGATAGTTGCATTATATTATCTATTAGGATTATCTATCATTTTCTAATAAATGTAGGGGTCAAATTCCTTCAATTTTAGCCTATAAAACAAATTTTTTAAACTCATGCAGTTATTACTCTTCTGCTTCAGTGCAGGTTTCATTAAATGCATAAATCAAACATGTCTTTTTGTAGGATAGAGCAAATCAGGATTCAAGTAAGTAAAATATTGCTTTTTGTAGGAGTGACAAGTTTCCTATCCATTGTCTTGATCAATTTTCACATACCAGAATGGCCTCATCCAATTCCCAGTTCTACCCAGTACCTTTTTTATCTATCTATCCAATTAAAATTTATCCATGCCCCCAAAACATATGATGTTGGTGACAACAAAGTTCATTAGTTATGGTAATTTATAAGAGAGAAGTATGGGGTTTTTTATAATTCTTCCTCAGGAGCATGTTTGTGCCAAAACCCTGAACACACAACAGAGAACACCCAATGAGAGAACCGTCAATCTCAGGCAGAGCTCCATGTTTGCGTGTCGGTCTGGAAGGGGTGTATTAGTTTGTTGGGGCTGCCATAACAACCAACTATCACAGAATGTGTGACTTAATCAGGTGACTTAAACAACAGAAATTTATTTTCTTACAATTCTGGAGGCTAGAAGTCTGAGATCAAGATGTTAGTAGGGTTGATTTCTTCTGAGGTCTCCCTCCTTGACTTCTAGATGGCTGCCTTCTTCTGATGTCTTCACATGGTCTTCCCATTATGCATATCTGTGTCCTAATCTCTTCTTAAAATGGCACCAGTTGTATTGGATTAAGACTCACCCTAATAATCTCATTGTAACTTAATAACCTTTAAATTTTTTTTAAATGCTTGTTTATTTTTGAGACAGAGAGAGACAGAGTAGAGCTGGGGAGGGGCAGAGAGAGAGGGAGACTCAGAATCTGAAGCAGGCTCCAGGCTCTGAGCTGTCAGTACAGAGAGCGACATGGGGCTTGAACCCACATTGTGAGATCATGACCTGAGCCAAAATTGGACACTTAACTGACTGAGCCACCCAGGTGCCCCCTTAATGATCTTTTTAAAAAGTCTATCTCCAAATACAATAACATTCTGAGGTACTAGCAGTTATGAATTTTGGAAGGGACACAATTCAGCCCCTAACAAGACGATAAAAAACACCTAGTTTCCTTAAGTAACAAAACTCATAAAAAGAATCTCCAGACCCCGAAACAGTGCTGGGGAGTATGCATACTAAGGACTAAGGTGTGCATATTGAGAGTCTTAGGAAAAGTATTAATATAACTCAAAAGCCCTGCTATCTCTGTAAGCCATCTTGGTCTAGGTGAGCTGGTTTATTGCCTGGCATCAGATGGGAAGGAGAAAAGCCCCATAGACAGCTAAAAGGGTACATGGATTTGTTCCCCTTCACACCTGTTATATAACAGGCTCTGTTTTAGTTGCTGTAGATTTAGCAGTGAACAGGCAGAGAAGGTCCTTGTTCTTGTGAAACATATTTTAGTAGGGAAACTAAATCTATATGGAAACAAGAAAACAAGGTAATTTTATATAATGATCAGTACTTTATGGTAATATAAAAGATGATATTTGAGTTGGTTCTAATTTAGTGACAGAGAGACAGGGCAAGAGTTTTCTGAGACCGGCATGACAAGAAGAGCCATTTGTGGAAGAAGGAGTATGTACTTTCCTATGTTTAATTTAATTTATTTTTCCCGCCTTATTAAAAATTATTTGAGATAGCTTTAAAAATACCTTGTATGGTATGTACACACACACACACACACACACACACACACACGCACACACATCCCTTCACATATCTTACTCCTCTTGGCATCTATACCTTTTGCGGTGTGATTTTATAGCTCTTCCCATTAAGAAGTAGTCTATTTCCCCTTTGAATCTGGGCTGGCTTTGTGACTTATTTTGCCAACAGAACACTACGAAAGTGATGTAGTAGTTCTAAGCCTAAATCTCAAGACATTGCATAATTCTGCATTCTGTCTTGGTACTCATCATGAGAATATAAACTTGGCCTGGTACCTCAGTCAGCATCCAGCCAGTGTCAGGTATGTTCTAAGGTATCCTAGACAAGCCAGTTCCCATATAACACTCTAGGTGACCTCAGATACATGTGTAAATTAATTGAGATCAACCAATCTGGCCTAGACCTGAAGAACCAGCAAATGACCTATAGATGATTACTTATATATTAATTGCTTGTTATTTTAAGCCACTGCGTTTTAGTAGTTTGTTATGCAGCAACAGCTAACACATACATATGATAAAATCACCTTTGAAAATGAAAGTAGATATTCAATGCAATCCCCATCAAAATTCCAGCAATTTATTTTGTAGATATTAACAAACTGATTCTAAATTTTGTATGGAGAGGTGAAAGATCCAGCATAGTCAACACAATATTGATGGAAAAGAACAAAGTTGGAGGACTGATGCTACCTGATGTAACAACTTATTGTAAAATTACAGTAGTCAAGACAGGGTGGTATTGGTGAAAGAACAGACAAATAGATGAATAGAACAGAATAGAAAGCCCAGAAATATACCCACATAAATATAGTCTACTGATCTCTGACAAACGAGCAAAGGGAGTTCAATGGAGCAAAAATATTTTTTTCAACGAATGGTGCCGGGACAGCTGGGAAATCCACATGCAAAAAGATGAATATAGACACAGACCTTATACCCTTCACAAAAATGAACTTAAAATGGACAATAAACTTAAATATAAAGCAAAATCATAGGGACGCCTAGGTGGTTCTGTCAGTTAAGTGGTTAAGCGTCTGGCTCTTGATTTCAGCTCAGGTCATGATCTCACTGTCATATCGAGTCCTGTGTTTGACTTCACACTGGGTGTGGAGCCTGCATAAGATTCTTTCTCTCTCCCTCAGACCCTCCACTGCTCACATGTATTCACGTGTTCTTTCTCTCTCTCTCTCGCTCTCTCTAAAAAAAACCCATAAAACTCTTGAAAGGTAATATAGGAGAAAACCTGCATTACTTTGGATATGGTAATGAATTTTTAGATACACCACCAAAGGCACAACTATGAAAGAAATAATTGATAAGCTGGACTTCATTAAAATGAAAAACTTTTGTTCTGCAAAAGACAAAATCAAAAGCATTAGAAGACAAGCCACAGATGGAAAGAAAATATTTGCAAAAGGCACATCTGATGTAGGACTGGTATTAAAAAAACTGTAAGGAACTTCTAAAATTTGGCAACAAAAAACCAAAGAGTTCAACTTAAAAATGGGCCAAAAAAACCTTAACAGACACCTCGCCAAAGAAGGTGTATAGATGGCAAATAAGCATATGAAAAGATACTGCACATGATGTCATCAGGGAAATGGAAATTAAAGCAACAATGAGATACCACTACAAACCTATTAGAATGGCCAGAGCCCAGAACCCTGACAGCACCAAATACTGACCGGATGTGGAACAATAAGAACTCCCATCCATCGCTAGTGGGGATGGAAAATGGTATAGTCACTTTTGGAAGACAGTTTTTGAGTTTCACATAAAACTAAACATCCTCTTACTGCACAATCCAGAAATCATGTTCCTCAGTATTTATCCAAAGGAGTTAAAAACTTATGCCCGCACAAAAACCTGTACACAGGTGTTTATACTAGTTTTATTCATATTTGTCAAAACTTGGAAGCAACAAAGATATCTTTAAGTAGGTGAATGAAGAAATAAACTGTGGTACATCCAGATAGCGGAACATTATTCAGTGATTTAAAAAAAATATCAAGCCATAAAGAGACATGGAAGAAAGTTAAATGCATATTACTAAATGATCAAAGCCGAAAAGGCTATATACTATATGATTTCAACTCTGTAACCTTCTGGAAAATATAAAACTATGGAGACAGTAAAACTACCAATGGTCACCAGGGCTTGGTGAAAGGAAGGGATGAACAGGCAGAGCACAGAGAAAATAGGGCAGTGTCTATACCATAATGATGCATTCATGTCATTATACATTTGTCCAATCCCATAGATGTACAGTAGAAAGAATGAACACTAATGTAAACTATTTACTTTCGATAATCACAGTGTGTCAATATAGGTTTATTAATTGTAGCAAAAGTACCATTCTGGTGAGGGATATTTACAAAGGCAAAGGTTCTGTGTGGGGGCAAGGAATGTACGGAAAATCTCTGTAATTTCCTCTCAGTTTTGCTGTGAATCTAAAATTGCTCCAAAAACAAACAAAAAATAGTCATTGAATACAAATCCCCCCAAGCTAAAAATAAAGATAGAAAAAAATAAATTAAATCCAGGGAAAAGTGAGAGTAAAAAGCATACCATACAAAATCCATGCATTTGTTAGAGGTGAGTAAAATATTTATTTATTTAATTTTTTAAAGTTTATTTACTTTTATTTTAGAGATAGACAAAGTGCACATGCAGGGGAGGGGCAGAGAGAGAGGGAGAGGGAGAGCGAGAGCGAGAGCGAGAGCGAGAGAGAGAGAGAGAGAGAGAACGAATCTCAAGCAGGCTCCATGCTGTCAACACAGAGTCTGACTCAGGGCTTGAACCCACGAACTATGAGATATGACCTGAGCTGAAACCGAGTTAGCTGCTCAACCGACTGAACAATCCAGGTGCCGTAAGTCAAATATTTAGTTCTGAGCTGCACAACAATGCATAGGAAGAGGACCAGGCCATCTGTTATCTGATACATAATATTCACAGGGTAGCAGTAAGCCAATTACAACTATGCTTTTAATATTTCTAATAAATATCTGAGTGCAACTATTCTGCATTGGAAATTGAGGAAGAAATGAAGTAAAACGTAACTCTGCTGGTTTTTTCCTTCATTTATTAAAAAAATTCTTTTTAAGTTTTTATTTAAAATCTAGTGAACATACAATGTAACATTAGTGTCAGGTGTACAATTTAGTGATCCCACACTTCTACACAACACCTGGTGCTCATCACCAACTTAACCCATGCCCCACCCTGCGTCTCTGGTAACCATGTTTGTTCCCTATAGTTTGGTCTGCCTCCCGCTCATTTGTCCCCCTAAGATCATCTGTTTTGTTTCTTAAATTCCACATACAGTCAAACCTTGGTTTGGGAGCACAATTTGTCCTGGAAACAAACTTGTCATCCAAAGAATTCTTATATCAAAGCAAATTTCCAGAACCAATGTCTCAGTTGTGATCAAGTGACATTCGGTAACACGTGCTACTCATATTGCAAGACATTGCTCGTTTATCAAGTTAAAATTTGTTAGAAATGTTTGCTTGTCTTGTGGAACACTTGCAGAACAAATTACTCACAAGTCAAGGTTTTACTGTATAAGTGAAATCATATGGTATTTGTCTTTCTCTGACTTATTTCACTCAGCATGATACACTCTAGTTCCATCCATGTTGTTGCAAATGGCAAGATTTTATTCTTTTTGACTGCTAAGTAGTATTCCATTGTATGTATGTATGTATATACATATACATATATATATACATATACATATATATATACACATATATACCACATCTCCTTTATCCATTCATTAGTTGATGGATATTTGGAGTCTTTCCATAATTTGGCTACTGTTGATAGTGCTGCGATAAACATTGGGTACATGTGTCCCTTTGAATCAGCATTTTTGTATCCTTTGGATGAATACCTAGTAGTGCGATTGCTGGGTTTTAGGGTAGTTCTATTTTTAATTTTTTGAGGAACTTCCATACTGTTCTCCAGAATGGCTGCATCAGTTTGCATTCCCAGCAAAGGATTCTCCACATCCTCATCAACACTTCTTGTTTCTTGTGTTGTTGATTTTAGCTATTCTGACAAGTGTGAGGTGATATCTTTTTAGATTTTAATCATGGTTCTCTTTTCAATTTTTCCAGAGAGGTTTTGATTACTCCATAGCATTTTTCTACTGCTATTTTACATTCTAACCTTTTCTTCCTCCTTCTTCATTTTTGTTCCATATTATTTTTCTTGCCTTTCTTTATTTCCCTCTGTTTCTCTTCATTAGTAAAGAGCCAAAAAGTTTAGAAAGGCAACTTTAGCACTGGAAGGTATTTGGTCAGGATTAATAGGTGACAATAATTCTAATTATAATTTAAGTCTTCTCCAAAATGTATTTAGATACATGACATTTCATGCCACTCATTATATAAAATGCTCCAGTAGTTAATGAACTTCCCTATTTCATGGATTTATCATATATAATACTAATTAGAATTAATATATCACTTACTAATCAGTAAATACACCAAGAGCAATGTTTGTATCATAACCCTAGCAATTATTTACTAACAAGCTTAGAAATATGTCACCAGCATATTTCAAAAAATTTGGGATTCTGTGTCTCCCTCTCTCTGACCCTCCCCCGTTCATGCTCTGTCTCTCTCTGTCTCAAAAATAAATATAAACGTTTAAAAAAAAATTAAAAAAAAATTTGGAATATGTGCTAACAAGTGTCACTCTGCTTCATGTTTCTTATGGGATAATCACCACATTTTACCTCAGAAAACTTCCTGAATTTTTAGCTTCAGCAGTCAGCTCTTCATTGAAAATCATTTTTTAAAAAATGTATGCTTGTCAAATGCCAATACTGGCTACAACCAGACAGGATTGGGTGGCCAGAGTGGTAGTTGCTCGAACATGAAGACAAATTAGCTGTTATGTGCCAATAACATAAATTGCCATTGGCTATGTTGATGTCTCTATTCCGGTCTATCAGTCTTGGGGAAATAAGGTGTTAAGGGCACCCTGAGGACCTGAGAGGAGGCAGCTGGTCGGAAAATTGGACATGCACAAATCTAATATAAATTTTAGTGACATGGAGGGTTCTCAGAGATCCACTGTGGAGTGAGGACTTGAATAGGAACTTAGATATTAAAGCATACAAATTAAACAGTATAAAAATGTCCCTTCTCTTTCTGAGTCGTATATTAAAGCAGGTAATTATTTTTAATAGTCTATAAAAACAGTGAAAAAAGTCTTTGGCTGAGCAGTTGAAAGGAGTTGTATCTCAGTAACCCTTTCCGGCTCTGTTGAGGTCCTTCTCTTTGTTTATTTTAATTAGGGTGGGAGTTTTAGGGTAGACACTCAGAGGCAATGTTGTGTTACAAATAGTTGATAAAGAGCCTCAGGAAGGTTCTACTTTGTGATCTTATGTCATGAAGGAAAAAGTTGAGATGTTACAATAGAGAGCCCAGGAGGTTTGGAGTGAGGGGACCTACAAGAATGGATCCTAGCCACATTTCCACACATCCTCACTCAGCTTTAGGTGTGGGTCAGTGGGCTGACTTCTGAATTCCTTATGGAGAGGGAAGGAAGAGAAGTGGAGATAAAAGAGGAAAGGAGAGAAAAGCAAAAGCGGAATGTGGTAGGTAGGCTCCAAGATGGCCCCCGGTGACCCCTGACGCCTGGTACTTGCAACCCTACACAAGCCCCTTGACAGTGGTCTGCATTGATGGACATGTTTCTAAGGAAGAGACTACGGCGGAAGGAACGGAAAGTCATTTCCATGATTAGATTATAAAATGTGGCTTCTGTCTTGGGCACCCTCTCTCCTTCTCTCTCTCAGAGCCCTCACTCTGGGAGAAGCAATTTTCCACGTGGCAAATAGTCAGATGGAGAGTCCCATATGGCAAGAAATTGGTATCTTTGGCCACTGGCCAATGAGGACCTGAGCCCTGCCAACAGTCATGTGAGTGTTCTTGGATGAGGATCCTCCCACATTCAAGCCTGAAGGCGAGATGACTCCAGTCGCTGCTGATACCTTAACTGCAGCCTTGTGGGAGACCCTGAGCCACAGGCTTAAATCTATCAATACCTATATCATCTATATCTATATCTATATCTATATCTATATCTATATCTATATCTATATCTATATCATTTCTATGTATCTATCATCTATCTCTGTATCTCTATCATCTATCTATTATCTATCTATCTATCTATCTATCTATCTATCTATCTATCTATCATGTATAGATTTATCGTAGGAATTGGCTCAGATAGTTGTGGAGGCTGACAAGTCCCACAATCTGCATTTTGCAGGATGGAATTCCAGGAAAGCTGGTAGTGTAATTCAGTCTAAGTCCGCAGGCTTGGGGGCCGATGGTTTTAAGTTCTGATTTGGAGGGCGCCTGGGTGGCTCAGTCAGTTAAGCGTCTGACTTCAGCTCAGGTCATGGTCTCCCAGTTCACAAGTTCTAGCTTCTCGTTGGCTTTGTGCTGACAGCTAGGAGCGTGGAGCCTGCTTCAGATTCTGTCTGTCTGTCTCTCTCTCTGCCCCTCCCCCACTCATGTGCTTGCTCTCTCTCTCTCTCTCTCTCTCAAAAATAATTTTAAAAAATATTTAAAAAATTTAAAAAAATCCTGATTTGGGTCTGAAAGTCTGAGAAACAGGAGCACCAAAGGAGCACGAATATCTAGAAGCAGCAGATATCTCCATTCAAGCAGAGAGTGAATTCACCCTTCTTTTACCTTTTTGTCTTTTTATTCTATTGTTTTATCGACACAACTATGTGTTATAGTTTGAGGTTTTAAGAAACGAATCTTTGTAGCCTTGTGGGTATGCTGCTCCTTTGAAACCTGAGCCTTGCAGCAATACCAAACGTTCCCTACCTCTTAGTTATACATCACTCATCAATCTCTATTATCAGTCAATCTTTTGAGGGAATTATGATATTTGTAATAGATTTCATTGTTACAGTCCATTAAGCTTATCTGCATATGAGTTTAATATGCTCTCACACATCAGCAAATTGGCTCAATTCATTGGCTCATCATCATTGGCTCACTTTTCTTTTGTATTTTTCTGCTACACGTTACATATATGAAATGAGTAATGCCCTAGTCAATGTATACAAGGCACTATCTGTGTTAGTTGTATTGTTAGTCCCTCCCTCACAACTGGCATTACTTTTATGAGATGACACCAACCCCCTTATTAAGTCGCATCTTCCTTTGTTTGTGCCTTGTTCCATTAAGAAATCTGCAGTGTTTTACTTTCCTTGCCAATTCAGAACCTAGCAACCATACATGGTAGGAAGGTTCTTGGTTTTAGAAAATAAATAAGGACTTGGTGCATTTCTGACATTTATTTGGACAGCATGTTTCATCACTGTGCCTCAAAAGCATGGCACAAGCTTTGTCCAATGTGTTGGATCATGAAAAGAGGAAATAAGAATAGATTTTCACGTATTTTTAAGTGAAGTAATAGCCAAATAACTACATGGTTCACTGCTTTTGGTTATGTTCACAGATGAAAGAAAGCAGGATTTTTATGGCAAACCAGTTTGTCTATTCTGCCCTTCATGCTGAGCTCATTGTTTCTGTGGGAGGAAGGATTTCTTAAAAGTTGTGGGATGCTCTGGATCTAGATTCTTCTCAACTTTTCCTGTGCACTTGCAATGCATCTAATTCTGAAATGTGTCAAGAACAGATCTGCCAAATAATTAAGTGAAAAATAATTTAAATCTGGCCCTCAAAGTACCTGGCCATTAGAAATGGCTTTTTATTGGAAGCTATAAATTATAGTAATAACTCTGAGTTTAATCTAACAACTGGTTACAAAAAATTAATTTAAAACAGAATTTAAATATTTCAATATTGAAATTTTCTCTTAGGTTTTCCCCCCATACCCGCTCTGGAAATTGCATGCAACATCTTCCAACATCTTCAAGGAAGCATCTGGACTATGGTTATAGATGAACATTTCTCATTTCATTGTCTGAATACAAAGCCATTTATAGGGCAACTTATCACATAAACACCCCTTGGCATCTTATAATAGAAATCAATAACACAGCAAAAAAGAAGACAGATGTGATTTAACCATATGCTATACCAAAAGAAAATAAAAGATATCCTGTGAACTTCCTAAAACTTTCTGTATACTATTAGTTACCTTGCATCGATGCCTGATGTATACATTTAATTTTCATTAGTCTTTGGCAAAAGGAGAGTAAAATATTTGTTTGTTTTCTTTTTTTAAACACAAAAAGCATGAAATACTTAATAGAAAGACTAGAAAGAAAATAATCATTTTTAGATACATAAAACATTTTCAAATTTCTTACTGTTTTTAAATGTACTGTCACTCATTGAGATAGGAAGAAATGCTTTTGAGACATGAAAAGAAGTGGGGTAGGGGCCCATTTATCAAGAAGTAGAAGTCTAGAGGCACCTGGGTGGCTCAGTCAATTGAGGATCCAACTCTCAATACCGGCTCAGATCATGATCCCAGGGTTGTGGGATCGAGCCCAGTATTGGGCTTTGTGCTGAGTGGAACCTGCTTGGGATTCTCTCCCTCTCTCTCTCTCTCTGCTTCTCAAATGAAAAAAAGATGCAAAAGTCTAGGAAGAAACAGGAAATTATTGTCTATTCTGAAGTGGGGCCCAGGTAGGGAGATACATGGACAGGTGCGGCAAGCTGATGGTTCTAGAAAGAGAAGGTGTGAGGTGGGAGAGCAGTGCCCAGGACCTGAGAGTATCAATACAGCTGATACTTTGGACCAGGGTAAGACCCCAGCACTGAAGAGAGAGTGGTGCTATCCCCGTCCCAGTCAGGGTAGCGCTGCCTCCTCAGGGTAGCTCAGCCAGATGGTGGCTGAGGCAGAGAGGGCAGTGGAGACCCTTGAACACCGACAGTGACCTGAAGAGGGTCTAAATGGCATCATTTAGGAAAGAAGGGTCTAAGTGGTAAGGCAGCTAACATGCTTGGGCAGTCAAATTTGGAGAAGACACACTAAGACCTAATATAACCTTCTGACCTTGGGCAGCTGGGGCAGAAGAAAGGAGCTGGGATCCCCAGGACTGAGTTACAGTAGTGGCCGCACCACGAGACTGGCAGTTTTCTCCTAATTGTCCCTCAAGGACTCCACAGGTCATTATTCTGTCTAGCTACCTTGAGGACAAGGTGATGCTGTCTAATAGTTATGCCAGCCCTCAAAATAGTTCCAGTCACTGGTATTGTGGAAGTCCCCAGTTTACAGATGGCAAATACCTGATTTGTGTTCTCAAGGTAAGAGAAAACCTGGCCAAGCACCCCATCAGCTCTTACAATAATGACTGGCTGATATTCTCCTTTCCATTTCACAACTTTTTCTTTTACCCCAGATATCCATCCCCACACTTCCTTCAATTTCTTTTATTATTTAGTATCAGAATCACACGTTCACCAGAGGTCAACTTGGGTTTTTTGTTTTCTTTTAGTACATTTAGCATTTGTTCTTATAATTCACATTTACTTTTGTGATTTTGTTGAAACAAAAAGAGGAAAACTTTTAAAATATTATTTTAAATTTATAAAATGAAAAGCCACAATCTCACTAGTCACTTGTAATTTTGCATTTACTTCCAAATATTAGAGGGGACAACTTTCCCCTTTGCTTCAGCTCTTTTGAAATATGATCCTTTTTCTAGATGAAGAATTAAGAATCTGGGACTTGTCTCCTTTTCTTCTGTTTTATGTTATACATCTTTATTGAGATATAATTCATATACCATACATTTTTCCCCTTTAAAGTGTACTGTCTTTGCAGTGGTTTTTAAATGTATCACAAAGCTCTGTAACTATCCCCACTATCTACTTCCAGAAAATTTTAATCACCCTCAAAATTAACCTCACACCCATTAGCCAATTCCTTTCTTCCCCAACCCCTGGCAACCACTAATCTACTTTATGTTTCTCTGGATCTTCCTCTTCTGAGATTTCATATAAATGGGATCATATACTATGTGATCTTTGGGTTTGGGTCTTGCTTCTTTCATTTAATGCAATTTTTTCAAGGTTCATCCATGTTTTAACAAGCATCAGTACTTCATTTCTCTAGCTGGATAATATTCCAATGGATGGATATAACATTGTGTTTATTCATTCATCAGTTCGTGGACATTTGGGTCGTTTTTGCCTTTTGGCTATCGTCAATAATGCTAATATGGACATTCATGGACATATTTTTTTGGTGGATATGTTTTCATTTATCTTGGATATAGCCTTTGTTAGTTTCCTAGGGCTGCCATAAACTACCAGGGATCAGGTGACCCAAATACCAGAAGTTTATGTTGTCATAGTTGTGGAGGCTGGGTGTTCAAGATCAAGGTGTCTGCAGATCAAGGTGTCTGAGGCTTCTCTCCCTGGACTCTCTCTGCCACAGCCTTCTTGCTGTGTCCTCATATGTTCTTCCCTTAGTCACTGTGTTGTCTGTGTCCTGATCTCTTCTTATAAGGACACCAGTCACACTAGGTTAGAGCCTGCCCTAAAGAACTCATTTTCACTTAATTACCCCTTTGAAGACCTTATCTCCAGATAGGGTTATACTTTTAGGTACTAGGAGTTAGGACTCCAACATAAAAATTTTGAGGGGACACAATGAAGCCCGTAGCATATACTTAGAAGGGAAATTATTGGGTCATATGGTAGCTCTAGTTAGCCTTTAGAGGAACAGTCAGTTGTCAAAGCAGCTGCGCCGTCAGACATTCCCACCTGCAATGCACAAGGGATTCCAGTTTCTCCACATCCTCACCAACACTTGTTGTTGTCTGTATTTTAGATTATTGCCATTCACAGGAGGTCATTTCTGAAGCGTAGCTTTTTGTGAGTGTTGCACTTACCCATGTTTTTGTTTCTTCTCTCACATTGTCCCTCTTGACTGTGATGCTGACATCATATCTGTGTATATCCTTTGTATGCTCTAAGGGCTTAAATATTTGGTCATCAGGCTGGTAATATTAGTAATCAAAATAGGTGACAACGTCAAATCTGATAAATTGTATGGCTTATTCTCAATAAGACAAACTGCAAAGATATCATAAAAAACATATCATTACTCAGAAAACAGACGGTCTGGATGAGTGCTTTTAGTTTATTTACATACTATTCATCCTACATTTGAAAACATCCTACCTTGTTGATATATACAAAGCCAATAAAGTACTGACCACTTTGTCCTTTCAATAATACACCTTCTCCTATTGAGATACTTTACAGCCAGCATAAAGATACTGACCTGGCTGAAATGTATTTTGGGAAGTGTATATACCACAGTAATCTTTCTTCTTCCAGCATGGAGCACAGTGGAGAACAAGTGGGTTACACAAATTAGAAGTCCATTATGTACACCTACTTGCATTCCAATGAAGATTTGCTGAATTTAGTTTTTCAGATAATTTATTGTTTTTCTGGGAGACCATAATACTTTCATAGAATTGCATTCAAGAATATTCATTTTTTTTCAAGTCAACAAAGAAACCATTAAAACTCAAACAAAAATATTCTACAAAGAGCTATAAGTGGAAATGATCTTTCTTTTTGCCAGGTGTCTGGGAAAGGAGTTTACATTTTGCCTGAGGCCAATCCTTTTCTAATGTCTTCTTAATATCTTTGGAACTTACATCAATGCAGAAACGAATAAACTGATAAAGTTATTCTAAACACCGAGGTCTCATTTCCACCGAAACTTGTTTTTTCTTTTTTATGGGAAATTTATTCAATCTGAGCTTCTTTCTTGGGTGAATCTTGTTGGGCTGGTCACACCCAGAAATTCAGCCCAAATGTCATCTCTGCAAAACTTTTGGGGATGCTCTCAGCAGAATCCCATGTCTCTCTCCTCTGTTCCCTGCTTGTCTTCTGTCATAGCATCATCACCAGCGGCTACCAGGTTCCACATGTATCCATGTTTTCATTCGGGTCAGTGGTTCTCAAGGGTGAAAACATGTCAGTACCACCTGAAGAGCTTTTCAAATACCTGCTCCATCTGGGATCCAAACACAGGAAGAGCTAAGTCGTGTTCCAAACCGAGCAGACTGCTCTTGGTTCCTCAGTGTTGGACCCTGGGGTATTTGGTCAGAATCTGGGGAGGGCAGGATGCCATTCTCTGCCAAGATTTTCAGATGGATCCTTTCTTGTCTCTTCCCCTATCCTTTGCCTATCTTGTGGTCCAGCTCCGCTAGAGGAGACAGTGGATGTTTGTCTGAACATGAAAAATTTACCAATTATGCATTTCACAGACACATCTAAGGGGGTGGGTATAAGATAAGAAGTCTTGGTTGAAAAGATATTTTAGTAGAAAAAATAAATTTAAAAATGCAGATAGTTTTTATTGAACACATGTGAAATGTGCTAGTTTGTTCATTTAATTTAATTCCCCCCATAACTCCAAGAAGCATGTATTATTATCCTGACTTGAAGGATGAATAAATGTCCTCAGAGAAATTGAGCAGATTGCTTGAGATCATACACTCTAAGTAACAGAATGGGGATGAGGCAAGTCTTTTGGCTCATACACAGCCTTCCTTTTAATGTTTATTTTTAATGCCCAAGTTTTTATGTTGTTATTTTTGTTATATATTATTTTTTCATATTATTTATTATTATATTATTTATGTTAATATGAATTATTTAAATCACATAAATGACGTAAATACATAAATACGAATATAAATAGTAGCAAAGTGTGTTAATATTAACATATTAATACTATTTCTAATGTTTGAACCAAGTTAGGCAAAAAAAATTAATACCCATTTCAATCCAGAATGACAATGTCTAAATGGAAGTGTGAACTTTATTATGCTTATGAAGTACCCAGGCCAAATCTGAGTCTGCTGGTATCATGTGGTGATTTTTAAAAAGACAATTGGTTTAGTATGAACCTGCAGCTGGTGTGTGTCTCCTTATACATGTGCATGTGTGTGCACGGGTGTGTGTGCACGTGTACTGATCGTGTGGGCTGAGGGTGTCTGGTTCTTCTTTGTGGTCCTTGCTCAGGATCTGATGTGAGCAGCAGACACCTGTGTCCTTCTGAGATTAGTTTCACTCATGCTGTCAAATTTATCCCTTTAGTGTAAGGTGTTGGTATTGTAACTGGGGTGTGTTTACCACTTCGGGGTGCCAGTCATATGCCTGGGATGGAGAAGGTTGTATCTAGACTGGGCGCATCTATCAGAGATTTGTTGAAACCGGCATGCTAACTTATGGATCGTCAGGTGAAGTAGGTGGTGGGCACAACAGAGTTACGTTCATAGGTGTGTGCACGTGTATGTAGTGTTGGATAAGGACTAGATTGGAGTCAGAGGATCCTTGTACATAATTAAGCATCAAGTAAGACATCACATCAAGAATGTCTACATCTTTATAATGACTGCTCATAACATGGATCTCATTTGTCGGTGTTAGTCCCTCTGAAGAATATGGAGACTCTGTGGGGAAATAAAATGGAAGGTCCCCGAAAAGGAAATGGGAGAGTGTTTCAAGCTATCTGAAGAACCAGTTATTTTTCCCCTAATTGTTGCAGACCGATGCTTGTGTCAGTTCATATCAGATGCAACAGGAACAAACTGGCTTGCTCCCTGTTCAGTGAGATTGTGTACAATGATGATGCACTTGAGTATCAGGCATTGTCGACTTGCTATACAAGTGTCTAAATGCCCACTTCCAATTTCTGTGCTTATCTCATCAAGAGATAGGTAAAGTCGGCAGACCGGTGCCAGTCTACGGACCACACTTTTAAGTACCGATGCTGCAGACGAGCCTTATCTACTGCTCAGCCCCACCCACGGCCCACACTGCCAGTAGATGGTATGAGGATGTAGACACACTTGATAACAATGCCATAGGTAATGTTCATATATGCACATGGCTATTCTAACTCCATGATAGTCCTTTTACTGCACTGTATTGTTCGAGTGGTAATGACCTCTTGACTACTTTATTTCTTAGTGCATAGATACAGTAAGGAAAATATCTTTTCTGGCTTGAAGGATGACTCCCTTGTGTAGAAATACACAAATATCATAGCTGCAACAGCCGTTGGGATCATCACCTATATCTGTATATATCGCAGTCAGTAGTCTGGGCAACTTGCAAAAATGAGAAGAATGGCAGTTACTTCTGGGGACAAAAACCATGGCTGGTGACAGAGAATGAAAAAATAGTGCCTCTGAGGCAGAAAATTTGGGAGAAGAATAGAAATGTTTAAAAAAGGACTATAAAATTGTGTTCTTTTTCCCATTTTTCTACAAAAGCATCTTCCTGTTTAAGAGTTTTTTGGAGTTTGATTTATTTTTAGAATTTTTCAAGTGCTCACTCCTGGAGACACTTACTTCAATTTGAGGGATGAAAGGTGTTGGCAGAGAACAGAGGTGATTCAAAGAGAGAGAGAGAGGGAGGGAGGGAGGGAGAGAGAATCTTAAGCCAGCTACATGCTTAGTGTGGAGCTTGATGTGGGGCTCGATCCCATGACTCTGGGATCATGACCTGAGCTGAAATCAAGAGTATGATGCTCAACTGAGCCTCTAGGCACCCCTACCCTCTGTTATTTTTCTGTTTATGGAAAGTATATTGAGGAGGTTGTTGGACCTCTTGGTTTTAGCATTTTATGTCAGAAGTAAATGCCTATGGTATGATTACATTGAGTGGATTGATTGGGGATTAAGTTTTGGTGCAGAAAATATTCAAGTTGAGGCAGCAGGGTTAGCTATTAAGGTAAACATTTGCTCTACAGTGTGATACCATGATAGCTTCAAAGCTTGTTCTACAGCCAAGCCTCTGACTGCCAAGCAAATTCTCTCCTTGATCTGGAGGCAGGGTATACATATAGTCTGTAGGCTGTTCTACCTCTTACTTCTCCCAGTCCGGTAATTTTAACATCTGTGTGTACTTTGTAAGACAAGCCTGGAAACAAGATAAGGAAAAATTAGAAATGGCAACACTGCTTCTCTCAGGAAATAATTCTTGGCAATAAGCGGTCACGAACTGCAACTTTTTTTGGCTGATGTTGTGAAACTACATGAAAGATGAAAAATCCCAGAGCTCCAAGTAACTATCATTTGGTTAAGCGTGGATTCTGAGGAGAGAGGACATGAAAGATGAAACAGAAGATTCTCTAAAATGTGGTGAATTTTCAAAATTTAGACCATCATTTGAAAATTTATCTCCTTTTTTTTTTTTGGATAAGCGTATCACTTAAAAATATTTATTCCATTTTTATTTGAGGCACCTGGAGAATCAAGAGCCTTGAACAGAGGTGACAGTTTTACGTTTGGTAGCCTTGAGCACAACTGGGTACAGTCTGTGCCCTGGAAAGTGTAGTGTGCAAATACTGAATGCACGTAACAGAGACTCACGGTGGATGCCCCACCAAGGACCAGCAAGAAATGAGATGTAGGCGAGATGGAAAAGTAGGGAGAGGACACATTCGTGGAGAACGCACTATTCTGAATTTGAGGCATTGTGGCAAATCCAGTAAGCTGCATGTTGCCCTGGAACACTCCTCATCCCTTGAGAGTGATAGAAAAAGGCTGTTCGTCTCAAAATATTTCCTTGGCTTCTTTTGTTGGCAGTTACCGTATTTCATTCAATCTGAGCTGCCATCAATTATAAGGGAGAGCTTATTTTATTTCCACTGAGAAAGAAAAAAAAAACCACTTCCGATTAAACTGTGACACAATCATGACTTCTCATTGAGATTTTCTATTTTATGCTTTTTGCAAGAGGTTTTTTTATACTTTAATTAATTGGTCACACCAGCCTCTCATTACCTTGAAATATCTTTTTATCCATTCTAGGGACGAGGCCATTTGTCCCGCTCTCAGTGGCGGTGTTTGGTATGTGTTGGGCAGTCCCAACATCAGTAATTTGTGCCTATCTCAGTAATAAGATTTTAACAAAGCTTTATCTTCCCGTGGATTCTATCCTCCCTTAGTTTCCATAAAACTTTTTTTCCAAGAAAATATATCTCAGTATAAATCCAACGGAAACAAAATCACTCTCCTGAAGAGATATTTGCACCTCCATATTCACTGAAGCAATATTTACATTAGCCAAGATATGGAAACAACCTCAGTGTCCATCAGTGGGTGAATGGATAAAGAAAATGTGATGTATATGTAATATCTATCTGTTATCTATATGTCTGTCTGTCTGTCTATCATCTTTATGTGTGTGTGTGATACGTATATGATGCATACCCACACACAGTGGAATACTATTCAGCAATTAAAAATAAGGAAATCTTACTATTTGCAACAACATGGATGATTCTTGAGGGTATTATGCTAAGTGAAATAAGTCAGACAGAGGAAGACAAATGCTACATGAACTCACATATACGTGGGATCTAAAAAAAACCAAACTCCTAGAAACAGAGATCAGATTTGTGGCTGTCAGAGGTAGGAGGTGTGGGGTGGTGAAAAAAAATGGGTGGAGGTGGTCAAAAGGCACAAACTTCCACGATATAAATACATTCTGGAGGTCTAATATACAACATGATTATTATGGTTAACAATACCATTTTGTACATCTGAAAGTTGCTAGGAGAGTATATCTTAAAAGTCCTCATCACAAGGAAAATAATTGGTAAATATGCGAGTTGATGGATATTAACTAAATATATTTGGTAATGATTTAACAATATATAAATATATTCAATCATTTTAAACTTATACAATGTTATACACCAATTATGTCTTAATGAAACTGGAAAATATAATAAGAAAAAGAAATTATGAAATTGTAGTCATCCTCCATCAATTTCACTACCAGCAATTGTATGCCTTACTGTTCTATTTCCATGCCTTCCGCTTAAATAGTAAATTTGCGATTCAATGCTGAATCACAGTGCAATATTTTAGAATATGTTTTCAATGCATACAAAACACACAGTATCAGTAAAATGAAGAGACTCAATTAAGTTGACAATTGAACCACTCTGATCCATGGTAAAGCATTCACAGACAATACCAACTGTTGCATTGCCAACAGCAACAGGAAAGAACCCAACTGTGAGACATGTCCGGCTATCAAAGAGGTTCAAATATTAAAGAAGCATATTTTAGAATTGAGGAACATGATTGAGTGAAGTCAGTGGGACCCTAATATAGCTACTGTGTGTACCAAATATATGTATAATCAGCTGTGGCTATATTTTAAGAACCGATGCAGTAATACATTATACAACTAAAGGACGCGAGTATCAAATCAAGTGAATTCAGGCAAGAACTGAACCAGAAGGATGGCTGATATGGTTTGCTGTGCTGTTTATTTTCAGATTTCTTAATTCCTTATGTGAGATAAGCTTTACTCAAAAGGACATTTTTGCATTGCTTCTGCTTATTTGTATGTGGTAATCTTTATCCATATTAAGATGAGTGGCAAAACAAAACCATTTTGAATCATTCCATTTGTGTAATAAGAATAATATATTTCTACAAAGATTGGAAATGCAACAAAGCCCAAAAAAGTTAAAAACAAAATTATTTTCAATGTTACCATCCAGTAATAAGCAGCCTCTACCACCTAATGATAAAGGACATTGAACACGTATTTTGCATAAGACACTTGTTCTATGTCTTGCGGATTTTCTAATGAATGAAACCTTATTCTCGGTTCCAGTGGAAGTTGTTGGGTAGGGAATAGAAGAATGTCCCAAATAACTACACCAGATAACTTGTGCTGAATGTCATGAGGGAGGTAACGGAGTTTACATAAGATTGGAGGCAGTTCAGTGAGAAAGCATTCTGTGGAGGAGGTGATTTTGGTATAAATCTTCATGGGTACGGTGTTCAGGTAAATATGAAGGATGCAGGCAATTTCAGAAGGAGGGAGATATTAATCAACAATCAAGCAAGAAATTCAGTTAGATTATGATCATAAATGCTCCAGTTTTTCCTGGGCATGTGGTAGGATTCTGCATACCCTAGAAGTTGGGTGTGGTCATGTGATGGATTTATACAAGTGAAATTTTAAGGGAACAGCCTGATTCCCCACATTCTTCCCTAATGATGTTTGCAATGGTGATTGTTCTGTTGGCCTATGTTCCTGGTTGTTTATGATCAGTAGAGACTCTTGACCAATCCACAGTGGACATGATAAGAGAAAGAGAAATAAAGCTTATCTGATTTAATCCACTGAGATTTTGGGGGGTTGTTTATTACTGCAACCTAACCTAACATATCCTGACCATTACATCTGGATATAGAACATGTGAAGACAAAGAATAAGAGATAAGGTAAAAAATTTACGGTGGAATCATTCAATGCTTGAATAGCATAAAAATATGTGGACATCTGGATTTTACATTATAAACAGTATACAGCCATTAGTACTTTTGTTGTTTGTTTTTTTTTAATAGGAAGATGGGATTGTCTGGTCTACATATTAGGAGGATTTGTTTTGCAGTGTTCTGTAGAGTGAGTTGGAGGAAGTACAATAACCAAGTGAGGACATTAAACAGGAGACCACTGTTGTAGCCAAAGTGAGGGCATGAGTTTTAAGTAGGGTTGCAACAATGGGAAGAGAGGGTAAAAGATCTTGTAGAAAGAATACAGAGGTCAAGATGAAGAGATTTGTACACAAGGGATCATCACATGACCCTGTTGTCATTCATTGAATTGTGTCCCCTCAAAATAGATCTGTGCGAATCCTAACTCCTCATACCTTTGAATGTAACTTTATTTGGAAATAAGGTCTCTACAGAGGGAATCAATTTAAAATGATGTCATTGGGGTGTGTCCTCATCCAATATGACTGGCGTCCTTATAAAAAGAGGAGATTTGACCTCGAGTCAGACATACGCAGAGGGAAGATGATGTGCAGAGCCAGAGAGAAGATGGTTTTCTGCAAGCCAAAGAGAGATCTTTCCCTCCAGTCTTCAGAAGGGACCAGTCATGGGACACCTGAATTTTAGTCTTCTGGCTTCCAGAAATATCAGATCATAAATTTCTGTTCAAGCCACCCAGTTTATGGTATTTTGTTACGGCAGCCCTAGCAAACTAATATAACTATTAAAGTGTTTTTAAATGTTAATCTCTTTCATCTTTAAAGATTTCAGACTTCCCCTTTCCCCTTATATATACTTCCATTATTGTCTAAATTAAATCAGAAGCATGGGAGTAACTTTCTGCTCCTCAGTGTATAGGCAGAGTTCATCATTCCAACCAATTGACTTTTGTGGAAATTTGCATTTTATCTTTTACTGATTGTCTCCTTTCTCATTTTAGAAAGGTCGTAAAGCTTAACATATTTGTTTTTGCAAACAAAAGCTCTACCTGGAAAGATGGAATAAGAAGGTTACATTTTTAAAACTCCAGACAGCCCAGAATTCTGCTTAATTGAAAAAAGCCCTTCGTTGTGATGAATACAGTCTTTACTTTAATATCTAGCTTCATTGAAATCTCTTACAATCAGTGATTGAGTTAAAGGCATCAAGGTAAAAAAGCCTGACAGGCCTTCACATATTTCCTACCTAATAGTAATGGCCTCTGCATTAGAGATTTTTACTTGCTATTTTCTAAATTCTAGAACGCAGAAGGTGATGTGAGAAAATCTTTATAGGAATACAGGGCTCTAGGTCACTGATATTCACAAACTCGCATACACTAAATTTTAATGCCCAACAGTTGATAGACTATTGCCTTGTGAAATATTTATTATTTAACCACACTTTGAAGGTCCTACACTGGGAACCTATAAATCATTTTCTTTGTAATCTTAATTTGGTCCTGGAAAATTCAATCTCTTTTATTTTATAATATGGCTATTGAATCAAACTGGAATATAGAAGTTGGTTCTGTAAATTCTCCAATTAAGATTTTATCCAAGCCTTGCTTCACTAACTCATGCATTTCATTCATTCATAGTAATGGATACAAAACCTTAGTTTTAAAATGCTTATTTGGATTCACATTATAAGATTTTTGGATATGTACTAGTTTTATTCAAAGAATGAATTGAAAGATAGCCTTGACAGAACTGAAATTTACATAGTAAGCTATGTTTTAATTTCTCGGCCAATGCTATTGGCAATGATTAAAAGTGAGTCCCAAGTTATGATACCCCTGAAAATTAGGTATAGTAAAATCTGGCCTAACAATTCTTGACATATAAGATTTAGTAAGTATAACATGTTTACCAAAATCACACTCACAAGATATTTTAAATTTATGTATTTATTTACCCAGAATCTTGTTATGAGGGTGTTTGACATAGAAGATGGACTGAAGGATAACATCATTCACGAATCAAACATTTAATGGGGCCCTATGAATAAAGCAATATTTTAAATACTATGGGTTCAGAGACAAAAAAGGCAATGCCACTGGCACATTGTTCCAGGAGGTATATGTGTGAATGAATAATAAAGATACATCGTAATACACATAAGCACACACGTTTAGTAAATGTTTGAGTCTGGTGTGTCTGAATAGTTTTAAGTTTACATTCGATTTACCTTCTAAGAACTATTAGATCAATTCGGTCAGAACATCTGGAAGGATATTCGAGGCAAAGAAACAGCTTAAGACAAAAGTCTAAAGTATAGAAGCGTGGGGACAATCTGGGCCCCAGCACACATCAGACATGGTTAGAGAAAGAACTGGTCGTACGAGGGACACACGGTAGAGCTAAAAGTTGGTTTGCATGGTTTTTGCACGGGCGCTTCATCCAAACAACAGGGAACTGGAGGATTATAAAGCTGATGAAAAATGGAAATTGAATTCAACAGACTGACTCCGCCAGCACGTGATTCTAGAGAAAAGCAAACACGGAGGTCATGTCGAGCATGCATAATTACATCATTCCAGTTCTGCCTCTGCAACTGATTATTTGGGTCATCTTTGCCAATTCATTCACTCTCCAGGCACATATCAAATGAAATGGCTCACTCGGAGGCTCTCTAAGCCTATTTGCAGCTTAAAACACAAGCTGGAGGTCTGACATGACCACTTTGGTTGTCACTTGATGCTGGAATCCATTTGCACTTTGTCAAATGCACGCATATGTCATTGTCAGTGACACCAACTAGAAAGCAATGATGAGTACAGATATTTGATACACATTCTGATATTTTTTTCTGGGCATCTAAAAGGCCTTGAGGTATTTATTTAAACCTCTCTCACAGTAATGGACATTTAGCATACATTTTTAGATATACTTAGCACCACGTGAATGTTTTGCTTTGTGAGACTTTTCCACCTTAGGAGTTCTATGGCCTCAGGGTAGGAACTAGGAACCCATTTCCTCACTTTCTTTGCATCTGGCGTTTAACACATGACCTTGGCTCCATCATTCAGACGCATCTGCCCAAATTTCATTTTAGAAGAGAGCGAGCTGAAGGAGGAACCCATGTGGTGGCAACATCTATCTTTACAAAGCAGCAATTAGATGGATCCTGGCAGAGGAATTCCTCAGCCAGCATCACTGGTACAAGCTCAAGAGCTGGCATCTTTTTTTTTTTTTTTTTTTTTTTTTTTTGAGAGAAAGAAAGAAAGCGTGAGTGGGGGAAGGGCAGAGAGAGAGGGAGACACAGAATCTGAAGCAGGCTCCAGGCTCTGAGCCGTCAGCACAAAGCCTGATGTGGGGATCGAACTCACAGACTGTGAGATCAGTGAGATCATGACCTGAGCCGAAGTCAGACACTTAATCGACCCAGCCACCCAGGCTCCCCTCAAGAACTGGCATCTTTGATGGGAGCAACTGGGCTCTACTGTAGCCCCTGACGGTGTGACTTGGGTCTTAAGCTAGCTGTACAGTTTCCAAGTACAGTTCTTGACCCTCCTGGAAAGTCTGTGAGCTATCTCTATTGCTTAGTAAGTTTATTTCTGCTTCAACTAACAAGAGGGAATTCTCATATTTACATCCAAGAATTCTTTCTGATTCAGCAATCTGACTCCTTTATCTTTTGACAAACTTTTTCTGCTAAAGGAGTGGAGCTTTCTATCATGATCCATGACAGAATGCCATTTCTCTTGGAATAAATAAGAAAAATTTTCCCCAGCGATCTCTTGATGATGCCCAAGGTGGCCAATGTCCAAATAAACTACCTCAGGACTAAGCAGTGAGTCAGTCTGGTGCTGTTGGGTCTTCTCTCTGCCATCTCCAAAATCTGATGTAAAAAATGGGTCTAAGAAAACAGCTGCTGACACTTATAATCTCTTGATAGAGAGATTGAGTGATAGAAGAGATAAGGAAGAGAAGGATCAGAAAGAATAGAAAGAAAGTGGATCTGTAATGAGAACAAAAGTCAAAACTGGTTGGAGGAGAGGAAGGTGAAAGAAAGTATAATTGTCTGCCTGGGACTTTGGAACAGGATGGATTCTGTATGCTTAAATACATCCCAAGTATTTAAGTGCCACCCCAAGTGCCACCGTGCCTTAAATTGTACCATTCAGTTATAATTTATTTTGATGAATTATGGCTCTCTTCAGTTGTCTCCTTTACAATGGTATGTCAAGCCCAGGTAACCTACCAAGTCATTAACAACTCCAGGAGACAATGAGCCAGAGAGTCTTGAGATTCCCATTGCCTGGCACGCATCTTTTCTTTGCCGCCCTCACCTTTTGTCAATTGCACCCTGCATTCTTTCCCAGCTGTCACTCCCCTTTTCCTGAAAAATCACTCTACCTATAATCCCCCACTCTATTTTCACAAGCTTTCACAAAGATTATTTCTAAAGATTCACAGAGTCGCATTCTCCATGTGACTGCAATGGGGATTTGCCTCCCCAAGGATATGAAATCTCTAGATGGGGAGACTTTTGATCTTTTCTTTTCCTATTGCCTGTATCCGTCCCACCTCTGCAAGTCTGCAGAGAGGCATGTTCAGTTTTGCTTTAACCTTCTTAGAGTATCATGGGGCCTTCACAGGGTATCATGGGGCCCTGATCCAGCCTTACACTAACAGGTTCACAGGACTTTTTGTTCATTCCTTTCAAGCCATCAAGCCTGACTGGAACACCTTCAGGTCTTCTGCATTTTACTCTTCCCACACTTCTGTCTCCTTAGACACCTTCACCCTGTCTCCACATAGCCCCTTCCCCACCCCAGATGCAACACTGACATGCAAAATACATTTGGGTGGATTATTTGGACACTCATATATTATCTGGATGCGGCATATGTGTGTGCAGAGGCTGCGATGGCTAGTTAATGTATGTAGAGTTCTACGTGACTTCAACTGTGTAAGGTTATGTGACAGAAAATGTAAGTAGTTCCTGGGAGCCTCAGTCAGGGCGTATGTCCTCCAGAATAGTACTTCTCAATGTTTTTCTCTGTGGAGTGAACATGAGAGATGCATTTCCAAGGAAGAAGCCCCTATTGGCCATTCTCAGTAGATCTGTTTTTTCTTCTCTTTAAGAGAATGTAACCAAGTGCACTTTCTATCAAAGAGATTATAGGGAGTCATTGAAGACTGCTTTAAATGTACCCATGTCGGTTTTTCACAACCATCACTCATGTTGGTAACACATGCTTATTACAGACCTCACTGCTGATTAGAACACATGGGTAGAGGGGCACCTGGGTGGCTCTGTTGGTGAAGTGTCCGACTTTGGCTCAGATCATGATCTTGCAGTCTGTGAGTTCCAGCCCCATGTCGGGCTCTCTGCTGCCAGCAGAGTCTGCTTCGAATCCTCTTCCCACCCTCCCACCCCTGCCCTTCTCTTGCTGTACTCTCTCTCACTCTCAAAAATAAACATTAGAAAAAAAGAACATACATGTAGGAAGCAGCACCTCAGCCTAGGGTTGCATGACCGGATTTCTTGTCTACCTCTCAAATGCCCTCACACTTCCTGTTCTCACAATGCCTTTTTTACCCCCTTTGTCATCTGTAATTGCTTCCTCTTCCAGCATATATTTCCCAAGAATCTAAAAGCGACTTGCTCTTAGTAACTGTGCCTTTTCAAAATTATATACTACAGTCAGCTCTTTTCTTCTAAGAAGGAAGAAGGTAGCTGAACTTCATCCATTCATCCCCACCTAGACTCACTCACCTAGTATTTACCTGACAAACATTTTTGGAAACAGATGGACAAGACATTGGCCTAAATCTTTACTGACTCTGCTTTCGGCAAAGCTGGCTGAGGGTTTTGAGCAAACGCTTATATTTAGCAGGTGGCAACATCTTCACTTTGTAAGGGTCAAAAAAGGAATCCGAGAAGCATATTAACTATAGCAGCACAGTTAGAATGTTCACCCCAACAAATCAGTGTAACTATTTTCCATGTCTGTTCTGTGACTTCTCTCAGCCATACACCTTGAAGGCTCTGATAATAAACACACATGTAGGCACAGGGTTTTCTGTTGTCTCTTTGCCAAATCAGTGAAAATCAGACATATTCATGAGGAAGATGCATAAGCCTGTATCTTCAAAAGGATAGAGACTCACCAGGTTTAGGTTTTTATGTAAAATTTAAATTTAACGAGATCTACACATTTATACACTGAGGAGTGGGGAAATAGAACGAAGAGTGTGAATGTGATCTGATATTTTGTTACAATAATTTTTTGTAACTTACAGAAAGCATATTATTTTAACTAAAGATATAGTTTAACTCAAATGAAGTCTTCTAGAATCCTCTCAACATGTCACAGTCTTACATAGAGCTATGTGTATATTTCAGTTTGCTACATGTGTATATGTCTATATAAAATTACCTCCCTAAGGGTGGGTGATGGGTATTGAGGAGGGCACATTTTGGGATGAGCACTGGGTGTTGTATGGAAACCAATTTGACAATAAACTTCATATATTGAAAAAAAATAAGTAAATAAAATAAAATTACCTCCCTAGAATTTTAACTTATCAGTAAAACTAATTTATTAAAAACTAAAATAAGTATACTTGTTTTAACTGGTTGATACATTATATTTTTTGAAAATGTTTTTAAAATATTGATTTTCTCCTTCATTTTGAAAATATTTCCAATGATTTTAGCTTCAAATGGGATTTATTCACTTGTTTGTATAACTTTAATATTGTGCAGTTTTTCTTTCTGAGATTGTCATAAATAAGAATGAGATTTGGTTTTAGCTGGTGTCATTTATATGACCTAAAGAGATTAGTTATTGCAGAGTCTAAGTGGAAAGACGTTGGTGAATTTACACTCATCAAAAAGGCCCATTTATTATTTCTGTGTCTAATTAAATGTAATAAATCCACTTTAAGAGGCTTTGCTCATGTGATGTGCAATGCCATTCCCACTCCATAATTGAATGACATACCCTTTATCACCTTTGTTTATATATAATGGAACAAAAAAGCTGCATAGTTAGTTCTGATGACATTGGCCAGGTTCTCCTTTCTGGGGATAAACATGGACATCTCATGATACACGGTCTGCCTTGATGATGCAGGTGTCATGATTTGGGACCCTTTTCACAGAATAACAGTCTTGGTTTTATGACTTTGTGTGGAGTATAGTTTGAGTTTCATGGTCCATTAGCAACTAGTTTCCACGCAAGGCTCTGGCTTCTCAACACAGTACTCAGTGAAGAGCTTGCGGAGGCTGTGGTTGCTGCCAGTCTGTCACTTAAGGGTAGGCGCCTCTGCATGTGCTGTGCTGGGGCCAGCTCCCGGGCACACGCTCGTGTTGAGGAAAACCCAGTTTCTACAGCCTCACGATGCTCCCAGGGAAACATCACTACCATCCCCAAAGGGATACTGGTCCAGAAGCTACTGTTAAATCATTTTTTGTATGATAATATGTGCCAATAGCATACACATGCACACATGTGTGCCTGTATACACAGCACATTGCGTAACGCATCACCCAAATGATTCTATTTTCTATAATTACTAAAATTTCAAATGTCAACATGTAAAAAAGAACTGTAAATAAGAATCCAATGTTTTCATATAATAATATCCCAAAGGCAGTGTCTCTAAGGGTGGCAGAAAAAACAAACTCAACAAGCAATGAACCAAAAAATAAAAACATTAAAAAAAGTGTGTGTGTGTGTGTGTGTGTGTGTGTGTTGGAGGATGTCATTGAGAAGACATTACCTCTGGTTGACCCATACGCTGGACCCAGGCAATCAGAGGCTTTTCACCCTCTCCCCTGTCCTTGCGATGTACACCCTGCTCACCATTCCCACATTGGGAGCTGTTTCCCAGGATGCAGGAAATTGAGAGAGCAGGATTGAGAGCAGGACGCAGGATTGAGAGAGCAATTTGTTCCTGAGACCATCTGGATGGCACAGGTGACTGAACTCAGTGAAAGCCTCTGTATAAAGATTCTGACCTGCAGGTGATGAGATCCACTCCTCTTGTGACCTCCTGAGATAAGGATTGTAAGTATGTTCCCTTGCTTGTCAGAACTCCCGCTTAGCGCTCTGGAGTGGCCTGCCTCTTTCCTTCGTCTCTCCTTGTCCTCCATGTATGTGGCCGGTTGGCGACCCAACAGTGTCTGAGATGGAAGAGATTGAAATGTGATGGCAGAGAAGCTCCTGGGTGGCTCAGATCATGATCTCATGGTTCATGGGTTGCAGTCCCGCGTCGGGCTCTATGCTGATAGCTCAGAGCCTGGAGCCGGCTTTAAATTCTGTGTCTTCTCTCTCTGTCCCTTCCTCACTCGCACTCTGTGTGTATGTGTCTCTCTCTCTCTCAAAAATAAATAAAAACACTAAAAAAAAAAAAAAAGAAAAAGAAATGTGACAACAGAGAGAAATTGCTCCTTAAAGTAGCAGGTCTCTGCCTTCATAAAAAAGATGATTCCCCTTTGAAGACAAAGGAAACCAAAACCCTTTATTCTTAGGGTCCTACCCTCCCTTATGTTTAACAAATGATCCTGCCCTCATAAAACACAGAGCCATAAGGGAGGGAGTGTGGCACCTGCCAGGGTAAATAACTTGAATTCTGGCATTCATTAGCTGGCTTCTGTGGACAAGTTACTTAGGCACTAGGTCTTGATGCTCCTACCCACGCACTGGGGTTGCCTTGTGTAGGGGTTATTTACTATATTTTGGCAGGGCCCATTTCCCATCACGGAAGCAAAAAATATTTGTTTTCCAGCCTCAATATTTGTTTTCCAGCACTGGCAGCCAGTGTATCAGCACATCCAATGAATTTTACTGTTTTCTCTTTTGTTTGTTTTTGTTTCTGTTTTTAACATACAGAGAAAGATACAAAATATCACTGTCAGTGGGGTCTCATATTGGTGGCGAGGGCCAGAGCCACATCTGGTGTCCAATCACAGTGTGTTCTCAGCACAACAGACTTCCAGTTTTCAAACCAGGACTTCAGAGTTTCTACCGATTCTTTGAGTTTCCATTATGTTTTTATTTAACCTTAAAAAAACCCAAAGCATTTGTTTTATATTATATGCCCTAAAGAGTATCTATAAACATATAATTTAATGGATAATGAACATTCACACACACACACCTATATTACCACTATTAAGGGGCACCTGAGTGTCTCCGTTGGTTAAGTGTCCAACTCTTGATTTGGGCTCAGGCCATGATCTCATAGTTTGTGGGTTCCAGCCCTGTGTCGGGTTCTACGAGCTGAGAGTGTGGAGCCTGCTTGGGATTTTCTCTCTCCCTCTCTTTCTGCCCTTCTCCCTTCTCAAAATAAATAAATAATTATTTTTTTAAAAAGTAGGGATTAAGAATACATTTAAATCCTCTTATATCCTTTGCCACTTGCATTATCTTCCTCCTCCTCAGATGTAAGTACTGTTTGAAATTTATATTATCGTTCTGCCCTTGTAGTTTTACCACATATGAACAAATCCCTAAACAATGTATCGTGTGGTTTTTCTGTCTTCTTTTGAACTTTACATAAATGAAGTCTTTCTACATATTCTTCAGTGATTTTCAGTTTTCAATTATGTTTTTTGAACTTGTTCATGACCTTGCGTGTAGTTTCATTTCATTTCCAATGTTGTACCGCAGGTGGTTAATACACAATTTGAGGCAGAGAGGAGCTTTTCAAAGCTATCAGTGCCTGGATTCTACCAAAAGCAATGAGAGCCTTATCTCCAGGGTAGGCTTAGTTGTTGGTATTTTTAAAAACCTCTCTCCCATTTCCAATGTGTAGCTAAAGTTGATACCCACTGCTTGTTAGCATTTCATTGTTAACTAAGCCACATTTAGTTTTCTCTTCACTTGCTTGTAGTTTTTACTATTATAGGCAATGTTGGTGTAGATAGTCTTATAAAACACAACTCCTGAGGATCTATGCAATATTTCCTGTATACAATACATGTAAGAATAAAGTGTTCTGGTTCATACAAGACATTCATGTTCAAATTTACTAAATTATGACAAACTATTTTATGAAAGTTCCTATTTCTCTACATCTTGCCAACATTTGCTATTTTCAGACTTTTAAGATTTTTGCCAGCACAGTAGATGTGCAATACCATATTGTGATGATTTCAAATTTCCCTTCTGTTAATATTACTGGAAATGTGCATCTTCTTATATGTCTTTTAGTCATTTGTTGTTGTTGTTGGTGGTGGTGTTGTTTTCTGGTGAATTTCCTGTTCATATTTTCACCCACTTTTCTTTTGGGAAGTTTGTCTTTGATAGATTTGGACAAGTTCTTAATATATTCTGGAAATCAGTCTTCTGCCTTTGTCTTTGAAAATGTTCCCATTTGTAGGTTATCTATTGCTCCATTTATGGTGTCTTAGGATGAACAGAAATCTTAATTTTAATGTAGTCATAAATATCAAGCTTTTCCTTTATGAGTTAACTGTTAAAAATGTATTTTTTAAAATAAATCTTTCCTTACTCAGAATCATGAAGTTATTTATCTATATTTTCCTTTATTAAAGGTTTTTCTTACACATTTAGAAGTCCATGATCCATCTGTAGTGTGTGTGTGTGTGTGTGTGTGTGTGTGTGTGTGTGTGTGTGTGTGTAGCATCAGCTAGAGATATCATTTAATTTTTATGCTTTATAGATAACCAGGCATTCCAGTTCCGAGCTTTTCATTCTGTTCCACTGATATGCTTGCATTTTCCTGTGCCAATCCTACATTGTTTTAGTAACAATAGATTGTTTTATCAATTCTTAATATCGGTGAAAGTTATTTGTCATTATTCTTCTTTTTCAGGAGTGTGTTGACTTCTGTTGGAGCCTTGCTCTTCCAAATAGATTTAGAATTAGCTTACCAAGTTCTATGAAAAGCACTTGTGTGATTATGATTGGAATTGCATTGAGTCTATAAATAATTTGGGGAGAATTAGTATGTTTATAATAAGTGGATTTCCCCATCTATGGATATATATATTATTTTTTGTTAATGGCTTTCAATATCTTATAATTGCCTACAAAATGTTCATGCATACAGTTTGTTAATTTAATTACAAATATGTTATTTTCTGGTTGCTAGTAAAATGGTGTTTTAATTTAATTTTCTAATAGTTCTTTGTTGGGGTAGAATGTCACTTTTTATTTTTGTAAACTATACATAACATAGTATTTACCATTCTAGCCACTTGTAAATGTACAATGCAGTAACATTATGTACATTCACAACATTATATAATTATCACCCCCATCTAAACCCAAAACTTTTTCACTATCCCTGACATAAATTGTGCACCCATTAAACAATAACCTCCTAACCCCGCCCCCTCTGGCGCCACGGCCCCTGGTAATTTTATCCTACTTTATGTCTCTACAAATTTGCCTATTCTTGGTACCTTGCATGAGTATATAAATGGAAACATAGGATATTTGTCATTTTGTGTCTAATTTCACTTACTGTAATGTTTTCAAAGTACATCCATTTTGTAGTATATATCAAAATTTCATTCCTTGTTACTGCTGAATAAAATTCATATGTTATCCACATAACATATAATTTATCCACATTTTGTTTATCCATTCATCTATTGATGGACACTTTGGTTGCTGCACCTTTTGACTGCAATGGATAATGTTGCTATTAACATTGGTATACAAATACCTGTTCTAGTCTCTGCTTTCAATTCTTTTGGATATATACCTAGGAGTGGACAATTCTGGATCACATGGTAATTTTATATTCAACTTGTTGATGAACCACCGAACTGTTTTCCACAGAAAATACACCATTTTATATTTCCACCAGCAAGGCACAATGACTCCAATCTCTCTGTACCTTCACTATCTATGTATCTATTTATCTATCTATCTATCTATATATATATATGGCAAAACATATCCTAGTAGATGTGAAGTCATGTCTCATTATAGTTTTGATTTGCATTTCCCTAATGATTAATGACTTTAAATATATTTGCTAAAATGTTTACTGACCATTTGTGTATCCTTTTAAGAATGTCTGTTTAAGTCTTTTGCTCATTTTTATCAGGTTGCTTTTCATTGTTGAATTGTAGGGGTTGTTTATATATTCTGGATTTTAACCCCTTATCAGATACATGATTTGCAAATATTTTCTCTAATTCTGTAGGTTGTTTTTTCATTCTGTTGTTTGTGTACTTTGGTGTACAGAAGCCTTAAATTTTGATATAGTCCACTTTATCTATGTTTTCTTTTTTGCCTGTGTTTTTGGTGTCATACCTTGAAATTGTTGCAAATTTAAAATTATGAAGACTTTTTCCCCAATGTTTTCTTTTAAGGGTTTTATAGTTTTAGATCTCAAGTCTAGGTCTTTTTATCCATTTTGAGTTAATTTTTGAATATGGCATGAAGTAAAGATCCAACTTTATTCTTTTCCATGTGGATACCCATTTTCACAGCACCATTTGTTGTGATGGTGAAATGTCATTTTATAGATCTTCATTAAAACCTTACTTTTTCTAATAATTTGTAGACAAATTAATTTTATAGTAATTTCGATTTTCTATGTACACACGTATATCAAGTGTTATGCTTCTTCTCTAATCCTTATACCTTTTTCCTCCTTCCCTCCTTCCTTCCTTTCTCCTTACTTCTCTCCTGTTCTTTCCTTGTGTCCCTTCAGAAGCAATCTGTGTAGTAGAGATCACCATAAATCTCATCATCAACATTGACTCTTGATAATCAATTACCTTTGATGTTATCATTGCTTCCAACTAGCTCATTAATACTTAAAAATTTTTTTTTTAAAAACTGTGCCCAGTACTTTAGTTATGTTCTTTTTAGAATGTTTCTGTGAACGTTGGTTTCCTAGTTAAACTAGTCAGACTGATTTCTGTTGTTTGTGACCAAGAGCCTGAATGAAACTTCTTATAGGGAAAATGAGAAAAACATGCTTATGTTTTGTTTGTTAACATAATTCCAGTTATGTGATAAGCACTCAGTAAATTTTAAATTTTTGTAATGTTTATTTATTTATTTTTGAGAGAGAGAGGGAGAGAGAGAAAACGTGAGCAGGAGACCGGCAGAAAGAGAGGGAAACACAGAATCTGAAGCAGGTTCCAAGCTCTGAGCTGTCAGCACAGAGCCTGATGACCCAATGAGGGACTTGAATTCTTGAACCACGATATCAAGACCTGAGCTGAATTCAGAAGCTTAACTGACTGAGCCACCCAGGTACACCACTACTCAGTAAATTTTAATTATTATTGCTATCATTATCATCGTTATCATTTGTCTTGTGACTGCATCATGCCATCTCAACAATATCTCCCTTAAAAAAGGATACTCCCTGGAGTATAATACTTAGCTCAGACGTGTATTTCTTTTGGGCAAATATGAAGCATGAATGAAGTAGGTGTTGAGGAAGAAGTGAGAAGGCTCCTATCGCTTCATATATCATATATTATGGCTTGGAAAATAGCACTTTTTTCTAGATATACACCTATCCTTCTGTAGGTTTTACTTTAACATGGAAAATAATCCAATAGATAACAGTGTTTGTGTCAGATTATATCTATAGATCATATAGAATTATATGATCATAATGAGAGCAAGACTACTAATTTTACTTTTGGAATATTGACAAGTGTCAAACTACTGAGCACAAATTCATTAGCCAGCTGTACTCCTTCAGGCTGGAAGTTGGTGAATAAGCAAGTGTTTGTTTAATTTTGAATCTTCTCAATTCCTCTTCAAACCATGAAGCTTCAGGGACAACTCCTTATGCATATGCACAAAGAGTGATTATTAATATCACATTTGAATTTCATGTGCTTCTGGTTTGATTTAGACTTCTGATTCTTAGTATTTTAATATAATTTGCAATTTTTTTATTGTTAAGATTAAAGTTTCCTAGTAAGTATAGATTTTAATATGTTGTATACCTTACTCTTCTTTTTAGAAACTTCAGTCTAAAATGTATAAAAACCTCAGGTTTTATACATAATGTGTGCCAATTTAAAAGATTGGTATGTTGGGAGACTCTCACTCAAACTCTATCTTATAGACTGTCTTTCTGAAAACATTCAGTGAAGTGTTTTAAAATATTTTCTTGAAAGAAAGATAGAAATACGTTTTGATAAGCTATTGCACTCAAGCAACTCACATGAAAACTTATTGTTAATTCCTTAAGAAAAATAAATTTCACATTATCTCAATTAATAGAACTTTGTAATTATTAAAATGTTGCAAAGTTCCTTTGAGAAAACATTTTGAAAAATTTATGATAAGTAGATACTTCAAATTGCTATAGAGAACAGCTTGTTGAATGGAAGTGAATTATGAGTTGACTTCATGTCCACAGATCATTTCTATTCAAAGGCAATTACAAAAAGAGCCATACCTCCCTGAACTGTTTTTTTTGCAACAGTTCATGTAGATAAGACTCTTTGCACCTATTTATCCCGAGAACTAGGGTGTCAGAACTACTTAAATTTTAAAATATTTATGCACATAAAGGGATATGGTAGGCAGAATAATGGCCTCCCAAAGATGTTATGTCCTAATCCCTAGAATCTATGAATATGTTAGGTTACCAGGCAATGGGGAATTAAGGTTGCTAATCAACTGACCTTAAAATAGGGAGATTATCCTGGATTATTTGGATGAATCTGAATGTAATCACAAAGTTTCTTAAATGGGGAAGAGAGAGACAGAAAAGAACCAGAGTCCCAGAGGCTTGGGAGGGACTGAACTCAATCTTACTGGCTTTGAAAACTGAGGAAGAGGTCAAGCCAAGGAAAGTGGCAGCCTTTAGGAGATACAACGGCAAGGAAACAGATTCCCTCTAGAACTTCCAGTAAGGGTGCACCCTGCCAGAAACTTGATTTTAGCCAAATAAGACCCATTTCAGACTTATGATCTCCTGAGCTATAGGAAAATAAATATGTGTTATTTTGAATCACAAAGTTCGTGGCAATTTGTTTACAGCAGCAATGGAAAACTAATACAAGGGGAAAATCAGCGTGATGGTATATGAACTTGCACAGAAGGTTTTGAGCAGAAAATAAAGGAACTCAGGATACTTTTCCAACTGGCCTCTGGGTATCTTTATCTAAAGTTCCCGCTTTTTGGTTAATGCACCTTAATTGGAGCCATTGACAAGTGTTCTCTAATACAATTCAGTATGAATGAGTGGGTACCTTCCAGAGGTCCAGGTGACTGTATATTGAAGGGAAACAAGAAGTGTCATTTACTGTAATTTGAACAAGAATTCAGACAATTTTAGGTAGCTGAGTTCAGGTTGGGTCAGATTGAAAGCACAGGTATAGATTATCAGTGTTTTAGTTTTGTCATAGTAGGGCAAGACAGCTTGCCCATCATTGCTCAATTCTTTGAAGGTACTAAATGGAAAATGCCACCTCATAGAGTTTTAGAGCAAAAATTTTATTTGGAGTAAAACAGGCATGACCAAGAGATCTACATACACAGGCATGGAATAATTGATGTGTGGCCACAGAAAAGGTAAGGAGTGAAATCCTTGCCCTGGCAATCAATGGATAATCTTGAAACCAAGTTTCTGCAGCTAGGGAGACAGGGAGACTCTGAAAGAGATGGAATACCATAGAACAAAGGTTATATAAGTAATGTTCTACTATTTCCTGGGTTCAAGGTTATCTTTTTTCCTGTCTAAATGCAACAAGAAAGACGTGGTAGATAATTTTTCTAGGCGTTTTTATAGTGGATTCTGTTGACAAGCAATCCACAGCATGAATGCATGTTGGTGGAGAATGACAGCTATCTTTCATATGAAAGAAAAAGTAGAGAACTAGCTGTAGTCTTAGAAGTGAATCTGGTGAAGCGTGTGCAATATAAGCCTAGGGGACCCTGGGTACTGTGCAGTTAGTGTGCAATTTCTCATTTGTGAAGTGACTCATTCTGCATTAAGTCGGGCGACCTACATGCATATTTTAGTGTTGGATGCAGTAACAAATAAGAGAATGACACAGTAGTCAACATCAGAAGGACAGAGAGTTTACCCTCTCCTCTCATGAACAAGGACCTTCTAATAAAGTGATTTGCAGGAGCTGTTAATTGTGGAGCCACTCTGCACTATCATGTGCTCATTAGCTGTAGTTCCTGCGACCATGCGTTGTGTGTACAGGTGTCTGTCTACGTCTCTCTATGCTCAAGTTAATTGCATTAGATGGATAGATCATTATATATATTGAAGTCCATAGAATGAGTTTATTTTCTACTAATACTTTCCATTTTTATAAGTCCTACAATAATTGTTTTTGAGGAGATATGAACTGGGTGAAATCAGCGTCTTTCAAACCAGTAAGCTGAAACCAATGGTAAATAAAATCTCTTATAAAAATGGTACCTAAAGAGGACCTACTTCTGAGTGTCATCCCTCATATAAATATTATTAAGAGGAGGTATAATGAAAGCAATGCGAAAAAGTACTTAATATTATTGCACACATTATATTTATAAAGACTGAAGTGGATTATTTAGTTCTCAAAAAAAATTACTATGAAACATGGACAATTATCATCCCTATTTTCTATATGAGGGAATTGGGACTGAGTGATACTGGTGACTGGTTCAAAACCAGTCAATAACAGTGTGACAGAGTCTGAATTTAAACACAGGCCTGCCTGGTCCCAAAGGGCATGGGTTTAGTGAGTATGCTATGATAGAAAATCAAGGTATTGGGTTACGACCAGAGAGTAAATGCATTTTCCATTTTGACACCGTCCCATTCTTTGAATGCTGAAGTCCTCCAACATTTGACTGGATGAGACCCCTATCCAACATCTTTATATCTCCAATTTTGGAGACATGGAGCTCAAGGCACAGAAGAACAAAGATATGTGTATGTTGTCATTGAACATACCTTTATTCTTGTCTCAGTTTTTCACTGCGTCCCACCATTTCTTGGGCTCCAGCTTCCTTACCTTCCCTATGCGCTTCACTGCTGTTGAGACACTTAAATGGAGGAGTTTTCTTCAAGTCTGACATGTGTCCTCTCGTATCAATAAGTACACCGACTCAGGTGGCAAAGAATCTGATTGAGGTGGATACGAGTTGTAGATTTCCAGTTATCAAGAAATTTGATGAAATATCTCAAACCTAGCAAATGACTGGGCCCCGCACGATGATTTATTCAATGGAATTCATAATCGAATATTTGTATTATCAGTGTTTCAAAGTAATGGCAAGTCTAAAGCACAGTGCAAGCTGGTTGAAAGCCTTGATAATTTTTTAGTAAGCCAGCAGATGGCAAATGTAGTTCAGTAGAGAAATGCAAAATAAACTGATCTCAAATGTTATGTGCTAATCATACCACACATAATCGGAGAACAGATTTTTTTTTAAGGCTATTATGTGAAAAATTATGAAAACCATTACTTTAATACATAAGTATATGCTCCATTTTTAACATTCACTGTAATATATGCATGCAGATATTTAAATGAGCAAGGCATTGTTCAGTATATTTGACGTGGTCTGAGAAGTCTTATGTTAGGCCATATTCAGCAGGGGGTTGTTGTATGGCTCTAAACATGAGATTGAACATTTCCACTGGGAGAGTTTTGCCATTCAGCCATATTCAAGTCGAAATATGAGAGACTTCAACATTCTAGAGGAAGCTTCTTGGCAAGGTTCATTAAGACAGTACTAATAGAATAGAAAGTTGTCCTTTATTTTTTCAGGTAAAAAAATCCCTCCCAAAAGACTAATACCCTCTTAAGTTCAATCTGTATTCTGGTCTAAATAGTTTGCTAGGGCTGCTGTAACAGAGAATCATGGCCCAGGTGGCTTAAACAGGCAGCTTAACATAAATTTATTTCTTCACACTTCTGGAGGTGAATAGTGTGAGATCAAGGTGGTCAGCTGAGTTGACTTCTTCTGAGGTCCTTCTCTTTGGCGTGTAGTTGGCGGTCTTCCCTCTGTGTCATTCATGGTCTTCCTTCTGTATGCACTTGTGTCTTAATCTCTTCTTTTAAGGACACCAGTTAGATTGGATTAGGACTTAGGCTAATGACCTCATTTTTATCTAATGACCACTTTAAAAAAACCTTGTCTCCAAATACAGTCACATTCTGAGATCCTTGGGAATTAGGACTGCAACATATATTTGGGTAAATTTAGCCCATAACACTGTCTAATAAATATAATCTTGGAAATAAAATTTTCCCATTGTAATCAACCCTCTTACTATTGAATAAACATTAATGAACATTAATTTGGATATATGATATGATAGATATAGTTACGCTGAAATTTGTAATTATAATTGCTGAGAGTATGGAGCCTAACTACATCAACAAATAATATTCTCATTTCACATAATCAAAGGGTAGATTTTAGATGCTTTATCCCCTTCCCTTCCCAGAGGTAGAACATATTGCCTCTTGTATGCTCAAACCACTTCCCAGTTCCCAGATGCACTAATTAATTTGTTCATCAAATATTTATTGGAATTTTGTGCTTTGTAGAGTTTATCATTGCTTCATTGTCTATTAGTCTGGTTCAACACTAATGGTTGTATTGGATTACAAACTACTAATGGTGCGATCAAGGATGCTAAAAACAGTTGGGTGTTTACTATGGGCTTGGCACTGTGATAAAATTATGTACATTATGTTATTAATCCTTAGGACAATCCTGTGAGGCAGAGAGAGTTTGAATCCCCATTGTACACATGATGAAAATGGGTACAAAGAGATCATGTCAGAGTATTGACTTTCTATTGTTGTATATCAAATTGCTATACACTTAGTGGTTTGGAACAATTGTCCATTTCAGCTAACTGTTTTGTAGGAAAGCAGTTTGGTAGGGTGTGGTTGGATTCTCTGCTCAGAATTATCGTAAGGCTGAAATCAAGGAGTAATCTTGACTGAGTTCTGGTCCTAAGGCTCCGGTGAAAAATTTGCTTCTAAGCTCATTCAGGTTGTTGGCAGAATCCAGTGCCTTGTGGTTCTAAGATTAAGGTCCCCGTTTTCTTGTTGGCCATTGGCCAGGAGATCACTTTCAGAGTATGGAGACTGCTTGCATTCCTTGCCACCTGGCTCCCTCCCCCTTCCAACCAGCAAGAAAACATCAAAACTTTCCTGTGCCCCAGATGTCTGACTTTTGCCATTCTCTGATGTTGAGATCCAGATGTTAGGTTAGTCCTACTCACATAATCTCCCTTTTAAAAAGTCAACTGTACCATATAATATAACCTAACTGTGGAAGTAATATTCATCATATTTACATTCTGGAATTATGCAGATCATGAACAGCTGGGTGTAAGAGATCTTGGCAGCCATCTTAAATTTTGCCTAGGATAGTCAGTTGACTGTGGCCCCACTGATGCTGTATAACAAACCACCATAAAAGCTCAGTGGCATGTAGCCCTATCTAAATATTTGACTCACACATATGTGTGATGAAATTGGGGGGGAAGTCAGGCTTAGCTTGGGTACCTTAGCTGGGGCAGTGTTGCTATATGTGTCTCTTATCCTCTGCCTGAGACCAGCAGGCTAGCTGGGCATACTAATGGTTGAACAAAAGAGCAAGCAGAAAGACACAGGGTCTTATGGTCTAGAATCAGAAATGGCACTTCTGGTACCAGTCACTTGGTCTTCATTGTACTGGCAAAAGCAAGTCACATAGCCAAAGTCAAGGGGCAGAGAAATATTTTCTCTACCTTTAGTGGGAAAAGCTGCAAAGTCAGAAAGCAAAGAAGGTAGATACAGGGAGGAGTGAAGAACTATGGTCAAAGGTAAATCTATCAGAGCTCTGCTTTGCCTTGGTTAAGCTTCTCTTGCACTCCTACTGCCGTTTCCCTTCCAACACCTGTGCTATCTGAATAGACGAGCTTAGTTTTAATCGCTCTGTGTGTGAACGATCCTTTTATATTTGGTTACACTTGAGCAATGTTTCCAGCAAAGAGCTAGACAGTAAATATTTTAAGTTTTGTGGATTGTACCGTGTCTGTCACAATCACTGTGCTCTGCCGTTGAGGCCCTAAAGCAAGCATAGACAATACATAAATAAAACTTTTATTCATAAAAACTGGCTGCAGGATGGATTTGGCTTCTGGGCCATCATTGGTGGCCCTTTGGTTTCCATCCAATTAACTATGCTTTGACTATACCTGGAATTTTGGTCAAATGCTGCCACGACAACGTTCAATCACAAATTATTCAAACATTCAGTGGCTTCCTCAGACATTTATTTTTATGCAGACAGCTCTGTAGAGGAACTGATGTTTAGCTTATCCAGGATGGGTGGCTCTGCTTCGAGATGTGGGTTGGCTGGGCATGGATCCAGGCAGCAGCTTGAGTCAGCCCTGCTACATAGGTGTTTGTCCTGGGGTCCAGCTGTCAGGGGCAATAATTACTTGCTGCAAACTCATCTTATAGTGCTTCACCAGAATGGAAGAGGCAACCTGAAATCTGCAAGCTCTCTGTCCGTGCCATGTCTAGTGACATTCCATTGGCCAAAATAGTCACAGGGTTGGACTGAACATCTGTAATGTGATAAAGTATTCTCTGCCCTTGGTGAGAAAAGGAGGGAAGTGAATATTTAGAGAAAAAAATATCCAATGATCACACCTGGTCGAATGACAAGCTGTGACAGTTTTTCCTAATTATTGCCAATGTTCCCTTTTTTTGGACCTAGAAACATTCTGCACAAAGAAGGTCATTTACTATGATAGCCATTTGACTTACAAATGGTGGAATTACTTTAATTAAATAGGAAGCACTCCATTCTAAATATGTACATAGGAGAGAATGTTTATGTTATTACTTATGAATTTTCCCCTCATTAATTCACTTGGGATATCCATCAGTTACAAAACAATGGGATGAAACTTGACAAGAAGAGGCCAGTAACTGCCCACAGAAATGATGCCAAGTACCAATCAAATTCTCAGCAGGTAAATTTGCAGAAGCACTGCAAGGAAGTGTGTAGAATCTTCTCTACTGCTGAGCTGTTCAATTTCACTCCCTTCATGGAGCATCTGAGTCAGATTGGGCCATATAAACCAACAGGAAAGCCCAGATATAAGGCTGCCTCCAAAAATTGAGAGTTATATATTGGAACCAGTGTATGAAGCCAGTTATGTAATCTGGCTGGACATGAGTGTCATTTTAGCAACTTCTTAAAAATTTCCTGCTGGGGATTCTTGGAAGATGGTCATAATGGTATCACAGTGTGACAACCTTTCCAAATCTCCACATAAATCCAGATAGAGCAATTCAATAGCAAATCTCGAAGCCCATGGCCAATATTTACACCAAATCTAGGTGACAAGGTGTTTCAGTTATTTGCTGCCGTGAAACAAATTGCCCCAGAGCTTAGAGGCTTAAGAAAACAACAATACCTTATTATGTCTTCTGATATTTGTAGACCATTAATTTGGAACCAGCTCAGCTAGGTAGTTCCAGTTCTAGGTCTCTCAAGAGCTTGCAGTCACATGGTGGCTGGAACAATGGGGTGCTGGCGAAGCTGAAGATTGGCCAGGCGATTCGCTCTCTTCATGTGGTGCCAGGAGCTTCTCATAGACTCTCTTCAAATCAGCTCTTCCTCAGAACATATCCTTTGGGAAGTCAATTTGCTTACATTATAGCTAAAGTCTCCAAGAGTACTCCATTAAGCGGGATGGAGACTATCCCATCTTTCATGATCCGGCTTCGGAAGACACTAGTGACATTTCTGTCGTATTCTGTGTAAAAATTCATTTTAAAAAAGCCAGTCCACTTTCAAGAAGAGAGGACACAGACCTCACCTCTCAGCGGGAATGGTCTTGTATTGTCTCAAGACAATTGTCTTGAGGCTGTATTGTATTGTATTGTCTCAAGGCTGTATTGTAATGTAAGCGTATAGGTATTGTTGCAGCCCCCTTTGCAAAGTATTATCTTCTATATAAAGTATTCCTATGAACCGCAAAGATACAAGTGAGTAGGGACAAATTATCCTCAGTTTCAAGACCTGCATGGCGTTGCCACGTTTGTGGGAGGAAGGTAAAACCATAGGCAGCATACCACGGACCCGGAAACAGAAACATCCCCAAATAGCCGACAGGTGTTCCTTGGAAGTACAGCAGGTGGATTTCTGGACAGCAGCTGCGATGCAGAGGGGATTTGCCTTTCCTAGTATCAGGGGAACGCAAGGGCTCAGTGGTAAGAAGAATCAAGGTGCTAAAAATGGCTAGCCTTTCTGTACTTTCGAAAGTGACATGGCAGTGCTTGGTTATACATCGGGATCCACAATGGGAGAAACTTCTGGATATTGCATCAACGTTGAAAAGGCTGGAACAGTAAAGATAAAGGAAGAGACGCTCAGTTAAAAGTCAGGAAGAGAGCAGAGTCAGGATATCTCAGAAAGGAAGTAGTTGCCATATTTTGGGGCCACGTACATGCAATAGGACGTTGATTATCCAGGTTACAAACTAAGGCCAAACATGCTGGATCAAGAACTTAGCAGCTTTAGCCAGTACACTGGCTGACGAAGCCTTCAAGAGAATCTAAAACCAGGCAAATGCCAACAGGCAGAGGCTGAAAAATGGGGTATTTTGACACAAGGAAACTCACGAGGAGGAATAATTCCAAAGGCAGCAACTGATAACTTGGTGTTGTTACTTTTATTTCTTCCAAGTTTGTGTTTATAAGACACGACCAGGTGAATACATACTGGTTGGCAATAACCATCACTCTTTCAGCCAGTTGAAGTTCCGCTCATTTGCATTCATTCCTTCATTCACCCCTCAAATAGTTATTGAGTCCTTATCAGGTACCAGGGACTGTGATAGGAGCTGGGAACAAACAGAACTGCTTTGTTTCTTAGCTCACCTGTACCCTCCTCATTTTATCCCCAGTCCGGTCCTGTTTGCAGGCTAACTCCGCTCCGCTCTGATTTCTTTGATCTACACATGGTCTCAAAGCTTGTGTTTATTTTCTTGAGTTTAACTTTTTCTTCTTTTCGTTGTGCTGTGGATGGACTAACACCTTTGTCTTCTTGGTTTGCATTGTAGAAAGATCTGTCTCCCACAGACTTGGGTACTAGGGCTCTGGAAATGTTAGTGTTGTTCTTATGTTGGTGTATTAAGAAGTTTCTGGTGGACCCCACAGGGAGGGGATTTTGACATGACAAACAGTGATTGAAGGTTTATTTTGTGATTGCACAAAAGAGCAATATTAGACCCACAGAAGAAATATGATCTATTTCTTATATTTTAGAACAGCAATAAAACTTAGAGAATATAGAAGGATGAATAGTTATTATGTCCTTTACTGTATTTCTTTATACATGTGTCAAGAAAAGTTAAGTCCCAGAGCGAAGATAATAATTTGAGTTTTTACAAGCACGTGAGTTGTTAAAGTGGGATATCACCACAGGCTTTGGTTGTCAGATTTGCAAATGACAGAATTCTGGATATGAGGAGCCTGAACAATGTTCTTGCCTGAAAGTAACACCATTTTACTTTTATAAGGAAGTAGATCCAAAGATTACCAGCAAATAAGATCTATATTTCTATGAATAAAAAAATAAGTTTTAATCTCTTTTAAAACATGTGATGGATACATGTTTCTGGGTCATACTGCACTTGAAACATTGGTTTTTGGCATTAAAAATTCAAAAGCAAATGTTAGCAAGCAAGAGCCTTCATGAAAATAAATCTTAGAATGTTCTTAAAGATTGCTCATTTTCAGCAGAACTTAGTACAATTTTCCTGACATTACCATGAATTAATCACAATAAATCCAGTCATTGCAGAATGATATAACATTGCCCTTTTAAACCCTGAAGGATGAAAATATAGCTGAAGTAATTGATGCCAAGTTGTTCTTTCCGACAACATTTAACTAAAAGGTTTAATTGCTTCTTAAGGCAGCACCCTTTTTTTTTTTCCAGTATTTAACCAGTACCCTTAGTATAGAGGTACTTATCCACTTACAAGTAATGGCAACGAATCACTCATCAGCTCACTGAGTGTTCCATCATTATTTAAAAAAAAATGTTTTAATGTTTATTTATTTTTGACAGAGAGAGAGACGAGCGTGAGCGGGGGAGGGGCAGAGAGAGAGAGGGAGACACAGAATTGGAAGCAGGCTCCAGGGTCTGAGCTGTCAGCACAGAGCCTGATGCGGGGCTCGAACTCACAGATGGAGAGATCATGACCTGAGCAGAAGTCGGATGCTCAACGGACTGAGCCACCCAGGCGCCCCTTTTTTTTAAAAATTTTTTAATGTTTATTTATTTTTGACAGAGAGAGAGAGAGACTCTGTCACTATTTAAATGCATATGTGGAAGAAGAGGCTTCAGGCTATAATCCAGCTCTCTTTTCTAGTCTTTCAAATGGGGACTCTTATTTGTCACAACATTGATCTTACTCAGCCTGAAATAACAATGTCACTGTATAGAATCCGAGGGAGCCTGAATAGCTTTGATTCTGTATTGAAATTATGAAACTTGTCAAAAGCACAATTGTTGATCCATATAGAACGTTAATCTCTTCTTTGCCGAGATGAACCGGAGTAGAACTTCATGTAACACTCTGGATGGCACTTCAAACACCTTGGGCACACGCCGTCCACCCGACCATCACAGCAACATTGCAAGCAATTTGTTTTTCTTTTCGTTTAGAAAAGAAAACCGAGACTTGCCAACCTGTGGGAGGAAATACAGAAACAATACATGTTTATACCACAACTCCTAATCCTCCCCACCAAAATCATATTGATAAGACAAGAGGTCCTACAAAATGTTAGCTCATTAATACAACAAATTTATAACGTAAAGGAACCTGAGTTAGTGAAATGACGTGACACAACCAGGATCACACAGCTACTGCGAGGCAAATTTGGGACTTCCTTCAGATCATTTAGATTTGAAATTCAGTCTTTTTTTTTTTTTTTTTTTCTGTCCATGTTGCATGTTGCATTTCTCTAAGGCCTATTCTAATGTAGATGGATTGATAGCTTCTTTATGAATGCAATCTGAGTTGTGAGTCTGTATGATGTCATTAGAAATCAGTCACTACTGGGGCGCCTGGGTGGCTCAGTGGGTTGAGCATCCTACTTTGGCTCAGGTCATGCTCTCATGGTTCATGAGTTCAAGCCCCACGTCAGGCTCTGTGCTGACAGCTCAGAGCCTAGAGCCTGCTTTGGATTCTGTGTCTCCGTCTCTCTCTGCCCCTTCCCTGCTTGCACTCTCTCTGTTTCTCTCAAAAATAAGTAAACGTTAAAAAATTCTTAAAAAAAAAAAAAAGAAATCCATTACTACTTTTTCCATACATTTTATCCATACTTTTGATGACTTCTTTTTTTAAGTATTTATTTAAATTTCATTTAGTGGTACCATTTCATTCATATGGTATAATGTTAGTTTCAGGTGTACAATTTTGTGATTCAACGTCTTCATACAACACCCGGTGCTCATCACGAGTGCCCTCCTTCATCCCCATCTACTATTTCACTCACGTCCCATCCCCTCCCCTCTGGTAACAATCAGTCTGTTCTCCATAGTTAAGAGTCTGTTTCTTGCTTTGCCCCCCCCCCCTTTTTTTTGTTCTTTGCCTATCTGTTTTGGACTAATTCTTTCTTTAAACACTAAGAAACAATTGAATCTGGCCAGAATTAAACTGGAAGATAAATTTCTTTCCTTTGGAGAAGATAAGAGTCATATTTTGATTGTCAGAGGAGTTGACAGTATTTGTGTGTTTGTGTGCTGCAAGCAATCCTTTCACCTTTTGAGGAGAGTTCTGCAAGGGAAAACATTTCTGGCCAGACTGTCCCAGTCTCATACAGTTCTTGTGCCAAAGATCCTTCAACACCTTATCTCGTTGAAGGCTTTATCTGTGTCCCCTCCATCTTTTCTGTTAGATTATCCTTGATTAACACTGTTCCTCAGGCTCTCTTCTCTCTTTTGTTATATAAAAAGAACTTCCCACATTCAATTTAGTTCCCCAGCGAAGGAAAATTTGTAGACCACCTATGGGATTGCTGTGTCCTGCAGCCAACAATAAAACCTATCAGAAGTATTGGGCTTTTTTGTTTATTTTCTCTGGCGAAACTTTAATGTTTTTGCTCAGTGTCAAGGGGACTTATTCCAAACAAGCTTAATAAATGACATTTCTAATTCAATTGGCTTTTTCCTTAATATAATTGTAGGTTAACAAAACATACATTAATCATTTAGTACACTTTGTATCCTTAGCCTCTGTGTTTTTAATTTCCTTGAAACGTTGGATATGTTTATTAATATTCTTTATTTAATGAGCATTCCACATCTATTAGACTATGTACACATATAAATAAGGATATGTGTGCATGTAACTACTGGCTTTTATATTTTCTTCCAAATTAAAATGATGAGTTTAGCATTTCTCTTTTGATAGTCTTTATTAGTAGCAACATGTCTTATTGAGGAACTGTGATGGCCCATTTATATGCTAGGGCAAAAGAATGTTCGGATAGCTTTAACAAGGGAGGATTGTTAATCTTCTTGTTATCTGAAGGCATCTAAAAGATTAAAGTGAACACCCAGAATCCAGTCCTCTGAAGATCTGTTTGAATGCTGGGATGGGTTGCCTTTTCAACAACCAGTCCCTCTTGACCTGTTTCTCCCAAGAGCCTACTTCTGGGAAGCAGTTGGTTCTTACAGCTCTGTCTCCAGGAAGTGTCAGTTGACAAGCCCATTTCCCTGGCCACGGGGATTCATTCAGAAGTTGGCTTGAGACTGAGGTGAGTTTCCTTCTGGGAAGGCTGGCACTCACATACTCATCTCGTCATCTCTGGCCACTGTTGACAATCCTTCTCATCTCTCCATAGCTTTTGGAGAAAATTCAAACTTTTTCTTTCAGCATTCAAGGCCTTTTGTAAGCTAGCTACTGACTTATTTCTCTAGATTCATCTACTGCCTCCTCGTCTCTTGCACCCTGCCCCCCCCCCCGCCACACACACACACACACACACACACACACACACACACACACACACACTCAAAATCTGTTTCAGGAGCTTTTTACTAAAACTTCCCTTAATGAAACTTTTTCAGGACTCGATGGCTTTGCACATTGCAGTTCCTGGCCTAGAGCTTCTGTGCCCTGCTTGCCTCTCTCTGCCTGCCTTGTAGCTTCTTTGTATCTCTAGACTTGGTCAAGTATCACCTCCACTGAGAGTATTTTCTGACAGTTGCAGACTTTGGTGTGATCATTTATGCTCCCACAGCTTAAACTTCAGAGTCTACTGCAGCATTCATCACAATACATTGTAATTGTTGGTTTTATTATCTGTCCCTAGAAAACACTGTGAATTTCTAGAAAGCGTGGGCTGTGTCTGTTCTTTGGAGTCTGGAGGATCTTTACTGGCTCAGATATTTACTTGATGCTCAGCTATAAGCAAGTGCCTCTACTCTCCTGAGCATTAGCTTCATGTTAAATAGAGCTACTAATGTCTACTTTTCAAGAAGATTGTTTATATAGGAAATGCTATATAAATCACTTAATATGGCAACTGACACATATATCCTATTATTATAAAGCATTCAATATATTCAATAAATGAATAAGTACTCATTATTAATATAAAAAAAAGTTTACAGGATACTTAGATTTAATTCCCAGTGAGATATAGCTTCTATAACACCATTCTAACACCGTTTAAAAAGGTGTTTTCAAAATTACCATTTGAGGTTACCATTTGAGTTACCATTGGCCTACTAATGACTTTAAATTTTTTCCATCTTTTAAGTTTCATTGCATTAGACTAATCCCATCATTTTGTTGCACAAGATTCTCTCTGTGTTAGATTCTATGGTACATTAGCTCTTTTTATCCAGCGTTGGATCATCAGCAAATTTGAATGGTACGCCCACTTTATTCTACCAAAGGCATTGATAATTTTTAATGAAAATGAAGGATTTAGGTTATGGTAGGAAAATAACAGCAGCATACTTTTGATATTTTCTCAAAACTCCTCTAGAAAAACAAGCAGAACAACCAAGGACTATATATCAAAATTTAAAATTCTACAAAGAACATCTTCAGCACAAATCGGTGACAGGACTTCACGGTGCTCTGATTATGGTTGCTAAACAAACCATATTGGCCTCAAAGCTTAGTGGCACCAGACACCGACCACTTAATTATATGCCATGATTTTATGAGTCACAACTTTGAGTACTGCTGAGTTTTGTGTATCGTGAGGTATCAGCAAAATCCACTCAGTAGTATTCAGTTAGTCTACGGGCTGGTATGGAGGGTCCAAATGGCTTCATTCTTGCCAGGGATGGCTGAAAGTTTGCCTTAGCTACAACTTTTGATGGAAAACCTACACATAGCCTTTCCAGTGTGGTGGTTCAGGACTGTATGAGAGAGTGTCCCAGAAAATCAGGCAGAAACTTCATGGTCTATTACAACCTCATCTCAGATGTCACATAGCATTACTCTTCTATACTCTGTTAGTTGGCACCCTCCCATAGTAAAAGAGAGGTGGCATAGACCCTACCTCTGGATGGAAGCAGTTGTAAGGAATTTGTAGCCATGTTTTAAAACCACTGTAATATTTTTATGGCCACAAATTATTTACATTCCTTCTGAATGCAAAATACCCTCCCTCCTTCCCAAGATCCTCCCCCCACCCCACCCCACCAAGTCTCATCACATTATGGCATTAGCTCAGATTTGAGGTCAAGGATCTCATCCTACAGATTAGGTGCTATGGATTCAGCACCTCTCAATCTGAAGACCAGTGGACCAAAGACACAAGTTCTTTGACCTTACCTGCCCCGGCCACACCTACATACCCTACGTGCAATGACCGGACAGATAAAAGTTAATTGGTAGAGAAACTCTTGAGAAAGGGGGAGGAACCAGGACATGCAGAAGTCACTGAAATCCAGCTGGACAAGTTACTATTCACTTTATTGGGGCTCGATCTTGCTCCTTGGTCAAGATTTTCTGTGGTTCTTGACTCTTGTTCTCTGGCCTCTTGGTTCTGCCCTGTACATCTGTGGCTATTGTTTACATATTCCGTCCATTATGACATTTGAAACTGAGTAGTTTTCTCAGCCTGCTTGCTACATGAAGAAATTTGTAAATCCAAAGGCCTTTTTTTCTTTTTTTTTTTTTTTTGCTTTTAATTTTATTAAATTTTCATCACTTTCTGTCCAAGTTGGTGCAATTTCTGTAAACACTACATATGTAGAAATATACCTATTTATAATCCACTCTGTCGGACCAAAGCTAGACCAGTGAATATGTGAGATATGTCTTCTATGTTGAGGTCTTTGTGAAGCTGCTGTTGGACAATACCCTTATGAGTCTTGGAAGCAGTATTGTCTACCCCAGAAGGACTAAGAAATAGCCTTAAGATTCTTAGATGTTGTTTTCTTTCACTGAGGTGGTATGTGAGGTACCGCTTCACATCTTTCTGAGATATTAACAAAGTGTCTTAAAGCCACATCCCTGATTCCCTGATGCCAGTGATTCTCATGGAGGAGAAGACACTTGGCAATATTTAGAGACCTGTTTAGTTTTCACAAATCGGGAGATGCTATGGGCATCTAATTGGTAGACATCAAAGATTGTGATAAACATCGACAATGCACAGGATAGCCCACCTTGCACCAACAAGTATTCCTCCCAAAATGTCTAGTATCAAGGTTGAGAAGCACTTCTCTACAGTCGTTGATTTTTTTTTTTTTTTTGAGGACATTTTGCTGGAATGGAAGACTGCCCTAGAGCTATTACATTTCCTGCAAATGCTAATTTAAAGGTGAAAAATCTGTGCTTTTAGTTTAGCTCTCTTGTGAAGAGTATCCTCTTCCAGGTAAAAAACATACATATTCCATTTGTCTATTTCTATGCAACAACTAGACCAAAATTTACTGACACAAAACAACTACATATTGATGAGACACATCTCATAATTTATAATATTGTCCCAGATTGGTCAACACTGAAAAATATTGAACTTTATAGACTGAAAAAAAACTTTGGCTCTTTTGGCAAAAAAAAATTCAAATAATTTATAAGAAATAAAATATCAAAAGCAAAAAAATTATGCTAGGACCTAATGGAGCAACAGTTTTGTAAAATATGCCAAGGAAGGAAAGGTGAACCAAAGGTTTCATATCAAGTCAAAGTTAAAACTTCAGGTAAAGAACCACAGGAAAGCAATAAAGAACTCAGGGAAGTTCAGGTGGGACCGCCACAAGGCCTACTGCAAGGAGTTTCAGCCAATCACAAAACAACTGCAGAGACTGGCATGGTCTGGAGATGACCATAGAATGTATTTGTAGAACTAAAAGATGGGATAAGTATGATAGACTAGTATAAGCGTTACAGGCACAGAAAAACAGAAGTAACAAGTGAAACTGGCAGGATACGGATTTGGCAAGGAAACCAACTCTTAGGAATTTGGCAATTATGTAGAAGGAATTAAGCATTTGCTCGACTTTTCTGTAAGAACTGTGTGTAAAATTGACTAAATAATCTAATTGACTAGTAAAAGTACTTCTTTACAGAACAATTTCATCTAATAAATCTGAAAGGAATACTCAAATGAGAAAATCACTGCCTTGGCTTTAGCCTCGCACATGGATAGATAAACCACTTGGTGAAATGTTATAGGGAATTTGACAAGTACAGGGTCAGGCTTTCCCCACCTGAAACTACCAATTTACCTTAATTTTAGTAGGATAGCTAGACGTTATATTCCTCTTAGTAGGATGTAATATGAATTATATAACAACTCCTGAAATCTAGGGGTGCCTAGGTGGCTGTCAGTGCTAAAAAATGGTTGCACTATAATCTAACCAAGATTTTAGAACTCATTTTCCATTTATAGAAAATATGGAAACTAAGGAACAAGTAAATATATACTGTGAGGGAACAAACAAATCCACAGTATGAAATATTCTGGAGAACAATTGATCCAGTCCCTGTAACAAGTCAAGAGTGTGCATAAAAAGGGCATGGAAAAAGCAATGCTTTGTATTCATATTGTGGATCCAAATAAATTGTATCTACTGTATTTGGTTGTTATGTTGTGTGCAAGTACATGTTATTTGTTTCTTAGATAGCTTATTGTTGCCTGTATTTACTTTTGCCTTGTTATTTACAGCTTTGTTGGGACGCAAGTCTCTAATGTGCTTACTGGAGAATTGTTCTCTAGATACACTGGTAACGACAATCGTTAGTTGTCCAGGAACTATGTGCCAGACACTGAGCTGGGTCCTGGAGAAAACATGCAAATGTAACCAGGAGTGAGTCTGTCTTTTAGAATTGACCAGCCTCCACTTTCTATTTGCTTTACTGCTGGGCTCTCTGGGTTTACTGTGCATATGCATAATTTGACATTCAGCCAGGAAGAGGGTGGGGGTGGGGTAGCCAAGGGCATTTTACCCAGATTTTTGACCTCAGATCTTCCAAGGTTATCTCGTCTCTAGGATTTTTTCCTTTAATATTCTAGTCATCTGCTCTGATGCCCCGAGTTTTATCATTGACTATTTCAAAGTATAAGACTGCAGTTTTCTGTCGTCACAGCTGGGTGAATTGAGGAATTGCTCTGAGGCTAAAAAGCCATCAGCCCACAATTCTTAGTGAAATAGGTATCTTTCAGGTATAAACTCTCTTCAAGTTTCTCCTCACTTTGCCTGTTTTCTATTGCTTTCACTGTTTTGTGAAAGTATTGTATTGTTCAAGTTTTGTAATTATTATCTGATGGTTACACTGCCAGACCTCTTTCTGCCATCATTATTGCAAATTTGGCCTTCTTTCCCCCTATGCCATTTTTTTGGCAAAAAATGATAACCAAGTGTTTTATGAAATTTTAGACTTGAATCTGAAGAATGACTAGGTCGCTACAAGATTTTCACAGTTTATTCAGGGTCCATATTCACCCAGGTACAGGGTTTGAAATACTTTTCTAATAGATGAATTTTCTCATCTTTTTTCCCCCCTTTGTCCATTGTATGTTAATGACAAAAATACTTCCAATGACTAGATATAAATCTATTTTGGAGAGGGAAATATTTTAATAATGGTAAAATTTGACAGTTTTTCTGTGTTAGATAAAGACCTTCTACATTTAGCTAAGACTATTGTAAATACTCCAGGAGAATAATAATGTAAAAAAATCAGGTATAATAATATCTCAATTATACAGAATTATATATCTGATCATATATTATTTCATGAATTCTTGCTTGAAGTCACTGGGATGAGATGTGTTTAAAATTTCTGTAGGTTTTATTTTATTTTTTAATTATTTTTAAAAATGTTTATTTATTTATTTTGAGAGAGAGAGAGAGAGAGACCAGGGGAGGGAGAGAGAGAGAGGGAGACAAAGAGTCTCGTGAGGTTCTGCACTGTCAGTATAGAACCCAGTGAGGGGCTTGAACTCACAAACTGTGAGATCATGAACTGAACCAAATTCAAGAGTCAGATGCTTAGCCGACCGAGCCACCCAGACACTCCCAAATTCTGTAGCTTTTAGATTTTAGAAAGGCAATATCTGATTACTTAATACTTCAACACACACCGTAATCAAATCTACTAATATTTCTACTGTAAAATGTATAAGCATTACATTAATGGAATGAATGATGAATATACACAAATTCATGCCAGGACTTATCAGGATTTGTCCCCAAAACTACAGGATTGGGTAGTTTCAATGAATTTTTACTTTTTTTTGGCAATACTTCTAATTGTTTTTAATGTTTTTATAATTAGATGTATTATTTAGGTGACATTAAAAAGTGTTTTTTAAAAATGTTTCATAAAATATTTATGCTGTCAGGGTACCTGGGTGGCTAAGTCAGTTAAGCATCTGACTCTTGATTTCGGCTCAGGTCATGATCTCAGTCATGAGATTGAGCCCCACAATGGGCTTATTGCTGGCCATGGAGGCTGCTTGGGATTCTCTCTCTCCCTCACCCTCTGCCCCTCCCCTGCTTATGTGTGCAGTCTCTCCCTCTCTTTCAAAAAAATAAATAAAAAGTAAAAATAAAAAGCTAAAAAAAATTTAACTTGTCATTAGGACCTCTATTAAATGGATTTTGCATTTAGGTTTCAAAGTTTTTAAAACCATTTTTTTAATGTTTGTTTATTTTTGAGAGAGAAAGAGAGAGAGAGAGAGAGAGCGCACAACCAGGGGAGGGCCAGAGAGGGAGAGGGAGACACAGAATCTAAAGCTGGCTCTAGGCTCTGAGCTGTCAGCACAGAGCCCGACATGGGGCTCGAACCCATGAGCTATGAGATCATGACCTGAGCCAAAGTCAGACGCTTAACCAACTTAGCCACCCAGGAGCCCCTAGATTTCAAAGTTTTTAAATTCAATTCCATGGTATTTAGGTAAGTTAAGATTACATAGCAACAGATCATTGCTTTGTTGAAGTCTTGCTTTAATGAATGAATGATGGTGGTTGAATCATGATTTATACGTCAAAGCACCAGGTAAGCATGGCTGGTCACTGGCATGCTTTTTTTTTTTTTACTGGTTCAGAATATTTAGTTAAAAGGTAGATTCTATTGAGGTGCTTGAAAGAGATTTGCTTCTTGAAATGTCTCCAGTCTTGTTCACTCTATCCTTTTGCTAGTTGAGTCTATTTTCCCATGTATAATGCAAAGATATATTTTCTCTTAGTCTTTGCTTGACTATAAATAGCAAATTAAGTAAGTCTCTATAAGTGAAATTTGACAATGCCTGCTAACTAACATGTTTTCTCATTTCCATAAACTTTTGCTAAGAACTGATCAGTATAGTTCTCTCTTCCTTGTTCAACCTGCTATCCCAGTAAATTCCTCAGTGCCCTTGGACTTGATTCTCATTCCCTCCTATTTCCCTGGATGACTGATCTGCATTCTTTGAACTTGGTAGAGGCCTTATACATGAAAGAAATAGGCAGGGTTAAAAAAGGAATAGAAGAATCAGAACATGGAATTTCATGCTGGGAGATTTTGGTACAGAGAGAACAGGTGTGGTTATCTTTATATGAGTTGTCTCCAAATGTTTTTCTACTTACACATGTAAAAAATGTATGTGTAACTTTGGTATTTTGTTCATATTTGATATATGGTTAATAGGATGAAAATGGAAAGTTTAAGCATTTATAGAAAATATACTATTTTCTGCTCTGCTTGCTAAATAGTTACATACAGGGATATAGAAGAAAATGAGTTTCCTTTGAAAAGCATAGTAGCTCTGTGTGATGTAGGATGCTTTATCTCATAAATCAGTGAAGATTTCTATGGTTGTAACTCTTGCTGTATTGTGGATAGTAACATTTTCACACATATACAAAATGTGTGTGCTATTTTCTGGAAAACAGATTTTTTTAACAATTGGCTAAGAATTAGAAAATTATATGCCTACACTCTAATTTTGCCTTGTATAGAAAATCACTGGAAGCAGTCTGTCATTTCCAGCTAGCTTAATTAATAAATAATCTTGAAGAAACAGGAGATTATTAGCACAGGAATTTTGAGAAGTCAAGTCTTGAGTTAGTCATTTTATATATATAATAGATATAATAGTTATCCAACATTTTTTCTTATAAAATTTAAGTTAAATGTAAATATCTACTTATTGGATATCTTACCATAAAGTTGAATTTTTTTCTAAGATTGTTTACCAAGCAAAACAAGAAGTTTTCTTTGTAATGGCAAATGGTTTGCCTTAATGGTTATGAAGATTGTTAATTTGAAAACAAGACTACAATACATTTGTTATTTAAAAAATTTACATTTTTGAAAGACTTATCAAAATTATATATATATATGTGTGTATATATATATATATATGTGTGTATATATATATATATGTATGTATATTATATATGGGAAAGGATGATCTCTTCAATGAATGGTGTTGGGAAAACAGGACAACCACATGTAAGAAAATGAAACTGGACCCCATCTTTCACCATATGTAAACATCAACTGAAAATGGATTTAAGACTTGAATGTAAGACCTGAAGCCATAAAACTCCCAGAAGAAAACATAGGAGGTAAACTTCTTAACATTGGTCCTGACAATGGTTGTTTGGATTTGACACTAAAAGCAAAAATAAACAAGTAGGACTACATCAAACCAAAAAATTTCTTGCACAGCAATGGAAACCAACAAAATGAAGAGGCAAACTACAAAATGGAAGAACATATTTGAAAATCATATATCTGTAAAGAGTTAATATCGGGGCACCTGGGTGGTTCAGCCAGTTAAACATCTGGCTCTTGAGTTTGGCTCGGGTCATGATCTCATGGTTCATGAGTCTGAGCCCCACATCAAGCTCTGTGCTGACCACTCAGAGCCTGCATGGAATTCTCTCTCTCTCTCCTCTCTCCCTGCCCCTCCCCCCTACTCTCTCTTTCTCAAAAATAAACATTAAAAAAGAGTTAATTTCTGAAATATATGAAGAACTCCTATAACTCAGTAGCAGAAAACAATCTGATTAAAAAACGGACAGAGGAACGGAATAGGTATGTTTTTAAAGACATTAACAATGGGAGGATCCCTGAGTGGCTCAGTCAGTTAAAGGTCTGACTTTGGCTCAGGTCACGATCTTGTGGTTTGTGAGTTAAGCTCTGCATTGGGCTTGGTGCTGACAGCTCAGAGCCTGGAGCCTGCTTCGGACTCTGGGTCCCCCTCTCTCTCTGCTCGTCCCCTGCTCTCACTCTGTCTCTCTCTATCTCAAAAATAAATAAGCATTAAAAAATTAAAAGAAAAAGAAGACATGGAAATGAGCAGCAAATACATGAAAATGTGCTCAATATGTTTAATCATCGGGGAAGTGCAAATTAAAACCACAATGAAGTATCACCTCACACTTATTAGAATAGTTGTCATCCAGAAGACAAGAGACAACAAAGATTGGTGAGGATGTGAAGAAAAGGGAACATTTATGCACTGTTGGTGGGAATGGACACTGGTGCAGCCACTGTGGAAAACAGCATGGGGGCTCCTTAATTGAAAACAGAGGTACCATGTGATCCAGCAATTCTACTTCTGGGTATTTATTCAAAGGGCATGAAATCAGGATCTGAAAGATAGATCTGCACCTTCATGCTCATTGAAGCATTATTTGTAATGGTCAAGGCATGGAAACACCCTAAGTCTCCATCAATGGATAAATGGATGAAGAATATGTTATAGGGGAGCCTGAGTGGCTCAGTCGGTTAAGCACCTGATGTCAGCTCGGGTCACGATCTCGCGGTTCATGGGTGGGAGCCCCGCGTCCCGCTCTGTGCTGACAGCTAGGAGCCCAGAGCCTGCTTTGGATTCTGTGTCTCCCTCTTCTTTCTGCCCCTCCCCAGATCACACTCTGACACTCTCTTTCTCTCTCAAAAATAAACATTAAATTTTTTTTGGAAAAAGAATGTTATGCACACATGCACACACACGTACATACACACGGTAGAATATTATTCAACCACGAGAAAGAGAGAAATTCTACCATTTGTGATAACATGAATGGATCTTTTTTTTTTTTATTTTTTTTTATTTTTTTTTTTTATTTTTTTTTAAATTTTTTTTTTTTAACGTTTTTTATTTATTTTTGGGACAGAGAGAGACAGAGCATGAACGGGGGAGGGGCAGAGAGAGAGGGAGACACAGAATCAGAAACAGGCTCCAGGCTCCGAGCCATCAGCCCAGAGCCTGACGCGGGGCTCGAACTCACGGACCGCGAGATCGTGACCTGGCTGAAGTCGGACGCTTAACCGACTGCGCCACCCAGGCGCCCGATAACATGAATGGATCTTGAGAATATTGCTAAATGAAGTTAGCCAGAAAGAGAAAGACAAATACTGCATAGCATCTGTGGAATCTAAGAAAAGAAACATCGAACTCTTAGAAACTGCACAGAAAAGTGGTTACTAATGGCATAGAAAACTGGTTACTAAGGGTGGAGGAAATAGGGAGAGGTTGGTAAAGGGTATAAACTTTCAGGTATAAAATGGATGCTATAGATGAGGATCTAATGTAAATCACGATGGTTAGAGTTGATAACCATATTGTATCATTCAAATTTGCTGAGAGTAGCATTTAAATGTTCTCACCAAAAATAATAAATAAGGAAGCAAATAAATAAATAAAGTGATGGATGGCTTAATTAAGTAGATGCCGCTATAAATCCATTCACAATGTATACATATATCAAATTACCATGATGCACACTTTAAATATCTTCCAATTTTGTCAATTATACATCAACAAAGCTGCAAAGAATAAAGTGGAAAAAGAAAACGAAACTAACAAAAAAAGCCAAAAGAAAGATTTATTGTAAAAAAGTATGTTTACTCAAATGTGTAACCTTTTCCAGTTTTCTTTGATTCACTAAGTGTGGGTTACAGTTCGTCATTAATGGCATCACTGCTGTAGTTCTAATTATTTTCACTAGTTGACAAAGACTATGTGTATTTTCACAAAGCTAAATGTCACTATAACAGATTAACTTTAAAACCAGTGAAGAATCTCACGTTTGTCTCTGCAGAAGTCAAATCCCTGTCGTAGAGGATTCCAGGCACCGTGTGGCTCATCCCACTTACTGCCATTCCAGTCATACCTTTTCATCCAATCACCTCAACAGTGTGTCTGTTGGATGGAATGTGCATGTTTCTACTGTTGTGATATAAAATTCACTGACACTTCGACTAACAACTCTATTTAGGAGAGGGAAGTGATTTCGGTACACAGACAATACAGTCTGTTCCCACAAAAGCAGGAACAGCTGAGAGGAACCTTCTTAGGGTTCTGATCATTATTTTCCTTAGTAGCCAAACAGGCAGGATTGTGTTGCAGGGAGTGGTTGACCAGTTGGACCCAATGGCCCAGTGTGACTTGTTTGCCTCACTGGAATCACCCAAATTCTAGATAGCTTTTTGTAGTATTTATGTTAAAGTATAAGTTTCAGAGGCTAATAATATGATCACATTCAAATATGTAAAAAACATGCTTCAGATTGTTATTTAATTTATTAATGAAGAAACCAGGGGGGTGGTAAATCCCATTCAAAAGAAAAGTTGTTGGACATATTGTGTATAGTCAGTAGAATAAATAATGCTAGAATAAGATTACTAGATAAGATACAAAACTGGTTAGTGTCCTGCAGAGCAATAAAACTATAACCTTTATTAACTTTACTGTCAGATGGAAATGATTTGCATCTCTAGCAGCCAAAATCACTTATAACTTATTAATCTTCTGTAAGTCTAACTTTAAGCAGTCTTGGCCTGACAAAGGGTAAGTCAACCAAGGGTACATTAAATGATTAGGTAATATTAGGTTGGGTCTATTTGACAATGCATCATTGTAATATTGAAACCACACCAATTTTAGTTCTATTTTCAAGTATCAGATAATACTGTATTAACAATTACCATTTATTATAAACTGAAACCCTCCCCCACTTTTACCTTTTAATTTTTTTTGGAGGCAGAACTACATTTTCCAGAGAACCACCAAATCCTGAGTTTCCATGGTATCATCATGGACTGATACATACAATTGTCTATAGGGTTTTGAAATAACTTTTAAAAAGGATTGGCACTTCTCTAATTTTGGATTTGCTTTTTTTACATTAGCAACAGGTAACGTGATAGCAATTTGCTTACATTTTAGTTTAATTTTGTACTTTCCAATTTGAGTAGTTTTAGGATGCTGGGATGTTTTTCTGGGGCCCAGACAGCAATGCTAGAGATGGTCAAGTTCAAGGAACTACATTGAAAACAATACTGGAAAAGAAAAGAGAGTGTTGCACTTCCACAATAGGTATCTATGTTTCTAGTTATTTCTTCAGTTTGTAAGCTTTGAAAACAATGATGAAATCTGTGTAAGTCCATGGTACATGCGTTAGTATTATATTCAGGGAATTTCAGAGCTTAAAAAATATATACATATAGTTATGGGATTTATTTTGCTAGGTAATTTTGCCAGAAGTTTACTGTGGCTGTGTTTTCAACACCACATTCTAGCTTTGGAACGAGTAAGTCATGGATATAAAAGACATGGTATAAGGATTACAGTCAGTGGTATTGTAATAGCATTGTATTGGGACAGATGGTAGCTGTCCTTGTGGTGAGCAGAGCATAATGTACAAACTTGTTGAGTCACTGTGTTGACCTGACACTAATATAACGTTGTGTGCCAACTACACTCAAATAAAAAAAAAAAGGAGAGCCTCAAATTCAGTGTAGCACAGAATGGAGAATGGCACTGCTATTGAGAGCAAAGGGAAATGAAAGGATAATAGTTTCAGGAAGGAGTCCATGTTAGGCATGTTGAATATGAGGTGTTGTTTTGGAGGAGAAGGAGGTCAGAGAGGTAACCCAGTCTAAGTGCTTCATAGTACAAATGGAGAAACTGAAAGTCAATTTGGGCTTAGAGGCCCAACTGCAGATACATATGCATAAGTCATCAGCAGGTGGAGATAAAGCTTTGGGTACGAATGAAGGAAGGCAGACCTTTGGCAAATAACTACATTTTTTTGAGACAGAAGACTAAGAAACCAGGAAAGGGAGACAAGTTAACATGTAGGATTAAAAAAAAGGTCAGAGCTATGCCTTACAAATGTTGAGTATTGTTGAGCATTAAGTATCTTTACATCTCAAAGTAGGAGTAAAGGCCATTGACTTTTATCCGTTAACTCATTTAGTAGCTTTCTCACTCAAAAAGTATTTATTGAAGTCTCTATAATATTCACAGTCCTTTGCTAGGTATTTAAGATATGATAACAAGTAAAAGGACAGGTGTGATCCATGTCCCTGCATGGCGTTCAGTCTTGTGGAGGAGAATAACAGATATATATAAAAGAATCACACACATAAATATTTTGCAGGTGTAATAAGTACTAAGAATGAATGACTCAAGTCACTATGGCGTTGGAGGATGTGGGGGGTACATGTGAGGGGCTGGGTGGTGGAGGACAGAGAGTCAAGAAAGATCTTCCTTTAGATTATGATCTTTTATTCAAAGTTTATTTATTTTTGAGAGAGAGAGAGAAGACACACATGAACAGGAGAGAGACTGAGAGAGAGGGGGAGAGAGAGAGAGACTCCCAAGCAAGCTCCATGGTGTCAGCCCAGAGCCCAACTTGAGATTCCATCTCAGGAGTCATGAGGTCATGACCTGAGCCAAAATCAAGAATCAGAAGCTGAGCCACCCAGGCACCCCAAAGTTATGATCTTTTAACTTGGAGCTCAGATGAGCAGTTTTGAAGGAGACATAGGATGGTAACCTTAGGGACTATATTTTTTTTTAATATATTTTGTTTTTGTTTTTTTATTTTGTTTTCAGGTAGAAGAATCAAGCACAGGGGCCTTTAACTCACTTGTGAGGACCTTTGAACTATTAAATTCTGCATTTTCCCAGACTACACCATTATGGACCCCTTCTTGGGAACCCCACTCACAGATATCTGTATAATTATGATGTGGTTGTAATTGGCCAGAGACTCTTACTGGGATTTGGTACAAGGGACAGAAAATATCGCTTATGTATATAGCATCCCTAAGACCATAGAGCCAACAGCTGGTGGAGCTAAGCGTTGCATGATGTTTCCAAGGCTTCAGCTCTTTCATGGGCCTGTAACCATCATCCACTGACAGAGATATTGTTCATTAATCAAAAGCTAATTTAAGACTTTAGTTTTTCGTTGATCATTATTCTTTTCATGAGCATAGGTCTCAATACATGGTTGATTCGAAATAAGTAACTAGAAAAATTACTATCGTCTATTAAGGTAACTTGCTTCTGACCACATTTAATGTGCATAATTCACGTGCATACTTTTTGCCTGTACGAAATATAACCAATATGGATCAGGAAAAGTTCAACTCATTTATAGCAACAGACATTCAACACCCCCCACACTCAATTAAAACCATAATTGTCATTTGGTAATTACAAGGACTCTATTTGAAAAAGCATTTGACAAGCAACAAGATGAATGATCCAGAAGTACTATGATAAAGGAGCACTGGTAGGTGACAAATCCTTCCCTTTCTTTGAGTAACTAAGGCAAGGGCTCATTTTTCAAATATGACAAGATTGCTTAAATAGCTAGCATTTCTCTCTGGGATATTTGGGATGTCATACCATGAGAAAAGACAATGAAAAGCCATTTCATATTGTGAGTACTCCCTGCCAAAAGGAAAGGTATTTTTCTTAATTGGGAAGATGAAGGTATTTGCTCCTTATTAAGGACCTGAAATAAATACAAAGTTAGATCATTTTTTATAAGCAAAAGGAGCTCTAGAAAAGATGTTGTCAGAGAAATCAATTTCAAAGATAATCCTTAAGATTAGAAAACAGTATATAAATCTCTCCTTCTTTGAGCTAGATCACTGCAAAACAAAGAACATTTCAAGTGTACAAAGTAAATTATTTAAATATAACATGGTACATTCTTTTTATTTATTTTTTAATTCAACAATAGTGCTATCATTTCTCTGTTCGTTTGGATTATCATACATTGAATTTTTCATGACTAAGTCATACATTCACTTCTAAAGTTTGGAGTTTGTACAACCATTAAATAAAAGTGCAGTTATTTTGTGTACTTTTTATCTTATTGAATGAAGTAAAGAAACTACAAGACACCCATGCTACTGTGACTGTAATGACTTTTGTTTGATAATAAGTCTTTGGAATAGATGATTTTCAAACTCCAAATTAACTGCAGATTCTTATACACTCAAACTTCTGGGTACCTGATTCCTAAAATTAAGAAGAGGGAAGTTGCTCCCAAATTGCATGAAGTTAAACAAAGTAAGAAATTCATTATTAGGGAGATGAAAATTATGATATTTAGTCCAACGAGCTTAGAGTTACTATGTCTTTTACACATCGACCAATTCTTTAGAATTTTACATTCCCAAACATTTCCCCTTACCTAAAATTATTTTATTGGAAGAATCTCGTATAAAAAGAAGACATGAAAAATAGAAAATAACAAAGCATCCATTCCATGCCCATCCTCCTATCCCATTAACGGCCAAATGAAATGGTGACTATTGAATGGCGTATATGGAAAGCCACAAGGATTAGTTAAAAATTTTTTTTAACATTTTATTTATTTTTGAGAGACAAAGAGACAGAGTGAGAGTGGGAGAGGGGCAGAGAGAGAGGGAGACACAGAATCCGAAGTAGACTCCAGGCTCTAAGCTGTCAGCAACAGAACCTGATACGGGGCTCGAATTCACGAACCGTGAGATCATGACCTGAGTCGAAGTTGGATGCTTAAACTGAGCCACCCAGGGGCCCCACAGTAATTAGTTTAAAGGCCGGTACAGGGAGGTGGGAGGCACAAAGTCATGGGAAGTCCCAATTTCAAAATCTACCCCATTTCATAGGGACCTAAGATATCCAACAACCATCTAATCATGCATAAGATTTATTTTGGAACAAAAATGTTTAGGGAATGATTATTTGGAGGCCTCTGGGGACGAGAGCATGTACGTATATTTTTAGCGGCTGAATGTGGCAAGGACAATAATTAAGTTTTTATGAATATGGAGCTAGGTACAGAGCACAGCTTAAATCTCAGCATCACCTTAAAGGGAAGAGCAGGTAGGGCTGGGGGTGGAGATGAAAAGTAGGGTACACAGCTGAGTGTATGTGGGGACGGGAGTGGCTGACAGGTTTGCCATTTTGTGACCTCCCCGAGCTTTCCACCGATGATTTGGTTACTCCCAACTGTATTTAAATGGGGAAAGCAAACATTTTATTTCAACACATTACATAAGGCTTAAAAAATGCTCAGAAGCCCTTACAACATACTGATTGAAATGAGTATGGGCCTCAGATGACGTCTGTTTGTTTTTTCAAAAGTTGGTTTTGACAGAGATTGAGATCCTTCCTGAGTGTGTGTGGGGCTGGTACCATCCATGGGAAGATCTAATAATATACATAGCAGAGCTGACTTATGTGTGACACAATTTCCACCAGCTCCACAGTATTACCTACTTCAGATGATTACCTTCTTCAGTTTATTACCTACCACTATTATCTGTCTGACTCTGCCATGGCCAGGACTGATGCATGGGATATATTTGTGAGACTAAAATTCTTTCAGAAAGTTTGCTAAAGAAAAAGAAACATAAGAGGTATCTATTGTTATAAAATACTGTCATTATGATTTGAAAGTCAAACCTATCTAGCAGAGGCAGCTAAATGATATTATTTGTTAAATACTGAGAATTCATCAAAAATGCATTTTTATGATTATAGAAATGATGGAGCTGCTCAGCCCCTTACATTAGATACCATCCAGCCATGAACTATTGCATTTAAATTCTAGAACTTGTAGATGGCATTCTGAGATTTTACGAGTGCCTTGGAATCTTAAATACTCTCTTTTGGAAAAAGCTAGTCTTGAATTACCTACTCTGGCTGGTAGCTAAGGTACTGGGTTTCCCTGCCCCTCGCCATTTTTTTGTTTTGTTTTGTTTTGTTTTGTTTTGTTTTGAGACAGAGACAGAGACAGAGACAGAGGGAGAGGGAGGGAGGGAGAGATAGAGAGAGAGAGAGAGAGAGAGAAAGAATCTTAAGCAGGCTCCACACTCAGCATGGAACCTGATGTGGGGCTTGATCTCATGACCATGAGATCATGACCTAAGCCGAAATCAAGAGTTGGATGCTTAACCAGTTGAGCCACCGAGGTGCCCTACAGTTATTTTTTGTTGTTGTTTTTCAGGCATTCAAATGATGAGTCAAAGTATAACTTTCTAAAAGTTAAAAAGTGAACATAACTGTCATAGAAGTAAAAAAAATGACCATGTGTCCAAAATTATTTTATTAATAAATAAGGAAGGTAGCAAGTCTATAAAACTGTTTAAAGAATATGTGAGAAACTGAATTTGTACAGGCCTTTAAAAAGGAAGAGGGGTCATGTCTAGTAAGAAATCACTGCAGCTGAGGTCAACGACGTTGCTGCCTGTGTTCTCTGGGATTTTAATGGTTTCCTGTCTCATGTTTAGGTTTTCCATCCATTTTGAATTTATTTTTGTGTATGGTGTAAGGAAGTAGTCCAGTTTTCATTCTTCCTCATGTCGCTGTCTGGTTGTCCCAGCACCATTTGCTGAAGAGACAGTTTTTTGTTTTTGTTTTTTTCCATTGGATACTCTTACCTGCTTTGTTGAAGATTAGTCGGCCATACATTTGAGGGTTCATTTCTGGGTTGTCTATTCTGTTCCATTGATTTATGTGTCTGTTTTTTGGGCCGATATGATATCGTCTTGATGATTACAGCTTTGTAATACAGCATGAAGTCCAGAATTGTGATGCCTCAAGCTTTGGTTTTCTTTTTCAACATTATTTGGCCATTTGGGGTATTTGTGGTTCTATACAAATTTTAGGATTGTTTGTTCTAGCTCTGTGAAGAATGCTGGTGTTATTTTGGTAGGGATTGCATTGAATGTGTAGGTTTCTTTGGGTATTATTGACATTTTAACCATATTTGTTCTCCCAATCCACGAGCATGGAATGTTTTTTTTTTCCATTTCTTTGTGTCTTCTTCAATTTCTTTTATATGAGCTTTCTATAGTTTTCGTCATACAGATCTTTTACCTCTTTGATTAGGTTTATTCCCAGGTATTTTATGGGTTTTGGTGCAATTGTAAATGGGATCAATTCATTAATTTCTCTTTCTACTGCTTCATTATTGGTGTATAGAAATGCAACTTATTTATGTACATTGACTTTATATCCTGTGACATTGCTGAATTCACATATCAGTTCTAGCAGTTTTTTGGTGGAGTTTTTTTTTTAATTTTCTATGTTAAGTATCATGTCATCTGTGAAGAGTGAAAGTTTGACTTCTTCTTTGCTTATTTGTATGCCTTTTATTTCTTTTTATTGTCTGATTTCTGAATCTAGGAGGCAAGGGAAATTTAAAAAATGAACTATTGACACCTCATCAAGTTGAAAACTTCTGCACAGCAAAGGAAACAATCAAAAAAGCTAAAAGGCAACTGATGGGATGGAAGAAGATATTTGCAAATGAAATATTGGATAAAGGGTTAGTATCCAAAATCTATAAGGAAATTATCAAGCTCAACACTGAGAACACAAATAATCCAGTGAAGAAATAGGCAGAAGACATGAATAGATACTTTTCCAGAGAAGACATCCAGATGGGTAACAGACACATGAAAAGATGCTCAACATCACTCATCATCAGAGAAATACCAATCAAAACCACAATGAGATACCACCTTACATCTGTAAGAATGACTAAAATTAATAACTCAGGAAACAACAGATGTTGGCAAGGATGCAGAGAAAGGAGAACCCTTTTGCATGCTTGGTGGGAATGCAAACAGTTGCCGTCACTCTGGAAAACAGTATGGAGGGTCCTCAAAAAATTAAAAATAGAGCTACCCTACAACTCGGCAATTGCACTACTAGGTATTTATCCAAAGGCTACAAAAAATGCTGATTCGAAGGGGCACATGCAGCCCAATGTTTATAGCAGTGGTATCAACAACAGCCAAATTATGGAAAGAGCTCAAATGTCCATCAACTGAAATGGATAAAGAAGATGTGGTATACACACACACACGCACACAATGAAATACTACTTGGTGATCAAAAAGAATGAAATCTTGCCATTTGCAACAATGTGGATGGAACTAGAGTGTATTATGCTAAGCGAAATAAACCTGTCAGAGAAAGACAAATATCATATGATTTCACGCATATGTGGAATTTAAGAAACACAACAGATGAACATAGGGGGAAGGGATGGAAAAATAAGATAAGACTAGAGAGGGAGGCGAGAGACTTAAATACAGAAAACAAACAGGATTGCTGGAGGGGCGGTGGACAGGGAGATAAGCTAATAATGGGCGATGGGCATTAAGGAGGGCACTTTTTGGGATGAGCACTGGGTGTCATATGTAACTGATGAATCCCTAATCTCTACTCCTGGAACCACTACTACACTGTATGTTAACTAACTTGAATTTAAATAAATAAATTAAAAAAATAAAAAGAGGGGTGTTAATATAGTATTGTTATTCTATAGGACATTGTAATTCTTATAGTTTATAGGTTAATATTCCATGGGACAGAGAACCATTACTTTAGGCATTTTCTGTCCAGAGATAACATTGGTATCTCTACTGACAAAAATCTATACTTTAATAACTAACTTCAAACATCCAGAACTTTAATCAATAGCAGATTGCAAGTCACACAAAGTAACATTCCCTTAGAAATTAAAGTATCCCTGGGCGAATCTTCAAAGACTTCATGACTGCTGCCTTTCCTTTATCTCATTTACAAGTTGTGGATACTTGAAAAAATATGTATGTTTTGCTATAAAAGGAAGTGAAAATAAATGAAAAATATTCAATCAAAATGCTATTGTGCACATTACTGCTTTGAAATATTTACTTGCCTGGGATGTGTTAGGGCAGAGAGTATGAGTTCCTTACTGCTGGCCAAATAATCTCCACTTTGCTTAAGGTTCTTGGCTTAGCCTTGTCTAACACACACTGGGAAATTTCAAACTGACTTATTCATTTAGGGCTTGTACATAATACTAACTTGAATTAGAAATCTATCAGGGGCTCCTCGGTGGCTCAGTGGGTTAAGCGTCCGACTTCGGCTCAGGTCATGATCTCACGGTCTGTGGGTCCGAGCCCCGCGTGGGGCTCTGAGCTGACAGCTCAGAGCCTGGAGCCTGCATCAGATTCTGTGCCCCCCCCCCCCCTCTCTATTTGTCCCTCCCCCGCTCATGCTCTGTCTTGCTCTGTCTCTCAGGATAAATAAATGTTAAAAAAAACTTTAAAAAATCCATCAATCATAGTATTTATGGAGTTGCTGAAAAATAGCTCACATGCAAATCTGTTCTCTTTAATAATAATATGCTTTGATGCACTGCTTTTTTCCAAAGACTTTATTGTGTATCTGCTGACATCAAAGTGGTTAGGGTGACCACAACTGTTATATTAGTGTATTCATTTAGAGCAAATATCTTTTTATATACTCAACTGTCAAAAGTTACATTGCATGTTGTTCATCCAGCCGACAAATATTTAATTACTAGTAAGTGGGATACTTGTCATACAGAAGAATTAAAAATGAGTTTATTCATACGATGAATATCGATTGAGTTCTTATTGCGTGCCAAGCCTTCTTCTAGCAAATGGGTGAAACGTGGTGGGTCAAAGAGAAAAAATACCCTTGCCTGTAAATCAAACTTATATTCTATCTAAATGAGGACACTAACAATAAAATCAGATAGACGCGTAGAGTGAATAGTATGTTCACGGATAATGGAGGCGGGGCCAAGTAAAGCAGGCAAAGAGCGCCATAAGCAGGAGAACTAGGTCCTGTTGGACTGCCGACAGCTTTCAAAACCCATCACGACCCTCCCCCTCTGCCCCACATGCAACCAAACTGACTGGAAGCCAGCTGTTGCCTCCTTTGGTGCCTGTGGTCCTGGAATGCTCCCCGGAGCCTCATTGCTCAACCACTGCAAGGAAACCTCAAGCCCACCTCCTTTCCCTGCAGGTTCAGCTGCTCTGACTCGCTTAGCGAACTGGCCCTGCGCTCCCCAGACAGAGATATCACGTGATAAATAACTCTCTTGTTCCATCCTCTTGGCGTGTGTATGACGTTACCAGTTGACATGGGAACAAGTTGTGTGTGTGTGTGTGTGTGTGTGTGTGTGTGTGTGTGTGTGTTGGGGAGCGTGAGGGGATCCCAACGCTCTGGCGTGTGACCACACAGGAGGACACAGATTGCTGTTTGGGGAGAGGGGCTGCAGAAGGCCTCCCTAAAAGGGAGCCATTTTAGTGAAAATCTTTCATTTTAGTGGAAGTCGGGATGTGAGTCACGGTGCAAATGCCTGGAGGCAAGGACATTTTGTGACTCCAAGAAGCAGTGCAGAAGCCGATGAGGCTAAAGTTGAGATGCTACAGTGAAGTGGGGAGTAGAGATGACTGCAGAGGTGTGGTTGGAGGAACAGACCAGGTGAGGTCTGACTGGCCCTCGGTAGGATATTTTGACTTTTTCTCTCAGTGAGATGCAAAGATCCTCGAGAAATTTTGAGCCACCTTACAGTTACGTAGAATAAGAATATTTGAACTTTCAGTGTAAGGGCAGCACCGGTTGCCGTGTTCAGAATAGGAAAGGTTGTGGGCATGTGTGAGGAGGAATCGCTGGGGAGGCGGGACATGATAAGGAAGGTGGAACTGACTGGTAGCAGTGGAAGAGGCGAAAGGCCGTGAGATTCTCTTTCTGGGGGGGAATCAGCACATTATCCTCAGATATGCTGGAGTGTGGAACGTGAATGAGAGATGTCGGGAATGACGCCAAGGTCTGCGGCCCACGCCCATGAAGCAATGGATTGAGCATCGCATGTCTTCTAATGAAGAAGGGTGGTGAGGTCAAGTGCAATACCAAAAAGTGATGCCTGTTATGTCATAAGGGGTGGTCTTTAGGGGGAGGGACCAATGTGTTCAGGAATGAGGAGGGATATTGTAATATGTGAAAAAAAAAGAAGAAAAACAAAACATTTCAGGCTTGATTTGTCAAGATAGAGAAAAGGTAGAAAGAGAGGGAGAGTGGGGCATCTGGGTGACTCCGTTGGTTAGGCGTCTGACTTCAGCTCAGGTCATGATCTCGTGGTTTGTATGCTTGAGCCCCACGTCGGGCTCTGTGCTAGCAGCTCAGAGCCTGGAGCCTGCTTCAGATTCTGTGTCTCCCTCTTTCTCTGCCTCTCCCCTGCTCATATGCTCTCTCTTTCTCAAAATTGATAAACATTAAAAAAATTGAAAAAAAAAGAGAGGGAAAGTCCTTCAAATCCAGACAGGGAGACCCTCCTCAGTTTCTCATGATAATTCCCTATGGCCTGAATGGCTTTGCTTACTCCGAGTCTCTCATTCTGTCCACTCCTGACCTTAACAGAAGTTTGCACATAATACAATGTAACTGGTTCCTTCCCTTCAACTAAGGCCACTAATTACCCATAAGTGAGGAGTACTTTAAATTATATGTAATTATATATAAATAAATATTATACATGTATGTATATATATTTTTAAATTATATGTAATTATATATAAATAAATATTATATATGTATATATGTATATGATTATATATAAATATCATATAAACTATATATAAACTAAATACATTATAAATATATATAAAGTAAAATATATATATATATATATATATATATATATATATATATATATATAAATTGTGGATTTAAGAACAGTTTGAAGAATTTTTTTTAATAGCTGGATTATTCCCAGTGAAACATCGAAAATATACCCACCATAATGTAATACAAAATAAGCCCTAATTCACTTTTAAAAAGTCAGTCATTCTGGCTATGGAATTTTGGAGCTGGAATTTGACTTTTTATCTGGCTGTGCTGGCATTTCGCAGACATAGCTTGAGTTCAGCAGAGACCAAATCAGAGTCCACATGAATTGTCATCATGACCTCTAAGGACTGAGCTGAAGAGCTATGAATGTAGTTTCTGTTTTTTAAAATCTTCATTTCCAATCTAGTCATTAGACTACAGCAAATGATATTAAATATCAAGAGGCTACAATTCCCTAGATTATATAGGTGCTTGGGGGAGTTTTAATCATTTCCTGATAAAGACTGCAGATCCCTCTGCTTGTTGGATTTCATTATTCACTGGAACTATTTAGATTCTCTCTCTATATAGACAACAAATATGTATACTTGCTGTTGTTGTTAATGTCCACATTGGTTTCTTACCCACTGTCACCTGTTCGTGGTGTTCTGGAATTAGGTAGTAGTGAAGGTTGCACAACTTTGTAACTATATTAAACATCTACTGAATTGTACAGTAAAAAGGATGAATTTTATGATATGTAAATTACATTAAAAGAAAGGCATGATATATATTTTTGAATATCCTACTTGTACAAACTCTTATATCCTGCTGATAGTCTCTCAAGAAAATGTTCTGGATTGCACGGGGTATGTCTAAGGCTTTCTCAAATGCTGTGAGCATATGGGAATTACCGGGACAGTGCTGAATGATGACTCTCATCACGTTAAGCATTAATGCTGGCTGCTCACTTTCTTTTCTAATCTTAGGGTCATAAATAGCTAATAGGTATTCTATATCATCCTAATAGTAGAGTAGTGGTATGATTTACTAGTTTTGATCTCATGGTAGAATAATAAGTACTCAACTTAAGGATCTGTCCAAAAACTGATATATGTCCACACCATAATGTCCCCATGAATGTGGTAATGCTATTTTGCCATCGAGTTGAAAACAGTATAAAGAAGATTTTAGCTATTTAGTTAAGATCACATGACAATTTGATAGTGGAAGATTCATGGATCTTTGTACCTTTATTTTCATGTATGTTGGTGATTTGTTAACTGCCCATTTTATTAAAAAGAAATCCTGTCAATTACCAGGATATTTCAATGTAGTTCTTGATAGACTATAGTTTACAAACCAGTGGCCTATAGGCCAGAAGTATATTTGTTTCCATTTGTGTCTTGAGAGGCTATGAACATAGGTAGACATTATGTAAGGTTCTTAATTCAATCTGGTTAGCACCCATTGTCTATAGTCTGCCCATTGCAATGAGTTTATTAATTCTCTGCTTTTCCACCCATTTCAGGGCATCAGCTTGAGATCCCTTGGTAATCTTGGAGCCTAGTTAACTCCTGGGGCTCTATATGGCGCTAACGAAAACAATAGTAACAACCCTTTCCAGAGTTTGCCTGCCTCTTCTTTCATAAAATAACCGGACCTATTGATTCCTAGGGCTGATTTAAGTTCTCATAAGAGTAGCTTTGCTCTATTCTAAGTTTGGTAAAATTCGGGGGAATTTATGTTGTTTACCAAATATTCTGGTTTCCTCCCCACAGGTCCCTCTTCTTGTGGGAAGACTGTATACCATTATTGTCTTGAACTCAAGTGCGGCCATGCGAACTTGCTTTGTCGAAAGATGTTTAGATAAAAGGGATGTACGTCACTTTCAGGCAGAAACTTCATCATCCTCAATATGATCTGAAGTTTCTCTCTCCTCTCTTATAACCAGAGCTAATTTCCAGGATATTGAGAATTCGTCCTCTCAACTTTGAACTTCTCCCTTCTCTCCTACAATCAGGCCCCCAACCTGTTGGATTTCTGCTATTTAAGGGGCTATCTCTGAGTTATTTAGCTGTCAACTCATTCTCTGCCTCAGCTTCACCTTTGCATTTTCCAAGGAGAAGGGAAAAGATGTAAACAGCCTTTTCAATGAAAAGGGAAAGACATGTCTGAGAGGTAGAAGGTCAACAGTGCCCAATGGTTAACTAAAGTTTTGCTGAAACTTGAACCCCATTTTCACCTCTTCCTGTTAGTTAATGGGAGGTGAGTATCATCCCTGAGGCATCTCAAAGTGTGTTCAATCGGCCTTGTGCCTCTGGACCTCTCACTTGAAGGTGTATACTATCAATATATATATGAATGCCAATCCCGGTGCTGCTTCTGCCCTTTGGTTTTCTGCAGGCTCATGTTTTTCACTCTCTTTCAAGCAGCCATTGTGCCAAGCTTGGAGATATGAGTGAAGGAGATACCACCTCTCCCAAACCATCTGGCTTCTTGCCTTCTCCACATCCAGAGCACAGTGTCAATCTTTCCCCCTCCTTTTCTTTCCTCACCTCCTTTGGTAGCCCCAGCAGGGAGTTAAACTGTGCTAGTCCAGATACATCCTTTTACCCTTTTTTGTGTGCTAATTTGATGTTTTTCTTCATTCAGTCTCGTGCTGGAGAGTTCACTTCTCTCCTCAGCAGTAACAACAATCCCAGGAGCTAGCTCCAAGGCTGTTGTCTTTGCATCTGATGCTGGAAACTGAAGTCCAGGAAGGGAAGGCAGTCAGGAAGAGAAGATGGAGGTAAGTACGATGGGAGAGAGGAAGGATAAGTGGATATCCACAAGCACAAGCTGGGGGCCATGAGAGAGGACTGAAACCTGCATCCGTTCTTTTTGCCTCTGACCTAGGTGGAATGGGTATCCTGTAGAAGCTAGGGCTCTTTGTCATGGAGCTAAACACACACACTGGGTCCGGGAATCGGAGAAGCCAAAGTAGGATCCAGAGGCAGATTAGAGCCGTTGCACAACTGTTGTGCCTCACACCAGTGGTGGGAGTTAGCCAGCCAGAGACAAGATATGCAAGCTAAAAATGAATGCTCCTTCACTTCCACTCTCCAGACTTTGCACAAACATCTCTCTTGTGAAACTTATAGGATGAATCAGAGATCAACCAGAAGGCAGTCAACTTTGAAATTTTGCCTCAGATTATTCTGAGGCTTTGAGTATGGGTAACTTGGAAATTATTGATAAAAAGAGGGAAGACAAGAGAAAGACTGTAGTTTAAGGTTTGGTAAAGTTGTCTGGAATCAGCTATCCTGCGTTTGAGTTCCCATTAGTCTGGAGTAGCTCTCCTGTGAAAAGAAACATTGTAAAATTTACTCAGCATTCACTCTATTCCAGGAAGTGTCTCAAATACACATTTATAATACCTTCTGTGAGACAGATACTGTTTCTCTTGATTTTACCGATAAACACACTAACAGGATTAAGAAACTTGCTCAAGGTCATGTGGTAAATAACTGGTAGAGCCAGGACTGGAAGCCAGATAGATCAACTCAGGAACCCATGAGCTTTCCCACTCTGCAACACTGCCTCACATCTGCTATATGTAATTAGAGCTGCCCCCTTGATTTGTTGTCATGGAAATCAAACAGGCTTGATTTTAACGAGCTTCTCTAGCAAGTCTTAGAGCCTAAGAATACCATGGATAAAGGTGGGGATGAATGTTTTGTGTCAAATATAAGGGTATTGCTGGAGATTTTATCCTCATTGCTCATTGGGGTTTGTTTGCTTTCCAAGATGCTCACTAATGACTAGTATTTCGCTAGAAAAAAAAAAAGTAAAAAAATGCTCATAGCTCACAGAGAAATATAAAATAAACTTTTCAAGAAAAGAGTAAAAATATGTGCCTCAAGCCCTGTCTGGAAATTTCCTCTTCAAAAAATTCTTTTAAGTAAATATCAGATTATTTTCTCAATATCTTCTATTTTATTGGCAGGAATTATCATAATTTCAAAATTTAGGCTTCTGGTTCTGCATTAATTTTATACTTCTGTGTAACAAATTACCACAGATGTAGCACCTTGAAACACACACATGCATTGATTATTATCAGTGTTGTGTAGGTCAGGAGTCCAGGCTGGCTCAGATTGTCCTTTGTTTAGAGTTTCACAAGACCAGAATCAAGAAGTTAGACAGGCTGAACTCTGATCTGGAGGCTGTAAAGAAAAAAAAAATTTGCTTCCAAGATCATTCAGGTTGTTGGCAGAATTGAGTTCCTTGCATTTATAGGGCTGAGGTCTCCATTTCTTTGCTGGTTGTCTGGCCAGGGGGGTTGATGTCAGTTTCTAGAAGACACTGATTGGTCCTTACGAATGTCCCCCTCCATCTGGCTGCAACAGTTCTCATGCTCCCCGTCTCTCTGAGCCCTTCTTTTGCCCCTTAAACAGAGAAATCTGTGCTTTCAAAGAACTAGTTACGATTGGATTAGACCCCACTAGGTTAATCTGTTTGTAACATGAGGTAACATAACCATGGAAGTAATGTCAGGACTTGAAGGTCATCGGAGCCATCTGAAACCTCCACTTACCACAGATTTTATAAGGTATGACCAGATAGAAGGACTCAAGCTAAGTAGGTTGGAATAAACCAAGACATGTACTTATTGTAACTTACTAAATGAAATATAGCAATGAAAAAGATTGCACTTAATGTGACCATTAAGTGAAAATTTATCAACTCTCCCCAAGAAGTTTATCAGAATGTATGACCTACTTTCTGTAATTTAGTCAGGCACCAAAATGAGTCATTCTTAATCAGGAAGCTTGAAAAACTCTCATTGAACTTTGTTAAAATTTCATGGAATGTACATCTGTAAAATCTTTGCTTTATATCTTTCTCTGGTTTCCTTCTCATGCTGGCTTTCCTAATATTATTAATGTGGTTGAATTTGAAATAGAAATGCATGTTTCCTTAAATACCACAAACAGATAATATTGGCGGAAAGCCATGGTTGGAAGGTGGTTAAGTTAGAACGACACTATTTATCTCTTCAAAATTCGGTTGTAGAGATGATGGGAATTCAGAGAGCATTTTAAAAGAACCAGGAAGTGAGAATCCAGAGGAAGAAATTATAGATGCTGCTGCTCTAAAAAAGGATGTCAGCTGTGCATGATAACATGATGTTCCCTGTCCTTCAGACATGTACATTTCCCTCACTTTTCATCTGTTTCCATGTTAGTCCCAACCATTTTGAAAGTGAAACAATCAATGATATCACTCATTCTATAGAGGATAGATCCATAAAACATTTCACTGACAGGGAGGATTCCAAACTGGTTTAAAAAGTCTACCTCATACCCCATTTTTAAATCTAGATTCTCATCCTTGTCCCTGATTGGCTAAATTCCAGTTTCATAGCTCTTATACGGAATCTGTGGCCACAAATGCATTAATTATTTTAGGTAGAAAGGCATTCATTTTAAGTAGACACAAGTATCTAATGATTCTTCTCAAGGGCTCCTGGGACTTTCTCTCCATTACTCCCACAAGATGGGTCCACTGAATAATTGCCTAAATTTATACTGGACTCTGCTCTATTAAACATGATGTTGGTTTTAATCTGTCTTATCTCTTTCTCTCCTAAAGAGTCACCTTCCTTGAAGCTCCTACTCCCGCCCCATGATTATTGTTTTCCACTTCTTTAATGTGTACCCTTCATTCAGATGATGGTAATTCATTTATCAAATTATTTTACAACCCATCTTTTTAGATCATCAAGATTCCTTGTTATACTTAGAGGCACATGTGCTGTTTCTAATTAGGAACCATTCCCATCTCTATATTTATGGAGAAGAAAACAAAAGAGGTAATTTATTACATAGGCAATGCTACAGATAAGTCTTTTGAGCTTAAAAAGAGTGTTTTAAATTGTGTTCCTGAATCAATTTCCAATACTGAAAGCCATCCTTATCACACATACTCATTAATCTAGATATGGGACTAAGGAAAAAAAAAAAAAGGTGACATTATTGTGACTTCTTTAGAGCTTTCCATGTCTGGTAAGCAAGAGGCTGCCAGTCTTTGTTAACTGAAGCAGCTGAAAAGCTGGTAGGAATAAGGAAATAACCCATTAGAAAAATGCAAATATCTGTTGCAGGGATAAAGAAAGAGGATCTCCTTCAGACCTCACTGGTGATAAATGTCAAGAACTAGGAAAGAGCTGACATTGTGCTCTGCTTGCAAGTGGATGAGTGAACCAGCACAGTTTCATGGATGCTATCAGTACTAACAGAAGGCCCAAGACTACTGTGTCAGAGACAAAGGATCATTTGTTACTAAAGCAATAGGAATGTCCAGGGCCTTTGCACTGTCTCCCTGAGCCCCAGTTGGCAGGTGACATGACTGGGCCACTCAGGTTGTATTGAGAGATAGAGAAGTCATGAACTTAGGGAGCCCCAATTTTTTATAATGGGAAGCAGACCTGTCTGACTTTGGCCTTTGGGGTAGATATTCTGTTTATTACATACTCAATAAACCTCTCCTTTGCTCCTGATGGGCAGATTATGTCTATTTTCCAAGCTTTTGCTGTACCAACACTTTTGAAAAGATGGTCCAGAGCAAATGCGGCCAGTACTCATGAAATGCACAGAAATGTGACAGATCCACAGAGAATTGTCTTCCAAAAATATGTTGTTGAAATTGGAAGAGACAGGTATGAACAGTGGCCTAAGGCCATTCATGCAGAAGTGCTGATGTGAAGATCCAAGCCAGCCTTGGTTTCCCCTTGGATCCTTACTTTTCCTTCACTTGCCACCTGCCCCCATCAAATCTGTCAGCTATCAAGAAGTCTAATTGACTCTGCCTCCAAAATACCTCTTAGAACACCTGTCTTCATCTACTTCCTGATTCCTGATATTATCATTTCTCCCCTTTCTCTTATAATATGGAGCAACAAACCGCCTTTTTTTTTTTGTTTTTTTTTTTTTGTTTTTTTTTTGTCTTTGTTCCTTTTTCTGCCCCTTTACAGTCTGTCTCCATGGAGCAGTCAGAGTGTTAATAGTGATCACTTACAACCTTAAATCAGATCATTCAATTCCCTCTTTAAAGCCTTGCAGTAGTTTCTAATTGTACTCAGAATGAACTTAAACCCCTTGGCACACAAGGCCAACTTCATCAAGCCTCTCTCCTGGTCCTCCCGAAGATGTTGGCAATGATTTCACTTTTCCTGGGCTGCTCTTCTGTGATATCTGTGCATGTCTGGTTCCTGATCATGTTCTCCTCTCCCTTTCCTCTGCTTTCCCCATCACCAAGATCACTACCATATCACTATGTAGATAACCTATACAGATACCCTGTTCATTAGGTTTGTATGGTATCTCACTAGGTACCACCACATGACTTGCCTTAAATTTGTTTTTCTCTGTCTCTCATCCCAGCCTTACTATAACTTCTTGACTTTTTCGATGAGTTATATTCTTAGCACTTAGAGCAGTGCGTATCATTGTCTACAAAATATTTGCTGTAACGGTGTAGGACCATTGGGCTCTTAATTTAGCCAAGGATACAGAGTTGCTAGAACTTCTCTAGGTTCCTGTTCTGTAACCACCTAAGATTGATGGAGACTTGTGCTGTGTAGTGTTTTTCCTGGCAACCGTAGCAAAGTAGAAGCAATATATAAATTCTCTGAGTGGCATAAGGATTCTACACAGGCTCTGGGCAGTCAGCCGAGGAGACTTACATAGCAACCTGGAAGCATGGTACCCACCAGGAATTGGAGAAAAATAATAGTTGTTAGAAAACCTAGGGAACCCCCACTTGCAACAACAGTAACCCCATCCCTCCTCACCCAATAAACATGGACTTTATTTATTTTAATAGAATTTTTAAAAGAGAAGTTTCATAGAATATTGAGTAGAACATATGGAGATTTTCCACATACCTCCTGTCCTCCTACTCATGCATGGCTTTCCCCATTATCAACCTCTCCCACCAAAGTGGTACCTTTATGACAATTGAACACACACTGATACATTATTATCACCTAGAGTCTACATTAGGGTATACATTAGGGTTCCCTCTTGGAGTTGCACATCTATGGTGTTGGACAAATGTAAAAGGCGTAAATCAATCATTATAGCATCAAACCGAATATTTTCCCTGCCCTGAAAATCCTCCACACTCCATTTATTCATCCCTCTGTACTAACACCCAACAACCTATTTACTATGTCTATAGTTTTACCTTTTCCACAATGTAATATAATTGAGGTCATATAGTATGTAGCCTTTTCAGACTGGTTTCTTTCATTTAGTAAAAAGCATTTATCATGGCTGGATTCCTTACTTCCTTTTAGCACTGAATAATATTCCATTGTCTGGATGTACCCCAGTTTATTTATCCATTTGTCTATTGAAGGATATTTTGGTTGCTTTCAAGTTTTGGCAATCATGAATAAAGCTGCTATCAACAGCTATGTGCAGACTTTTGTATGAACGTAAGTTTTTATTCCTTTGAGCAAATACCAAGGACCATGATTGTTGGATTGTTTGGTAAGGGTATGTTTAGTTTCATAAGAAACCACCAAACTGTCTCCCAAAGTGGCTGTACCATTTTGCATTTCCACCAGCAATGAATGAGAATTCCAGTTGCCCCACATCCTCATTAACATTTGGTGTTGTTGGTGTTGTGGATTTTAACCATTGTAAGCTTTAATTTTCTTTCCCTTTTCCTTTTTTTTTCTGGTCCAAAAGACAGACTTTGGAGAATCTGAGCTATAGATAACTCTTCTATAATTACTTTGCAACTATGATTTGATGGCCTGGAAATAACTGATTAAATCTTTGCCCAAATATGGATTTGTGTAGTACATAGGTAATAGTGACATTTAGGTTGACAGAGGCAACCTGTCTCCTCTGGTTTTGTACAATGCAGAAGGGGAAAGCCAGCAGTAGGGTCATTAAAAAAAAATGGAGGATTCAGTGTTAACTTATAATAATACATTGATAAGTTTTACCTCTTTATAACACTATTAACAAGCTAACCTTCATAATCATCTTGTAGTTTCAGTAACAATCCTGATAAAGAATGACTTAATTATTTGCAACAGGCAGGTGTTTAATTAAGGAACACTGATCTGATAAGGAATGTTCTAACACGACAAGGTGATGCTGGTGTTGTAAAAATTGTCTTGACTTTGAATTAAGTGTCATTGGTTTCAAACCTGAGAAAACTCAGAATTAGAGGTGGGGGACAGGAAAACCAACTTCACTGAAATGCGAAAGTTCTTCCAGATTCACTGTGGAAAAGAGGGAGTGCTTGAGGATATTTCACATCAGTAAATAACTTCACAATGAAGCAATATCCTAAGTTTATAAAAATTCTCTTCATAAGTTTGATATAGGTGATTTGGATGATTTTTGTATTGTGTGACTGTGATTTTCCTATTGTGTCCTCATAAAATTTAATTTTGACTTAAAAGAAGCCTTATCTACTCTCTTTTCTCTCAGTAACCTGCATTTTTGTCTTCATCAGGAAATCGTCACCACCGTTAGACCATGGATTAGTTTTCTGGGGCTGTCATAGCAAATTATCACAAACTGAGTGACTTAAAATAACAGAAATATATTTTCTTGCAGTTTTGAAGGGAAAAAAGTCTGAAATTAAAGAGTTTTCGGGGCTGGTTCTTTCTGGATGCTGTGAGGGAGAATTCGTCCTATGCCTGGTGGTAGCCAGCAATGCTTGGTGTTCTTTGGCTTGTGATTACATAATTCCAATCTCTATCATTCCATGGGTTTCTACCTCTGTGTATCTCCATGTCTCCAAGTCTGTCTCTTGCAAGGACACTCATCGTTGGATTTAGGGCCCACCAACATAATGCCAGATGATCTCATCCCCAGATCCTTACCTTGATTACATTTGCAAAAACGCTTATTCCAAATAAGGTCATATTCTGAGTTTCTTCCTGGACATGGATTTGGAGGGACACTATTCAATCCACTGAAGGTGGCAGGAAACTATTCCAGAATGTCTAGAGCAACAAAATGCTGCCAGAAAATTCCCTGCCACTATGTGAAATTGAAATTCAAAAGAATATAATTTTTAGTAGCGTGAGGATTATAAAATACTTAAAGAGAAATTTAAAAAATGTGTACAAGATCTCTAGAGAGAAAAATTTAACTTGAAGTGGGTCAAGAGTAAGTGTGATAAGGAAAAGACTTCTTGGAAAAAAAAAAACAAACCTAGGAGAAAGCTGTAGTAACCTGGGTTAGGTAAAAGTTTTCTAGGAGACAAGAAATATAAGGAGCATAATTGATTAACTAAAATCTTTTACTCTTCAAACGTCATTGTTCATTGCCAGAACTATGGCCATTGCTATGAAGAAGCTGCACGAAAGTGTTCATTTGGGGTGATGAAATATTCTGTATCTTGATTGTGGTGGGGTTATGTAGATCTCTACATGTGGTAAAATCACATAGAACTACACACATACATATATATGTACAGGCACAGATGGGTTCACATAAATGCTGGTAAAATCTGAATCAAGTCTCTAGTTACTAGTACTGTACCCAAACACCCTGATAAAGGTGTGGGTAAAATATATGAATACCAAAGAAGATACACAAATGGAAAGTAAGGACATGGAAAGATGTCCAACATCATTAGCCATTAGGAAAGTGTGAATTACAACCACAGTGATATCCTAGTACACGACTACCAGAATGGCTACAATTACAATGGAAAAAAAGAAAACAAAACAAAAAACAAGTGTTGGTGAAAAACGTGAAACAGCTAGAATTCTCATCAATTATGGGTAGACACGCAGAAGGGTAAAATGGTTTTATGCTTTCTTTTAAATTTAGACAACATATAAACTGGCAATTCTACTTCTAGATGTGTTTCTAAGATGAATGACAATATAGGTTCATACAAAGACTTGTATTTGAATGTTAATAGCAGCTTTATTAACTGGAAATAAGCCAAATGTCCTTCAACAGGTGAATGGTGAAACACATTATAGTACATTTATTTGATGGCATAGCAGTAACGATAAAAATAACAAACTAAGGACACATAACCTACTCTGCAAAGTGAAAGAAGCTGGCTGCGAGGGACTCCAGTCTACAAACTGCAAGAGTTAATTTCCATACAATTCTCTAAAAGGAAAGCTGTAGGCATAAAAAGCAGATCAGAGATTTTCCAGGGCAGGGAGCAGATAGAGGAAATTAATTGCGGAAGGCCTGAGGAAATGTGTTGGAGTAATGAACATGTTCTGTATCATTGTGTGACTACAGTGTGGTTCCACAACTCTATACATTTGTCAAAACTCAACAATTTGTACCATATAGTGAATTTTATTTATGTAAATCATAATTCAATAAAGCTGATTTAAAAATAGAAAAGGCAGAAAAGGATCAGTGAATTGGATCAATGAAAACCTATGACTATTCAGTATGAAATTGAAAGAAATAAGAATGAGTTTGTAAGAAGATAATCCATGGAAAAAGACAATAATCCATGAGATACTTAGACTTTGAGGATTAATTTTGTATTGCGCTTTCTGCCTAAGTCGAACTGATGCCTCTAAGTTTACCCTCGTAATGATGGCCTCTGTTTCTTTTTTTTTTTAATGTTTATTTATTTTTGAGACAGAGACAAACAGAGCATGAGTTGGGGTAGGGGCAGCGCGAGAGGGAGACACAGAATCCGAAGCAGGCTCCAGGCTCTGAGCTGTCAGCACAGAGCCTGACACAAGGCTCAAACTCATGAACTGCGAGATCATGACCTGAGCCAAAATTGGATGCTTAACCGACTGAGCCACCCCATGGCCTCTGTTTTCTGATGGGTCTTTCCCTTGGCATAGAAGTATGCTCCAGACTTTTCTATCATGAAAAAAATCTTCCACTCCATTGATGTCATACTTCAGTTCTTACTTTATATTCATTCTTCTTCTTAGAGCCAAGCTACTTGGAAAAACAAACAACAACAACAAAAGATACCTCTTCTTGTTTTTGCTTTTTATTTTGTTCACACCTCAATCTGCTGCCATTAGTCTGTCACCTTCCCCTATCACCCCACTGACATCATTCCCTAAATATCTGCCAATGCAACAATTACATCAGTTTTTTCCTTACTTCACTTCTCCACTGATACACTATTGGGGTGTTTTTTATTTTTGTTTTTGTTTTTGGAGTCAATAAACATTCCAAAGTTTCATTTCATAATTCTCAAATAGATAAATAAGAGACATAAGGAAAAAAATTGCTCTATGTAAAAAAGATATTTGGTCATGCCTAGATTTATAATTTGTCTTCCATAATTTACAAAGGTTCTATATTCTCTAGTATTTCAGGGAACAGACACTGTGTTTCTGGACTTTAATGTTGTCTTAGATATTTGATCCTATTGATGTTAAATATCTTATTATCTGGAATGTTTTAGTCTATGTGCAGTGACTGTACTTTGCTGTCTACTTCTTGAATCAATATTGATTCAGACACTTAAGTACTCATACAATCCACCAGGAAAACCACTGTTTAACTTTCTCTCTTACTCCTATCCAAGATAGACTTTTACAACCTATCTTTAGGAACTGATTGTTCCTGTTTTGTCCTAATATTATTCCTGTTTTCTTCTCATATTTTTAAAGTTTCAATTTTTCTTTGTTGCTGTTCAACTCATGCGACTTCTTTTTTTCCCCACCGACATATCCTTGCGGACCTCCTTAATACCCCTATCTCTTTAAAGTCCTTCTTCCCTGCTAATAGCTCCTGCCCATGGTCATTTTTCTGTTTCTTCACATAAATGGTGGTGTTTCCTGGCAATGGAATAAGTCCATTTTCTCCTCTCAATATGTGCACGACCCCCAAGCAATCTTTTCTGTGTCTTTGGCTTTTAATGACTTATTATGTGCCAGTGATTCCCAGGTCTGGATCTTGTTTTTGGAATTTTAAGTCCATGTAGGTCTATGCCTACTGACTCGAATCTAACACCCATTTTAAGTTGTCAGCTAGGTATTCAGAAAATATGACCTAGCAATGGGAACAAATCACCTAGAGCTCAATCCACATACATGAATGAATTTTGCATACTATTGAGTGAACGAAGCAAGATGCTAGAGAGCAGATTCTATACTTCTTTGGTTCATATAAAATTTGAAAATGCACAATTAGGCATTATAGCTTAAAGATGAATAGCTATGTATAAAAATAACAAGAAAACAAAATTAAAAAAATGATTAACACAAAACTCAGACCAGCAATTACATCTAATAGGGCTTCTGGTGCATGGCAATATCCTCTTGCTTGACTCACTGTGGATATGTAAGTGATCACATTTTTTTTTCTACTTTTAAACGTGTGTGTGTGTGTATGTGTGAGCACATTGTGCGGTTTTTGTATGTATCTATTACGGATACAATACAAAATGTTACGATAAAGCAGAGAAATGAGATGAAATCAGTTCTATGCGGCTGAAAGCAGGAGGATGTAGTCACGATGCAGAAAACACAAGCTCTTTTGACTGAGGTTCTACAGGGAATGGGGGCGGGAAGCCAGGTCATTGGACTTTATTCAGCACAGAGGGGGACATCAGTAATGACTTTTCCTAAGGTGAAAGAAATGATCAGAATTATACATTAGGGAATAGTTTGGGAATAATTGACATGATTGATTACAGAGGGGAAAATAGGTGGTAAGAAGGTAGAATAGGAGACCTTTACAATATTGCCAGAAATAATGACGGCCACTGCAGGGTGGGAGGAGGTCAGTATTAGGAATAGAAAAATGGAGTTATAGTAAAAGCATAGAAAAGACTACATGGATTAAATGTGCTGAACAAATGTTTTTACAAATACAATGAAACATTCGATCATGAATATCAATTTCGTAAAAATAGGGGTGACAAACTGTTTTTATGTCTTGTAAGAAATTAACGTTCATAATTATTGTTATGTGAGAAGACACAACTTATTGGTAATTTTAGAAGCCACTTGTTTTATTTTGGTTGGGCAAAAAGATCAGTGTGGTTTCCAATGGTTGTGAGGAGGGTGGAGTATAGGGGGCTTTAGGGGAGTGAAACTGTTCTGTATGATAATGTAATGGTGGATATATGTCATAAATTTGCCACAACCCGCAGAGTGTACGACAGAAAATATGAACCCTAATGTAAACTATGGATTTCAGTTAATAACAGTGTATTATTATTGGCCCATGGTTGTAAGAAATGTACCACATACTGCAAAAATGTTAGTAATAAGGGAAATCAGGGGAGGGAAGGAGTGAGGGCGCTATGTGGAACTCTGTGCATTCTGCTCAGTTTTTATGGAAACCTAAAACTGCCCTAAGAAAATAAAGTCGGTGAATTAAAAAAGAAATTAACTCTTTATAGCTGTCATGATAGGCTAGGCGATGCTGACATAAAACTCAGCCTTAAGTAATTCAGTAGCTTGAAACAAAGATTTTTTTACAAAATCAATGTCAGACTATGTGCTCATGGTCATCTGGGCTGTCCTCTACCGTGTCCACTTAGGGCCCCAGATGAAAGACCAGCCACCATCTAGAGCATTGTTGTAAGACAGAAGAGCAGAGGGCTGGGAATCCCACACTGGTTCCTAGAGCTTCCACTCAGAAATAGCACCTGCCACTCTTACTCACACACCGTTGGACAAAGCTAGCCTTTTGGCCATGCCTCGCTCTAAGAGAACAGGGACAGACCGCGTTACTGTTTTCCCGGAAGAAGAACTGGGAATATTCGATAACGTGGAGAGTGACTACATCAGGCCATCCTCTGTTCTCCAGGTATTCGGTTCACCCTCTTTCCCACGTGCAGAAATACACCATTCCCGCCCCAAAGAAGACAATTCAAAATCCAAATCTAGTCATAGGGTGGATCTGAAATTACAGGATCTTGGGGTTGATGTGCAATTGTCTTCACATCAGGTGAGAATGTGGTTCGTCTCAATCCAGTGATTTGTGGACTAAAAAGGCAAATTACTCACATTAAACCATGGGGGACTGAGACTGGGATTACTGCGAGAAACATTCACATTCAAAGAGGGGAAGGGTGTGACACCCATAGTCGTTAGTCACCAGCCCGTTCTCAAGTTCTCCGGACAGAAGTGGTAAGCATCCTCAACCCTGGTGACTGATGGTAGGTGCTGTTTGAACAGACCCTGGTTTTGTTCTCCCCGGGAAAGTTTTCCCAGTTGCTTGTTGTCTGTGGCTCAGAAGATCCTCCCTTTCTTTCTCCTGATTTCTCTTGGACTCATATTTTTTCTTCCAGTTTTACTGAGATATAATTGGCATATAACATTGCCTAAGTTTAAAGTGTCCAATATGATAATTTTATATACTTAATCTGTTGTGCAGTGATTATCACAATAGAATTAGGTAACATCTCCATCATCATATAATTATATGTGCATACTTTGTGCTCAGAATATTTAGGATCTATTCTCCTAGCAAGTTTCAAGTATAGAATATACTATCGTTAGCTATAGTGACCATGCTGTACATTTGATCCCCAGAACTAATTCACCTTATAATGGAAAGTTTGTACTCTACCAACAACTCTCCATTTCCCCCACCTCCAGTTCCTGGAAACCATCATTTGCTGTTTCTGGGGGTTTTTTTGTTTGTTTGTTTGTTTGTTTGTTTGTTTTTAGATTTTCATGTAAGTGATAGCATGCAGTATTTGGCTTTCTCTGTCCGACTTATTTAACTTAGCATAATATCCTCAAGGTCTAGCCATGTATTCACAAATGACAAAACTTCCTTCTTTCTCATAGTTGAGTAATATTCCATTATATATATTATATTATATATATATACTTATATATAATATATATATACACATACATATATATATGTGTGTATATATATTATATATAAATAAAATGTGTGTGTGTGTGTGTATGTGTGTATACATCCATACATGGACGCTTAGGTTGTATCAGCATCTTAGCTATTTTGAATAATGCTGCGATGAACACAGGAGTGCAGATATCTCTTTGGGAACCTGATTTCATTTCCTTTGGATGTATACTCAGAAGTACGATTGCTGAATCTTATGGTCATTCTATCTTTAATCTGTATGTCCAACGTGTGGCTCAAACTCACAACCCTGAGATCAAGAGTTGCGTGCTCTACTCACTGAGCCAGCCAGGCACCCCTCTATTTTTAATTTTTTGAAGCACCTCTATACTATTTTACATTTTAGCTGCACCAATTTACATTCTCTCTATAAATGTAAGAGGTTCCTTGTCCTCCACATCCTCACCAATACTTGCTATCTCATGCCTTCCTTTTTGACAATAGCCACTCTACGAAGTGTAAAGTAATATATCATTGTGGTTTTGAGTTTCTTTTCTCTGATTGTTAGTAATGTTGCACACCTTTTCATGTACCTCTTGGCCATTTGTATACTTTCTTTGGAAAGATGTCTATTCAGAACCATTGCCCATTTTTAACTTAGAATTTTTTTTTTTACTATTGATTTGTATGAGTTATTTCTGTGTTTTGAATATTAACCCCTTTCAGATATATGATTTGCAAATATGTTCTCCCATTTTATAGGCTGCCTTTCACTTTGTTAATTGTTTCTTTTGCTATGCAGAAGCTTTTAGTTTTATCCAATCTCACTCACATATTTTTCTTTTATGCCTTGTTGTGTCCATATCAAAAAAAAAAAAAAAAAAAGGTTGCCAAAACCAATGTCAAGGAGATTTTACCCTATCATTTCTTCTAAGAATTTTAAGATTCATATGTTTAAGTTTTTAATTCATTTCCAGTTAATACTTGTGAGTGGTGTAAGATAGGGGTCAAATTTCATTCTTCTACATATGGTTATCCAGTTTTCCAAACACGAACTATTGAAGAGACTATCCTTCTAGCATTGGGTATTCTTGACTCCATTGTCAATACTAGCTGAGCTTATGTGTGGGTTTCCCTCTGGGTTATCAATTCTGTTCCATTTTTATGCCAGTACCATACTGTTTTGATTGCTATAGCTTTGTAATGTAGGCTGAAGTCCCGAAATGTGATATCTGTGGCTTTGTTCTTTCTCAGGATTCCTTTGACTATTCCTTTGCTTATTCTCTTGTGTTTTCATACAAATTTTAGTATTTTTTTTCTATTTGTGTACAAAATGCCACTGAATTTTGAAAAGGAGTGCATTGAATCTATACATGGCTTTGGGCGGCATGGGTATTTTCACAATATTAATTCTTCCAATTCATAAACATGGGATATCTACCCATATATTTGTGTCTTCTTTGATTTCTTTAATCAATATCTTACAGTTTTCAGTGATCTGATCTTTTACTTCCTTGGTTAAATTTATTTTTAAGTATTTTATTGTTTTTGATGCTATTGTAAATGGAATTATTTTCTTTATTTTATTTTCAAATATTTCATTATTAGTGTATAGAAATGCAACTGATTTCTGTATGCTGCTTTTTTTATCTTATAATTTTGTTAATTTGTTTATTAAGTCTAACAGCTTTGGGTTTAGTTTTTAGGACTTGATATGAGATTATATCATTTACAAACAGAGATGATTTTACTTCTGATTTGGATGTCTTTATTTGTTTATTTTTCTTGCTTAATTGCTTGGCCAGGACATTCAGTATATACTGAACAGGAGTGATAAAAGTGGGCATGCTTTCCTTGATTCCGATCTTAGAGGAAAAGTTTTTAACCTTTCAACACTGGCTATGATATTAGCTGTGGGCTTGTAATATATGGTCTTTTTTTGTGTTGAGGTACATTCCTTTTACTGCATATACAACTTATTGAGATTTTTTTTTTAATCATTAAAGTATATTGTCAAATGCGTTTCTGTTTATTGATTTGATCATATGATTTTATCTTTCATACCCAAACTAATGTCCTTATCAAAGGGTCCCTTGACCACATTCTTAGTGTTTTCTGCCAAACATGCTTTCTCATTTTTTTTTCTTTTTTGCAATATGGATAGCTGAATTTTCCCTATATTTTAAGTTCTGTTTTCCTTTTAATTAACAATTTTGTCTTTAAATTATTTCTCTCTTCTCAGATTTTATGATAAACATTCAAGAGAAACCAGGCAGCTTTTTCTATACTTTGCTTAGACATTTTCTCAGCCAAATATTCAGTTGTATTGCTCACAAGTTCTGCCTTCCACAAAACACTAGGACACAAACCCAATTCAGCCAAGCTCATTGCCACTTTATATCAAGAATTGCCTTTCCTTCAGTTTCCAACAATCTGTTCCTTATTTTCATTTGAGACCCTATAAGAATGGCCTTAACCATCCATCTTTCTACCAACATTCTGTTCATGACTACTGAGAGAATCTACTTATTCCCTAAGAAGATTGTTTCTCTACAAATCTTCCTTTTTTTTCCCTGAGCCCTCAGCAGAATTGCTTTTAATGGTTTGTTCATGGTAATGAGGCTTTTTCTAACATGTAACCTATATATCTGAAAAGGGGCTACTATCCAGAGTGTATAAATAATTCCTACAACTTATTAACAAAGGCCAAATAACTCAATTAAAAAATGGGGAAATGACATGAATAGACATTTCTTCAAAGAAGGTATACAAATGGCCAACAAATGTTAAAAACAGGAGACGTGCATCATCACCAATCATCAGGGAAGTGCAAATCAAACCCACAATGAAATATCACCTTCTACCATTAGGATAACCCCTCTAAAAAAATAAAACAAGAACAAAACCCAGAAAATAACAAGTTGTAAAAAGATTAACACTTGTACACTTTCAGGGGGAATATAAAATGGTGTGGTCACTATGGAAAGCAGTATGAAGGTTCATCGAAACTAAAACTAGAGCTGTGATATAATGCAGTAATTCCACTTCAGTGTATGTATACAGAAGAATGGAAAGAAGACAATGAATAAAGATTTGCACATCCATGTTCATTGGTGTCATAGACTCTGAGTCTAAAGTTGTCTTTTGGCCAGCAGCAGGAGAGCAGACTCAGGATTAAAAGCGAGGGATGGCTAATGTCCAGGAAAAGACAAGAGCCCCCGAATAAGGGTCCTTGCCCTGTATTTATTAAGATCAGAAGGCCTACAAATGTGATGGGCATGCACAAAGAGACAATCGGTGAATGTTAACTAATGGGCATGAGGGTAAAGGGGGTTTTGAAGATATACAATGTTTGGGGTTTGGGTCAATATTAAACCAAATCCTGGCACCAGACGGATGGGCAGATGGTTGTTAATGGCAGACTGAGGCACCAAGTCTGCTTATCTTAGCTAGCCTAGGGGATAAGACAGATAAGGGAAACAACCCCAGGATTAACAAGGCATCTTTTCTTTTGCTAATCAGCTCTGCTCTGGGCAGCTTCACCTGCAGTGAGGTGGTCTGTCTATAGCCCTATATATACCTGTTCACCTAATTTGGTCCTTCCCTCCTGTGAAAGCAGCTTTCTGCTATAGTACTAAATTGGGGAGCACTTTTGCCCTGAATACCTAATCTTGCTTACCTCATATACCTTTGTATTTGGGGCCTTTGCTCCCCTCTCTTTTCTGGGGCCTTTGTCCCTCCCCTCTCCATTCTGGGGGCCCTGGCTCCTCCCCACTTTATTCTGGGGGCCTTTGCCCCTCCCTATTTTATTCTGGGAGTCTTATCTTGTTTACTCAAGCTTGGGTGAGAGCATCCTATGGCTTTGTAATTCTTTATGCCTTGTTAACCCATTGTTGTAAGCCCAGGGAATTTCTAAGCTTATTCCTCACACACTGGTATTTTATTCACAGTAGCCAAGAAATGGAAGCCACGTAAGTATTCATCAACAGATAAATGGATAAGATTCATGGATAAAATATGGTATATACAAAAAATGGAATACTATTTAGCCTTGAATAGAAGGAAATCCTGTTATATGCTACAGCATAAATGAACTCTAAAGACATTATGCTAAGCAAAATAAAGCAGACAAGACAAATACTGCATGATTTTATTTATATGAAGTGTCTAAAGTCAAAACTCTTAGAAATAGAAAGTAGAATGGTGGCTACCTGGAGCCAAAGGAAGGGGATATGGGGAGTTGTTCAATATGTATAGAATTTCAGCTCTGCGAGATAAAAAAGTTCTAGAGATTTGTTGCTGAAACAGTAGTAAAAAATGGTTAAGATGGTAAATTTTATGATACTGTTTTACCACAATAAAAAAGAATATTGGCATAGTGTTAATTTTTCCAGGAATAAGTGGTTTCTTTTCATTTTGTTTTGTTGTGGCCATTGTTTATTTATTTTCTTTCTTTCCTGGGAGAATTAGTCCTCCTGACTGAAAACGGTTTAAAGTTACTTCATCCTTTTGAACTAAAGGACCTCATACAATATCTCACAAGTTAATTATTATAAATTTGTTGATTTGAATGTATCAAAGTAGGAGAAAGCTTAGAGTGTCCTATGGTTATTTTGGTTTAATTGTCAATAATTTGAAGCAGAGTCTTTTAAAATTTTTTCTGCTCCTATTTCTACCTATTATTCCTCCACTAAAAATAATACAGGCAAACATAAGAACTAAACCATGAAACTAGTATATGATAATTTACAGGCAGTGGATATCTGTGCAGGGCTTTGGGTCAATAAAAATGAGATTCAGAACCACATATGCAGACACCTACCGATGGGCCAGTCTGTGGAAGGAAAAGTAATAGATTTTGCCTATGTTTGCAAAAAATTGCTCATGTAAAGAACATGTCCCTTCCAAGCTTAATATCAGATGTTCTTTAAAACTGCAAAGCCGACACATTTTGACTTCAATTTAGTGGTTCTACAATATACTTATCAAAATTAATATTGTCTTTACAACTTGTAGTGTTAATATAAAAAAAAATTAGAAAATTTCCCATGAAATGGGCCGTCCTCTGGTCTATTTGAAGGGCATTCCCTTGCAACAGACATTCTTAATGTTTATGAATCATTTGTGACATAAATTGCATGTATCTCCCAACTTCGTGAACTGAATTTGGTAACAGTTGTAAAATAAATAACTGAAATGAAGATTTGCAAGCTAAGAGATCATCTTCAGAGTCCAAAGCTTGTTACTGTAGATGCTATTAAAATATAACTCTCTCTGTAAGAACAACAACTGCAAGAATAAATTTGAGTCAACACTTTAACATATGCCAGCTAATTAAATTATATTTTGGATTTTGCTTTAAGCACGTCTCACTTTTGTCATTCTAATGTACAATGCATTTTAATGGATGCATTAAAAATACTATCCTAGATCAAATTCATTTCCCACTTACTCTCTGGTTTTTCCTCTGGTAGAAATATCAAGATCACTATTTGGCAAAAAAAAGTTGTTTGTTTTTTTTGTATCAAAATTTAGGACCATAACTTTGAAACTCACTTTTTTTTGTTGTTCAAAATGATATGTCTATAAAACATTTATCTTAACAGTTTTAGAACCTGTCTATTCTTTAAACTTATTCCTCCATACAGCACAAAAAGTTAAAATATTAAGTGATTTAATAAATAAAGCAGCACTTCTCTTTGATCGACCTTCCACTGCAATTGTTAAGCATGAGTGCTGCTTTCTTAGTTTCTGCTTCTATTTTTCTGTGTGGTTTTTAGTTTTTAATTTTATCCTTCTCTGTCTTCAAATTTGCTGGATGAAATATCTTAGCACAAACTATAAACAGAATTCTAACAGTTTTGACGCTTTTAATCTAGAAAAGCTAGAAAAATTATAACCAATTACTTTTACCATTTTTAATCAATTTATTATTTTTCTCTGCCATTACTTTGACAATAAGAGCATCTAAACCGCACCCAGTGTCAGCCATTCAACCCACCGGAAGGACATGGCTATATCCCGAAGATGTAATTTTCACATTATTACCTCCTGGCATCTTGAACTCTAGTGAATGATATTTAAGACTCAAAAATTGCTTTCAGAAAAGAACCCAAGTATGGTACATTGGAGGTGGCGATCCCCTCATAGTTCCTGTGTGGTCTGCTCTGCCTCAAGTTAGAGACAGTGAGAGGAAACACATAGATAACTTTACAGTTGCCCTTAGGTTTTTCACTGTTTTAAACACATGGTGACAATTACCTTTATGATAATGATTTAATCCGATGTGGGCAATAATGGTGTGCAAATGGCAAAAATACCAGGGGTCTACTATTGATATATAGTCATTATAGACTCAGGTTCGACAAATATGCAGGAAAGAAATGTAAGTTTTTGCATGATTTTTAATATATTTTGATTAGGGGTTTGGGCCAAAATTATTTTTACCTTTCCCCCAACCTGAGACCCACACACTCAGATGTTTTTGGTTCCCTATGGACTAGAGATGTGGGATGAAATCAAGTTGTAGTACATTCTAGCTCGACTATATGACTGAGTACGTTTATCTTTGGATGAACCATGAAATAGTTTTTAAATTCCAGATCAATGTACAAAACTGATCCATGTTTTAGCTCCCCCCACTTCCCACTTTTTTTCGTGGAAAGTGGATTCATCCTGAAGTCAATCAGACTTTAAACTGAATCCCAGGTGCAATGTTTACTACCTATATAATCTTGAGCAATGTGCTTTAATCTTACTGAGTCTCATTTTCTCTAGTAATAAACAAAGTTGGAAGAAGCATAACTTAGAGGATAGTGTAATTATTTTATGATGTAAAGTATGTGAGAGTATCTAGTGTAATATCTGTATGCAGTAAATACTTAATGGTCATTTCCTTTTCTCTTTTGCTTTCTTGCATCTAAATCATGTGTGAGAGGTGGCAGTGGTGATTAAGAGAGAAGCCCATGCGTTAGTCATCATTTCCATTTTGTTGGTTAACAGAGATTTAAAGAGAAGGCAAAATGCAGAGAAAAAAGGACTAGAAGAGTCATAGATTGGTGATCTTATTCTGCCTCTACTATTAAAAATTTGGCTATTGTATATCTTGAATATCCCTATTTGTATAATGACAGTGCATGAATTAATATTCATAAAGTTATTACAAATATCTTTTGTCTTTCACAGTTATTTGCAAATAAAGAATATTTAACTTGACCTGAGTTTTTCACTTTTTAAGACAGAATCACCAGTTATTAATTGGCTTAATAATGGCACCTTTGTTGGAATTCAAAAGATATTTGGAAAATAATGTTAGTGGATACATTTTTTGTTTTATAATTATTTGTTCATTCTACTTGTTTATCGCATGGAAGAGTTGATGTCTGGTAAGACTGTTTACTGACATCATCTCCTAAGGAACTCCCCTTTGTCACCTACTATCCCACTTCATTGTGTCTTGCTAATGTTCCTACACTTGGGGTTCCCTTACTCACCTTGGCCACCATACCTTTCCAACTTTTGGTTCTGAAGGAAGAAGGATAAAAATTGCTATCATGCAGTTCCCTGTTTCCTGCCATTAATGTTGATTAAAAGTCCCTAGGGCTAATGATTAATAGAGGTAGAGTGGCAAATGTTAAAGACGCATAGGGGTAAAAACACATTTCTTTTTTTTTTTTTTTTTTTAATTTTTTTTAACGTTTATTTATTTTTGAGACAGAGAGAGACAGAGCATGAACGGGGGAGGGGCAGAGAGAGAGGGAGACACAGAATCGGAAGCAGGCTCCAGGCTCTGAGCCATCAGCCCAGAGCCCGATGCGGGGCTCGAACTCACGGACCGCGAGATCATGACCTGAGCTGAAGTCGGCTGCTTAACCGACTGAGCCACCCAGGCGCCCCAAAAACACATTTCAATTGGAGCACTAAATGATAAAGGTGTAGCCTGGTAGATTTAATATTGAACATCAGTGAATTTTCCCTTTTGCCTTTTCTGACCTGCTCTAATGGGAGCCATTCTTTCATTTTATCACTTATTTCCTGGTATCGGGGAGATGTCTTCATGTTCTGTGTTGCTCAGTATTTTGGAGGCAGGAAATTCTGGATAAATAGCAAAGTTAATGCGGACTTTGGGTGAGTAGATTTGCTGAGACATGAAAGAGAAGAACCTGTTCCCTGAATGCTTCATTTAAGAATGTCATGCACTTCTGTAACTGAGTAGCTACACCCTTGCCCTCTCAAGTCTCTCAGATTGATAGCCTTTCCTGACGCGAACTTGTTATGACTGAAAGTAAATAGTTGACATAATATGCAGATATTAACACTTAGAATTATTAACTGCTCCTATGAAGACTAAAATTATATACTCAGTAAATACAGAAACATTAAATTATAATAGCTTTGTAACTAATATTTTCCTTCAGTTCCCTGTGTGAAATAATAATATGTAAAGTAAGTACAATTTATTTGCTCCCAGAGAAGCATTGTAAGGACCTTTTGAAGCCAGGAGTCCCATCTGCACTTCATAGATATGCAGTAATTTATTCCAGGGTTGTGTTCATGAAAATAAATGCAAATATCTTTTTCACCATGCATTTTTAACCTTGAAACAAAAGAAATAGAATACCGGTTCATCATGAGCCATAGGATTTGCTAGTTTGAGCAATGTATATTCTGTCACCTAATGAGATTGCCTTTCAAATACTGTGATGACACTTTGAAAAATAGAAATAAAGAGAAAAAGGTTGGGCCTAGAGAGCTGAGCAGAGCCTGAGGGATTCCTGCAGGACTAATGGGAGAGTGTAATTCGGCCCATCTTCCTTTCCAAGCAGCTTGATCGCTGAAGCCAAGGCTAATTAGGATCAATGATATCATCTTCAGAACAGTCCAAAGTGCTCCAAATAAAACAAACAATAGTCAGAGAGAAGATTCCAAAGGGATAAATTCTATGTTAGTCCGGATGAGGTCTCAAAGATACCAAATCTTTGCCAGGGCATTTGGCTTTGTTTTTGAATTCTGTGCATGATAACCTGGCTCTTTCCATCTGCCAGGACCCTCCACAGTGCACCTTCGCACTGTAGGGGTTGAACATTCACTTAAAGGAGCCTAATATGTAGCGAAATAAAAATTATTCTAAAACCCAAGAGTTACATATCTGTTTGCCTTGAGTTAAGTTACTCAAGTAACTCAAAGCTACTGTTAGTAGTTCAAAGACTAAGACGTGCCATAGGATGTTATAAACCCTGTGGTGACCTGGGCAGTGTAATTCTATTACTTGCAAGATAAAGAAATAAAAGAGTTTACTCAGCCAGTTTTGTGGAGCCCCCAACCAATCCAATTATCCAGCCAGTATTAAAAGTCACAGGAAATAAAGGTGTCCGATTCTGCAGTAGGTAGTCTGAAATCCCACCAACAGCATTTAGAAGGACAAAATTAATTGAAGAGAGAAAAATCGACAAAGAAAAAGAAACAACAATGAGAAAGCGGCTTTCTTATCTTGCATCAAAAAAAAAAAAAACCCTAAATGTTCTCCAGGGTTTTTCCTGGAGGGAAAGGGACTTCCCTCCGCCCTCCCAGCAACACCTGTCAAAACCAAGATGGCATTTACCCAGTTGGGAAGAATGGTTAGTCCAAATTATTCCTATCCTGTCTGCTGCCACCTAGTGGTCTGTAAATACATAAATCATTTCTTTAGTTCAAACCTTTCTTTCTTCTGCTGAACTACCTACATGATCCCTCATTAAATGCTTACATTTTGAGACACCAGTGCAAATAAACAGTTTTGATGTGGTAAGAATAATTGGGGTAAGAAAAAGGGACAGGTGTTTCCCATGGAAAAAGGGGCGGGGTGGTTGCAAAAAATAAAGACTGTTGGTGTTGTAAGTAACAGCTTGCCTATTCTGCACTTCTGAGCAGTGGGGCTTCTGACCAGACCATTGTTCTCTCTAGATAAGCGCTTCTCAGTGTGAATGTGAGGCTTGAAGTGGTCTGCTGAAAAGATAAATATAAGCTTTAAGATAATAGTTTAGAAAAAAAATTCTTTTCACTTGAAGTTTTATTTTAATTCCAGTTATTTGAGATACAGTGTTATATTAGCTTCAGGTGTACAATGTAGTAATTTAACAATTGCATACATCACCCTGTGTCCATCACGACAAGTGCACTCCTTAACCCTCATCACCAATTTAACCCAGACCCCCCGTGCCTCTCCCCTCTGGTAACCCTCAAATTGTAACAGCATAAATGGAGCTAGAGCATATTATGCTAAGTGAAGTAAGTCAGACAGAAAAAGGCAAATAACATATGATTTCACTTATATGTGGAATTTAAGAAACAAAACCAGCAAAGGGAAAAATAAGAGGAAGTCAAAGCAAGAAAGAGATTCTTAATTATAGAAACTTTTATAGCAATTTGATATAACTAAGACATTTAACATATGATCCGAGGACTTGTTTCTTTTTTTTTTTTAATATATGAAATTTATTGTCAAATTAGTTTCCATACAAAACCCGGTGCTCATCCCAAAAGATGCCCTCCTCAATGCCCATCACCCAACCACCCCTCCCTCCCACCCCCCATCAACCCTCAGTTTGTTCTCAGTTTTTAAGAGGCTCTTATGCTTGGGCTCTCTCCCACTCTAACCTCTTTTTTTTTTTCTTCCCCTCCCCCATGGGTTTCTGTTAAGTTTCTCAGGATCGACATAAGAGGGAAAACATATGGTATCTGTCTTTCTCTGTATGGCTTATTTCACTTAGCATCACACTCTCCAGTTCCATCCACGTTGCTACAAAGGGCCATATTTCATTCTTTCTCATTGCCACATAGTACTGCATTGTGTATATAAACCACAATTTCTTTATCCATTCATCAGTTGATGGACATTTAGGCTCTTTCCATAATCTGGCTATTGTTGAAAGTGCTGCTATAAACATTGGGGTACAAGTGCCCCTATGCATCAGTACTCCTGTATCCCTTGGGTAAACTCCTAGCTACTGCTGGGTCATAGGGTAGGTCTATTTTTAATTTTTTGAGGAAGCTCCACACTGTTTTCCAGAGTGGCTGCACCAGTTTGCATTCCCACCAAACAGTGCAAGAGGGTTTCTGTTTCTCCACATCCTCTCCAGCATCTATAGTCTCCTGATTTGTTCATTTTGGCCACTCTGACTGGCATGAGGTGATATCTGAGTGTGGTTTGGATTTGTATTTCCCTGATGAGGAGCGATGTTGAGCATCTTTTCATGTGCCTGTTGGCCATCCGGATGTCTTCTTTAGAGAAGTGTCTATTCATGTCTTCTGCCCATTTCTTCACTGGATTATTTGTTTTTTTTGGGTGTGAAGTTTGGTGAGCTCTTTATAGATTTTGGATACTAGCCCTTTGTCCGATATGTCATTTGCAAATATCTTTTCCCATTCCGTTGGTTGCCTTTTAGTTTTGTTGACTGTTTCCTTTGCTGTGCAGAAGCTTTTTATCTTCATGAGGTCCCAATAGTTCATTTTTGCTTTTAATTCCCTTGCCTTTGGGGATGTGTCAAGTAAGAAATTGCTGCGGCTGAGGTCAGAGAGGTCTTTTCCTGCTTTCTCGAGGACTTGTTCCTTGAACAAATATAGATGAGCTCAGGTCTGGAGATCTTTCCGTGTAAGATGCTTGTAGCCCAGACCCTGTAGTGGGTACACACAGTAGGAGGTCATGTGTGGTATTTTCAGATGAGTATTTCAACTGTGGCTAACAAGTACATGAAAACCAGAATCCTTTTATTTTCATCAAAAAATAATTTAAATTTAACCCAAACTTCACAGAATAAATTATTAGAAAAGGCTGCTGATGTAGAAGTAAAAGTGGAATTTTAAAATACAGAATCCTTTGTTTATGTTGTATGAAAGTCAAATATGACTATATTGAGCTCACTGAAATTGATATAAAAATATTTTCCTAGGGCACCTGGGGGGCTCAGTTGGCTGAACATCTGACTCTTGATTTCAGCTTGGGTCATGATCCCAGGGTTGTGGAACCGAGCTCCGTATCAGGCTCTGCATTGACTGTGGTGCCTGCTTAAGATTCTTTCTCTCTCCCTCTGCCCCTTCCCCACTTGCTCGTGCATGCATGCATGCACTCTCTCTCTCTGTCTCTCTCAAAAATAAAAATGTTAAAAAATATTTTCTTGTCTTTAATCAATAAATGTATGTATGTGAGACTGAATTCTCTAGAATAGATGCTTTTAAAATAAAACCAAAAAAAGGGGGGTTTACAAACATTACAGAAAGAGCTTTGTTGTCAATCTAACTTAGAATATTTAGGTAAAAAGCAAGAAGCAAGTTCATTTGTCACATCAAATATTGACATACATAGTGCTCATTCAAATGACATATATAGGTGTTTAATATGGGAAAATTAGTAAATTTATTCGTATGTTTGGCTAATTCTGATTGTAGGGTGACCAAACGTTATGTGTAACAACTATTCTCTCTGTTAATTGCCCAAATGGCTACTTTAAATAAACCAGGCCTATGGTATTTAAATTATTTTCTTTTTCTCTGTGTTATGTTTGTTCTACTTTTTTTGAGATTGGTCTACTGACACTTCTATTAAAAACATGGAGGGCTTATAATTTGCATGTTTTTAAATTTTGATTTGTTAGTACTTTATATTTATTTCATTTTATAAAACCATTGGTTCAAAATGGAAATGAGAAACAAAACAAGCATAAAGTGTTCTTCTAAAAAATACAATTCTAGTTGAGTGTGCCACACAGAGCTGATTTGTGGCAGTTGGCTGGATAACCGAGACGGCCCATCAGGTAACATCACTAATGTTTAATACTATTACTCATTTATGTCACCTCAATCATTATACATCCCAGCACACCAGAACATTCCCAGCATCCAACTCATGTTCTGCTATATTGGTTTAACCAGTGCATAACTTGAGGGGATTAATTCTCTTGTTTCACTGACATTTTGCTATGTTGAAAAATATTTGAAATTTATGAGCAATTGGTCTAGTGGGATTTGGAAAGCTTTTATGTAATATAGAGATTAGGTGCTTGTTGTAATGAGATTTTTCCTGTAGGAAATCAAATTATTCAGGGACAGTTTAACCCTTTTGATTATGTAGCGCTTCGCTCAGTGCATAAGAACCAACAGATTTGGCTGTGCAAAGGCAAATGGCTGCATGGGTCCAGTGAATTTATTGTCACCTCGAACATCTGTCCTCCACCAGCCCAATGTCGCAACCAATGTCATTGTTTCTCTAAGTCTGGCATTGCCTCGAGATGAATGTATTTTCTGCAGATGTTATTTGAAGAGGGTAAATACTCAAAGGCCAGCGGATCACAGTTACTGCAGTACTATTCAGTAAAGAAGACAGTCTGGAGGCACTACCATAGATAAAGATATATTTTTTTAATGTTTTATTTATTTTTGAGAGCAGGCGGGGGGGGGGAAGTGGGGCAAAGAGAGAGGGGGGAAGAGGGTCCCAAGCTGGCTCTGTGCTGACAGCAGAGAGCCTGATGTGGGGCTTGAACTCACAAACCATGAGATCATGACCTGAGCCGAAGTCGGAAGGTCAACCGACTAAGCCACCCAGGCATCCCGAGAAAGGTATTTTTAAGGGGGATGTTACAACAAAGCTCGGAGCATAGGTGGTTGTTTGAGGAGGATGAACTCACATCTTTTGTAAACTATCAAGACAGCCATAGATTGCTGCACATAGCTGAGTGAGTAAAAACATGGGCTTGACATGTTTATGTATGTTCTCTTCCTCCAAGTCCTTTGACCTAATCTTGCTAAGCTTACATCGTCTCAAGTGGAAAACAGGGAAATTCCATTCCTCCAAAGGCTGTGAGAACAAAATTATAGAATTCATATGAATCATGTTATATATGATCCATTAGTGTATTGTAGCCAGGACTCTTACACTTTTTACCACTGCTTTGTTCATGTTCATTCATGAATCTCCTGTGCATGATTTAGGAGTGCTTTCAGTTACAAGTAACAAGAAATTCAAATGAACATACCTTAAACAAATAGGAGCGTTACTCACATAACATTAAATCGGAAGCAGACACTTTCTCCATCAGTTCAGATGCTTAGCAACACAGTGAGGTGTTTAACCGCTTTTTATCTTTCTCTTCCTTCATCGCTAGCGTGTTGACGTTTGCCAACATGCTTTTTGCCGATATGGTCACCAAATGGTATTTGCATTTCCAGGATTATGTGCAATTGTCAGAAAGGAAAAAGAGAAAAGGAAGAAAAGACCCTTATCCTGGAACGTCTTGTCTTTTTATGCAAGATGAAAAACGGTTGAGAGACAGTTCTCCATGAATATTTTAGGTCCGGCAACGCCTGGACCATCTAAACAAAGGCATGTTTGAACAACAAAGGCTTTGCAAGCTAGCACCTCACACACACCACCCTCCTTGCTCTTATGTGGACACATTCGTTTATATTCCAAAGTATTAACCTAAAGGCATTCCCCTACCCTTACCAGACAGGATCTGTTCACAGCACAGAGTGAAGATAAGGTCTCTCCATCTGCTAATTGGAGCATAGGCAGATTGACTATCCTACAGAAACTCAAGTCTCAAGGCTCTGGAGTTCTTCTCTTGTGGTGCACCTGCATGTATGGTCCTCCTGGCCGTGCCCTGGGCGAATGGTAATGGGGGAACTGGTACAAGGTATCTTTTCATTTTGTCATGATTATTACATGATATATTTCTCTACCCAGAAGTCTTATGCTTTTCTATGAGAAAATGTGTCTAAAATGTGGCAGGGCTTGTTAGCTTAAAAGTAGGCAAAATCTCAAACTCTTCACACTTTATGACTTAACAGAAGTAAGTTTCCTCAATAAATTTTTTCTTACATTTTATTAGAATAGTAACACGCCTAATTTTAGACAAATTGATGACAACAAAGAATGATATTATACAACTAATTTATTACAATTATCACTTATCTCTTGGTCTTGGGGTAGCACTCTCTTCCATACAAGGTAACTCAGCCCACTCTGGAAATATGTATTTTCAGTGTTTATGAGTGTGGGTAACCAATGTATGAGCACTGGATGGTACACCCACCATATAAGATGAATCTGAAAGTCCATTAACAGTCTATGTGTTTGTGGTTACTGGACTCTAAATTCCTTTAGGTCAAGGAATTATGTCTAATTTATACTAGCACATACTTAAGAGCTTAGTATAGACTCTTTTACCCACAGATGCTTAATACAGCTTGATGTCATGAATGAATTTATGTTAGCCAATAGCATTCTACTTCTAAAAATAATAAATCATGTTCAATTAATTGAAATACCTAAACTATGAAACAGAAAGGAACGGGAAATATATATCTAAGTCACTGAGTGACTTCTATCTTTTGCCTGATTGATTCTGGAAGTTTCCTTATACACTGGCAAAAACTTCTAATAAGTTACAATGATGCCATTTCATATAACTATTATCTTTCTTTAGTTTCAAGGTTGGTTTGGATGTTCCATTTCTACATGCTACACAGACACTTTAATATTGTAACTGTCAAATTCCTATATGATTTATAAACTGGGAGCTAAAACGTCAAGGATGTTGTCAAGGAAAATGTTCTATATTCTTTAAAAATGTATTTATAGTCAGAACAGAATAAATACGGGGGCATGTATTTATTCTTAGTGACTTTCTTGTCAAAATTTATTGGGCTTACTTGTCAGGTGAGCACTAATCTTACTGTCTGTGCTATAAAATCAAACCGGAACACCAGGCTGTGTTCTTCTATTACTGTGTCGCTATTGATAGTATACATTTCTGAAATTGAAAATTATTGGGCAATGTTAGCAACAAAGTAAATGATGCAGTGTGAGACAACTCAACTCTAATACCTCTGCATGAGTGAATTGCTGCTTAGACTCTGATATAAATTACTTCCAAGTGAACCCCAACAAAAGAAATACAATAGAGCAAGCGGCAAAATTATCGTTAATTACCTTTCCCATCAATAATAACAAATATTCAGATAGATTTATAGCTAGAAAAGATTTTGAATATTATTTACTTAATCTAATGTGTTAGTCACAGATAAATTAAATGGCTCATTGAGGCCACACAACAGGGTACCACTACTGATGGAGCCACGGTACCAACATGGCATCTACAGGATACCCACTATCCTAGGGTGGTTGTTCCCAACTGCGTGAATTCCTGAGAATTAAGCAATTAAGCAATAATTAAGCAATTATTGTTTGTTGCTTTTATGCACTTGATTATTGACGAAGTGGGCAATTTGGCACATGTATATGGTGTAAAATATAAAAGTTACTGTAATTTTGTCAGTCATTCATAAAAAGTTAGTGTTGGCTAACCTAGCAAACTACTTGCCTTCAGTTTGTTTGTGCTTCATTCAACCTCTCTATTCTGTGGTTCTCAAAATGAGAAGAGATTTTTCTTCTCCTGGTGGATCTCACCCTTTTTAGACAGGCCTGCCTTCCCACAGAGAAGGAAACTTCAAAACCACAGACACAATGCCTTTTACATTTAAATGGATCCATACAGGGGCCTGGGTGGCTTAGTCCGTTAAGTCTCCGACTTCTGCTCAGGTCATGGTCTCAAGGTTCAGTTCGTGAGTTCGAGCCCCTGTGGTTTTGAGGCTTCCTTCACTGTGGGGCTCTGTGCTGACAGCTTGGAGCCTGGGGCCTGCTTTGGATTGTCTCCCTCTTCTCTGCCCCTCCCCAGCTCATGCTCTGTCTCTCTCTCTCTCTCTCAAAAATAAATAAAATAAAAAATAAAAAAATAACATTAAAAAAATAAAATAAATGGATTCATGCACAATACAGCTGCAAAAATGTTTTAATAATTTCTATATTCACTAGTGGTAGAAAAGAGAGTGACATTTATTGGATATCTTTTATGAAATGTGCCTTTTAAGAAACACTTTTTAGATACTATTTATTAAATTCTTACAATGACCCTATGGGACTGATATCATTAATGACCATTTGTCAAGTGAAGACAGTTAAGGTTTGGAAAAGTTAAGTAATAGGCATATGTTTCTAAATAGATATGATAATGTCTATTTAGTAGAAATTCAAATTCAGACCTGCCATCATCAATGTCCTTTCCACGAAAGAATGACCACTGCTAAACACTAAAATATTTCCAACCGGAGAAGAGCTCTATTTGGTACATTGTCATCAAGGGTATTGATGTGTAGAGTTAATAATCACAGGAATTCCAAAATTATACAAAATCTCCAAATTTATGGGAAAAACATAACAAGAGAAAGTTACCATTTTTCCTTAGAAAATGAGATGCAGAAGCCTGGAATAATGCCTGATACTGGAAAACACAGAAGGAAAAAGAAATTGTACCCACATATCTTCGAGTCACAGACAGTCGCTGACACACAGCTGGGCTATTTCACACTGGGTGTTAACTATCTACTGTGTAAGGTACAACATACAAACATTTGGTAGCAACGTCTTCATTAAATAGACAGACTTCACTGTCCACATGCTAGATGACACACACTTGAGTCCCTTTATCAAGTGCCACTCTGGTAATTCTGTGGCATGCGTCGCTGGGATGGCAGAGGGAGTCCTACAGGATTGTCTTCACCCTGATTGTGGGTGACAGCCTATAATAATGAAATGATGGCTGTTCTTCCACGTGAATTAAATTATGGCTTCTGTGTTGGGGATGTCATTTCAGGAGATGCTTTTCTGACATAAACTCTCCATCTAGCAGGAACCAGAAAAGAAGGTTTGAAGTCCCTCACACCTTTGATCACTGCTGACCTGGTATATATTAGAAGTAGTGAGCTGGAGCTGAAAGGCTTGGTTTTCCATCCCTAGTTACCCTCCCGGGGCCACCCACTATCCTATATACCCCTAATTACCAGCCTCCTTCACCCATCAGGGGCCAGACTCCAGAGGAGAGTTAAGTAGTTTGTTTTCCAACAACACCCTGAAAGCAGACTATATAACTCTATGAAACGTTTCACCCATGAAGGGCAGACACAGCTCCACTCATTGGAAAAAAAACAGAGCATTGGTATCTCAGCACATAAAAAACGCTTGTTGCATTTTGAAAGAAGAGTTATATTCACCCTCTGGGGTTAGAGAACCCAACCCATAACTGTGAGCAACATTTATATACAATTGAACCTGGCTGCTAATTGACTGGACAGTCAAAATTGCATGCAGCCAGGAAACCTGTCATCTTTAATCTTTCCGGAACTGCTTCAAAAGAGAATTAAGTGGAGAGCAATTTTTATCAGAATTAAGCCAATACTATAGGTTTAAAATGGAAAACCTTAAAGTAACAAGAGAAATGGGCAGGTATTTGAATGAACTTTTAAAATGATTTCTCTGCACTAGGCACTGTTATTGTCTCTATTTTATTTAACTGTTACAACAAATCTATGAAATAGTTTTGTGTTGTTTTGTCTTAAAAAATTATTTTATAAATGAGGAAGCTGTCTCAGAAGGTGAAATAACTTGTCTGAGCTCCCACAGTGAGAATGTGGCTGAGCTGGGTTTTACACTCAGATCTCTTTGAGACCAAATTCTGCGATTTCTCATTCATCCATTGTATCGAGACTACATATCCTATTTCATACATTATAGATCCTCCAGGATGCCAAAATAATAACAGAGAGAAATAGGACTTCCCATAACTCTTCACTCAGCTCCATTTCTTTCTCCAACGAAAGGGATCACCACTATCACAGGTAGCTCTTTTCAGACTTCGTGTGTGGTGGTGACATTGGGAGTCAGACTCTTGGGGAGGAATTAAAGGTGCAAATTCCTGTACACACCAGACCTCTGACCCAGATTCTCTGGAAGTTGGGGTGTTGACTCTGCATGTTTAACAAGATTCCGGGTGAAATCTGTGATCACACGTTTAAGAACCACCTTTCCATGGAACGTGAGATTGTGGTTGAGTAGGGGATGCGGACTCCCCTTGTCTCCGGAAAAAAATATCACTAATACTAGTATAAATACCGTCACTCAGGTAACATTTGTGTATGGCAGTCAGCCTCACAGAGGGCTAGGTGAACATCTATTATTTGGTGTTATTTGAAAGATCACAAAACATCTTCGGTGGTGTTTAAATATATTTAACAATGTCAAAATATCTTTATGGTTACCAAAGTAGTAAAAGCACCGTGTTGTAGAGTTATCACGATCATCATCATCACCATCATCATCGTCATTGTTGTCCTTAGTCTTGAAGGTTTTATTCAAAATCTGACTGCTCTTATGTAAGATTTTGCTTGTGGAGTATTTGAATTACAGAGCTCTGTAATTCTGTATTAAAAAAAAAATATATGTATATATGTATATATATATGTGTGTGTGTATATATATATATACATGTATATGTATATGTGTGTGTGTGTGTGTGTGTGTGTATATATATATATATATATATATATATATATATGCATATATATGTATAAAAACTGTCCACTCCTGCAATGTGGTGAATGATCAATCTATTTGGGGACCCACAGAAAACGGACCACAAGACAAGTGAGCCCGGGACGTGGTTGGAAAGTAGAAGCAGGGAGAGGACAAAGGAACGCTTCACAGAGGCAGAGAGCAAAAACAAGCAGTGCACACACATCAAAGCCAGGTTTTATGTTTTTCATGGTTTTGCCCCAGCCCAGACCCTACTGTCTACAAGAGTCAGTGACATCTACTGTCTGACCTAGGTGATCAATCCTCCACAGGCTTCTGAGAAAACACTTGCACACAAGGTAGGATATTTTTCTTCCAAAAAATGTTATCAGAGACCCATGGCTTCCTCTATACAAAGGGAAAGGAATTTAAACGCAGAACATAAAAATGGGCTCTTATTTTACCATTAGCTATTTGCATGACCCTAAGTGATTTCTAAAAAGAATCATTCCTTTTAATTTCTTGCTGCTGATGACAATGGTGCGTATTCTATGCAACATATAAATGATGGATAAATACCAATATATTTACTTGTACAATGTATACATTTTGTAGAGTGTATTACACACATTTACATAATTTATGTAAGTGTGTAAAAATATCCTTCTGAACTTATGCAACTAGAACTATTTGTATAATCGTTGTTCAAATATGTTAACTAAATAACTTAGGCATTCTATTGTTTCTTGTTAAGATTCACACCAACTAAGATTACATATTGTTTACTTGCCACAATATTGTATTTTATTGTATTTTGAGAAAGAGAGAGAGAAAGAAAGCATGCAAGCGGGGGAGGGGGCAGAGGGACAGAAAGACAGAATCTTACATAGGCTCCATGCTCCACATGGAGCCTGAGGTGGGACTTGATCTCACAACCGTGAGATCATGACCTGAGCCGGAATCACGAGTTGGACGCTCCACCGACTGAGCCATCCAGGCACCCCCACAATATTATTGATTGTAACTGAGACGTAGGAAAAATTAAAAAATATTCAAATAAATGATTCTCTATATAGTTTTCGAATAATCCAGTAGATTTTATTATTTGTTTGGTTTTCTTTTCAGATGACCGCGGATTACTAGGCCAATTTAAAATTATGCAAGGATCAAGCACCGTTGTCTTACTGCAGGGCTTTTGCAATGTTTATTAGATTTGACAGATTATTTTCAAAGCTAACTTAGTTTGTGCTGGACGGGTACCACATCTCTGCTAAATAAAGGCTGCAATGTGTTTCTACATGAAACATGTTTGACAAAGGAAGAGAGAAAGTCTTAGGTTAGGTGACATGGGAAAAGGAATTTGGGTAAGTGGGAATGCGCCCTGGATAATAGTACAGACAAGGCAGAGAGAAAGGACAGGTATTAGATCCTTACAAACCCATTTTGTAAGTGCACTTTTGCACGGGTGAGAGAATACGCATGTCTCCTATTTCTGCTCTGACAGAAAAGCTCGTGTAGTCAACAAAACCAGCATTTTGTATCAGTCACAACAACGGCATTCGTATGGCTGCCCTGAGTTGTGCTGTGGTAATACACAATCCCCAAATCTCAGTGGCATGAAAGAATCCTGCTTTATTTTTCGCCAGCTCTATTGTGTGCATTGTGGGTCAGCAGGTGGCTCTGCTCTGCCCCACCCACACCGTCACTCTGGGACCATGGGGGAGGACTCTCTCTGTACCTTTGCTACGTTCTGCAACATAGGGAAAGAGGCCTGAAGGTAACAAACAGTGGTAAGAGAATCCTTGGCTTAAAGTTACAGACTTTTTTTTTTCTAAAAACTTCCTGATCGAAATTAGTCACATGGCTCCACCCCACCAGACTGGAACCAGGAATTGAAATGCTCCCGTGTGCCTGGTAGGAATGCCTCAGGATTGCCGCACAGAGAGTCGTGACACAGAGGCTTTATTTTCCAGGAAGCAACTTTATTCGTGGTGGCACATACTGGAAGAACTGAACCCCGAGTGCCATGTAGTGTAGTTTTTTATACATTTTCCATTTCTTTGTCTCCCATATGTGATATCACACAAACGTGCTGTCTGATTAAGTGGTCTCATGTTACAAGGTCGGGAGGGATGTCACCTAGGGGTATAGCCAGGTTGCCTTGAGATTTTGTTGTTGTTTTATTTTGTTTTCCATTCATTAGAGAGGGGACCCTACCACAGGGAGAGATGAAAAGTTTGCAGAACTAGTGACTACCATAGCATTTATCTCATTGTTACTGTCTTCTTAAGAAACTAGGGCCATTGACTTACCATGAAACCATTAAATGAAGGGAAATATTCATCGACCAAATTTTTTGCAAAATCCTACTCCTTACTTGTACCTTTAAAATCCCACTCTCATGCTGAAAACTTTTGGGAAAACAGAAAAGAAAGTAAACTTATTGTGCTGAGTGGGAAGGTAACAAATATATAAAGGAAAATGAATGAACTTGAGAAGCTTTGAAGTGGAATTTTGGAGAGGTGAGTCATAGTACTTTGTGTATTCCTTATTCAGCGAATTTTTAGTTGAATGAGTGTGGGGACTATGTTGCCTTTGACGATAGATCTGTGCCTGTTATATGTCACAGGACCTGTTACATAAAAGTCTCTCAATTAACATCTGTTGAATGCTTAATCAGGGAAGAATATTTGAGTGATTAGGTGGGAGATAGAAATGCAGACAACTCATGCAATACAGAAGCTATGCTTTGAATAAGGACATCATGAAATACAGAAGATGACCTCCTCCAAAACTGTGTTAAGTACAATAGCCACTAGCTGCATAAGGCTACTTAAATATCAATTAAGTAAAATTAAATAAAATTTAAAATTCTACTCGTTAGTTACACTAGACGATTTCAAGTACTCAATTGTTATACATGGCTAATGGTTACCATATTGGACAGCGTAGATATAAGACATTTTCATCATCGCTGTAATTTCTATCGGACAGTGCTACTCTAGATTACATTTTGGGAGAAGTCAGCCCTCTTGTAAGACAGTCTATCACAACTAATTCTTGTTTAATGTATCATGTCTTTTGAAAAAAAAATATTGCTAGAATATGCTATCTCAAGCGAAGTGAAAGCATTTTAGCCAACTATGAAGGACAGAAGCAAGTAAAAATATCCCCTTTTTGAAATGGCAAAACAAAGACACCAGCCAAATCATGCTGCCTCCATTTGTATTAAGGATAGATTCTTAGGGGAGCCTGGGTGGTTCAGTCGCTAAGCGTCGGACTTCGGCTCAGGTCATGATCTCACGGTTCATGAGTTTGAGCCCCGACTTTGCACCGAAAGCCCAGTGTCTGCTTCGAATCCTCTGTCTCCCTCTCTCTCTTTGCTCCTCTCCTACTCATACACACACACACTCTCTCTCTTTCTCAAAAATAAATAAACATTTCTAAAAAAAGAATGAACTCTTAGGATGAGCATATTATGTGTAAGCATCTTATCTTAATTCCTTTTATGGTACATGAAATTGCACCTACTTATACATTGAAGATTGTGATGAAGAGAACAGTTATCCTTTACATTGTGCCAAAATGTTGTTAATTTCAGAGGAAACATCAATTCTGTTGATACATACTGCTAGCAACAAACAAAAAGCAAACCCACATTTGGTAATAATAGTAGTTTGATAATTTTTTTTTCTTGCTTTTACTAGTTTCTTGTTCTTTGAGAAGAGCAGTTAAACAAAAAAGGAAGAATGGCTTACATATGTGTCCCGTCTGTCTTGTCAGTAATCTGGCCCGGGATACACTGTGAGCAGTAATCACCCACTCCTCAGGAATTTGGATACTGAAGCAAAGTTACTACAAGGCTGTATCTAGATTACGTACAAGATTACATTTTGGCAGAGTAGAGAAGATGGAAGGCTGCAATCTGATGGCCTTTATGTAAAGTTTGTGTGGGAAAGAAATAGATACGAGAGAATATGAGCCCAGTTGTGTTAATTCTAAAACACACATCATCCCATTTTTTATAGCCATTTCTGACTCATGTAAAGAGAAGTAAAAACTTTAACACTAGTTCGAAATTATTTTTCCCCAGACCATCTGCTTCCAGGCCAAATTCTCAACATGCCAGAATCACCTTCCACTTCATTAGTAAACAAATATATTCTTTCTTTTTTGCTTAATGAAAAAAAAAAAGAAACCTGGTGAAAATATATCATTGGAGAAGATATTTTGAAATAAAAAGTCATAAACAGATCATAATGGCATATTCAATCCGAAAGGATGATCAGACTGATTAGAACATTTCTAGCTGTCCTGATTAAGATTCCATTTTACATATCACCTTTAGAGGTAGACATCTAACTCTTTTATGTTGACTCTTACCTAGGACTTTAGAAGCTAATAATTCAATTTCTAAGGATGTATCAGCATAGCAAATCACAATACACAAATCCATTCCGCCATTAGGTAAAACTTTTCTGTGGTTCCTCTGTGCAGTGTTGTGGGCAATCCAAAAATGACACAGCATGTAAATTGGTAGAGATGATAAACACATTCTTGGCCATTTGATGTCCAAGCATGAACTCCCAGTCCCTAAGCCACACCACCTGGTTTGGCAGTATGATCATGGTGCTGAAGGGTCAGAGAAACCTGGGTTTCATGCAGACCCTGCTGTTTCCTAGGCTGGGAGCCTGAACTAACTCATTCTACTTTACTAAGACGTGGATTCCTCATCTGTAAAATGGTAATAATCATAGTGCCTACTGTACAGGATTAGTGTTTTGGATAATTCATAGTTAGCATTGTAACCTACCTGAACATTGTTCTCCAGAAAATAGTTTCTCCTGCTTTCTTCCAATTATCATTATTTATCAAATATAAGTAATTGCTGTTGAGTTTCTGTCATTTGCTACCTTAAACCCCTAGCAGATATGGGTGGTAAGGCACTCACATGTGAAAAATTAACCTACACAACAAAAAAGGATATAAAAATAGAATGAAGTGCAGCAAGATATTACAGGCTTTCAGATGCTAGGGGCTAGAATGATGCAGGAAGCATCAAGGAGGATGAGAGACTTAAGCTTGGCTTGGAAAGTTTAGGTAAGGAGAGAAGAGTATGGTGACATTCTGCCATAAGATATCCAAGAGAGAAGAGACCCTGAGATTCTTCTATGTTCAAGAAGCCGCCACTGATAAGGCCTTGATGACTTCTACTTTTCCCAGGAAAAAGGTCATTGGTTTCCTGTTTCAAGTCTCTGAGAAAAAACTAAGAGGAGAAAAACCACCAAGTCCAACGAGGGAACCTTAAAAAATATCACCTTTGTAGGCACAAATGGCTGCTCTATTTTCACGAGTTCACATTATTAGTAGTGCACCCAACTCATACTCAGAAGATGAGGGTTTGAGAATTCATGACGCATTCACTTCATCTCAGTTTTGTACTTGGTAATATGTCGCACTTCCTTTAATGCGTGAGTGAGCCACAAGGGCACCCAGTCGACAGAGTGACACTAAAGCACGTAGAAGTAACCTGTCCCAGACAGGGTGATGTCATGAAACTCAGTGGTGTGGGATGACCCCGTTAAAGGAAGTGGAACCTGACATTTCATCAGTCTTTATCGTTTATTAAGTATTTTCCAAGAAGAGTTCCATTTTTTAACATTTCTATCTGCACAATCCTATAATTAGAAATAGAGGTCTTTGAGTTTCTGCTTTTAATGTCACACACCTTCCCTTTTACAATAAGCACCTATAAACTACAAATCCATACATGCAAACGTGGTCATGAGTTCAGAGCCCTGAAAAGTTTGGCAGGGGTGGGGAAAAAGAGAGAAAAATGGTAACTGAGCATGATACCTCTTGAGGGATGGCTGGTGTGGATGGTCTGCCTCCCTTTACAACCTGCATTTGTGCCAATAGCCTATGTGGTCTCTATACAGGGAGGTTCCAGAGACGACAGTAGAGCAACTGTGAGATGCAGTGAAGATGATATTCCCTGAATGTTTAGTTTGGCAGAAGATAAACTGTACAGTTGTGGTCGTGATTCAAGTCTCCTTCTACATATACATTTAAATCTGGCTGTTGCCTTTTCTCAGTTAAAAAGAGTGAATTGTCAGCTTTAGGAAGGCCATATTGAGAGCAGGAATTTTTAGAGTGTTCCACAATAAACTCAACTTATGCTCAGCCATTTCAGGTTTTGAGTATACATGATTGCTGACCAAAGTTTCCCATGGGAAATAGGGAGGAAAAAACAAAACAGAAGAAGTGATCACACTGTTGGTGAACTTTATATCATGTCCCAAATTGGAGAAACTTCTTGAAGTACACAATGATTATGCATGCCATTTATCAAGCAGGTATATGCCAGGCTCTGTGTGTACTACCACAATCCTATGAGGTACATATTCTAAAATCCATTTTAGATAAACGGGAATTGAGGCATAAAGCTTGATGCAATTACCCAAGTTCACACAGTAAATAAACACAGAACTAGAGACAAATCCTTTTCTCCTTGGATTCAAGTGGGATTGAAGATATATTTTGAAAGTAGAACTAAGAGGATTGGTAAGCAAACTGGTTTTGGGATATGAAGGAACGAGAAAAGTGAAAAATGACTTAGAAGATTCTTTAGCTCGAGCAATTGAACACTGGAGTTACTGTCTCCTGAGATGGGACAAAACCGGGAAGGTGCACCTGAAAAGAAAATGAATAATTCATATTACATATTATGTTTCAGGTACTTGTTAAATATTAAATGGAGGTGTCACATAGGAATTTGGCTCGAGGACTTCTGAATTTGAGGGAAAGCTCAAGGCTAAGGTTACCAATTTGGGTGCCATCAATTTAAAAACTTCACTTCTATCCAGAGGACTTCCCGCAGTAATAGAAAGAGTAAATGGTAATAGAGAAGGGCCAGAGGACTGAGAATATGATACTCCACCTTTTTAAGCTCGTGAAGTGTTATGGATGGAATCGCACCCACCCACCAAATTCACGATGTGGAAGAAGACTTAACCCCCAAAGTGACTGTATTTGCAGATGGGGCCTTTAAGGAAGTAATAAAGGTTAAATGAGGTCATAAAGTGGGACCCCAATCCAATAGGCCCGGTGTCCTGATAAGAGGAAAAGACACCAGGATGCTCACAAGAAGAAAAGGCCATATAAGGACACAGTGAGGAGACGGCGATCTATAAACCAGGGGAGGTCTCAGAAGAAAAACTGGTGACACCTTGACCTTGCATTTCCCATATCTGTAACTGTGAGAAGTAAATTCTGTTGTGTAAGCCAGCCAGTCTGTGGTACTTTGTTATGGTGGCCGTAGCAAACTAATACATGAAGAGAGGTCCCAGTCCAGCAGGAGTGACACAGAAGCAGCCTTCAATGAGGCGGAGGGAAAACTGGCCATGGGGGTGTCCCTCCAAGTCAGAACTGGAGGAGGGAAAGATCAGCTGTGTCAAATCCTGCTGATCAAGAGTCTTAAAGTTGCTCTCAGCTTGGCTGAAGTTCAGACAGGATTTTTCCTGACTCTAAGCCTTTGAATTCCCTTTCCTTAAAGCATTTACTTTAGAAAACTTGTAATTGTAAGTTCTTTCTCTGTCTCTTTGAGATGTATATCTTTTAAAAAAACTTCTAGCCACCATCACAAGCCAGGAATGTCTTCCTCAAGGACCTGGGAGCCATCCCTTTGGAGTATCATCATTAAGGATGATGATGCTCCTATCTCCCAGTTGCTTTGGGAAGATAGGAGCGTGACTTCCATTTGGTGCTGAAAAGCAAGTACAGATGGTCTAATCAGAAAGAGAAAACATTTGTGATCTCAGGAATAACTCAGCATGCTCAACACATCCCATTGATCAACCTCATGCCTAATTTTCCCCACTATTTTTCCACTAGCTCACCCCAGTGATTAAAACTACTCCCACCTTTTGTTTCGGTAGAGTTGAGGCTTTAGTTTTGGCCTCTCTCTTCTATTGCAATATTCTTTTTTTCTCCCCTTAATATTCTTGAATAAAGTCTTCCTTGCTTGTCCAATGTTTCCTGGTGTACTTTTGCTTAGACAGGACCAGTAAGTTGAGGATTGAGAACTGATCACTGTACTCTCAACATGGATGTCATTAGTGGACTATAGCTTTAGGTTTAAAGATTCAGTGAATAACATATTTTCAGAATACCAGTAGATGATTGATATGGAGAAATTAGTTCACTGGTTTCAATGACAATATCTCTTTACTTTGTGATTAATGAATTATGTTACAAATAGTCACTTCTTTTTGATTCTCTTCAAGATTTTAGGTATTTGAAAATACTCAGAAAAATGGCATAAGCTGTTTAAGTATGCAGTGGTTGTTCAAACACAAATGGTTACATTTTATTTTTTTAAGTTAAAGGTGGAAACCTACTTGAGATGAAATAAACTTTACAGATAATGAAATCTGATACACTGGCCCATGGAGGGAGCTATCTTCATGACATTTGATTAGCATCTTCTGAAGAATTTTTTTTAAAGCTTGTGAGGAAAATTCCATTTCTTTTTCTTGTTAATGCTTGTTTTCTTCACGTGGTTCTTTTATGCAAATATCCCTGGTTATGGTTTTGGCGAACAGTTCAGGCCAGGCTGACACATTAGTGTCAAAGAAATGGAGGATTTCAAAACTCGATGCTAAGCTTGTGGATTTGCAAACAACCCATCAAGCTGTATCTAAAATTACCTTTGCTGCTTGGAAAATGACTGTTAACTTGTACTGCGCTCAGAAGTGGCAATTGCTAATTATATGGAAATATTTTAACTTAATGAAGTAAGAAAATGTAGTTGGCTTCCTTATTTTAATATCCTTTTTTCTTCTCTGCTAGTTTGATGTCCTAACCTACTTGACAATTTTCTCTCTTGTTTCTAGATTGAAACAGTCTAAGGGATATTTGTTAGAAAATTCACCAGAATGCGTATAAATTAAACATTTGCAAAGTACCTTTCCTTTTCAGATCCTAAATTCATCCTTTCTTTTCTTGTGTCAAAAGAGGTACACAATTATTGAAAAAAAGTCTGGAAAGCATAACAACAAAAAGGGAAACAACAATGAAAATGCCCTGAGCCACAGATAAACTGTCGAGAAGGTGCTATGGCATTCAAGCCAAGAGGGCAACAAGATTCCATATTGTGGATCTCTTCCTGCTCCAAATGCATGACGATGATAGAAATTTAAAAGAGGACATTCAAGAGACATATGTATACAATAAAATCAATGCAAACAACTTTGTGTAACAAATAAAAAAAAATCTTACTTGGAAAACATTGTGCATAGCTGATGCTGTGAGGTACTGGGATCGCACATGTGAGCCCTGAGAGTTTAGCCTTCTTGGGAAAATGAGGATAAGAGCTCCATTTAATCAACTCTCAATGCTTGGAATTGGTCGCTGGACAAGGACTCTCAGTCCTAAGGTGACACAGTCTGTGACCAGAAGGCAAAAGGAAATAACAAAATAACATATGTTTGAGTAATGCTGTTCTCTGGCTTAGGGGCTTGATCTCTATATGCTCAATAACACCAGGTACAAGAGTCCTCAGCCCTCGAAAATAGATTTAGTTCTGAACCAGGGCCATGGGGAGTACAGAGACAGAGGGGGAAATGTTGTGGAGAGGGAGAGAGAGAGAGAGATTGCAAGACAGAGAGAGAGAGAGAGATCTTTTCTCAACATGAATCTTACATTCATACAAAATATCAGTAACATATAAGGCAAAATAAAGTAGTGATACATAAGATAGGCAAATATAAAAATGACCAATAAATACTAGAATGGGAAATATATTCATTTAAATAAACTTAATAGATTGATAAACTTCAAGCTGGATAAAACCAATGATAGAATAAATAAAGAAATCATATTTAAGAGTTAGCTAAGGGTCCAGTAAGAGAAAAGATCAAACACACACATGCACACACACACACACACACACACACACACACACACACACAAGTGCATATACATATTTAAAATGCAAATATTAGGCAGCAGAGAAAACAGAAATTGGAAAGTTTCAATATTTATATAATTGGAATTCTTAAAGAAGAGAAGAAATGACACAGAATCAATATTTGTTCAAACTGAAGAATTGTTTAAAATTAAAGGAGAAATAAGCAGTGCATTTCAAATTTCATGTAGTTAAAAAAATTGCCCACCTGGATAAACTGAAAATATTGAAAATTTGAAAATATCCAAGTGAAGACATATCATATGAAAAAAAAGACAAATATTTCCTAATTACTCTGATAAAATTTTCATCAGCAACAACAAAAAGATGTTAGAAGACAGTAGTATAATGTCTCCAAGTACTCAAGGAGTATTAGTTAACTAACTAGTTAACTAGTTAGTTAACTAACTAGTTAGTTAACTATTTAACTAATATTCAATAGAAGGGCACATCAGAGGCATTGCAGGAACCAAAAGATGAAGACAGTTTGTCATTCACAAACCCTTGGAATTATTACTCTTTCTAAAACAGAATCCTCACCCATTTATCACTGTAACATATTAGAATATGTTTATCATATTAGTATATTATACGATACCATACTATTTTTTTCCCACTGCTTTTCCCACTAGAATACAAGGCCCACAAGGGTGGGGGGGGACTTTATATATTTAATTTGTTGCTGGATTTCTGTCCTTTGTTAACGGGCACTCAAAGATATCTGAACTCTTAAGATGGAACTACTTTATGAGATAGCTCTGCTTAGATCAAGTATGTAAAAAAAAGAGAGATTTCAGAGGCATAAGTGCTTATACTTGTATTTCTGTAATTTTACTTTACCTTATTATCTTCTATTGGCTTAGTTTTTTTTTTTTTTTTTTTTTTTTTCTATTGGCTTAGTTAATACAAGAAGATTTATATCTCTTTCTACGGCCAATGCCTTACATGCCTGCCTATTATTGACTTTGTATTGGAATACAGGATATCCTAGACTTAATAGCTCATGTGTTGTTAAATTTCTGCATGATAAAGTATTTAACTACAGTTTATTTTAGTCTGTGGAATTTATGTCCAGATAGGTGTAATTTCTATCCTAGGAGTGGCTATCATTTGGAACACCTTAATTTGAAATATTCATCTCAGGAATTAGCATTAGGGATTGAAAACTCGGGGTTATCAGTGAATTCTAACAATAAGGTAAGGATTGTTGAAAATACTTTTATTTTTTATGTTTTTATTTTTGAGACAGAGACAGACAGATCACAAGCAGGGTAGGAGCAGAGAGAGAGGGAGACACAGAATCCAAAGCAGGCTCCAGGCTCTGAGTTGTCAGCACAGAGCCCAACGTGGGGCTCGAACTCACAGACTGTGAGATCATGACCTGAGCTGAAGTCGGATGCTCAACCGACTGAGCCACCCAGGCGCCCCGAAAATACTTTCTAACTAGAGAATTGACTGTCACTGTGGCAAGTTGTGAGGGCGGCTAGAGGGATGGGGTGGTCAACTCTGCCCTTTTATGTGCAACCTAGGAGGATCTAGCAAGGACAAGTGAGCAGTACATTAGGTCTGTAGGATCCAGTTTCCTGAAGACACCGTCACCTGGTCCCAGAAGCCAGAATGATTCTGCCATCAAAATATTGTTTCATTCATCTTAGAGTGAATCTTTCAATCCTGGGAATTAATTGGAGTGCCTGAGATAAATAGTGTAGTCTTTGGTGTAGATTATTAAAAATAGATTGTAAGACTGCTTTTGTGCCTTCTTGCTAAACTAAAATAGCTTATTTTGTCTAAAACATATTTTGATTATAGAAAATCACCTAGTAACCTCATAACCAGGTATTAGAAGATGAGGCTTAAAGCCTTATTTAACTCTAATTGCTGAAGATTATTGATATTTATCAAAAAAAATCTGACCTTGCCCGACAGCTAATCCATAGTCAGATGGAAAAATTGTAGAATAGCAGGCTGTATCAGTAAGTATTTTCCAAAGAAGCAGAACCAGTAAGCCATATATATATATATATATATATATATATATATATATATATGATCCTATCTTTACTTGAATATTTTCAAGTTTTAATATAATTTATCCAGGTGGGGATATTTTTTTTTATAATTTTTTTTTAATGTTTATTTATTTTTGAGACAGAGAGAGACAGAGCATGAACGGGGGGAGGGGCAGAGAGAGAGGGAGACACAGAATCTGAAACAGGCTCCAGGCTCTGAGCTGTCAGCACAGAGCCCGACGCGGGGCTCGAACTCACGGACCGTGAGATCATGACCTGAGCCGAAGTCGGCCGCTTAACCGACTGAGCCACCCAGGCGCCCCAAGGTGGGGATATTTTTAACTACATGAAATTTGAAATGCACTTCCCTGATGACCTATTATTCCTCTATTTTTAAACAATTCTTCATTTTGAACAAATATTGATTCTATGTCATTTCTTCTTTAAGAATTCCAAATAATTAAATATAAATATATTTACATATATATAATCTTACTGGTTCTGTTTCTCTCTCTCTCTCCATATATATATATATACACACATATATATGTATATACACGTATACACATATGTGTATATATACATATATATGTGTGTATATATATCTCTCTCCATATATATATATATATATATAAAGTCACTATGGACACATATTTAATGACCAATGCATGATCATTCAGAAAAAAAAAAAAAAAAGATCCTTGTTATGTGGTGGCAAATTATTTGGTGACAATGTTACCTGAATAAACTTGGAATGCATATAATGTACCTAATGAACAGATAGCATTAGTGGAAAAATTTGAAAGCAGATTGTTATTAGATAGGTTTGTCATCCCATTTGAAAAGGCACTAAAAGAAAGAGAACCTAATTGGCTGATTTGTAAGCAAGAGTGAAGAAAGTAGTGTAGCTATTCAGCCACTTGTAGGTTTGGAACAAGTAACTGCTTTTCAACCCCAAACAATAAAAGACAAATAAAAAAAATTGTTAAGCAACAAAATCAGATGAAACCACTGTCTAAATGCAAGGATCAAATTAAAGATCCAGCTTTCAAATTGTTCAACCTTTGAATGGCTTGGGTGCACCTCATGAAGCCTTTTCCTTGGAGAAAGTGACTTAGGGGAAAGAAACCACAGTGTGCTTTTCTCCTGGAAACCTATTAGGCAGCATTTATACTCAGAGAGAGGGGGAGAAAAAGTCTTGGGAAAAAGTATGGGTGTGGTTCTTAGGACGCGCTGCTAACTAAAATGAAATAGGCAAGTATTTGAGACAGACAGACTAGCAAAGAGAAGACCTGGTTCACATTTTACTGTTTTGACCATTGAACAACCTTGAACTCTCACATTTATATGGGAGAAAACAACCTGAGAAGCTGGTAAGTCCCAAAAGAGAATGCGGTGGCCCTGAGGATGTGTTCTTCAGACTATCAACTGCAGAAAGCATAATTACCAATGGCTCCAGTGGTCCCTCCAAAACCATCACCACATGTGTGCTTGGGCTACACTTCCCACAGGCTGCTCCCCACTAATGACTGAATACGGGGAGGCTCGTTCCCGGGAGCAGGACGCCTCTAATGGGAAACTTTGGCTCAAGGACTCACTGATGTCCTTGTCAAAAGTTCCTTGGAATTGTCACGCATTTTAACATGCATCAACCTTCCTTCCTTCCGTCTTTCCTCACTTCTTTCTCTTTGCATTTTTTTTTTAACATTTATTTATTATTAAGAGACAGAGCGCAAACAGGGGAAGGGCAAAGAGAGAGGGAGACACAGAATCGGAAGCAGGCTCCAGGCTCTGAGCTGTTAGCACAGAGCCCGACACAGGGCTTGAACTCGCAAACCACAAGATCATGACCTGAGCCGAAGTCGACGTGTAACTGACTGAGCCACCCAGGCGCCCCTCCTCACTTCTTTCTCTTTTTCCTTTCCTTGAGGTCAGGCCTGCATATGATCTGAAGGTTCCCCAGCCTCTTCTAGCACCTTCTCCATTTTCTTCCACAGGCATTTCTCTAAATAAATTTTTGCACATGTAGTACTCTCTTGGCATCTGCTTCTTACAGGTCTCAGACTATTACAAAGGGCATGTTCTGGAGAACATCCTCTTCAGAGGTGGCCTAAGAGAATAATGAAGGACCTTCCAGAGATTGGAAGCAAAGGGCTAAATAAAACAATGGGCTGGAAACCCCCTTGCAAGGGCTAAAACCAGGGCATAATCATGAACATTTCCCTTCCCTTAGAAATTTATGCCTAGCTCCAGGAACTCGACTGCTTAGTATATCATGTTCTTTCCACCTTCTAAATAAGAGAGTTTATTGCAGATATCTTGTTCCGGACCCACAATTGTTTACAGGTGGGTTGTTGACAAATAGCTTATCTTTTGAGTACATAGTTCTCTGGATCAAGAGGAGATGGTTTCAGCCTACAGTATACACTGCATCAGTCAGGAGACAAAAACCACACCACTTATTTAATGGGGAATTCAATAGGAAACACTGTAGGTGAAAAGGCAGAAAGGGAACACGAAAGCTATCACAAAGAGTATGAAATGGAAGCAGCTACCACTTTCAGGGGTTGGAAACAGAAAGAAAAAGTCAGGATTATTGCAGAACTGGATTCTGAGCTGGATTCAGCCCTCTAATGTGGAAGAGGAACTCTCTGTGGATGGAGTGCAAACCTCAATGGTCTGGCACTCGCCCTTGTTCACTGGTTCTATTGTCTCTGAGGGGACAAAGTGAGTGTTTCCTTTGAAGAGCGCTGAAAAATTACAAACCATTATTGGCTGCTGTCGCTGGCATATCTCCCACTGATGTACCGCAACACTCTTACTGGAGTGATTTTGCAGGATCAAAATGCAAGCATCACGTATCTTTTTTCTTCTTCCAGTCTCCAGTCTTCTCCTAGAATCCCCAGAGGGAAAGCCCAACTGGGAGTCAGCTGGCAAAAGAGAACAGATGGTTTGCAGAGTCTCAGTGTCATAAAGTACAGTACAGCAGGTAAAATTCAAGCTGAAAGATAGCAGCTTAATGATGAGCATACCTCCTGTTATAAATATTACTGTACATCACTCAGACTGCTAAGCCTCTATGTCTCATGGCATGGCTGGATAAACACCTTAAAAAATTTTTTTTTCTCATTAAGAGAGGCTGTAAGTGTATTTCAGTTGTAAGGTAAACAGTGAAACAAATATTTGCTGATCAGAAGGGTAGACTGTGCTGGTCTTTAGGGTTATTTATAATGCTTGTCTTTTTCTTCCCTAATTTTGGGGCATAAGGTTGGTTCATGCTCTAACTTTTTGTGATAGAGCCACAAACCCATTTCTGACCCATGAGTGGAGACTGGGAATGGTGTGTATCATTTCTGGGGTCTGCCTTTAAGTTTTGACCCAAGGCTCTTAGGAGCACCCTCTTTCCTTCTGTACACCTCGGAATGACCCCCAGAGTTCAAGATAAGGCTGCCTCATTAGCCTAGATCTAGAGGGACTAAGGAGCAAAGTCTCTAGTTAATCACAATACCCATGAAACATGAAAGAGAAGGGAACCATGCTGTGCTTAAGCCAATGAAATCTGGGGGCTGTTTATTAACGCAGCTAATCTACTGCATTTCTGACTGATAATCATTTCTGACTGATAATATCTATGTTTGTTTCAAAACAACTTCTTAGTGATGTACTCTTTCTCTGGTGATAACATGGATGAACTAAACCTTTTAAAGTTTATTTTAAAAAGTGTTTATTTCTATTCCCTTATTTATTTATTTTTAAGTTTATTTATCTTATTTTGAGAGAGAGAAGGGCGAGGGGACAGAGAGAGGGAAAGAATCCCTGGCGGGTTCCATACTGTCAGCCTGGAGCCCTACATGGGGTTCAATCCCCCAACCCTGGGATCATGACCTGAGCAGAAATCAAGAGCCAGATGCTCAACCAAATGGGCCACCCAGGTGCCCCTATTCCACTTCTTTTTAAAAAATAATTTGAGATAGCTAGTAACTGTAAACTGTAAACAAATAAACAAACTGTAAACAAATGTTAAATGATTGTTGGAGGTCCCAAGAGGATGACCATTGGTTGACCAGCAAGCTGGACGCAGGCAATCAGAGACACCTCACCCTCTCCCTGTCCTTGGAATGTACATTCTGCCCATCATTCCCACAGAGAAAGCTGTTTCCAGGGACACAGCCTTGAGACAGTAATGTGTTATTAAGACCATCTGGACTGTGTACATGATTGAACTCCATTAAGGCCTTTGTAGAAACTCAAGATTTTCTGCTGATGGGTGTGGAGATCTACTCATCCTGCAGCGATACAAGACAAACCTCATAGGTAAGTTCCCTGGCTTATTAAACCTCCCACCTACCTGTCATTCTGGAGTGATCTGCCTCTTTCTTCAGTCTCTCCTTGTCGTCAGTGTATGAGGGCCAGTTTCAGATTTCACCTAAGAAATTCCCAAGGTTTTGAACCATCAGTGATCCTTTTTATATGGACAAAATTGATTTGAATTGTAGAGCTGTCTGAATGCCAGAGGCCTTCCCCCAGTTTGAATTTTAAGGAAATTAAAATATTTTTTATTTGGCCAAAAAGTACATTTTAAATAAAAACTTAAAGAAATACAAATGTATTTAGTATTTGTAGTCAGCCCAGTGTATCTGTTAGTGGTTGATTGTTAATGTGGTCTTAAAAACCTGCCAAAATCCAAAAGATGTGACGGTGCTAAGCCTAAACAACTGAATAATTCATCATCGAAAATTAAATAATTTTCTCTTTAAAAATTTAAAATGCATGCATTTGAAAGGCATAACTATGGCTATAATTTCAAATCTGTATTTTTAAAACAGGGAAGAAAGTAGAATAAAAATTTTATTGTTGGTGACCCTATAAGCTCTCAAATGGAGGTCTGAGCCTTTATTTTCATAGGTTATGCTGGGCATTTTTTAAAAGTAGATAACATTGTAACCTTTAAAAAGCCAGATTTTTAATTACCAGAATAAATCTTAGACCTTATTTCTTTACATTGCTTTATAATTTCTCAAGTCTCATAATCCATTTGAATTGGTGTAGAAGTCAGGTAAAGAAAATCACATCTGTTACTTATCTATTTACTTTCCCCAGCTTGATTGAAATATAATTGTCATACAAGACTGTATACATTTAAGGTGCAGAGCTGGTTGATTTGGTACACTTATATACTATAAAATGATTAACACTAGAGTGTAAGCTAATACCTCCATCCTCTCACATAATCACCATTTTTTAATTCATTTTTAAATTGCAGCCTCTACTTAACCTAGACTCCATATTGTCAAAATGAAATAATTGTAAATACCTTTTTTTGCCCTGAAGTTCAGCCAGATGGCATGCCCCAGGTGTGAAGTTTCAAGCATGATTCTATTCAAATGTCAAAGGTTCCAGAACAAACTCCGCATACCAGCCACACTGTCTTTGCTCCAGACCCGAATTCTCTAGGGGGAGCTTGGATTCCATCTAGCAAAGTTCATAAGCAACCCTCCATCAAACAGAAGTAGGGATCTCAATGAATCTCTTTCTGCTTTTCAAAAGAATGTGTGGTAAGTGTTTTTTTTTGTTTTTTTGTTTTGGTTTTTTGTTTTGTTTTGTTTTGTTTTGTTTTGTTTTGCCTACATCCAGGTTAGATAAAAGAGATGTTCTAGGGAATTAAGTGAGAGGCCCCTTCTCAGTCTTGGCAGGTTGAGGTCTGCAAGAGGGGAACTATTCCCAAGAAGAGTTTCAGCAAAATGGTGCTTAAATGCTGGAGGCCGTGAAAGTCAGAACTGAAGTTTCATGATTTCCACTGTGAAAAACACAGAGCTGGATTAATTTAAGATGAAGTATTGGTGGCAGTTAGATGGGGGGGCGGGGGGGGGGGCAATTTGTGGCAAGAGTCAGTCTTTTGAAGATAAGGATTTATTTGCTAATGATACTACTTTACATTGGTAGAGGTCTGTTAGATTTTCAAAAACATTTTGAGCAGATTGTTATTTTTTCTTCCCCAGAACACAGGAGTTTACTCTCACCATTTCACAGTATTTGTAAGTAGAAAGCAAGAAACAAACAAACGAACGAGTGCAAAGCACCTTGGTCTTTTAACCCAGAGGCTGGTGCCTGTCCCACTACATTTTGCTCATTAGCTCATTAGCTCATTTTGCTCATTAGACCACAATGTGGTCTATTGTGGGCATGTGGATACAATCCATTATAATAAAAGAGCATCATCATTAGCTAATCTTATATATATCAACAATTCAGACAGAAGTACAAGATACTTAGTACTTGTTTTAATTAGAGTCATTTTTTATCCTCATATCCATTTTTTTGTGTGAATATTTTATCTCCTCATATTGGATTTACTAGATATTATTTCTCTCTCTTTGCCTTACTAAGCTCAGGGCCTAGGGGTTAGGCTTTACTCCAGGTAAGAAAGCAGGGAAGCGTGTGATCTTCCTGATTCTTTGGGGGAAGATAGGAATGAGGGGTACTTTATCTCTAATAAACTTTTAGTCATTCATATTTTTTTCACTGTGCTGGGACACAGGCAATGGCAGTGATGTCCATTCCAGCAGGATAAAGCTGATGTGCTATTAACAAAGGCACTGTCCTTTTCTACCCTTTTAAAAAAATTATTTATTTATTTTGAGAGAGAGGGAAGGAGAGAGAGAGAGAGCAGGGGAAGGGCAGAGAGACAGAGAGAGAGAGAGAGAGAAGGAGAGAGAGAGAGGGAGAGAGGGAGAGAATCCCAAGCAGGCTCCGAGCCCAACTCGGGGCATGATCTCATGAACCCAGAGAGATTGTGACCTGAGCAAAAATCAAGAGTCAGACACTGAGCCACCCAGGCACCCCTGTTCTTTTTTACTCTTTTACTCAAAGTCTCTTTCCCTACATGGAATGAAAGAGAAAGAAAATCCTGCTTTGCTATAACCACCTTTCAATTTGCATCTTTCATCCTGTTCCTATGCCAAATCCATCTCTATTGGAAAAGGAAAAAAGAAAAGAAGAAAAGAAAAAAAAAGATATCTGTAAGTGGTTAAGACTTGTAGCACACAAAGCCAAAAAAAGTAGCATTGAAAGCTATGACTTCACACTAACATGTGCATCTAATGGCAAGGGGAAGATAGGTGATTCGATCAGATTTGATCAAACAGGTCATTTGAAAATCAAACTAAAATTGTCCTCTGTATCCAAAAGCCCCAGAGATTATCAGTTAGCAATCTCATCTCCTCCCATAAAGTAGAACATATTATAATATCTAATCTTTTGGTCAATATGTTTAATGTAACATATTAGGTATTTTAGGTTAAAACTTATTATGAGTAATCACCTTCTGGCTGCATAACTTGTATCAATCAGCAAAACAGCCCTCGAGTAGATTGAGTGGCTATAAAATCCAAATAAAATCTCCACACTTTGTCCAACAATATGAAAATCAGGTCTGTGAACAGTGTGAGGACAGCGTACATAAAGCCTCCAGGGACTTGGAATACAGTTGGAGCTCTAACAGTATTAGCATTTTAGTAATAAATGATATGCAGAGAAGGCTGGTTTCAAAAGATACGCTTAGGACTTCAGAGAACCGGTCCTGTGAGCGCCATTGGTATGATCTTCCTTTCAAATGCCACCCTAGCCTTTGATTGCCAACTTTGCTTTGACTCTGAACAGTATCAGTCTATAAAAGCCTAAAGGTTAGCTTTCCACTGGAGGAGTGTGTAAAGGAAGTGCAAGAGTGAAGCTGAAATCATAAAAAGAAAGCAGTGCAGCATGTCATGGGATTGCTGAAACTCTAAGGCACAAAATTAATCAGAGCCCATCCTTCTTCCCTTCCTAAAAGGCTGCGGGAATAGGAGACAAAGGAAAGGCTTCCCTTCCCTTCCCCCATTGCTTGCCCTTTAATAGGCCACTCTCAGAGTTCTTCAAATGCCAGACAGAAGGTTAAGGAGACCTCTAGTTAAAATGCAAAATAGCTCTTACCCCGGAGGTATTTTGTGGTGAAAAGATTGAAACCCAGCCACAAGGAAGTTAATCTTAAAACCCTTTCAACAGAAGGTAAGGAAGAATCCTTGATTTTTCCTCTCTTTGATAGGGAGTAGCATAATTTAACTATGGAATCCTAAACTGTGTAATTTATTTTCAGGATTTTTGAAAAATCCTGGTCTTTGCGGAGTCCATGGCATGAGGGAGGATCCAGCAAGAGCTGCTGGATGGTAATATCATATCTTCCATTCAGGTAAAAGAGTATAATGGCAATAATAATAAAACTTAGTATTTTAAAATATAGCCTTAAACCAATTTACCATATATTAGTACCATATGTATTTTCCGTCATCCTTAATTAAACCAAATAAGTCAATTTAATTTTAACTAACATTAAAACAACTCCTTGACTAATAATGAATGGAGTTCGTAATTATAAAAGAATAATAATAGCTTATATTTGCTTTGCATTTACTCATTTGTTATGTGTTAACTCCATGAGTTTTGCTCACCTGAATTCCCTTCATTCATATTAAGTGCCCTTCGGGGTTGGTCCATTACTATCTTTGTTCATAGATAAAAAGATTTAAGCAGAAAATTAAGGAGCTTGCCCAGAGACATACAACTCAAAGCTGGTAGGACGGTATGAATCCAGGCAGGTGACCCCAAGAGCCCAACCCGCTGACCACTACATTGGGGCATCTCTGGTACAATGAGTCCCTCCCATGGACTAGATGCCCAGAGGATATTTAGCCTCTTTCCCTTCTGAAGAACTCTGTGAGGGAAGCATTCCCACTAAATATGAGTTTGTAGATTGCATCCTTAAATGTAAATAACAAGCTAAAGAAGTTGCGTTCAAATTGATAGTTACATGCAGATCACATGATCTGTATTGTTCAAGATTATGTTTTTTTTAATAAGACAAAATTCCGTGTGTATTGAAAACAAGGGAACAGAGGTCAATTTTCATCTCAGATGTTTTGAAATACTTAGTAGGGCCTAGATAAGTAGTGAATATCCTTTGAGGCTAGTTACACCACCAAGTATACACAGCGGCCTGGAAAAACTACACCCTCACTCACTTTACACAAATATTTTGTTGAGCCAAGTAGGATAGAAAGAGCCATCAGATTCACCAGGGAAACTCACTAAATTTCAGATTTCTTGGTCTCTGCTCTCAGACTCTTGGGCACGGGGGAGCTGACATATTAACTTTTAACAAATATCCTACTCATGTTAGTGGAAAAAGTTTGTGATTCATAATAAATGCAAACATGAAATACACTGTACCTCAGCCCCAAACCTTCTCAAGTCCACCCATGGACTTTCCCCCTTTGGGATGGCCAATATGGCTCTGAGTCTCTTAGGAGCCTTCCAGCCTATAGGGGTCTAACTGGGATGTCATCACTGGAAACCGTAGTCAGAGAAGTGCCTGAGACGTGCCCAAGCTTGCATGGACAGGCCACAGAAGAATTGCAGCTAGCAACAGTGATGAAAAAGAAAACAAATATGTGGCGGTGTTACAAAAATTGTAAAATCACCGAGGAAATGTAAATGTTATCATTATGCCTGCTATTGTTATAGTAAGTATTATTTGGTAGAGGAAGGACATTTCCTCATTGTGTTTAGATGCAACAGGAATTTATATTTCCTCTTTGTGTGGCTCATTTCATACAGCAGTTTTGAGTCATAAAAAGGCGAAAGCAGTTTTCACGATGAAAATGTTAATAATGGGGAGAAGTGTGTACATTATAACTGGAGATGGTTTCAGGACTCCTGCCACACCTGAGTGCTGTCTAACTTACAAAGTCCCACTCTGACAACCCTGCTCGGGAGACTCCTGCAAGCTGTCCCCTGCTCCATCAAGGCCACTGCGTAGTGTGGGGAGTGGGGACATGTTGTACCTCCGGGAAGTGCATTCTAGTGCGTGAAAAGAACAGGGGATCTTAGCAGAGCTACCTAAGCACAAAGCCCAAGTTCCTGAGGTCTGGCATCAGTGCATGGCATATGGATGGACCATGCCTTTCCTGAGGCCACTCATTTCCTTCCAGGCTCCCATGAATGTAAACTCCCATTTCCTTTCTTTTTTCTTTTTTCTTTTCTTTTTTTTTTTTTAAGTAGGCTTCTCGTCCAGTGCAGGGCCCCAAATAGGGCTTGAACCCATGACCCTGAGATCAAGAACTGTGCTGAGATGGAGTCCAACGCTCAACCAACTGAGCCACCCAGGCGCCCCATGAACTCCCATTTCTTAATGTTTCTGGTCATGCTCTCTGTTCCTTGAAGTCAGAAGGGCCAGCAGTGTTTATTTTCTAAAATGGGAATGATTATTTTGGAGACATGAGTCTTGGATAGAGAAAAGAGATGCACTGCTTCTCCTTGTATGGAAAGGTGGGTGTGGAAAAGGCACACAGGGCAGATTAAATGAACTAAGTGCCCTCATTCTTTCCTCCTTCTGACATCACAGTTTCTTCTCCTGTCACTAAAGAGGTGGAGACCAGTGTCACTCCTCTTGATTCTGGGCTGGCCTTCTGAGTTGTTTGCACTTCGTCCCTTGACATGAGAACTTGTCATGGCTAGCCCGCAGAAGGGTGACAAAGCATGAGGGGCAGATTGAGTCACCCAACAGCCAGCCAGCCGTCCTTTGCACAAAACCAGCCAAGATAAGCAGAACCACTTGGTCTCATTGCAGCGGACGGACACCATGCTCCTTAGTAACAAACCGCCATTGTTTAAGCTAGCGATGTTTTGTATTGTTGGTTCTCTACCATGACTGTGTCAATAAATAACTGATACAGCATAAAATGGATGCGGATGAAGACAACGGTGAAAATATTTGCCTGTTTGGGGTGAAGTAGAGGATGGTGTAGATTTATACTTAAAAATTAATTGCTTTACTCCTCTAGTATGAAGATACACAATTAGTGAGTTTAACAACATCAGTTAAAGTAGATTACATCTAATTTTAATTTAGTGTTCCTGGAGCTTCAAATCTTAGAGTCTTTTTAAAAAGAGATTACATATTATCTGTTAATTACATCTGTTGGGATTTATCACTTGCTTAGGTTCTCTGCCTCAGTATCAACAAAACATTTTTACTAGGAACTTTTTATTCATTTTCTTAGTCACTTGAAAAGAACCTCTTGGTGTCCATTTTTTCACTTTCATTAAAATCTACCACCCCCATTTTTTCCATATGTTATGTCACTCGGAATCCATGCAGAAAAAAATGGCACACACAAATTAGGATACTTGGGATACTTTGAAGACAGTTGAACAAATGCACCATCTACATAGGTCTGGGTGAGCTAACCCACAAGGTCATACACAGAATGTAGTACTGGATGGAAATAGCAGGGCTGATGATACTCAAGGTAGAAAGAGTAAGGTGATTGGTTTCTGCAACCTGAAAGGAGAGAGCCCTTTACAGAACCTGCAGGCGTAGAGTTGTGAGGATAAAAATCCCAAGCTTACTCCTCTTTTCTAATCTATGTCTTGGGATCTCTTTTGTCCAAAGCCAATTTGTGGACAAAGTGGTCCATTGAGGCAGTTGATGTAGGGAGGCTTCAGAAACCAAAGAGAAGGTTGGAGATTAATCTGGAAAAGCCAATGTGAGCATGACGGCACATATGCCTCTCATATTTTACCAATGATCCTCCTTTCTAAATAACAAAGGAGGGCTTCCTGGCAACCTTGGATACTAGATGTACTGGGTTTTGAATCATCACTTCCCAGGAGTCAGATTATTAACATTATGCATTGAAAAACTTATATTATGCCTTTTGTTGTCAAAACACCTCCTATCTCCCTAAGAATCAGTCTCAGGCACAACACCTGCTCCCTGACCTATGTAACCTGCCAGCAATAGAGACAAATGCTGAAAACTTGCCATCACATACCAGCCACTTGGCAGTAAATTGATTACACTATGTTGTTATGCTTCTTCTACCCTGGAATCAACAGTCACTAATCTCTACTAGAATCAACACGTTTCCAGCTATCAGTTTGTCTTGTTGGCTGGCACCACTATTGAAGGGCTTAAAAGGAGTGATTCATTGGGACAGTATCATGGGTAACATTACCTTAAACCAAGGGGCTCACTAAATTTCAAAGGAGATGGGCAATGGGCACAGGGTGGTAGAATCTACTGGTCTTACTACACCATCCAAAAGCTACTGGAAATACACTCCCTTTTTGAAGGCATTGCTGAGGTGAAATGTTGGAGGAGATACCTACATGGTGGGTTGCCATCTTCCAAGATGCAGTACGAGTCTGACATCAAAAACTAGTATTTCAAGCTGTGCCTAGTAAAGATTGAATACATGGGCCTGCACACCAAGGTGTAGAAATAGGAGTGGCACAACTTCCCATCACTCCCAGTGAGCCACTTGGGAAATTTCAACCTCCTGTCTTCAAAATTAAGTTACTTACCAGGTGACTGTGAAGTGAGGAAAGGGATATACTCCCTCAATTTTTGAGGATCACTTGAAATTGACTTTATACTGATTCTGTTCCTAAAATATCCAGAATGGTCAGTCAGTTGGGTTAGGGGTACAGAAGGCCAAGTAAATAATGGACTTTTTTTGAGATTCCCCTCACAGTGGATACGTTTGGTTCCTGAACACTTCTAATAGTTATTTTTCCAGTTTCTGAATGCATAGTTTGGTATAAACACACTCAACAAAAAGCAGACACCTCATACTGGTTCTCTGATAGGTGGAGTCAGAGCTATTATAGTAGAACCCGTTTAATGGAAAATGCTAGATATATCTCTACCTAGAAAACTAATTAACCAAAAGCAATACTGCTTTCCTAGAGGGTCTGCAGAAATTGTCACTTTTAAGGACCTGAAGGATGCAGGGAGAGTGATTTCTGCCACATTCTTATTCTAATAACCTGCCTGGTCTATGCCAAAAATACATGACCTTAGAGAATGACAATGGGTTGTCATCAACTTTATCATGCAGCAACTCCAATTGCAAATGGTGCTTCAGATGTGTCTTCTTTACTAGAGCAAATCAACATAGTTTTTGTTACCTAGTATGCAATTATTGATCTGGAGAACTTCTTCTTCTGTTTTTTTTCTCTATACCTTTTAGAAAGACCACCAAGAGTGGGCTTTCAGTATTCTGGCTGTTCACTGATCTACCTTGTAGGTATTCCAACTTCCAGCCTTCTGTCATTATCTAGTCTTCAAGGACCCCTATTGTCTCCCTGTTCCATAAACTATCATGCTAATCCACTCTATTGATAATATCTTGCAATTGGACCTGATTATCAGGAAGAAGTTATTTTAGCAGCTAGATATAGCAATCCCACATATGCATATTTTAACACTTTTAGAAGAGATACATCTTCCAGAGGACACGAAACAAATCCCTTGAAAATTCAGAGTCCTGCCACCTTAGTTAAATTTTGAAAGTTCCAGTGGTTCAGGTATGTTGAACAAGCCATTGAATCTGATCAAGATGCAACATGAAAGATAAGCCATTATATCTGGTCTGTCCTAAAAGCAAGAAAGAGGTACATTACATAATAGGGCGCTGTAAGTTATAGGGGGCATATTCCTCCTTCTTGTGTGCTGCTTTGACCCATTTATAAACAACGCAAAACACTGACAATTATATGCGAGTTCCTGTGCAAGGGAAGAATCTACAGTGGGCCCAACCTGTCAAGCAAGTTGCTTTGCCATTTGAAATACTTGTGCCAGACAAGGATGTTTTACGGAGACTTTGGGACCTTCAGGATTTTAGAGAAAATTTATACTATTTTTTTTTCTTTTGCAGATAATATTCTCCTTTGAAGAAGAGCTTCTGGGTTGCTTTGTGCCGTATTCTGCCAACACAGAATAGTTCTGTGCAGAATGCCTAGCCTTGACCCAGAGCTATAAGCATCTCTGTGCTGGAAGCCAAGCTATCCCAGCCTGAGTGGCAGGGCCCGGGCTGTGGACGGATTGTGACTGCAGGGCCGCCACCGACAGTGAAGCTTCTTGTACTCCCGCTCTTAGGTAATTTGGCCTTAAAACTACCTGGGGTATTGTCTGTCTGTCGGGGAATTGCCCTCGGCAGGCCCCCTGGGAAAAGAACCGTTAGGGAAGAAAATAAGGTTCCGCAAGAAATTGTGCGGCCTTACGTTTAGCCCTTGCCATTCCCTATGGAGACTCCTCTACTTACAGGAAGGATAGCCTCACACCTTTGCCAGCAAAGAGGGCCTGTAGAGGAGAGACGTATGGATTTTGAAAGCCTCACTCCGGCAACTAAGGAGTGTACCTCTGGGCACAGGTGACTTCAACCCCTAGGCCCACCTGGCCCCCCGGAGGCATTCCAGATGATGACTGAACCTAGTCAGTTAAGCTACAGAATGGTCCATTAATTCCTAGGTGCACTGTCTCTCTGAGAATGTGTGAGGCATGGGTTTCCAAGGCTTTTTCGGCCCCTTCCTGGCACCTCGGACCGAGGCAGACACATTGTTCTTCTGGCGTCATGTGGTTAGAAGGTCATGGCCCTGTAACTGTTCCACTTGAGGTGTTGAGAAATGGAGGGCCTTTCGCTAGAACAGCAAAGCAAATGCTTTATAGACTAATAATTATAGATAAGCGCAGATGCATAATGGAATAATGTAAGAAATTAATCTATAATCAAAGGGTATGCGGGAAAGTTAGGAGGAAATCACCATGTTATTTCTTAAAGGTTGTTTACACATAGGAACATTGTCAAAATCAGGTAATGTTAGAAAAACATAGATGACGTATGCCGCAAGGAAACCACTAGCATAAATAATGCCACGTTTGCTACAATAAATCGGCCAGTTCAACCCACTGCAGTTGTCTGTGTCCATTTTTATTTTAGTTTTAGTTTTTTATTTTAGTTTCTTATTTTCTAGTTTTTTATTTGAGTTTTGTTTTATTTTCACCGATGCCGTTCTTCCTTCGGGAACCCCTGCTTGCTGGAGCTGGTCTCCAGCATCTCTGTGCACCTCTTCTGCTGGGGTTTTCCAGAGATCGTATACAGCATCTTTATCCATGCCTGATGGATGCATCCGGCAGCATTGGATCCATGCGGTTACATAGACTAGGTCGTGTGGCAGCTGGTACCCCAACTGGTTCCTGTTGCAAAGCCCTTTCCATGTCTTTCTTTTGTTTTTTTAACGTTTATTTATTTTTGAGACAGAGAGAGACAGATCATGAATGGGGGAGGGGCAGAGAGAGAGGGAGACACAGAATCGGAAGCAGGCTCCAGGCTCTGAGCCATCAGCCCAGAGCCCGACGCGGGGCTTGAACTCACGGACCGTGAGATCGTGACCTGAGCTGAAGTCGGACGCTTAACCGACTGAGCCACCCAGGCGCCCCTCCATGTCTTTCTTGAAAGGCTCATCCTTCTGTGTCCTTTACTAAAAGGGTTGGAGCAGTATTCCTAAATTCTTCCAATGATGGAGATTTGGGTGTGCGGTCCTCGAAGGACCATGATATTCCATTTCAGTGGAGGACATCAACCATCTGCTTCTCAGCTCGTGATCATTTTTTTAATTATAAAGTGAAGAGATGCCATATTTTGCTGTTTGTTTATTATGCCCCTGGGAACATCATGATATATATTTCAATGTAGCCTGAGGTTGTGTGCTATGGTTTTATTTACTTTCTTGCTCAATTTTTTTGACATAAAATTGCTTTTTTACTTAGTTTTCTATGTACCTATTCTATTTATTTTATATAAAATTTACCATATGCCTATTTGTGTTTTTTTTTTTTTCTCACATATATTCAAACATAGTACCTAATCTATTGAAGCCATTTTTCCCTTTGGAGATGTACTCCTTGGCACAAGCTTCTCTCCTGATTCCATCTAGACTGGCTTCTCTTTTGAAATGTAAAGTTATTATCCTGAAACCCTTCTTTGCCACTTTGGTTTGTTAAATCCCTCGTTTGATAGATTATCAGTCTCCCATTGTTTTGACTTGTCCCTCTTCATCTGATGTGTAATATGACACGCATAGCATGTAAATATTTTGCATGTTTGATTGATGTAGTCTATCAGTTTTCTCAATTTTTGAAACAACAATTTCTAGAAAAGGCCTGGGGAGTCTGATATATCTATTAGGGAATTTTCTATCAGTTTCTCTGTCTTCAGACACAGAGCTCATCTACACTTTGCTTGGAACTGAATGCTTCCAAAAGGCAAATCAGCTTCTTTTACTCCAGTTCTGGCCTCTGGATGTGCTTCGGGTTTCTTATCTCTGAAAAGTTTACCACTTTATCAGCTTGCTGCCTTTCAAATACTTGCTGAAAGCTTTTGTTCACTAGTGCTTTTGCTCCCATTCTTTCTGTTTCTGAGGATTTATGTATCGTAACTTTTTGACTATCATTTTAGAAGACTTTTGACAGCAAGAAGATAAGTAGGTATGGGATATCTGCTATGTATAACTAGAATTTTTATAGATTTTCTTCTAAACTTCACACAATTATCAAGGTATACATTTTCCCATCTCTAAAGAGGTGTGCTTCACACAAAATCGTAATGATGAATAATGAGCCCAAGCTCACAGAATGTTCATGGTGAAAGAGATCTTACAGATTTCTGGTACAATCCTCTCATTTTTCAAAAGGCAAACAGGCCAATTTCATGTGAGTAATTAATACCAAACTGGGAGAAAAACACATATATTCTGACCTGTTCTTTCTTTCTTTCTTTTTAAACTTTTTAATGTTTATTTATATTTTAGAGAGAGAGAGTGTGTGTGTGTGTGAGCGGTAGAGTGGCAGAGAGAGAGGGAGACACAGAATCCGAAGCAGGCTCCAGGCTCCGAGCGGTCAGCACAGAGCCCGAAGTGGGGCTCGAACCCACAAACTGTGAGATCATGACCTGAACTGAAGTCGGATGCTTAACCGACTGAGCCACCCAGGCACCCCTGACCTGTTCTTTCTAATCTTTATACTTTCTTACTCTGATCAAACATTTTTTGGGACCAGCTATTACACTATGTGCCAAGGATAAGAGTTTGGATAAGAAATTATATGTGTGTTGGGGGAGAGCTGTCTATTGGGCTGTAAGTCAGTGGTGAAGAGGGACATTTGAAATTTCTCAAAGCATATTAAATATTATAACTTTGTATTTGCAAAACGTAAAAGTGATAGTTTTAGGGGTGCCTGCGTGGCTCAGTCGGTTAAGTATCCGACTTCAGTTCAGGTCATGATCTCACAGTTTGTGGGTTCGAGCCCCACTTTGGGCTCTGTGCTGACAGCTGGGAGCCTGGAGCCTGCTTCAGATTCTGTGTCTCCCTCTCTCTCTGCCCCTGCCCCATTCATGCTCTGTGTGTGTGTCTCTCTCTCTCAAAAAAGGAATACACAATAAAAAATAAACTAAAAAAATGATAGTTTTCATAATACAAACAATGGAAAGTAAAGCTAGACAGAAATATTTTTTTCTGGCTGGGAGACACAATGTAATGATTTGTAAATGCAATCTTCATTAGAGTTATCAGAATATCCAGGCGTTGCTGGAGGAGGGCTGAGATGTCTATTTATCACAAAGAAGGTAGATAGAAATGTTGAGAAACAGCGCGATATACAATGTTTAGGTTTTTAAAAATCACTCTTCTGTTCCTCTCTTTAAATAGCTTGTGCTGACACGTAATCATTTTGGCTAGGCAAAGAGTTCTTGGTCTGAAATAAATTTGGTTTTCCAGCGCCTAATATACCCTTGAGTGTCCTACACTGTTTTCTCTCAAGCGTTCGACAATGTGATGCCAGGTTCTTGACACAGGATGCTCATTACTAATCACAGATTGTTTTCATTTCTATTTAACTTCAGAACAACTTCCCGACACAGTTACCTTGCATTTCAGCAAATTGGTGCGTTTTGTTTTCATTCTCTTTGGAAGTTGTGTTGCTTCCACTGAATTAGTGTTCTCTGTGAGCCGCAGAAATGGGAAGAACGTCTAAAAGTGTCTTCATAAGTAAAGTCCCTTTTTACACCCACTTCCTGAACCCTCAGTGCGATGGGCCCTGCTCTTTTCTCTTGGCTTTTAACGGCTCCTTTAAGTACCATTGAATATTCCCCAGAGAGAAGTCTCTCAGGCTCTTGTGATCCAATTATATATAGGTATATACTCATGTGCAATGTCAGGTGAAGTACTATGGGAACTTTGTATTAAATTTAGGGTCCAGAATATAATCTTTGCTAAAGAGTAAGCAAAGAAGGTGATACAGATAGAAGTATTTTTTTTTTTATTATGATTGGACACAGACTAAATGTTTACTTGTATTATTTGTATTGGAAAATAGTTAGAAAATGCTAATTCAGCAGGCGTTAAAATGATTTGTGCTTTTATTTGTGATTTCTATACTGAGGTTTAAACAATTCAGAATGTCTTATGTCGCAGTAAATCAATTATACCTATCTATATCTGTATAAAATTTACTTATATATATAATTTGCTTTGACAACACACTTTATGCTATTTTTCAAATGGTATAACATTTGAAATTTTAAGTTTTAAGCTGTTACATGATACTTTTGATAAAGTTAACTAGGTCAAAGAGGTACCTAAACTCTGTTATATACATCAATAAGGACATATTCAAATTAACTGATTTTTTTAAAGTTTATTTCTTTATTTTGAGAAGGAGGGAGGCAGAGAGAGAGAATCCCAAGCAGGCTCTGCATTGGCAGCTCAGAACCCGATGTGGGGCTCAGAGTGGGGTTCAAACTCATGAACTATGAGATCATGACCTAAGCAGAAATCAAGAGTCCACGCTTAACCACTGAGCCACCCAGGCCCCCAAATTAACTAATATCTGAGATAGCTTTTGGTACATAGCTTTATTTACAAATTGGGTAGAGCTTATAATCCAAAAAATTGAGAGAATACTAGGAACAATGGGGAATTGTTTAGAACTAAACCCAAACTCCCATTTTAATGACTCTTGTGGAACATTTATTGTGGTTTATAATTCTTGTACCTATGTGAGACCTCTTTTCCTGTTTTCAAAGTCAGGTGAGGCATGATTTGGAGCATATCTCTATAAAGATTGATTTTCATAATTTATTAAAATTTGATTTTAGGAGGTCGGCCTAAAAATGAATGCGGCCTAGAAGTCCAAATGTTCCATCTGGATTTGTCTGAAAAATGATATTGTTGATTATAATGCAAAAATTCTCGAAACATATATATGTGGTGAAGAAATGAACAACACATATTCATTTTTATCTTTCAGCGCAATGCCATGCTATTAAATGAAAATGCAGTACTAAGTAGCTTTGAAACTACCCTCTGAGTAACCTGATTTATTTTTTGGAGTCTCTACTTTAAAGAAACATTAGAAAAGAGTGAAATTAATTTTGAAATAAAATATGGTACAGTAATACTCTCCATGCTCTTAGGTCAAAACGTCTGCATCTTGGGAGACCAAAACAGGGAAGTGACATTCATCCTGGCATTTTGTAATATCAGAGCCTGCCAGAAACACCACCAGGGGTGCCTCTGCTAACACCATTTTGGTGGGTCTGGCTGGTGGTGACTCCCTAATAAACATGTCAGGGTGATTAATGAACTCATTATTTTATCAAGATCAGGTTTTTTGGTCTAAGTAGCTGTGGATGATCAAAGTGGTAATTTAAAGTTTTTTATTATATGATGGATAATTCCCATAAATTTTCAGTGATATCTGGAATTTTAACAATAGCACAAACTTTTGAAAACAACTTATTTTTTAAACCAAATATCCTCAATATTATCTTTATAAAATAAAAAAAAAAACTTTTTTTATTATTTTTAATGTTTATTTATTTGAGAGAGAGAGAGAGAGAGAGAGAGAGAGAGAGAGAGAGAGAGCGCACAAGCAGGGGAGGGGCAGAGAAAGCAGGAGACACAGAATCCAAAGCAGGCTCCAGGCTCTGAGCTATCAGTGCAGAGTCCAATGTGGGGCTCAAACTCACAAACAGTGAGATCATGACCTGAGCTTAAGTCAGATGCTTAACCGACTGAGCCACCCAGGCGCCCTCCTCCCACCAAAAAAAAATTCTTTAAGATTTGTAAAAGCTTTGAAGAAATACTTCTGTCCCATTTCCATTCTATGGGTGATTTAGAAACAAAGTAAACATGAGGACTGGGGAAACTTATACGATTAATTTAGACAGAGCTTATCGTTGTCTGTAAATGCGATCTGTTGGCCGCGGAGCCGTTTGCTGTGTCTCACCATCAGCAGGACCCTCGCTACTCCTTACTTCTCAATCCTGAGGACAAAACTCCAGGAGAATGACTGCCTTGTTCGTTGATTTCCTGATAGTGTCTCCCAATGGAAAGTGACAGCAGAAGAAAGGCAGTGGGGGCAGGAAGACATGTTGCCTAGCTTCCGGACAGTGCCACTGGCTTTGTCACAGGCAGAGCCACCACATGGCCACCTGCAGAAGTGCCAACAAAAGTGGCTGTAGCTTCTCAGTCTGAAAGATCCAGCTCATTTGAAAACCCAATGGATTCAAACCTTTAAAAAAAGCGGCCAGGTACCTCGTTCCTTGCAGTCATTGATATTTGTCTCTGTCAGGGATCATTAAAAAAAAAAAAAAAAAAAAAAAGCAGTCCTTAAAAATAATAATCAAACATCAGGGGTGCCTGGGTGGCTCAGTCGGTTAAGCCTCTAACTCTTGGTTTCAGCTCAGGTCTTGATCTCACAGTTTGTGAGTTCCAGTCTTGCATTGGCTCTTCACTGATAGCTCTGAGCCTACTCGGTTGGGATCCTTTCCCTCTCTCTCTGCCCTTCCCCTTGCTTGCTCTCTCTCTCCTTCTCTCTCTCTCTCTCAAAATAAAGAAACTTAAAAAAGTTAAAAAATATAATCAAATATCAAAACCCACAACAAGACCGATTCCTTTTTAATTTACATATTTCCTATAAGGATGGGGAAAATTGGTTAAAATAAAGGATTGTTGTCAGTGGACTATTTTTTACAATATTAAATTAGCTTTAGCCCCCCCTTGAGCATATAGCCTGGTATCTCTCCACCTGCCCCTTATTTTCTGCTTTCAATGGGAAAATTACAGGGGCGTCTGGGTGGCTCAGTCAGTTACGCATCTGACTTCGGCTCAGGTCACAATCTCACAGCTGTAAGTTCAAGCCCTGCATTGGGCCATGTGCTGACAACTCGGAGCCTGAAGGCTGTTTCAGATTCTGTGTCTCCCTCTCTCTCTCTCCCCCTCCCCTGCTCATGCTCTGTTTCTCTCTCTCTAAAAAATAAACAAACATTAAAAAAAAAAAAGAACGGGAAAATTACAGGAACTCTATGCATATGGAACAGAGTGAGATCAGTGGCAATCCAGTCCTCCTTCCTATCATGAGATGGGTGGAATTTAAACCATCCTAGAACTAATGTTTCCATAATACTCTATAGGTTGTCAATTGAAGGATTTTAAAGTGAAAGTTTCTAAAACATTTTAAGCACACAGAGTGAACTGAAATACTAAACTTCTCAGAAGGTAAGGGTAGGCAAAGTTCTAGAATTTTTAAGACTAAATGCAATGTAAGTAAAAAGAAAAAAGAAAAAAAACAAAAAAAAGAAAGAAAAGAAAAGCTAAAATCTGTATTAGCTCCCTATTGCTACTCTGATAAAGTGCTACAAACGTAGAGGCTTAAAATAATACAAATTTATTATCTTAAAGTTCTTTTTATTTATTTATTTATTTTTTTTTAATTTTTTAAAAATGTTTATTTATTTTTGAGACAGAGAGAGACAGAGCATGAACAGGGGAAGGGCAGAGAGGGAGACACAGAATCTGAAACAGGCTCCAGGCTCTGAGCTGTCAGCACAGAGCCCGACGTGGGGCTCGAACTCACGGACCGTGAGATCATGACCTGAGCCGAAGTCGGATGCTTAACCGACCAAGCCACCCAGGCGTCCCCTTAAAGTTCTTTTTAAAAAAAGTTTTATTTATTTTGAGAGAGAGAGAGAGCACATGTGAGTGGAAAGAGAGAGTCCCAAGCAGGCTCTGTGCTGTCAGCACAGAGCCAGGTACAGGGCTTGAACTCACCAACCATGAGATCTCACCAGAGCTGAAATCAAGAGTTGGATGCTTAACTGACTGAGCCACCCAGGCGCCCCTATTTTCTTAAAGTTCTATAGGTCAGAAGTCAAACTTAGTTTCACTAGGCTAAACTTGAGGTGTTGGCAGTTTTTCCTGGGTGCTTTGAGGGTAAGAAAAACTTGAGTTTTTCCTGGGTGCGTTAGGAGGGTAAGAGATTTTCTGGCCTTTTCTGGCCTTTTGAGGCCACATGCCTTCCTTGGCTGGTGGCCTCTCCCTCCATCTTCAAAACAAGTAGCGGGACATATTCTCTTTTCTCTGACCTCCTCCTTCCCTCTTATAAGCATTGTTGGGGTGACATTGGCCACCAGATAGTCCAGGATGATTTCCCATCTCAGGATACTTGCTTACTCGCATCTTCAATTTCCCTTTTGCCACATAAAGTAACATCCTCATAGGATCCAGGAATTAGAATGTGGAAATAGTAAGGTTTTTTTGTTATGTTTTCTCGAGCATAATATGTTAACCGAATATTAAACCAAATAATAATAAAAACATTTAAAAAATATTAAATTTTCAGGTCCTTGGTAGCAACTGATTTTTCACTTTTGCTTAAACTTTTCCATATTTTATGTTTTTATATGTTATGCATGATATATTGGTTAGTAATATGTGATTTTTAAGGGAATTTATGTGTATAATGGGCCCATTCTTGTGGCATGATCACTCAGTTACTCAATTACACCTAGGGGAAATTCCATCCGTAGATCAACACAGTTGCAACCCTAGAAATTCATCAGATGGCACCACCTCTTGGATTATAAGCAGAACAAAACAAAACAAAACAAAACACTCTCTTCATTTTAGCTTCATATATTCACTTAGTCAGGGTGACCTAACGTATACTGTGGTAGCAAACATCACAATGATCTGTATAAACACAGTATATAATAAATACATTTATTCCTTGCTCATATCAAGTTCATTACTGGCCAAGAGAGTTGATCTAGAGCTGTAATCTACTGCTTTTGCACAGTGGCACCTTCATTCCAGTATTTGCTTCCTTTGACGTTAGAGACTGAATGTTTGCGTCCCCCCCACACACACCCCGAATTTCAAATGTGGAAGCCCTAAAACCCCAGTGTGGATTTGGAAGTAGGGGCTTCGGGAGGTGGTTAGGTTTAGATGAGGTCATGAGGGACAGACCCCCCGATGGGATTAGTGCCCCTGTAAGAAGAGGAGGGGAGACCAGAGCTGCCTTTCTCTGCCATTTGAGAACACAGCAAGAAGGTGACTGTCATCACGCCAGGAAGAACATCCTTGCCAAGAATACGATCATGCTGGCCCTCTTATCTTGGACTTTCCAGCTTCTAAAACCATGAGAAATGTTTGTTTGTTTGAAACACCCTGTCTGTGGTATTCTGTTATAGTAGCCCAAGCTGGCCAAGGCGCCTGGTCACTGGAGCAGTGAAAAAGAACACAGGGGATTGTATCCTGGTACCTCCCTTCTGTTCCTTTTCCTATCAGTAGACCCAGCCAAATGGGCATTCTTTGCTGAAGGTGGGCAAGGGAGTGAAATACTCTATGCTGAGAATTCAAGGAAAACAAATACAGGGAGCACTGCTCATGTTGCCATATTTTCTCAGATCAAAAAGGTCAAAGCCAGCATCACAGTAACAACCTTCCATAGCTTTCCAGGGCTATGAAAATGGAAAATCCTGTCAAAAGGTCACTGGTGAGAATGAAAATAGCTTGTATAGAAAAGATAATGCCTGTATTAGTTTCCTGTGGCTGCCCTAACAAATGACCACAAACTTGGTGGCTTAACACAGCAGAAACTCATTCTCTCAGAGTTCCAGAGACCAGAAGTCTGAAATCAAGGTATCGGAAGGCTCACATTTCCTCCAAAGGCTCTGGGGTGAATTTTTCCCTGTCCCTCTTAGGTCTGGTAGTTCCAATGTTCTTTGGCTTGTGGCTGCATAACTCTGCCTCTGTCTTCACAGGGACTTTTTCTCTGTGTGTTTCTCTTCTCTCTTCTCTTACTAGGACACTGGCTATTGTAATAAGGACCTACTCAGATATTCTGAAATGATCTTATCTGGAGATTTTTAATTTAATCTAATTGTACCTACAAAGACCCTTTTCCACAATAAGGTCACATTCATAGGTTTTGGGTGGACATATATATTTTTTGGCAGCGGGGGTGGTAACATCATTTAATTCACTATAGTTACAAAACCAAGGGCTTTTAAAACAATGTTACAGGAACATTGGTCATCAATAGGTCAAGCCATGGTCATCAGTTACCATTATTTCATATACTGAACAGATGTATTAGATTTCCAGCCCCTGTTTTATAGGAGAATTACATAACAAATTTCCCCTTCCTCAGTTATACATGTACAAATATGTGATTACTGGGCTCCCAGAGATGAGACACTGCCATCAGTCATCTCTTTGTACCAGAGACTGTCCAGACATAAACCTCTGAGAGTCCAAACTGAGAAAAAAGTTGAAAGTATTAGCACTATTTTAAGAAACCTTTTTGAACTCCATTCATAAGGCACCAGGCAAGGTACTCAGGACATAGTAAAAAATGAGAATCTTTCTCTTCCACGTCTACTTAAAAAAATTGTTAGAGACATGACTTTGTTATGTAACTATGTTTAAAAAAATAAAGGAAAAAAACCAGTGATATTCAAAATAAAACAAGAGAGGGTCCGTCATTTATTTCCTGTTTTTGAAAAAGGACCAAATATAATTTATCCTGAGAACTCTAAGAGATTTGAGAAAATTATTAGAAAATATTTACTTTATTCTAAATATAGAAGAAAACTGTTTATACTAGTGACAGCAAAATTACTAAAGACTTTGAACTTGTTACATTTTTTTTCATTTCAGACTAGCAAACACTCTTTTTTTTCTCTCTTAATGAATAAATTAACTTCACAAGTTGGAGAAGTAAAAGTGACATTCCTAATTAGTCTGCCAGGTTTCTATCCCCAAACTAGGCTTATAGGTTAGGTAAATTTGAAACAAATGTATTTATATCACAATATGATTCCATCAACAAATTACCAAGAAATGAAATGTATAGTGCTGATGAAATATCTGAAAAATGTGTGAATCATCCAAAGAAGTCTTATTTTGCCTTCTAGATATTGGTCATAATAGTCTTTTTTTAAAAAAAAATCTTAATTACCATTCAGATCTCTCCATTCTCACTTGTGAAAAGGTAAAGGTAAATACCAAGAAAAATATGTAAGTCACAGGACTATGTATTGTCCTGTGAAAGGCTAAGGAACATTTTAGCCAATCTTAGGGTCTCCAATTGACAGGAACTACCCTGCGGTTTCCTAAGGACATGGGGTTCTTAGGGTTCTGGGCTCATGAAGATTTTACTTTAGACTTTTCCTACTAATTCAGTAGAGCAGATAACAACTGGCTTTACCTTTAGCCCCACACTCTGTGACTTGGCTACTTCCGGACTTCCAGCACCTACTTCTTTTTGTCTGAAGACTATCTGTGGCTGTGGAAGAACCCTTTGGCATGCACGCATCTGGCTGGATGTGTTATAGGCATAGCCCTTAAGCAATGATGAACAGGAGATAGTGTGTGACTATCCTGGCTCTTTCACTCTCCCGATGGGATGGCCCTGTCTCCCATGTTTCCTCAGTGGGATTAAGCTCTGGTGAACCACAGTAGGAGCTGGCTTTAAACCATCTACTTTATTGGCTTTCTCCTTCTTTGTCTGATTTTGCTTGTTTCCTTTTTAGTGTTTTCTTTACCTTCCAAATAACTGACATGCTCTCAAAACCTTATTTTAGGGACTACTTTTGGAGAATCCAAAAAGAGCCATGAAGGGAACCCCGACTCTTCTCTAAGAACAGAGGCCCAATTTTGCCTGGAATTTTAAATCATGGGGTTTGACAGGTAACTCAGGTTGGAGTGCTGGGGACATTATTTAAATTAATAATAGGATTTTCTCTCTGGATTGAAAATTTGGTCTGAGAATCAGACACTTAGAATTTTAGAGCTGCAAGGTGTAGTCAAATCTTTTTATTGTACGCTCATGGAAATTGTTTTCTAGGGAAGCCAGGGGTATAAAATAGCGACAAGTCAGCATAAGAACTGAGAAGAATTAACTTAAAACATATAATTTGGTGTATATGGTAGCACTCTCTTTTTTTTTTTTTTTTTTAATTTATTTTGAGAGACAAAGAAAGAGAGCACACTAGCAGGGGAGGGGCAGAGAGTGGGAGAGAGATAATCCCAACCAGGCTCCATACTGCTAGCATGGAGCCCGATGTGGGCTTGAATTCATGAACCCTGTGAGATCACGACCTAAGCCAAAATCAAGAGTCAGTGCTGAACTGACTGAGCCACGCAGGTGCCCCTATAATAGCATTTTTAATAGATACTATTCATATAGCTTTCTCCCCAGTTTTGTTTCCAGTACCTTTAAGGGTGTATGTGTGTATGTGTCTGTGTGCAAACTGTCAATATTTAAAGGTTGGACCTCACAGGCCAAATAATTAAAGTATTCAACCAAATTTTCCCCAGATACCCACGTCTAACAACTATATTTGAAAGTTCATCAGATGTCCACGTTTAACATTTCAGCGCAACAGGCTGACCCAATCATCTGACCAAGCCCCACGTCCTGTTATGTTTCTCGTTGCTCTCTGCTTAGTATCTGTCCCCACTGCCGTTGCCTAGGTAAGGCCATGGTTAAGCCTCTAATAAGTCTTCTTGCTCTCCATCTCACCTCTCTAAACGATGCTGCACACAGCAGCCAGGGGTCAAATTTCAAGGGGTCAAATTCATGATATTTAGTTGCTTAATACCCTTCACTGGTTGTCCAGACTCAAGATAAAACATCAAATGCCTTAGTGTGGAAGTCAGAAGGTTTCTCTCTCCCTCTCTCTCTCTCTCTCTCTCTCTCGCATTTTTCTCTTTGTGAGTTAATATAAGGTATGTGTGATGGATTAAATGGTTCCGAAGGAGGGACAAATGGATGAAACAGAAGAAGTGCTAATTGCAAGAGAGATATTTGAGAAAAAGTCCTAACAGAGTGAGTCCTGGAAGATGGCAATTCTCACTCACCTTCAGTGTCTTATACATACTGTTCAAAATGCCTGAGAAAGGATCCACCCTTGCTTCACCCAGACGATTCTAACTCATTACTCCTTGTCTCAGAGTTGAATGTTCTCTTCCCAGGAAACCCTTTCTGACGTTCAAAATGTGCCTGTGCCCTCAACCTTGTGTGCACCACGTCGCATGTGCTTATATGTTATAATTTTATGCTGACTTCTCTGTCTGTCCCACTGTGAGCTCTCTATCCTACCGTGCTGGAAGCCGAGCTCTCCCAGCCTGATGGCAAGGCCCAGGCTGTGGACGGACTGGTGACTGCAAGGCGGCCCGCCGACAGTGAAGCTTCTTGTACTCCCGCTTTTAGGTAATTTGGCCTGAATAAAAGTACCTGGGGTATTGTCTGCTGGGGAATTGACCTCAGCAGGCCCCCTAGGAAAAGAACCATTAGGGAAGAAAATAAGGTTCCCCGAGAAATTGAGCGGCCTTACATTTAGCCCTTGCCATGTCTTATGGAGACTCCTCTGCTTACAGGAAGGATAACCTCATGCATTTGCCAGCAGAAGTGGCCAACAAAGGAGAGACATATGGATTTGAAAGCCCTACTCCGGCAACTAAGGAGTGTATCTCTGGGCACAGGTGACTTCAACCCCTAGGCCCACCTGGCCCTCCGGAGGCATTCCAGATGATGACTGAACCTAGTTGGTTAAGGTACAGAATGTTTCATTAATTCCTAGGTGCATTGTTTCTCTGAGAATGTGTGAGGCATGGGTTTCTAAGGCTTTTTCAGCCCCTTCCTGGCACCTCGGACCGAGGCAGACACATTGTTCTTCTGGCCTCATGTGGTTAGGAGGTCATGCCCCGTAACTCTTCCACTTGAGGTGTTGAGAAATGGAGGGCTTTTCATGTGAACAGCAAAGCAAATGCTTTATAGACTATAGATAATTATAGATAAACGCAGATGCATAATGGAATAATGTAAGAAATTAATCAATAATCAAAGAGTATGCAGAAACATTATGAGAAAATCGCCATGTTATTTCTTTTTACATTTTTTTTTTTAACGTTTATTTATTTTTGAGACAGAGAGAGACAGAGCATGAAGGGGGGAGGGTCAGAGAGAGAGGGAGACACAGAATCTGAAACAGGCTCCAGGCTCTGAGCTGTCAGCACAGAGCCCGACGTGGGGCTCGAACTCACAAACCGTGAGATCATGACCTGAGCCGAAGTCGGACGCTTAACCGACCGAGCCACCCAGGTGCCCCATGCCATGTTATTTCTTAAAGGTTGATTACACATAGGAACATTTTTAAAATTAGGTAATGTTAGAAAAACACGGATGACGTATGCTACAAGGAAATCACTAGCAAATATAATGCCACGTTTGCTGCAATAAATCGGCCAGATCAACTCACAGCGGTTGTCTGTGTCCATTTTTATTTTAGTTTTTTATTTTAGTTTTCTTTTATTTTCACCGACGCCGTCCTTCCTCGGGAACCCCTGGGCCTGGTGGAGCTGGACTCTGGAACTACCTGTAAGGACCAGGCTCTTCTCAGCATATGACCAGTGTGTGGTACATGGTAGATAAAAGTAAGTGTAATTGTTGATTAAATTCATACAGTAGGTAATAGAAAAGATGCATGTGCTTGGTGATAGTAAGTGGTGGTGAGGAGTGCTTCTCATAAATTTAACCTACAAGGTAAAGATTGGCAATAAATGGTAGGATAGAGAGGGAGGAACATACATTAAAAAAAACAAACAAACAAACAGTGAAAATAGATTTTCCAATCTTTCCAATATGGCTTCCTGGTCATATTGCTGGTATTCTGTCTCTGTTCCAAGAAAATCCCATTAAATAAATTTTGACTGTAGCAGAACGAGCCTTAGGAAGTGGGGCAGTTCCCTTTCGAATTATACTGTTCAAAGCTTAATTATGAAAAGCAATTGTCCTCGGGAAAGGCAGCCGAGCTAGCTCAGCTGTCCTAACATGGTCTTTTGACCCCAGCCTCAGTGCAATTGCTTGGAACGTGTTGGTTTCTAATTACTGGCCATAGAAACATGCATTAGATGTCGATGAGAGTTGCCCAGAATTGCTGTACACAACAGAAACCCAGATTCTTCCCCAGTGGTCAGCGCCCAGCAGCTGGGCTCAATTTTTCTATTTCAAGTTAGTAATGCCTGTAATTGCTGTGTGATTCTACGTGTGATTCTTCTTCCTTGTCAGAATCTCCATTTACGGCTCCCTTCAGAACCCTGAAGCTAGTAAATTCATGGGGATTGTTCCCGTGGTTTGTTTTGAAGTGGCAAGAATTATGAAAGCAATTCAGACTCTCTTTCTGGTTATTTTTCCTTCCTAGTGTTTAGTCTCCCTAACTTGAGCAACAGTTTAACATGATTGTGCAAGTCGTGGAACCTCTGTCAGGGTCCCATAAACTTGAAATGGATGGTATCTATTATCAGAGACTCATACAGCTTTCATATTTTACTCTCTATATTGAGTGGCCGGTTATTACCCTTTTTATACCAAAATGGCTGCCTGTTAAACTGCCTAACACTTGCAAGAAAGCAAACACAACCAGCATTCGATGTTTTACCATAAAAGCAAGAAATGGAAATGACCTTTCTGGTCAGTCTCTCTACCCCCTTGTCAAGTCCCCAGAGGAAGGATGCACTAAATGCTTCATGGTTTCTTGCTGGTGATGAATTAGAATGTCTCAAACTTCCCGTAGGACGCTGACAGATGGAGTTCATCTGACACATGGTAGGTTACAAGGCATATGCTGCAAAGATAAGGGAGGCGAAGCCGAGAAAGACAATGTGAGTTTGATGGAATTTTAATAAAACATTGACGGTGTGGTGTTTTCTGAAACTAAACTTTTTTTTTTCAGTGCAATAAAATGCCTTAGCCTTCCTTTGCCTAACTCTATTTTTCCTCCTAAAATATATTTAGACTTTGAGCTGGTGACAGGATTCTCGAAGACTTAGTTCTTTGAAAAACAATTCTGAAGGTGCCACTAAAGGACTGTTGAGTGATTCTTCCCTCAGGGCATTTCACCAGTAAAGACTGCAGATTCATCTATTTGTCTGTTTGTTTGTTTCTAGTCCCTTCTGGTTAGAAAACATAAACCAAATAATCAGGAATAGTATTTACAATGGAAATAAAAGATGAGTGATGGCACAAGGTAGAAGTTTTGCGTGAGACTACATGAGTACTGAAAGGAGGTTAATTTTTATGCATGAGCTAAGATGTGAGGTGAGACAGGACAGGAAGCAGAGAATGTATGCCATTTCAGGCACTTTAAACAGTAATACATGTCGATTTTGACTCAGTTATCTAAATATTTTAGTGGGAAATATACTTGGGGACCCACAAGATTTGAATAATGGAAATAGTTCTCTGTTTCATTATGCTAGCATAGACTTGCCTTGGTACAGTACTGCAGCCTGGGGAAGGCTTTCTCTCTTTTTATATATGATTTATGATGTATTGCTCATGGCTGAGGGTGACAATGGTGGTCAAAAGGGAAGTTTTTGAGTTAAACTAAAAAGGAAAGGAGAAAAATGAATCCACTATCTCCACTTGTCCGAATTTCTAGTTCTGACAGAGTTGAGATACCCAGTCTGTTCAACTGGGTATATTACGCTCTTTTAATTTTTTAACGGAGGCAATTTCTATCATGATGGCTTAAAATAACTTTGGATAAACTGGAATCAGAAATCATTATAAGGCAGAAGAATAGAAGCCTTTAGTTATCACAGAGTTGGTTAGTTTAATTTTTTTATAATCTTTTTGATGTTTATTTATTTTTGAGAGAGAGGGAGACAGAGCACGAGTAGGGGAGGGGCAGAGAGAGAGGGAAACACAGAATCCAAAGCAGGCTCCAGGATCTGAGCTGTCAGCACAGAGCCTGATGTGGGGCTCGAACTCATAAGCTGTGAGATCATGACCTGAGCCGAAGTCGGACGCTCAACCGACTGAGCCACTCAGGTGCCCCCAGAATTGGTTAGTTTAAAGATACATTTATAACTAAATAAAACTCCATGATTTTAAGTAGAAAGTGGGCATTTTTATTTACTCTTTGGATGAGAGTTGGTATATGTTTTGGAAATGTGTTCAGTAATAAGTGCAATTTTATATTTGTTTCATTTTGTAAGAATTCCTTTGAAATTTCAAAATTAGGAAAGTCAAAGTGGGAAGCTCCCTATTGCTCTTTCCCCTATAACCCGCTCATTTATTGCATTTCTTTTCAAAATTTATTTCTAGCCTATGAAAAATACACTTGACCCTGAACAATGCAGGAGTTAGGGGCACTGACCACCCCTCTGCAGTTGAAAATCCAAGGGTAACTTTTGATTCCCCACAAGTGTAACTGCCAATAGTCTACTGTTGACAGGAAACCTTACTTAGTCAATTAATACTTTGCATGTGTTATATATATTATGTAGTACAGTCCTACAATGAAGTAAGCTAGAGAAAAGAAAGTTATTAAGAAAATCATAAGAAAAGGAAAATACACTTAGAGTCCCGTTCTGTAAAAGACCCCATGTAAGTGGACGTGTACACTTCAAAGCTGTTTGTTCAAGGGTCAGCTGTGTATATTTAATATTCTCTCTGTAAATGGATTATGCAATACCTATTGTTTCCTATTAGACACACACTCATTCCTATGCGATCATTTATTTTGGGAGCAATAGAAAACTACACGAACACATTGATTCTCTGCTATATAAAGAATGAATTATCATGCTTTCAATAGGCCACCAATTTTGTTCTCTTTTTCTTCCCTATTTTAGAAATACCGTTGCAGGTTATTCCAGAGATTAACTTTAAAGACTTAATATACATGAACTTTAATTTTATGAATTATCACATTAACTCACTATCCACTATAAAAGAGGACATTACTATATACATCCTTTATTTCATTTCTTCTTTTTCCCTCTACCTCTTTGCATGATTTAATTATTATAAAATGCATATAGCATCCCGATTAGCAACACAGGTAATCTCCTCTCTCCTTTAGCTATTAGGTGACTTTAAAAATTGAAAACCATTTAAAATTTGTTGAGTGATTTATAATAAAGAGGCTCTTAACTAGGCTTTCTGCATACATTATCTCATTTAGTCTTCAGAAAAATGTGTGTCCAATATCTAAAGGCTGAAATACATTGACACCTGAGTATTTACAGGCATCTCAAAATTAGCATGTGTAAAATGCAACTGTCGATTCTTATTTTGATCATCTATTGCTGTACAGCAAACTGCTCCTAAACTTAGTGTCTTCAAACAACCATTTTATTTTGTTCAGGGTCTTGTGGATTAGAAATTTGGGAAGGGATCATCAGACGGATGGCTCATCCCTGATCCACATGACATCAGCTGGGGTGTCTGGGACTGAAGGATCCTCTCCCAAGATAGCTTTTTCTCTTATGTATATGTCTGGCACCTTTGTTTTCTCTGATTCTGTCTCTCCATCCAACTCCATGGTGCTTCATCTTCCATGGTCTTTCCATATGGCTTGGGCTTCCTTGTGGCATGGTAGCCTAGAGTAGACATACTTCTTACACGGGGATTCTAGTCCTAAGATTGAGTGTTCTGAGAGACAAAGGAGACGTTGCCAATCTCTTAAGGTATGGGCCCAGAAACTGGCACAGCATCACATGTGTCATATTTCATGAGGTAAAACAGTCACAGAGACCACCCAGGTTCGAGGGGAAGGACATAGCTCCACCTCTCAAAGGCATAAGTGCCAAGGAGGTTTGGGGGGCTATAAAAAGTTTGCTACAGTTTCTTATTTTGTAATTCCCCTTCCACAACTTTTTCTACCCCAGAAAAATCATTCTTTCAATCACTTTGGCCCAAAACATTGTAAGTAATCTTTCCTGCTGTTATGCTCTCTCACAGCCCATCTCAAAAAAAAAAAAAAAAAATCCTGTTGGCTATACCTTCAAAATATATTCATACTCTACCTACTAATTACCACCCCACAGCTACTATTCTGGTATAAGGTGTCAACATCTGTGTGTTCTTGACAACTGAAGAAATCTCATATCCCCTAACTATAGCTCTAGGTGATTGTGTTTAAGAAAAGGATAATTTCTGGCAATACAGTTGATCAGGGCATGTCACCAGAAGAGGAAGATTTAGGACTGAAGTCTTAAGAAGAGGAATTTAGCACATTTATTATTTTTTACTTTATAACATCAAAAGTTATAAATGCACATGGCTAAAAATATCAGTGTTCAAATGAGTTTGAATTTTCTTTCACTTTTCTTTTTTTTTACTTTTTGACCCTATTCCTAGACTGAATCACTTAAACCAAAAAAAAAGCTTTTTTAATTGAATTCTTTTGCTGATTATATCCATTACTAAATAATGTGTGTATCCAGTAATTTATCAACTCATATTTGTGGGGGCAATAATTCTAGATAATTCCGTTTTCTAGTCTTCTTCTATTTGGAATTTTTGAAGCATTATATTTTATTTGCAGAAATTTTTTTAGGTATATAAATTAGCCGTGAAAAATGCGGGTCTAAAATTTTCATTTTCATTATGCCTCAAATGTGTTTCACTATGTGTGAAATATATGCTCTCTCCTTTGTGTTTTAACATGCACTCTTTTATATGTGAATAATAGATTACTTATTAAAAAAAGACACATTCAATACTTTTGGGGATGTATAAGGAACACATCTTTTTAGTTTTGTTCTTTTTTCCCAGCAAAACTATAGGTCTCTGAATTTAAAATTGAGGTTCTAAATGACTTCAAACATCACAAATCATGCATATCCTGGGGCACATTCTTATTTAGTGTGGGTTGTAATCAGGATAATTAAAAACATCACTATTTTTGTTTGGTCTTTGGAGATTCGATAACGAGAGAGCCATAACTAGGTTCAGGTGTTTTAACAAGAGAGGCATATAATTCGTATGCTGTTAAAATTGGTGTACTGTCTGTTTACACAATAATTATCATTAAGTTATTATTTTTTTCCTAACAAATAAGATTGCCTTACACATCCAGCTCAAGTGATGGTCATGATCAAATTACTTTTTATATTACTCCTAAATTAGGAAGACAACCAGGTGACTCCATCAAAGTTTAGAGTAATTTCTTTGACTCCATCAAAGTTTAGAGTAATTTCTTTAACATCTCCTGCAGGTGGTGAAATGTTTAATGAATGTGGCACATGCTTAACTATCCAGCATCTTGGTAATGGATACCATAAATACATATATAGTAGGTAGAAAAATCTATGAAAGTTATTACATATTTATCTTATTTTGATAAATAACATTATGTGAAAGTGAGCAAAAAAAATCAAAAAATCAAAAAAGGGTTTCATCCAAAACTCGAAACGTTGATTGAAGCTGTCAGGGCAACTCAAGAGCATCGTGTCATGGTCCAACAGGGAAGTGCGATCTCTCGTTTTCCGAACGATGGAACCTGTGTTTTTCATGTAGGAGATGAGTGACCCACAGAAGGTGTGGAAAGTGTTCATCTCCCCATGTTGCTGTTACAACATGTGGCCTCCTGTCTCCCGTAATTTTAAGGTATTGAGTTGTTGCCACCATCCAACAACCCCTGACTCAAGAACCAGCTTTCACCCTGTTGTTCAGTTGCTTGGTTCTTCTCCCTTTGCCTGTGTCTTCATGCAATGGTTTTGTTTTGTTTTTTTTCTCTTCTCATCCTGAGTTCTCCAGCGAGCCTTCCTACAGTGTGACCAGTCATCCAACGTACATTCAGTATGAGGTCCTATTGAAAGGCTCATACAAACACACATACATACTGCATCTGAATATTGTTTCGCATTTTCATCATTGTGTACGTGATGGATATTGATATTGATGACTCTGATTTCCACTAATTTTAGGTGTGATTTGAGATAAGTTATTCCACCTAAAGGTCACTTTCAGCTGTGAAATGAAAGTAATACCTATACGTTTCTCATAGTGCTATTGTGAGGATTAATAAGCTATGCGATATGCTCAAATGTTTTCTATTTCTATTGTGGTTATTATTATTACTATCATTATTATTATTACTATCATTATTATTACATGTGTAAGTTCTATCAATACCCTGGGATAATATATTATCTGGGGCTAGCCGGAGGGATTTTCATCTTGGCCCATGGTCTGCCAAGGAGTTAAAGATAGAATTTAGGATGTTTGTGAACTTGTATGGAATAAATATTATTTACATCTTCACTAATCTGTAAGGTTACTTTCCTTAAGGGAAATTTAGCATTGTCTTCCATTACGAATGTAGGCAAAAACTCTTAGTATTGAGCATTACCTGTGGTATTGGTATCAACAGATAGCATTGATATTTTTTGGCACATTATACCTGTGCATATATAAAATACAAAGGACAGAGCACGTGTGTATTTATAATTATATATTTTTATATATACTAACATATATAATTAAAATATATATATTATAGAATATATAATTTATGCTCGTAACTATAACCAAAAACAAATAGCTATTTTATGTGATCTGAGTCTTACAGTTTCCAACTGGCCGACTCTGGTAATGCTTTGCCCAGTGGTCATTTAGCCACCAAATGATGATGTCACATGTTCTCATAGGGAATTCAAAAAGTCTTGCAGAATTTTGATGTTCCTTGAGAGGAGTCAGTCCTCATGAGGTGAACCATGGAAGCTTTAATTACATTTGCAACAATAAATCCTTGGGAATAGATATTTTCAAGCCTTGTAACTTTCAAAGAAAATGTTGAAAATTTTGGTTGTCCAATGTGACATGCATGTTGCTTTGTCAAAATTCGCTCCTGAGTTTCACGCTCTTATTTAGGATAAGCACCTATAGTTTTCACAATGATCGCTCTGAAAAGATAAAATTTAGGGGCACCTGGGTAGCTCAGTCAGTTAAGCATCCAAGTCTTGCTCTCAGCTCAGGTCTTGATCTCAGGGTTGTGAGTTTAAGCCCCACGTTGGGCTCCACGCTCTGAGCCTACTTAAAAAAAAAATTAACCTTGCCTTGCCTATGTAATAATTATATTTCTTATTACCTAACATGTTAACAAACAAGCACATTGTTACTCTGTCATGCATATATATTTTAAAATATTTGATGACATTTCTATATCATTTTCTCTGTAACCTTTGTATTTTATTAGCAATGCTATTCTAACAAGGGGATCCATAGGCTTCACCAGACCTAACCAAAAAAGTTTCAGAATTCTTGACCCAGAGAATTGAATTTATTTAACATTTACAGATAACATCAGTGCAATTTCATCTACTTTGGGGCTCTTACTAATGTCCAATTTACATATTTTTTCTTTGATTGGTTTTTAAGAGACAAATGCAAATTCAAAACCTAATAGTTCTTTTTTCTTTGTTAATATTTATATTACATCAGTGAGCCTAGGAAGTGCAATTTGCTGTAGGCTCTGTTCTTTCTAATACTACCGTTTATGTTTCTCTTTAATATTTGTTTTCTTTCTTCTGCCATCTTATGCCTACTAATTTATGTCAACTGACATTTTTATGAAGAATCTTCTTTTAAGTACTTGTAATTTTCCCAGTTGCAAGCCCTTGGTTTCTATAAGACTAGTTTCTTCAACCTCTAATTCATGTTTTCCTTTTGTGTTTATTTAGAATTTTTATATAGTTACTACTATTATTATTCACTAGAAATGTGGAACTATTTCAAAGGTAAAAAAATACTGCTACCTCCCTGTTGGTGGGAATTTTTATTATGATGTCCATTCACTCATCAAAGCTCTTTGAAACGTAATCATTCATTATGTATTCGGTGAGCACCCACTGTGCTTTACTTGTGACAAGTCTTCCCTGACGGTATAAACAGGTAAGATGATCTTTATTTCTGGTGTGCCTGGGTGGCTCAGTTGGTTGAGCATCAGACTTTGGCTCAGGTCTTGACCTCAGAGTTGATGAGTTTGAGCCCAGTGTGGGGCTTTGTGCTGACAGCTCAGGGCCTGGAGCCTGCTTCGGATTCTGTGTCTCCTTCTCTCTGCCCCTTCCTTGCTCACTCTCTCTCTCTCTCTCTCTCTCAAAAATAAATAACAAAAACATTAAATTTTTTTTTAAAAGATGATCTTTACTTTCAAAATGTTTAATTTTGAAGGGGAATATAGGCATGTGACATATAACCATGAAAATTAACAATGATAAGGGGTATAGGAAAGGAATAAAAAGGCAAATGTTCAAGCCTATCTTTTTTTCTCCTTCATTTCTTTAGAAAACAGTTTTTATTTAAACAAATTATAGCATTGTACTGAATTAACATATATAGAAATAATATGAAAAAAATGGCTGCACAGAAAATAAAGAGGTGGGGGAAAGGCCCTCTGTACATAAGAGTAAAAACTGATAAATAAAGAAGTACTAGGAAAGATATCATTTCATAACCACTGTGGTGATAATTAATCCTGGCAAGAATACCAATGATTGTTAACAATTATTGGAGAAAAAATTTTAGAAACAAGATTGTCATGTAGTGTCAATGTATCTCCTAACATATACCGATTTATATACAAATGATAAAAGGTATCTTTATAGCGTAAAATAATAACAGCTAAGTTCAAAATAAAACAAGACAGGCCTATCATTTATTTAGAATGGTTTAATGCCTAAAGGTATAATTACTCCCCAATTAATATATAAATATAATAAACTTCCAATCAAATTTCCAGGGGGATTTTTTAAAGGTAAAAAAAAAAAAAAAAAGAAATACGTTTTTCTAAGATGCATATTCTTTTTCTTGTAGCCAACCTAAAAGTGTCCTCAGTTTTTTTCCCACTGAGTATTGGGCATACATTTTTGGCATATAACTGTTACCCAGTTAAGGAAGTCTCTTGTTTGCTGAGACATTTTTAAATCATAAATTAACATTCATGCCCTAAAATATGTTTTCCTACATCTACTGAGAAAATTGTTGTGATGAGGTATGTTTATACTTTTGCTTATGTTGAACCATTATTGTATTCCTGGTATAAACTCTAATAATTTAATATGATTTAAAAAATATATTGCCGGATTTTCTTAGCTAATTTTTAATTTGCATACTTGCATCTATATTTATATGTGATTTTTTGGTATTACCTTTACTCTGTCTTAAAACTATGCTATATTAGCCTTCAAAATAAACTGGGTAGCAAGTTTTATGAGACACCTTGCATGAGATTAGCTATTTATCTAATATTTGATAAAACATCTGTAAAACAGATAAATTTCAGTATTTTTTAATTCTTTCCCTTTAAAAATCATTGGTATCTTTAACAAATGGAGTTGGGAGAATTCTCGGTTTATTTAAAACACTGAAATCATACTTTAATTTGGAATAAAAGATCTCAAAACCCTTACTGACTTTTTAAATAACTTATTAAGTGAAATCTATTTATTTCTTGTTCATAGTGTTCACTATCCCATTAGCAACATTATTATGCAAATTGAAAGACATAGAAACAGTGTTAGGGAAGTACTCAATTGCTTCAGGGAACTTGTTGAATGTGTTAGGGAGAAATAACAAAATTTCATCCCTTTAAATGTCAAAGCTGTTCTTAAAGGGATCATTACTTATGAACAAGAAATTCTGAGTTGAAGTGGATAATTATGACAGTTGTCATGACTGTCCCTTGAAATGGGTTTCATCCTTTAAAGAATCTAATTCTTTTACATTGGTGTTACTAATCACTCTTCTAGCATGGGGACCAGTGGTATCACCTTGTATATCACTGGGAAAAAGAGATTAAAATTGATATTAATGCCTTTTTCTTTTTTGCAATGGATAACATTTTAAAGAGTTGTTGGTCAAGATTCAAAGTAGTTTTTAAAAATGAAAAATCAAGTTATGTCATGAAAGATGGCATTACCTATTTCAACAAATCGAACTGGAAAAACAATTCTTAGACTCGTTGACTTTATGCCATTACATGTTCAGCCAGTATACCAGCTCCTAATGTTAATGTTGAGTATATTTTTCCATTAATGAATGTTCAGGGGGAAAAAGAATGGAATAAGTTGATATGGCCACTATGCAATGTATATGGTATACAGACTGTAATTGAAAGGACTTCTATAAACAAATTCTGCAGAGGCGCCTTTGTGGCTCAGTCGGTTAAGCATCTGACTCTAAATTTGGGCTCAGGTCATGATCTTGTGGTAGTGAGATCAAGCCTTGCATTGGGCTCTGAGCTGAGTGTCAAACAGAGGGACTCTTTCTCTCCCTCCCTCTGTCTCTGACCCTTCTCCCCCCGCCCCTTTTCTCTCTCAAAACAAATAAGTAAATAACATTTATAAAAAATTTCTGCAAAGCAAGAAACTATTAAAAAGAGCCTTACTAGGGAATATAACAGAATGTATAATTAAAGAATTATGTAGTTTAGATACTTATACTGTAGTGAGCAGGGAGAGTTTTGACTTATACTATTTTGGTCTAATCTCCATGGATTTACAGTACAATTCTAGGGAAGGGAATTCAGACAAAAACTAGGAAAGCTATTTTACTAAAAAAAAGTGTGAGACTTGGAGATTGAGAGATTTCCCTTTTTTGGTTCCCAGTGTAATAGAGTTATAGTACATTGGCATCACATATCACCCATCACATATGTTGGGGCCATATTGGAGTGTCCTTGGATATTGTGAAAGAGTGAACTGGCAAAAAATGTACTCTCTGGAATAGTAAACACCTTCTATGTTATCTCTACCTTTCATAGCTTTGAGCTATTTACATCTCTGTGAGTTCTATAAAACAGATAATAATATAAATGATTCTTGTCCGTAGATATGGAAATTAATGGCGCCCAGTAGAATGCAATAGGTTATTACCCTATGGATAGATTCATTTGCTTCTATTGATAAATTCGTTTCAGCATTTGTTCCTAATATATGTGTTGTACTTTGGATTCTCCTTTAAACAGTTGGAACATTTACTGGTTTTCCCATTAATTAGTGAGTTAAATAAACCTGCGACAATGTGCATTCTGTACATGTGTAAAAGTCATGATTATGGTGTCTTTCACAGATAACCATTTATCATGTTTGGAGGTCATTCTCTGAGATGTGCAGTGGACTCACCTGAGAGCCAGGTTATCTGAGTTGCCAGAAAAGTGCACCTGATGGGCTGCATAAACCCAGGCACGTCTTTCCTTTACTTGCAGAGGTGAACGTGAGTGACAATAGAACTTGAATTTTGCTCAAACTCGATTTCTCTCAATTTTCCTCCCCTCTGCTAATTTTGGATTTTGTGTCTATCATTGGTTTGTTTATAAATGAAAAGTTAGTCCCAACTGGTGGCAGCAATGACTGGAAATTTTGTTTTATAATCAAATAAATGTTTTATAACATTTGGTGATCTTTGTACATGGATTCATGGATTCCAGCGATCTAATTTTGGTTTGGAGAGAGATAACAGAGAATCTGGATTGTTAGTCAGGTGTCATTAGAGTTCAATTCAATTAAGGATTTTGTGGCTGTTGAAAAGGAACACAGCTCACTGAGAGAGTGAAAAACAAGTATGTCTCCTCTTTTTATACTTGTCTGATACTTGAAAACAAGTATCAAAATTCATTTCTAGGGGAATTACCTCTATTTTTCAGTTTCTGTTCATGTGTAAGGGGGTTTGTCTTCTACCCTCACCCTTAGTCCAACGGTGGGCATGTGACTAAGACCCAACAAAAAAACCAAAAAACAAAAAAACAGGCATCCGATCTCCAGTGACTAGTTTAGGGAACAACGTGACCCAACCAGAGCCAATAAGGAATAGTGACACTCTTGTAGGGACTCTTGTGAAGTAGAAACCAGAGTTGCCAGCTGTATTTGAACCTGAAAAGATTTCACTTTGAACTTGCTGCCAGGCATGTTTCTATCACATGAATCCTGAGAATGAAGTTCAAAAGAACAGAGCCAAGAAATCAAGGGAAACTGAATCCTGAGGACATCAGTAGAGCCCCTGCAATAACCCTGTTGTCTGAACCGAGCCCTCATGTCAGATTTGTCAATCCCATGGGTCAGTACTTCCCTTGTGTTGGTTAAAACAGTCACTTTATATTTATTTTTCACTTTATCTCAGACGATTCCATGCAATAACAGAAGGTTCTCCATCCCTGGAGCCTTCTTTTATGCTAGTCCATTAAGTATACATTTACCTCTCTGTGCCTCTAATTCTTTGTCTGTAAATAATAATAATAATAATAATAATAATAATAATAATAATAATAAATGATATGTGATACTTCAAGGAGTTATAAATATTAAGTGATGTAATAAATAGAAAATCATGAATGTGTTGCACAATGCTGAGGTGAAAGCAGCATCTCCTAACTTAATTTTTCAAACTTAAATTCTATCAGATTTGAAATCACTCTTTACTAGGGTCAAAGACACCCGGTACTAGTCAATACTGGGGACAACGTTTCCTCTTTACCATGATATACACTTCAATAAAATGTTTAGTGAAGACCTTGTCTTTGGCCGGTCATTATTAGTGATGGAAGCTCTTAGCACAAGCCTATATGGTCCACTAAAGTGTGACGGCTCCACAGCCTCTGTGCTAAGTATGGACGCCAGCCTGCTTTGGGCAGCTCCTAAACTATGGTGATTTTTGTTTAGTCACTCCAGCAAACACAGCAGTCCATACCATCAGAAGTGCAGCTGCACCCATGGGCACATCCTCACAGTAAAATGACACTGAAACTTCGCCATATTCTGTTTCTCAATTACCCTGTTAACCTTGGGCAACTCTTCCTCGGTTAATGAAGCATCTATCTCAGCCCTTGCCCTTTCTGTCCCAGGAATACCTGGCTAAATTTCCTCCCACGTGAGAACCTGGATAGGGTTGTAGAACAGATGTCTAAACATTCACACATTTTGGTTACTCTGCTATTAGGTGTGTGGTGTAGGGCTGAGGAAGGTCCATTCCCACTGCATTCGATATCCGTGGCACCCCTGAAGCACAGCCCTGTACAAGCTGAATGATGATCCCTAATTGTGAGCTTCGGTTGTGAGCATTACCATTCAAAATGTTTTTTAGTCAAATATTTCCTATGCCTTTTCCTGACCCCTCCCCACCTCCAGGGGCCACCAGAGCACTACTCAGAGCCTCCAACCCACACCTTCACTTAAAGCCCATCCTGCTCTATGTTCATTGTACACTGGATGTATTTACTAGAATACAAAAAAGACCTGCTTTCAGGAAAATGTCCCTGAGCCCCTTCAGATTGTCTTCTGGTTGTCACGGGTGAAAGGTTGTGCAAGCTGGCTCGGACCAAGAGGTGATTTTAATATGTCCCTAGCTTTGAATTCTGTGTGCATCCAGAGGCTGGAGAGTGACCTGAATGCTAGTTAGAAGTATGTAAAGATTTCTTGCCTAAGCCTGAAAACTGAATGCCTTCCCTCCCCTCCCAGCTCAGACAAACCCCTTTCTCTGCCCTCCTTACCCTCTGGCTTCCTCCTATTGGGAAAGCAAAAGAAAGGAGAATGCTTTTCCCATTAACCTCCCCAAGGTGCACAGAGCTCACCAGGAAATGGCCAAGGTTACTACAAATATGCTAAAGCTCCTGTGTTAGTCTTGCAGGCTCACTGGTGTTGAGATGGAAAGGAAGGTAGGTCATTGGGGAAGAACTGGCTAAGCCAGGTCCTAGGACTGGGTCTTTACTTGATTTTTTTCTACTTTAATAAGCCCTTGAATACCTGAATGAATATTTTTATACTCATTTTCCTTTTTTCTCTGAATGAACATTACACAGGATAATTATATTTTTCAAAATTATGTTATCTTAGCAGATTGAAAGGACTCTGCATGATGGTGGATGTGCAACCTGCCTCCATGCACCTGCCCACCTTTTAGAAATCTAAAAATGTAGTCTGTTAAAGCTAAAGTTCACACTTTCTTTCTCAAGCTCCTGGAAGCCTCAAACCTCAACTCAAACCATGGCATGGATGGAGGATTCTATTCTTCTCTTTGAAGGAACACATGTATTTGTGAAGGATAAACATGACTGATTATAAAAAAAAATAGAGCTCTTTGGAAGATGTGCTCTTATGAGAATTAATGAAGTTCTTGGCCAGACAGATAATTCTTTGGGTAATTTTTTTTTTCTCAAAAAGAGTTGGAGGAGCATTTTCTGTTTGGCAATGAAACACAGATCCACGAAGACAGTGGAAGATAGTGGCAGTGGGATAAGATTCCTGGACTGCTGGTGCAATTTTGTGAGGTGCTGACTGTGGACACAGGCTTTCTGGGGGACATGGAAGGAGGATGTCCTGGACACAGTTATTGGTCCTGGGATTTCAGAAGTTATCTGGGGTGGCTGTCTCTGTGTCTGATTTTTTCTGTCTAGAAAACTCACACCCTTAGAGGCTGTAGGAAAGCTGCAGGAATCTAAGGGATCTTCTTGGACTTGGCTGAGCTGCAGCCCAAGCATGAAGTCAATACTGACCCTGATATGATGTGTTGAAGGGGGTCTTCTGGACCTTGTTTTTCCTCTGGGGTAAAAGCCAGTGAAACCATCTCTGAACCCAAGTTCTCAAATGAATTTTGAGATGAGCCTGTTCCCCCTCGGCAGAAATTGAGGTGTCTTCTGTCCAGTGCTGTCTGTCAACTCCTGCCTACAATTAGAATCTGAAAGACCCTCAGAAATTAGAGTACAAAGCAAAATGATTGGTGGCAAGTTCAGTAAAGTTCACATACACGTAGCAATTTTTTTTTTTTGGATTCAGTAGATTCCACATGCTATCCCCAGGAGTCTCACAATTACCCTGAGGGTTATGCTCCTAAGAGCCATCTCACAGAGGAACGTGAGACCTAGGAGACTGACACATTTGGTGGAAGACATTAACCAGAAATCTGTGTCCAAAACTAATTGGAAGTCCTTCCATTACATCCTACATGATCACATTTTGGACAACAGCCATGGACCGTGTCCATTTATTCATTCACTTCCTTGGTTTTTTTTGGGGGGTGGGGTTGTTTTTGGCTGGCAACCTCCTGGGAACTTCCTGGGTGTAATCTGAAATTGGCTCCCTACGCAGAGGGCAGAGAGAGGTGGAGGAAAGAGGCAGGCCACTCCAGATTGGTAGGAGGCAGGTTTAATAAGCAAGGGAACCTGCTGATGACATCTTTCTTGAGTGGCAATAAGATGAGTAGATCTCTGCACCTGCCTACCTGATCCTTAAGTATATATCGAGGCCTTACTGGATTTCAGCCACATATCCAATACATATAGTCTCAACACCACATTTCTATCTCAAGACTATATGCTTGGAGCAGCTTCTGGGAGTGAGGAAGATAAGGGGGGCACATCCCAAGGACAGGACAGGTAGTGGAGAACCTCCAATTACCAGGGCCCAGCTCGCATATCTTCTTGATGACTTCTTCTAACAATGGGCAGAACAGGAAATCTGCCATGTTCATATTAGCAATTTCTGTCCTCTGAGACCATGGACAAAGGAACTCATGGCAGGTGAGATGACAGGTAATCCTTAGAAAGCTCAGGGATAAACAAGTCAAAACCAACTTGTCAATGATCCCCCTTTTCCCCTTCTACCTGTCTCTACCTTGATTCTGAAAGACAATAAAAGAATAAGGGACTCAGACTCAACTCTGTCTCCTCTTTCTGGAGAAAGTGTAGAAATGGTAGTCATGACTTTCTACATCGGATTACTAGCACTTTGCATTCCTTACCTGTTGTTCATTTATAAGGACATAACAGTATTTTCTTATAATATTTCTTCTTCGGAAAACTCAAAGAATTTCTTCCTCTACAAGGTCTTCAATTGACGTTTCACTCAGTATTCCTCTGCTTAAGAAGGACACAGCATTGCAATCCTACAGGACAGAGCTGGGGCTCCTGCCTCTGATCAGTGGCTCTCAGGGGCTCCACACTGCTCTCTACATCAACCTGAACACAAAGGATTGGCTACCCCACATGGGATGGGAAGGGGACAGATGATCAAGGGCTGGACACTTTTGCTCCCCGCAAGTATCTGGAACCCTCTGGATAATCAAATTCAGGGACACTGAATCACTGTGTTTGAAATTATACCATGGAGCCATCTGCTACATGCAGATTTGCATGCAAAGATTTGTCTTTTCTTCTGGAATGGTGATGTTCGAACCCATTCTGAGAGTGCCTCTTTGCCAGTATAACTGCTTTCGAGAAGTGGGAAGAGGGAAAGAAGAACCAGAGTCCAGTTGCTCTGTGGTCTGGGCCAAGCATTCCCTCACCTGATTATTGTCACCAATTTCCCAAGTATTGATGAAGATGGTTTTCTCTTTAGAAGGTGGAAAATTACAAACAGAAACTGCATGCCACACAACCAGACAAGAAATCAAATGGAATTTCAAAAGGAGAGACACTTCTTTATTATCTGAAGATCCCCGAGGCCTGGGGCAAGGGGCATTTGGATGTGAATCTCAGATGCACGTCACAGAGTTATGACATAGTCGCACAGGGTTTCTGAGGGCAGTAAAGGTGCAGAAAGGGAAAGATGGTCACTCAGTCTCTCCCTGACCCTAAGAGATACCTCTACCCATCCTGGGCCTATGGCATCACCGTTCACTTCCCTCATCATTCCTGTTTTCCAGTTCCCTTGTTTCTTTGTATGTTTTTACCTGGTACAACTTCTATTCATTCCCATGTAACTCAGTGTGTGTTACATTAATGAGTCTGTTGCTGCTGTTGGAAATCAAAGCTCTGTGTAGAGCAAGCCTCAGAATTGTCCCTCAAGAGGAGTAAAAAACTGCTTTGCTTGCCTACCACCTCCTGTTTGTCATTGTTTGTAGGCTGCTTCAGAGCTATTAAGTCCCCTGAACTTCTGATGAGTGCTACGGGGAGACTAAGCCAGCTCCTGCTGCCAGAGAGCCCACCATAGGCTGGTTACTGTGGGCACTGCAGAGGTATGAGCTGGTCACAGGGAGCATCACCTACAATTATCTAACACATTTCTCCTAAATCTGCCTCTACGTCCAGACTTGTGAGAAGGGAACTTAAATGTTAATGGTTTACTCTCCTAGGATTTAAGCAGCAGTCACATGATTAACTATATATATATATATATAACTATATATTCCTTACCATATATATATATATATATATATACATATATATATGTATCATGTGATTGCTGCTTACATATCTCTGGTCTCTCTAGCCACCTTACTACACTGACTAGGAACCTCACTGATCAATTTCTTCACATCCATCATTCAATTTTTAAATCCACTAAAACTCCAATGTCGTTAGTTTAGCTTCCTAGGAAGGTCAGCGTGCATGAAGACATCATTTTGAGTGGAAAAGAATAACTTCAGGATACATTGTTTCCAAGAAAACTGTTCCTCAAGGAACAGTGGTATTCTTTTTCTATGGCATTTCCTGAAATTTTGCGTTCGAAATTATCACTTTTTTTCCCTCAGCTTCAGAACTACGGCTGAAACGATTATATTTAATAGGCCAATATTTTCACTTTAATTCAAACATTAGTATTGCAGAAGAAAAATTTATATCCTAATTCATCAGCCCTTAAATCCTTCCCTACTATGTATGTATTACAGCAACCTGAGTGACTATGCACTTGTTATCCTACGTAGGCCACAGACTAAGTATGCTATTAGTGGAGAACTTTTCTCATGGCTCTGTCTACATTTTAATGGCCTCCTCTCCACACTGAAGCCCCCAGATGACTTATGCATCTCACTCATTTTCAAGGTCTTTCACTCCTGAAAGACTTAAGAGGGATTAAGGCAGAAAATTTGTCTGAAGTTGCTTAGTAACTTCTAAGTGTAAGGGTGGTCTTGAATAGGACTTTGTTTCTCCTCTTTTCCTGCAGAATTTTCTTAGGGTATCTGAGACCTAGCTGAACTCCCCATATTAGTACGGTGACTCATCAATCACTGAACACATGTGTTTAAGCCTGTCAGCATAATGTCAATGCAAGATAATTATGCGAGGTCCTCTCACTCGTCCTCCCACAGCTGTGTTCTGAGGGACCCAGGGGACTTTTTTCTTTATCCCAGAAGGTACTGTTAAGATCTCTCAAGTTCCCTTCTCCCCTGGAGAGACGTGCCCCACAGTTTCCCTATATTTCAACCAGACACACACTTGTCAAAGAGAGTCACTCAGATATCATCACTACTGTTCCTAAGAAGCAAATAGTGGATAAGTCTTCTGAGTAATGAGACACCCTTCTCCCTCAAGTCATTAGCAGAAGTCACCGTTCCTCTTCTCCATCTCCCATGGTTCTGTAGAACAAACGTTCGACGCAGAGTTCCTTCCGCTGTGTACTCTCATATTCAAGCCTGAGGCTATAACATTTTTGACTGCTACAATCCAGCGGCTTTTTTCCAGTCTGCTCCCACTAATAACTCTCTTATAATATTTATAATACTGTCTATTAAGGCTAGAGTTTCTTTTCCCCACAGACACTGTCAAATTATCTTTCATCTCCATGCTGGCGCCTTACTTCTTTTCTGAGGGCAGACCTGTTGACAGAGAAGATTGCGACTGAACTTCTTTGCCAACATTACGCCCACCGTAGCTAAAAAAGGCTGTCCCATCTGTCTCGGCTTGGCTTGCAGCCACCAGTGCTGTCGATTCCAACGGCTGTCAGATGCGCAGCTGGAGTCTCACTCACCACATCAACCGGGGTGGATCTTGGGAATGCTCGCGGACTAGAGAATTCGCATCTGGGGGGCTTGTTTTGCTTCGGATGCTGAATTTATTCGTGTTTGTGAGGCAGGCGAGTTTCTGACCCCAGGGGTTGCAAGGCTTCATATTCTGAGAGCAACCCAGCCTCTTCAACCTAATAAAAATATCAGAGGGCTAAAGTTGTGTTTTAGAGGCACATTAGGTGACATTAGCAGAATGATAACAAGGATGAAATGAGTTCAAGGTGGGCCAACATGAGTGATAGGTCCTTGAGACTGGTTCTTGCCAAGAGCATTGCTCTAAGGATTTTTACAATTGAAATGGACAGGTGCTATGCCAAAGACACAATGTCTGTTGTAGAGGCCACTTCATGTCATGTTGTAGGGAAGATGAAAGCAAGTAGGCAGGGATTCTTGAGAACCCAGAAGGCTGATGCCCCATTTACCAAACTGGTTTACAGAGAGTTTTCTAGGAAGGGAAGCAAACAGATATTCCTTTGTACTAGAAGGATAGAAACAAAATAGCCAATCTAGGAAATCAACCAAGACGAAATGGCTCTGGCAGTTCACAGAGTCCCAGGCATACCAGCTTACACTCAACAGCATTAAGATTAAAAAAAAAAAAGTAGCCTCTATTATAAGCCATAAATTACATTGTTATAACACTTAACTCAGATCCCAGGAGAAAAAGAAGCTTCTCTTTTAAAGTGTGTGCATGTGTGTGTGTGTGTGTGTGTGTGCGTATTTTATGATCCTATAATGGAAATGGGTGTTACAGGAGTTACAGTTCGGAAAGAAAATTTGTAAGATTTTAGAACAAAACCACAGTGAAAATCTAGTCACACAGAAATGTTGTTTTCTCCCAGTTAAGCCAGAAAGATAAACACGGTCCTGTGTCTTCTCAGATTTTATAGCTGAACTTCAGTTGGTTAATGAGCGAAAACTGATAAAGCAGCTGATGAAAATTACTGGAGGAAAAATGATGGAGTTATATAATCAGATGGAAGGAAATTCTATCCCATGGTGAAGGCCGGACTGATAGAAAAATAGACATACAAAAATCAAGTTGCTCCAGAAGTTTGGGGAATATTATAATCAACTTGTTCTGTTCATATATATATTTTTTTTACTCTGCAAGGTCAAAATCCACGTGTAAATAGGCTTTAAGTGATCATTTATTGAACATATGAAGCAATCCTAAGTGATAAGAAAAGCTTGATTAGAATTATTTTCCTTCTATAGACCGTAAATGGTGTTCTAGATTTTCTGGAAAGTATGCTTTATTTTGTCTAACTATCCATCTACTTAAGTACAGATCTTGTCCTAAAATTTATGGTAGGCTTAATGGACAAAAGGAAAAAACAATGGAAAAAACTGAAAACACTGAAAAAGCATGAAAACACTGATGCAACAAAAAACAATTACAGAAGCAAAATGCTATGGTGCTTGCATTTCACTTTGTATCATGGCTTTTTTTCACAGCTTGTTGACTCAGTGTGTGCAGAAATTTTACCATCAAAATTTTATTTCATTTTTTTTTTTACCAGATACAGCTAATAGCAAATAGCAGATCAAACACATTTATGGTGTGTATTTCATAAGAGGCAAACAAACTAAACAAAATAAATAAAAACAACAACAAAACAAAATAAACTAAACAAAATCCAATCATTTATTCAGCAAACAATTCATGAACACTCTTGTGTTTCAGGTCCTGCCGTGGGTGGGCTGGAGATGCAAAGACTCCTTTATTCAAAGGGGAAAAATCCTAGAGATAAAATTTTCACATTAATTAAGGGGTAAAAGGAGTCACATTGCATTAACGTTTCCCCAGTGAATTCAACCGACCGTTGCCATCATACGTGCAGGGCTTCCTATTGATGCTGGGTTGGTCCGTGTGTCTTGCTTTGTCCACGGTGACTTTGCTTTGTCCACAGATGTGTGTGACTGGACGTGATGAGTAAAGAAGCCAAGAGGCAATTTTAAAGGCTATTGTGTGTTTCCATCAGCTTTTTAGTTCTTTTTCTCTGGCCAGGAAAAAAGGTGAGTTCAAATAAGGGTTTGCCCTTCAGTCTGAGTCCTAGAATGAAGGAGAAAATACATAGAAAGGCATTTAACAGCCACCCCTGAGCTGCTCACAGAAAAGACTTGAGGAGTGAAGTTGTTGTAAGCCACTGAGATTTTCTGGGGGATTGTTATCAGTGTTAAGACTGACCCATTCTGTACTATTCAACTTTACCCGTCATATTCTGAAAATTAGTTATTGAAAAGGTTCCAAGTAAATTGGAGTTTGAAATTTTTCCACCCAAAGATAGAAAATGTTTTTTCTCATGTAAAACAGCATGAGAAAAATCCAAGAAAGTATTGATAAGGCTGACAGATTTGGAAACTATATTTTGGTAAAATCTATGTGAAAGGAAATATTTAATATTTATACATGTTAAATATATTATATATAATATTATATATAATAAAAATAAAATATATATTATATGTAATATTATATATAATAATGAGTAATTATCCTGAAGAGAGAAATAAGAGGCATACTTTGATTACCATTCTAAAAGTTAATATGTTTATCCTCAAGCAAATAAGGAACTAATAAAGTTCAGGGAACAAAGGCAAATAATTTTGTATTTTTGAAAGTCTTCCATGGTGTCATTACACTTGGTGGGGGCAGGGAATGGCTCAGGGAAGGCTGTTGTTCATCAAGGGAATGTTATTTGAAGCCATTTTAAAATATGAGCGTCTTTGTTCATTTGCCCTGCTATAACAAAATACCACAGAGTTGCTAGCTTATAAACAACAGAAATTTATTCCGTACAGTTTGGGAAGCTGGAAGTCCAAGATCAGGTAACCAGTTGAAGTCTGGTGAAAGCCCACTTCCTGGTTTATAGATTGCCTACTTCTCACTGTATCCTCACATGATGGAAGGGGCACGGGGGCTCTCTGGGGTCTCTTTTATAAAAACACTAATCCCATTCATGAAGGCTCCACCCCAATGACCCAAGCTCCTTCCCAAGACCCCACCTCCAGGGACCATTACACTGGCATTAGGTTTTCAACATATAAATTTGGTGGGGATCAGGTTGTGGGTACAAACATTCAGATCATAGCGATAAGCAAAATTTCACTTGGAGGGCTAAAGATTGAGGCTATTGTAAGGACAGGGGATAGCATTATAGAGGACAAGAGTTTAAAAAAATTAAAATAGATAAAGTGATCATAAAATTGGTGCGACCTCGCAGTAGGGCTCATCTGGGCCTGTGGTGGGAAAAAAATTAAAAGGCAAGTAGATGACTGGCCATCAAAAGATTTCTTTATGCCATACAAAGATTTCTGAAATTTCATTCATTGGCCAAACTTAGGTGACATTGAAATAAGTAAAGCAGTGGAATGACATGACTCCATTTGCATTTTTGAAAGAGTTATCCGTGGATAATGGATTGGAAGTAGCAAAGGAAAAAAATTGTTATTAAGAAGACTGCTTAAGTTGTTAGAGTAACAGTCCAGGTGAGCTACAGTGAAAACCTGAACTGGGGCAGTAGCAATGAAGACAGAGAAACAACTGACTCTGTGACTGACACAGGGTACTGATAACTTGGTAGAGAGAGCTTGGAATGAAAGTTGACATCTGGACTTCATACGACCTATGTGGATGATTTCATCCCACGAAACTGGGAAGCAAGGAGATGTTGAAGGTGCTCTTCTAGGGAGATGTGGCAAGAAATCAGGCTTACCCAGAAGTCAGTATCTGACCCCACATGGTGCTCCGGTGAGCAGTAATGGTTCTTAGAAAGGCATCTATTTAAAATCCCAGGTTCAAATATTTTCCTTTCCGTTGTCAGTTTAGGGATCTTAATCTTTTGTATTCTCGGGGTCTTGATCAGATAAATACAGATAAATACGATCAGATTAGCATCTCAGCAGATAAGTGCACTGTAAATTTGTGGGGGTGCAGAGGTTCAATGTATGTGGGATTATTTAAGGCTACCTTTTCCCTTGCCCCACCCGCCCCTGAAATATAAGTGGTTATTTCTTGCTTTATTTTTTCATACTATTTGAAATTTCATTTTCTTTTGCAATCTGTAAATCGGCTACACCAGGTAAGAGATGGGACCAGAAACATCTGTAAGACCGTATCAGGGGAAAAAAATCCTCTCACTACTGGCTTAAGCGATGCTCATTACTGGTTAGGTTGAGTTGTTTCAAAGTTACCTGAATAATGTGTATCATGGAAGAAAGTCTGCTGAGTTGTCCTGGTAAGTTTTGAAGTTATACATGTAAACTGAAATTTCCTGATCTTGTTGAAAATGCAAAGAATAGGGAACCATTTGAATATTTAAGTAGTTTTCCCAACATGGAACATTCTATTGGAGTCTATAATCCTGAAAATGAAGGTGGATCAAAGCATATAGTTCGTGCCCAAATTTACCTGTAGGTAATGCTAAACATAAAACAAAAACAAAAACACCCCTGAAACCACTGAGTTCTGTGTGGATGCACATGTGTGCACTTGCGGGCGTGTAAAATTATTGTCATGTTTTATCAATGACTTTTGAATTAAATATATCAAACACAGAGGTCCAGCAATTTAGAAAATTTACTCTCTGTGCTTTACGAAAAGCTGTATACGTGTTGCTTTTTTTTAGTTCCTTTATTTCTAGCAAATTATGGTAGGCATCTTTTATGACCATAGCCTATTTATCTTAGCAGGAAGCATTAGTAAAATGCGTCTGCCGGTCATGGATGCTCATCTGATAAGTGCTTCTCTGTGCACTGAATGTTTTAACTTTCATACACAGAGAGAACAATTTTTCCCCGGGGTAAAATCTATTTCATAGATTAATATACACCCTTTCATCATTTAAATGGGCTGCAGTTAGAGATCTATGTTTATGATGCTGCTTTGGTGCACTGATAGGTGGATAATACATATTCGGTCCTTTCAAAAGCAACACAGTTGTATTATTCACACCATTGCCTTTAATGAGCTGGCTTTGAGCCATCATCATCAATTCTGACATTTACGCTCCCTTCATGTTGTACCAGAGCCTTGTGATGACATAATTGTTGCTTGTATAATAAGTGCCGATGTGAAGTACATTAGCCATGAAAAACCTAATTTATAACCCAAATGGCCAGTTGGACCATTATCTGGAAAAAAATAGAAGATCTCACATTTTCAAAATCAATGCTACTTCAGGGCAGACAAAATATATGCTTAACATCTTACAGCTTGGTGACGATTGCAAGGTTGATTGAAATGCCTCAAAAATAGGGAAGAGGGCATGAAGCTGAGCAATATAGAGCTTGTAATTTATTTCTTTAATACAGCAGCAGTTTGTCAGGAGTGTCACAAAAATGTGGATTTGGCTTTATTGTTGTTTGCACGCTGCTCAGTGCAAATGAATAATTCATTCCAAGGCAGAGAAAACAGAAGAAATATTAACAGTTATTTAACCTGACCGCTATTATATTTCAAAAAACTGCATTGTCACCAGGGTTTCCGGACAAGATACAAAACACTCATTTAAACTTAAATTTTATATGAACAACAAATGCTTTTTTAGCATCAATATATTCTCAAACATGGCAACCTGAATGGTCACCAGATTGTTGGTCCCACGCTGCATGCTGCCCCAGTTGGGTGTGGATGGGGTAAGGGAGATGGAATAGTGTGTTAAGATCTGCTTGGATTCCTTTCAATACTTTGGTGTCATTTATATGAAAATGCATTCCTAAGCATTCTACATGAATATCTGTTCGGTACCCAGAAACAACCGAGAGAATAAACTATGCACTGTACTTATTTTTTTTTTTTTTTTAATTTTTTTTTCAAATTTTTATTTATTTTTGGGACAGAGAGAGACAGAGCATGAACGGGGGAGGGGCAGAGAGAGAGGGAGACTGCACTGTACTTAAATCGTACTTTAAATCAGTCTTGTTCACTTTGATCTAAGAAAGGTGCTTATTTTTAATAGATAGGGCCAAATTTAATAATGACTTTCTCAAAAACTTTCTAGAATTGAACATGCCTGCCTCAAAAGGCATTGTAAGTTAAGGAAAGCCATAATAAGGTGCTATCCTTTAAATTTGTTCTGGAAATAGTTCAAATAAATCATGCATTTGGAATATTTTCCACACCATCAGTTAAGGGAGGTATTTACGGTGTCAAAGCAGCTGATAAATTTGGTCCATTCAGCCACTAGTCAGTGAAAAGGTTTATCAGCCTAATTATCTGCCCAGCCAAGTATTTCACCAAAAGACTGATAAATTTTGTCTGATGAACTCATCGGATGATTTTGCTGAACCTCATCTTTGATTTTACTCCAAGACTCAGTGTGTTCTAGCATAGAAGACGTTTGCTGCAGATTTTATGTGAAGAAACTCACTTAGGTTTCATGAGATCATTCCAGCCAGAACCCTAGTTTGGAATGTGTTGACACACATTAGTTTGCACATGTCAACAAACTAGCACTGATTGAAGATAATCTACGTAACAGTGATGGAAAAGACTCAAATTTCTATTGTCGCTTGTGCTGTGCTGTTTTGAGGCCTTGCTCCATATGATATTAAGTGTTGCAAATATAATAAACACTATATGATATTAGCATCTAAATGATGTTTAATATTAACGTTATCACTAATATGGAAACTCACTGAATTTTGCCTGTGAAGCGTATTGTCATGGCACTGGTCACAAAGAATCTTAAAACAAAGCCACTAAAGATTTAGAGGTTTTGTTTGTTTGTTTGTTTGTTTTTTGTTTTTTGTTTGTTTTTTACCAAGACCTAACCTAGTGTATCAGGACGACTTTACACATAGAGCATCTATAGAGTGTAGAAGAAAACATCTCCAGGTCACTTACACTCGTCTAGGAAGTACACATATACCATCACTAGTTAATTACAACAACAACAACAACAACAACAGAATAAAACCCTGAATTACCCACAATCTTCAAGTGTTTCTATTTTCAGGAAATTATTTCTGGCAACTATTCTCAATACCATTGTGAATAATGGTCTATTTTATTTTTCATGTTGGTTTAACACCTATATTAGGAAATATGTACTTGAGAATAGATTAGAAATCTCATTCAATCTCATTCCTCCCCCAAAGATAGGTTATACCTTGATTTGTGTTTGCATGTAACATAACGTTTTAATATTATTGTTGTAATTACTAATATTTAATTTTTAAGTCAAAGTCTTTGGTGACTTGTGTGATTATACAAAAGGGAAGAATTAAAATGTGTTGATTGTCTATTTTGTGTCTAATACTTACTGTAATCAGAAGAAACTATACTAAGGAGAAGAAAATGTCTAAAATCTTATAGGTAAGGAGTGGAAGAGTAAAGTCTGAATCATTTACAACATACATCTTTTTAAAAATTTTTTTTAATTAAAAGAATTTGTTTAATGTTTCTTTATTTTTGAGAGAGAGACACAGACTGTGAGCAGGGTAGAGACAGAGCGAGAGGGAGACACAGAATCTGAGGCAGGTTCCAGGCTCTGAGCTGTCAGCACAGACGTGGGGCTCAAACCCACCCACTGCCAGATCATGACCTGAGCCAAAATTGGACACTCAACTGACTGAGCCACTCAGGCACCCCACAACATATCATCTTCTAATAAATCTTTAATTACCTAGAACCAACTATGGCCACTGCAATCTGTGCCTTCATCAGCCTTGCATGTAGACTCTCTGATATGTATCAAACAGGATAGGTAGGGCCGGTTTTGTAACCAACAAGCCCAGAATCTTGGTGGCTTAAAATAGTATTATTCATTTCTTATTCATGCTACATATCAATCTGAGTTTGCTGGATCGTGTTGCTCTCTCTATCCCTGTTCTTAATCTGTTATCACTTGTAACTAATACAGAATGGAAAAAAGCAAAAACATAGCAAAGCTCATACACTATCACTTTAATTCCCAGCTGGAAAGTGCATATTTTACATTTGTCATTTGTCACATTTTATTGGGGTGTCATTTTTCACATTCTATCGGCTCACATAAGTCTCATGGTCTCATGAGACTTCATATTATTTGGAAAGTGTAATCTTTCCATATACCTGGAAGTAGAGGGAGTAAGAATATGAATGGGATCAGACCTGATGACTATCATCTCATATTAACTCAATTATCCCCCCACCCTTTTTTTTTTTTTTTTTTTTTTTTTTTTTTTTTAGAGAAAGACATGTTTTGATTTGCCAAAGTCTACTTCCACTTTGTTCTTCTGGAGTTTTTATGAGGAACTTCCATTTCTTCTGATGTACAGTACTAGAAGCTAAAAATAGGAAGCTGAAGTTGAGTTAGTCTCAGTGTTTTTGCTCATTTCTACTGTCAAAGGATTTAAAAAGAAATCTATGCACATTAATTTTATATAGCTGAAATTCTTACACATTTTATTGACCTATAAAATTGCATATCTCTTGCTGTCCATTTTTCCATTTTTTTTCATTCCCTAATACACTTAATTTCTTCTATCTCCAGTTTCTTTATCTATCTCATTCAGGCATGATACATCTCATTGACCTTCATGTCAAATAGGACGACTACACTTTTGATCGAATATGCTATAGAAAGTGAGGACAGAAGATACTTAAAAGACTTGTTCAAGATCTCAACTCCACTTTGAAGCATACCTCTAGATTTCTCAAGGCAATCTCAGTTTCAGTAACTGAATAAAGGCCCACGATTTAACCTAAAAGTGCTGACCTTGGCTTCACACTGAGAAACAGTATGGCAATTAAGTTGATCTTGCCTGCTTCAGGCAAGATGTTTGGACACTGTTTATAGGAAACTAGTACAATAGATACTTGATTGGCTTCTTGGTAAAGTAGACTTATTTTCTGAAATAGCCCTTTTCCTTAACAAAAATGTCTCATTTTTCTCCTCGTGAACCGTCTTTATCACACCTATCTCTGGACAATTGTCTAAATTCCCAGGTTATGGACATTTGACTCTGAAGAATAGGTCTCAGACTCTGGTAGTTTATAAATATTCTTGTTCTTTTAAAGACTTCTGAAGCATAAGCCACAATAGCAAAAAGTAATGAACATATTCCTGTTTATATTTAACTTAATATTCACAAATATCACTCATCATATCGTTAATTAGCATGTTGAAACATATTTGTTGAAGTGAGACTCCTTAATTAAATGCATACAGTCTTTGTATCATACACAAAGAAACAAACTAGTTTCCAGTAATTCACTTACTTATTATATACATTTATATTGTGCCAGTCCTTATCGTATCATGGCATTTTAACAAAGGATATACCTGGTATCACCTTTGTAGAAATCTGGTTATGTGAGTTTTCAAAACAGTGTCATCTATGATGATGTAGAAGGAAGTACGTGTTAGCCATGCTGGTGTAGAAGCAAATATTTCAACCTGAAGCTACTGTCCACAGTGGGTGTACTCACATAAGTGCAGTCAGAAGGGCTATTGGGCTGAATGAAGGCCATGATTTTACTGGCAGATGTAGGCGAGGGGCCCAGGAAGATGATGGGCAGAATGTTGAATACAATCTTCATTTGTTCCAAAATTTATTTTTTAGGGCAGATTTTGGGGGGGGGGTAGTTAATGAAAACAGATTTTGTTTGTTTTTAAATCTTTTCTTTTTGTGTGGTTTTGTAGAAGTGGTGGTACATTCCCGTGGACCACAAGAACTCCCATCGCCTCCTTTGCGTTGTTCTGGTGGGATTTGGGTCAGCTTCCTACAAAAAGACCAGAGCACCCCAGTGACAAAGCATCCGCAGCTCAGGATGGTTACCGCAAGGTGGTAGGTTGAGCTTCTTAGGGAGAAAATCCTAGCCATCTCTTGCTCTTGAGGGGGAGTGTTTACCAATCCTTCCTTAAAATAGGTCATTATTGCGTGACTTTCTCCTTTTGCGGTAAGCTTAGCAGTTTTACCAGAAAATATGTCATGTTGATTGGTTCCTCAGAAGTTTGGAAGCAGCCCTATTTCAACACTGATCTCTCTGATAAAATGTATCCAGTTTTGTCTCTATTTATTCTCTTCAATTATTTGTGCACCAAGTCTTTAGGAGACAATTTTATCATAAGCTGCCATCAACTAAACCCCTAATGTGCAGTGGTGTTGTCTTTTCTTTCCTCTTTCTCTCTCCCTCCCACTCTTTCTTTCTTTCCTTCTTACTTCCTCCTCCTCCTTCCCACCTCCCCTTCTTCCTCTTCCCCTTCCCCTTCCTCCTCCTTCTCCTCCTCCCCCTCCTCCTCCTCCTTCTTCTTCTTCCTCCTCCTCCCCCTCCTCCTTCTCCTCCTCCTCTTCTTCTTCTTCCTCTTCCTCTTCCTCCTCCTTTTTTTCTTCTCTTCCTTCTACTCCTTCTTCTTCTTTTCTTCTTTTTTCAATTAGAAAATTTTGATCTTTTCTTTTCTATTGAAGTCCAAACAGAAAGCTCATATTGGTCACTCAGACAAACACTTACGTAATGTTTACTGTGTACCAATGAAGCTTTATGCACAGTACTGGGCATACACAGATAAATAGTCTACATCTCATAACCTACTGATGATAATAGCCAGGTTCACAATTGGATGCCAGGCAGGTGTCAAGAAAGGCTTTAGAATTTTTCTTTGATTAGATTATTATTTATATAATGGCCAAATTACTTTGTTAACCAATTTTTTTGTGTGTGTATTTGATTCTTCATGCTTTGCAAAAAATACCTAGGTATCAAAAAGAGATCCTAGTGTAAAACTTTGTAAATATGTGATGGTCAAGTTAAGTCAGTTATGGATCGTATGTTAGAGTATACTAGTGTCTAATTAAATGATTAAAGTTAAATGATTAAATTTCATTAAATAATGAAATTCTGGAATTATTGTGATAGCAATAACTTAGTTTTACAATTGTTCAGGCATAAGAACCTTGACATTCCTTGAAAATTGTACTACATCCCATGCTTCCTATCACATTTCCTCCCCCACGATGCATGTCAAAACCACTCATCATGTTATTATTTCTTGCACTTATGTTTTACCACATTCAGGGCTATAGAATTTGGATGAATGTCAAAGTCTACACAGAGGTTATGACTTAATAATTAGGCAACCTCAGTTTTAAATTTGCAACTGTATCATTGAAAGCAAATAACTGAGTGAAGAACAAGGGAGAAGGGAAAATTAAATCCTTTTTTAAGTTGTGTAGACCTAAATACCTGATAAACGATGCACATGAGTACAATGAAGCCCTTTCACTGTTACGGAAAAATATATTTCAAAATTTACTGGGAGCATACTTTAGTGAAAGATAGAGTGGCAGTAACAATTAAAAGTTAAAAAAAATTCACATGTATTAAAAAAATATAGTTTATTATTATTATTTTTTAATGTTTATTTTTGACAGAGGGAGAGAGAGAGAGAGACAGAGCATGAGCGGGGGAGGGGCAGAGAGAGAGGGAGACACAGAATCCAAAGCGGGCTCCAGGCTCTGAACTGTCAGCACAGAGCCGGACGCGGGGCTCGAACTCACAGACTGCGAGATCATGACCTGAGCTGAAGTCGGACGCTCAACCGACTGAGCCACCCAGGCACCCCAAGAAAAAACCATTTCAAATCTCATGTTGCTTATATGTGATTCTGTGATGATCCCTGTAACAAGAAAAAGTGCTAACTGCTAGTTGGGACTGTTCTAAAGTGTGAAATTGATTTTGAATGTCTCTCTATCTTTGCCACTATTCTGCAATGTCAGAAAAGCCTCAGACTACCTAAAGGGCCATTGGGGCTTCATTCCCACTGTAGTGTCTCTTTCTTCCCAGATTAAAACAAATGTCAGTCTTGTGTGTGCACAGAAAAGGACGCCAGGTGGCTTTGGCCTCAGGATAAAGCTGTGAGGTAGAACGCACAAGCAGTAAGACTATTCCACTTACCCCTCTCAGCTCTGCCACTTCTGATCTATTGTGGGATGACAAATGTGCTTTTGTCCTAGGGCAGTTGATTGAATACATTCTGAGTCAAAATTGTTGTCAAGAAGAGGGTTTCGTTTTCTCTTTTCATTATTTGATGAGGTGAAGGGAAGTCTATTATGAGGTGTAGTGAGGTTCCAAAGGCGCCTGTTATGTATCTGAAAATTATAAATGATTTGGGACTTTTCAGCCCTGCTTTTCTACAACTGCTGCAGTAATAGACCTATTGGGGAGGGGGGAAGGACAGGCTTCACAAGTATTAGGATTTTCCTGAAATGTCCATAGTCTTGGGGTCTGCTTGAAGAGTTTCTTAGATTGAATGAAGAGCATGGCAAATGAGAATGAAAGCAATTAATTTCCTGTGCTCTTTGCTGGCTAGAGATAGTACAGTAAGATGTTGAAGTTACTTTCAATTGCTTCTGGTGATGATGGTTCATTTAAAGCCCACTGGGAGGTCTTTATTATAAACTATCTGATTTTCCTAATTGTTTCCTTCATCTCTGTTCTACTCCCCCAGGCAGATTATAAACATGCCTCATCGTGTATTATGCTTTTCCAAGGTGCCCGACATATATCTGATTTCCCCATACTCGGTTGTTTTATAATAGGACAATAGAGGTTTTAAAACACTGAAAAGTAGTATATAATGTGAAGATACGAGGCCCTGTGACTATCGTGTGTAGTGGTGCTTCTCAAACTTCCTTTGGTGCAAGACGGATTTGTGTGCTTGTTTTCCCCTTAACCCATTGCAGATGAGAAATGAAAGTCAAAAAAAAAAAAAAAAAAAAGAATACCAGTCTGTATTTTTTTTTGTTTAGATACAATAGACATAAAATTAATCTTCAAAGTACCGTAAATGCTTTCAAACACTTATTCTCAATTTCTGTACTTAATTCATTGCAAACAGGTAACAGTCCGTGCACAACGATGGTGCACGGGCCCCCTTTTGAACACCACTGGATTAGATCACACATGACTAGTTTTTATCTGTTATCTATAAAGTGAGTCATAATTTCATTGGCTTTATATGTGTATTTTGCTCAGCTACAAATATGCAATATTAGGGAAAACACTTTTTAAAAATGTAATAATTTTATGTATGTACAGTGATGACTGGAACTTGGGTTATATTTTAATTTCTGAAGTTGAAGGATTTTCTTATTTTCGTTTTTCTGTTTTTGGCTTGAATTATGTCCCATATGCAAATTGGCATATGGAATGAAAACATTGTAAATGATCACAAAGTAGTTTCTTGCTGCATTTATAGGTGAGAAATTCAAGAACCAGATAAAGGTAAACCATAAGATCCTACTTTTTAAATACAAATGACAAAGCATTCCTCTAATTTTGTCTTTATTATAAACATTACTATATGTCCAACACAGAATCATGTGAGGAGTCTGTAAATGGTGGCTAATGCTGAGAGGTGGAGATGAGAGAAAGGAATTAGTGATGTAGGCTGAAAGAGGCCACTGTGAACTGGAAAATATGCAAACCTTCAGAGTGGAAGACATGGGCAAGGGTCCAACAGTCAGCCTTCGACAATCCAGAAGTTAATGGTCTGTGGACTGCTCATCTAAATATGGAGACCATAAATTAGGGAGACACCAATTCTGAATACACAGACACGTATTGGGGGTTGGAATTCAGACTGAGCATCAAGAAAGATGAGAGAGAATGTGTTCACCTGGCAAAGAGAAGAGGATTTCTAATGGATACCAATGCCCATCCTTCCTGGGTCAAGCCAGTGGACCTATCCCTCCAGACCCATAACTATCTGTCCTTACTTTGCATAATAATCCACCTTTCTGGTGTGGACAGAAAAGGCATAGGAATGTGTTTTCTCCCTCAAGTATTGACGGGGTTGGGGGGGGGGCGCTATTGGCTGAGGAACACGAGATTGAATCCTTTATATTTATTTATTTATTTATTATTTTTTCAATATATGAAATTTATTGTCAAATTGGTTTCCATACAACACCCAGTGCTCATCCCAAAAGGTGCCCTCCTCAGTACCCATGAGATTGAATCCTTTAAAGATCTCTCATGCATGTTTTCAGTGTTTGGGGCTCCGTGGTGCAGAGCCAACCTTTAGTGGAATGAAGTGTGATGCTGCGTTTGGAAATACCAGCTCTTCTGTCTCCTGTCCCACATGCCACACAAGTTGGTGTCTTCTCCATGAGAATAATCAGGGAAGGTGCTGTGCCTCAGAAAGTGAGAACCAAAACAAGCCCGGCAACAGCCTTCTCATTATTTATTTTCCTCACACGCATAGACTGTGACCCACTCTGTGAAATTAAGTGAGAAACTTGGGTCAATTACTAGAGAATTTAACTTAAAACAAAAGAAACAAAAAGCATTTGAAAAAGACCCAGATGATACACATGTTAGCTTGTGTTCTCAATGTTCGGATTTCTCTAGCGTGTCATCAATTTCTCTCAGTTTTTTTTTTAACTGGCCATAATTTTTGTAATTTAAATTTTAGTTAACATACAGTACAATATTGGTTTCAGGAATAGAATTCAGTGACTCATCACTAATATATGGCACCCAGCGCTCATCTCAACCAGTGCCCTCCTTAGTACCCATCGCCCATCTAGTTTTTGAATTTTTTTAAGTTTATTTATTATTTTGAGAGAGAGAGAGAGAAAGCATGAGTTGGGGAGGGGCAGAGAGAGAGAAGAAAAGAGAGAGAGAGAGAGAGAGAGAGAGAGAGAGAGAGAGAATCCCAAGCAGGCTCCGCACTGTTAGTGCAGAGTCCCACTCGGGGCTCAAACTCACAAACCGTGAGACTATGACCCGAGCTGAAGTTGGATGCTTAACTGACTGGGCCACGGAGGTGCCCCTCTGGTTTTTATTTTTATTTATTTTATTTTTTTATTTTTTTAAATTTTTTTAACGTTTATTCATTTTTGAGACAGAGAGAGACAGAGCATGAACAGGGGAGGAGCAGAGAGAGAGGGAGACACAGAATCTGAAACAGGCTCCAGGCTCTGAGCTGTTAGCACAGAGCCCGACGCGGGGCTCGAACTCACGGACCGTGAGATCATGACCTGAGCCGAAGTCAGACGCCCAACCGACCAAGCCACCCAGGTGCCCCTGGTTTTGATTTTTAAAGAGAGCACAAAGTTTTAATCGTACTGCATGAAAGACACAAATAACACAGTGACGTTGTGGGTAAGCTTACCACTCCCCTGACCGTAGGTCCAGCTCAGACTCTGATTGGATAGATTCACCTGCTTTTCATTTTAGAAAACATTATGCTTGATTATTAGAAGTCTTGATCATAGCATGGTCTTAGAAGTTGCAACATTCTCAAATTAATGATTCATTAATAGTCCTTTTGTCAGGTGTATATAGTGTTTGATCTTCATACGGTAAACAGGAATATGAATACATGAACATAGCTCCTACGATCACTTTCATCTACTTAACCGGTGAATCAGGCATAGTTCTTCCATGTTGTAAGCTGTCGTGTCTCCTTTTTGTACATGCTAACAAGAAACCCTGACTTTTCTGACTGCTGTTTATATTCATTTTATTTAAAGCAGAATTCAGGGTTTAGATGCATATACTCATAAACACTGGAATCATGACACTTCACCAGCCTAACTGCTAACTGAACTGATTTCCCTCAGGAAAGTTTAAGTAGGGTTAAAATATCAGAGGACTCTGTTTTCATTTTATCAAATATCTAGAGCAAGGGTGAGCAAAAGACACCCATGGGACAGATCTGGCTTGCTGCCCATATTTGTTAGTAAATTTTCATGGGATCACAGGCCATGCCTGTTTTTTAAGTGTTGTCTGTGGATGCTTTCACATGACAATGACAGAGTTGAGTAGCTGTGACAGAAACTGTATGGCCTGTGAAGGTTAAGATACTACCTAGCTGGCCCTCTGCAGGGAAAGTCTGCCAACTCCTAATCTAGCTGATTAACCAAACTTTAGCAAAAGCTTTGGATTTTTTGAGTCGTATGAATAAACATTCAGGTTCTTAACTATACATTGAAGATATAGCTTTATCTTTATCTGGGGTAGATGATTTAGATAGAAAAAAAATCTGTGAGCAGATTAATTTCATCCAGACTATCAGTGATATTATCGGCGATATTAGATTTTATGCTCTATAGATATTTAACTTAAAAAGCTAACCTGTATAGGGAATGTGCTGCATGCCAGACACTGCTTTACATCTTTATCTATACTTTCGTATAAACATCACGACAATCCTATCAGGTAGATGTTAATATTATCCTCACTCTACAGATGAGGTGACCGAGGCTGATGAAATTAAAGAACTTGGTGATGTTCACATAACTGGCATTGGCAGAGCTGGATTTGAACTCAGGAAATCGTGGTTTAGGATTCACATTCTTAGCCATCATGCTCCTTCTATTTGGTAACAATGAAAAACTTCCTAATGAATATTTATTTATTTAAAAAAAGTTTTTTAAAGAGAGAGAGCACAAGCAGGAGAGAGAGAGAGAGAGAGAGAGAGAGAGAGAGAGAGAATCCCAAGCAGGTTCCACATGGAGCCTGGCTGAGGGCTCGATCCCATGACCCTGGGATCCCACGACCTGAGCTGAAATCAAGGTTCGGATGCTGAACTGACTGACCCACCCAGGTGTCAGTTTCCTAATGCATTTTAATACTTAAGTTCATTATTATTGCCAGTTATATGTGTTAATGGTAATATGTAAGCTTATATTTGCATTTGTTGCCATAAGGCATACTATTTCTGATTAATACATAGAGTTTTCTTATTAATTTCACTTATATGCAACCCACAACTAATACTTTCATGGTTAATGTTTTATGCTTTTTGTACCTGTTTCTATGGAGAATAGTTACTAGAGTGAGTTTCAACTTCTCTGCTAATTGTTTGAAATACTGTAATCTTAGAGACAAATTAAGAATAGTTAACTATGTAAATATCCTTGAACATTTTACTTTCAAGATAGTCTCAATGTCTTCCTTTTGAGACAATGGTGGGAAAAGAAAGGGATCTAGCTTAAGAAAATGAAGTAAAAAGGTACAATTAAGTAAAATTATAGGTAAGACTTTATATAACCATCTCCCTGAAAATTATAGGGTTTCTCCATCTTGTGTAAAGAAATGTTTTACCCAAAGTGTTTCTCCAACTTGTCTTTGGTAGTATATTAACAGTTATCTAGTGGCAATGTGATCCAGAATTGAGGTAATTATGGTGTAAATTTAGGCTAAAAATATACATCCACCTCAAGTATTTGGTAAGTGAGGCAAAAAGATGCATTCCTCAAATGTAAAGACCTCAAACCTCTTTTTTCACCTGGTGCATGGATTTTAATTTGAAACTGACTCATTATTTTCTTCCCGGGTTGATATCATGCTTTCTAGAGCCTAGAGATCCTGTCATGGTGAGCATGTCTTGGCACTTCTACGAATTCAAGCTGAAATATTTTAAACTAGTGAGATTATTAAATAACCAGGCGTTTGGCAGCAGTAAAGCAGTTTTTAGAAGGTTTCTGACAAAGGAATGCCTTGCAAGGTATTCTCTGTACCTAGTCTGAGTGGATAGAGGGTCAGAATAACACATATTAGTCTCTCCTTTCCTTTTTGTAACTTCATCACCAAAAATTTCCCATTAGTGACATTCTTCTGTATTTAGCACTGTGCAAATACTTGTACAATTATTTATAAGAATTTTTTTTAAATGTTTATTTATTTTGAGAGCGAGAGAGCATGAGCAGGGGAGGGGCAGAGACAGAGAGAGAGAGAGAGAGAGAGAGAGAATCCCAAGCAGGCTCTGCCCTGTCAGCACAGAGCTCTAAGTGGGGCTTGAACTCAAGAACTCAAGAACAATGAGATCATGACTTGAGCTGAAATCAAGAGTCAGACACTTCACGGACCGAGCCACCCAGGTGCTCCTATAATTATTTATAGGTCAAAGTCTGTAAACAACATGGAAAATATATTTCACTATTAGAAGAAGTGACTGAGGCTCTTCCCATTAGGCCCTGAGAAATCCTCCCAAAGACTTGCACATCCTTCTCACAGTTTGCCAGTTTGGCCTTGCCAGGCCCATCATGGGACCACCAAGTACTACACTTTCCAGCCTTTCAGACTTGTGGACGGCAAACATGAAGCTTATTTTCCACCAGTTAAATATACACATAGTGTGCTTGGACTGAAAAATGGCTTACCTGGGGAAACAGGTAGTAGAGGTGGGGAACCAGACGTTGGGGTTGGTTGCGGTGGTCTGGCATGGTGGCATTGGTTGGGGTTTTATAGCATGGCAGTGTCTTTGTCTTTCCCAGGGCACTGTGCTGTGATTCTCAAAGTTCTTCCCGGAAGTTCAGGCTAGAACACTTCTCTCAGTCATCCGTCAGTTCTGTGAGTTCTCAGAATCCCGTTATTATTATTACTACTACTGTCATTACTGTTTTATTATTATTATTATTATCATCATGTCTATTCCTTTTAGAACTAGAGTGAATTCTGTGTATGCATATATAGGACAGAATTCTGTGTATGCATATATAGGACAGGCTAAGCATTCTAAAACCAACAATGAAATCGAAGTTGGGCATCTGGGGCACCTGGATGGCTCAGTTTATTATACATCCAAATTTAGCTCAGGTCACGATCTCACAGTTCGTGAGTTCAAGCCCCGCGTTGGGCTCTGTGCTGACAGCTCAGAGCCTGGAGCCTGCTTCAGATTCTCTCTCTCTCTCTCTCTCTCTCTCTCTTTCTCTGACTGTCCTCTGCTCACGCTTTGTGTCTTTCTCTCTCAAAGATAAATCAACGTTAAAAAAAAAAGAATCAATTTTTTAGGTCAGAGTCCAAAGCACTGAGAGCAAGTGGACAGTGAGATTATAGTCAGGACTCAGAGCCTGAATTCATACTCACCTCAGCTTCCACATCAACTACATAATTCCTCTCCACTTTCTCCAACACCTTCATGCACACAACACTCTATCTCACTGAGATCTTCAATCTATTGATCCACAAATGTATCTCTGTTTTCATAGTAAATTTACTAATTCACTTTTTCATGATTATCACATCCATTTTGCCCTCTTCTGAAATCCCATCTATCTCTCCTAGTGCCCCCAGCCAATTACGTACATCATATTTCAGTGGGAATGTAAATGCCACCAGGAAACAGCTCTCTTTTTCACCTGGTCAGATCAAAACATACCTGTTTGTCTTACCTGTGCATCCATCCCCTCTTTTGAAGTGAGCAACTTTTCCTACCAGAGGTAAGTCCTTCCCTAAATGACCTAGATTCCATGCCTTCCGGCTTTCTCAAAGATTTTAATCCTTTGGTCATTACCATTCTCCTGCATTGTCAGCTTCCCTTTTTCTGATGGATTTTCATATCACATACAACTAGTTCTTAACTTTTACAAAAGTCTCCTAACCTTCATTTATTCCCTCAGCTACTGTATTATCTTGGCTACAGAGTCATTGTTCTCAAATGGATTATCAAATCACCCAGTGTTGATTTCCCCATAAAACAGGCTACATGAGCATCTCACAGAACCCAAGGGTAGTGAATAAAGCCAGGCCATATTGTGGGCTCGTTCTGAGAAGTGGGAAACCATCAGGCACTAGGCTTTCTTTCTCTCAATATCTTGTTCTGCCTGGACTTTTATGTCTGTTTCTTTCTCTAGATGTGTGTCATTTCTTCTCTCTGTGAAACACAGTAAGATATAGAGAAGATTGCTAGAAATAATTTCTGTCTGATAAAATATGTAAAACCCTTGGCCTGGCCTTTTTGAGATAACCTGCATTGTGGGTGAACAATATGCCTCAAGTTTTCTGGAATAAATCTCTGTGTTTCCTTTGAATGTGTCTCTAGGCAGAGATTGGCCAGATGGGGGCTCAGGTTTTATTAAAGTTATTTATGTCTTCAAAAGACTAGCTTTTACTTAAAATTTTCAGTGCTGTCTTTTTATAAATTTTAATGTAGAGTATAAGCAATAACCTTAAAGGCTCAGTGGGAAATATATAGTATATTTCATTGAAATGAAACATAACACATAGCATTCAGCTAACAAAGATTTTTATCAGCAAGATGATATGCTTTATGGAAATATTCAACAAAGATAGTCTGATCATCCTGCATTTAATGATCCCTTGCCTCCAAGTTGATTTTTTTTATTGTTAATAAGTATTCTTTAATAGATCCTTTAGCATTATGTTGATACATAGATTCTGTATCTAGAAAATATGTAGTTTCAAATTATTGCTTTGTCACTTAATAGCTATACTGCCTTGGGAGGTTACTTTAATCCATTTGTTCCTCAGTTTATTCATCAATAAAATGGAACTATATGGGAGCTATATGTGCCTAGAAGAGCATTTGCTGCTAACTACTAATAATATATTGTGTCCTCACTATTAAATCACAGTTTGTCTGGGTATAAAATTCTAGATTAATAGAATATTTCCCACAGAAGATAATATTATAGCTTGCCTGGCATTTTCGTTACTAATGAAAAGTCTGCCAAAAGTCTGCCAAGAAATAACTCTTTTTTTCTTGGTGGGTTTTATGACTCTCTCTCTCTCTTTTTAAAATGCATGTTTTATTACTTAATATTGTGGTAAGGTTAATTGCATATATATTTTTTTCCTTTTTTTCTTGTGGTAAAAATTCTCTTAAAATTTTTTGCATGTTTATTTATTTAGTTTGAGAGAAGGGGGAGGGAAAGAGAGAGAGAAGGAGAGAGAAAATCCCAAGTAGGCTCCATAGCATCAGCACAGAGCTGGACACGGGGTTAGATCTCACAAACCTTGATATCATGAGCTCAGTTGAGATCAAGGGTCAGATGCTTAATAAATGTTTATTTATTTTTGAGAGAGAGAGAGAGACAGAGCGTGAGCAGAGGAGGGGCAGAGAGACAGGGAGACACAGAATCTGAAGCAAGCTTCAGGCTCTGAGCTGTCAGCATAGAACCCGATGTGGGACTCAAACTCACAAACCGTGAAATCATGACCTGAGCCGAAGCCAGACGCTCCACTGACCGAGCCACACAGGTGTCCCACATGGTAAAAATTCTTAACATGAGATCTACCTTCTTAACAAATTTTTAAGTGCAAAACACCATATTGTTAACTATAGTCTCTATATTGTATAGTAGACCTGTAGAAATTGTTCAGTTTTGTAACTGAAACTTTATACACATTGGACAACTCTCCAGTTTTCCTACCACCCCAGACCCTAGCAGCCCACCATTCTACTCTCTGCTTCTATGAGTTTGACTGTTTTAGATTCCTCATGTCGGTGAGATCATGCAGATTTTGTCCGTGACTGGCCTATTTCACTTAGCAAAATGCACTTCAGATTTACCATTGTTGTTGCAAATGGTGACATTTTCTTCTTTTGTAAGTCTGAATAATATTCTATAATATGTATATCATATTTTATCCATTCATCTGCTGATGGAAATTTGGGTTTGTTTCCACATCTTGGCTATTGTCAACATTGCTGCAATGAACAGGAGAATGCAGTTACCTCTTTGAGACCCTAGTTTCGATCCTTCTGGAAATATGCAGAATTGAAATTGCTGAATCATATGGTAGTTCTGTTTTTAAGTTATGGTAGTTCTATTTTTACTTTTTTTTTTTTAATGGACACCCACATGATGTTTTCCATAGAGACTGAAACCTTTTACATTCCTTCCAAGAGTGTACAAGTACCCTGATCTCTCCACATCTTTGTTAACACTTTTTTTTTTTTTTTTTGGATTACAGTCACCTTATCAAGTAAGAGGTCATATCTTATTGAGGTTTTGATTTGCATTTCCCTGGTCTTTAGTGACAGTGAGCATCTTTTCATGTACCTGGAGACCATTTGAACAGAGAAATGTTTGAAGGAATATCTCTCAAGTCCTTTGCCCCCTTTTTTTTTTATAATTTAACTTTTTTTTTTTTTATGTTTTAAGATTTACATCCAAATTAGTTAGTATATAGTGAAGCAATGATTTCAAGAGTAAATTCCTTAATGTCCCTTACCCATTTAGCCCATCCCCTCTCCCACAACCCCTCCAGCAACCCTCAGTTTGTTCTCCATATTTATGAGTCTCTTTTGTTTTGTCCCCCTCCCTGTTTTTATATTATTTTTGTTTCCCTTCCCCTATGTCCATCTGTTTTGTCTCTTAAAGTCTTCATATGAGTGAAGTCATATGATTTTTGTCTTTCTCTGACTAATTTCATTTAGCATAATACCCTCCAGTTCCATCCACATTTGGTGCATAAATATTTATAATTGTTAGGTCTTCTTGGTGGATAGACCCCTTGATTATGATATAATGCCTTTCTGCATTTCTTGATCTAGTCTTTATTTTAAAGTCTAGATTGTCTGATATAAGTATGGCTACTCCGGCTTTCTTTTGTTGACCATTAGCATGATAGATGGTTCTCCATCCCCTTATTTTCAATCTGAAGGTGTCTTTAGGTCTAAAGTGGATCTCTTGTGAACAGCATATAGATGGATCTTGTTTTCTTATCCATTCTGTTACCCTATGTCTTTTGATTGGAGCATTGAGTCCATTGACGTTTAGACTGAGTACTGAAAGATATGAATTTATTGCCATTATGATGCTTGTAGAGTTGGAGTTTCTGGTGGTGTTCTCTGGTCCTTTCCAGTCTTTGTTGTTTTTGGCATTTATGTATGTATGTATGTATGTATGTATGTATTTTTTCATCTTTTCTCCCCTCAGAGAGTGCCCCATAAAATTTCTTGCAGGGCTGGTTTAATGGTCACAAACTCCTTTAATTTTTGTTTGTCTGGGAAACTTTTTATCTCTCCTTCTATTTTGAATGACAGCCTTGCTGGATAAAGAATTCTTGGCTGCATGTTTTTCCGATTCGGCACATTGACTATATCCTGCCACTCCTTTCTGGCCTGCCAGGTTTCTGTGGATAGGTCTGCTGCAAACCTAATCTGTCTTCCCTTGTACGTTAGGGACTTTTTTTCCCTTGCTGCTTTCATGATTCTCTCCTTGCCTGAGTATTTTGTGAATTTGACCATGATATGCCTTGTTGATGGTCGGTTTTTGTTGAATCTAATGGGAGTCCTCTGTGCTTCCTAGATTTTGATGTCTGTGTCTTTCCCCAGGTGAGGAAAGTTTTCGGCTATGATTTGCTCACATAACCCTTCTACCCCTATTTCTCTCTCTTCCTCCTCTGGGACCCCTATGATTCTGATGTTCCTTTTTAATGAGTCACTGATTTCTCTAATTCTTAAATCATGCTCTTTTGCTTAATCTGCCTCTTTTTTTTCTGCTTCATTATTCTCTATAAGTTTGTCCTCTATGTTGCTGATTCTCTGTTCTGCCTCGTCCATCCTTGCCGCCGCTGCATCCATCCGTGATTGCAGCTCAGTTATAGCATTTTTAATTTCATTCTGGCTATTTTTTTACTTCTTTTATCTCTGCAGAGAGGGATTCTAATCTATTTTCAACTCCAGCTAGTATTCTTATTATCATCCTTCTAAATTCTGGTTCAGACATCTTGCTTGTGTCTGCGTTGGTTAAATCCCTGTCGTTTCTTTGTGCTCTTTCTTTTGGGGTGAATTCCTTTGTTTTGTCATTTTGAAGGGAGAAAAGGAATTAATGCGGTAGAAAAAATGAAATTAAAAAAATTAAAATAAAAAATATTAAAATTAAAAATTAAAAACACACCCACACAAAAATGGAATAGATGATGCTAGATCCTAGGTGTGTTTTGGTCTGGGTATAGAAAGTGGTTTGACAGATTAGAGAAACAAACAAACAAAAAAAAAAAGAGGGGGGAAAGAAAAAGTAAAGAAGTCGTTTGAGAATTTGAAAAAATGAATAAAGTAGACTAAAATACACCAAAGTAGAGAATATAGTAGAAAAATTATAGAAAAATATTTTAACAAAAATTAAAAAGAAATGAATTTTTTGTTTTCTGTATTTAAGAAAAATGAAAAGAAACAAAAAAGAGAAAAAAGACAAAAAAAGAAAAAAGAAAAGACAAAAAAAAAAAAAGGAAATCGTTTGAAAATTTGAAAAAGTGAGTACCCTGTAGTAGACTGAAATAAAATGATGGGAGTAAGATATAATTTGAAAAAATTTACATAAAAGCAAAAAATATAGTAATAAAAATTAAATAAAAATATTTTAAAAAGAAACTGAAAGTAAAAATGAAGTTTTTCTCTTTCTGCATTCAAGGAAAAGGAAAGAAATGAAAAAGAGAAAAAAAGAAAAAGAAAGAAAAAAAGGAAATTGTTTGAAAATTTGAAAAGGTGAGTACACTGAAGTAGACTAAAATAAAATGATGGAAGTAAAGTAGAATTTGAAAAAATTTACACAAAAGTAAGAAATATAGTAATAAAAATTAAAGACAGATATTTTTAATAAAAATTGAAAATAAAAATGAGTTTTTCTCTTTTTGTATTCAAGAATTGTAAAAGAGAAAAAGGAAAAAGAGAGAGAAAAAAAATTGAATAGATGAACCTAACAGATTGAAGTAGGGCTGAAATTGCTTCGTTTTCCCCTAGAGGCCAGTCCATGTGTTCTTTATAGTTCTTTATAGTTCTTTATAGTCCATAAATTAAGCCGGTGGTGAGGTTTGTGTTCTTGAAGAGTGAAGTTGGCCCAGTAGGGCAGGGCTCGGTGTAACAGCTCCGCTCTCCACTAGATGGCGCTGCTAGCCTACTGGGGTGGATTCTTGCGGTGCTCGTTGGTGCGCATGCTCGGGAGCGGTGAAAAATGGCGCCACCCAGCCACCCAGTCTGTTCTCCCGGATTGGCAATCGTGCACCGGTCCTCCGTCTTCAGCTCTCCTCCACTCCCGGCTTTTTCACTCTCCGTGACCAGGCCCCAGGCAGTACCTCTCTCCCGAGTTTTGACTCAGATTTGGCTGTTTTCCCCGGCCCCTTACTTCTGAAGGACTGCGGCTTTGACCCGTTCCCACCCCTCTGCAGGAGAGCTCACCCAGCAAAGGCTGAAAGTCCTGGGTCGGCTGTACCCAGGAACGCCTGCTGGACCCTGCTGCTGCCGGTGCCCCGAGACTGCGGCCGGGTGCCAGCCCACCCCAGAAAAGTTCGTGAGACAGCGTAGCAGCAGCTTTTCAGGGATTATGGAAAATCGCAACACACACCTGGCACCAGGCTTCACCCTTAACGACCTTGTTCCAGCACCGGCGAATGTGGCCGTTTTCTGGGGTCTGCCGGGTCCAGGTGGCCTTAATGGTCTCTACCAAGTGTCCTTCCAGCAGTGGAATCACTTTTCCCCGTGTGGCCAGAGAACCTCCCGGACCCCACTCGGCTCCCGGGGACTCGCCCTTCCCACCAGAGCACCGCCAGGTATGGAAATGCGGAGTTGCAGCCTTTGCGCTCCCCTTGTTTACAGTCTTAATGGAATTTGAACCCTCGCCTTTCTCCCATCTCCTTTCTCCGTTTTTTGTTTAGTCCCTGCGGCTGTTTCCAATTTTCCACTTTCTCTCCAGCTGCTTTTGGGGAGGGGTGCTTTTCCGTATCCTCCCCCCCCCCCAGTCTTCACCCTCTCTCCGCCCACAAAAGGGTTTCCCTACCTTTCGGGGCTTCTTGCTCCCCAAGTTCAGCTCTTTGTGTCGCGTACCTGCTGAATTCTGTGGTTCAGGTTGTGCAGATTGTTGTGTTCATCTTCCAATCGGTTTTCTAGGTGTGTAGGATGGTTTAGTGTTGGTCTGGCTGTATTTCATGGACGCAAGACACCCAAAAAGCTTCCATGCTGTTCTGCCATCTTGGCACCTCCCCTGGAAATTTTCCCTTTGTCCATTTTTAAATTGAACCTTTTATTTACTTATTTTTGCTATGGAGTTGCAAGAGTTTCTTTTATGTTTTAGATACTAACCCCTTATCAGGTAAGTGGTGCAAATATTTTCTCCCCTTCTGTAGGTTACCTTTTCACTCTGTTGATTGATTCCTTTGCTGTGCAGAAGATTTTTAGCTTTGATGTAGTTCCAGCTGTCTATTTTTGCTTTTGTTGTCCATTCTCTTTGTGTCATATCCAACACATTATTTCTAAGACTAACGTCGAGAAGGCTCTTCCTTATGTTTTCTTCTAGGAGCTTCATAGTTTCAGGTCTCATATTTAAGTCTTTAATCTATTGTCAGTTATTTGGTGTGAGTTATGTAAGTTAGGGGTCCAATTCAATATTTCTGCCTGTAGATATCCAGTTTTCCAACACCATTTGTGAAGAGACTGACAGTACAAGCAAACATTCCAGCCCAGATTAGATTTTCTGGGACAAGAATAACATGCTGGGAAAGCAGAAATACTTCCTTACCCTGAGTTCAAGCACAGATTTAAATGGTTGGGAGAATCACTTAAAATTACATGGTATTGAATATAGTTGTTATGGAAAGCACAATACTTTTTTCCCCATTTCTAAAGTCCTACTATGTGCCAAAGGTTTTGCTAAAACTAATAGACAAAGGATTTGTTAGGTGCCGATCAAACATCTTAAATCTTGGAAAATTCAGTACACATATACATACGTATGTAATTACCATAATCTATGTACTTCGTAAATTACATAATAGGGGCCGACATTATGCAATAGAAAATGAAATAGAAAAATAAAGAAGGTATTGAAAAATGTTGCCTATCGCAGTCAAGGAAGATCTAACATGGCCAAGTGTTAAATTTTATGATAGCTTCCCTATTGAGTACTTGTCCTTTTCATATTCTGGATAATGAAATGGAAAGGACATATAAAACACTTCTGCTGTCTACTGAAGTGTGATGGTTGTTTCCAAAAGAAGCATGTATGTGATTGTTTGAGCTACGAGCCTGTCCGACTGCTCTTTTCATGGAATAAGTTTTTCACCTGAAAAAACAACTGACAAACTATGGTTTTCAGACCTGAGTATCTGAAAGACATTTTCTCATAAATGAACAAGATGAGACTATCACTTCAAGAAAAATAACTGGTAATATTTGAGGCCAATGTTAAAACGTGAACGTTCAAGGAATAATTAGAATTCTGAAAAATGGATGATTTATCACCATTAGTTTCCCCAAACTTAAGGACTTTTCCGATATGAGATGGCCAGTGATGTTGACAAATGCACTTTTTCACTTTGTGTAATGAAATGTGTTAACATTTGGGTGATCTCCATAACTGAGGGAACAAATATTTTCTAAATGACCAATGCATGATGTTAGCAAAATCTTGCAATAGTTAAAAAATCTTTTCAGAGTACACAAACAAAAATAAAAACAAACTACCTTGAAACCACTTACAGATTATAAATGTAGCAGGGTATGAACAGTTCATTGATAGAATCCCAGATTTCATATTATATCTAATCATTGTAAGTTTCAATGTGTTAACAAAAAGAATGTCCACAATTCTGTGGAAAAACTATTAATGCACTCTTACCTTTGCCAACTAGATACCTATCTATTTTTTCATTTACTTCAACCAAAGTCACATATTGCAACAGATAGGTTGCCAGGCATCCAAAGAGATTGCAAAAGTGAAGAAATATGCTATTCTTCCCCCTATATTTTTTGTTTTGGAATATATAGTTTTGTTGTTATTTTTGTTAACGTGTAATAAGATTATTGTTGTTATTTTTAAATGAGTGACATACTTTAAAAATTCTCAGTTTTAAAAACTAATGCACCAAATATTGATACATGTATCATCAAGAGTTCTTTGTGGTCCCCATTAAATTTTAAAATTTTTGCATAGGATCCCCAGTATACCAGGTACTTAGAAATCTACTGTTTTCCAAGACATTAAATATAAGGTTTTATTGGAAAGACTACTAGTTCCTCTGTTCCTGTTAACCATGCAAAATCACTGAGACTGGAAACTATCCAATAATGTTAAAAATGATTCTTAGAAACTAGTATAATCTGAGATTATAACTACTTTTTCTGGCTGTCTTATGGATGACTATAGTTTAAATTTAAATTACCAATACACCTCTGTATCTTTGTATACTCTGGATAATGTCAAATTCTGTAGTTCTGCTTCAAATATATCAATTGTCAAGCTGACTTGTGACTTTTTTGTTGATGTGATGTTATATGTAAGCAAGACCGATGGTGTACCCAAGTCAGTAAATCTAAACACTATTATTAGTTTAAGATAATATTTCAACGTAGGTTAGAAACTTAATGAGGGTTTGTTTATAGGTCAACAAAGCTTAGTTAGGAATATGGGAATTCAGAAAAGTAAGTAAACTTTGTTAGGCATGAAAAATAGTATTTTTCTCCTCTGAATCTTGTTTGAGATTCACACAAAGGAGTAACAATTTATAAAATATGTGTAATGAATCAAGTTGGACGTTACATTGATAAATCCAGAAGCAAAGAAAAATTATGAAAGGATAAATATGTAAATTGATCAATTGGTTCAGCATAAAAATCACATAAATTATTAGAGGCTGATAGAGCAATATGCAGAATAACTTTCAATCCAAATATATTTTGGTTAGGAAAATGGAGAAATAAATCATTCTATATTAAAGAATATACAATAATTTTATTCTCTCAAGGAAAAATAACAAAAATATATATCACAAGCATGACAATAAAGTTTCCCCAGTAAGGGATCATTTTTCAGAGACGAAAACTGTAATTGATTTTTAAAAATCCACCAGGCACCCTGAGAGTAAAAATGTAGAAGGAGGCAATCATGATGGATAGTATGGATACACCTCCCATTAGATCCGTATTCGAAATAACTGAGATAAAAGTGGACATTTCTCTCCCTAATATCATTTAGTTTTATATTTTCATTTTATCTCTTGCTTGTACAGCATACACCAATTTGTGTGTTCAAGGGAAAGTTTGTGTCCAGGTTTCAGTGTGAAAGAACTGAGCATTTTCTATTTTTAGCCGAGTAGAAGTAGCAGCTGTCGCCTCGCATGTAAAGAAAAGACAGTGATGAGTTGGGTAGATGACCTGTCAGTGCCCTCCAGCTAAAAGACCTCCAGGAACACACCTGTAGTTGAATAATTTGGTTTCTTACTAGCTGAAGTGAGGGAGAACACACTGCATGGGGGATTGTGGGGTGTCTTGGTAAGAAGGTGTTAGAAGGATATGGGCATGTGTTAGGTGATTTCAGGAGGGTTGAAGGAAGTGGGCTTTGCTATGACTTGATTGCCGTCATGAAGTGAGGGTACCACTATGACTGGATATTTTTATAAATTTTTTCCAGAAGACAGGAAGGCTACACTGGTAAAACTATAATTAATAAAAGAACATCAGCCAGCAATGGGGGATGCTGGGTCACTTGTGTGGTTTGCGCAATGTTCATGTTTCTTTTGTGTTCAGACAATATTATGGATGGGTCATGTTTTTTTTCTTGATCCATCAGAATCACAAAGTGACTTTGCCTGATACTGATGTCCTTGAAGTTGTTGATGTTCAATAGGAGAACACCGACACTGGGTCCTAGACCACCTTGCAGCAATACCAAGACCCGACTGAAATACACATCCAACTTTTTTGTGTAACTGTAGTTACGGATAGTCATAGATCACATCTCACCTTGATTCAGTTTCTTTCTTTTATTTTTATTTCTACTATACTGGAAATTCTTAACTTATAATGTTTGTTTTTATTTCCTTCACATAGAGCAAGATTTTTAGATAGCGTGGGTTTGGAATAATGAAGAGACGACTCAGTGAAGACTACCTTCACATTTCCGTTAGATATTAAAGCAAAGCAACGAGTAATCAGGATTTAAGGTTAGTAGGTTAAAGATTTCACAAAGGTGTTAGCCGGTGGGTACTTAATAAATTCTTGGCTGACATTTCATGAACAACGAGCAGTGGTTTTATATAGACAATGATTCCAAGAAAGAGCTGCCAAGTTATTAGAAGTGGTAGAAACTGGCTAGAGCTGAGAATTCAAAGGGAGGTGCACACGTTAAAAGTAGCCTTGGAGCTTGGCCATTCTCTACCTCAGCCCTTCCTACCCATAGCTCATGGGTGCAGCTGCCATGACAGTCCACTTTGTGAGGAAAAGACTCATGATTTAAAAGGAAAATCTACATTCCTAGGCAACTATCATCTCAATTGTTGAAACCTTCTGGAAAAGAGCTTATCGATATGGAGATAATTCCCACCATTCAACTAGGAATCATCACAGAACATTGACAACATGCTCTCATCAAACCAGCCAGGCCTTAAGTGCATTCATCTCTGTAATTTTGCTACAAATGTAAAACATTTGTGCATTTTGTTCTCCTAGGCACCAAGAATTTTGATCACTCTTTAATAATAACAAGCAGGTTTACGCATTTGTTCATTCAGCAAATATTTTTGGAGTGTCTGCTAGGCCGTCTCTAAGCAATGAGGAAACAGGAGTGACTGGATAGAGCAGACCCTTCTAGAGAATCTTGATCAGCTTTAGAATGAAGTTACTTCTTTTTGATACAAAAAAAAAAGAACAGTGAAAATCATCTTCCATGGCACATAGATTTCTATAAGGTATATTTAAAGCAAAATTGTGGACCTGAAGTAAGATTCCTGATTAGATTGTACTGGAGTAAATGCATTCCTCAGAACTCTTCAAGAGTGAGTGGATATAGGAAAGGATGGACAAAAAATTCAATTAAAACTTAATGAGACCTATGCTGTGTTAGTCTTTTGAATTCAGTTCTTGTATTACAACTAAAATTTTAAGTCATAATTATTACAAAACTTATGTTACATTCAAACCAGAACTGAGGTCCCAATTTGGTATTTGCTGGTATAATCAGAACACCCAAATGAAGGCAATGGATTTCTTGTGACTTTTTGGATTAGTTTAAGAAGGCTTGCTAATTTGGAGAATTTTTTAAACACTCACATTATGAAAGTTATAATCAAGATATGTAATCTAAAGTCAAGGATAATCATCTTTTACTACAGAAATGTCAGACATGAGCTGAGTGGTTTCACTGCTTAACTACTTTTCTTACTTGACATTTAACCTTGAATAAACACTCTTATATATGTGTTCAAAAGTTTTCTTGGGGATTGAAGCACTCTCAGTGAGAATTACAGCGTGAACTCTGCTGTATTTCTCAGCTGGACTGGCCACTCAGACATCTCCTCTCAAGCTCAGGGTTATAGTGGAATCTCTGGGTGTTTCAATAAGTTAGAAAAGGAAAATATGGTTAGGAAGTTTTGGATATGAGTAAATTTGGTCAGAAGACCAAAAGTAACAAAAACAGACCCAATTCATTTTATGTTTGTTTCTTGCTTTTAAAACCATTCCTTTGTATTATATTTTCCAATATTTTTTTTTTATTTAGAAAAGGAAATATATGTAATCTATATATTGGTCTTAAATTACCAACATATGGTGTATACTAACGAGTCCTTCATCCCAAGAACTAAAATGTGTCTGTGTCTGATGTTTGAAGGAGGTTTTAATTGTTCAGACAAAGGAAGATTGAATCTAGTAAATAATAGGAAACGATAAAGATTCAGAAAAAACAAAAGAGAAACGCTGTTTTTTGACATAACAGTAATACTATAAAGTCAACTGATAATAAGAACACGTGCCTATATTTACCATGTTAAGGGCTGTAGTCCTGAAAGTGCCATTTTAGGAATGTCATGAATATGCATATTTTTCTTTTTTATCGTCAATAATTCATAATGTATTATTTGTAGCATGTGTAATCTGCATTCTGCCGCACTAATAAATATTTGTGGAGATAGAGTGTAACAATAGGCAATAAGCAAATGTAATCTGACATCATTCATTCATTAATCAGTCCCTGGATATGAATTTCTCAGACTTGGACTTGACTAAGATTTCTCCGGTCATCGTTTTTCTTCGTGGTTTCAGAGCTTATGCATTGCTATCTTTGGGATATAGTCAAAAGTTCATGTTCTATTCAACTTTAGGTTGTGTTATATTTTTCCTGTTTTGTTAAACAAATGAATCCTTCCTTGGATATAGGGTATTGTTTTTCTGGTCCACCTATTGTCAGTGATCTGTATTTTAGATGGCTGGCATCTATACCCATTTGCAAACTGCCACACATTGAGCAGTAGAGACAAAACAAACAAATCCATGCAGAAATATTAAAGATAGTCATTTCCTTTTGCCTAGGAAGAAGCATTATTTTCCCATTACCCCCTGTTGGGTTCTTTTCTAGGCATATGTACTTCAATTTCTGGTATTGATTGCAGCCCTCATGAACAGCTTACCCATATGCCTGTGTGATCAGCTTCATTAGCTGTTGCATTCATAGTGCTGTGAGCATCTGTATCTGTAACTATTATCCAGAAATATCTCTGGTGGGCGCTGATAATCACAATGAAGTATGTCACAAAAGACGTCCGAATTCAAACAAATTTTGCCCCTGACCCCCAACTCTGCCCAAATTTTGCTTGTACATTTTCTATATACTACCTACTTTCCTCTCTCATTTAATACAGTTAATTTTATTTTATTTTTTCTGGCTATCCCAGTTAATTGCAGACTTAGACTTAAGGGTCATGTATTGTTTATCTCTGCATCACCTAAATTGTCTAGACAGTGACTGGCATTTGGGCATTAGTCAACACAGTTTGATTGAATAGATTAATGTTCTCCTTCTATTTAATGAGGTTTGTTTCTGTGTGATGAGGTCTGCTAAAGAAAAGATCCATAATCTTGTCTTGTGGTGTCTGTGTCCCCATAGTACCCTGTGCATCGTGGTAAGTATTTGTTGACTTGAATTGGTAGAGTTTACTGTGATCTGGCTTTGTAAATGAGCGGTCACTAACATCTTTTTGATTTTGAAAGTAAGATCTTTTCTCCAAAATATTTTTTTCCCTGTCTGCCATAAATCTTGTACATGAACCTGAAGGCTCATGAGACTGTCCTTAAAACACAAAACTGCAAGGAACCGAAGCTCCTTAAGTCTGTAATCAGTTCATACATGTTAGTAGAACTAAATAGGGACTAAATTTGGCATTGCTTTTACACCACATCTGTCCAATTTTGTCAAGAGAGGACAGGAGGGGATCAAAAATAAGCTAGTCTTCATTGTGTCAGGATGGCGTTGCGGCAAATGAGTGATATGAATAAAAGCAGGTAGGTTGAATGAGCGTAACCGTTAGCAAATCACTAACTGATGTCAAATTTAGAGGAATAGTCCTGGAAGTGAGCTGGGACTTTATCCTGGTATGTGGTTTCCTTCAGCAACCAGGTATTTATTCTCACAGCTGGTCGTGGGCGCCTCCAATGACTGTGCACAGCTCAGTGCCTCTCCAGAACGGCCCTTAGCTGAGGGAAACTGCTTTGCCCAAGTTTATGCCTGTTTTCTGGGGGCAACCTGTGTCCAATGACTTCATAGAGGAGTAAAATGGCATGGCTTCTTTGCCTCCATTGCAACAAGGCAAGGGCCTTCCTAGCTCCAGAGCTCCCTGTAATATCCACCGGATATCTCTGCTGAAATTTTATCACAGTTCAATCTTTCTATTCGCCCATCCTGCTCCCCTCACTCCTTCATCCTTTGTAAACCACTTGCCTGCCACCTTCAGAGACTCAGCATGTTTCTTGGGATTTGTAATGAAGACAGTTGGTACCAGCTATTGATATAGGAAACCGACTCTAAAATGGGGTTCTCAACCTGGATTGCTCAGCGGCTGGCTGGCTGGCAGTCAACATTTCATTGCTCATGGAAGACAGAGCACTTGTCATGTGTGTGGTTGTGGTATATTCAGCCCTCACTGGTGGTGAACTGGGATGGAATGCTGGTGGAAGGAAATGTGCTGGTGTGTACTCTACAACAGGTGTTTGATCGGTTTGGAGGAATTAGTAATTCTATTAAATAGGGTGGCTATTACTGGGGATCATCAATGAATTAAAGAAAGACAACCAAAGGCTGGAGGTGAATAACTCCTATACAAGAGAAAGCGTGAAGGACAGTCATTATCGCAACACATAGACTCTTAACTGCTGCAGTAGAGGGCAGAAAATGATGAGGATTCAGCTCAGTTCTTATTTATGAGGGTGAAAGAGCTCCAGAGATGACTGAGCCTTAATCTTCAGCATTTGCCAATCTCGTATGCCAAAGTCAGCACCGTGACTGTGAAGGAGTGAGACGCTTATGTTTGAAATGGGTCCATCAGATTGGTGCCCTCAAAATCTTGAGTCCCTGGATTCACTTGAAGCTTTTAGTTCTGCAGGAATAGTTCACTCCTTCCTATGAGTGGCTAGTACTCTTCCCTTTCTTCAAGACATTACAGAGTCTTCTGCCTTGTGAGACCACATGCATCTACTTTATTTAGATGATATTTAAATGAGATTTTTGGATTTAAGTTTTAAAGTTGATGCTGGAGTGAGTTAAGACCTTTGGGGCTCTTGGGTTAGAATGAATATATTTTGCATATGATAAGGACATGAATTTTGGGGGACCGGGGACAGAATTTTATGGATTGAATGTGTGTCCCCCCATTCATATGTTTAAGTCTTAACCTTCAGCGTGACTGTATTTGGAGATAGGGACTTTATGGAAGTAAATAAAGTTAAATAAAGTTGTTAACTGTGCGGCTCTAATCTGATAGGATTAGTGTCCTTATAAAAAGAGATACACTCTTGGCCAAATAGGGACAGAGCAAGGTGGCCATCTACAAAATAGGAAAAGAATTCTCACCAGAAACCTAACCCTGTTAGAAGTTTGATTTTGCACTCTCCAGCCTCCAGAATTGTGAGAATATAAATTTATTATGTTTAAGCTACCTAGTTTATGGTATTTTGTTATGGTAGCCCCTCACACTAATACATGCCTCAAGGACTAATATTCCCAATGGAACACTTAGAAATTCAGAAAACTCTTAATCTCTGCAGATCTGATTGTAAGAGGGGGGATGTCCACCTGGGGATGCAATGGCAGTTCTGCTAAACTTAAAGCTACAGTTGCTACCCGGTTGCCTTTGGCTCATTGTCCCAAGAGACTTGTAGATAAGGAAAGGAGGCCCTTTCCTGAGTCATTGTGGAAAAGCTTCTATTATACAATGGGGGCAGGAAAGAAAATGCTTAGCACCCAGGTAAGCCCCTGGGGTGTCTTTTAGTACTTTTCTGTTCAATCTTTATTGTAAATGGACAAGACATCAGCTGTACCCTGGGAATGACAAGGTAGACAAGAGCACAGACCCATAGGTGAGGGTCTGTTTCACCACACTAAATAAGTCCCCAAGGTGAATCAAGGCTCTAGAGAAGGATGTGGGAAATATAACATCAGTCATAGAGGAGAGACGATGTGTACCTATTGTGGCTTTATGACTTGCTACAGTGGAATGGCTGTAGTTAACCCACTGATCTTCCTTAGGTAAGTTTTCCTAGGAAAAGAGAATTTTAGGGAAGTTCTTTTCATATGGGTAGAACTGCCTATGATTGACTAGAGTGGATTCTGTGGTATGCTGTCCATAGCCCCCTTTAGAATGGTATAGCCATCATCCCAAATGCATGCTCCTGTTAGCTCCTATTGTTCACGGTTAAGTTCCTGTCTAGGAATTGACCTCGGCCAAAGAAGCTGCCACACTTAAGAGGGAAGCCTATGTCCAATGCCAGAACAATGGGGGGGCGGTGCATGCAAACGTCTAGCCTTCTTGCTTCAACTGGGGACACTCTGAAGGGTCTTTCAGATTTAGATCTCCACAAAGATTAACTTAAGACTTCACTATAAATGCATCACGGCTCAACTTCTCCAACTGCTCAATCCTGCTTTGTTTACCTGTCACAAGTGATTTTCCATAGATGAATTCCCAATAAATGTCCCTTACACAAATCTCAGTGTCGTGGGATTTTTTTTTTTTTCCTGTGGAATGTAACCTGCCTCAACACTAATGTGATGGGAGCATAAATTTCAGGGGCCGAACAAAAGCAGGTATAGCATTTAGGAAAAGAGATAGAGATCCGAGTTTGGCTTTTGGTGGAGTTCTACCGCAGCTCAATTTTGATTTGGCTCTACACATTGTTACTTTGGGAGCCAGGCTGATGAAACTCTTTAGGAGACACTGACCATCTGTGGAGAAAAGAGGGAATGGGAAACTGCTCCTGGCTCTTCTAGATCCTCCTCAGAAACAATGAGTAATACTTGTACTCAAATATTATTGTCCAAACCTTGTCACATGGCCATGCTTGAGTTCAACACAGTGATCATCTTTGGGGAGTGTGCCGTGAGACGGGGTACTGGACATGAGAGCACAGGAATTCAGTCTGCTACAGGGACTAGAGCAGGGCAGACAACTCAGAACCTGTGCAAGAGAATTTGAGCACAAGAGGGAAGTGAGATTTCAGGGAAAAGGCAGAAACTGTGGACATTGTGAGGGCTTTGGGTTCCAGGTCAGAGATTATCTATCTATCTACCTATCTATTTAAAATTATATATAATTATAATTATATATATATTTTAAATGTTTATTTATTTTTGAGAGAGAGAGAGAGAGAGAGAGAGAGCATGTAAGTGGGGTAGGAGCAGAAAGAGAGGGAAAGAGAGAACCCCAAGCAGGCTCTGTACTACCAGTGTAGCTTCTGTCTCACAAACTATGAGATCATGACCTGAGCCAAAATCAAGAGTCAGGCGTTTAGCCTATTGAGCCACGCAGGTGCCCAGAGATTATATTTTTAAGTTATGTAGTAGGCAGTATATGTGTTGGCTAAGAGCTGGAAGGAGAAATTGGTAGCTTTGGGTGAATTCCTTAATATATCTCAGCCTCAGAAAGTGATTGTAATAAAACTTAGCATGTAGTGTTTCTGGAAAGATTGAATTAGATAAGGTTTGTAAAGTGATTACAAGTATGCCTGGCATCTAGATTATGTTCAATGGTTGTTAGCTATTATTAGTCATGAACAATAAATGTGATTTTTGTTAAGTCTCAGAGTAGTGGGTTAAAGTGGACTGGATAATTTTTATTTTTTTAAGTAATTTTTTTAATGCTTATATTTATTTTTGAGACAGTGAGAGACAGAGCATGAGTGGGGGAGGGGCAGAGAGAGAGGGAGACACAGAATCTGAAGCAGGCTCCAGGCTCTGAGCTATCAGCACAGAGCCCAATGCGGGGCTCGAACTTGTCAACCGCAGGATCGTGACCTGAACCAACGTCCGACGTTCAACCAGGTGAGTCACCCAGGCGCCCCTGGACTTGATAATTTTTAAATAAAATCGTATTTGTTTCTGAATTGACCATATAGAGTTACTGATTGGAAGAAAAAAGATATAGAGGCAAGGAATGTATGGCACTGATACGATTACCAAAGCATTTTGGTCCTTTCTTATAGAAGTTAACCTTTTCTGCCTTGTAGTATACACATTTTTGTCATTATTTTATCTTGTATGCATGTAATTTTTCCTGCTTGAAGCCAGGTGCTACACCTTATTAATCATTATTCTGAATATAATACCATGCTCAGTGTAGATGATTGTGACACTTTAACTGTGGTTAATATTATCAGTGTTGTTTCCATTGCTCTAAGTCAGTTCTCTGCTTAAAAAATTATCGACGGTGTCTTATGTATAATTTGAGTTTTGGTTTCCTTAGCCTGGTAATCAATGCCATCTATAACCTGGTCCTAATCTAAATTTTCAGGTTTATTTCCTATTCACCACACTAACCCCGCCAAACTAAGCTATTCATTATTCTTTACATGTGTGTCTTGATTATTTTCAGTCCTCATTTTAACCTACCTCTTGGTTTTATTCTGATCCATGGTTGTAAGACACCTCTCTCTTCCCACACCCTTCCCAATAGCCCTCCCCCCACCCCCCCCATGTAACTATTCTGTTCAACCAAAAGGAGTCTAGGGCTCAAATTGGTTAGGTCCCACTAGGTAGAACCTTGTTTTCATTTGTGCCTAAGCTTCCTAACTCTCTTTGCCTGTCTGAGTACAGAGATGGGCGGTCACCTATACAAAGAATGGATGGTAACATGCTATGGATTAGGTCACTGTGCTCATATTGTAGCTCTAGGTATGAGCTCAGGGTCAGGAATATAATTCTGTCATCCTTTTGGCATGCATTTTCCTGGAGGGACATATGATAGATCATTATAGGAACAGAAGTCTTTTGGACTAAGTTACAGGAGAATGTTTAACACATTTTAGGTAGATAATGTGTCATATAAATATAATTTTATTCATAAAGTTTGATTTGGTCTGAGGATATATTCTGCAACTGCTTAGGAAGAGAAAGAAAAGAACAGAATGAGTTAAGACTTCAAAATATTTGGTGTTTTAAAATCTTTAATAGATGAAAATTAAAAAAAACTGTAGTCCATTTATATAAAAGGAAGTATGAAAGAGTTATCAAAATATTTAGAGTTGGACACAATAATAAATGGTTGTTGTGTTATTTGCAATGTGCTGTCTTTTTAGTTTCAGTCCCTTGGGTTTGTGTTGATTGCTACTGAGAACTTCTACCAAGTTTTCTGCATTTACATATGCCCAGGAAATCTTGTAAATCTTGTTGGCAAAATCATTCAAATATATGCAAAACAAAAGAACATAAAATTGTGATACTACATTTCTAATGAGAGAGAACCTTGTGCAGATATACAAAAGACAGGTGTTCCATGCACATGGATGACAAAAGCCAATTCAAACTTATTTCTGATTTCATGAATGTTATTTGGAAAAATCCCAGAATAAGAAAAATTAAGTCTGGTGCTTCATGAATGTGAAAGGCTAAAAAATGAATTTGAGAGAATATCGTGCCAATTTAATTTAAACCATTTAGGTGAAAACTAAATAATGCTATAAATATCTAAGTATGCCTTTCATATGTAGTAAAATACCTCAGCATTTGGAAATAATTGACTGATTGAACATTAGTTATAGTTTTCATGAAAGCGACTGGTGTCGATGACAGGATCCCAAAAGTTGAGGCATAAAAGCGTGGATGGTTATCATCTGGTTCAGCGTTCTCAACTCACCAATGAAGAAACAAAAATGATACTTACTCCATCACAACCGATGGTGGAGTTGCAGTGGAGTTCAAGTCATCTGACTATTAGTTAAAATACCCTCCTTATTTTCCGTTCAATCTCTATTACATAGTTTTCATTGAATATTTTGAATTAGTAAGATATTTTTTAGTAACATGATGATAGGAAACCCTGAAGGCTAGCTTGTTACTACTGCCCAAAAGAGACTCATGGAAACTGAGGCTACGAAGTGAGCCAATTTTTCAAGGGATTAGAGGCAGGGATAGAAAAGGGTCATGGGGCAAAGCTGCTCCATTCTTGCCTCTTTACCCTCGCCTTGCTGGCATTTGTTCCATTTGTCTCTCCCCACTGATCAGCTTCTCTGCTCCTCAGTGACATCATGCTTGAGAGTTCTGCCATGTGTAGTCAGTGCAGTATGAGGTTGTGTCACTACAATTCACTTTAGCCATCAACTTTAGTTTCTGTCATGTGCTCTAGTGCCCCCAACTAATATTTCAGCAAGAAGAAGGGGCAATCTGACTGGCTGGTTCAAATCTGGTGTATACTAGCCAGACTTGTTATGGAAAACATGGAAGGGGCATCACTGCCTACAGGATTCGCCTTTGGTTAAGAAGAAGGTATTTTCAGAAAAAAAGGAATATGAGCTGAGAAGACATCCCAGAAATTACCTGACAGAACTTGTTTCCATCACTCAACAAGCATTTATTGAGGGCTGATCCCATGTGTCAGCTTGTAAAAGTGAACAAAAGAGCCAATGTCCCTGGCTTCAGTGAGCTTGTACTCTAACTTAGAGGGCAGTATAATGGATCCTGAAGGGTACACATGTTGCAGGATGCATATTCTGATTTATAGGAGTTTGGCATTTATAGTTTGGCAATTTATACACCAATAAGAACTCGAGTCTGGAAAGCTTAACAGTTGAAGAGATTAAATATTCTGCATAATTTCCCTTTTATGACATTACTAAATCAAATCTATCAACATTTTCAAGTACCTACTGAGTAGTATTCTAGGCACTTCATGGGATACAGAGGAAGAATAATATAGGTCTTACTGACAAGGAGATTAAGCACTGCTGGGGAAATAATTTACACAGGGAACAACTACAGAATTTAAATAGATGTGATTAAGTTTATGCTGGGAGCCATGAATGCAAAAAGCACTTGGAGAAAAGAAAAAAATCTCTGTAGGTTGGGTTCACCAAGGAAAACTGTCACAGGACATCGGGGATTTGTATTGGGGCACAATTTGAATATGACAATCATATTAGGTTCTATGATTTGTTATCTTCTCTAGTGAACCATTAAATATGGTATATATTTTTCTATTAGTACTAATTGAAATATATTAATCATGAATAAATGTGAACTTCATAGTCTTTATAGACCAATATGAGACATGGATGATGAATATAGTAGACTTAGAATTGCAGGCATTTGTGATATTCTGGTTCAGTACAGATTCATCCCAAAGAGATTTACTGATGGATGCACGTGGTTTACAAAGGGCGGATGACAGAGAATACTGTCATTGGCTAGTGCTGAATTATCCCTTATAAAGAAGATGTAAACATTATTTTCCCACTGGAATGGTTGACTGTAGTGTGTGGGCATTAGGCAATCGTAGGCAAGACCTAGGATGGCCAGCAGTGTTTGGAGATCTTGGGGAAAAATGTGCTGAGTTCAACGGCACAAATAGAGAAGGAAAATCAAGGCACTAGAAATCCAGGATTCTTATTTGCAAACAACTCACGTGATGATTCATTGAAAATAAAGCTCACAAGAGCATTCTCAGTCTTTGTAAACCTTTGTTTAGAAAAATGTCAAATTTGCAATGTAGAAAATTAAGCACCGATGTCGTCAAATTGGAAGAAGGGTTTCTGATAATTAATATGACCAGTCAGATCAGAGGTGATATTTCCATAAAAACAGGATTCCTGTATGCCAAAAACTACTCGAGGGAATGTTTTGGTTTTAGTATTTCTTATGTAGGGATCAGAAGAAAAGTGAACAGTGATTTTAATGTGGTCGTGAAAGGTTATTCTATAAGTGCCTCACCCTCCCTTCTCTCACCTGCAGTGTCACGACTGCCTGAAAGTCATGCGTTGTATTCTCTGTGAGATTAGGTTTTATAATTGTCATTTTGGGGGCATTTATATTACCTCAATACCAATCTTCAGAGCTGGAGATTTTCTGCTGTCATTGTAATGCACAATGTTTAAAACATATGATTTAGGTTGAAGAATTCTTTATTAACTACTTTTTCTTCTACCTGGAAGCATTGCTGGGGTCTTTCCAAAAGGAATTGTACAAGATGCTTCTCTGTAGCATCTCTGAGCAGAGAGCCATAACATTCTTTATTCTTCTCCTTGCGGGCCTGACACATTTCCTTGAAAAGATTATATACATGCTTGTAATAAGAAAGGGTATTTCTGTGGGAGTATAACATTCAGAGCCAACGGAATATGGATCACAGAATTAACTGTCAAACATAGTTAATACACAGAGAAACTGTGCAAAAATATCACAGGCTTACTGCTGTATCTAAAATCGGCCTTTGAGTTTTGAGAGAGTTTCCATTTGACTCTGTTGTCAGATGATTTCTGGTAAGAATGAATCCAGCCAGACTGAAGTGCAGAATAACACTTAGAACAAGATAACTTCTTTGTCTTTCTATACAGCCTGAGGAAAGCTGTTAGTGTATTGTAAAATACACAAATTACACATCAGATTATAATAAGAAACATGCTCAACACAAAAGGTCTAATGATCTTTGAGTCGGGTCACATTTTCATTAGTTTCATTATCCCCACCCCCGCCCCTCCCACCTAGAAACTTAGTGACATTTCTTCATTGAAGGTTTATAGATAGGTTTCTTTTTTTAAGTTTATTTATTTATTTTCATTGAGAGAGAGCATGGGGGAGGGGCAAAGAGAGAAGGAGAGAGAAAATTCCAAGCAGACTCCATGCTATCAGCACAGAGTCCAGTGAGGGGCTGCATCTCAGGAACCATGAGATCATGACCTGAGCTGAAATCAAGAGTCAGATGCTTAACTGAGCCACCCAGGCACCCCTCATAGGTAGGTTTCTAGCTCAATGGCCTACCATCCCTTTCCCATGGACGCACACACACACACTTGCGCACACACAAATGCACACACTACACACACGTACACACGCCATGCACACTTATATACATACACACAGCAAAATGCACACACAAACCCAACAAGTATACCTATATGCATGCATGTTCTGCATTCCCCAGACTGATTTATATTTCAAAACTAAAGTCTTACCCTTATGAAAGCCAGCATCTTTTATGCATTAGGAAGCCAGATAAAGCTCAAATCCCACAGTATCCCATAACCAGCAGAGAATGTTATGGAAAATCCATGGGAATGCTACAGTTTATACTCAAGCCTGGTACATCTCTCCTAGCCCTTGACACACAATGCAATGTAAGCACGCTACTGTCTGTAGTCTTGGGTCCTACATGGGGCAGTAGTTTAAGCAGTCCTACCCAACAGTTTTTGTCAGCACAAGTTCCCCCCATGGCTTCTGGTCCTAGGTCACCAAGGATCTGCTAATTGCCAAATTTAACAGACTCCTTTTAGAGAATTACTTAAAATCTCCACAGTACCTGACGCAGTTGGCTATACTCTCCTCGAAATGTCTCCACTTCTCTCTTTTTAGATTTTCTGCTTTTATCATCACTGCAAGTCTAAGAATTGTCTCGACCAATTCTTGACCAAGAATTGTATCAGCTGAAGGTATGGGTGTCTTTCTGGGTCTAAGCCTTGCTCTATCTACCACTTCCCAGCACTGTCACATTTTAGATAATTTACTAAACCTCTCTCTGTCTCCATTTCCTCAAAAGTAAAACATGGGCTATGATAGCACTTATGTCAGTATGAAGTTGTGATGACTAAATAATTTAGTATATGTAAAAGACTTAGAAACATGTCTGGATCATAGTTATTCCTCCAGAAGTATTAGCTAATGATGGCTCCAATGCTTAGCGCATAGTCAGTGCATTGTAATTGGCAAAACCCAGTTGCACCAATAATCAAGTAATTAGTCACACCAATAACCAATTAACACTAGTGGTCAGAGTTTTAATTATTCTCCTTTCCTTCCTAGACCCCTTGCCCATGTATTCTCAACTTCAGTCACTTCAGCTATGAACTCCATGCTGGTGACTCACAAAAATCCCTGCCCCAACCATTCTGTCAAGCTTTATATTAACATAACTAATTATTTATATTTATATATTTCCAACTCAACTTCAAATTTTATAGAATTGGCCCCTCATGATTATTTTTATAAATATGTTTCTCTTCCTGCATCTTTTACCATGATAAATGTAACTAGGGAGAAACATAGTCAGAAATGTAGATAGTCCTAAGCAAATTGAGACCAATCCCTTAAATTTGAGTCGAAGACATTGACATCTTTCACAACTATAGCCTTCTCCTTATCCTCACTGCTTCTTTCTTGGCTCCGGTCTTCATCTTACCCGAACTATTAAAATAATCTCTTAAATAGTCTCCCTACCTCTAAAATGTAACCCCTCCAATGTATCTTACCCCTCAACACTCCTCTTAAATGTTCTCTCTTAGGTGAAATAATCATATTTTTCTTCTCCCTAAAAGAATTTCATTGTTTCCCTTTTGTCTGGACAAGAAAGAAAGTCCCCCAACTAGAATGTCTTCAATAATCTGGTCTTCTTCACCTTTCTAGGTTTCCTATCTTGGGTGAAAGGTAGTGTCAGTGGCCTTGGAAGAGTGCAAGGTTTTAACATACAAATTTTTAGTCAATTGTTGAAAGGAACTTACAGAGAGAAACAAAGATATTCATGGTGGCCCCTCAACTTTTGGGTCTTGGAATATTCTGGTAATATATTTTCACACACACACACACACACGTACACACTTGTAATTATTATATATACATATATATGTATACATGTATACATATATAATGTGTATATATGTATGTGTACATGTGTGTGTGTGTATATATATATGTATATATATATAAAGATTCCATGATACTTTGTGTCTTGATGGTCTTACTTGTAACTCATAATTCTAATAATTACAAAGTTAAATATTGTGGGATAGAAGTTATATATTAAAACAAAAATAAGTAGAGTTACCCAGGTGTGTGTTTTTCTTTATAAGGAGGAAACATAGTGTATATTTTATATAATGTATATAACATATTATTGTTGTCATTTGCATTTTTATGCTGAGTTTGTCTTTTCCATTAAATAAAACCAATACTTGCTAAATTTAATTAGAGTTTCCTTATAAGAATTAAGAATCATTTTATTTTCCTGATTCTTAGGCTGTTTATGGTTTTGTTTAAATAGACTTTGTGAGAGGATTGCCTTCCAGGTACCTTTCTGGAAATATGAGTTCTCAGGAGCCTACTTTGGGGACAACGGAGGAAGGAACGCAATTATCATGAGATTGTGGAGGCTCGTGAGGACCAAAGGATATGCTAATAGTGCATGTGATCCCCAGCCTTCAAGGCAGACATGGGCTGACTGCCATCTGGCAGACAGACCCTAAACCCAGCATCTGGGCCTGCTTCTTTACTCTTTTCCAAATGATGCAGTCTGCAAGTAACAATTCCTGATCATTAATTACTTTGACTCCAGTGTGAATTTTATGACTAATTATGGCCTCAAAAGGAAGGCTCAGCCTTCTGTGCCACTGCTACTGTGTTTCCTGGTAAGCTGGGCGCTGTGCTCAGGCTGTTCCAAGTGTTCTGACTGGCTGGAGAGTGAATAAAATCTTTTGCCTCCCAGTGAGACGCTCTTCTATTAAATTCATCCACAGGGATTCTCGCCAACACTACACATTCAGACAAATGCTGTTCTAAATTAGTTCCCCAGCCAACTATTCAGTGAAATCATAAATGATTTAAAACTATTAGCTTAAAATAACCTCTGCTGTTGTTTGTCCTTGCTGAATGCCTTCGAAGAAATCTACCCTTTATTTAGATGCGGTGTGATTTGGGTCATTTAAAGGAAAATATCATATTGTTTTTTGATTCTAATTTTCTTATACTTTCCACCTACTTTGTTTCTATTAACCCTAGTAAGATAGGAAACATTTCCTTCTTTTTTTCTTTCAATCCACAGTTAGAATTATACATGCCTTAGCTCCCACTGCCATACCCGTGTTTAAATTTGTATTTTAATTCCAGTTAACATATAGTATTATATTAGTTTTAGGTGTATGGTATAGTGATTCAGCAATTTCATATAACACCCAGTGCTCATCAGGACAAATGCCCTCCTTACTCCTCATTGCCTATCTCACCCATCCCCCCCCCATCCCCCCCTCTGGTAACCATCAGTTTGTTCTTTATAATTACAAGTCCCCCTATACCTCTTATCTAGTAAAACATATCAATAATATTTTCTCCAACTCATTATCTAACCTCAACTCTTTGCTTTTTCTCAAGAACAAAACTTTAAAAAAATTCTCACAGATTGCCCAGAATGGAAACAGTAACCATTGTAGGAAATAGATATTTTGCACCAATTAACGAAGATACAATAAATTCTTCTATTGCCCTGTGTTGAACACAATTAACCTGGTGGGCTATGACCTTGTCTTTATTTGTATCCATTTATTTTATTTGGTTTATTTCAGTATAAATCTGAGCACTTTGATACATTTTGCAAAAAAGAATTCAAATAAATCTGAGCACTTTGATACACTTTAAGAAAAGAATTCAAATTAAACATCAAATCAAATGGTTTTTATTGTAATAATATAGAAATAAGATGTGAAAGAATTGTGAAGTTATCCATGTGATTTTTTGAATGCTGATGAAATTCTGTAGTGAATTTTTGTTGTAGTTGAAGCTAGGTAGGAAATCAATGGTAATTAGAAACTTTTGCTCATTCTTAACATTTAACCCTATCCACACCATCTTAAAAATGTTTAGAGATGATGTAAACTCTATGCATATATGACCCAGAGGACTAAATGATAACAGATGTGATAAGGGGTGAGTATCAAAATCAGATCAGCATTCTATCTCCACGTAAATAATATCCTTAAGAGAATGAGAGTATTCATACCATCAACTTAATGAAGAGTGAACAATTCTGATAAAAATTCAAACTTAAAATTTTCCTGTACCCAACTAGGTTTTGAAAATACTTTTGATTTTGACAAAAAAAAAAAAAAAAAAAGATAGTAAAGGCATCACATAAAGCAATGAAATAAGATGATGTACATAAAACTTCGCTTTATGAAACAGTATTTTATCATTTATGACTCATAATAAGAAGCTTCCCTTTATTCTCTTTACTATTCTGGAGAGTCACACTTGGGTGACCCTAGAGTATGTGTCTTTAAGAAATTCTACATAACAAGATGGAAGTACGAACTAAGTACATTTGTTGCAAAATGAAATATGTTTATCTTGAATAGAAGTACCTGTGGAATTGTTTGAGATGTGAGGTACGTTAGCTGCTTGTTTCATGGGGACAACATTTTTATTTTAAACAATTGTTGACATGTTGTTTAAATATTGTTGACATATTTTATGGGGCGCCTGTATGGCTCAGTCGGTTAAGTGTCTGACTTCTGCTCAGGTCACAATCTTGCAGTTCATGGGTTCAAGCCCTGCGTCAGGCTCTGTGCTGACAGCTCAGAGCCTGGAGCCTGCTTTGGATTCTGTGTCTCCTTCTCTCTGTTCCTCCTGCACTCACACTCTGTCTCTCTCTCTGTCTCATAAATAAATAAAGCTTAAAAAATTCAAAAAAGACATTGTTGACATATTTTTATTTTAAACAAGGATTGGCAATCACACCAGTTATTCTATTTGAGTATTTGAAAGATATTTTCTTGAAATTATCAATGAAGTGAGATTGAACAACTGACAGTATTTGCTACCAATGATTATATTGAACATTTTGAGTGAAAATTAGAATTTTTGAAAACTTACATCCGTCATCATGATCTTGAGATAGTCCTGATTCTTAAAGACTTTTCTGATGGGATCACTAGTGATATTAACAAATGTACTATCTTGGTATTATATAAGGAAGCTTGTCAACATTTTGATTATCTGCAACATTCAGTGAACCAATGTATGGCAAATGACCAATAAATTATGTTACAAAATCATACATGGGTAAATGATCCATTCAGAGCTCAGGAGAATGGATTTTAATGTAATAGAATACAAAAAGTACGTAGATAAAATTCACATTCCACATTGAAGTTAACCTTTAAGAAACCACAACTTGTCAAATTTTGCTGTGGAAGCAAAGAATATTTACAATTATCTACAAATTCTTTTAAAATACTTGTGCCGTTTCCAGCTACATAGATGTGGGAGGCAACAGATGGCATGCCCAAGCAGATGTGGTAACCCTCCTGTGGTCTGTTAAGCTAGACATTAAAGAAATGTTCAAAACATTCACATGATTCTCTTCTTCCTCCTCTCTTTTTTTGAGGGAATATAGAATATAGTAATTTTGACTAAAAGGTATGATATTTACATTAACATGAAACCTCATTCAGCACATACAAATAACACTTTCATTTCCTTTTGTAAAATTGCTATTGCAAATTACTTTCTAATTGAAATTTTTAAACATTCTTAGAACCAGTTCTAGACTTTTTATGAACAAATATCAAATATAACTATATGCTCCCATTTTCTTTATTTAATTATAACGGTAACATAATATGCATATTATTATTTATCTTGATTTTTTTTTTCCTTTCAAATATCTTGAGATCATTCCCAATTTGTAAATGGGATGCTTTCTGCTGAGTTGAGATCAGACTTTCATTTAAAGACCTTGTCTTAAGTATAATGTTTATAAATGCTTCATCGTTAACAGAATAGACCTCTTCACTCATTTGTTCATTCATGTATCTATCAAATGTTTATGAATGCTTACTATTTTTCCAGCATTGTTCTAAGTGTTTGCAATACACTGAGGAACTGGAGGAGGAACTTTGCGAGTGAAGCCAGAGAGATCTCAGGAGAGACTCCTAAGAGTTGGGCAGATTCTATGTTGTTTTGTTTTAGGAAAATGCATAACAGTGGAATAGAGATTTCATGGTGCATGTAGAATATGCTTCAAAGCTTTCAGATATGTGCTAATTTGATTGGGTTTGTACCATACATTTATCTTATAAACTTTAGAATTTTGTTTTGCCAAGTTTTGTAAATAGGGCATTTATTTATATCAAAATGAGACATGGGAAAGAATTTTGTTTTTGTTTTGTTTTTGAGATGTTGTGATGATTTGTGCTAAAAGGAAGTAAATCATTTCCAAAATATATGTCGGCTCTGAAACAAAATGTTCTTTGGGCATCGGAAAGCTGTGAGATTTCAAACAAATATATTTATCATCAGGGCCTACTCTAAGTGGATCCTGCCAAGATATAATTGTGGTTATTGAAAAAAAAAATAATACCACATTCTTATTACCTGACTCATAACTTAAGAAGGCTTGAGGTTAACATTTTTTATAGAATTTTCATGCCTTTTACTTTGTTTCCTACATCCATAACACTTAAAATGATGAAATATAATTGGATGACATTTTCCTCGCAAGTAAGGTTTACATTGATTCTCCTTTTCAAAAAGATCATAATGTCTGATAAAGTAAAGACAGTTTTCTAGCAGCAGAACAAGGCAATCGGTTGGAGGTTTGTCCCTTTATTAGACATTTTCAACAGTGGAAAGGAAACTATTGTTAAGTGTTATAAGGCAATACCCTTGTATACTGGGGATTAAAACTAAAAGTGTTAGTGTGACCCGCATTGATGAGAGAATTGAGGAACTCGGGTTATAATTTCAATGTAGGCATTCGCTAGCCATATATTTGGATGTGCAATTTGACTTCTCCAGGCCGACTTCTCTGAATTCTTTAATGAAGAGCCTTGGCTTCGTGATGTCTAAGGTCTCTTATAGGCCACATCAAAGTTTTAATGGCTTCTTGTTCTTTTATCCTTTCTTAAAGAATGTAGCCATTCTGTAATGTTTGGGGGAGAAGTGTGCAGATAGTTGAGGTCATAATGGAATTTCAAACCAGCAGATATTTTTGGAGCAGGGAATTTTACTTAAATAACACAAAAGTGAGTAAAACACGGACCCTTGCTTTCTGCAAGTCTAATACGTGAGATCAGTTAAGCAGTATGTTACAGCACATGTGTGCATAAAATTTCTTGGAGAAGTAAAGTTCAGTTTCAAAAATCACTTCCTGTGGGTGGCCCTCCATGATTGTTATGTTAGTCTAAGGCCCTGTTATACTATGATAATATGTATGAAAATAGTAATACCTATTATTTACTGAATACTAGAAACCATTCTAAGTGCTTTATATCTACTAATTTATTTAGTTCTTATAAAAGCCCTACAAAATTTTGTTACCATTATCATTAGCAAAAATGGACAATGTGAGGCTCAAAGAATTTAAGTTTTCCCCCCAAATCCACACAGCTGCTAAGAGTCAGAGTCAGGACTAAAGCTTAAGACCTTGATTCTCACACATTTTTCTCCCAAGTACATTTCACTGTGATTTTTATTTTTATTTATTTATTTTTAATGTTTATTTATTTTTGAGAGAGAGAGAGAGACAGAGCATGAGTGTGGCAGGAGCAGAGAAAGGGAGACACAGAATCCAAAGCAGGCTCCAGGCTCTGAGCTGTCAGTACAGAGCCCGACAAGGGGCTCAAACTTACGAACCGTGAGATCATCGCCTGAGCCTAAGTCAGATGCTTAACCTACTGAGCCACTCCAGTGCCCCTTCACTGTGAATTTGTAAAAACAAAAAAAAAAAACAAAAAAAAAAACATACACACTGCTCTCAGTTTCATAATTCAAGGAAACACTAATATAAATAGATTAGAGTTTTTGTTCTTTGCCTGACTATTGCCTCCAAATTTTAGAATTCTATTTGTAAAATTTGAAATATATAGAAATGTAGGGTGTACTATAAAATAACTTTTACTTTTATGAAACTCATCAATTATAGTTTTGCTACCCAAATTCTAGAGTAATTTTAATTCAGTATCCACTACTTACATATTTTTAATGAAAATAAATCTTTCTACACAAGAGACCCAATCTTCTATTTTAAAATGTTTTCTTCCTTGGTTAATTAACTTTTACTGTACACTGTTCTTTCAAACAGAAGATGAATTGTTGACAGCGGTGGGCATTTTGTTTTCCTGAAACTTGGATGTTTATTATAATGGAAACAAAACGTCTGTCTATGTCTTTCGTTTTCTGCTTCCTCTACCTCCGTGCCCTCAGATGGGGACATTCTCTTCCTTAAGGTGATCCTTTGGAAGTAGCACAAAGGTTTTTAGAATTGTTATTCTAACACATTTTGAAGTTTGAGAACACAGCTCTAGTCTACATTATCTTTATTCGGAAACTTTTAAATGAATATTGTTACTTTTTTGTTAGAATAAGCTATCATTTGAATTAATTAACTTTGTAAAAATCATAAATTCTTGGGATTGTTTTCAGTTGAAAGGAAAACAGAAGCAGACATTGTATGATGATCACTGTCATTTAGTAAACTGATCACAAAAATCAATTATATTAAAAATTAACACTTTTCTTATAGTAAGTTTTTAAAAAAGATAATTTCATTAAAGGACTAAATAATTTTACATTTTATATCATAATTAAGGAGTCTATTTACCAGGAAGATCTAACAATTGTAAACATTTATGCTCCAAACGTGAAAGAACCCAAATATATAAATCAATTAATCACAAACAACAAGAAATTCATTGATAACAATATGGTAATAGTTGAGGATTCAACACCCTACTTACAGCAATGGACAGATCATCTGAAACAGAAAATCAACACGGAAACAATGTCTTTGAATGACACATTGTACCGGGTGGACTTAACAGACATACACAGAACATTTCATCCTAAAGCAGCGGAATATACATTCTTCTCCAGTGCATATGGAACATCCTCCAGAATAGACTACATACTGGGACACAAATCAGCCCTCAGCAAGTACAAAAAGATCAAGATCATACGATGAATATTTTCAGACCACAATGCTATGAAACTTGAAATCAACCACAATAAAAAATTTGGAAAGAGAACAAATACTTGGAGACTAAAGAACATCCTACTAAAGGATGAATGGTTTAACCAAGAAGTTAAAGAGGAAATTAAAAAGTACATGGAAGCCAATGAAAATGGTAATACCACAGCCCAAAACTGCTGGGATGTGGCAAAAGGGGTCATAAGAGAGAAGTATATAGCAATTCAGGCCTCCCTAAATAAGGAGGAAAGTTCTCAGATATACAATCTAACCTTACACCTTACAGAGCTGGAAAAAGAAAAGCAAATAAAACCCCAAAACAGCAGAAGTCAGGAAATAAAGGATAGAGCAGAAATCAATGCTACCAAAACCAAAAAAACCAGTAGAACAGATCGATGAAACCAGAAGCTGGTTCTTTGAAAGAATTAACAAAATTGATAAACCCCCAGCCAGTTTGATCAAAAAGAAAAAGGAAAGGGCCCAAATAAATAAAATCAAGAATGAAAGAGGAGAGATCACAACCAACACAGCAGAGAGACAAGCCACAGTTCTTTATCAAATTACTCTACTACTCCCTTTCTCTTACAAATCTCCCTTCCCTTTCAATCTTCTTTCTTTGGGTATGTCTGCAGGGATTTTTTAAAACAGTATCTGGGTATTTTTTATTATATCTGAAAAGTGGTGTATCCTGAGAAAATACTTTTTATCCCTCAGAAAATAATTCAATAACCTGTAGGTAACTGAATGAAATTCAGGGGAAAAAAGTACAAAGTGGTTAAGATGACATTTCCTTTTCTTTATGTTGCATTATGGATGAATTAAACAATTTAAAAATAATATCAAATGACAGATGCATTGCTAATACTTAAAGATACGAGAATCATGAAGTAAGGCTTTATTATAAGTCTTCAGGTAATGCAATAAGAGCATCTAGGCTCTTAAAGCTTAAGTATATTGAAATAATTGTCACGGGAATTTACTACTATGTAGCAGCTGTAAAACTGTGCCACATTAGTTCCACTGTTTACCAGTACATATTTATCTTCTGGGTTTGTGTTTCAAAATATTTTGTTTTCCCCAAGTCATAGCTATTATTAATTAACTACATGAATCCAACACCTGCATTCTGAATTCTCATAGTGCAAACAGAAAACCACTAATTATGATGGCAAGAAGAAATTTGGGACGATATGCAAATAAAGTCCATGAATAATGATCGTCAAGGAAACATATTGCCGGAAAGCTCAAAAAGATGAATGAGCTGAGACATTTTCCATGTTGAAACAGAAGATCTTATTCTATAACTTGAATTCTAATATTGAGCACCATTTATGCAACCTTGGTCACTACATAAAATGAGATATAGACCATTAACTTTAGGGTCTAATTTGTTGATTGGGTGTTAAGTAGGAAGCTTCGAGAGAACAGGACAGAACCCATTGAAGTGGGCTACAGTGTAGCTAATAAGATCATTTTTGTTCATGCTGACACATACTTCCAGTAAGGGCAATGCTTATACCTAAGAAGGACAGAGACTCAATGGGAATGAGGCCATTAAATAGCTGGTGAGGTCATCAGTAATTTCTCGTGCTGATAAACACTTCCAAAAAAACAAAAACAAAAACCAAACCACCTTATACACAGAAGAGCAGATAGTTCACAGCAATGTGCTCTTTGGAATGACAACAAGGTCTCCAGCAATAATCATGCTCTTCACAGTTGATTATGGTGTTGAAATTTCCACTGTATGTATATGTATTTATTTATTAAATTGAGGCACAAAACTTATCTAGAAAAACCTTTACAATTTTTTCTGGACAAATTGAACCTTTGGAAAGAGTAATGTATTGAACTTTCTCTAATTTGGTGGACACTAATCTAAGAGAATGGTCAGTCTTCCACAGAACTTGGATGAAGGCAGATTCTTGTGGCAAACGAGTTGGTAAAATTCATACTCCATCCAGAGCATTGGGCGATGACATGGGATAGGTACTATTCGTGAGGAGATCCTACCAAGTATGATAGAACGTGGATCTAAGTGGCTGAAGAATATGAAAGGGAACTATAAAATGTAAATATACATATTACTCTACTTACATAAAATATACAGAATAGGTAAATTCATAGAGACAGAACTTAGGTTAGAGGTTACCAAGGGTTAGGGGGAGGGGAAATGGGGAGTTAGTGCCTGGTGGGTACAAAGTTTCTACTTGGGGTGATAAAAATTTTGGAAATAGAGATGACAATTGCACAACATTCTGAATGTAATTAATGCCATGAATTTTACACTTAAAAATGTATTAAAATGGTGCATTTTATGCTGCATTTTATGCTTACCACTATAAAAGAAAAATAGAGGTAGCAAGAGAATTGAAGATAATCTATGTGTCCAGCATAATTTGGCCTAGGGTCAATCTGAGCTGATCTCGTCTTGGGGTTCTATTCTAAACACCCATATCAACATGTATTGTTCAAGCTCTCTTTTCTTTCTAGGCAAGGGCAATAACAGGTATATCCTGTTCTTGCTTTTAGGGATCTCATAGTCATGAAGGTTATTAAGTTATATAAAACAAACCTAACCTGTAATTTGGTGTTTGAAATATTGCCTTAAATTGTAATGTCTACACATTATTTGATTTAATAGACAAAGAATATAACACACTTCAAACAGATCTGTGCCGGTATAAATTAACTATTAAGCCTATACCAAATCTTACTATTCCTCTGCCGTCAACAATTCATATATTTCTATTTTCACTATTATTAAAATATTATTTTTATAGCCTATTAAGTGTGATATAACTTATTCACATAATCTGAGGAAATCATTTGTATGTGATACTTCTTTCAGTATTTGATTACTGAAATACTTCCCTCAAATTCCACTCTATTTCTCAGATATAGATACAGATTTTGCATACCCACACCAGAATATACACTTCAAGGAGACAATCATGGCTTAGAAGAAATTTAATTTGTATGTTATCTACACGTGGAAACTGAGAGAGAAAATTGAAGCCACTGTCTGTGTAATTTAATGGTCACTAAAAATACACAGATATTTGATTTTAAAGTCAAGGTTTGTATGACTTAAGTTTTGTTTTAATAAATTTATCATTATTTTAGAAATCATTGCATTCTCAAGACATACCTATATATGATATAGTCCAAATTAATCAATGTCCTGGCATATTGAGATTTTATTTTGAATATTTTGTGAATTATGAAAAATAAGAAATGAAACAGAATATATGCATATTTCCTTGCCCTCAATATATAAGTAACATCTATCAGGGAATTTAGCTATGGTTCCAGATTTAATTCAAGATATATACGCAGACCTAGTAGATGACGATCTGTAAGTTACTTCATTATTTCTTATTGTTATTGAAAAATTAGATTGGAAAAATTCAATTCTGTTCCCTTTTGAGATGTGAATTCTTTATCACATGTTTAAGCTGTGAAGAAGAGGAATTGATGGTAGAAAGCTATTGAGCTAATTATTCAGATGATTCAGTCTCTCGAATACTTTTTAAAAATACCTGGATAATTGAGACAAAAAGATCAGGATCTGTATGCTTGCCTCATTTCTGCTTTAATGAAAACTATAGCTCACTCAATTTTTAAAAATCTTCCCCTGAATCCCATGTAGACTAAAATACAGGAAACAAAATAAGCCACTGGTGAAGCAGAAGCGCAGGTCTCCATGCTTATGGGAATGATGAATTGTTATTCCAACTCAACATTGTACTAAAAAATCCCCCAAGGCCCATCATGTCTGCATCATTACTCTGCTGCTGCAGGCCGGGTTGACACGCACCTTCATTAGTTCGCCAAAGGTTCGTGGATCTGTGAATACAGAGAGGTTTTTCCCTGAGGCTCAGAGTAGGATGACCTCAAGTGGAAAAGGGGAACATCCATGTGACCTCTTTATACCTGAGAGGTGCTCCTCATCCCTTGCATGGGCAAACCTTTCCCTTCTTCTGGGCATTCACAGCTGTATCTCTATAAATGAGCTCCATGACATATATACCCACATTATAAAGGCTCTGGTGAGATGAACTAAGATACAGTTTATTTCATTCTGCCCTGTTGTTGCTTAACATTTCAGCTGCAGCATGATCTCGGGAGGATCAACGTCAAATGATTACATTTGCATTCTTTAGATTAAAATAGTCAAAAACCTCAGAGACCTCTCTCAACAGTGAAATACACACACACACACACACACACACACACACACACTCACCCTTATTTATCTTTGAACACAGTGTTCTAATTCATCTTAATTTAGCTTCTCAGAAACTAGCCTGAGCTAACTCAAATCCACAATCAGCACCTGTGATGGCCCATTTTATGTGTCAGCTTGACTGGGCTGAAGGATGCCCTGATCGCTGGTAAAGTATTTCTGGATGAGTCAGTGAGGGTGTCTCAGGAAGAGATTAGCACCTGAGTCAGTAGTCCAAGTAAAGAAGATTCCTCTCACCAGAGCTGGTGGGCATCATCCAATCCTGTGAGGGCTTGATTAGAACAACAAGGTGAGGGAACGGTGAAATCCCTTTTTCTGTTGGAGCTGAGACATTTACCTTCCCCTTGCCCTCAGACATAGGTGCATCTGGTTCTGGAGTTTTCAGACTCAGACCAGGACTTAACATCATTGGTCCCCAGATTCTTAGGAATTTGGATTCAGACTGAAATATACCATTGGCTTTTCTGGTTCTACAACTTGCAGATCGCCTCCACAGTGGCATGAGCAAATTCTTAAATCTTCTGATATGTGTGTGTGTGTGTGTATATATATATATCTCCATATCCATCCATCCCGTTGGTTGGTTTTTTCCAGGAAACCCTGACTAATGTAGCATCCATCCAATAACATTGGAAGGGATTATTTAATTTTTTAAGGCTAATAATAGCAGCAGGAATACCAACAGGGCATGTCTTCCTGAGTCTGGGCTGTTATAACAAAATGCCATAAACTAGTCGCATACACAATTCAGTTCTGAAGATTGGAAAACCTAAGATGAAGGTGTTGGGAGATTCAGTTCTTGATGATCAGGACATCATCCTGGTTTACAGACACCACTTTCTCATTGTGCACTTGGAGGGCCTTTTCTTGGCCTGTGTCTCTTCCTCTCCTTATAAGGGCACTAATCCCATCATCCTCATACACCTAATCTAAACCGAATTACCTCCCAGAGGCCCCATATCTAAATGCCATCACATTAGAGATTAAGACTTAACATGTGAATTTTGGAGGGACACAAACATTCAGCTCATAACAGGGCATAAACCTACCTTCTATGCCCTTCACTTCCTTCCTTCCTTCCTTCCTTCCTTCCTTCCTTCCTTCCTTCCTTCCTTCCTTATTCTTTCTTTTCTTTCTTTTTTCTTCCTTCCTTCCTTCCTTCCTTCCTTCCTTCCTTCCTTCCTTCCTTTCTTTCTTTCCTTTTCTCTCACAAATAACATACCTGGAGGAAATTTTAAGAATCACTGAAAAATGATGGAACAAACTTTGAGAACCACTAATATAAATAAATTAAAGCTTGGCAATGATGTTAAGCACCCCACCCTCATTTCTTACAATTGCACTACAGTTTTGAGATATGAGAATTCAGACTTTATTTCAGACTGTTGGGTCTCAGTTCATAAATACCATTATTGTAATACCATTGAGGTTATCAGTATAGATCATGCTGATGATAATTCGGTGATGTGCAGTCATGGTGATTGTAATCCAAATTGAAATCACAATCTCATTTCTTAAAAGAAACATAAATATAGGTTAATGTGTTATACTCATTAACCATCATCACCCCAGAGTTATTTTAGGCTTCCAAGCAAAGCGATCATCAAAATAATTATGCTTTGCAGTTTAGTGCTAGATTAAGGTCAACTGGCTGATTTTTGAAAAGAAAAAGGAAGTTTTTTACTTTTGGGAACAGTATCATGATTATACGTAGGGAATTGAAGCTTCCAGTATAAACTTAGCAAATATTATTGTATTTGCCAAAATGGAAAAATCCTTATAAATGTAGTAGAATTCTCATGGAAACTAAGGCACAGATCAAAAAACATTTGCCCATATTTAGTAATGTCCACCTTTCTTTGAATTGATAATAAAATATAACACATCTTTGGACTTACCATTCCATAGCAATAAAGAAAACTCATCAAAACAAATTGTCGTTCTGTTTGAAAAAATGGATTTAGCTGTGTTCAAATCTTTTGAATATTCTATGCAAATAAAAATAGTACTTTTATTTCAGTTTTTATGCTCATATTTTTCAAGACCTCAGTATGGCTTTTTTTTTACATTTCTCAAAGCAAAGAGAAGACAGTAATGCAAAATATTGCATTTAAATGCAAATATTAGATTGAATGTAACAGAAGGGATTTGGTGGAATGACTTGCCACAGATTCTTTGAATAAGGTCATTAATGCTGAAAAAGTACTGGTCCCATCATTTATGAATTCATTTTAAGAAATTACAACAAATGGGAATGTTCAGGTAGTTCATTAAATTCGATCTTACATATCTATTTATAGTCAAAGTATAGGCATAATGCCTTTACAAAAATACAACACCAGTCAGAGTGAATATTTCATCGTTAACATTTATATTCCAATTGCACAATATAAAGCTCAGAAGATTGAAAATAAAGATGAAAATTTGCATCATTTTGCAATTCCAGAAGCTAATATTTAATTTTATTAAAATCTTTCCAGAAATGAGCTGTGAGTGTTATATACCTAGAGAATTATGTTGGCCCTCAGTTGATGCGTTCTTTGCTTTTAGGACTAATACTCTTTTTCTCAAGTAAGAGATGAAGTTAGCAGACATATCCTTGTATATTTGTCTTTTTTCAGCCATATTAATGCCAAAAATTCCTGGAATTCTCAGTTTCACTCTAATGGGAACAAAATTCCCAATTCCATCTGGCAACATGCCTAGGACAGCAGCAGGTATATGATTCAGAAATTGATGTGCAGAAACCCACAGTGATGAATGTTCCCTCTAATGTTCTTAAACTTAGGAGGAACAATTCCTTTATTTGTTTTACCCAAAGCCTCTGTATATTCTTTGAAATTCTCCCAATTATTCCAGTACACAATAGTCTCATAAATCAAAACCCTGGAGTAGTCCAAGATATTCCATTTAATCTGACACACAATCCCCCCAAGACAATGAGATGGGGCAGCTTTTTGTATCTACTTAGAACAAAGTTTCTCATTGTCATTTCACAAGAGTATAATCCTTCTAAACATTTTCAATAGCTTCTGGCCCTGATAACAAATCATGCCAGTGTTTTGCCTTTATGGCTGCTTTGTAAAAGTCAGACTCAATAACCTTGGGAGTCCCTGTCTTTTGCCCATTTTGTTCTAGTTGTCTCCACTAAATCCTTCATCCAGCCATGAAGGTAAGAGCCTTTATCACACTAGGTGATTACTGTAGTTGTGGGGAGCAGGTAGGTAATCTGGGCACAAATTACATCACATGAATATTTATAGCAGGTTGAGTTTAATGATAACAGTTTTTTTCCCCATAGCTCTGTGCCTTCAATTGACATCAAACTTCCGGACTACAGAGACTTGAAACACTCATTAATCAGATAACAAGGAGACTTGTGCATAAAATAGGCTGCTCTTGTGATGTCAAATATTAAGGTCTTTTTCAATGACTCTAAGATGTTTTTATGTTGTCATTTTCTTCTGTAACTATTACATTCAATCACTGAGATGAACATGGAGCACAGTTTCCCTCAGATCGCCATGTTGTAAAGAATCATGGCTGCATATGCTGGAGTCACTAGCTACGTGGAAGAAAAAATTCAGTTATCTGGTGAGATGACCCTTCACTTTTGATACGCTGCCTGTCTATCCTTTAAATGGAAGCACTTCTTCTGCCAGTTATGCCCCTGGTGTCTCCTATTCCATACCTCCAAATGGTAACAGAACTGTATCTGTGCTGCCGCTGAACGAATTTTTCCTTCCCATGGGTCAGAACACGTAGCAAATGAAATGAACAAGGGGGCAAATCACAGTGATGTCATCTAAAGGATGAATGTTCCAATTAAATTTCAGGTGTTTGTGGCATAAGTCTCAAGAATCAACTGGCAAAAAATGACATTTTCTAGAATAAAGTACAGGCCAGTTCTCTCTCTCTCTAATTAGCAAAGGAGACAATGCAGTCATTTGCTGCTGAATAATAAAACTAAGAGTGGAGCAGAGATTTGTGTGAAACTGTGTATGACTGAGAATGACCTTTAAATGTAGAGCAAAAGTTCCAATCAGTCTCACTGAAGGCATATGCATATGAGTCCGAAGTCCTGAATGATGTTAAAGAATCACAATGTATTTGATTTTCATTTCTTTCTGGTATCCTCCCAGATTTTAGAAATCATCTTCAAGCATTAGCTTCCCTTAAAAATCTTCAGAACAGAAAAAAAAAACCCTTATTGGTGAATAGCTGTAATTTATTATTTTAAGTTATTCAAAAATATAAAATCCCTGTTGTACTCAAGTTACTATTTTGTGACAATTATAAATTTCATCTTGGTTTTTCACTGGGCAAATATACCATATTAATTTCAAAAAAAGAAAATTCAATATATGGACATACAGGTGTAGAAATAGAAATTTAAAATTAAAATTTATGCCTGTGATCACCTAGTAGGATATCCCCATTTTACAGTAGGAAAAGAGAATCCCTAAGGAATGAAGTGTCTTGTCCGATTGAGCTCTTACAGTCAGAGGACATCAGATTTCAAATCAAGAGATTGTGGAAGCCCAAGATTTGATATAGAAGTGCTACAATTTAATGAGTCCCTCTAGTTCTCTTCTACTAACTTTTAACAGTAATGAACATATAACCTATAAAACATTTCTGAATATCAGTTGTTACTTGTTCTGTGCCACACAATGCTCTTCTATTTAGAAGTCTACCTTCTGGAAACTTTACCACCATCGTTAGCATTATTATTGTCATTAATACAGATGCTATCATGTACGTGTTAGTCAAAGTTTCTATTTTCTTTTCTACAATCATGTGTGAAAATTTGGGGTTAAGTTTCAAAGTGCTTTTCATATGAACTGTTCAACTTCCATAACAAACCTCTACTTCCTTAGTATTCTTTATAATGGAGTTTCCTTTTAACCATCACAGAATTATAAAGTGCAATCATATTGTATTTAATTTTTTACTCAGCAGTAGGACTTTACAATTCATTCAGGTTGTTTCCTGTAGTTATATTACATTTATTATCGTGGCTACGTTATATTTCATCATATGGGTACACCACAAATTGTCCATTTTATATTTTATGGATCTTTTGGTTTGTTCTCGTTGGTGCTACGATTAAAATGATGCTCCAAAATTGTTATTACATGTTTCCTTGTGCACATTTTTTTACTTTGCAACCATAAAGTGTGATGAGAATAATATTTTATTGAATAAACATTCCATAGTATAGCCATTCTACTAAGTATGAACCACTGGGTCATTTCTAATTTTGGCTATTACAATTAGTGATGCTTGAGTATTGTATATTTCTTTTGTTGAAAAACCATATTCATTTTTGTGGAGTTGATACATAAGAGTGCTGGGACGTAGGATATGCATGTGTTTGGCATGATTTTTTTTCCAAAATGATTGTACCTGTTTGCCCTCTTATCTGCAGAGCATGATTCTTTGGGAGGCAGAGGGAGAGAAAGAATTTTTTTTTATTCCAAGATTTCATTTAAATTCAAGTTAGTTCACATATAATATTTATTTCAGGAGTGGAATTTAGTGAGAGAGGGAGAGAGAGAGAGAGAGAGAGAGAGAGAGAGGGAGAGAGAATCTTAAGCAGGCTCCATGCTCAGCACGGAGCCTGATGTGGGGCTCGATCCCACAATGTTGAGATCATGACCTGAGCTGAAATCAAGAGTTGGATGTTTAGCTGATTGTTAATGAGAAGAATTGCTTTTGGAAAGATGTACTCATCATTTTGACTTACCTATATTTTAAAGTGTCTATTTTTCTTACCTACTTTCCTTTTGTGTTGTCTTTCTTTTACTTAATGGTTTGTACAATATTCAGCTGTATTTTGCATGTGAACTTTTTGTTACTTATGTGTGTTGCAAGTAACTGTTCTCGTTCTATGACTTGAAATTCTCTCTTTATTAATGATGTCTTTTGATGAACTTTTCATAAACCTCAAATTTAAATTTTAAATGGAATGTAGTCTTTTATTTATGGCAATATTTTGTGCTTAAATCTGCCTACTCCAAAGTCATAAACATACGCTACTTTACATTCTAGAAGCTTTAGTGTTTTGCCTTTTAAATTTTTTTTTTTTAACGTTTATTTTTGAGACAGAGAGAGACAAAGCATGAACGGGGGAGGGTCAGAGAGAGGGAGACACAGAGTCTGAAACAGGCTCCAGGCTCTGAGCTGTCAGCACAGAGCCCGACGCGGGGCTCGAACTCACGGACTGTGAGATCATGACCTGAGCCGAAGTCGGCCGCTTAACCAACTGAGCCACCCAGGCACCCCATAGTGTTTTGCCTTTTATATTAAAATGTTATTGCACTTTATGTTGAGCAATCTTCATGTATCATGTGATTAAAGTCAAGATTCATTTTCTCCCATTGGATATCCATTTGACTCAGAACCTTTGTCGAAAATAGTATCTTTCTGTATTTATTTGCATTCTTTTTCTCCTAAATCAAGTGTCCACATATCTGTGTGTCTATTTCTGAGATATCTCTTCTCCAGTCCATCTATCTATCTATCTTCTACACTGGCTTAATTACTGCAGATTTACGATACATATTCATATAGAGTCAAACAACTCATATTTTGACATTCTTCTTCAAAAGTTGCTTGGCTATGCTTGATCCTCTGTGTTTCCAATGCAATTAACTTTCTTTTAAAAATTTTTTTTTAATGTTTATTTATTTTTGAGACAGAGAGAGACAGAGCATGAACGGGGGAGGGTCAGACAGAGAGGGAGACACAGAATCTGAAGCAGGCTCCAGGCTCTGAGCTGCCAGCACAGAGCCTGACACGGGGCTGGAACTCACGGACCGTGAGATCATGACCTGAGCCGAAGTCAGATGCTTAACCGACTGAGCCACCCAGGTGCCCCACAATTAACTTTCTACATCATATCCATTCTCTCCCTCTCTGCCTGGTGCACACACTCACACACACACACATACACAAACATACATACAGTTTGGATTTTGATTATAATTGTTTTGACTCCATAGATCTTTTAATAATGATAAATTTTACATTCTCACACTTAATTGGGATATAGAAATTCATAATATTGTGTATTTGTTTTTTTTTTTTTTAATTTGTCAACCTTGCTAAATTCTCTTATAAATGTTAGTAATTTTTCGGTAGATATTTTGTGTTTTTAATACACAATCCTGATTTTTAATATACAATCTGTTATACCTGTTCCTAATTAGACATTTCCCCCAATCTATCTGCTTGTATATGTGTGTGTGTGTTTCTTATGTTATTTGTCTTTATTCAATATTGAATAACAGGATAAGAAACATTTTTGAATCATTTCTAGATCTTAAAGAAAAATATTTCGTGGTTCACTACTTGACATGAAATTTGCTCTAATATTTTTGAGGATACCCTTTATCAGATCTTTGTATTCCTACTTTTTAAAATATTTCTTTGTAAAATTGTTATTAAATATGGATACCAAATGTTAAGTTCTTTTTCTGGATCCACTGAGGTGATATCATTTTTCCCTGTTATCTGTGCATATGTTTGTATGAGTCAGAGTCTCTCAGAAAACAGATGGCATGTTCACCTAGGGTAATTGAAGAGTTTAAAAAAGGGATTATTTGCAATAGAGTAGGCACAGTGTAGGGAACCCTAGAAGAGATGTCGAATCACTACAGACTAAAAACAGTTAGGATCCATTAACACTCTTACTTCTGAAGGGACAGTGAAAGGGACAACAAAATTAGCAGAATGTGGAAGAATACCGATGCTGTACGTGACAACCAACACACCTAAGCTTCAGGTTTCAGTAACAAAAAACAGCCCCCCGCCAAAGCCTACAATGAAGGAAGGGAATATAAGACTACGACATCATGTTTTTCCAGTCCTACAATTGCACTACCCATAGCCATGCCATCTATAAAAGTTAGCCTCCTAGGACACTTAATTGAGTGAAGAAAAATGGAGCATGGATCTAGAGAGACAAAAAGAGTGTGGTGGATGGATTCTCAGATATATCCCAAATATTCCTGCTTGCTAGTACTCACACCCTTGCATAGTCTCTCATTCAATGTGGGGAGGACAATTACGTTCCAAAATATTGTAAAGTCAGTCTTACTAGGAGACTCTCTCCTGTATTGGTTTAAATAAAACAGGAGGCCATGTTGGGAGAGCTCACAGGGGCAAATTGCAGAGGGCAGTCCTTTGCCAACAATCAACTAGGAACTAAGGGTGGCCTACAGCTAAAAGCTAGCAAGAAACTGAAGCCCTCAGTTCAACAGGCTGTGTGAAACTGAATCTTACCAACAACCATGTGGTTTGGAGGTAGCTTTTCCCAGGGTGAGGTGAGACGGTAGCCTGGACCAACACCTTGATTGCAACCTATGGATTCTGGAACAGAGGGCCCAGCTAAGTGGAGTCCAGAGTCCAGACCTACAGAAACTGTAATGTAATAAATGTGTATTCTTTTTTTTAATGTACGTGTGTATGTAGGTTTGTTTGTTTGTTTAGAGAAACCGTGCACAAGCAGGACAGGGGCAGAGAGAGGAGAGAGAGAGAGAGAGAGAGAGAGAGAATCCCAATCCAGAGAGAGAGAATCCCACAGTGGCTCAGTGTTGCCAGCACAGAGCCCAGCGTGGGGCTTGAGCTCATGAACTCTGAGATCATGACCTGAGCTAAAATTAAGAGTCGCTAGGGCGCCTGGGTGGCTCAGTCAGTTAAGCGTCTGACTCTTGGTCTCTGCTCCAGTCATGATCTCCTGGTTTCCTGAGTTTGAGCCCAGTATTGGACTCTGGGCTCTGGCTCCTGGACTCGGCTCCGGCTCTGTGCTGACAGGATGGACCCTGCTTGAGATTTTCTGTCTCCACTTTCTCTGCCCCTCTCTGCCCTTCCCCCACTTGCATTGCCTCTCTCTCTCTCTGTCTCTCAAAAATAAATACACTTAAAAAAATTAAAAAGAATTAAAAAAAGAGTCGGATGGCAAACTGACTGAGCCACCAAAGTGCCCCAAAATGTGCGTTCTTTTAAACCACTATTCATGGTAACATTGTTAGGCAGCAACAGATAAATAATAAAAGGGGAATATCTAGAACACTGGTGAATTATATGATTGAGATGATATTAATCTATTGATTTTTCAAAAACCTTTGTTTTTCTAATATTTGCAGTTTGGGTTACACTTTTTACTTAAAATGCTTTAAGATACAACCCACTATTTCTGTCATTCAGATAAAAAAAAAACCCTCTAATTTTTATTTTTTTAAAAAATTTTTTTTCTAATGTTTATTTTTGAGAGAGATACAGACAGAGCACAAGCAGGGGAGAGGCAGAGAGAGAGGGAGATACAGAATCTGAGGCAGACTCCAGGCTCCAAGCTGTTAACACAGAGCCCGATGTGGGGTTTGAACCCACGAACCGTGAGATCATGATCTAAGCTGAAGTCCCATGCTCAACCAATTGAGCCACCCAGGAGCCCCCAAACCCTCTAATTTTTAAAATGTTCTCTTTAATCATGGACTATTTACATACCATATTTGATGTCCTTAAGGTTTACATTGCAGTAAGAAAATATATTTTTTATCATTTTAGTTAGGCTTGTTGGTTTTTATTTATAATAAAGGCTACTTTATGTCCAGAATTTGGTTAATGTTTATTACACTATTTGTATATTTGAAACAGGTATATTCCACAGTTGTGGAGTACATACTTCCATAGTTGTCCTTGAGGATCAAATTATTAATTATGTTTTTAAAAACACCTATATCTTTACAGATTTTCTTTGATACAATAATCTTCTTCTTATTTGAGATTTCTTCTCCTATATTTTCCATTTCTAATTTTTAGAGTTTCCATACCTCTTTTGTTAGTCTAAATCTCTACCTAGTATTCCCATTAATTTTTGGAAGGTTCATTAACATATTAATCATAGTTTGTTTATAACACTCACCTGATAATTTCAAAATCTTGAAATTAATTTTGGTCTGTTTTAATTAATTATTAATATTAATAATTTATTAATATTAATATTGGTCTGTTTCCATTGATTGAATTTTGTTTTGACTCTAGAGATCACATTTTTCTGTCTTTTCTCCCAATATGTCTTTGATTTTATTTATTGTTTTATTGCATACTGGAAATTGTGGATGATACATTTACAGACATTTGTTAACTTTTGAGAGTTCTTGAGTTTTATCCTAGAAGATAATTCAACTACAAATGATCATGTTGATTTTGTGGGGTTAGCCTTTATGTTTTATTAAAGTGGGTTTATTTCCATTATGATAAATTATTTTACTGTGGCAAGGAGGATCAGACATTTATATTTTAAAAGCTTTTTATATGGTTTTTATATGTACTTTATGTCCACTCATAGTCCAACCAAATATTAATGACTTGATAAAAATAAGAATTTCCCTAAACAAAGATAGATTTTTCTATGTTTGATGTTTGATGTTATTTTCTGGATATGCTACAGTATTTATTTTTAGTTCAGTAACCTTTAGTCTTCTCAATTTTCTTTCATGAAGTAATGGAATCAGATAGAACCAGTGATATAATGTGGAACTATAAATATTTAGTTTACTAAGTAGCAAACCACATACAAAGTCAGAGTTAAAAGTTATACAGTTCAGAGAAAATTTCAGAGCACAAAGACCAAAATTACAGTTTATAAAATATTCAAGTTCATCTTTCCACCTCCACGTATGTCATTCTTTGTCCATTGAAAAAACCCATTCTGAAACATTGTACAGATATGCCTCAAGCTGGGAGTCTTTACATGACCTTTAAATGTGGATTTTCCAATTTTAAAATCATCAAATTAAGAATACTTATTTTGCACATGTAATACAAATTATTGCAGCCAATGTGGAAAATAATACAGAGGCTCCTCAAAAAATTAAAAATAAAATTACCATATGAGCCAGAAATTCCATTACTATTTACCCCCCAAAAAATGAAAACACTAATTCAAAACACTACATGCACCCCTATGTTCGTTGCAGCATTATTTACTATAGACAAAACATGTAAGCTACTCAATTGTCCATTGATAGATGAATGGATAAAAAAGATTATATATATATATATATATATATATATATATATATATATATTACCACATGATAAATAAAAAAATAGCCTCTTCTCTTAAATACAGAGAACAGGCTGGGATTGCCAGAGTGGAGGTGGGTGGGAAGATGGGTGAAATAGATTACAGGAATTAAGAATACACTTAGCAACTGGGCACCTGGGTGGCTCAGTCGGTTAAGCGTCTGACTTTGACTCAGGTCATGATCTCTTGGTTCTGTGGCTTCAAGCCCCACATCAGAACCCAGAGCCTGCTTCAGATTCTATGTCTCCCTCTCTCTCTGCCTTCCCCCCACTTGTACTCTGTCTCTCTCTACCAAAAATGAATAAACATTAAAAAAAAAATACACTTAGCATGACGAACACTGAGAATTGTAGAGAATTGTTGAATCATTGTATTATACACCTGAAACTATTACAACACTATATGTTAACTATACTTCGAGAAAAAAAAAATAATACTTACTATAACTGATCGAACTCCAGCTCTGATCCCAGCTTCACTATTGTGTTGGCAAGTAAAAAACTATTCGGAAGATTCTCTCTCTCTCTCTCTTTTTTTTTTTTTTTTTTGGTTTCTTTACAAAGTACTTCTGAGAATGTGCTTCTGTCTGCATTTACTAAATTAACTTCTTTCACTTAACACCAACTAGTTTTAATATTCTTTAGCCCTCTATTCTAACACTCAGTACTACTCATTCAACATTTACTTTCTGCTTTCTGTTCTTGAGTCAAGGATGGTCTATTTTGGCCCTTAGTCAATAAAAACACTATCTAATTTTATCCCAAAGATTCCTGCAGTTAGTCCATGACCTTTCACCATAACTTTGTGACCATGTTCAGTTCTTGACTAGAATTTTCTGTACCTCTGGAAACTCTACTCTCACTCCCCTCATCCACTTCTTGTTCTCCTGTTTAAATTTTGCAACTCTTGGGGTGCCTGGGTGGCTCCATCGGTCAAGCATCTGACTCTTGATTTGACTCAGGTCATGATCACAGGGTCATGGGATTGAGCCCCATGTCATGCTCCACACTGAGGGTGGAGACGGCCTAAGATTCTCTCTCTCTTTCTGCCCTTCTTCCCAGTTTGTGCTCTCTCTCTGTCTCTCTCTCTCTAAAAAAATTTTTTAAATAAAATTTATGAATTAAATCTATTAGCTAGTTTGTGTTATTTCTACTCTTTAGTGAAATTTAGCTTCTTGACCTGGACTTATAATAGACTTCGTTAGGGCTGAAAATAATGAAAAGATTACTTACATTAGAGAGTAGTCAAGTGTCCTTTATCCCAGGTTGTTACAAATATATGTGTAGGTAGCCGGAATGTGAAACCCCATCTTTATTGAAATCTCATCCATGCCATGTCATTTTCTTCCAATTTTCAAAAGTGGAGATTTCTTTTCAATTCTTATTTCAAAACAATTTTAGCATTTTGATTCTTTAGTAAAGGTGAATAGGGAAAAATACATACTTTGTACACCCGCACATAATTTTATGGTTTAATTAGTTCGAGAGAATATTGTGCTGGGTTGACAAATGCCTGATATTTTGACTTTTATCAGGAACACATTTTGCTCCTGGGGGATTTCTTAATCATTAGTCTACATACTCCTAAATATTAAAGCCAGGGAGAAAATCTGCCAGATTGAAGGCATAGATTTTTACTGAAAAATACATTTAAATTTTGTATTTATGTCCTGAACGTACAATACTACTAACAAAATATGACAAAATTAAAACTGGAAAATTGTCACAAAATAAGTATAGATTGGGTTTATGATATAAAGAGACGAATGAAAATAATGATAATGACAATAAGACACAACAGCAACCTTGGTGAACTCATTCTTCAGAAAGCAAGGGTATACTTAAGTACATTTCAGAAACCCATCTTTTTCTCAGTTGAAAATTGAAGTAACTATTTTGCTGGGGTTTTTTTGGAGAAAGTTTATTTCCAAACTATGGCATAGTCGGTAAAGAATCAAACTCTTATAACTTCCTTTTTTCCTGAGACATCATTAGGGCAAGTAAATGGAGAATGCCAGTGATGTCTGGACTAAAGGCTACAGAGTGAAGTCTAGAATTTAGGAATTCTAATCTCTGATGAGTGATTGCTTTTATGATCGTAGACTTGTCACTTCTGTCTTTTTTATCTTTTATCCTCACAGTGAGCTATTCACGATTCCAATCACACTTGCCTATTTCACTGTAGCACCAGAAGATTAATTGCTAAATGTCTGCCTAGAGCTCAGGGGAGGGAAAAAAAGCTAATAAAAAGAAGCTGCCAAAAATGTTGCACTGTCAATTTTTTAAAATATCAGAATATCTAGTAGGCTTTTCCACACATTTTCATCTGTCAAAATCTTACTCATTTTCCAAGGCTGTAGAAGATGTGACTTTACCTTTTTTTGGTGTGTGAACTTTTCCCTTGTCTTTAGTCAGAATAAATCAATATCTTCTCCTTAATATGCCCCAAAACTTTGTTTTCAACTTTTTTACATAACTGCTCACAGTCTTTTAGTCCCACAGTTGTATACGTGCCTGCATGTAAACACTTTCCTTCCATTTCAAATACCTTTCAAGGTGTGCTATTGAACACAAAATAAATACCAAAACATTCTAGGTCACCTTTAGAAGAACTCCAGTTTTACTTATTGTTGTATAAATTCCATAAACTGACTTAATTTAGGTTCTCTTATTATACCATTATCAAAGGTACATCTTTTACTTGAATGTACACCAAAGTGGAGAGTGCTGGTTGAGGAAAACATCTGGCAGAACACAAAGAAACAAAACAAGGGAGGAACAGAAGCAAACTGCACTTCTGATTGAGCTGACAAAGATGGCCTTTTGTAGACATCACCTGGGGAGTGATGATCTTCTACCAAATCCATTCTTTATTTCACTACTGGTCCTAGGAGGATTGAGTTTAGCAACAGGAAAATTAAACTTTTAGAGTATAAATATAAGCATGTATAAATGACTATTCAAAGTAATACCCAGGACTTACTCTGCACTGTTATTATAAAAATACTTTATGAAACAGATAGTATTTATCCTCCCTAATGCTAAGATTTATTGCCCCACCAAATCTCTGCTTGAGACTGTGGACATTCTTTTTCTCCAAATAAGTCTCTTCCAAATCTACATAAACCTTTTACCTTTTTTTCAGGGATCTTTCCTGATTTAGTAAGAGATTAATGAATGTTGGATGGTGATAGGAATGCCATTTGTATTAAAGTGTAGATTTCCTTCATTACTCCTTTAGGATAAGAAGACTCTAGTAGAGAACTTAATAACTATCTAAAGTGTATCTTTTAAATACCCAGATTTAGGTACCAGCTTTTTCCATGTCCTATCTTTTGTTCAACATCAATGTCATAACATTGCAATTCATGCTAAATTAATAAGTTTATTCTGAATAAGAATAAAAGAAACTCAATGTAAGACGTAGATATTACATTAAGTACTAATAGCACTCTGATAGGACATTAAGAATGTGAAGTTCAAATTAAAGAGCAAGGAAGGCATAAAATTAATATTCAAAATTTTCATATACAGTTATTGGTAGAGAATCCTTTCCCTCCATGGAGAAACACTGTGATGCATCAATCTTGCCCAATTTGCTTTGATTGATCACCTAGCTTGATATAATCAACTCTTTATGTGGAAGAAAAAGCAGCATATAATAACTATGGAAAGTCATTTCTTCAAGAAGATGGAAACAGTTTAAGAGAATCTTATTCAGGCAGGAGTTAACAGCCAAAATTAGATACATTTATTAAATTCCATTAAGGCCAAGTAAAATATAATTATATATTGTATATTATCAATAACTAAAGTGGAAAATTTAATATAAATTATTATCAAATGAATGAATAGTGGAATGTTTAGTATAGAAAAGTGATGCCATAAAATTTGATTTATATATTGGGAGGAAACATGCTAATTGTGTTATTGTTTGTTTATTTCATATCCTACAAGTAACATTCCTTATTTTACTTTGACAAAATTTTAAAGTGTTCATCATTGGAATTCATAAAACCCTATAAAGCATGATTTCTGGGTGACTTAGCTCATACTTATTTAAGTAAAGCAAATGGAGAATTTATCTTTATTCATATAACTCAAGGAAAATTCCAGAATCAGTAGACTTAGCTTTTTGTTTGTTTGTTTCATACAGATTCAGTGTTTTTCTTTTTAATGTTTATTTATTTTGGAGAGGGGGAGAGAGAGAGAGAGAGAGAGCGCACATGCTCAGGAGACGGGCAAATAGAGGGGGTCAAAAGATCCTAAGTAGGCTCTGTGCTGACAGCAGAGAGCCCGATCAGGGCTCGAACTTGGGAACCCTGAGCTAATGACCTGAAACAAAGTTGGATGCTTAATTGACTGAGCCATCCAGGTGCCCTCAATGCTTTTTATATTTATACAGTATTCTATCTTATAATTGGTAGATATATAGTCCTATTTGTTTCACATAGTATTCTACCAGTGAATATTCCTTCTTTACTTTTGGTTTAAAAAACAGTTACATGTAAAACACATATAACATTAATTTTGGCTAACTTATATTTGCCCTAATAAAGCAAATGAAGAGTTAATGATTTTTCAAATAACTCAAGGAGAATCCTATAATTAATAGATAGTAAAGGTAGCAATCTCTCATAAGTCTGTTTTCCCTGTTTGCTCTGCACTGATCATTCTTTTTTATTTTTGAAGCTAGCCAATTGACATTAAAAAAAAAAGAATTGTTACTCATTCAACAATTATTTATTATTTTATGTAAATAATAAAAACATTTACTCAAGAGCACAATCTGTTCTGGACTGTATGTGTGTATGTGGGAGGTGGGGTTTGACAGCCTTTTAAACACCTTATTGTATTCTTTATCACACTTCTCTGCCTCTAAGGCACTCTTCCTCTTAGGCCTATCCTCACACCTCTTCATTTAGACAATTGGTGTGTTTGGGCATAAGCCCTGTCTTCAGTATTTTCTCACCCACCCCATTCCTTCCTACATAGAATACACACAACTGTGCTTTGGTACATTTTTTCCTACTGCTGCTGTGGCCATATTATTTCCAGAGTCACCGCCCTCCTAGTATGTACAAGCTCCTAGATTACCAAATCTGTCTCCTTTCCTTGTAATTGATATATAATCGCTGCCCTTTCTCATGGGAATTCAACTTGTTTTTCTATCCTTATCCATAGTGAAGACAGGTGGTCAGTTCTCTGGCATTGTCAAAAAGGTGACAGAATTGTGCAAAGATAAACAATGCAAGCACAGGGTAAATTTGATTTGCCACCATAGAAATCATATTTGTTTTTATAGCGTGTGTGTGTGTGTGTATGTGTGTGCGCGCACCCATGGCGATGTTGGTAAAATCTTACCCGAGAGTCACACAGCAGTATTATGTATTTACTAAATATACACATATTTGTGTGTATGTGTGTATCAAGAATGATCAGGGGAATAATATATTTTAGTAAATATAGAAATACAATAATCATAATGAAAAGAATTGTAACACAAATAAGTTTAAATTACTTTGAAAAAAAAATCACAGCAATTGTTTGCCAACATATATTCTCCAGAAATTAAGATGTTTGAAGGATATACCTAATGAAATGAGTTTGTAAATATTGAGTTAAACAAATTACATGTAAGATATTCAGATGTCATTCAGCTGAATTTCTTCAAGCCTTTAGTATACTGATTAGTGTGACTGACTCTCTAAGGCAAGGTACAAAATTGTATATTTACAAAGTTTATTTGCTCATGGGATCCTGTTCTCTGCAAAATATCCTATAGAATTTATGTCCCGTAATATAAATATTTTGGGGTTCTAGTTTCATTAATCAGTTTTAAGAGATTCTGTTTTTGTGTGCGTGTGTGTGTGTGTAGTTTTTTTGTTTGTTTTTTTTAGTTTATTTATTTATCTTGATAGTGAGAGTGAGAGAGCACCCAAAAGGGAAGGGGCAGATAGAGAATCCCAAGCAGGCTCTACACTGTACAAAGCCAGATGCACAGCTCGAACTCATGAACCGTGAGATCATGACCTGAGCCAAAACCAAGAGTTGGACACTTAACTGACTGAGTTAAGGGCCACCCAAGTGCCCCTCAAGAGATTCTTGTTTAACTTTGGGACGTCATTATAAATGCTGGCTTTCATTTTTAAAAATGTGACCACTTTTTATGACATAACTTCAGTACAGGTGTTGTGGCCTCCTCACCTTTAGTTTATTTGTCTGCTACTCTTGAAAAGAAAAATAAAGGAATACAATGGAAAGATAGGTTGTAAATATTGATTTGGAAGAACGAATTTTTTATTATAATGAATTAAGCTAAAATTATATACATACCAGCGATGGTTGAAATACTGGACAGAAAAGACACATCAAGGCCTGAATTTATAGCCAAAATATAGAGTAGAAAATTCACCATAAATCCTGCAATCTGACTTTGATCTCAAGCATATTGACCTCTCCTGTGTTTATGTAAGAGGTTTTTTTGTAAATCTGAGGAAAAGTCATTTTACTTTAAACATATATTCATGTAAAATTTACCTCATTGTCAATGTCTTCCTTATTCCATTTAAACACTATTTCCAGCTAAATGGCTTATTTCATACATCAATAGTGACACAGGCAATAACAGAAAGTAAGTCTTGAGACAAAGATGTTTCATGTGAATATAAATGAACGTGTATAAAACAAGAAAAACTCTCTGAGTTTTGTAGGTGAGAGGGACATGAAGTAAGAGCTGGGATTTCAAACCAAAATAATTTTGCAAATAATAAAAAAATAAAATGGGTAAATATATTTATGATAATTTGTTTTATTTTCAAAAATGATTTTACATTACTCCTAAGGTTTTATTAATATTAAAATCAAATTAATTTTATAAAATTCCATATTTATCCTAATTTACAATTCATTTATTTAAAAATTTTTAAATGTGGGGGTGCCCGGGGGCACCTGTGTGGCTCAGTCGGTTAAGCGTCTGACTTCCGCTCAGGTCATGATCTCACGGTTCATGGGTTCGAGCCCCGCATCGGGCTCTGACAGTTCAGAGCCTGGAGCCTGCTTCGGATTCTTTGTCTCCCTCTATCTCTGGCCCTTCCCCCCCCCCCACCTCTCTCTCTCTCTTTCAAAAATAAATAAACATTACAAAAAATTTTAATGTTGGGGTGGCTGGGTGGCTCAGTTGGTTAGGCATCCGACTTTGGCTTAGGTCATGATCTCGCAGTTCATGAGCTCGGGTCCCAGGTTGGGCTTTGTGCGGACAACTGGGAGCCTGGAGCCTGCTTTGGATTCTGTCTGTCGCTCTCTCTCTCTCTTTCTCTGCCCCTCCCCTGCTCACATTCTGTCTTTCACTGTGTCTCAAAAATAAATAAACATTAATTTTTTTTTATTTTAATGTTTATTTATTTTTGGGAGAGAGAGCACAAGCTGGGGAAGGGCAGAGAGAGAAGGAGACACAGAATCTGAAGCAGGCTCCAGGTTGAGCTGTCAGCATAGAGCCTGATGCAGGACTTGAATTCACCAACTGTGAGATCATGACCTGAGCCAAAGTCGAACACTTAACTGACTGAGCCACCCAGGCGTCCCTCTATTTTATAGTTTTAAATACATGGTACTTATCTTTCAGACATAGAATGTTATATATAACATCTTTCATTTCTTTGTCTTCATTAATAGTGTCTCTTTAATAATACCAAAATGACATTCATTCTGAGATGTATTTCCATTAAATAGTGAGGATATGTATTTATTTATCTGTAGTTGTAACTTGATTTTATTTGACTATTAATGAATTTTAATGTTGATGAATTAGATTTCAGTATTGAAACTGTTGATACTGATTGGTCCTCATAGAGACCTAACCAATAACCTTGGTCTTGCTAGAACAATGCTCTCTGTATTTAAATAATATTTATGTATTTATTTATTTAGTTAGTTAGTTAGTTAGTTAGTTATGATGCATTTATTCACCCACAATTGCTAAATACCTATGATATGCCAGTCAGTGAAGAGAGATAAGACTTTCTTTCAAATGTAGGTTGCTTTTGATTGGGTGTGAAAGTCTGTATTTATCAATAAATAAAAAATGAAATATAAAGTATGACTCAGTAAAGATGAAAGCAAGGCGATGGACTAAAGATTGACCAAGTGGCTACTTCAGACCGAGAGGTCTGGTAAGCACCTCTGAGGAAATGATTCATTCAAATGCAAGAAGATGTTAGCCCAACAGGGCCAGGTTGGCTGGGGGAAAATGCCTTAGGGACAGAGGGAAGAGCTGAGGAAGGATTGAGTTTATATCTTTTAAAAATAACAAAAAGACCCATTTACTCTTAAAGCTGTAGGTTGGGGGAGAATAATAAGGGGTAAGATTGGAGAGGTAGCTGGGACCAACTTAGATAAAGATTGATAGGTTAGTGTAAATGTGTAGAAATTATTCTGAGTCCTATGGGAAACTGCTGTGTATATTTAACTCAGAGATGGCGTGGCTTGGTTGCATCAATTCTATAACATTATTCAAAGATAAAAAGTCACTGAGTTTGATTTTCATCATAATATCCCAATAGGTATTTATTCGAATAACCTTTAGTATCTTTGGATATTTTCTCCTCTACTTAAGAATTACAGTGATAATCTATGTGTATATACCATTTTATATTTCATAGATATTTTCACATATAATTGCTGTGAAAATCTTCATAATATCCTTACACAGTTTGTTTAGAGGTAATAAATGATGAGGGAGCATAATGCAAGCTGACAGGGCAGACACCTGAACCTCCCCCCTTACCCCCTCCCCCGCAGTGGGATAGATGTGATATTCCTTGGCTGCCGAAGGACAAAGCAAAGGGGAAAAACAAATAATTAACTGATAGAGATCACAGTCCTGCAGGACCTAAGTCTCCATCACCCTTCCTTAGTGATGTGGGAAACAAAGGCAGAGGAAAATGGCAGCTAGAACTCAATTTCCTTATAACCTGCAGCCCATTGACAAATGCTTGAGGCAGGCAGAGTAAAACCTTTCTCCAGGATCTCCCTACTGTCTTAATGCTAATGCTTTGCTGGAGGGAAGAACAGCCCTAGCTTGACTATAGCTAGGCCTCCACTATCCTGTGAGTCTTTAGCATATGAACGTCTCACTGGAAACTTCCCCTGGACCTTCCCCAACCCCATAGTATATAACCAGTGTCTCTTCATGGTTCCAGGGCTGCTCTTCCTGCCCACAAGTCGTGTTCCTGTGCTCTAATAAAATTACCACTTTGCACCAAAGATGTCTTCAAGAATTCTTTCTTGGCCACCGGCTCAGGACCCCATAAATCCCATTGTCACCCCCCAAAAAAACCTCATTAATAAATATGGCACTGTTTGACAGTGGGACTCTGGGACCAAATTAACATCTAAGTTCTACCACTTAATAACTATGTGACCTCGGACAAATTACTTTACATCTCTGTGTTTCTTATGCTTCATCCATATAAAACTCATTTTTTTGAGTACTCAGTGAGTTAATTTACTGACAGACCCCTAGGAGTGTGCTTTGTACCTTTTAATCATATTAGCTATTTTAAAAAAATATTTTAAAATAAGTATTTTTGAGAGAGAGAGAGAGCAGGGGAGGAGTAGAGAGACAGGGTGATAGAGAATCTGAAGCAGGCTCTCAGAGCCCGATGCGATCTCACGAACCATGAGATCAGGACCTGAGCTAAAGTTGGAGGCTTAACCTGTTGGGAAAATGAATAAAGTTTTACACCATTAAGACGGACAATGGGACTAAAACAAGCTCTGGTCTCTAGCTTAGAGACGCTTCTTCCTGGTTCTTCTTGCCCTGTTTGAGGCACCTGCAAATACCCACCACAGATATGGAAGCTGACAACTATAAATTACTTTCCCCCCTTCATTTGGGGCTCAGATCTTTGGAGAAACGGTCTCCTCTGAGCCGCCGGTGTTAAATAAATGTCCGCTCCACGAAGATCTCCAAGTGCTGCTTGGTTTTTCCGCCAGCGTTCCAGCCTGGTTCCATAACAAACTGACTGAGCCATCCAAGTGCCCTCATATTAGCTATTTTTATACCATACCTTCACATGGTATTATGAGTTTAGTGACATCCCTAAAATATGTTTCTAACAGGGTAACTGTGGTTCCTGGTCAATAAGTTTGGTTACTTCCTTTTCCCTGTTTAAATGGCAAAGCTAAATTTAGAGAAATGTAATGAATTCCCAAACTTTGTCTTGGGAACAAATAAGAGGTAAATTCACCCAGCACTTTAAATTTGACTTTTTTGGTTCCCTCAGCTGACAGGGAACACCACAATGTCAGTATTTAGTCGTGCATTAGTACAGAAATAGATCTCAGCTTTGAGACAATAACCAAGCTGAATAAATTAGACTGCAATAGATTTTATTTTCTATTAACATTTGTTGTTATTTTAGGATTTTCCCATTTCTTAGGCTATTCACAGTGTGCAAAAGGAAAATACACTGAAAAAAAAGGTCTACTGATTATTGCATCTACCTTTATTAGCAGGCACACAAATATTTAATTACCAACCAGGCTCTAGGGTGTTCTAACATAAGACTGTCTCAAATCATCAACATATCCTTACTGCATAAATACAAGTAGTTTTCTTTTTTTTCCTTTTGTAATATTTAGCAGTACCTGGATTTCTGCAGGACATTTAATTTTGCTTTCAAGTTAAATAAGGAGCTGAGTTTTAATAAATGAAATCAACTTTCCCCCCTAATTTAATCATGCTATTTATTTATGGCAATAGCATTTAGAGAAAATGAAGAAACCATGGGCCTGGTAATCATGGGATATTAATTTGGGGATATTACAAAGAACATGCCTCTGGGTGTATCTGAACACACACTCCCCGGTTCTCCTGTAATAGCGCTTCAGGAAGTCAATATTATATTATAATTTATTTCCTTCTACTCGCACTGTACGTGCTCTGCCTGTTTACTCTCAGATCCAGTTTTCTCTCTTAACCAACTATTTTCTTGGCAACTAGCCAATGATAGGCACTTGGCGGGGGCGGATCTAGAGTCAGAAGAAGGGAGAAGAAACACCTCTTTTTCTGCTGCAGGGCGTATTTTTAAATGTAACTGGATCGCATCTGTGGTTCTTCCCTCCAGTAGCTCTGCATCCAAGCTTTGCAGAATGTCACCTCCTCCCTAAGGCTTCATGGCACTGCTGATTACTACATTGCCTCACCATTTCCAGGCTTGACTCTTACCCCTCTCCATACTTCCAGCTTTTTGAGTCCTTAGAAACTATTTCATTCCATTGAGATGTTTGACTCTGGCTCTGTTTTTTGTTTTGTTTTGTTTTTTCCGACTGATACAGTGACCCCCTAGAATTAATATTGTGTGGGCACCATCTTTGCCTTCGTCGTGATACAAACCTGAAACCCTATTGGTTTGGAGTATTTATAATTCAAACAAAAAAAAATGTACTAAACCTATTGTTCAAGAAAAATTTCACAGTGTAAATGCACACCACAAAATTATCAAGTTGAAATAAGCATAAAAATGCCTGAGCACTTAAGGAAGGCTGGAAATTAGTTTCCTTACTTTGTTCTGCAAGAATCTAAGCCTACTTAAATTTGCATTGTTTTTAAAATTGAGATTGTTGTTTTAACTGGTTTCTTTGAAGTGTTTCATCGGCATTCTTTAGCAGACAAAGGATGTTGAATTCAGTGTCCTCAGGAGAGTAAAACTATGTCTGTTGAATATGAAGGAACAGGATTACCTTCTAGAAAATCAATGCAATACGAATCTCTGTCTTATAGAGACAAACAGCCCACGTATCAATGAATTATGGGCCTGTTATTCATCTCAGGGCTTTAGAATTGATGACCATGAAAAGAACCCCTAACCTAAGCCTTCAGGAGAGGTTAAACTACAGTCACTTATTCTAATCAATAAGTTAGGAAGTTATGCAAAAAAATCTTTAAATTATAGTACAAAATGTTTTGATGCTAAAATAACCTTTCAGTTTTTCAGAAACTCATCTGACAAATATGTTTTCTTAGAAAAAAAATAATAGCTTGCATTTATTATATTATGGAGTGGACAATGTTATGAGCATAGCAATACATTTTAGACATCTCAACATCCCTAAAAGGTAAGCACAATTATTATCCATGTTACTGATGAGAAACTGAGGCTCACAGTTAAGTGGCTTGCTCAAATTCACTTAGCTTACCCCAGAGACCATGCTTTTAACTTATCCAGAGTGTTCCTTCTCAATGTCCTGGTAAGTTGTTTAGAGGCACAGCTAAAGCTGGACAAACTCAGCCCATGCTAAATACCAGAAAAGAAAGTGTAACTAATACCAAATTAGTTCAAGACTAATTTAGGGGTAACCTCTCACCTCTAGTGCCTTTATTTTCATGAATAAAATCTTAGCATGTGTAATTGGCTCCATTGTCAATGGTTTGCCTGTTTATTCCTACATATAAATGAGTACCAGATTCACTGAGAGTAATTTTTCCTATAGTTTCCCCACCATCTCCTTTCATTTATGGGATCCGTTGGCTTTATGTGTTTAAAATGCCTGTGGAAAGCCAAGGAGTCTATAGTTTGACTTGTTATATATTGTCCAGATTTAGAACGAGTGCCGTGTACTTTGAGTTTCTTGAGGGTGAAGACCGTGTCTAAAGTGGTCCTGGTATAATAAGCTTTCAGTAAATGCTTGTTGGATACAGGAAGTGAGCAGGTCATCAGGATATATTCAATGATTGGGCATCGTAAAATATGAGGCAAGAAGGAGAATTCTGGAACTATTTTCTTTAGGAATCCATATCAGCTCTAGCAAAGGGGCTCCATTCAAAGGTCTCCTATCAGGACATTGGTAACATTGGGTATAACTCACTAGCACTCCCAGGAACATAGAGGAGAAACCATTGGGGCAGGAGTAAATTTCATGAGCTAGGAGTGAATTCGAGTTCACAACAAAGCTGACATCAGTGGATAAGGAAATGGGTAAATGTTACCACTTAGTGGCATACTAGAGAAGATGACCAAAGGCCAAGGCAAGGAGGGACTACGTGTCTGGGGAAACAGAACCAAGGCCAACACAGCTGGCCATGCACATCTTTCGTACTTGTGAATTGTAAGTTCTCCTTCTAAATTCATCTAAGATCTGTGGATATGGTAACGGCCTCTTTCAGAATCACTCATTAAGTTCTAGAGGTGCACGAGAACAGATGAGCATTAGCTCCTAGGAAGTGGATAGAAGAGACAATGTAGGAAAATTGAGAATCATTTACTTAGACCAAGGGCAGATGTGTCCTTGTGGTAGAGCCCCTCCCTCAGGAATGCAGTGGAGGCCTTCTCAGAACAAAGGAAGGCAATGTGCAACATGGCACAATCAACTTCTATACATGTATGAATGGTTCTGACATGACTGTGATGACTGTGTAATTTGGACTGTGTCCAATCAGGCTATATATATATATATATGGGAAACAAAGAAGTAGAAATTGCATCAAAGGCTACACCTTCCTGTGCTCGGGGCTCAGCCTTTTTGGGGTCTTAGCCTGCTGAGCCCGTGCCTGCACAAATAAAACTGCTTCTTGGAACCAACAGCCTAAGTGTCCCATCTCTCTGTGTGAGAATCCAGCTACATTTCTTGGGGGCTTGCTTCCAGGATTCAGACACGGTGCGTTTCCACTTCGTTTGTCACCAGGGTATGAACCTTGGGGCCCTGGGAGAGGTGATGTTGCCTGGTGCCAGCGAACCACTTGATCAGTAGGAGACTAACCCCTCCCAGCACGCCAGGGTCAGAACATCAGATGCACAACAGAACCCGGTGAGGCCCAGGAATCAGCTCAGGGAGTGCCACCCATCAGACTGGTAAGAACTCAGGTTCGTATGGGTAGACCTGCCCCTAAGAGGCAAAAGGGGACCCTGATCACCTCCCAGAGTTGTCCAACTAGTTCCATAAGGAATAAGGAATGAAACCACAACTCTAAGGTGCTGGGTGCTGGGTGGCGGGTTGGAGTCGCTGGGTGACTACGTGTGAATGTGACAGACGGCAGGAAGGTTCCGACCTGACCAAGGGCCCAAGTATAAAAAAATATATTATTTCAACCAAAAGGGCAGACAGCAGAATAATACACCCTTTTGAGTTGTTTTACCCAAGCCTTGGTTGAAATTGCCCCTCCTTTGATCCAAAGGCTGAGGAGACAGTGACAATGCCCTTGCTGCCAGCTTCCAAATGTTCCACATTTGTGTTATTTCTGTTTAACCAAGGAATGGATGCCTGTGCCATACAAAGGATAAATGACTATGATACATAAAGGGCTTTTACTGGAATACATAGGAGCCATTTTCCTACACTTAGCCCCATGTATGCCAATTAGCAACAACCTAGATACTCTAAAATGGATATCCACATGACTGGAACGTATTTCTGTGGGTACTGCTGAAAAAGGCAAGGGAATAGACCTCGGCTTTGGCCCTTTTAGCCCCCTTGACAGCCAGTTTTACCCTCACAAAAATTGGTTTTCGCCAGCCTTTTGAAATATATTTGTAAACAGGATTACTGTTTACAAATTTGGGGCCAAAATAAAATTAGTACATCCTCTACAACCAGGGAAGTCTTGCTTGGTCATAGTCAATATCACCAAAGTCCCACAGGCAGAAAACGGAGGGGCAGGAGGAATCAGAGAAGACAAGGTCAGCTCTCAGAGGTAGGGTCAAGCCTGGATAAGAGTGACTGCTCCTAGCACCTCGTGAGACTGACAAAGCTTTTGGCTGCCAGTCGGATAGCCAGACAAAATGCAGGGCCAGAAGATGAGGCTTCCCCTGACCAGCTATGGCAAATTAAGATAAAAGATGCCTCTTCTTCCTTTTTCCTATAGATGGGCAATTCCCCAACCAAGGCTAATACTCCTTTGGGATGTATTCTGAAAAACTGGGATGATTTTGATCCATAAACTCTGAGAAAAAAAAAATTATCATGGGGCTGGAGGTCCTATAGGGGACTTCCAGGTTCCTACTGGGGCCCAGGTAATTCCATTTTAAGATCCTAATTGGGAGTATGACCATCCCATTAAGAAATGGTATTGCCACCATTTCCAAGCTTGTGCTTTAGAAAAATTAAGGAGGTCTAAGGTTACGCCCTCAAATTATGCTAAATTAGCCACTATTTTACAAACACAGAATGAGAGCCAGATGGCCTTCCTGGAGAGGTTGAGGGAGGCTGTCATTAAATATATGGCTATTTCCCCTAATACCCTTCAGGCTGAGATGAATTTAAAGGACAAATTTTTCACTCAATCACCCCTAGATATTCAAAGGAAATGCAAAAATTGGCTGTTGGCCTGGAAGGGACCCTGGAGGAGCTCTTACAAGCTGACAATCGAGTATATTACAACCGAGATCAAAATAAAACAAGTAAACAAACAATCAAGAGAGGAGGCTTAAGAAAAATCTGAGGCCTTAGTTGTGGCCTTATGCACTATGTCACATCAGACTTCCTGAGGTCCTGGCACCAAATGCCACTTATGTGGGCAGTCAGGGCACGGGAAACAAGACTGCCTGCAGAAGGGACAACAGAAGTCAAAGCCCCACAAGCCATGCCCCTTGTGTGGAGACAGCCACTGGAGGTCTGAATGCTCTCGGGGACCTCCATCTGCAAATGCTCAGATAACCTGTGTTCCCGAAAGGGACTGATGGGGCCTGGGGCCCCAACTGTCTATCCGAAGCCCGGAGCCTCAAGCCTCGGGTAACTCTGGAAAACTCTGGTAACTAAAAGGCCAGTTCACTTCCTTGTTGATACTGGAGCCACCTTGTCTGTCCTCCTTTCCACTCCAGGCCAACTATCCAAACACAACATAATGATTGGAGGCATCTCCGGAAAACTTATAACTAAATTTTTCTCTCATCCCCTGGGATGCGTATGAGAAAAACTAATTTTTTCTCCTTTTCCTTGAGAATACCAGAGACTCTTACGCCTTTGCTAGTAAAGGACATTATAACTGAATTAAAGACTATAGTGCTACTAACTCCAGGACAGATAAACAATTGTGTGAGTTTTTGGATATTGTAGGCTGTAGATACCAGGGTTCAGGAAAATAGCTTGCCCGCTGTACCAATTATTAAAGGCGACTCAATCCCACCTACTCTCCCAAGGAAATAAACTGGGGTCTGACTCATGGACACTGTCTCTAGCCCTCGGATGGTTACAAACTGAGCAGGGGCAATTACTATTACTGAGCTCACAGTTAAAGATTGTTAGAGCACTGCACCAGGCCTTTTATTTAGGGAGGGATAAAACTTATCAAATGGCCCAAAGGATGTTTACTGGGAAAAATTTGTCAAGGACAGTTCAGCAAGTAGTATCAGCTTGTGAAGTACGTCTTAGAAACAATCTTCTTAACCACAAACTTGCTCTCCCAGATAATCAAGGAACTGGAAGCTATCCGGGGAAGACTGACCATTAGGTTTCACTCATATGCCAAGGTCGAAGGAATTCCAACATCTGTTGCTATGGGTTGGCACTTTTACTAATTCGGTAGAGGCCTTGCCCTAAAAAAAATGGAGAAGGCACAAAAAAATAATAAAAGCTCTGCTTTATAAAATAATATCCAGGTTCAGCTTACCTAAAAGTTTGCAAATTAATAATTGTAAATGGTGCCTTGACTCTTTCTCTGGTAGGACGCCCAGCTCTTGAAAACATTTTATACCTCGAAATAAAGCAAGCTGTCTGCTTATACTCAGCAAAACTGTAAAAAAGACACCTCACAAGCATTAGATGCTTTAAATGAAAACAATTAAAGTTACCGCAGATTCTGGGAGAATAGAGCCACCATTGATTACTCACTGCTCGTCCATCACCTGGGTTATGAGAGATTCCCTGACATGTGTTGGTTTCATATAACTGATAATTCTCACAGAGTTTTAGAACTGATAGATGATCTTCGGGCATAATTGGATAAAGTCAGGGTCTCTCCTGGATTGTGTGACTCATTTGGGAACTGGACACATTATCTTAAGATGCCATCTTGTTGGTCAGTATAATATTTATGTTTTTCTCTTTGTGTCTGCTAATGTTTGTGCCACCAAATGGCTGACAGCCTTCCTGTAGAATCATACCATGGGCCACTCAACTGACCACTGGGTAGACTAACTGCTGTCCCCCGACACCGTCCCTTTTCAGCTTGAAGAAGCCAGAACCGTCATCTTCCCTGTTCCCTAACAGAAGTTAAGGGCCCTATTCCAGGGGGAGGAATAAATAGGGAAAGGGTGAACTTTAGGCAGGGAGAGATAAGGGACCTTCAGGGAGGCAGACTGCAGCTGCAAATGGGACGCTGAAGAAGCAGATGGGGTTCTCCCCTTATGAAATCCTTTATGGGTGCCCTACCTCATTATCCTGGGCATAAGGGGGTATCTAAATGAGACAGGCAATCTAATCTTAAGGCAACAGATGCAGGCCCTTGGCTGTACTTAACCACCTGACATCACTGGGTTAGGGAGCAACTATCTGTGATTCTGACCACAGACGCTCACCCTTTAAACCAGGATATGCAGTATGGGTGAAGGAATGGAATGCCTAACCCCTAACACCCATCTAGAGGGGCCCATTCACTGTCATTTTGTCCACCCCTACTGCAGTAAAGGTAGACGAGGTGTATCCCTGGACTCATCACAGCAGAGTGAAGCCGGCATCTCAAAACCGCAGTGTGTTCCCGATTCATCAATGCCTTGCAAGCTGAGCAAACGGAAGAAGCAATCTGCAACCCCAGAGGCTCCGGGAGACTGCAGCCCTGCTTCAGTCACTCTGGAAGCTGACTAATGTACACACAGCAGGAGCCTGAGGAATCGATGGTCCGGTGGAACAAACAGACTGTCCTTACTTTCTATGTCTGTTTCCGTACCGTGATGCACTGTCACCCCTTGTTTCTCACTGTTATTGCGATTCTTGTTCCACTTTTGGCCATAGGGTTATCAGAGGCCGCCCCAGCTGGCCGGGAGTGTGGTGAGACATCTCTGCTAGCACTCGCCTTCCTTTTGTGGCTAGGACGCTTCGTTGGTATTAGTTGCTTCTAATCCGGACCCCGTCTGTAGACCTAGATTCCTCATCATGCGACCCATGTATTTGCATAACCAGGTCGGGCCAAGGAGTCACTTGGAACTTACTAAACCACACCCACTTCTGATGGCAGGGAAAGGTCCTGGGGACCTGCAGATACAATGAGACCACCTATTCTATCTGGCAACGGGAGAGTCAATACACTTGTTTCGACCCACAGTGCCCCCCAGCGGAGGAATGGCCAGAGGTCCGGAATCACCCCAAGACCGGCAACAGCAGTGTGTGCCGACTAATTAACAAAACTCAAATTACCAATCCAAATAGGCCGGTGTCTATATTCTTTGATATATGTACAGCCGTAGGTGACACATTGCCATATGGTTTGCCATGGGGAGGCCTGACATGGGAAGGAGAGTACCAACTCAATGACAAATAAATGTGTGACAGGTCTGGTGTGTGTGGCTCCTGGCCCCAGGCACCTGAATTCTTCTGTCGGTATTGGAGCTGTGTCATGTGGGCCACCTGACAGACTAAAAACAAAACAGCCCTCCTCCAAAAGGGTGTGGCTGAGTCAAACTGCCAATCAGGACTCTATAACCCTGTTAATGTTACCATCCTTAACCCAGGAGACTCAAAATAGAAAACCAACTGCCAGATTAGTATACTTATCTATGGGCAGAGCACAGACCCAGGAACCTTGTTATATTTTAATAGAGTTACAGTCACACATAAGGCCACGACCCACCAAGTCTTTCATTCCTTTACAAAGAAATGGAAGAGGGCCCTTCTCCTGTCTCTGTCACAATGAAAAATACGTTTCTAGCCCTAGCAGAGACTATAGCCAGACTCCAAAGGTCTCTTCTTGTTATGTATGAGGGGGAGCTAAAATGGGGGATCAATGGCCATGAGAAGCTAGAGAATTAGATCCCCGTGAACCTTGTAATGAACACAATACCCCAGTCCTACTACCAGGGTCTGGCTCCTCAAAACCTCAATTATTGGGAAAAACTGTCTTGCCTGGTGGGGAAGAAAGCTCACCGTCTCTGTTGGAAAGTTAATGTGCCTAGGCCAAATATTTTATAACTCAACTGCCTAGGAAACCCAATGGTGGGGGTCCCCAGATCACCTTGAGTCAGATCCCCCTCCCCTTGTCTACTTCTCTCATCTCTGAGAGGCCTGGGACAATGTTGATGCAGCCATCGAGTGGCAGGCCTCAGGTGGACTATACTGGATATGTGGAAGGACAGCCTGTACCGTACTTCCCTCAGGCTGGTCAGGGTCATGTGTGCTGGGAAGTATTTGTCCATCTTTCTTCCTGATCCCACCTGCCAGAGAGGAACATTTGGGAGTCCAAGTGTATGGGGACAGGGAGACTCGAAAGAAATGCCCTACAAATTGGCAATTGGAAAGATGATAAATGGCCTCCCAAGGGTAAAATTCAATATTATGGCCCTGCCAGCTGGGCAGAGGGTGGGTTCTGGGGGTAGCACACTCCCAGTCACATGCTAAACTGCATAATCAGACTACAAGCAATTGTCAAAATTATAACCAATGAAACTGCCAGAGCTCTTAACTTACTAGCCAAGCAGCAAACCAAATGTGCAATGCAATCTATCAAAATTGCTTGGCCTTAGATTACTTGCTTGCTTCTGAGTGAGGAGTTTGTGGAAAGTTTAACCTGAGCAACTGCTGCCTCCAGATAGATGATGAAGGAAAAGTCATAAAAGAGATCACAGATCAAATAAGAAATGTTTCTCATGTCCCAGTCCAGACCTTAAAAAGTTAGGACACAGGGGAGTTATTGGGAGGATGGTTTTCAACTCTTGGGGCATTCAAAACCTTCATGGGTATTATTCTCTTGATTTGGGGAGCTTGCTTAATCCTGCCTTGCTCAGCTCCCTGGTCTGTCTCCAACCTCACTGAGGCAATGGTCAAAAGGAAAATGGCCACACATGTGATGTCATCATGGAATTATAAACCTCTAAATCAAGATGATGCTCTTTGACCCAAAATAGGGGCTGTGAGCATCAAAGACGGGAATGTGGTGGAGCCCCTCCCTAAGGAACGTGGAGGAAGCCTTCTCAGAACAAAGAAAGCAATGTGCAACATGGCCCAATCAACTCCTATACACGTATGCATAACTGACACAACTCTAACTTATTATCAGACTATATGTGTCACCACATACGGCAGACAAAGAAGTAGAAATTGCATAAAGGGCTACACCCTGCTGTGCTCAGGGGCTCAGCCTTTTTTGGGTCTTAGCCCACTGAGCCCTTGCCTGCAGAAATAAAACTGCTTCCTGGAACAAAGAACCTCGCTGTCCCATCTCTCTGTGCGAGAATTCAGCTACATCCTCAGTATCTTTTATTGAACAATGCTCTGAATTTGGTAATAATCTTCCAAACACAAGCAGATGTTCTTTGCTTTGTTCTATTTGATCCGGTCCCTACTGACATATAATAAAATTGTTTAAAGAAGGTGCCAGCTGTGGGTCATAGAGTTGGGAAAAGTTACATTTCTTCAACTTTCATTTTGGGTACTGCAAATTATAGAGGTTTGGTGGAGTTCTGATTCTTCTCTGTAAGCTCAACATAATTAATTATATATTACACACATTAGTAGCTCAGAGTGTAAGTTGAGCTTCCGGTTTCATGAGCTGTGGGAATAGTTGCTTTTATAGAGAAAATATGTGAATGGATAATAAAAATATCCATCTCAAAAATGGCAAATGGTGCTTTTCTACCCTCTCAGTGTGCATTTTGTAGATTAATCTAAAATTCTTGCATTTTCAAAATAATGACATAAAACTCAGTTACATTGCTGGAAACGAAAGCGTAGTTAACAAGCGTCCAGCTATAGTTTATTTTATTGGAGAAAAATTTGGATATATTTTTTTAAAGTTTTCCCATGGCAATAATTATCTTAAATATAACTGTAGATAGAGTCTTTTCTAACTGAGAGAATGCTATATTTTATTTTTGTTCTTGGAACCGGGGGTATTCATTCATTGGTTCCCGAGTCTGAGAAAATTTGTTCAGAATATCATCAGCAGAAGATTCAGTCTGAATTCACTGATACAATTAATTTGACCTTCATTATTAGAGTCTAGGGGCTGCTCTTTGTTTCTTTATACTCATCTCCTGATTCATCTAGTAATAGTATATGTTTTCTCATGTCAATTTTTAATTTTTTCCATTATATACAGAATATGGAAAATTTTGAATTCTCAACAATGTGGGATAAAATTCAAAAATATACGACTACAAAATCTTGTTTCCAATTTGTTTAATAACTTCTTGGAAGATTATGTAACACTTTGGGTAACACAATAAAAAAACTGAGTGATCATAACTTCTTTTAGAATTTTATTATTCTTTTAGGTTATTCCATACTTTTAAATTTTACTGATTCTTCTAGTCTTTTATACCATAGTTAGAAACAATTATGAGTCATAATTAGTAATAATGAAGTAACATTTTAAAATATAGGAAAATGTCACTGATGACTCACAATGAATTTAAGATTTATAAAAATAAGTGTAATGAATTTGTATTGTGTTTTCAAGGTAAAAGGACTTTAATTTTATTTAAAAACATAATTTTTTATTTCTCTTTTAAATTACTTCTGATGACAAAGAATGAAGGACTCTAATTATCAGTATGCACAAATAATTGGAAGTTCTCAAAGAAACTCTCAACAACTAAAATTGATACCAATAGATTCTCATAGCATTCAAAGGATTAATGAGGCCACCAGGAGTTTCCTCCTTCAATGTTACCTTCATGTTTCCCTGATTCTTTGATGCCACTTTTGATTAGAGTGGAGATAGGGTTTTTTTTTCCTTGCAAGTTGTGATTTAAAACTCTATCGATTTTTCCTGCAATTTATAAAAGAACCATGGTTGACTGTTGAATAATTGTATTCCAGTAATTAAATGCAAATTTTAATTGTCACAATATAGACCTGAACGGCCTTCCTATTCTGCAGAAAAAGCAAGAGAAAAAGCAGGGTTCTTAGTCTTTCATATAAGAAGTTTCCCAAAAAACATCACCATACTAAGGGAAAATAGTAAAATAGTTCTATTCATCCTCTGTTCCCTCTTGCAATGATTTGTAAGGAATATTGTCCTTGAGAGAAGAAAAAAAAATCTTCAAAGCACATGTCCACAAATGGTTTTGCACGTTTGCATCACAGATTCATACATAGGTAATATGAAACAGATGAGAGCCAAAATTTAATTTAAAGTGTGTCCAGTAATGCCTCTAAATGGCTGACAGAGCAAAAACAAACTTTCTCTGGAGAAACTCAATTTCAAACCTGACCTCAAATAATTCCCATGAAAAACTTCCACAAATATAAACTCACAACCACAAATCACAAAACACACAGGGGTAAAAGTGGCATTATTCAGGACCAGCAGATAAAGTAGAAAACAGAATGAGTTCCGTAACGATATCAGATATTAGAATTAGCAAATGAATTATCAAAAATATTAAAATATTTAAAGAAATACAAGTTATTGAAAATGTATTTATAACAAGAACTACATAAAAACAAATAGGTTTGAAAGGAAACTGAAGAAAAAAATCAATAAGGTAATTGAAATCAATAGTAGGTGGAAAGGTTTATTTGCACATTAGGAGCATCTGAAGACAACATGGGTGAGTTTAAAGATAAATCTAAAGAAATTATATAGAATACAATGCAGAGAGGTGAAGAGATTTTCAAAAATGGTTTCAAGAAAATTGAAAGTCATGGTGAGAAGGACTATCACGTATGTAATCACTGTTCTCGAAGAAATGGAGAGAGAGGGGAAGAGATGAAGTTAGAAGAGGTGACAAGATATTCCAAAACTGATGATACGAAACAGTATACAGAGTTTTGGAAACTCAAGAATAACAAGCAGGATAAGTAAAGAGAATATTTTACCTAAATATATCACAGCAAAAGTTCAGATCATCAGCTGGAGAATTATGTTTCCAAAAGCTTCTAGAGCAAAAAGATAGATTATCTTCAGAGGCATGAGAATTATTCTTACAGCTGACTTACTTCTCAACCACAAAAATAGAATCCAGTAGACAGTGAAAAAAAAATATCTTAAAGTGCTTAGGGGAGGGGAAAAAAACCCCAGAACTCAGACAGATAAAAATATCTGTCATAAATGAGAGTAATATAAAGACATTTTCAGACAAAATTTTGAGTGTTTACCATCCAAGACCTTCTGTATGGCAAATAATAATGGATTTTCTTAAGGCAGAAATGAAAGGGATGCTACATGGGATACCTGAAATTAAAAGAATTCAGAGAAGAGAATAAAGTAGCAAATACGTTGGTAAATCGAAATGGATAAGTTGAAAAACATATCAGGCAAATACTAATGGGTAACACACCAGAAGAAAGCTGATGAAATTGTATCAAATGATAACAAATGACTCTGGGGGCAAAAAGCATCATTGGAGACAAAAGAATTCAATGCACAATAATAAGTTTCACCTTATCAGAAACATGTAACAAGTTGATGCACCTGAGGACATAGCTTATATTTATATAGGAAACTCTGGGAGTAGGACAAGTAGAAATAAACCATCCACCATCATGGTGGGGGATTTGTCCTTATTGTCTTAATAATCAGTTGAGCAAAGGAGCCCAAAACTATCAGTAGAATCAAAGAAGATTTGAACAAACCACTAAACAAACTAGATCTGTTGTATAAACATACAACATGAAATATGTCTGAGAATGGACTACATCCAAGGACATGAAGCAAGTCTCAAATATTTTCAAAGGAACGAAGTGCTCTGTGATTACAATGCATCTAAGTTGAAAAACAAATAAAGGTAACTGAAAATATATCATTCTTTGACATTTAGAAAAAAAATAAGTGAATGATCAATAACTCCACAAACAAATAAGAAATTATATTGTTAATTAGTAAATGTTTAGATATCGATGACATAATTTCCCTTGTCCAAACCTTGTGGGGTGCAACTAAAATGGGTAGTCTTCAGTGACCAAACTAGAGAAGAAGAAAGGTTGAAAATTGGTAAGCAAAGCCCTTAACTTTACGTGTTATTAAAATCAGTAAAAAAAATAAATCCAAATGAATTAGAAGTAAATCAGTAACAATGAACTACTTATGTAGGGCTACAGCCTGTGTAAATGTTAAGTATTCAATCTTTTAAACATTGCTGTGAGGTAGTCTCTATTCCCCACACTTGTGAACGTGAGCAGACTAGCTTCAGAGACTCCGATTTAGCTACTATTCCATACCCTCTCTTGACAACGGAGATCTAACTAAATCTTAACAAAGTAGAAAGCAAGATGAAAATTGAACCACATTTAGCACTGACTATTCTAAGATCAGGCTTATATTCTGCTTCGCAGGGTTTAATACACAAGTTTAGCCAAGTGATCCCTGGATGACGGGATCGTCTACACCTTGAAGAACTATCCAGTGTGGACTTTCAGATAGCAGAATCTGGGGAAAGACATAAAAGGTTGATATCCTCATCTGTAAAACTGGGATAATGATGACAGAAACGACCTTATTTTGTTATTTTGGGGATTAAATGGGATGAGCTGTACAGAATTCCTGATAATGTCTGGAATGTTAATGTACTACCTAAAGATAAGATGCCATTTCAACTGGCAATCATGTGCTCGCCACATATGAATTATTGGTGAACAGTAGCTATTGGTGGTTTGGCAATTCTAATTCTAACTGCTTTTCTTTGTTTCTCTTCTATTATTCCATTTTAATTTTAAACATTTCTTTGATTTCAGTTGTAATCAAAATTATTAGATTTTTATCTAATAAATGAATTCATTTTCTAAGAGGTTGGACTGATAAATTATTAACCTCTTAGGTCCAATAATGTAACTTTCTTCATTTTTCTCATAATAACAATCATAGCAGAGTTTATGTTCCTTTCAAGCAAATCCTCTGATCTAATTAACTCTATGAGATTCCTGCCCCTTTAACGTGCTTTTGAATTTTAAATAATACTCTGAGCTCATTCTTCCTTTTGACTGATGGGATTGTAATTCTATTTCTCATGCAATTTTGAATTGCATAAATTAGCAAGCCATTATTAAATATTTTATACCTTGATTGTGCATCTTTATTTTCAAGGGCTTAAACATCTCTGATGTGTTTTTAAATTCAACAAATATTATTTGTTCTTTTGCTCATGACAGGAAAATATTTCATAAGAGCTTGCAAACAAATTGTAATATATTTTTGGGTTGGGGCAATATTCTTGTAGATTTTAATAGAATATATTGAGAGGAGCTATTCATTTTTCTAGCAAAAGTGAATTTATGCAGGAAGTTGAGTTGGGACACTTCATCTTTTACATGAACAATATTATTATCTTGTGGTAGCCATGACAAATGTTGTAAGTCGCCATTCTGTTACTGCCTCTTGGCTTTTCATGATGCTTCTTCATTCTTAATCCCCTTCTCTAGTGCTTTGTCCTCAGCACTGATGAAAAAGTGTGGTCTGACAAATCCCTTCAAGTGGTCTCACAATAAGATTCTTATCATTAACTTGGTAAATAAGTTACAGCATTCACTTAGGGAGTTTGCCCAGCACATGCCATCCTGTTTTTTTAGGATTTAAAAAAAAAAAATTTTTTTTTTTTCTTAATGCTTATTTATTTTTGAGACAGAGAGAGACAAAGCATGAACGGGGGAGGGTCAGAGAGAGGGAGACACAGAATCTGAAACAGGCTCCAGGCTCTGAGCTGTCGGCACAGAGCCCGATGCGGGGCTCGAACTCACGGACCGCGAGATCATGACCTGAGCTGAAGTCGGCCGCTTAACCGACTGAGCGATACAGGCGCCCCTGTTTTTTTAGGATTTAATGACCCCAAGAGTCAAAATCCTTCCCGAAATTTGCCCCTGTCCAGTTGTCATGGCTCTCCTCTATTAAGTCTCCCTAAATGTTTGACTAATAATACTTTAATCCTTTCATGTTATTATTCAAAAGATAACCACACATCATAATACTCAAAGTGACACATTATGTTGTGACTCACTTTTCTGCTTTTTTTTATTGATGTAATTTATATAAAGTAAAATTCATCCTTTGTAATGAATATTTTTGTGATTTTTTTTAATGTATTAGTTATATAACCATGACCACAATCAAACTATAAAACAGTTCTGATAACCAAAGTTTCCATACCCTCTTATTTGTAAAATTCTCATCCCTACTTCCTGGTAACTACTAATCTGTTTTCTGTCCTGATAATTCTGTCTCTACAAGAATGATAAACAAATGGAAACACATGAGGTAGCGTTTCAGATCTGTCCTTTTTCTATAAGCATAGTGCATTTGATTTGTCAGTAGCTCATTTCTTGTGATTTCTGAGTACTATTTCACTATATGAATTACCACTTCATCAGTTTCCATGTTGAAGTCCCATTCGGGCTCTTTCAAGTGTGTGCCAATTACAACTAAAGCCACTGTAAGCATTCTCATTTAGATTGCTTTGTGTAGACATAGACCGCCATTATATGTTTAAGGTTTTTTGATTTTTTTCGGTATAATTTTTATTTTAAATCAGTTTTATTTAGATCAGTTTTAGACTAACAAAAAATTGCAAAGATAGTAGAGATACCTCAAACTCGTTTTCCCTTTAAGATCTTACTTTAGAATGGCATGTTTGTTACAATTAATAAACCAATATATATTGACATCTTATTATTACCTAGGTTACCTAATATATTTAGATTTCTTATATTTTTCTTAGTGTACTTTTTTTAAACGTATTTTTTATGTGACAGGTTCCCATTCAGGTATGCCACATTACATTGAGTTTATATGGCTTTTTAAACTCCACTTAGCTGTGACAGTGTCTCCAACTTTCCTTGTTTTTAATGATCTTGACAATTTTGGGGAGTAATGGACAGAAATTATGTAGACTGTCTCTCATTTGGGGTAGATCCGATGTCTCTCATGATTAGATGAGGTTTATGTGGGGTTTTTTTTTTTTTTTTTTTTTTTTTTTTTGGTGGGGGAAAGATCACAGGGGTCAAGTGCCATTTTTATCATATCATGTAAAGGATACCTACTGTTAGGATAACTCATCACAAATGCATTAGATGAAATATATTTTCTAAGACATTTCTTTCTTTTTTTTCTCAGGAAACTATGACATACCATAATTTTTAAGGACAATAATCAACTTAAACCACTTTTGTTCACATGGAATTATAATATTAGGTCTTAAATAGCAACTCTTGAAGGTTTTAATCTCTTCATATTAACCGACCATGGAATTTCTTTCATCTTCTGTTTTATTTATTGACACTATATCATTGTGAAATGAGCTAAGATCATTGGATTCTTAGCTCTTGCAAGTGTTAGATACCCAAACTTGCATTAGTAACCTAATCTTTCTGAGACTCAGCTTTTAATCTGCAAAATTTAGTTAATTTAGTTTTTAAAAATGCAAGTTGTCACTTTACTATGTAATAGTATTGAGGATTTAATGAAGAAAATGGCTGGGAAGATGCTGTATAAAATATGTAGCACTGAAAAAAAAAATATGCTATGATAATGTTCACCAGAATGTTTTGAAACTCCAGACTGAAACATGGCATTCACACAGAAACTGTAATGACTGCAGTCATATCTGATGGGTTAAAGTCCCTGTGAAATATGCCTGGGTTTATACATCTCTTCAAAGTTACTTTTCTAGCCGTGATGCTGATTTGATAGAGAAGTTAGATGCACCAGGTACTTGACATTCACTTCAAGAGTTAGTGGGGAAACGTGAGTTCACAAAGGATACTAGAAGCTGTAACCTAGAGGTAGGAGGGACCCCAAGAAAGTTTATTGTCACATAGGCTGGGAGATGGGAGTATCACTTGGAGGCAGTCAACAGTGTTACAGCAGAGACAGAGAGAGATCACATGAGAAATATGGAAAGGGCACAGTGCTGCTAAGTTAGATCACTTCTTTTGAAGCTCCGGCTAGATATCCTACAGCAGTAAGAAGAGAGAGGAGTGAATGGAAAATGATAAACTGATGACTACATTTTTCAGTGTAGGCATGGGTACTCAGAAAATAGTACTCATTGCATATTTTGTTATTATTATTATTATTATTGCTATGATTATATTATTGAAATGCAACAACCACATTTTCTCAAGCCCTTTAATAAATTCTTCCAATCCTAACTCTTCTAGTAAAATGCTGCTCATTCTCCAAAAGGTGGGTATTATCAAACAAATGAAAACTGCCCAGGAAAATGGGACTCTTCACCTGACAGGGCCAGAGTGTATAAGTTCAGACTGCCAGGGGTTCTTGCTGCCCACTTCTTGAAAACCCACTTGACCTGAAACTTTTGGTTTCTTCAAAACGGATTTCCAGTATGCTGGCCAGTATTCTTCACAGTGCAAACAACACTGAAGAAGCAGTTTAACTTTTGACTCTTTCATGCTAAGCTGTTGGACTTATCCTTTAACAATTAGGAAATGCAGGATAAGCAGGATCTTATTTAGTCAAGGAATCCACAGTTGGAACTGGAAAGTCAAATGTGAAATTGCTGAAACGAGATGAATTTGCATGATCATAAAATGGGATACATCTGTTCATAGCGTTCAAGGACAAGCCAGCACTTGCAATTCTCTGTCTAGGTATAGTTAGCGTATTTCTTGCCCTGTCTGTTTTGATGCACAATTTCTATTATTTTTAGATGGACTAAGAGAAGATTCTCTACTCTCAAAAAATGCTATTAAAATCCTGATATTACATTCTAAGAATGAAAAAAATTATATTGTTACCGAAGGCACCTGTTAGCTGGAAAATATGAGAAGACACAACAAAACCAAAACAGAAAGTCGAAGCAAATCCTCCAAAAGAAACATTATCTCTGCCAATTTTCTTTTGCTTTATTGATATCAGTTTGAGAGTGTTTTAAGAACAGGATATGAGCAGATAAATAGTGACCGGTAGTTTGGTGTGACTATAATGAGGTCAGTACTAGGTGGACCCTGGGGAGAGAATAAAATTGTTTTGGCACACATTTCCCCTTTAAAGAACCCTTGGGTTCATGCATAAGAAAATATTCTTTGAGAGTATCTGTAACTGTCATCATCTTACACAATGAAGTCGAATTTAACAACGATGATATTTCATGTGACATAGTGGGCCTAAGTGTTGCTTTTCATATTTAAGGAATTGTTGGTTAGACAACAGAGAGTGAATCGAGGGCACTTGCTCACTTGTTTACTTTAAGCTTCTATAATTTCCGCATATGCAGAGAGCCTTGTATATCATTTTTGAATCTATAGTCAGAGGGATTGTTGTTTTTCCTAGTTTAAGATTAAGTCACAATAGCAAGAACATCAAACATTCACATAGTTTGCCTCATCTGAAGTTCTAATATTTTACTTTTTGTGGGATGATGCAAATCAGCATGTATCAGGGGGTGAGGTAGTGAAAGGGAAGTGGAGTAAGTTATCCAAAAGTCAAGAGAAACACTCCAAATTTTAACCCCCAAAACATTTCAGATTTTCTCCTAGGATAATTCTCTAAGTCTTTTTTTTTAAGCTTATTATTATTTTTTTTTTTATTTTGAGAGATAGAGACAGAGAGAAAGTGCATGCACATGGGAGCAGGGGAGAGTCAGAGAGAGGGAGAGAGAGAATCCCAAGCAGCTTCTGAGCCAACATGGGGCTCGAACCCACGCACCTTGAGATCATGACCTGAGCCGAAATCAAGAACCGGGAACTTAACTGACTGAGCCACCTAGTCATCCCAGGTCTCTAAATCTTCCTCAGTGATTTATTGTTCACAGGAGAGATTTGTAAGTTTCTGAAACTTGATAATTGTTTTCCGGAGATTTATCTAAGAAGTTAGGTTTGTTTCTAACATGTGATTAAGTTTCCCTAATCACTGAATTTATCCAATAACTTTTGCTAGAAATAGAAATAGTTACTTGGCTTCTCTCAGAGGTCATTGTATTTTTTTCCAATCCTAAACTGTGATAGCCACAGACATATAGGATTGTTTTTCCTCCTCCGGTGATACAACATGCAAAATTGTCCCTTTCACTACCTCACCCGTAAAACAACAACGAAACAAAAACTGAACCAAAAATGGACAAAAACATTGAATGGAAGAGAAAATTAACTGGTCCTTTTACAAAGGGAAGTCAGGTCCTCCAATCATACCAAACAATTGGATTCACAAAGTAACATGGACTATGACTTTATAGACATTTTATCATGGTGAGAGGCTAAGAGAAAAATTACCAGGTGTACTCACAACTGCAAAGAAATGATCTTTCCTTCCCTCCCCCCCGCCCCCGCCTCCGTTTCTGAAACCAGCCAGAGCGCAAAGGCGGGAACCAATCAAGCTCTGCTGAATGGTTTGAAATAAAGGTGGGAACCAATCAAGTTCTGCTGAGCATTCAAATTTAAATGTCAACCTATAACAGCTCTGTAACCTCAAAAAAATCCCTAACTTGTTTGTGCCTGTCTATAAAAGAAGCTGTAAGATCCTTGCTCGGGGCCTCTTGCGTCACCGGCAACGAGTGCTCCGAGGACCGGGTTCGAACCTGCAATAAACGACCCCTTGCCGCTTGGCTTTGACTCTGGACTCTGATGGTTTGTTTTCGGGGGGGTCTCTCGAATGGGGGCATATCAATGGGAAGTTTTGCCTGTCCTTCTTTCCCTACATTTTCTTTCCTAAACTTTGAAGATTTTACAATCTATTACCATGTTCTTTATCTTCTAAAAATGGATATGGTTTCCTATAACTTATTTATAATTAGAAGTATTAATATTGACTATTAAGGTATCATCTCCTGTATTTACAGACATTAAAACATTTAAGAATTTGAACACAAAATATGTCAGAAAGCAAAGTTTCTAGAAATAAATCCTGGTCAGGCTGTCATGGAAATAGAAGCACCTTGGAAATCAGAGCATTCAGGAAGGAATACATCTTTTAATTTTTTGATCTTCCTAGCCTGCTGACAATGCCTTAGAAGGAATCTGAGGCTTCCATTCTGCTATCTGCATTCTTTTAACTTATTCAGCCTCCAGGAAGGAAGAAAGGAGATTTTGCATTAATTACTCTACATTGTGATAGTCAAAACAAATCTCAGCAGGAAAAGGAAGGATAATGTATAAATAGATTTGGTGAGGTGAGTGAGCACAGAGATGGCTTGTCCCTCTCTCTCTTTGACTTATAGGGTTCCAAATTTTATCACACCACTGTGAGATATTAGGAGAGATTTTTCCATGTAATATACGTAGGTTTATCATCATGATTATTAGAGTATGATTTTCATGAGGAAGCTTCAGTCAACAAGTGTTCTGATATTTATCAGTATGTGAAAATCCTGCCTCTAATTTTTAAACTGTAACATGGGCTAATGAGTGACTTACAAACATTTTTAACATTTGTGGGAGTTTGTGTTCTTGGTTTGTTTGATATTTGCGCTTAGAATCTCTACAGTATGTAGATTTACACAACTACTTTCAGTAGGTTAGCAAAACTACTTCTTTCTCTAATATAGTCACTTTTTCATGTGTTAACTCTTTGGGGGGGGGTGTTTTAAAAGGGCCAGAGAGTGATAATTCTGAAAAATAGGAATTAAACATTAGAAGAGGATCACACCATTTTGATCCACATACAAAAAACTTGTCCCTCCTATGCATTGTCATATACGAGGTGTTCCTGGTGATCTAAATGCAGACATAAATGAATGGATGGAAGGTGTCAACCATTTATTAATCTCCTTTACTATAGGTGAGAATGTTATGTGGGCCATTGACATTGAAACCACAGCAAATAAAGGCAGCTTTTTTTTTTAAAGGCAGCTTTTCCCACTGCCAACAATATAAAAAATACTTTTAGATGTCTTCCTGTGTCTTTAATTTTAACTTTAATTTTATTGACTCCAGGCCTATGGAAATGTAATTAAAATGTCAGCCAAAATTTGTATATTTCTGGTTTTTTTCAACTGTCTTCTACACCTGTGACCAGACTGCCATGCTTGTCAGAAACAATAAAAGGAAACTCTCCTAACCACTGGGAACAGATCTGCCCACAAGACCACAGGGAACCCTGCTCAGCCAGCAAGGGCTCTTTTAAAATCTGTTTGGCACTACAAGCTTTATGCAGGAGGTTCTCTTGAAGGTTGTGCTTATATCATTTATTTTCAAACAAATTTCTTCTGTTGGATTATGAAATCGCAGTGCAATATTTCCAATTCAAAATTTTCCATCAAAGTTAGAGAAGCTATGAATTTGCAATCACAAGCTCCAAGCATTAAGAGAGAGAGGCTGTGATCTCAGCTCTACGTTCATTCTTTCCCAGAAATGAATGTTTCCCCTTATCCTAAAAAATGAAGAGACGTTCATTGATGACAAAAAAGTGAAGGTCCTATCTCTTTGGCAGGAGGTTTGATCCTGACCCAAATATCAGTCCAGATTAAAATGAATTCAATTTTTTTTTTTTTGTGAGTGTGCATCCCAAATATCAATTGAAATTCAAATGCTATTCACTCTAGGTAGAATTTAAATATGTTCAATTGACATGATTGATTAATGTTAGCATTTGAATAGAAAGTAGAGAAAAGCAAAATTGGTCAATTGTTTTCCCTGATAAAGGTGGGGAGATGTTGGAAGACCCAGGAAGGATACTGGCAAATTACTTTCACAATTATCATTTCATGTAATTTGGCTGCAAAGAAGAGGGAGATAAATTCAAATCTGAATGTTCTCGATATGTCTTTTCATTTTTATTCTAAATATTTACACATTTGGATTTTACATATTTTTGCATTCATAAGAAAGAAAAAAGAAAGAAAGAGAGAGGGAGGGAGGAAGGGAGGGAGGGCGGGAGGAAGGAAGGAAGGAAGGAAGGAAGGAAGGAAGGAAGGAAGGAAGGAAGGAAGAGGGAGAGAAAAAGAATAGAAAGCTAAAAGGAAACTTGTTTTGTGTTTTATTTTAATGTCATCCTTCTGGGTATTGAACCAAAGAGAATTTTGTATATGCAGGATGATTTTATAAATTATTTTCGTACTCACATATCTCTTGGCAATTTAATATATATTAATAAGATCTCTTCATTGTTAACTTGTAAATGTATAAATTTATCTTAAACATGTAACAGAATGTCTCATGTTGTTCTGTGTTCTTTAAATCTCAGTGTTAAGATAGAGGGAAAAAAGCTACATTATTTGGAAAAATAAACAAAATATGGTCCTATTAAGAATGCAGAATTAATCATAGAAATTTCTAAGTTATTATTTCTATAGTCTTATTCACTTATATCCTTTCAGGTTTATTAACAAATGATAGTCAAATGCTTTACAAATGCTAACAGATGGGTTGAAAACAGTATTTGATTGTATGTCTTTATGTATGTCAGTAAGTTTTTAGAATTGAAATAAAACTTTACGGCACATGACTTTGCTTACTTAGATTCCATGCATTGGATTTGTGGAAAAAAAACCCAATATGCTAAGGAAGTTAATAAATTAAGTAAGCTTTTCAGGTGCAAGTTACTTGTAAAATAGATTTTAAAATAAAGTTAAATTTATTAAATTAAAAATAAGTCTATAAGACTGCTATCTTTTAAAATACACGTACAATAAAATGCAGTAAAGCCAATAGTACATGCAAGCCAAATATTCTATCTTAAGTTAAATCATTTTCACTTATAAATAGAACATAAGAACAAGGCCCTTTCTTTTAATGTGAGTCTATTTGAGTCTGATTATAAAAGTCTTATTTTTCATGCAACTTGCACAAATAGTTATAATGCATCCATTTAGGATTATGTGCTTTTTAAAAAAGGCTTAATGAAAAGTTAAAATCATTCACAATCCGTTTAAATCCGTTTAGTGCCTTTTGCTTATTTTTATTTACTTGTTTTATGTAAATCTTACACTTAATTGGATACTATACTTTTTTCATCAAGTAGCCTTCAGCAAGTTATTCCAACATGGTCATGTTTTGCTAGCTATATTTCAATTTTTTCACTCTTCTTTAATATGTTTCTTAAAATTTGATCAAACTACACAATTGATGAAGGAGGTTGGGGTAAGCTGAGGGCAAAATACAGGCTCACACACACACACACACACACACACACCCAACACACACACCCAGGTAGAATTTGTGTGGTATTCCTCGGACACTCCTGGCTACCCAACAACAAAGGAAAGGGGTTTAGGTGCTTGCCATGGTAATGTGGGACACTAAGGCAAATGAAAAATTGAATTCCCTTACTACCTATAGCCCATTGACAGGTCCTTGAGACCAGAAGAGTGACCTCCCTCTAGAAGCTCAGCTGCCTCAAGGATGACACTTTGCTGGGGACAAAAGAGAACCTTAGCTTAACATTATCCCAAACTCAAGGATCCTGTAAGTCAACTTCCTTTATCTCAACTGCCCCAAGATATATGCTGGCAATCATCCTCCAAGCTTAGCCACCCCCACCCCCCACCCCCCCCGCCATGTATCTGAAGGGTCTCGTGACTGGGGTTTTGTTAAACAGTAGTTAAGTGGTGTTTCCCTAATAACAGCTAGCCCCTCAAGGTCATGGAAACCTTGCTTCCAAAATACCTTAGAGACTTACCCCCTGAACCCCTCCCAACCTAAGGGTATATTATGAGTTATCTGTCACAACCCCAGTGCAGCTCTTCCTGCCCATGGATCTTGTCCCCATGCTTTAATAAGATCACCCTTTTGCACCAAAGACATCTTCAAGAATTCTTTCTTGGCACTGGCCCTGGACCAACCCGCCATCACCCCAAAACGTCATTACAATGATACTAGAAGGAACATTTAATGCTCACCAAATATCCATGTATCCCCCCGCACAGCACAACCTATCCTACAGTCTGTTTGGTACAATGTAATAGACTAGCTTTGGATTATGTGTTGTGGGAGACTGTGTGTAAACTCCTGCATGAAGCCTGGAAGGTCTGTTTGTTCTCCTTGTTCTCTTTCCACGCACCAGGAAATCACACACAGACATTGAAAAGAAAACACAAATGACAGGATGTCTTGTGGTATCTTGATGAAATCAGTCCAGGTGTTTGATGGAGGATAGCTACCTGTCATGCAACATACAGCAGACTTTCCATAAGTAAGCTTTTGGGGAAAGCCATGAGACTTTGGGGTTGTTTCCACAACCTTCCCCAGGTTACCCTGACTGATATAAATGGATTAAGACCTAATGCAGTTGACTCTTGGAAACTGTAATAAGTCACCAGGTGGGAATAGTTGTACATTGTTGTACTTCAGAGTAGCACATTAACAGAAAGTTCTTAGCCTGCCCTGGACATTAGTCAGCATGTTTTGTGGAAAGGAATAAACTACATGGATTAAAAAAGTTCTATTGTATGCCTGAGTATATATGTCACTAATTTAAACGCTTTCCCAAGCATTGTACATTTATAAGATTTAATCTTTTGAATACAGAATATTTTAAACAGATTCAATTGAGCTTCCTAGGATAAACCCCCCACATATTTTGCAAATGAAGTTGCCTTATTCATTTGATATAATACATTTTTAAATTATGGTTTTCCACATGTTGAGAAAAAAATAATAATATTAAGCAGCAAGAGGTGAAAGGAAGGATTCTACATTTTAAAATCCAACTCTGCTGTGTGAGGTTTTGATGATTTGGAAAGCCCTAATGGTTTTTCTATATCCCCTACAGCAATGAATTAAGTACTGAGAATGAATAAAGGCAACAATAACACAATTTAATAAAGTACATTAATTAACATATGTTGAATGTTAACTAATCTCTTATTCTGGCAGCAAGTTTTACCAGCCAGAGGGCAGTACATATAAAGTGAGTACATCCTACCCTCCTCCTAAGAGAAATTGGAGAAGACTGACAGTGACTCACAGGCCATGTTAACACATTCATTTCTAAATTGAAATTATTCAAGCAGAGTAAGCTTTCATTTATTTATTTTAGGGGTGTTTCTCACCTAAATAAAATATAACGTGTAATCTGTAAGAGCAGAATTATAACTGCGATATATCAACAATCTCTGTAGAGTTCTACTTTATTAATGTGATTTGTAATTCCGTACAACTTAGCTCATGATATTCAGGCACCATAGTATAATACCTGCTGATTAATATTTGCTCTGGAAATGGTAATGTGCTAATACGACTTGGGTAAGGAATGAGCATTGCTGATTGACTGCACAAGGGGAGTAAATAACAATTCTACCCAGTAACTCATCAAAATGACAGGTGATTCCATGGAGATTTTGCTAGTGAAAATTAATCACCATTGAATGAGAAAGTATTTTCAAAGTTCTAAAGACAAAGATGTTAAAATTATGAGATTTCTCTATTCTTTTCAAATTTTATTATCCTTGAGAAATTTTTGCCCTCTGTTTTGTATTTGTTCCTCTTGTGTTCTCATACTATCACGTATTACACAGTACTCAGCAAACAGTGTAAATAACTAATTGATTAATGTAAATACACGGGTTATGGATTATTTTCTATTTTCAAGGAACTGCGTTAAAAGTGGTAAAAGAGGGTGTTCCTGGGTGGCTCGGTTGGTTAAGCGTCCAACTTCTGCTCAGGTCATGATCTCATTATGAGTTTGAGCCCTGCGCCAGGCCCTGTGCTGACAGTGCGAGCCTGGAGCCTGGTTCAGATTCTGTCTCCCTCTCTCTCTGCCCTTCCTCCATGCGCGTGAGCACGTGCGCGCGCGCTCTCTCTCTCTCAAAACTAAACATAAAAAAAAAACACGGTAAAAGAATAATAAATTTGGTATTATCTCCAGATGTCCCATAATGTAGTCAGAGGTGGTTTTATAAATATATAATTTTGACATACCTAAATGCTTGCTAAGTGCATGTTTGGTACGTGCAGATATTACTACAGCTGTGAAGACGAAAAAAGTTTGAAGTTAATAATTATGATCAAACATACCAGAAAAGATTAAGCAATTGTTGGTACAATTCTAGTTGCTGAATAGTGAAAAACACTATTTTACTTTTACTTTTACTCTCCTAAAATATGTTATCTTCTTTTACTCTCCTAAAATATGTTTTGGCATCAAAATCTATTGTTCTCATGGTTATTGCAGTAATGCTCTATTTAGGAGATGAAGACGATAGCTCATTTCTTCACTAAGTTTTTCTATGATAGCTAAACTTAGGCCCCATGACAGATGACCCTGTGAACTCTATATTCTTCTATGGGAGTAATTATCACAGTAATTTCACTTTTATTACAAGTATTTGTCTCATATCTCTTTAAACTCTATGACCTAACTTAAGCTTTATGATGAAGAGTATTCATCTTATTGATTCTTCTGGATTTCATATGAAATCAACGATTCTGATTGATCTTCTTATGTCCTTTTATGAGCCATGTTAGTTTCGTGTTTCTAAGTGTTAGGCTAGGTCTGGTCTTATTTGCAATGTGAGTTTTTATATACAGATATGTCTGATTCTATAGCTAAAGATCGTTTTCTTAACAACAGGTGTTCATAAAAATCTTTGGAGACTGGGAAAATAAAGACCCAGAGCACTGAATGTGAAAGACAATTTAATATTATTCATGCAATAGATAGAGAACTAAACAGCAGGGTAGGTGTATAATACGTATGTACGGATTGCAGGACACATGAAAGAATAAAAGAAAACATATCCAAGCAAAGATCCAGGAATTTACTTTTTCTTCCAAAGTCCTGCTACAACTTGGGATCTCCATTTAATACTACTCTGAAGGTTCTCCTGTGTCTGTAGAAGGAAGTGGATTCTATTACTATGAGAATTTTCAGCATGGATTGTTGCATACAATGCTTCTTGTTCAACACACACCAAGTTTTTGCTCATTTCAGTTCTTCAATTAAACATTAAACATTTGGCTCATTTCATTTCTTCAGTTTGTATTTGTTTTTTGTAAGTTTAAAATTAAATTCCTGAATACATATGTAATTTTAATTCTTTACTACAGTTTATATGATTTAAAGCAATTTCTAGATGAAAACCCTAAGGCAACTACAACTATTCTGAAAAATACAGTTCAAAACAGCTTCTCCTTCGTATCTTATTCATCGGATTACTGATTCTGAGACACTAACTTCCTATGTAGACGACCAATGTGTGCTTATGTCCACACATATTATTAAAAGATATCAATAATATATTTTAGTTCTTGCTTCTATTCTCCTCCATTGCAGATTATATGTCATTTTAAAAGTAAAGCTTTACTTCTAAGACATGCATAAATAAAAAGATGTTAATTTTGTGCAGCTATGTGACAACTGAGAATTAATTGTTTGGATTGACATCCTAGGCATGCTATGTTTGTCTAACCTGTTACAGGACTCTAATCTCTTCAAGTCTAGAAACTACTAAAGTATACTTTGACTAGAGGGGCTTGGATGGAGACCATGACTGTTGATTTGGATCAAATTAAGGAGATTGTGCAGATATCAACCGTACTAAAAATTGACAGAAACATGCATCGACAGCGTTGTAATCAAATTGTACTTAGGAAGATATAAGGTTGCTCTCTGGCAGTAGGTTGGACATGGTGAGGGTTGTTGGGCTTTGAGCTGAACACAGTCGTAACAGCATCTGAAATTCTAATAACGGTGTCCCCAAGAAAGGACCCAATGGAATAACTTGGATAATAGGGCAAGTCTGTTTCATTATATTAAAGGCAGGAAAAGCATATTAGTTTTATTCTAAAATTCTACATGTGGACGGTCACAGGATCTCCTGTTTAGAGTTAGCTTAGTTCCTAAAATCACTTGAGCAGTTTACACAGTTCTATATTCTACAGGTGGAACAAATAAATGCTTGACAAAATTAAAACAAATGGGAAATAAACATAGGAACTATTGGTCAAGCCTGGGATAAGACTGACTTGGGGAAAAGCTTATTTCTTAAGTTTTTCCTTATTTCTTAGACGTTGGCCACAATTTAGCAATAAAGATATCTAGGATCAAAAAAAAAAAAAAAGTAAAGCCTATGGTATTTAGATGGAATGTAAACTGTTAGTTCTGACACAGGAGTTTTATTTTTCTTATGGATACTACTCAGTGAGAAGCATGCACTATGGGTTGTTGGAAAAGATGTTTAGTCATGTGTAAGTAATGACTGTAAATATTGAAATATGTTTCCTTGTGGTCATTTCTTAGGTTTTATACCTGTGTTGAGGTAGTATAATCACAAAATGCAATTCAATAAAAGCAATTCTTTAAAGGGCCTAAATACCAAAATCAAAATATATGGCATGAAGTAAGATGAAAAAATCTATTATCTGGAAAAATAGTGTATTTTTCTTGCTTTTAGTCATATGTGGCAATGGATTTCAGACTAATTATCAAATGGAAGACTACATAGCCTGAGGAACCTTGAGGAAAGGTTAGTAAAATTGGGAAGGACCCCAAGCATGATAGTAAAAGTATCAGATCATGGAGATGGCCATCAGGAAGGAACTGAAAGGAAATTAGGAGAATGTAAACTGCAAACTGGAGAAAAGAAGACCCTTGTTATTTAGTAGCGGTAATGGGGCAACACTGTAACCTGCAAGGCATGAAAAATAGGGTATGTACCTAATGACTTGGTAATGTAGTTAAGTAGATATCCAGACAGAACTGGTTTCTTTCTGACATGTAGGAAAGATACAGACAGAGGAAGATGGACTAAAGATAAAAAAGCAGGGCCTCCTGGATGGAAATATAAAACCCTTTCTCATTCTCCCTCTCTCCAAACGACACATAATTCTCAAACTAAATAATAGCTTCTAAAGCAAAGGTATGATCCAGGTTGCTATCAGGTAAATAAGATAGAAATATAGCCAATGATATGATGTAAAACTCTTTGTTAAGACTTCAGAAAGATCTGGGCATGTTGGATGGCTCAGTCAGTTAAGCCTTGGACCCTCAGTCTCAGGTCAGGTCTTGATCTCAGGGTCCTGAGTTCAGGTCTCATGTTGGACTCTGCACTGGCCATGGGGCCTACTTTAAAAAAAATGACTTCAGAAAGGTCTAAGGAATTTCTTTGAATTCATGAGCTATTTTTATGGAAAGGAAAGATGACTCAGAAGGGAGTTCCAAGAGGCAGAAAGAACAACTACCAAGAAGAAAGTCTGAGCCCTAATGGCTTGATTTGATTTGAGGTTGTTTACTAGTATGTGAAAACAAACATGAAATCAAACAAAAAATGTTCTTTTACTTTAAGTCTTCTGCAAGTTTTGCTTCTGCATGGAATTCTGGGTTGATGGTTCCATTGTTCTAGACCATGTACTACTCTTGATGAAATCTACATCCTGAACTTTGGATCTCTCTACCCTGTGGATAGCACAGAGCTTGCAACTTCCTATGCCGTCAAATATTTCTCTACCTAATTTCTCCCCTTCCTCTACCCACAGATTTGGCTTTCCTACTGTTTTCCTTGACTAATGGACAGTTTTTCTAGACCTATCAATTTTCTAAGGAAAATCTCCAATGGAACACCCTCATTTTGGATTTGAATCTCAGCTTCAGTGCTTAATGAATTGGGTGACTTACTTAAGCCCTCTGTGTATTTTTATTTGTAAAATATTGACTTTTGTAACATCTACTTTAAATTTTTTTACTTAAATGAATTAAGTGTAAATTAAGTGTAAACCAAGTAAGTGTTTAGAGAAGTGAATAGAATTCATTATCACTGAAGATATTTAATTATTATTTATTACCTTGCCAGAATTGTTATCACATCGCCACTGTTTGAAGTGACCTGCTAAATGCCTATACCCACGAAGCCAACATGTTATTTCAGACTAGACTGCCACTTACAAAGACTCTGGCAGGAGGTACCAAGGAAAATTCTTAAAAGCAATGACCTCATAGTCCTGGGCACTGGCTTATGGAGTTAGCTTTTGCAAACTTTCTATGTTGTAGATAAAGTCTTCAGTTTTCCTAAAATGTTTTCCACTTAGAAGGGCTATAAAAGGGAGAACGTTGGCTAAACTTCATTAATTTGTAATTTAACATTTCTATCACATCAGTTTTGTCAGTTAAAATCTAAATGTCTACATGGAAAAATAATGCTATTTAATAAAAATATTAAGTAAAGGTTTCAAAATGTCCCCTGTTGTCGTTTATTCATTCTCTGGGAGTTGTTTTAGAAAGAGAGAAGGCAGACAAGAAAATGGATCTTTGACATATTTTTATGTTTTCTTCATCAGTAGTGGTCTCCGAAGGGAGGACATTCTGCTCTGGGGGCATTGCATGGCTCGCTTTTAAGACCTTAACTTCTTTTTTTTTTTTTAATTTTTAAAAATTTTTTTTTATTTTTTTATTTTTTATTTTTTAATATATGAAATTTACTGTCAAATTGGTTTCCATACAACACCCAGTGCTCATCCCAAAAGGTGCCCTCCTCAATACCCATCACCCACCCTGCCCTCCCTCCCACCCTGCCCTCCCTCCCACCCCCCATCAACCCTCAATTTGTTCTCAGTTTTTAACAGTCTCTTATGCTTTGGCTCTCTCCCACTCTAACCTCTTTTTTTTTTTTTTTTTTTCTTCCCCTCCCCCATGGGTTTCTGTTATGTTTCTCAGGATCCACATAAGAGTGAAACCATATGGTATCTGTCTTTCTCTGTATGGCTTATTTCACTTAGCATCACACTCTCCAGTTCCATCCATGTGGCTACAAAAGGCCATATTTCATTTTTTCTCATTGCCACGTAGTATTCCATTGTGTATATAAACCACAATTTCTTTATCCATTCATCAGTTGATGGACATTTAGGCTCTTTCCATAATTTGGCTATTGTTGAGAGTGCCGCTATAAACATTGGGGTACAGGTGCCCCTATGCATCAGTACTCCTGTATCCCTTGGATAAATTCCTAGCAGTGCTATTGCTGGGTCATAGGGTAGGTTAAGACCTTAACTTCTAAAGCAATATCAGAGAGAGAAAAAGAAACAAAAATGGCTTTAAAACAAAGCCCAGAAATAACAGATATTCAAGAAGAAAAAGAAATATGGTATGATATAATAAAATATTTTATTTGGCAATACTCCATTAGTACCGTTTCGAGTGGCTGCCTAGTAGATGGGCTACAGTAAGTGCTCTAATATCTTGACACAGTCTCTTTAATCGCTTGAGGAGCAAGGGGGATTTAATACGATTCTAGAGATTTTCTCCATGTTGAGATTATGATGAGGTATGTCACTGTGAGTACATGTCTGTGCATGGGGATCAGTGTGTATTTGGAAACAAAGAGCATTCATTTTCTTGTGGATGCTTTACGCAAGTGGTTGCATAGCTTTGTGAATAATAGCCCAGCTCCTAAAGGAACAGGGCAGGGGCTAAATTATCATGTAGCCAATTTCAAACAACCCGGAAGTGTCACTGTGTAAAGTTGTATGACACAGCCTTACTACTGTCACTAGAATGCGTGCCATTAAAATTTGCAAATTATCAGAACACCACATTGAAAAAACAGAAAAACACATATAGGTGATCACAAATCCAGAGACTATGAGAACACAGTGTGTTTATTATAAGGGATTGAATGAATCGTCCCTGTGGGACCTGGGAAAAACTAGAAGATGCCTTTATGATAAAATTCCATGAAGTTCTGTCTCAGTAGGTCTCATTGGATAATCACTGATAGAATGGACGAGAGAAAGGAAAGATACCCGTTGTTGTGGTAAGGCTCTTGATGAGGATGCTCTGAGCACCCTTCTGAAGCCTCTTTTCCAGCCCATGCTCCATTCACTAGGGGGCCTGGAGAATTGGATGCTGAGCATTCACAGCTGTCTTTTCCCAGAGCGGTGCCTAAGCCAACCAAGATCCTCGCTCCAGCTCCAGCAGGGAAAGACTCTGTGCATCCCTAATGCTCACCCCCAACAGAGCTCGGCTGAAGACACAGGGTTAAAGGGACAGGTGCTTGACTCAAAGGAGAGACCTATTTTGTGGTGAAATTCAAGCTCTAGAGCTTTCTCTGGATCAGGCCCATTCTTGCTTTGATGATTTATCCTTCTTTGGATTTTCTCTCTCTAGTTCTAAGAACACTCACACAAAGGCCCCTGTTCTTTACAGAAAACGATAATCATAATTTGGACAATGCACTTTGCAACTCTGTTTTGCTGACCAAAGCCACTAGGTATTGCTTATTTCCTTGTAAGAACTTATTATTACTATTTTTTGTAACATGGAGTTAGTGATCTCAGTAGAGAACTACTTAGATTAATACTATGAATCTCACATAATTTTTCATTTGGTTTTCTTTATAGGCACAAAAGTCTTCATTAGATCACTTTGTGAATCTTTTTTGTTTGTTTATTTTGAGAGAGAGAGAGAGAGAGAGAGAGCTTGAGCTGGGGAGGGGCAGAGAGACAGGGAGAGAGACAATCCCAAGCAGGCTCTGCACTATCAGAGCAGAGCCCCAATGTGAGGCTTGATCATGATCACAACCCCAAGATCATGACCTGAGGTGAAATCAAGAGTCGGTTGCTTAACCGACTGAAACACCCAGGTGCCCCTGTGAATCTTTTCATTGTTTAAATAATCTGTTGGTATCTTTCACATTTCTGTTATTAACTTATACATTTTCTCTTTCTTTTGTTTAATATCACCAGGGATTTAGCAGATTCTTGTTTGTTCAAAAAAAAAAAAAACAACTATAAAAAATCAACTAACTTCCTTTGTTCATGTTCTTTAGTCTGTTTTTTCTATTTCATTAATTTCTATATTGACATTTATTATTTTCTCCTTTCTTTATCATCTGGGTTTAATTTCATAGTCTCTCTCCATGGCTTTATGCTTAGGTATTGATTTTATGCCTCTCACCTTTTATAAACAACTAATATTTTACATTCCGTACTGAGCATAAGTTTATTTCCCCTTCCTACGTGTTGACATTTCACATTTTCATTACTAATCAACTAAACTATCTTTTAATTTGTATCATAGATTTTTAGGTAACTGTGAGACACTTAGAGATATGTTTTCTAATTTCCGAGCATATGATAATTTTCTCATTATCTTTATTTATTTTTTTAATTTTTAAAAAAAGTTTATTTATTTATTCATTTAGAGAAAGAACACAATCAGGGAAGGGGGAGAGAGAGGTAGTGAGAGAGCATCCCAAGCGGTCTCCCCACTGTTGATGCAGGGCTCAAACTCATGCACCATGAACCGTGAGATCATGACATGAGCTGAAACCGAAAGTCAGACACTTAACCAACAGAGCTACCCAGGGGCCCCTCATTATCTTTATTTTTAATTGATTTCTTGCCTAATAGCAACATAGAGAACATTTTTTTTTTATTATTTGAAATTTTTGAGACTCATTTTTCATCACAAAAGACATGATTTTTTTTCATATCAATATTACATTTGGGCTTGAAAAATATTCTGAATTTTTGAATTTAATGCTTTATGATGTCAAGTTTTTTTTAATGTTGTAGTTCTTTGCTATTTGTTTTCCAATAATCTCACCCTAAGATTTTGAAATGGTTTATTTCTCCTCTCAGTTCTATTGATTTTTATTTTATATATTTTGGAACTGTGTTATTAAGTAACTAAAAATATTAATTTTTAATTGCATTTATATGTAATTAATTATACATTAATTTTATATTATTTCTTTGTTCTGGCTACTAGTTATTTCTCCTTATCATTCAGTTCTCTTTATCTCTTTGCTTTTAATCTCTTTTGCTACTTTAATTCAAATAAAAATTTTTCATTACCCCATATTGCTCGCAGAAAATATATGGTGGGTGTTTTATCTTACCCTCTTTGTACAAAATGTAAGCACCTTAGAATACTTTGTCTACTCATTTTCTCCTGCATTTGTGATAATTTTCTATGAGTTTTAATTCTTCATATTTTTAATGACACATTATTAAGATTATTGTTTTAGACATTCAATATTAATTTTGACTTATATAAATTCATACCGACTTTGCTTCTATTCCATTGCCACATGGATCACTTCCCTATTTTTTAATTTTTAAAAAATTTTGTAAAGTTTATTTATTTATTTTGAGAGAGAGAGAGAGAGAGTGCATGAGCAGGGGAGGGGAAGAAAGACAGAGAGAATCCCAAGCACAGAGTCTAACTGGGGGCTCAAACCCACAAACCGTGAGCTCATTACCTAAGTAGAAATCAAGAGTCAGAGGTGTAGCTGATGGAGCCACCTAGGCGCCCCTGGATCACTTCCCTATGAAGTCTCACTCCAACAGTGAGAAATCTGCTGTCCATCATCAGCTACCCTTTTAACTAGCTGTTCAATCCCAGTAGACGTGCACAGCGGTACCAGAATTGTTAAACAGCACCCCCACGGAAAACAGCCTTATTCAATGAGACCGACACCATTTTATTTTCCCTTTATTCTTACACTGAACTCATTTCCAAACTTGCTTAGGTCAGGACATCTTGAACTCATTTCCAAACTTGCTTAAGTCAGCACATTTTTCCCTAACCCACTTCAGTGAGGTCGTTCATGCATTTGCAATACACTTTGTTGTGCCACGTTCTGGATTCCATCCTGGAAAGTTCTGTGGTTACTGACAAATGCATAGTGTTGTGTATGCAAAACTATAGTATGGTACAAAATAGTTTTGCTACTCTCAAAAAATTTCCTCTGCTTCATCTATTCAATTTTTACCTCTCTATAATTTCTGGCAACCATGCATTATTTATTGTCTCTCTAATTTTGCCTTTTCAAGAATGCAGTGTAATTATAGTCATATAGCATGTAGCATTTCAGATTAGCTTCTTTCATTTAGAAGTATGCATTCGATTCATCCACGTCTTTTTTGTGGCTCAAGAGCTCACTTCTCTTTACTGCTGACTACTGTTGCATTGTATGGATGTACCACAGCTTAATTCATTTTTCTATTATAGAACTTCCATAACACCAGTATACGGGTTTTTTTTGTTTGTTTGTTTGTTTTTGTGGCAATTTAAATGTTAAATTAGCTGGGCAACTACCTAGATGCAAGAGTTTTGGAATGCATGATAGAACTTTAGCTTTGAGGAAACCAAAACAAAATTATAGAAAACTGCCAAACTGTCTTGCAGGGTGTCTGTGCCATGATGGATCCCCCAACTCCCCCGCCTCCGCCCGCCCCAGCAATGAAGGAAAATTCCTGTTGCTCGCCTGTGAGTGGTATTTTTAGTTATTGAGTTTTAGCTTTTCTAAGTGTGTAGTTATTTTTACCATCTCCTTATTTTGATCTAATTTAATTCTTCTTGTCACTTGTATATTTTCATGTGTGTGTGTGTCTGTGTGTGTGTGTGTGAGGCTTCTCTGTTTAGATCATTTGCTCACTGTTTAATTGGGTTGTTTGCTTTCTTATTACATTTTTAAGAGTTCTCTGTGTACTTTGTAATATAATTTCTTTACCAGATCGGTGTTTGTAAATATTTTCCCTAATCTGTATCTTGTCTTTTCATTTTCCTAATAATGTTTTGCTCAAAGAAGTTTTTAATTTTAATAAAGTCCAATTTACCCAATTTTTCTTCCATTTACTAACGTTTTGATGTTGTATCTAAAAACTCATCACTGAACCTATAGGATTTTCTCCTTTGCTGCTTTTTAGAAGTTGTGTATTTCTGTATTTTACATCTATAGTCCCTTTGATCTTATCTTTATAAATGATGTAAAGTCTGTGTCTAGGTCTGTGTTTATGTATATGGAAATCCAATTTTTCCAAGTCCAGTTGTTCTAAAAGTTTCTTCCATTAATTACCCTTCTTCCTTTCTCAAAGATCAATGGATTGCATTTGTTTGGCTCTTTCTGGGCTCTCCCTGCTGTTTCATTGACTATGTCTATTCTTTCAACAACATCACACTGCTTTGACTACTGCAGTTTACAGGAAGTCTTGAAATTGGGCAGCATGAGTCTTCCAAATTTGTCCTTTTTCTTTAGTATTGTGTTAGTTTTTTGTCTCTCCATATACACTTAAGAACCAGTTTGCCACTGTCTTTGAACTAGCTTTTGGGAATTTTGAATGGGGTTATGTTGGATCGATAGATCAAGTTGTGAGCAATTCATATCATACTGTTGAGTCTTAAAATCCATGAAAACTAACTATGCATTTATTTAGATCATCTTTGATTTCTCCCAGCAGAGTATTACAGTTTTCTGCATATAAACATTTTTCATTTGTGTTAGAGTTATACGTAGGTATATCACTTTATTGGGTGCTATTGTAAATGTCATTACCTAAATTTCAGATTCCAATTGTTCATTTGTGATATATAAAAAAGCAATTGAAATTTGAAAATTAACTATTAAACTCATTAAAACTTAAACTATAACCTTGTTAATACTCCTATTATTTCAGTATTTCTTTTGGGTAGGAATTTTTAAATCTTGCCATCCTATAAATTAAAACAGCTTTAAGAAATCCATATATTTATTTTTTTAACCATAAAAATATGTTCTGTTCAAATTTCCTCTTTTCCTTGAATCAAAGTATGTTTTCTTGCTTTTCCCATGATTGTTCATTATAATTTATTTACCGAGAAAAATTAAATATTTATATAACATTTATTATTAAATTTATATTAATTTAATGGTTATAAATATTTGTTTAACTTAATATTCATCCTTCTTAACCTTCAATGATCATTAGGTAATTATTTCTTTGGAATAAATTTGTAAAATAACTCCTAGTGAAAATGAAGGGAAATTTGTTAAAGTACCAATGATTTTAAAATTTTAATTTAGGAAGAAACAAAAATTAATATATTTTTGATCAGTTAAATTTCTGTTTTCTTTAATTTGAATCAATACATCAATTGAGTTATATTTTACTATTTTGCATAATCATATTAATGAAAATTCAATTTGTTGAAACGTCTAACAAGAACTCCCTTACTTTTGACTGTGTCTGTAGTTAAGAAATAAACCCTTTGTAGTTTTTGCAAGTATCAACCGACAAAGTGTTATTATTCAAGTTCTGTTCTCAAAAACCACTGTATAGGGTATCACATACTTGCCAGATTTGGAAGAAAGAGAATGTAAAAGAACATTGGCAAGACCAGGGAAGTCGATCTCCAAGCAGAAACTTAAATATTGGTCTTTTCTAGATCTTATCTTCATGCTTTATGACAGTCCATGAAGGATGAAACTCATGAGCATTTATTTTAATTCACAAGTCCCATTTTTGTCTGAAGAGCTTCTTGATAAGTTGACATATCAGATGCAAATAAAGAGATAAACAGATTGAAACAAGAATGCATGTGCTACACATTTTCTATTTAAATCAAATGTCTACATTTCAAAATGTGACTTACAGCACATCAGGATGCAGAGTTGATTTCTCTGAGGAAAAAAAAAAAACATAGATAGGACTCACTTTTCTTTATATTGTTTTCTATTCCCTTAATTTTGATAAGAAAAACTATTATCACTGTTTTATATCAAAATAATACAAGCATCCCTTGCTTTCCAAAAGTGAGCACCCCTTTTCACTAATACAGGTCTTTTGTAAAAGCAAAGTGGTGTAAGGCAAACTTTCAGAAAAAGGGGGATACCTGTACTTGGACATACTCCACATCCATCAGCAAAGTGTACAATGTGTTAATTTGGCACATTTTTATATTGCAATATGATTACTCATGAGCATTAGCTAACACGTGTATCGTGTTCTGTAATGGCCATTTCTTTTTTTTTGTGTGTGAGAACATTTAAAGTCTAGTCTCTTAGCAACTTTAAAGTTTATGATACAATATTGTTCAATAGATTTCAATCTTTCTCTGTGCTTTGATTATGGCCACTTCAGTACTGTTCCGGTTGTCACCTTTACTTATGTCTTTAACACTCGGAGTGGTGGATTTCTGATGACCTGTCGTCCATGGTGAGAATGTATAGTGACAAACATCTGTATCAGCATCCCTGTGGGCATTGTCAATAGCATCATATGTCCTCAAGGGTCTATCTCCGAGGATAAGTCATTGAGGACAAAATAGTTTTCTTCTCAATACTATATTTCTCCTACTAAGAAAGTAAGGTACATCAGGAATCCAAAACAGTCAAGTTCAGAGAAGCAGAGAGTAGAATGGTAGTGATCAGGGGCTGATGGGAGGAGGAAATGGGGAGATGTTGGTCAAGGGGTATGGTGTTTCTCTGAAGGTGTAATGTACAATAACGTGATTATAGTTAACAGTATTTTATTGTATTCTTAAAGTTTACTAAGAGGGATGATCCTAAGTGTTATCACCACAAAAGAAAAAGAAGAAAAGCAAATGGTGGAGTGCCCGAGTGGCTTAATAGGTTGAGCAACTGACTCTTGGTTTCAACTCAGGTCATGATCCCATGATCGTGGGAGCTCTGCACTGGGAGTGGATCCCGCTTGGGATTCTCTGTCTCCCTTTCTTTCTGCTCCTGCCTAGTTCATGCAAGTTTTCTCTCACTCTCTCTCTCTCTCTTCTCTCTCTCTCAAAGTAAATAAATAAGCATTTAAAAAAAATAAAATGGTAACTATCTGAAGTGATACAGGTATTAATTAGCTTGGTTATAGTGACTACATCACAATATATGTGTATATAAAATAATTAAATTGTCTACCTTAAATATACACAAGTTTTAAATGTCAAATGAATACTTAATACTGATCTAAGAAAAGAAAATAAAGTACAGACAGTAATAAATTTTGAATCTGACCAGCTATTATGACAAAATGATACATTACTAACCATTATAAAATTGATAAAAGAAATATATTCAGAAAGTAAGTGTGTTTTGGGCCACCTGGGTGGCTTAGTGGGTTAAGTGTCTGACTTCAGTTCAGGTATGATCTCACAGTTCGTGAGTTTGAGCCCTGCGATGGGCTAGGTGCTGACAGTTTAGAGCCTGGAGCCTGCTTTGGATTCTGTGTCTCCCTCTCTCTGCCTGCTCATGCTCTGTCTTTCTCTGTCTGTCAAAAATAAAGAAAAAAAAAAAAAGAAAGTAAGTGTGTTTCGTATTATAAAATATAATTGAGATAAAATATTTTAAATAAAATAATGGTTAATGCGACCATTTGGAATTTTTCTGCACTGTCAAAACAGTGAAACACTACTTGCATATGTATATACATATTTAAATTTTTAATATGACCAGGGTTGAGGATTGGAACAAAGATTTGCAAAGCCTTGGCGAAATCCCCGAGGCAGAGGGGTGTAGGATCATATGTTGTGGTTGAGATGAGATCTTTGCGGTGAGTCTGACCTCACACAAGACTGCCCATCGTAGCTCTGTGTGGGCCACCAATGCAAAGGGGGGATAAGATGATGAGAAGAAGAGCTCCAAGAGTATCTGCTTTGGGTTACACACACACACACACACACACACACACACTAAAAGTTGCTTGCATGTCTTCTGTCTACAGTGACTTAGATAAAAGAATATATACTCTGTATCACCTTGAAATATGCTGTATATTTGTCCTTTAGTTACATAAGAAAGCACACCATTCTTTGATTGTCCCAATTATTATTCAGTGTGAGGTGATTCTTATGTAGCCAGTGAGTTTGAGCATGAGGGTTTAGGTACACAGATTAATGACCTCAGAGCCATTTGCATGGTTGGTGCTGTGATCAGTTTACTTCTTTTGTTTGTTTGTTTGTTCAGCAGAGAATGCTTTGGAGGAAAAAAAAAATGAGACATGTACTAAGTAGAAAAATGGTCAAATAGAAAAAAAAATATGCTGTTTAACTGAGACATACAACACTGCTGTCTCTTTTAATCCGAAGTGCCAGTCTAGGCTTCTTCCCAGGGTGAGATTGGGCCAGGGAAGAGGACTGACATAAATAAAGAGCACGTGCACCTCTGGACTGAAGACTGGAACATTTTGGAAATTCTGTATGGAGATGATGTCAAACAACTTTTTTAAGCCAAGAGTTAACTATCTGGCTCCACACTTAAATTCACTTCAGCTCAACCCATTTCTCCTTCACTCCACTTCTCCCTTTTTGAGAAATGTTCAAAAGTGCTTAGCTAGGGATATTTTTTAACTCCTCTCAATTCTTGAGGAACTTGTTGTAAATGGCTTTTCTAATATTATGGTTAAGTTTTGTTAGTAGATACTATTATTTACATTTGTATATATTTATTTTAGATCTCCAAATAACTAATTAATCTCTTGAAGTTGGTGCTTTATGCCACTTTAAGCTCTAAACTAGAGTTTATCTAATGACTCTTCAATAATAGAAACCAAAAAAATATTAGAGTGAGACATTATTTTCTGTGTTTTAGGGGAGACCAAGCTTTTTTAAAATAAGAAATGTTTAAAAATAAGGAAACCGTAGGGATGCCTGTGTGCTCAGTTGGTTGAGCATCAACTCTTGATCTCACCTCAGGTCTTGATCTCATGGTCTTGAGATCTAGCCCTGGGATATCAGGCCCCACGTTGGGTGCGGAGCCTGCTTGAGATTCTTTCCCTCTCTCTCCCTCTGCCCTCCATCTCTGTCTCAAAAAGAAAAAAAAAAATAACAGGTGTTAAGGTGAGTTGCCTTTTATAATTTATAAAATTTAAATTATATATATGTATATATATACATATATATGTATATGTATGTATGTATATGTATGTATATGTATATTAATATATATATTAAATTATATATGTATATATATATATAAATAAATATATATAATATATTTAAAGTCAGAGTTTAGGAAACAGTGTTTTCCCAGAAAGTGATCCAAATAACTTGTGTAGTTTTAGCTATGAAATGTGACAAAATGTGGTTCAATAAATCTATCCAAGGGATAAATGAGAACACAACTGAGTCTACAGTCAGCAAGGAATTTGTAATTAAGCCATACTTACTTGTCAGACAATACATCTTTTCTGTCTTTTATATTTCATTTTTGAAGATGCTCATTAAGACAGTTTAGCTGTCCATTGTTGCAAAAATTGCTGAACTGAACATTGCCCTTTCTGCAACATCTAAACACAAATACAATAATTTCTACATGTCTATGGACAGCATTTTCAAAGCCTGTCACTGAATTCTCTCTCTTCACTTCACAGATTTCACCAGCTGCTGACCTTGGTTTGACTAGTTGTGCTAAATGTTCTGGATCTAACAGCTGTTCACTTAGGTCTTGATTTCATGGTCATTCCACCGTTGCCATGGGTACTCATCCAGTTTCTTTGCTTCCAGAGACAACACTTCTGTTCTTTTAACTATGCATGAGAGTTTTTGTGAAAGTAAGTTTATTATTTGAAAACAGCTCTGATTTGCGCATGAGTATAGTATTATTGCTGATTTCCAAGGAACGAAACAAAAATAAGACAAAATCTAGAATTTCCAGTGTTTCTTCAGAGTAATCACCAAGAAATCCTCATGTTATTAAGTGTACTTCTATTTGGAAAGAATATAAATTACATTTTTAATTTGGGCCACAACTAAAAAGTAAACCATGGAACTTCCTGATTCCTAGCCTCTGTGCTCCTTTTTCTCAACTAGGTGAGTAGCAAAACTGAACCATTAAATCTCTTTTACAAATCTACCGTTTATCTACTTCTTGGAAGATATTTGGAGAAATTTAAGAAGCTCTGATTTAAGATTCCATGATTATGAATCAATTTTATTATTGTTGCTCAGGTTTTATATTCTATTTCTCAGATTTTATCCAGTTCATCTAAGACTGGTTCAATAAATACATTATTATTCTCTCTTTTCTTAGCAACTAAGTAATAAAGATCTGACATTAAATTCTAGTTTGACATGTGGGCAGCCAAAATCTGGATAAATATTTCTATGATACCACCAATCTACCTGCTTAGATCTGTGTGGTAGATCATTGCTTCGTTGACCCCCCAATGAGTCGTATCTCCTAGAATCCATGATCTTGTGAAGTGGCCTCCTACACTGACTCTAGGCTTGGCCAATAGAACATTTGCAAGCATGATGCAAACAAAGCTTGACAAATGCTTACACATTAAGGATTTTTCTTTCAGAGTATTCCTTTCTGAAATCCAGCTGCCATGTTGTGAAAAAGCCCAAGCCAGCCACTTTGAGTCCCTGAACTCTGTAAATAAACTAACTCAAAACATACATATTTAGGCATACATATAGTACAATAAATCTATAAAGATAAACAAGGGGATGATTATCAGAAAATATTTAAAAAGTGCTAAATTTTTGGATTTTGAAGTGTGTGAGGAATTTTTACCAAGAAGGGCAAAGAGATGTTAAAAGTGTAGGTAATATTTTATCTTGACATGGTTTGAAAAATTTTATCATCTTTCAAAATATACACCTATCTCGGGGTGTTTGGATGGCTCAGTCGGTCAAGCATCCAACTCTTGATTTCTGCGTGGGTCATGATCTCACGATTTGTGGGATTGAACCCTGTGTCCATCTCTGTGCTGACAGTGCGAGCCTGCTTGGGATTCTCTCTTTCCATCTTTCTCTGCCCCTCCCTCAAAATAAGTAACATAAACTTAAAAAATATATACATCCATCTCATACACATTTTCTTATACAAAACATTTCACAATGAAAAAGAAATTTAATGACTTACTGTCACATATCAACAGCATAATTACTGTTAGAAACAGAATTATTGTAACTAAATTTTGCACAAGTATGTTGCAGTTGGCCGAGCATTTTCCCATGTATAATCTCTTTTACTTCTGCAATAGAATATCCTAAGGATGAAGATTTTATTTTTATCATACTTGTAGACAATTTTATGCATTTGTATAGATGGATTTGATAAATTGCCCAAGTGATTGAAAAGTAATTAATGGAGGAGAACTCAAATTCCCTCTCTCTCTCTCTCTCTCTCTGTGTGTGTGTGTGTGTGTGTGTGTGTGTGTGTGTGTGTATATATATATATATATATATATATATATAGTGAAGACAGATTCTTCCATGATACCAGGTTTATTCTGATGCTCCTCTGACCGTGCTATTTCTAATACATTTTAATTGGGCACCTCAATGATTATAAGAAAAATAATTCTCACTTTTTATTAAACATTCCAAGTGTGTTTAAGTATTTTTATAATATTACAGTTAAAAGTAAACAATAAAAATATGATATTTTTCCTAGTCATTACTAAAAAGCTTTATTGATTCTTATGACTTTCTAAAAGGGACATTTTTAAGTGGAGTCAGTTTTCAAGGGTGGATACATTGTTACGATTTCACTGGCCAGTAAAAGTCATGTATCTCATTTACTGAAGAGAGCTTATTTTGAAACATCATTCTGTTGTCTCCAACAGAGATTTATTCATAGAATAATGCTCTTAAGCTTACTGCTTTGTAAAAGTTTTAGAAACATTTTGAAACTACAAAGTGCATTCACTAATATTAAAACCTTGGAATGTCTTGAGCTACAGCCAATTTGTTTTAGAAGAAATTATGGCTTCTCAATCTTCAGGTGCTTCATTAAATTTTTCACTCCCATTTTTCACGAATCAGACCAATTCCACCGCATAGAAAGACATGTGGGGATGTTGTGAGCTATGGCAGATACTGTTGACATTTTGTCTATTTTCCTGCACCAAGCTGGCTAATGCTAACAGCAGATCATGAATTCTTGACAAACAGTAGGGGAAAAATACATTAAGACCAAGAGTGATAGTGCTATGTCACTGCTGAAGCGCTGCACTCCATTCAAAATGTTAAGGCTGATTTTTCTCCTGGGCTTTATTTTCTGAATGGATGTTTATAGCCATCTTTGTGGTCTCTAACAAAATGAGAAAAGGACATGTCCCCTAATTCCTGCTGTGCTTTCATTTTTCCATCTAAATTCTTCTCAAATCCTACTTTTGATAATTATGTATTTCCTCCGCACCCTAAATCGTCAATATTCCTGTTTCCTTAAAGTCCATGGAGTTTATACCACACCACTTTGCCTTGATCCCGTTCAAAATGGCATTGATTTTGAATAATTTTGGGGAGTAAGAATAAGAGGGAATGCGGAACTGAAATCATTTAAAAATAATCTTTTGGGTGAGTTGATAAAGGATTTTAGGGGAAGGGAATATAAGATGATTTCACTATAGGAATCTGTATGATGGGATAATGGAGGTGCCAGCCATAGTCCCTGGGAATGATGAAGCAATTAGCTTGGTAGTGTAAGAAAACTCTGATTTCAAAGCAGGTGAAATTTAATAATTCATAGGGTTATGTGTGTGAGATTTCCAATTAAAAAGATAGGCATAAAATGACAGGCATAGATGGGAAATAATTTTAGATACAGAATCCAGTTATAAGCAGTTATATAAATCAAACAATATCATTGTTGGTATATTTAAAATATAATTTTTTCATATATAATTTTTCATATATAATTCTCAACTATATGAATTTTTATATAATATATATATTTCATATATATAATTTCATATATAATTTTTCACATATAATTTTTCATATATAATTCTCAACTATATGAAGCAAATATGAAGCAAAAACTGAAGCAATTGTGATGTTCAACATGTATATAATATGCATCCTGAAATAAAGGGTATGAACTACTATAACTTGAACTTAAAAAAAAAGACTTGATTTTTTATAGAAATTTCAAGTTTATAGCAAAATAATGCAGGAAATAGGGATTTCCTATCTACCCTCTGCCCCTACACATGCGTAACTTCTCCCATTATCAACATCGCCCACTAGGGTGGTACATTTATTATAATTGATGAACCTACACTGACACATCATTATGAGGAGTCCACAGTTTACATTAGGGTTCACTCTTGGTGCTGCACATTCCATGGGTTTGGACAAATGCATAATGACATGTGTGATATAAGAAATATATATTTGTTCATTCAGATGACCAAAATATACTCCTCATATGTATTTGGTCTTTGTCCACAATTCTTACCTCACAGCTCCCCAAACCCTTGGAATTTCTTAAGTGTTGAGAATGATAAAGGTGTCTTTTGTTACATTAATGAAGGTGAGTTTTGGATCCCACCAAAGGGTGGAGGCTAATTGCCAGGAGGACCAACCATGTGACTAGACAGTTGGAACTTTCAGCCCCTTCCCCACTCCCCCGCCACCACCTGAGATCTCTGAGGAGGAGATAGGGGCCAGAGGTTGAATCAGCCAATAGCCAATGACTTATCAATTTTGGCTATGCACTGAAGACTCCATGAGAATCCAAGAGAACTGGGATCAGAGAGCTTCTGAATTGATGAACATGTGGAGATCTGGGGAGAGTGGTGCCTTGGACAGGGCAAGGAACCTCCCTTTCCCCATAGCTCACCCTATGCATCTTTTCATCTGTTTGTTGATTCTTATCCTTTATCATATCCTTTAATAAACTGGTATACATAAGTAAGTGAATTCTGTGAGCCACTCTAGCAAATTAAAACAACCTAAGGAGGAAGTCGTTGGACCCTCCAGTCTGTAGTCAGTTGGTCAGAAGGACAAGTAGTAGCCTGGGGCTCGCCACTGGCATCTAAAGTGGGAGGTAGAGAACAGTCTCCAGGACTGAGCCCTTAACCCATGGATCTAATGCTATCTCCAGGTAGTGTCAGAATTGAGTTGAATTCTCAGACACACTCCTGGTATCCGAGAATTACTTGGTGTTGTGTGGGAAGGAATCCATCCCCTCACTGGAATTGGGTCCAGGAATGCAAAAGGAACCTGTATTCACGATTATAGCATCTTACAGAATAGTTTCCGTGTCCTCAAAATCCTCTCTGTTCCACTTATTCATCATCCCTCCCCCTTCCCCACCGACCTCTGGCAATCATTGATCTTTTTATTATTTCCAGTTTTTCCCTTTCCAGAATGTCATGAAGTTGCAATGATATAGTATGCAACCTTCTCGGATTCACTTCTTTTTCTTATTAATATGCTTTTAAGATTATTCCATGTCTTTGCATGGCTTATTAGCTCATGCCTTTTTATCTACTTTTTATCTACTCTTTATCTACTCTATACACGCTTTTTCCCTAAACAATCAAAACCACCTGTGTCAACACCCTGCTTGAAAAGTACAGCTATGGGGGCACCTGGGTGGCTCAGTCGGTTAAGCACCCAACTCTTGGTTTCTGCTCAGTCATGATCTCATGGTTTATGGGTTCAAGTCCCCCATCAGGCTCTGTGCTGACAGTGCAGAACCTGCTTGGGATCCTCTCTTTTTCTCTCTCTCTATGCCCCTCCTCTGTTTGCTTCCCCTCCCCCCAAATAAATCGATAAACTTAAAAAAAGAAAAAAATAACATTAAAAAAGTATAGCTATTAATTTTAGTGTAAAAGAATAATAACTGGGGAGAACTGTGATTGGAGAGAAAGGGATTTTTCTTTTCCTCTTTAAACTGAAATAAGTTGTTAGCCTTTGGCTACTGGTGTTTACAAATCAAAAAGCTGATTGTCATTGAAGTGTAAAATTTTGTCCGCCTCTCAATACAAGTATTGTCAAAGCTAACCTAGAGTCTGAAATTCTTAATGAGAAGTTAAGGCAGAACAATTTGGAAACATAATACGAAGGTAAAATTTTATTAAAAGTTACAGAAGAAAGCTTTTCTTCAATGATTACAACATGTATCTTTTCTACTAAAAGACTCAGGGAAAGTAATCATGGTTTTATATCTATTCTCTCTATCTTAGAGACATCAAAATGACATGTTTGGAGAATAAATTAATAGATATTGAAGAGGTCTTTTTTTGTGTGAACTTATAGTATATAAGTGTATATTTGGATGATCCTAGATGATATTTTGAAATAAAGCATTATGATAATTGATAGCTAGAGCTGTGTGGTCTCTTATGGATTGTGTCTGTTTGCTCTTTTCTCACTGAGCAGTGAGAATTGACAAGCTGCCAGTTCTGCCTCGAAGATTTTTGACAGTTTGGGTTTTTTTGGTGATACATTATTAAAGGATGTAATAAACAACAAAAAGCTAGCTTTGTTTCCCCCCAAGAAATTGTGAGCATTTCTCCATTTTAAAACGTGCTGCAAGATAGAAGATGACAAGCCTACATTTATTTTGCATTTGATGATTTTCATTGTATCGCATTTAAAATGATGTCAATACATCAAAAACTCTGTAATACAAACACCAAGAACTTCTAATTTCTCTAGGTGAGGTCAGAAGTATTGTTTTGTTGTATTATCCATCTCCAAATCCCAGAAAAAAAAATCTCTTTGCTCTTACTGGTATATGCTCGTACTACGTGAACATCTGTTAACTTCCTGAATTATTTCAATCAACCTGATTAAAATCTGTTTACAAATCTTCAATAATTTGATGTGAACACAAACATTTCAGATCTAAGTCAACATAATTTAGTAAATAAATCTTGGCACATCTGGTATAATTAGTAAAGATAGTTCATACTTTTAATTAATTTGACTGGTTTCTGAGCCAAAATGGATATTTGAAATTACGACTCTTAAAATTCTTGGAAGTAACTCTGGTAACAAAAACTTTCACAATGACTTTTCCCAGCATCAAAGTTTACCTACTGTTTACAAATCAGTCATGACTTCATATTATAGAGTGACCTGATCAAGTAATTTATATGACAATATTTTTTAAATATCTATTTATTTATTTTGAGGGAGAGCACATTCAAGTGGGGGAGGGGCAGAGAGCGAGAGAGAAAGAGAGAGAATCCCAAGCAGGCCCCATGCTCAGTGTGGAGCCCCATGTGAGTCTCGATCTCCTGACCCTGTGATCAGGCCCAGAGCTGAGTTCAAGAGTCAGATGCTTAATTGACTGAACCACCCGGGCCCCCATATGACTCAGTTTAAGAGAGAATATTTTTATTCCATAATTGCACAGAATTAAAGTAGACATACTCAAGGTTGAAATGGACCTCAGTGAAATAGCTATGTCCCGCATATGATATACACAGTTATTATCGAATTATTTTCCAAGAGGAGGAGGACATTACACTAGAAGAGAGAGTAAGATGATTTGAGGAGGTTGTTAGAATCCATTCATATAACAAAGGAAATGTGACCAATTGACAGTGCTGAAGAGACAGGAAGTAGACTCAAAATCAAATTTAAATACGGAATTTGAGAACAAGATGTTAAAAACAAGAGCAACCAATAGAATTTAAGCTATAAGTAGTTAGTGAGAAGTCCACACTGTTGACTATTTTCTTAGGTCTACTCCATCCATAGCAGTTGAGTATTACTTCTGGAGATGGGAGAGGTATGCCTATGCTCAAGTTTGCTTATGTTTGAAATTGAAAAAAAATATTATATTTCTAGTGTTCTTAACTGACTTGTTATTCCAAGACAATAAGTGGTTCTATTCAAAATTAATTGTCATAGAGGAACATTCTTCTCTTTATCTTGCTTGGGCTTCTTGATCACAGTACATATAATGACCATTGTTGAGGTAACATCAGACAAATAGAATAAAGCTCTCAAATTAGTGAAATAATGTTTGACAAAGTTTTAAATTAATGCTGATATCAGGGCGCCTGGGTGGCCTCGTCAGTTTTGCGCCTGACTCTTGGTTTAAGTTCAGGTCATGTTCCTCCAGCTTCGTGGGTTTGAGCCCCACACTGGGCTCTGCAGCGACAGCATGGAGCCTGCTTGGGATTCTCTCTCTCCCTTTCCCTGCCTTCCCCCGCTCATGCTGTCTCTGTCTCTCTCAAAATAAATAAATAAAACTTTTTCAGAAAAACAAACAAACATAAGTTAATACTGATATCTTGTAAAGGTAATTTAAAAATTTAAATAATTAAAAATTTTTTTTTAAGTTTTCATTTTAATCACCTGGTGCTCATCACGACAAGTCTACACCCTAATCCTTATCACTTATTTCATCCATCTCCTGCCCACCTGAAAATTCTGAAAAGAAAAGAAAAGAAAAGAAAAGAAAAGAAAAGAAAAGAAAAGAAAGAAAGGTTTATGGAGAAACAGGTTAAGTCTAAAAACTCAACAGACTGTTTCCAGCTTGTTCCCACACATCTTTACCTCAACAGCAAATATTCTGTTTTGCATTAAATACTGATGTTGTGATAGTTGACCTGTAGACTATATTCATTTAGGTGAAGTCCTTTTCTAAAGGTTCATAGTATAAAGGTGGACACTTGCTTTTTTTTATGTAGGGAACTATATCTGGTTATTCTTATCTACGTTCTATCTGTCATTAGAGCTTCAAGATAATTATGTAGTATTATTATTATTATTATTATTATTATTATTCAGGCATTCTCTTGTGAGAAGCAACCACCATTCATGTAAGTTCTTCTAGTTTTAGGCTAGGGTACCAACCATGGGCTGACCTGAACCGTCTACTCCATTTTCTTTGCTTTCCTCTTACTGCCATGAACATGACTGTCTTTGTATATCTTGTCTGGGCCTTTCTACCCTCTTGCCTCTCTGGAGGTTGGATTTAGCTCCTGGTCAATCGAGGGGAGTCTATGTTAATGTATTCCTACATTCTCAATTGCATGTTTGTAGGCTTTGAAAAGAATTTCAGGAGGGAGTTGCAGCTTCTGCCAGAACTCTGTCCAGAGTAACAGTCTGAATCTCAGTCTTAAGCACTGTCCATCCAGGATGCCTCTCCTCAGTATGCTGATGGCTTTGAGTTTATTAAATTTTGTGTCATGCCCTGTGTGCCATAATTAAATACAGGCCACAACAAATGCTTTATTAGAATTAAGATTACTGCATTTTAATGCAGGATATCAAAAAATAGGTGACCTGAACTAAATTATTTCACTGTTCGCATTCCTTCGCAGAAAGACATATATACTGCTGAGTTCGTGGTGACTATAGAAATAAAGAGGGGTTCAAAAGAGAGATGAATGACAAAGAAAAGAAAGGACAATATTGATCTAAAAGTAACAATTTTATGAAAAGTAAATTCAATCAAAAATTGTGTTGTGCACAAAAATTGAATACAATAATATTCTGCCATCATTCTTGTAAATGAAGTATAAGTGTGATAAGATGAAAATTGTATATAAAAATCAGTGACTGACTCTGGTCAAAGCAGCAGGATATATAAATATTTACAAGGAAACTTAAAAACATTGCCTTTGCACTAACTTAATGAGGTTGCAAAGAATGACTGCTGGCGTTTGTTTCGTAATCATGTGCCAGATCTCAAATGTTAAGGTGATAATTGCTGAAGACTACAACTATTATTGTAATTAGCTCATCTTTAAGGTCTCATGCCTATGACAGACATTTTTGATGTGCTGCTTATTCTGGCCAGAGCCTAGGACCAAAGCTAATCCAGGCTTCACTTACTATTTATATTTTCATATATTTTTGAATAAAAAAGTTGTTGGGTGATCTAAATATCATTAAGTTAAATTAAAAGTTAGACAATCAAGTTTGCCTATCTACTTATATGATTGACTTAGGTAAATGATATTTATAAAACATGTACATAATAATTTAAAGACTGCCATATGTTGCTTGAGTCAAATTATTAAAATAAAGAAATCAATAAAATAGATATATTGAAGATAGGATTTTAAAATTACGACTGGGAAAAGAGAGGGAGACAAGCCACAAGAGACTCTTAATGATAGAGAGCAAACAGGGTTGATGGTAGGAGGTGAGTCAGGAGAGGGACTAGATGGGTGATGGCTATTAAGAAGGGCACTATTTGGCTATTGTTGAGAGTGCTGCTATAAACATTGGGGTACAAGTGCCCCTATGCATCAGTACTCCTGTATCCCTTGGATAAATTCCTAGCAGTGCTACTGCTGGGTCATAGGGTAGGTCTATTTTTAATTTTCTGAGGAACCTCCACACTGCTTTCCAGAGCGGCTGCACCAATTTGCATTCCCACCAACAGTGCAAGAGGGTTCCCGTTTCTCCACATCTTCTCCAGCATCTATAGTCTCCTGATTTGTTCATTTTGGCCACTCTGACTGGCGTGAGGTGATATCTGAGTGTGGTTTTGATTTGTATTTCCCTGATAAGGAGCGACATTGAGCATCTTTTCATGTGCCTGTTGGCCATCCGGATGTCTTCTTTAATAAGCCATACAGAGAAAGACAGATACCATATGTTTTCACTCTTATGTGGATCCTGAGAAACTTAACAGAAACCCATGGGGGAGGGGAAGGAAAAAAAAAAAGAGGTTAGGGTGGGAGAGAGCCAAGCAGAAGAGACTCTTAAAAACTGAGAACAAACTGAGGGTTGATGGGGGGTAGGAGGGAGGGGAGGGTGAGGATGGGTATTGAGGAGGGCATCTTTTGGGATGAGCACTGGGTGTTGTATGGAAACCAATTTGACAATAAATTTCATATATTGAAAAAAAAAAAAAAAAAGAAGGGCACTAGTTGAGATGAGCACTGAGTGGTGATGAGTCACTGAATTCTACTCCTGAAGCCAAGATTGCACTGTATGTTAACTAACTAAAATTTAAATAAAATAGTAAACAGGACTGCCCTATGACACATACATACATACATATAAATAAATAAAATTACAACCTGAAACATTTGAGGCCATATCTTAATTAACCGCTCAGATATTTTGTTAGGTAGTTTTTTGGTCAGTATCGACACTTCATCATAAATACATTATTATGTGAAAAACTTTGAAAGTATGTATTCTCCTTCTTAGTTTTAAATAAAAATGCCATACTCAAATGGCCTTATATGTGAAAGCATGTTTCTGATACTATTTATAAATCCTCCATGAGGTGAATTGCTATGCTTCTGTTCATTAGTCTCCAAGAAAAGGGAAAACCTATTTTAAGGTACACATCTGGGAACACTGGAATTCTACATATGCAGTGTTTTCCTAAATGTTTAATACTACCAATTGAAAATTCATATGCTGTCTCTTTATTTGAGTAACCCTGACATCAATAATGCAAGTTGGGCTTTTCATTTTTATAAAACAGTATAAGAATGCTTCCTCACTCTGACATCAACCAAAATAAATACCACTCTACCTAATCAAATAGGGAACTCTTGCCAGGATTTTAATGTAGTAGGTAGTTAGGCATAATGTTATAATGTCATTTTCAGTGTAGAGTATCATTCAGGATTTACTAACAATGAAGCATAGTAAAACATATAACCCTCCATAGTAAAGGAGGATTGAAAATACCTGGGTGTAAACAATAGCTCAACTAATTCTACTGATGGAAAATTATGAGAATGAACACCTGCAGGTGTCATTGTCCCCATATGTGATATCATAGTAACAGTAAGATTTTTATAATTGCTCTGAAAATTATAAATATCATAAAAATGCAAAAAATAATGGTATACAAATAGTTAAAACTAATAGTTTTAATTAAGTTTCAAAAGTACATAATTAAGATGGCGAGAGGGGTGCCTGGGTGGCTCAATCAGTTGAACAGCTGACCTTGGCTAAGATCATGATCTTGAGGTTCACAAGTTTGAGCCCCTCATTGAGCTCTGTGCTGACCTCTCAGCGCCTGGAGCCTGTTTTAGATTCTGTGTCTCCCTTTCTCTCTGCTCCTCCTCTGCTCATGCTCTGTTTCTCTCTCTTTCAAAAAATAAACAAACATTGAAAATAATAATAAAAAAAATGATGAGATTAAAAAGTAAAAAAAAAATAGGGGTGCTGGGTGGCTTGGTCAGTTGAGCATTAGGTCATGATCACAGAATTTGTGGGACTGAGCCCTGCCATCTGTGTGCAGCCTTCCTGAGATTCTCTCTCCTCTCTCTCAGCCTCACCCCTGCTCACATGTGTACACATGTGTGATCTCTCTCTCAAAATAAATAAATAAACATTTAAAATAAAATAAAATGAAAAGTAAAAATAAAGACAGATTTTAGGATAGGAGCAATAAAGGGAAAGAGGAAATAAACAGAAAATAACGAAAATATGAGAAATCAGACTTTATATGGACACAAATAAAAAACAGAGATAAGATACAAGACAAAACAATATTTTTAAAAAAGAATGGGGGTGCCTGGTTGGCTCAGTCTGTTGAGCATCTGACTTTGGCTCAGGTCATGATCTCATGGTTTGTGGGTTTGAACCCTGCATAGGGCTCTGTGCTGACAGTGTGGAGCCTGCTTCAGATCCCCTGTTGTCCTCTCTGCACCTCCCCTGCTCACCCTATCTCTCTCTCAAAAATAAAATAAACATTAAAAAAAAAAAAAGAATGTGGAGCAGAAAGAAAATTAAAAAAAAATAAAAAGAGTAGAGGATAAAGAAAGCGACAAAAGAAAGAAAAGGAATTGAAAGAAGAAAAAATAGAACAAGTAAGGAAAGAAAATGTTCCATTTCTTACATTCCCCTTTACAAAAATCCTCCAACCTCACCCTAGGTTAACAGGCTAGTTTTACTTGAAATTCTATTCATATGTGATCCCGAACACGGCACTCTACCTTTTGGATATTCTGTTGAACTTCTTGTTCCGTTTTATTTTGCATTTAATTTTAATAGATGGGGAAAAACTGTTGTATCCCATTCATTTCTGAAGCCATATCTTCTACTTGGATTCTAATTAGATGCCAGAAAATGTGTTAAAATTAAAATTAAATATTACATTTAATGAAAATATATTGTTTTCACCACTTTCTAGGGTGATAATTGTATAATAAACTGCATTTATTTAATGTGTGCTATTTGCTGAGTTTTGACCTATCTAGATACTGGGAAACCATCAGTATGATCAAAATAAGGTACATTTTGCTCATCCTCAAAAGTATTCTTGTGCCCATCTGTAATATGTCTTTCCTTCCATTCTTCTTTCTAGAAAATCATTGATCTGTTTTCTTTTAATATAGATTAGATTTTATATTCTAGAAGTTTATCAAAATGAGTTTACACAGTATATACTCTATATTATATTATCCAACTTCTTTCACTCAGAGTAATTATTTTGAGAGCTCTCTATACTGTTGCATATAACAGTTTTACATTTTAACCATTTTAATGAATAGAAGGTGGTTTCAAGTTGTGACTTTAATTTTAAATGACCTTAAATGTGTAGAACATTTCATTGTGTTTACTGGCAATTCATATATCTTCTTAGGTGACCTGTCTGCCCAGATCTTTTTGACCATTTATATCAGATTGTTTTATTATTATCACTGTTTCAAGAGTTCTTTATATTTCAAGAAAGTTGCTCCCTGTGTGTGGTCCACCTTTTAATTTCTTGAATTTTAGTTATAAAAAATCCAATTTATGTTTTTGTTTATTCTTATGATTTGCTTATCTCGTGTTTTAGCAAAGAAATCTTTCCATGTTCAAATGTTTTCACTCATGTTTTTACAATTTTCTATTTTTAGGTTTTACATTTAGGTGTGTGATTCATTCCAACTTGTGTGTGTGTGTGTGTGTGTGTATGTGTGTGTGCATGTGTTAATGCTTGATGATTATTGTTTTCCATAGGAACAATCAGTTGAATTTACACAATTTTTGAAAAAAACATTTATTTCCTGAATGGCGTTGACACTTGTTGAAAATCAAGTGGGCCCATACATTAGGTTAGTCTAGAACTCTTTATGATTTTCAGTAAACTCTTTGTAATTTTTAGCATAAAATCCAGCTGGAATTTGATTTAGATTGTGTTTAACCTATATACGAATTTATGAGTAATTGGCATCTTAAAAAAATACTGGTTCTTCTGATATATTAACAAGTATATATCATAATTATCCATGCCTTTTTTCATTTGTCCTTGTACTGTTTTGTAAATTTCACTGTAAAGATACTGGACATGGTATGTTAGATTCACTCTACAGTATCCCATAGATTTTTGAGCATAGCTTTTTGAGCAAATGGAATTTTTAGAATTTATTTTTTGCTAATTATCCAGTACTAATATACAAGAACAAAATTGATTTTTGTACAACTTTATATCCTTGCTAAATTATTTTCTTTCTAGAACTGATTTGCAGATTTCTGGAGTATTCTATGTAATAATATTATATCAAATTAGAGAAAGTTCTATTTCATCATGAATTGTATGGATTTTATTTTAATTTCTTTCATTATAATGGCTAGAATGACCAATAAAATCCTGTATAGAAATGGTTACATTTGGCAAATGTGCCTTTTTTTTAGATATATTAGAAGGAAACAATTTAATGTTTCATCATTATACATTGTTAGTGGTTGAATTTTCATAAATGTTTTTTATCAGCTTGAGTTTATTTCTTATTATCTTAGTTTGCTTAGCGTTTAAAAAAATCATGAATGGGTATTAAATTAAACTTTTATTGTTCTGTTAATATGATAAATGCATTTATTGATTTTTGAACATTAAGTAACTTTGCATTCCTGAGGGTCAATCTCTGGCAGTAAAAGAAACGTCCTAGTGAATTATATGATTTTGGACCTTAAGGGCAAATGAAGGTTGCAATGAAGAAACACCTACTCAAGGAAATCTATGAAAATTCAGTAGGAGGGGCGCCTGGGTGGCTCAGTGGGTTAAGTGGCAGACTTTGGCTGAGGTCATGCTGCCACGGTCCATGGATTCGAGCCCCGCGTTTGGCTCTGTGTTGACAGCTCAGAGCCTGCGTGGGATTCTGTGTCTCCCTCTTTCTCTGCACCTCCCCCATTCACACTCTGTCTCTTTTTCTCTCTCAAAAATAAATAAATATTAAAAACATTTTAAAAAAAGACAAATTTGTTTATAAAAAAAGAAAAGATAATTCAGTAGGAAAGGTTAGGGAACAGAAGAGTTGGGAGGGGCCCACATAGAGTCCAGAAATATCGAACACAGACTTTACACACAATTCCTTCAAAGAAACCAATTTAGGGCCTAGCTCAAAACAAAGAACAATCGGCAGGCCACTGGTGCAGTGTCACAGCTTTGTAGAGTCAAGAGGAGAGGGAGACCTGTACCACTGTCATCCCAGGGTGACTATGCCAACAAAGTCCTGCTTCCCTGAGGAACAACATCCAAGGCTTCACATGCAGCGTGGAGTCACAGAAATAATCCAAACAGTCATTAAAAACTACAAAAAGGAAATAACCATAAGCCCTGGAAGAAAGGGTACCTGTACCCAGATTTTCCATAAAGCGTTGCCTAAAATGTCAGGTTCCTGTTAAAAAAAAAGCCAAAAAACCCCACAAAAACAAAAACAACAACAAAAACAACAACCAAACCAAAACAAACCAAAACAAAACGACAACAACAAAAAGCTGTCATGGGGCCTTCAAAGAAATAGGAAAGTGTGGCCCACACGCCAGAAAAAAAGGGGCAGGAGATACAAACTCTCTATGAGAGTGCCCGGATGTTAGATTTAAAAATATTAACTCTAAGTAGGCTCTGAAAAGTTAGGCATGTATATTGTAATCTTGGGCACAATTACTGAAAACTAATAGAAAGAATTTTGGCCAAAAAACAAGTTGTAGGTGATATAAAATAGCCTATTAATATATTAAAATAATGACAAAAAAAGGAAGGAAAGAAAAACAATGGAATAAAAATGAGAACATGATACATAGTAAAAGTAAAAGATTGACTCCATCTTTTCCGTAGTTTATTAAAGGTTAATATTATAAGCCTCTGTTTACAAGGCACCTGGCGACATAAGTGACTCAAAAAGTGAAGCTCAGCTACATGGCGTCAACAGAGGGTACAGTTTTAATGTAAATGTAGCTATGAAAGTAAGTGAATAAAAAAGATAACACATTCAAATAGTATGTATGATATTAGTCAAACAGAACTTAAAAGAGAGCGTATCACTAGAGAGATAAAGGGATGTCCTATAATGATCGAAGGGACTGATTTTAGACCAGACTGATACATGCGGTTCAGTTCAGGTATTTAACATTTGTGGTACAGGTTTGGGTCTGCGTGCCCATGTAGAAGCCAAGTTGAGAACTGTGTCTGTTCACATCAGAATTACTGGATTTCCTTCTTGGGCTCTCTTCTCTCCAAAATTCCCTGCTCACCTATCTGTCACTGTGCCTTCTTTCCCTAGTTTCTATGTCCAGAAAGAAGGCAAGTTTCTATCAAAGTTGTAACAGCTCATCTGGTGCCCTCCTCCATACCCAGAGTCCATTCTTGGGGGCAAAGTCCGAAGAGCAAAAAGGCACAAAGGAGAAATAAAAGGTGACCCTCATTTCCTTGTTAGTCTTTCCTCTAAGTGTTGGTCATCTTCCAAATGTTTCCTACATTCATTTGATTTTCAGAGTCACCAGTACTTTGCTTTTCTGCAGATATGAGAGTGATAGCCAGCACTGCAGATAAACTGCAGAGGTTAATGCCAGCAAAGCGGAAATGGAACTCATGAGTTTTGCTTTATAAATGCAACTTGGAGTTTATTTAGAGATGAAAATTAGATTCATTGTCCCATTTGCTAAATTAGACAGGGATAAAGGGATCAATTTTAGTTACTGAATTTTGAATGCAAGTATGGAATTGTCAGATTATTCTAGGTAAATTTAAACTTGATGTCATTATTCCTAGTTGTGATACATTGAGTCTAATTCATATTGATGTCATATTGTGGGTATATTCAGTATTAGTATAAGCCAAACAAAAAATAGAACGCAGTGAGCAGCTCATGATAGAATAATAAAGACGGATATTTGGGAACATGATTTCTTACGAAGCCACAGTGATGCAGTGCAATTTTCCTATCAACAGAGCTCACGATCTTTGGGAAAACCTGGCATAAAACCAAACTGCTCTATAATCAAAATGCTTTTTTCAAAAGTTTCCAAAGAGACTCAGACTTGAAATAACTTGCCTTTCTGAATGATAAAGTTGTTTTTAATATTAGTGACATTGCCTTCACCTTAAATTTCTGCCCTTGGAAGAAAACTCAATCATTAAATTGTCAATAAAATGCGTCCAGGTGACACTAATTTCTCAAAAGCTGTCTAAGTTAAAAGCTCAGATAAGAGCTTCCCCTCCCCCCCATTTAAATCTGACAGCACATTAAACTTTGCTTTTTAATATGGCACATGATTTACATATGACAATTTTGAATACTTTGAATACTTCGCTCCAACTGGGGGATGAAAACTTTCTTTGCTTTTATATCTAAGACTCTGGTCACTTTTGACCTGATGAGAATTCAGACTTCAGTGATAAGGTGGTAAATCAATCAAGTCTGCTTTAGGTTTTCATTATTACACTGCACCCTTAGCAAATATTCTTAAAAAAATAAAATAAAATAGTAAGAATGAGCATCACAAGTCTTGAGAGACAGAAGTCACCCCAAAGGAGCTGGTCTTTCCTCCGTTATGATCTTTTCCACGTACATCCCACATCAAAAACAAGAGAGAAAAAAAAAAAACACTCAGGAGGGGCACCTGGGTGGCTGGGTCGGTTAAGCTGTCTACTGTTGACTTCTGCTGGGGTTCATGAGATCAAGCTCCATGTCAGGCTCTGTACTAACAGCCCCGAGCCTACTTGGGATTTTCTTTTTTCCTCTCTCCTTGCCTCTCACCCCTGCTTGTGCCCATGTGTACACACGTGCACTCGCTCTCTCTCACTCGTTCTAAATAAATAAATTAATTAATTAAAAAAAAACACTCAGGGGAAAAATGTCTGTGAACATCTGGACTTCAAATCAGTGATTCCACAAATCTTGACCTTCTGTCTCCCACTTTTTAATTGTCGCCTCCTTGGTTTTCCCTGCTGTTTGGCTCTATACTTGATCTTTCCTCTTTGTCTAGACCACTTCTACCAGAAACAAGATCCAGATACTTTATTTCTACTCTTACATTACACCCCTTGAGGCAGGTTTTATATCCATGGTTTTGCACATTATGGCTGTGGTTAAAATATATTCGTCCCCTATGTGATGTCCATTGTTCCGTAAATGGACATTGTCCTGGATTGGAATGATGTATTGGCACAGCTAGGTTAATAGTATTAATGTTTGGATTTCTAAGTTCAGCTTCAACTGTAAACAGCTTGTAACTCTTCACTCCCATGATTACAATAAGCAAAGTTTGGACAAATGCAAACGCAATAACTTAGATCCATCAAAAAACTCAGTTTGGGGGAAACTGCTACCTGTTACTCTGGAGAGACAGGCTTATATAGGGAGACATCATGAGGTCTGTTCGACGGCAAGAGAAGCTACTGAATCCATTAACTGAAGAAAAAAGGAAATGGTAACTTTGATAAGCAGCTTGAGAGAGAGTGTGGATTAACATGAATGTGAGAAATGCCTGGGAACAGCATTCTTTTTTTTAAGTTTATTTTTATTTTGAGAGCGAGAGAGAGGGAGCATGACAGGGGAGGGGCAGAGAAAGAGGGAGACTGAAAGATAATCCAAAGCATGCTCTGCACTGTCAGCACAGAGTCCCATGTGGGACTTGAACTCACGAAATGTGAGATCATGACCTGAGCCAAAATCAAGAGTCAGGCGCTTAACTGACTGAGCCCTCCAGGAGCCCCATGGGAACTGCCTTATTAAGGGGGGGGGGGCACAGCTCTGCGGACTTTCCCTGCAGGGAGCTTGTAAGTTTCTCACTGACAATATCTGAGAACAATCCCTTCGTGTACCTGGAAGGGGCAGGAGAAGAGAAAAATTGTGAAATAGCTTCGGAGCCTTCTCCATAATTGAGGTCTAAACTCAGAAGGGAAAGATTTGATAGGGTTTTATTTTACTTGTAAGAAGGGATTCCTCTTTCTCTAGCCCTATCTAGCATTTTTGTCTTACCTAAGGCAGGGGGAAAACACTGCCACCACCCTCAAGAAAAATCAAAGCAAATTTAACAGGTGAAAGAGCTTCAAAGAGATAGATTGGGAATGATGATATCAGGGAAAGAAATGGAGGGTAGGAGCCCCTGTGCTCAGTTGGTTGAGCCCCTGGCTTCAGCTCAGGTCATGATCTCACAGTTTGTGAGTTTGAGCCCCGCATCAGGCTCATTGCTGTCAGTGCAGAGCCTGCTTCAGATCCTCTGCCTACCCTTCTCTCCCTCCCCTTCTCATGCTCTCTCTCTCAAAAATGAATAAACCTGTAAAAAAAAAAAAAAAAAAAAGAAATAGAGGGAAGAAGAAGGGGCTATAATACTGGAAGACACATAAGAAGGAAGGTCACCACTCTAAGACACCAGTCCACTAAAAGTCCACACCAGCCCTCCACAGCAGGTCAGATACAAGTTATTGGCCAAGCCACGGGCCAAAAACTCTTGGGTGAGCTGCTGTCACCAGTTCATGATAGATATCTGATGAGACAGTCATGTGGTACATAACATGGCTGCCTAAGGGATGCTTGCTCAATAGGGGAAGTTAGCATGTCCTATCTGCTGTTGAAGATAGGGACAGTGCTTTGTTTATCACAGTATGTCAAGTAATGCTCACAGTACGTGCTCATTAAATACTTCTTGAGTGAAGGAATAAAGGACAATGTAATAAAATTGCAAACTGCATCAGAAGTCAAGAGGAGCTGGTAAATCCACCATGATACCCTATTGATACCTGGGTGAGGAAGAGGAATGAGATTCATACTCAACCACTTGCTCTATGGCTTTAAATGGTGGGGACTGCCATAAATGCCATGATCTCAAGGAGATACCCAAGGTAACTGTATTCAAGTTGCAGTTCCTGGTTTTCTAAAATACCATTTATTAGTAGATGACTAACACAAATTATAGGAAGGAATAAGCAGTAACAAGTTATGAAGACCGTCACCCCACCACTGGGCCCCCACCACCAACAGCTAAAACCACAGCTATTATAGTAACATTTACATGGCATATTTATTTCTACCCAGAGTAGCCGTAAAACCTCGCACATAAATGTTATACAAATGTTCACATTCATGTGTGTGCTGTTTGAATGGCTATTACTTTCTTTATTCTCCCTGTGTGAACTGAGGATAAGTAATATAAAACTAGCCACTTTTATTTCTTTTATCAAATCTTGGTAACAAATACGTAATTATGATATCATAGGGAATAAGTAGCCTCTTCTTCCTGGACTTTTTTTTTTCTAAAAATGTCAACAGCCTGAATAAGCAACAGAGCCATCTGCACGTTTTCGTAGTATAATATCGTAGAAAGCATAGTATCTAATTAACGAATCTTCAATATGTGCAATATTCCTGAGATACGCAAAATGCACAGAAAGGTTATAGCCTATGTATCACCTGATACTTGAAAAGATAAAATTAAATAAAGTGAGTGGAGGAGGAGGGGTGTATTTCTAGTTTCCGTGATCCACCATTTTTCTGGTTGTATCTTTATTCTTGTGCTTCTGTCTCAGATTTCTTCATTTAGAACCCTCTCTCGACTCTGTGGGCTGCACTTGTGCCGTTTTTGAAGTTCTGATCAAAAGTTTTATTCTCAATGCACACCTACATGTAGTTTTTTTCTGGGAACACGCTAGGACTTAGCAGGGCAAGACTGCCTCATCTACCTAGTGATTCCACAAGTCTGCAGGACTATTGGGAATAAGAAGAAAAATAAAACAAAAAGACTGCCCCCCACCCCCCCCAGAAAACTCACCACTCAATGCACCCTCCGCTCAGCCGGCACCGAAGTTTCATTCTGCATTCTCCAGGGACTTAGCATTTCATGTTCCTTAGGAAAGCATTTTCCGCACTCTCTACAATTCGTTGTCCAAATTTCCAGAACAAAAACTCAGAAGACACAGAGATGCTCCAAAGATTTAGGGAGCTACAGCGAAATATAAATTTACAACAACTCTCTTCATAAATAATTAAATTCATGACTTATTTACTTTGTGTGCAGATAATGGTTTAATGTATTTTGACAGTTTAAAATTAAACCTTCTCATTCATTTTGATTTCAAAGATGAAAAGAAAATTCCCCCACCCCACTTTTTCGCCGACCATATACAATACATCTTCTTTCCGGCTATTTCTTCCATGTGCCAGTATGATTTCCTCTGTATTTTTCATTCTTTAATTTGGTCTACTTAGCAGCCATCATTCCCTGTGTCTATTTTCCTGGTTTCTTGGAAGACTGCACTCGTTTCTAGCAAGTCGTGTTTGTCAAACCCTAAATGCATTTACTCTTTCATTCTCTTAAACCTTTTCCTTCTTCCCAATATCCCCTGTTACTCAATTCTTTGTTTCCCTTTTTTTTTTCTGCAACCCATCAGTCCCATTGTTATCAACTCTGTCCACAGAGTACAAGATCCAGAAATGACAAGTTGCATTGCAGTTTGCATGAGCTGCTTTCAAGACTCGCTAAAAACATGACAGGTTGCCTTGTGCTGTCACAAGTATTGTATTAATATTTCTTCTCATTAACTTCGCATTGGTTTGCAGAAGAGTTTCTCTTCATCTGGGGACCGAGTCCATGTTTATATCCTATAGTCAAACCATGGAAATTACCAACGGTCCTGGTTCAACAGTTAATTAGGTCCTGAGTATATTAGTCCATAATGGTTAGTCTTGCAGTCTGGATCCCCACACAAATAACTCAGAAAAGTGACAAGTTATTTTTTCAAGCTGTGCAATAATTCCATCAGGATTCCTAAGCATTTTAAAGCTATAGGTAAGGTCAACTGATTATTGTCAGTCTCTCTCTCCCTCCACCCTAACTCAGGAATTTGTACATAGAACATATAGGAGATGGCAATTTTATCACATGGTTTCCTTTAGCTCCTGCTTGAAGACAAAATGCATACCAAGTTGTTTTTCTGGGGTGTATCTACAGAAGGATCTTTTGATAGCATAGCATAGGATAGGACGGAATAGGATACACTTGCTAATGTTTGTAACCGGGATTATGTAAGAGCTTGAACATTGACACTTCATAATGAGTAAATTGGAAAAACCAACGAACAGTCTTGCAGGATTAGGTTGATAGTTAAGTCAGGGATGATGCTGATGGTAGCAGAGGGAATAATATTACACATCTTGAAGCATTGAGGAGACCTCGGTCTAATTCAGGCATCCTCACTGCTACAGAGTTGGGAGCACTGGCTGCTGCAGCAACTGACCATGAAGCCTCTTCTGGAAGTGGGGAAATACTCTTCAAGTGCTCTTAAAATTACCGTGGGCCCCAGACTCCAAATCAGTGCAACAACTTTTCATTCTCACCCGCGAAGCCAAGAAAGTTGCCCTCAAAGGCTGATAATACATCTGACCTTATTTTATATGCTGTAAAATTATACAACTTTTGGAGAAATTTTCAAAGTAAATTGATTTACATTCCGTAGCCAATTATAGATACCCTATTGTGTTCGTTGTCACTTTATTTTGCGTCTAATTGCTTCCTATCTGGTTCCTCCTCTTGGTTCTGAACTAAAGGCAAGAATCTGGAACAGGATTTGGTAACTGGTACTTGTACAATAGCTATTTGCTAAATGTAATCATATTTATTTTTAATGCAATTCTGGGTTTTTTAATGTTCAATTGCAAAGGCTTTTAGTGTAGAATTCTTTTAGAAAAGAGATTTTTTTAGACCACTATTGTTTCCATGAGAAGCATGTATTTATTGGAACATCAAAATTGATTTATAGATTAAGGGCTGCTTTGGATCCTCTATGCCCCCAGGATTTGTGTTTATGAAATTCATTTAGAATGCTGTGTGAAGTTCATACCTCCTGGTCCCAAAGTTACTGCAACATGGGTACAAAATGTCAGCCTGTAAATGTATTATTTTGAGGCAGAAGCAATAAAAGCCACAGAAGTCCAAAACCCTTTTATAATGTTCTAATGGTATCAGAATACTGTTAATATATCTAGGCCTGTTCACTTTTAAAATGCAAGACTGCCGCTACAGACATGTTCTATTAAATGTTAAAATCCAGGGTTCCTTTCTCATCACTCACAAATTTCATTTTTGCAGTTTTTATTTCTCCTTTAAAAGCATAAGTTATAATTTTCTTCATTTTTGTGTTTCAAAGACATCTTAACAGGGGCATCTGCTGTTTTTGTACAGGCCATTTGCCATGAAATTTGGAGAGAACAAAATAAATTGGTCATTTTTTTTTTCCCTTAGAGCACCAACTGGCTTGTGGTTCCTACTGTGCCAAACTAGAAAACATCTTCCCTCGGTTGTGTTCCTGGGTTGTGTTCCCTGGGTTGTGTTCTCCACCCCCTGGTGTTAGTGAAGATATATTTTGACTCAGAAGATCAATAATGAAGTAAATTCCTTTTTACAATAGAATTATATAGATTGTTAGAACACTGGGGGCCATGCCTATTTTAAAATAAAATGTTTATTTTCAGAATTTGAAAAGTTCATTGATTTCTTTAAGACTGCATCTCAAATTCACAAGACAAGCTGCTACTTGAAGGTTTTCTTGTAGAACCTTCATAACTGTTCAACAGTGCCCCTTGTCACAGCTCTAACAGCAAGATCATCAGTGAACTTAATTGCTAAGTGCAGTCAATTTTTTTATACCTGTATTACATGTCACTTTGGATGGCTTTTGCACCTCTAGCCCACCATTCTCTTGTTCTGGAGAAATTCAGTTCTCCTGGATATTCTGGCCTTCTACTCCCTGGTTACCATTCTTCCTTTCTGGTGGGTCCATTTCTATTCCATTCCCAGTCTCCTCTTTTTCTGCCAATATTTTTTCCCAGCTCTGTTAAAATATAATTTACATGTAACAATGTGTAAGTTTAAGATGTGTAATGTGATTATATATGTATATATATGTTTATTTATATATTTTGCATATTATATAAAACTATAAAGATATTCTATCATCTATCTATCTTCTATCTATATATTTTATACAGTGAAATATTCACCTCAATAAGGTTAGTTAATGCATGCATCACCTCACATAATTACTTTTTTTTGTACTGAGAACATTTAGGATCTACTCTTTAGCAACTTTCAAGTATACGGTGCATTATTGTTAATTATGTTTATCATGCTATACATTGAATCCTTAGAATGTTGTCATCCTTTAAATGGAAGTTTGTGTACTTTGACCAACATGTCATTTTCCCCACCCCGTAGTCCCTGGAATTAACACTATCCTTTCTCTTTCTGTTAGTTTGGTTTTTCTAACCGTTCATTTTCCATCCAGGTTTGAATCTCAGGCCATTTTATTGTTATTCCAGGGCTTATCTCTGATTGATATCACCTATTCTCATGATTCAATTACTGTCTCTTAAGGAGCAGTATATAATGCTGTGTTTCAGATCTTAGGCCCTGCTACAAAGTGCCTGAGTTCAAATCTTAGCACCACTAATTATGGGATTTGTGGGCTTAGGCAATGAACTTAACTCTTTGTGTCTCGGTTTAATCCTCTGACATGAGAATCCAATATTAATCCACCTCATTTTGCTGTCACAGGGATTAAATTGTACATATGACAATGCACATATATGGGGCACTTAGAACAGTACTTGGTATGTAGCAATTGTTCCTTGTAGGCATTTATATCATAGCTATGCTTCTAACTCCATGAACTCCATATTTAGCTCAAATAATTTTCTAGGAGTCCAGACCATTATATATAGCTACTTACAAATGTTCATTCTGTAATGTTATATGGGAATATCAAGTTCAGTGTGTCCATATATTTAATTCATCAGTGTCCTTTACATTTTTCCCCTCATATCTATCTCTACAAGTAAAAATATTATTTTCTCTTCCTTTCTCTTCTTTTCTTTTTTGTTCTTTACTTTCTCTCTTTTCTTCCTTTCTTCCTTCCTACCTTTCTTCTTTCTTTCTTTCTTTCTTTCTTTCTTTCTTTCTTTCTTTCTTTCTTTCTTTCTTTCTTTTTCTTTCTTTCTTGTCTTGTGTTTCCTCCCCTTGTTTCTAATTACCAAATAATGAAAGTCATTTGATACAAATGCCCTAGTACTTCTTAAGGTCTCTATTTTTAATCATCCCTTCAGCTACCACCATCATTTATGTCACCATTAAAACTCAACTTTATTATGTGAGGACTCTTCTAACTTTCTCATTTGCCTCCATTCTTTTCCCTTTTCCATCTATCACCTAAAACAGAATGATTTTTCTCAGCTGTAAAAGAATTCCTGTCACTCTTATGGTTCATGCTAGCAAAACTCTAATGATAAAGAATAAACTTCTTCATCTGGAGAGGACACTGAAATGCAAATAAATTCTTATTGTGGTTTATTTTATTCTTCCCAGTTATACACATTCATTGATTCAAGACTTTATTTTATTATTCTTTTATAATAGACATTCTGCTTATTTTTTTTTTCTGCTATTGCATTGTCTAGAAATTCTGCAACATGTTACATAATGATGACAATGGCCTGGGGAAGTGTTTCTTATCTCTTTTGTTACTTATATTAAAAATAATCAAAAGAATGACAAGACAAGCCACAGACTTGGAGAAAATATTTGCAAAAGATACATCTGATATAAAAAAAAAGCTGTTGTGCAAAATATACAAATAACAGCTAAAAAAAAAAAGAAAACAAACATCTGATTGAAAAATGGGCCAAAGCCTTTAACAGACAACTCACCAAAGAAACTATACTGACGACAAATGAACATATGAAAAACTGTTCCATATCATATGTCATCGGAGAAATGCAAATTAAAACAACAATGAACTCACCTCTTAGCCAAATCTGGCACACTGACATCACCCCATGCTGGCAAGATATGGAACACCAGAAACTCTCATTCATTGCTGTTGGGAACGCAAATGATATGGCCATTTCAGAAGATATTTTGCCAGTTTCTTATAAGACTACATATACTCTTAACCTATGATTAAGCAATTTTGTATTGACTTAAAAGAATTGAAAAATTATGTTCATGTGAAAACTCCACACAGATATTTGTAGCAGCTTTATTCATAATTGTCAAAACTTGGAAGCCACCGGGATGTCCTTCAGTAGACGAATGGATGAACTGTAGCACACACAGACAATATGTTATTCAGAGCTAAAAAGACATGAGCTGTCAAGCCATGAAAAAAGACATTAAGGGTCTTAAAATGCATATCATTAAGTGAAAGAAACCGCTCTGAAAAGGCTCTGATTCCAACTTCATGATATTCTGGAAAAGGCCACACTATGGAGACAGCAAAAAGATAAGTATTTTCCAGGGATTGGGGAGGAAGGGATGAACAGGTGGGGTACAGAGGACATTTGGGGAAATCGAACTACCGTGTATGATATTCTGTGGGTGAATGCATACCATTTTACATTGGTCCACACTCACAGTATGCACAACACCAAGAGTGAATGTGAATGTCACCTATGGACTTTGGGTGATAATGATGTGGCAATGTAGGTTTGTTCCTCGTGACAGATATACTGCTCTGGTGGGAGATCTTGATAATGGAGGAAGCCATGTGTGAGTCGGGCAGCCAATAGCATTAGAGGATATAAAAGTGATCTCCAACTGCCATAGCACTAGTCTCGCTTCCTAACTAGATCCCATGGGGATTCTGTAGTACTTTTCTTTAGATTTGTCTTGGTCCTGTTGAAATTTCAGAGAAAAACAAAAGAACTGAATGGCTGATCTTTCATTAATATAATCCTTTCTGTAATATATTTGGATAAAAGCTAAGATCTCTAATATGTTCAAAGCATCTTTTGATAATTTAATTGGAAATCAGGAGGAGAGAGGAGTTTTTAGAGATAAAATCCTATATCATTATCTTGTTATAATTCCTGATTTGGGATGATAATATTCAGGACACTATACAGAGGGCAGAGGTGACAGGTATATAGGTAATGATGAGAAGAATCTGAAGTAAGAGCCAGCAAAGAAAGAAGGGACATTAAAATTGAGATGTGCCTTAATTTTTATTATAACATTGTTCCAGTATTTTTTTTTTTTGATGTGTTTAGGGCGTGATGCAGTAAATGAGTAGAAATTAACTGCAATAGCCACTATGAGGAACAAGCCATTAAGGTACATAACAGAAGGATATTCATTTCAGGTAGAAGAAAAGTAAATCCAATATGGTTTTCAATTTTTTTTTAATGTTTATTCATTTTTTTTTTGAGAAAGAGAGAGAGAGAGAGACAGAGCATGAGCAGGAGAGGGGTAGAGTGAGAGGGAGACACAGAATCCAAAGCAAGCTCCAGGCTCTGAGCTGTCAGCACAGAACCCAATGTGGGGCTTGAACTCATGAACCGTGAGATCATGACCTGAGCTGAAGTTGGACCCTTAACCGGCCGTGCCACCCAGGTGCTTCTACAATATGTTTTTCAATATGTAAAAATGCCTTAACAACAAATGGCTTTTTCACTGGAAAGTTAAAATGATTACAAATGCAAATATAAAAATGTACTAATGTTCAGCATTAATCAACTAAGTTAAAAGATTTTAAATTACATTTCTAAGCGATAATATTACAAATATTTTAAATGAACTCAGTAATGCCCATTGTTGGGAAGTTTTCAGGGAAATAAAAATTTCAAATGGTATTTGTGAGTGTATACATGAATAAAGTCCTTTTCTAAGAAAACTTGGAAATGTTTATTAAAATTATAAATGTATAAATATTTTCAACCAGAAATTCCAATTCCAGAAATCCATCTTTCAAAATACTTACGTATGTATAAATTATATGCTCAAGGATGGGCAATATTACTGGAAATCACTTGTTGTCCATTCACAGGTAAGTGAAAATTCTAATAAAAGCATATTTTTTAAGAACATGTAATGGTTAATAAAAGATGAGAAAGGAGTAAAAATATACTGGGTTAAGCAACCTCTAAAATTCTAAAAACCTCTGAGAGAAGTTTTTCTTTACACATGTTTCTTGTCTCAGAAGCAACAGATGCTGCCTGCACATTACAATTATTGCTGTATTTCATTTTCCCTTGTTGTCAGAGAAGAAATATGTGGCTGTTCATATTTGTGAGCAAGTAGAGATGTTTGTAAAGGTGAATAAAGTTCAATGCCATTTCAAGATGAGACATGACTAATCCATCTTTACATCATAAATTCCGGTTGCCGGGTACTATTGCCAAACTTCCTGTTCTTGAATTAAAGATGGAGGAGTCGGGGGCACCCGGGTGGCTCAGTGGATTAAGTGTCCAACTTCAGCTCAGGTCATGATCGCGCTGCTCATGGGTTCAAACCCTGGGTCGGGCTCTGTGCTGACAGCTCGGAGCCTGGAGCCCGCTTCGGATTCTGTGTCTCCCTCTCTCTCTGCCCCTCCCCCACTCACAATCTGTCTTTCAAAAATGAATAAATGTTAATTTTTTAAAAAAAATAGGGATGAATTAGGGCCCTTGTGTGATATCACAAACATTATACACACACACACATATACACATGCACATACACACACACACACACACACACACACACACACACACCACACTCAACTGGAAATTCCATGTGTTTAACAATGAGCTGAAAATAGACATTATTGATAAGACCTTTAAAAGGTAATTCTGTGTGTGCCTAAAATGAGATTAATGAATGAGAATATTTGGCATTTTAGCTAGTGATGTGAAATTAAAGACCAAATCAAACAGGATGGTGACTTGCATATTTCAGTAAATTTGCCTGATTGGACTATATCTATCATAATAATTCTTCAAAATTTTGTGTGGGGGAAGGTAGGGCATAATGTTAAAATTAATGTTAAACTTTAATGACATCATTTTTTCTTCTTTAATTCTGTTACTAATTTAGATATGAATTTTTGAATGTAAACACTAGTTTAGATGATACTTTTAAAACACTAGATGATACCTTTAAAACTTCTGCTGTGGTTTAAAATATTGCTTACCAGAGGGGTGCCTGGGTGGTTCAGTTGGTTAAGCATTGACTCTCGGTTTCAGCTCAGGTCATGATCTCGTGGTTCATAGGTTCAAGCCCAGCATCGGGCTCCACACTGACAGAGTAGAGCCTGCTTGGGATTCTGTTTCTCTCCCTCTCTCTCTGCCCCTCCCACTCTCTCAGCCCCTCCCACTCTCTCTCTCCCTCCAAATAAATAAATAAGCTTTAAATAAAAAAATAAATTAGGGGCGCCTAGTGGCTCAGTCAAAGATCCAACTCTTGGTTTTAGCTCAGGTTATGATCTCACGGTTCGTGAGTTTGAGACCCGTGTCAAGCTCTGTGCTGACAGTATGGAGCCAACTTGGGATTCTTTCCTTCTCTCTCTCTCTCTCCCCCTCCCCACTCTCATACAGTCTCTCTCTTTCAAAGTAAATAAACGTTAAATTAAAAAAAAAATAAATCATAAAATATAGCTCACATGAGACACCAAGTCTCTTAATGCAGAATTATCTCTAATCTTCTAGATAGAGTCAATATTCTATACTCATGTATCCATAGTTACAGGACAAAGTAATTTATTTTAAAGCTCTATTGCTTGATTATGTGGAAAACATCCAAATTTTACTATTAATAACAGGTAGCATTTTGGTGACTGTATCATGTTAAATACTTCACTTTTCATTCAGCACCATGAAATGTAATTTGTGGGAGGAGAAATGAATTTTGAGTAAATAAATGTCAAGGCTAGTCCCTAAGCTTCATTTCATCAGACTCACACATCTGTGCTCTCTCCAACGTACTGGCAGGATGAAAAATGTCATCTGGGATAAACTAGTGAAATTTATCACATCATTGCTAACTTTTCAATTAATAAAGTATTTACCTTAAGGAGAGGTTACACTTGATCTTTTAATAATCTCAGTAACATAACATTTCATGGAATGTACCAACAGAAGTCATATACTTATTCACAAAATTAATAAATTCATTCAGTCATAATTCAATACATCTTAATTGAAGACCTACCATTTGCCAAACCTTATAGTACTTGCCGGGTATAACACCGAACATGATAAAGACAATCTCTGTTCATGAAGCTTGTAGTCAAGGGAGGAGACAAAGCAAATATATATCCCAAAAAATACTTTTGATGAGCCATGCCAGTGCCATTGGCAGACCAGTTTTTAGGGCAGCCCCATTGAAAATTTGTTTACTTTGCTAGTTTTTACACAAAGCATGGGCCATCTTGTTTTATCTCCTGGACCTATTTCCAAATCCATAGGTAGCTGGACAGCCAGGCACATGCATAAGTCAGAAGTACAGGGATTTTATGTTCTCAGGTATAACTCTGAATCAATGAGGTGCAGGTGTCAGTGGATAAGTATCCATTAGAAGGAACCCCCCAGACAGAATAATGGAAAGGCTCATTTAATTCTCACCAAAAAGGACAGTTGGGGCCAACACACTGCAATGGCTGAAGCTCTACTCTTTGCGATGCTGACAGCAAACACCTAACATGTAGTACTGTGTTGCCGAAAAGCAGCTCTAGGACCTAAGTTGAGGGGAGGGGATTAGACCTGCTCACCATCACTCAGTTACCCACTTGCGTAATATGCGCTGCTGGTTCTAAAACTGAAGCTCTGGCTCTTGTTCTAGTTGCTGAGGGTGGTGTGGGAGCATGTCTATCAGGGAAATACAATAAGTGTTCTTCATATGTTCAAGTCCAGATCACTACCTTTTCATTTTGGGCTTCTTATGCCCAAACAATAGAAAATAGGACAAATAGACTTGAATAAACATTGTAAAAAAAACAGGCATCTAATTGAACAATAAACCATGAAATCTTGCTCAGTTTTACAAAACATCAAGAAATGCAAATTAAAACTACAATGTGATACCATTATACTCCCACCACAGTGGCTAAAATGAAAAACTAAGGAAATGCAAATGTTAGCAAAAACAATGTGGAGTCCGTGGCCCTCTCATGGAGTGCTGGTAAGAAGGGAAATTGGGATAGTCAATTTGGAAAATAATATTTCTTCTAAATCTGACCTTGTGAATACCATACACTCACAATTCCATTACTACGAAACTAACAGATCTGTGTCTACGAAAAGCCATATGCTTTAACGTAATGGCAGTCATTCTTATTTGCCGAAATCTGGAAATTACCTATATACCCCTCGAAAGGAGAATGGATACAGTAGTGGTGATATATTTAGAGAATGGATTACTATTCTGCAATGAGATTAGACACCATTAGTATAATTAGATACAATTAGTAGATACAATTATCTACATCTATGCATAACCATATGGATGACTCTCACAAACAGAATGTTGAGGGTGGTTTCCACACACAGAAAACGGGCACACAGAAAACGGGCAAAACTAATATCTGTTGTTAGGCATCTATATAGTGGTTGTCCTTGGGGGATGTGCTTGGAAAGGTGCACACATGGTAAAGTTTCTGCAGTGCTGGTAATGACCTCTCTCTAGCTGTGGATGCTGGATACATATGTGTGTTCCCTGTAATATGCTTTAGTAATGTGTGTGTGTGTGTGTGTGTGTGTGTGTGTGTGTGTGTGTAACTCAGGCTAAGCCAACGTCAACTGAATCAGTATATCACCTGATCACATTTTGGCTCTAGGCATCTGAATTATTTTTAAACTCTTCAGGATTCCTGATGCAGACAAAAGGCAACAATCTCTTCTCTATTCTGGGTAGAGATTAATGAGAATAAAACAACTGTGTGTTTGTATCTTGCATAGCTACCATTTGAGAGTGTGGTCCGTGTGCTTTATCTTCATGATTACCTTTAGTACTCAATTTAATCCAGAAAGACAGACATTATTGCTCCTATTAATAATGAGAAAACCAAAGTGCAGATTCTATCAAGGACTTGTCTCAAGGTTCAGTAGCTAGTAATTGTCAACGTCAGATTTGAAGTCCGAGGCCATCTTAGGCTAAATTTTGTTTTCTTTTCCTACTATCACTGCCTGTTAACTTTATATTTAAAACCGGCATCAAAGAAACAAAACATGAAATTTAGAATTACGAAAACTTGTTTGTTTCTTTTCAGGCTTTGTTTTTGAAAATGTACCAGTCAATGTAAAATCAACTTCCTTTTTGACATAAGAGTTGAAGAGTGTGTTACAAACCTTTTAGAACAATAAAACATTTCTTTTCATCTTCATCCACTCTGCATTTATTCATTTGTGGTGCTTTTTGGGCCTCTTCCACTTTTTTTCAACAAATATGAAAGGAAACAAATATGAGAAATGTCAACAAAATTCTCAACAGCAGAGAGAAATTGAGGCGATATACAAAGGTAGCATTTTTTCCTTGGCAATCCTTATCAATATGCCTCTGCACACATCTTTATTTATAAAACTGCTCTTTTAATTCAAAATGCTAAACTTTGTCGGGGAGCCTGGGTGGCTCAGTTGGTTAAGCGTCCGACTTCGGCTCAGGTCATGATCTCATGGTCCACGAGTTTAAGCCCTGCATGGGGCTCTGTGCTGACAGCTCAGAGCCTGGAGCCTGTTTCAGATTCTGTGTCTCCCTCTCTCTCTCTGCCCCTCCCCTATTCATGCTCTGTCCCACTGTGTCTCAAAAATAAATAAATGTTAAAAAAAATTAAAAAAAAAACAAAAAAACAAAATGCTAAACTTTGTTAAGTTACCCTGGCAAATTCTTTCTTTACAAATAGACATAGCTTAATGGATCATAGCTCAATTTCCTGATTTTTCTTTATTTTTGTATACTGCCATACTTGTAGCAAAATATATTATACTTTTGAGCATTCAATCTTCATGTATCATGCAAGAGTTTAGGAAGGTCAAGGCTTATGGGGAGTGAAAAAGTGGAAGTTTATGTTATTTATCAATTGACCTTCATTTATGACTGCAAAATCTCCACAACAGTCATACACACACACACACACACACACACACACACACACGCAGACACACACACTGAAAATAGGGACCATGTCCTTGTGTTTTAATTATTATTTTATGTACCTTTCAATTATACTAGATTATTGACAACTTATCAGCATAAATCATTAGATATAAAGTATTCTAGAAGGGACAAAATCATTTGGTTAATGAATTGAAACCGTTTTCACAAAAGATAACACATCCCAGCATCCAGATTCTGGGATCCTAATATAGTCATAATTATTTTTTTAAAAAGTTACTTAAATCTTTGAAAGAACCAAAAGCCTAGAAATAATTCACTCCTGTATCCACAATAGGCATTGAATTATACTTCTACATGAATACAGAAAAGCACAGTGTTTATCTTCATAAGAGAACAAAAACTATCTCTTGAATGCTTTTCCCTTTCATTCTTTTTTGTTTTTTACCCAAATAATCACATCCTCTTTCTGACAAAATAATTATCCCATTATGTTCTTCCAGAGACTGGTTAAAAGAAAATACAGTCCAAGAATATTAAGACACAACAAAGAACTTTTTCTTTCAATGTTATTTTAAAATATCTCAAAGGACTGACCTTTTTCCGTTAGTGAAAATGTTAGTGGCTTTGTAAGCTGTTTGAGCTGATTCACAACACAGGTTTGTCAGACAAAGTATTAGAGATTAAAGTTCTCATCCACATCTTTTATTTTCTACTTGTAATTAAAATTATTTGAATCTGTCTCATCTTCATTAACTATATCATGTCCTGAAATGGCACACAGATAGTCTAGAATTTATAATTTTATCCCCAGGAAAGTTACAGAACAGCATTCCCTTTAAAAACAATTGTAGGGGCGTCTGGGTGGTTCAGTCGGTTAAGTGACCAACTTCAGCTCAGGTCATGATGTCATGATTTGTGGGTTTCTAGCCCTGCGTCCAGCTCAGTGCTGACAGCTTAGAGCCTGAAACCTGCTTCAGATTCTTTGTCTCCCTCTCTCTCTTCTGTCCCCGCCCCCCCGCTCATTCTCTCTCTCAAAAATAAATAAACATTAAAAATAAAAAAATAAATGCAATTATAGTGTAATGACCAATACTCACACTATGCTCACACATACAAAGAGATGTCACTGTCAGTATCTAATTACTTATGTCTCTGACATCTCACATCCCCATTCTGCTAGATATGGAGCAGAAAAATACCTAGTTTAGCAAACTCAGTCTGTTCCACTAATTTACTCCATCTGGTTCAGAGGGCTCCATTTTGGATTTCCTTTTCCCTCTGTGGCTTGCCACTGGAGCAGTTAGCATTACTGGATTTGGACACATTCCTAACTTCTGGTCTCGTTACCCTAGCTACAAGGTCACTCACATGCAGCCACCGTGACCTCGCTGGTAAGCTGAACAGTCAACATCATCAGCAAACTTAAGGTTCCTTTAAAGAAGCGTGGGGAAGGGACACTCCTGGATGTCATCCTACTCACTGGGAACCCAGGAAAATTTCTAGAAGTCCAAATCAGGAGCATCTTTGATTGAATTAGGCCAGGCTACTGACCACTTCGACTTCCTGTAACTGTTTCGGGTGGCCAGAAAACAACACAGTACATAAGTGAGTGAGAGATGGGAAAAGGGAATAGAGGACTCTCAGGCTCTCATCTCCTCAATTTTTGATTTTTCTCTCAACCTAATCCCCTACACCATCTCAGACCACAGCTTGAAGAGCTTTGTTGGCCTGCCTGCTTTTGTACTGCCGCTGTGATTATCTCCCTGGTACCATGTTCTCTTTTGCTTTGGCATGTTGTGTCTTCCACATCTGCAAAGAGGCATTTTCTCTCCCTCTTCCCTGGTGTATAATGTAGAATGGCTGCCCAGGTACCTGGCACACAATGAATAGAAATAGATACATTGGTTTCACGTTTTCAAAAAGTTGCCTTCCAACCACAGTTTTGAATCAAATCTCATTTACACCATGGAGTGAGCCTCAAATTCTCTTCTTAGAGTACCAACCATGATGTGGGATACCAAGACAGCTGTTCAGGATAAGATTCTATAATTCTGATCTTATTTTCCAAATTTCTAGCATAGAGAGAATTATTAAAAACAACTGTTTTGCTATCTTAAACTGTGTGACCATAGGAGTGAATCTCAGCCTCGTTAGGAGGTATTCTCTTTCCATGAAGAGAAAGAGTACTTACCCTCCCCAGCTCAACCCCTGGTCAGTCTCACCAAATCTTACCGATTTTAGCACTTTTCCAAAATGTAGGAGCAGAACATCAATGAGTCATGTTACCTGGGAGCCGAGAGATGTCTGTTCTGAGTCTGACAGGCATCTGGTCAAGGTAGAAACAAAACAAACAAAAACAAAAACAAAAACAAAAAAAACAAAGATGGGATCAAAGAAGGCTTTCTTTACTTAGATCACTAGTATTTTATAACATATCAAAACCAGAAATGATTAATTGACTCAGCCCTGTGAAGTTACACTTCTGATACATCCTTTGTTTATATAACTCTACCTTTTAAAAAAATTTCCCATTTTATCTGTTCCTTGCCTTGTTGCATTAAGATGAAATGCATCATTTTCTCCTTTCCTTCAATGAGCACATATAGGTGGATGTTAATTTCAAAAAAAAAAAAAAAACCCAACAACTAAAATATTGCATAATGTAAATAAATGAAATTCCTAAATGTATACTCTTAGAAAATTAAAACTCAGTGGGCTAAATAAAGAACACTTTAACCACTCCATATTATTGGAAAGGGATGTTTTCCTTTCCCAGTGAAATCCTGTTAACTTAGAAGTATCTGCTGTGAAGGTGACAACTTGTTAATAAAGCTTGACTTTTCCCCAGATTAAAAGCACCTTCAAGTTTGTAAAACCAATAAAACAAGCAAGCTGCTATTACGATCCTTTAAATTTAGGGAAATAGGCCAACAGATGGAATAAAAAATGGCATTTACGTACAGAATCACAGAGGCAGGGGCTAATTCTATTTGTCACTGGACATGCCAGATATTTAGATGACAAGAATAGTAAACTTTTTTTTTTTTTTGGAAATCAAAACTTTTCTTCAAAGAAATTATAGGGGCGCCTGGATGGCTCCAGTGGTCAGGCATCCGACTTTGGCTCAGGTCATAATCTCACAAGTTTGTGGGTTCCTCCAGGAACTCACAATTGTCTTTAGGTTCAGTGACTTACTAGAGGGGAAAACAACCTTAGTTTGACAATAGCAAGACCTCTGGTATCTTAGGAATCTTCTCTTTCTTGGCCTTCAGCTCTGGAGCTGTCACTCCAAACCTCAGTCCATACACATTAAATATGATTTAGTCTAGCACTTGACAAACAATATCTCAGGCAAGAAGGAATTTACTCAGAATGAATTTTACAAAGAAATCGAAGAACTAGAATTGGAGACTTGAAGAATGGAATGTGAAATAAGGTAAATAGAGGGGATGAAGTAATTGCTATATGTTCATAGAATTTATAAGGAAAGTATTATGTGCTTAAAATCATCATGCACCAGGAGGCATATGTCCTAAAGCTATTCAAAAAGGTAATAAGACAAAGGTGACATATTATGGGTAAAGACCTAGAAAATTAAAAACACATTCTTTTACTAAGCAAATAAAGGGATGCTTGGATTGCTCAGTCGGTTAAGCATCTGACATCAGCTCAGGTCGTGATTTCATGGTTCGTGAGTTCGAGTCCCGCATCGGGCTCTGTGCTGACAGCTCAGAACCTGGAGTCTGCTTCAGATTCTGTGTCTCCCTCTCTTTCTGCTCCTGCCTCACTCAAGCTCTCTCTCTTGGAAAAAAAAACATTAATAAAAGAAGAAATTATATTCAGTATTGGGTTATACTGGGTGGAGTAGTCTAGTCACTGGACTAGTTGCTTACTCTCAGCCTCATCCAGCTAAGGCAGCTAGATGAGTCAACCAGATCTTCAGGACTCCAGGCTCAGTTAGAAATCACTGAGAAGAGAACCAGGGCTTGCCATTCTTATCCAGCTATATTATTGGCCCAGGTCTTGAGTTATTTATTATTTTCCTTACAGCACTGAGTTAGCTTTTAATTAGAAAAACGTCATCACCGCAACGGAAACAAACCATAAGAGGCTCTTAATGACAGAAAACAAACTGAGGACTGATGGAGGGAGGTGGGTAGGGGATGGGCTGGGTGGTGATGAGTGTGAAGGAGGGCACTTGTGATGAGCAGTGGGTGCTGCATGTAAGTGATGAATCACTGAATTCTACTCCTGAAACCAATAGTGCACTGTATGTTAACTAAAATGTAAATAAAAAGAGAAAAATATCATCACACGATTTTGAGAGTTGAAACAACTTTTTAAATTTTAAATGTAAAATAATTGTTGAAAATATAAGAAACGTAGAAAACCATAAAAAAAATAAAGCTCCCTTTGATTGTCACTCTACAGTGTTTTGATTTTTGGCATTTTGTTAAATTTCTTATTGCCATTGTTTACCTATGCATGTTTCCTTTTCTTCAGCCTTTACTTCCTTCCTTCCTTCCTTCCTCTTTACTTCCTTCACTTCCTTCCACTGTTTGCTTACAAACTTAAGATCATACTCAAAATGTGTTACTATTTTTGTCATCATTTAACATTAAATAAAAAACATTTCATTCATTCATTCATTCATTCATTCAACAAATACATATTGCATAGTGCCTATGGAAAGGGCTCTGTTACACACTACGGGATTAAATAAATCAATCTTCACATTTTGTTTTGACTTTTTAAAATATGTGTTCTGTTTGGCATGCCATTTTTCTGACTTTTGAATGTATATGTTGTAACCTTAGTTTTATTCAAGTTATTTTGGGGGGTCAGGATTACTCACTCTTTATTTTAAGTTTTGTGCATTTCAGCTCCTATATCATCATAGGAATTTTTGCTGGAAATGGGACAGACTGTATTTTGGATTACTAAGAAAGATGAGACACATTATTTAACCTATCACATATTATACCCTGTAATTGAAACTATGCATACACATTATTTCACTCTAATTAGAGTACATGATTAGGAGACCCCTTTAACTTCATGGATGCTGCTTTGGAAGCTGAGGGCATCAGTGAGCCACCTTCACTCCTTCCAAATGCACACGAAGGGCTTCTAACCCGAAGGTTAACCTGAGGGTTGATATTTTGTAGGGAACTTTTATTCTTAACTTTTTATTTTTAAACTTTTTACTTTTTAAACTTTTAAACTTTTATTTTTAAATTTTTAATATTTATTTAGTTTTGGGAGAGAGAGTGTGTGAGATGGGAAGGGGTAGAAAGAGAGGGGAACAGAGGATCCAAAATGGGCTCTGCGTTGACAGCGGCTCAAACTTACAAACTATGAGATCATGACCTGCATCGAAGTTGGATGCTCAACTGACTTAGCCACCCAGGCAGCCAACGGGAAACTTTTAAAGTTGTATTTTAATATCAGTGGATCATTTTGCAAATCTCCCAAATTATATCCAGGCCCGCAAAGAAGCAGATCGGGATTATAGAGGACTCAGGTCAGAACACTAGCATTCAAGTATCGCAGAAGACATGGGTTGGAAAATCAGCTCTGCTCCTTGCTAGATTTATGATTTTCAAGCTTTGTGTATCTGATTTGGATTCCTTAAATACTGGGATAATAACACTGCTTTGACTAACTCACAGGATGATTACAAGAAAATAGTTAAAACATGCTTTAAACAGCTTTTAATATTATGTAAGTATAATAAAGCACATAACCCTGGATTAGTCCGGGTTAAGCGTTCCAAGTCTCCGTTTTGTCACTTAAAAATTAGTTCATTGGATTATCTAATGAGTGAAATGTTTATTATTGTCATATTCTGTCCATGTCAGATGGCACTACCCTTTAAACTATACTCTGAATGCCAAGGAACCAGAACATCATTCTTTCTCAAAAAGCATTCTGTCTGAACAAATCTGTGTTTCAAAAATTTGTTCTGAAATTTGGACTTTTGATTCGGTCTATAACAAGGAATATTTTTCTAGCAAAATGGAAGGGTCACATTAGGCTAGTTTCTTTTAAGAGCTGGAAATTGTAGAGAGTTAAAGTGAAGCTAACATGTTGGGTTGTGGATTGAAGAAAGGTTTTACAAAAAGTTAAGGAATAAAAATAAATGAGTAGAGTTAGTGATAACTAACTACATCATTGGATAATATACCTAAGATTTGCACAAAATTCATTTAAATAGAACCTAATTATGTCTATTTTCATGTAAAGTAACTCCAACAATAACATGGCTCTGATTATATGTATGACTGAAGTGATTGACTTTTGTGCATCCAATATGATCACTGGAGTTACTTTAGTGTTTTGAGCAGAGATGTACCGAATTATGATGACTGGTGCTAGTAAGAGTGTTATAAATATTTAATCTATGCAACTGCTTGGTGACAAAATGTAGCTGTAACTTTAATACGTTGTTTAGTAATAGGCTCTAGGAACATGCCATAGAACAGGGGACTGCAAAGTTGTAGCCTAGGAGCTAAATCTCACCTGCTACCTGCTTTTTGTGAGTAGTTTATTGGCAAATAGACATAATTGCTTACGGTCTGTGGCTCCTTTCACACTACCATAGCACAGTTGTGTTGTTGCAACAGAGATCATATGACTGGAACTAAAATACTTACTATTGGGCCTTACAGAAAAAAAAATTGTCAATTCTGCTTCTATGTAGATCCTTTTTTGTGCCAAGAAAAGTTGTAAAAGACTGAAACGGGCAAAAGGTCACGGGGTTTCCTTTCAGAAGACTGTTGATTTTTTAAAGAGATCCTTCCAGGTTACCTTAAAAAGAGAAAGATAAGTTTTCTTTTTTCTTTTTCTTTCTTTTTTTTTTTTTTGAACTTGATTTATCTTTTTATGGGTGAAGTTTAAAATATTTTATAGGATGTTGAGCCTTTTATTTTTCCTTTTCTGCAAACACTCTCTTAATATCTTTTGCTCACTTTTTTCATTGGTTTTTGGATAATTTTCTCTTCAGCTTGTAGATTCCCTTTGTGTATGAGAGAAATTAATTACTTGCAATATAAAATCCAAATATATTCCCCATTGGCAAATAAACTCAATGCTTGACAAAAATTAGAAAGTTCATATTTTTCTAAGGTATAACGTAAGAGTTTATTTTTCTTTATAAGCTAACTGCCTTCCCAGCATGAAGTTAATTTAAATATATATTTTTCATTTATACATAGTTTTATGCTATAGATCTGTCTGTGTTTTGCATTTTCTGTTCAACAGCATGACTTTCATATTGAACCATGTTGCTGTAGGTCATGGTGTCATTGTTCCTTCTGCCAAAGGTGCATGTTCTCTGCCACGTTTTTCTTTTTCTTTCAATTAAAAAATGTTTTTTTATTTTTTTGAGAGAAAGACAGCCCAAGCAGGGGAGGGGCAGAGACAGAGAGAGAGAGAGAGAGAGAGAGAGAGAGAGAGAGAGAATCCCAAGCAAGCTCCATGCTATCAGCGCAAAGCCCAATACGGGGCTCGAACCCACAAACTGTGAGATCCTGACATGAGCGGGAGTCAGATGCTCAACCGACTGAGCCACCCCAGGGACCCCTCCCACATTTTTCTTATCCATTCTCCAGGCACCTCTGTTTCTCCAAATCTATTGCTATTACAAGCAACATTGCCTTCCTTATAGGTTTGTGCAAGAAAGTGCAATAACGGGTCCTAAAATATGTGCCCTGCCATGCAGTCAAGTAATGTGGGTGGCCTCTAAAATCGGACAGCTGCCCCACCTGGCAGTAAGCATGCAAGCAAGGGCCTCGATTTTGAGGAAGTGAATTCTGTCAAAAAACAGAATAATAACCTTAGAAGGAGTTTCTTCCCCAGAGCCTGCATACAAAAACTCAATCTGGCTGACACCTTAGTTTCAGCTTTGAAATATTCTTACTAGAGAAACTAAGCCACACAGTGCTGAACTTCTGATACAAAACTATAAACTGGTACAGATGTTTCAAATCCGTAATTTTGTGGTAATCTCTTCCACAACAGCAGAACACTAATGCAACTCTTATAGATGAGTCGGTATCTAATAATAAAGCTTCAAATGAGAAAGCAAAAATTGATGGAATTCAGATGTTGTCTCTCTGTATATCATGTTTAATCTTACGTATCTATACATAGATTAATATAGCTATAGGTTAGCTATATATTTAAATATCTATCTACACGATAGATTATTAAGGAGTAACATTAATAAAAGTAGATAATTCTACAACTATTGTGACAATTTTTAATGTGCCTCTCTTAGAAAGTGATAAGAAAATAAGAAAAAATAACACTAAAGCTAGGAAGATCTGAACAGCACAATCAACCATAAGCTCATAGTTTTGGATAAAGCTTCCAGTGATAGCATCATATTTACATTTGACCTGTTATCTTCAAAATAGGCTCTAGTGGGGTGCTATCAGCATGTCGGGGTGAGGGCACATTCAAAAAGTGTGAATACCAATTAATTCATAAACTGTGAGGGTAGAAAATATTTCTGAATCAATGCATTATTTTATAAAGCTTAATTTTAACGTGTACATATATCCATTAATTAATTATATATCATAAATAGACCTTGAATGGGGTGACTGAGTGGCTTAGTCAATTAAGCATCTGACTTCGGCTCAGGGCATGATCTCGCGGTCCAAGAGTTGGAGCCCCGCGTCGGGCTCTGTGCCGACAGCTCAGAGCCTGGAGCCCGTTTCAGATTCTGTGTCTCCGTCTCTCTCTGCCCCTCCTCCACTAATGCTCCATTTCTCTCTCTGTCTCTCTCTGTCTCTCTCTCTCAAAAATGAATAAACATTAGAAAAATTTTTAGAAAAGAGGAGTGTTAAAATTAAAAATAATAGATCTTGAATTGTTTTACATATCACTCTCAAAATTTATATTTACAAGTAAGCCAAATATAATGTTGAGATTTCCTTATCATGAAAGGGAAGAGGGCTTAATATGTGGAATACCCTAATATTTTTTCAGCATTAAAAATTCCTTAATAATATATTACTTAAAAGAATTCAGTAGAACATTGAATTTTTCATACAATAAAAAACAAATTGCAGTGTTTCATGAATACATGGATGTTTAATATAAGCAAATCTATTAATAAAGTAAATCATTAAGAATAATACCATCAATTCCCTATTATGATTAAACAGTTATTTCTAACACATTCATTTAGCAACCCTGTTGTATTAGTTCTAGGGGTACTGCCACAAAATATCACACGATGAGTGGCTTAAACAACATAAGTTCACTTTCTCATGGTTCTAGAAGCTGGAGATCTAAGGCTTAGGAATCCCCAGATTTGTTTCTTCTGAGGCTTCTCTCCTTGGTCCATACAAGGACATCCTCTTTTTTTTTTTTTAAACTTTTTCAGTTTATTTATTTTGAAAGAGTGGGGGGGAGGGACAGAGAGAGGGAGAGAGAATCCCAAGCAGCTTCCACACTGTCAGCACAGAGCCTAATGTGGGGCTCAAATTCACTAAACATGAGATCATGACCTGAGCTGAAACCAAGAGTTAGATACTTAACCGAGTCACCCCAAAGGCTGTTTTCTCCCTATATTTTCAAACTATCTTCCCTCTGTGTGTATCTGTATCCCAATTTCCTCTTATAAGGACATCTGTCAAATTGCATTAGGTCCCCCACTTTAATGACCTTATTTAACCTTAACTACCTCTTTTAGGATCCTATCTGAGAGGCATTCTGAGGCACTGGAGGTTAGGACTTCAATAAATGAATTTGGGAGGACACACTTGAGCTTATAACAACTGTCCATATGAACACCCCTATGTAATTGGAACCTAGAGGACATTTACACGGAGATGGGAAAGAAGGTAAAATAAACCCCTCTAGAAGAGGATCTTAGGTCTACTTTCTGTTTTCAATACAAATGTTACATTAGCACAATACCAATCACCATTAGTTTTAACTGTCTCTTTTCAGATTGATTTTTTTAATGTGTATTTATTTTTGAGAGAGAGCGGGAGAGGTGCAGAGAGAGAGGGAGACAGAGGATCTGAGGAGGTCTTGTCCTCGACAGCAGAGAGCCTGATGCAGGGCTCGAACTTATGAACCATGAGATCTTGACCTGAGCTGAAGTCATTTAACCTACTGAGCCAGGCAGGTGCCGCCAGATGGATTTCTTTATCCGTGTTGAATAAAGTGGGAAGTGAGCAAGCTCCCAACAGTGAAGGAACCATTGAAATACATTCTTGAATCTGTAGTAATAACCACAACACAGACATTATGCTTGAAATAAAATGGGACAAAATGGAAACCAAATCAAAATGGAGGCAATTTAGATTTTGAATCGATGTCTTTAAGCAGGCGTTCCGAAGATGAGACTGTTTGTCACTTTGGTTGATGGAATGATCAAGGTTACACTACCTGAAATCTGAAATGTCTCTTGTCATCATTTTTGAGCCTGGAAATATGGTTTGATTTCTAAAATTATTTTGCAGTGTTTTTGACTCAGCCCATTTAGAATGATTATTTGTGTCATTTCTAGGAACACTTAAGTGAATATTTTGTTTTTGAATATAGTAACTTCAGAAATTTTCAAGTGGAATTTAACATCTACTCTTTTGGAGTTAAATTTTATTTTACTCAGATGTTTCTGAAGTCACAGCTTGTTAAATCTGTGTTTTTCAGTGAGAATAACTCAAGGTTCTAATCTGAACTATTTTATAGGATTCTTAGGCTTTAGTGAAGCATTTTCTTTCTTACTAAGACCCTTGTTGTAGGGTACATAGTCAGCTAGAAGTTTTTGATGTCTAAAAAATTCCTTTTGATTTCAGAGATGTATTTTAGCTTATCCTATTGTCCACTGTTTCATTGGATTCTTGTAATATCCTAAAGCATTATTATAATTTAGTTGTTTTAGTACAAGATAGCTTTATTTTCTGATAGAATTTTACAAAGACATAATTTAGGGTAAGAAAAAAAATAGAGATAATATGGTCAGCTTGGTTAAAGGAAAATTAAGCAATTGTTATATACTTTTTAATTACATCTTCCAAAATAAATGGCAATGCATTGAAAGCCAAGTAGCATTTCTATTTAATATTCATGGCAGAGGATAAGAGTGACAACCTTGTGTTGTTTCCATGCCATTGTGAAGGAATTATGGTATAAATCAGTAGGTCCACAGGGGGCATGATTAGACAGAATCCTAGGGATAGTGGAATATTTTTAAAGCATCTTACTGTGAATTTTGTGTAAAAGCAGCTTTCTATGTTATATTGTTGTTTGGTTTTGATGTGGGACCAATATTTTTTCCCCTAGATTTTGTGGCTTATGTGCACAGTTATTTTTGAAAACTTATAAAACAAATTTTTCTTTAATATATATTATGTTCGAAAGCATAGGGTGGGTTGAATTTCCTTCTTTATTATGCAAAAGCAGTATATCATTGCATATTCCAAATGATCATTCCTCCAGAATTTCCAGCAGTCTCTTTGCACTCTGAACATAAACAATAAAATACATCTCTATTTACGTGTGAGTCTATAGGTTAAAAAACAAACAAACAACAAAATTCCAATGGAGGAAGCAAGCAGAAATAAAAGACATAAATATGAAATACAGTTCATTGGGGGCTGGTTGTAAAAAAGAAATTGCTGGAGAGGTGAATATCAAAAACAATTTCAATAGTAGAGAAAAGAAGGCATTGTTAACATTATTTTAATATCTTGGTTTCTGAGGGGAAATAATATGATGACTAGTGAAGATATCAAATACAGTTTGCTAATGTAAACAGAGTTGAAATAAAATATTTTAGATCATGGTCATGTATACTTTTACTGTAAGCACTTACAAAATTATAGATTTGAGATCTACTTTCTTAGCAGTTCTCAAGTATATAAAACAGGATTATTAAGTATAAACACCATGCTGGACAGTAGATCCCCAGAACTTATTCATCTTAAAACTGGAAGTTTCTATTCTTTGGCCAACATCTCCTCTTTGCCCCATGCCAACCCCCACTCACTGGTAACCACCGTTTTACTCTCTGTTTCTATGAGTTTGGCTTTTTTAGATTCCACATGTAGGTGATTTCATGCAGTATTTTTCTTTGTCTTTATTGTGGTTTTTAAGGTACATAATGTTTCAAAGTATTATTGACTTTAAAAGTTGTCTAAATTGTTTAGGGTCTCCTGGGTGTCTCAGTTGGTTAAATGTCTGACTCTTGATTTTGGCTCAGGCATTATCTCAGTTAATGGGTTTGAGCCCCACATTGGGCTTGACACCGACAGTGTGGAACCTGCTTGGGATTCTCTCTCTTCTCTCTGCCCCTTCCTGCCCCCCCCCCCCACTTACACACACTTTCTCTCAAAATAAATAAATACTTTTTTTAACGTTTATTTATTTTTGAGAGAGATAGAGACAGAGTATGAGTGGAGGAGAGGCAGAGAGAGAGAGAGAAGGAGAGACAGACACAGAGTCTGAAACAGGCTCAAGACTCCGAGCTGTCAGCACAGATCCCGACGTGGGGTTTGAACTGTGAACTGCGAGATCAAACTGGGCCAAAAGTCAAACACTTAACCAACTGAGCCACCCAGGTGTTCCAAAATAATTAATAAACTGAAATTTACATATATATATATATATATATCAAATAAACTTAAAATGTATATATACATATATACATATATAAAATAAACTTAAAATGTATATATACATATATATTTTTTTTTTTTTTTTGAGTAATCTTTGCACCCAACATGAGGCTTGAATTTACAACCCTGAGATCAACAGTCACACGCTCTACCGAATGAGCCAGCCAGGTGCCCCTCTAATAACAATCTTTAAATAATAGAATAATAGGTGAAAGGGTTTGTATAGTAGAAATGAAAGTCACTGGAACAATCTCTTTCATGTTCCTTACAATTTCAGTGGCCACTAGAACATTTATTCTCCATATTTCCAAAGAAAAAGAGCTCTTCTATAAAGACTTAGACTATTGAAAGAGATTATTAAAAATAACTCAGTACAAACCCCAGTGATGTGTGTCCCGAAGAAAAATCAACTATTATAAAAACTGTATGTCCACTACTCTTTTTTTTATTTAAAAAATTTTTTTAACGTTTATTTATTTTTGAGACAGGGAGAGACAGAGCATGAACGGGGGAGGGTCAGAGAGAAAGGGAGACACAGAATCCGAAGCAGGCTCCAGGCTCTGAGCTGTCAGCACAGAGCCCAACGCGGGGCTCGAACTCACAGACTGCGAGATCATGACCTGAGCCGAAGTCGGATGCTTAACCGACTGAGCCACCCAGGCACCCCTGTCCACTACTCTTAAACCAGGAACTAATCTTACACTTCTATAGTAAACAACAAAATGATAAATATAAGACATCAGAGAAGACTTGTAATCTAATCATCTCAATCACAGTTGAATATACTGTCTCTAATGTGTGTGTGTGGGGGGGGGGTTGTTTGTTTTTGAGAGGGGGGTACAGGCAGAGAGAGGGAGAGAAGGAATCCTAAGCTGGCTTTGTACTGTCAGTGCAGAGCCAGATGAGGAGCTCGATCTCACAAACCTTAAGATCATGACCTGAGCTGAAAATGAGAATCAGAGGCTCAACCAAGTAGGCCATCCAGGCACCCCTCTAATGTGTGTCTACAGTAGCCTCCTTATTTTCTGGAATCTTTATTCCAAAGCTCCACATTGTGAACTGAAGGTGCTCTGTTTTCTGTCTCCCCTATCTGAACAATCAAGTCTAATGGTTTTATATATGACATTTGCAAGCATATATCTTAGCATGGTAAATTTCTCTTCTCTTTGGCACAAAAGTACCTGAATTTCTTCATCTAAAGTACCATTCCATGAATACACATCACAGTACTTTGCCCTTTTTTTCTAAGTGTGTTGTCCCAGTGTCTATTGTCTCCCTTCTTTATAGTAACAGACCTCTAATTTTATTTGGAACATCATGGTATACAATGAAAAGACTATTTTCTAAGGTGTCTTCAACTGGCAGTACCCACTGACATGTATTTGAAAGGCATTGCCTCAGCTGTTTACGAGGAATGTCTTGAAATGGGGCTGATCAGTTGGAGATTCCCCTTTTTCCCTGGCACACTTCTCCCTCCTGCCATCAGGTATATGAACATGGGAGCCACCTGCCACTAGTCATGAGCAACCTGGACTGGTGCCAAAACAGATTGATTTTTGTGTGCGAATTGAAGAAACGCTTCTATACGGTTGACCCACTTCTCTTTTACAATTCTCTGATTAGCAACAAAATGCAGTTCTTAAATGATACAATTCCACAGTACTTTAATTAGCACCAACCAGGACAAGTGAGAGGAGCTTTGTGAATGTTTGGTTTACAGAACGGCACATCAGTCAATGCAGATTACAGTCACCTCGTTACAGTCACCAGATTGTTATGTCTTGTGGGCGATACAGGAGAGAAGCAGCAAAGGAAAAGACTGCAAAAGGGAAGGTCTGGAGAAAATGAAAGGCCTTAGGACATGCTTACATAGCTGAACTCGGCTGGGGCTGGTAAGGAACGCCTAGAGCCATTAACATTGTCCAGGGCCATATCCTCCTTCACACCGACCCTTCCTAGTGTTATAGGAACCAGTTAACTCGAAATTCAACCTTGAAAAACTAAACCATTAGATTGATTAACACACTTGCTTAGCTGACTTTATGCACATAGTCTTTAGCAGTTATCCTAATAAAAAGAAGCTTCATTCCGGAGTCGGGGCCTCATTCCTACTCTAGTATGAGGACCTTCACTTAACTGCACTTTGCAGGCTCATCTGTTGCGACTCCAGCCATACTCCCTGCAACAATGTCTGAAAGGTGTCGTTAGTTAATGACGTTGAGTATATTTTTGATACATTTTTTTCTCGTTCATCCAACTTTATTTAAAAATTCTGTAAATGAACAAAAGCCTGGTCTTTCATTTTTTTCAATGGAGGCCATAGTTTAGCTGATCCTCTCTGCCTATTTGCAAAATATGTGAATGCGTTTTATTATCACTCCATTGCATCACATATTATTGATTAGGTATATTTTAAGTATTTACTTGGATCTTTTTAGAATAATAATTTTGGAATGCTATTATTTTAATATAGAAGTGGAAGAATTGGCTCATCATTAATAAAAATATTATTGCATCTATTTTAACATAATATAACACTAGAGAATTGCTCAGGTAAAACCTCTGTTAAATATAAATTTAAGATATAGTGTTGAAGTATTAATATATTTTAATAATACCAATGAATAACTGGTACAAAATAGTTTATTTTATCAGAAAACATCTTGATGGATGACATTTGTATTTCTCCCACAAGGGCAATATTAATAAATTCTTGCTCTGTTTTACCCTGCAGATAAAAAGGTTAGTTGCCCAAGTAAGAAGCATGTGAAGAACCATTTAGTGCCTGTTTATCAGATACTTTTCCTGTGCCATTTATAAATAACCATGTAAAACAAAATTCCCCAGGAGCATCCAGATGTGTGAAAGTAAAGGAAGATTTTGAAAAAAATCAAGTGGTCCCTGGTTGCTTTCTTCTTCTTGCTTATTCACCGCAATGGGTACACTGGTCCAGATTCAATGTTTGTTTCCTTTATGACTGGATTCTTGGTGTTACTGTGCAAATAAAGATGCCTTAAGCTCTGGGTGTCTTGAATGGTCCAAAATGGCATAACCATGGTGAAAGCATCTTTGGCAGACATTATGGCTGGATATCCCAATTTTATTCTCAAGCTCCTTCTCTTTTGGCCTGGCTCCACGTTAGAGATTAAATTACCTAAATATGTGCTTTCTCATTCTTCTTCGTAGATAAGGAGAGCATACAACAAAGTCATAGACAAAGACTCATAACATGCATTTTACTGAAATTTTCTGAGAAAATGCTGAATTTTAGATGGAAGAGATAATTATGGTTTGTGTCAATATCACCTCCATCTGCCCTGACGGCCAGCTCTGCACCATCAACAGTCTCACTGTCTCAACACTAAAGTAGGTAGAGTATACAAAAAGGTCTCTTGACCTTGGGTTGCCTGGCTGGCTCAATCCGCTGAGCGTCCGACTCTTGATCTCTGCTCAGGTCGTGAGATTGAGGCCTGCATTGGACTCTGTGCCTCTGCGCTTACAGCATGAAGCCTGTTTGGGATTCTCTCTCTATCTCTCTTTCTCTGCCCCTCCCCTGCTCTCTCTTTCTCTTTCAAAATAAATAAATAAACTTTAAAAAGGGGAGTATTTTGACCTTTGATTCCTTCAGTGAGTTACTGCACAGAAATTAGTAACTGTCATCCTCCAAATATTTTTTTAAGTCAGCAAAGTAGATTTAAACCATTTGCATTTAGATACTTGTGGGAGATACAGGAGAGAAGCCAAAAGGTATTTTAAACTACTACGTTACAATTTTTCTTCTCAGAGGCGAGTTTCCTGACTCACGTAACAAAGTACCACACAGGGGGTGGCTTAGACAACAGACCTCTATTGTCTTGCAGTGCTGGTGGACAGAAGTCTGAGAGAGCTGTCATCAGGACTGGTTTCTTTTAAGGGCCGTGATGGAGAATCTGTTCCTTGTTTGTCCCTTAGCTTCTGGTAGCCTTGGGCATTCCTTGCCTTACAGATAGTGTTCTCCCTCCGTCTTCCATTGTGTCTATCTAAATGTCCCCTTTTTATAAGGACACTGGCTGTACAGGTTAGGGTTCACCCTAGTGATCTCATCGTAACATGACCATCTGCAAAGCTCTTATTTTCAAATAAGATCACATCTGGGGCTGAAGGACTTCAACATCTTTTGTAGTGGGGACAATTCAACCCATAGCATCAGGGTTCAAAACTGTAAACTATTTTACATTGTGAATGAGATTTAAGTAAATCCAATTTCTTCATATGTATTTCCCTCTCTGCATTAACTTAAGCCTCAGGGTTTATTTAGCTGCTCTGGAAGGTGATGACCTATGTCAATGGTGTTCAAAGATTTTGCTTTTTGGACATTATTTTTATCTTATCTTGGAAGTTTCTCTCCCTTAATTGGCCATTAAATAGCTTTATTTTTCAGATTGACATTTGGATTCTCTCAGAATTGTCTTCTGTGTTAGGTCTTGCTAACATTGAAGTAATTTTTCCAGACTGACCTTTTTTTCTGGTATAATTTCTTATGTATATGTCTGCAAAAATAAAATTAAATGATATGGAAAAAATAATGAACATTCATACCTGGACCATTATTCTCATCAATAAATTTAGGATCATATTAAAATAATTTGGACTGATAACAAGGAATATTTCAAAAATGTGTCATATTATTCAATATGAAAGAGGACAATTTTAGTTGTTCCCTTAGTGACACATAAGGTGACTGGGTACTCCAATATCACTTTGAGTCAAATCATTCAAATACAAAACCATATTTAGTGAATATATAGCCAGATCTTCTGTGTAATATGAGGAAATAAAGCAAATTTTTAAAAAAAATTTTAATGTTTATTTATTTTTGAGAGAGAGAGAGAGAGAGAGAGAGAGAGAGAGGCTGCAAGCCAGCAGGGTAGGGGCAGAGAGAGAGACACAGAATCTGAAGCAGGCTCCAGGCTCTGAGCTGTCAGCACAGAGCCCAATGTGGGGATTGAACTCACAAACCGTGAGATCATGACCTGAGCTGAAATCGGACACTTAACCGACTGAGCCACGCAGGCGCCCCAAAGAAAGCAAATTTTTTTAAAAACAATTTGAAACTATTATATTTTTTCCATGTGCACAGCTAGTAAAATATCTCACATGATATATGGTGTATGTGCCTTGTTGATTTCTATTAATTAACACTGTTAAGTTTTCTCTTCTTATATGTATTCCACTGATTCAGGTTATGAGCCATTCAATATGATTAAAATATCAACAGTTGTCTAATTTTCTCTAATTTTGAGGCTCATAACCTTTGTTTGACCTAGTCACAGGGGAACTTTTTGTTTTTTGAATGAATGAGACCAAGGATCAATCTAGGTTCATATCATTAATTACCTCATTTTACACAAAATTAACAAATCAATTAGCAGAATGGAGGAGTAAACAGCTTTTAAAAAAATATATGCACCAACATCTAATTTATTTGTTACAGTTTATCACTGAAGTCGGATTTCCATTTGCCAAACCTAGGTTTGTATTGTTTTTAATACGCATTAAGGAGGACTGTTGATGACAGACCATTTATTTTCTTCCAAGGACCTGACCATTTATTTGCTAATGTCAAAGGTCACTGTGGGTCAGACTGTTCTAATTAGCAGTCTGGACCTCCTGCCTATTATAGTGGTCTCTTTCATTTTGCCTCTGGCAAATCCTCTTAAAATTTGACCTCTTCCACCCTGGAATTACAATTATTTTCATTGAAATAGGGAGCCCATTTCAAAGCCAGCACCTCTAAACCATATTTTTGGTTGAAAACAGAATAACCATCCCAAGAACTTTTCAATGTACTGGTCCTGCCCTCACCAATGTATTTCTCAATTTTTCATTGAGAAAATTTCCAGGACCCCATAAATGAAATGGAATGGATAGTGAGCAAGTAATCATGCATTAAGTTATGTGCAAAATTCTCACCTTTCTACTTGGATGTTGCTCCATTATATTAGTCCACTACTTTTTTCTACATTATGCCAGGAATTTTCCTCATTCCACCTTGATCTAGGAAGCTAACCCTTATTTTTAGGTGTTAGGCAACTCACCTAAGGAATATAACTACTTGTATCAAGCTTATACAAGTAGCTAGTGGGTGGACAGATGTGGGTGGGCAGGGAAGGCTCAGAGAGAGACAGAGACACGGAATCCGAAGCAGGCTCCAAGCTCTGAGTTGTCAGCACAGAACCTGATGCGGGGCTTGAACCTACAAGCTGTGAGATCCTGACCTGAGCCGAAGTCAGACGCTTAACCCATGGAGCCACCCATGTGCCCCAAGACAGAGGAATCTTAAATACACATTACTGAGAGAAGCCAGTCTGAAAGGCTACATAGTGTATGATTCCAATTATATGAAGTTCTAACAAAGGCCAAACTATGGAGGCAATAAAAAGTCAGTGGTAGCCAGGGTTTATGGGATGGGGAGACATAAATAAGCAGAGCACAGAGGGTTTTTAGGGCAGTGAAACTCTTGTAATATGATACTCTAATAGGATACCTGTCGTTACAAATTTATTAAAACCCATGGAGTATACAACTCTAAGAACGAATCCTAAGTAAACTATGGACTTGGGGTCATAGTGATACTTCCATTTGGGTTCATAGACTATAACACTCTGTTGGCGGATATTGATAGAGGGGAATATTATGCATGTGTGGGACATGCATAACAGGCGATATGCTAGATCTCTGTATATTTTCTGGTTGATATTGCTGTGAACCTAAAATTGCTCTAAACATGTCTAATTTCAAAATAATACATTAAAAAAAGGCTGAGAGTAAACACACACAGTCTCTTTCTCTGTTCTCTCTTGAAAATTTTGGAGTTCGGAGGAAAGAGAGGAGAGTTATAGTAGGTATTCCGGAAATCATGACCTTTTAATTCTTAAGTAATATGTAGGCTACAGCTCTAATTTTATTGATCATATATTAGGTATTCAATATTTCACACGGGAGATTCATAAACCTTATGTGCTTATAAATTGTGATACATATCGATATATATTCTCTTCTTTATTATTATGGTAAAAACAAAATACTACTACATTTTGAAAGGATTGATGTCCATGCATGATATTTTTGGATATATATAATAAATCATGTATGATATCGAATCATGTGATTCCACTGGTGGTAATTCATAATTACTACTGCTGTCACTTTGATTAGCTGCTTGCATTCAAGACAGAAGTAGATGCTAAATTTTAGTTGGAAATAAATGGACATACTGCATTTTCTTTATCCATTCATCTCTTGATGAACATTGAGTTGTTTCCATATTTTGGCTATTGTGAATAATGTTGCAACATGGGGGCAGAGATCTTTTCTGAGATCCTGAATTCAATTCTTTTGGATGTATACCCAGGATTGGGATTCTTGGATTATATGAATGATCTATTTTTAATTTTTTGAGGACCCTCCATACGTTTTTCCTTAGCTGCAGCACTATTTTGCCTCCCCAACAATAGTGTACAAAAGGTCCAATCTCTCTGCATCATTGCCACAGATACCTTTTTGATTGTGCATTTGTTAATAGCCACCCTATAGGCTAGGGTGGCTATATATATATCTCATTATAGTATTGGTTTGCATTGCTCTGGTAACTAATAAGGTTGAGTGTCTTTTCATATACCTAGTGCCATTTGTATGTTTTCTTTGGAGAAATACCTATTTAAGTCCTTTGCCCATTTTTACTTAGATTACTTGGGGTTTTGTTTTTGGTTTTTTGCTATTGAGTTGTTGGAGTTCCTTATATATTTCGGAAATTACACTTTCGTAGAATATATAGTTTGCAAATATTTTCTCATTTCACAGGTTGCCTTTAAAAAAAATCAAAGGATAAGGACTTTTTTATTTAAAAAAAATAACGTTTTTATTTATTATTGAGAGACAGAGTGTGAGCAGAGGAGGGACAGAGAGGGAGACACAGAATCTGAAGCAGGCTCCAGGCACTGAGCTGTCAGCACAGAGTCAGACGCAGGGCTTGAACGCACAAACTGCAAGATCATGACCTCAGCCAAAGTCGGACACTTAGCCAACCGAGCCACCCTGGCGCTCCCCAAAATTATTTTTAAATGTTTATTTATTTTTGAGAGAGACAGAGAGACAGAGCATGAGTGGGGGAGGGGCAGAGAGAGAGGGAGACAGAATCTGACACGGGCTCCAGGCCCCGAGCTGTCAGCACAGAGCCCAACGCGCGGGGCTGGAATTCAAGAAATGTGAGATAGTGACCTGGGCCGAAGTCCGAGACTTAACCGACTGAGCCACCCAGGTGCCCCACAGGTCACCTTTTCATTGTTGCCTTTTTCCCTTGTGCAGAAACTTTTCAGTTTGATGTAGTCCCACTTATCTATTTTTGCTTTGTTGCCCGTGCTCTGGTTCATATTCATGAAATCATTGCCAAGATCAACGTAAAGACACTTTTTCTCTCTGTTTTCCCCTAGTACCTTTATGGTTTCAGGTCTTACATTTAGGTCTCTAATCCAGTTTGACTGAGGTAAGATAGGTGACCAATTTCATGTTTTCATTTCATTATGCTAAGTGGAAAAGATAAATCTTGCATGATTCCATTTATATGAGATGTCGTAGAAGCAGAGAGAATAGCAGTTACCAGGGGCTGGGGTACAGGGAGGATGGAGTATTACTGTTCAATGGATATAAAGGCTCAGTTATGCTACATGAAATAAGTGCTAGAGATCTGCTAAAGAACATAGCGCCTCTGGTGAACAGTACAGTATTATGCCCTTCAAAATTTATTAAGAGATTAAATCTCTTGTTCAATATTCTTACCCCACCCAAAAAAATAAAATAAGAAAACATAAAGGGGACACAAGAAAACTGTGGATTTCATTATGGAGTTGGTATCATGGGTATTTACACATGCCCAAGCCATCAATTTATACACAGTAAATGTAGTTCTTTGTATATCAATTATATCTCAATAAAGCTGCTAAAAATAAAATAATACTAAAGAAAACAGAAAATGGAAATAAAATTGTATTTTTTTCTCTTTATAGTCTAAGAGCCCCCTGAATTCTATCCATGAATACTTTGGGGGAGTCCCTGGACCCCAGGCTCAGAACCCTGGCTTCATAATTAAGTTTATTATGCTTACGACATTCTGAACTTTGCACTGAATACTTTACAAACCATGAGCGGTGACATTTACCTTATAGAGCTGTTGCTTCTATTAGTGATAATTCACTGGTTTGATTTATAACAGATAAACATGGGAAACGTTTATTGGATAAAAATAATGAGACTTTCTGTTCTTATCAAATATTCTTGGCGACATGTATCCTATATTGATTAACTCCTGTTGTAAAATGTCAATATCTGCTAATGAATACTTTCCCTCTTTTAAAAACAAAGATTTATTAAGGTATTGTCCAAAATCAGATATTGAGCAAGATTGAAGGTAACAGAGGCATCCCCTTTCTGACAGTGCCCTCTCGAACAACCACCAGGCTAGAGGATGTATTATTATAGATTATCTGATATTCTGATTTATTTCAAAGCAATTGCACATAATTTTTTAAAAGTGTTTATTTTATTTATTTTGAGAGAGAATGTGAGTGGGGAAAGGGTGGATAATGAGGGAGAGAAAGAATCCCAAGCATGCTCCGTGCAGAGCCAGACATGGGGCTTGAACCCATGAACTATGAGGTCATGATCTGAGCTGAAATCAAGAGTTGGTCACTCAACCAATGGAACCACCCAGGCACCCAGCAATGGTACACAATTTTTATTAAAATCTCACAATTACTCTATAGAAACACAAAGAAAATTGAAGAATTACTTCATCAGATCTTGCCTATCATATTATATTAAATTCTGAATAATGTATCTTATAATAGATGTTTATAAATTATGGGGGGGGGAACTTCAGAATGACAATAGTGGTCCATAATCAAACTCATTTAAGAAATTGATCATGGAGGGTGCCTGGGTGGCTCAGTCGGTTAAGCGTCCGACTTCAGCTCAGGTCATGATCTCACGGTTCATGAGTTTGAGTCCTGTGGTGGGCTTTGCCCCGAAAGTGCAGAGTTTGGAGTCTGCTTCACATTCTGTGTCTGTCTCTCTGCCCCTCCTCTACTCGTGCTCTCTGTGTCTCTCTCTCAAAAATAAATAAATGAACATATTAAACATTTAAAAAAGGAAATAAATTGATCATGGAAATTAAAACATTTATTCAGAAAAAAATTTATGAAGTTTGACATAATTATTTTAATTTAATTTAATTTGATGTAATCTGATTTGATTTGATTTAATTTAATTTTTATTTTAAATCCAAGTTACTTAACATATAGTGTAATGATGGTTTCAGGAACAGAATTTAGTGATTCATCACTTACACAGATCACCCAGTGCTCATCCCAAGTGCCATCACACCTTTAGCTCATCCCCCCTCCCAGCTCCCCTCCAACAACCCTCAGTTTGTTCTGTGTATTTAAGAGTCTCTTATGGTTTGCCTCCCTCTCTGTTTTATCTTCTTATTCCTTCCCTTCCACTATATATTTTTCACAGTTAATTCAAGTAATAAGAAATACGGTGCCTTTTGAGCTACCGTAGTTTTCATATTAAAAAAAGAAGTATTTTCACCACCTCCTGTGGCATAGACTGAATCCTAGACCCACTTGTCCAATTTAAATACAGTACATGACATTAGCCTTTATGAACAATAAATTTATTAGCTTTCATGAAAAAAATAAACTAGCATCTGCCATTTCCTTACACACGGACAGAGTGTGAGTATTTTACAAAGCTTTAAGGCATTATACTATCATTATAACTATTAATATTACTGTCATATTTACTCATTAGGATTTACTTTTATTATTAGCAGAGTCTGACACAAAGGTGCAAGGACTAGAAAACCAATAGCTCCAGAAAGAACACCATTTGATAGGTTTTTTGAAAGCAGGTCTTGTAATATAATGATTGTAAACATTTTATTTTTTCAGACTTATTTAAAAGAAGTTGATAAGTTTAATAGGTTTTTAAATAGATGAAGGGAATTTCCATATATGTATATATATACATGTATATATACATATATATACACATGTATATATATTCCTAAAAGTTTAAAGAGTGCACAAATTTGTGTCAATCATAGAAAACTAATTTACACTGCAAAGTTTTCCATAGTCATGGAGTAGGTCTTTTTTTTTTCATTTTTTTAAATATGAAATTTATTGTCAAATTGGTTTCCATACAACACCCAGTGCTCATCCCAACAGGTGCCGTCCTCAGTACCCATCACCCACCCTCCTCTCCCTCAGATTGTTCTCCGTTTTTAAGAGTCTTTTTTTTTTTTTTTTTTTTTTTTCAACATTTATTTATTTTTGGGACAGAGAGAGACAGAGCATGAACGGGGGAGGGGCAGAGAGAGAGGGAGACACAGAATCGGAAACAGGCTCCAGGCTCTGGGCTGATGGCTCAGAGCCTGACGCGGGGCTCGAACTCACGGACCGCGAGATCGTGACCTGGCTGAAGTTGGACGCCCAACCGACTGCGCCACCCAGGCGCCCCTGTTTTTAAGAGTCTTTTATGGTTTGGCTCTCTCCCTCTCTTTTTTTTTTCCTTCCCCTCCCCCATGGTCTTCTGTTACGTTTCTCAGGATCTACATAAGAGTGAAAACATATGGTATCTGTCTTTCTCTGGATGACTTACTTCACTTAGCATAACACTCAGTCATGGAGTAGGTCTTAAAGAGACTATTCTACCAACCAAAGTATCAACGGCTAAAATACATTCAGTCTACAATATTACTCATGTGATTTATATTGATTTTTATTTTGTGTATACTTTGTTTCTTTTCTGATGATGTACATAGTTATGGATCTCAATATGTTACAGAGAAATGTTCATAGCATATCAATAAAAAAGTGTCTCTATCAGGTCATTGAAAGTAATAAAATCAAGCATGTGAAAAGTTAATTGATTGTTAAGGGTAAATAAACACATATTCCCTGTATTCTATGTATGCTTTATCTGAAAAATTTAGCTTCTTTCTATTTTCATGGATGCATAATAACTACAATTAGTAAAATTCAATCAATCCAAATTTCAAAATATACTTTAATTAAAATGCATATTTGACTTCAAGTGTTGAATCAAAATTTGTTGCAATCGATCTCTTATAAGGTAAAAGTTTCTAAATGTATTTTGAAGCTGAATTGAAAAGATTTTAAATAACAGCAAAATTCCTTCTTTAATTCAACAGATTAATTGTTAAATTTTCATTAGTTAACCTCAACTATGTATGTGAAGCAATACAATAATATATAAAACCAACAAATTAAAAAAAAACACCAAATTAATAAGAAATAATAGGGGAATTGTAATGTTGGGTAGAAATCCCAGAAGTTGTTATTAATCAGTGTATTTTGTAAAAATATATACCACAGAAGTAACAGATTGCCTTCAAACACATCAAATTTTTAAACTCTGGAATGGACCAACAAAAGTATTTTTGGAGCAGGGAAATAACAATAGTAAGTTATGTTGATAAAATATAAAATGTGTGATACAGATTCAGCATTATAGTCATTTCTTTTCCCTAGAATACCTAGCATGAGCTTCCCTACTCTTTTCTCTACACATGCAAATTGCTCCTTCAAGCTGGAGCCAAAATTAGACTTTGATTATGATACCTTTACTAGGTTTCACAATAAGGCCCTTTTCCCATATTTTGCAAACTTCTACTCTATACTAGTTTGCACACAAGTGTTGATTTATATTTTTTTCTTTTTTGTCCTTTTTTTTTTTTTTTAAAAAATAGAAGAATAAACTATAAAGAGTGAACAAAATGTCAAAGTGTAAGGTTTCACTTTTTCCACTTCTGCACTGCTGTAGGCATGGCTGCTTTGAATCCTTACCAAGGCATACACAAGGGGACCATCCTCTAATTGTTTTCTGCTCTTTTTTGTAGTTAACCGGATGGAGTCAACACAACTTTACGTCTATATATACAGACACCTTTATTCCTTCTTTGCTTCTTAGTATTTCAGCATATGGAAATTTAACATTTCTTTGTGAGTATTTACGTTTTTCTTGTATCCATTACAATTATAAAATAATGCAGAAATGGTCATCTCTGTATATATAAATAATCCTGTGGAAATATTTCTGTAAGATAACCAGGTAGAAGCTGCATCACTGGATAGACGGTAATATATGTTGAAAGTTAGTTTTCTCCGTAACTTCATTCAAACTGTCTCTCCTGTGGGAGTGTATGAGAATATTGAATTCCCCAAAGCTTTGCCAAAATCTAACAATCTGAATAACTGAAAACTTTTCAGTATTCGTTACATTTGCATTTACCTGATTACTAGTGAAGCTGAACTACGTAATATGAACGACTTATTTCTATTCTACGTCGAACCTTGAATTCACTGCCTATTTTGCTATTGATTGGCTTATCTGGTTTCCCTTTTTTTGTTGATTTCTTGCTAGTTTCTTCATTTTTGTGACAGTAATATTACATACATTGTAAATATTTTCACTCTGGTATCAATGTTCTTTTTTTAATTTTTAAAACGATTTTTAATCTTTCTGAGGTGTTGATGTTGGTATAGTGTTCAATACACAATATTTAGTTATTTTTGTTTACTGCCATTAAATATTATATATTTACTACTCTTATGTCTGATTTTAATCAATCTGATATTTATTTAGTATCTGTACCATTAATATTATGTTTTCCATATGTTCCTCATAGATGTCATACATTTTACTTGTCAGATTCTATTTTTACACTGGTTTAGCATCTTTTCTATCACCAATAAAGTATTTTAAAAGCATTTTAACATTAGGGGCACCTGGGTGGCTCAGTCAGTTGAGCGTCTGACTCTTGATTTCCACTCAGGTCACGATCTCACAGTTTGTGGGTTTGCATCAGGTTCCATGCTGATAGTGCAGAATTCTGTTTGGGATTCTCTCTCACTTTCTCTCTGCCCCTCCCCTGCTCATGTGCACTTTCTCTCTCAAAACAAATAAATAAATAAACTTAAAAAAAACCACTGTAACTTTAGGATGTTTTGACATTGGGTAGCCATTGTGGGTAGAACCTCAAGATTGCCTGCTACAGGTCACACATACTTTCTCCTGGCGATTCAACTAAACACAATTGTGAAGAGATTTTTCATGGCAACTATGGTCCCAAATCATTTTACCTTAAGATTATTTCACTGGATCTTTTCTAACCATATGGCCTCTTTAAATCTGAATCTGTCGGTCAGATAGAGAGTCAGGGATTCTAACCACAGGAAAGATTCACCCTGCAGTTGCTGGCTTGGAAATGAGGTGAGATTGGAAAGGCTTATGGAAGCCTCCTGGGAACTGAGAACAATTTCCTGCCGACAGCTAGCGAGGAAATCGGCACCTCAGTCCTACAGTCACATGGAACTGAATTTTGCCAATATAAGAATGAGCCTGGAAGTGAATTCTTTCTGAAAACCCCTGGTGAGCACTCGGCCTGGCTGATACGTTGATTTCAGTCTTGGGATATCCTGCGCACAGAAACAGGGTGTGTTATGCTCAAAGTCTGACCTCTACAGCTGTGAGAGAATGAAGGGTTGTTTTCAAATTGTTAAGTTTGGGCAACTTTTGGTAATTTTTGGTAATCTGTTGTGCAATACTCAAAAATGAACATGGGGATGCGTGGGTGGCTCAGTTGGTTAAGCATCCAGCTCTTGATTGCAACTCAGGTCATGATCTCAAGGTTCATGAGTTTGAGCACCACATTGGTCTTTGCAGTGACAGCACAGAGCCTGCCTGGGATTCTCTCTCTTCTCTCTCTCTCTCTCTCTCTCTCTCTCAAAATAAATAAATAAACTTTAAAAAATGAACATAGTATATCAGCTTCCAGTTTTGTTACTCTGTTTAGATTTCTTTCAGAAATTTATGGGCTATTTTCATTTATTTTATCTATAACTTTCTTTATGCTATGGTAAAAGTTCTATTTAGATTATGTATTTTTCTAATTTCATATTCAGGTTATTTACATTTCTTTAAAATCATCCTTTTTCTCAGTTGGCATATTGATTTCCATAGACTGGAGGGCATTTTTCAAATTTTTATACACCATCCCTATTTCTGCTTTTCATATTTTGTTTTATTTTGCTTCTTCCTATGTATTCTCCCATCCAAGTACTAACCAGGCCTGACCCTGCTTAGTTTCTGAGATCAGACGAAATCAGGCCCGTTCCAGGGTGGTATGGCTGTAGACTCCTCCTGTGTATTCTAAACTTTGTTATCTAATCAGATTTGTTTGATTGTTGTTTTGTTTGTGCAAATATTATTTATTATATTTAGTTTTTGTCTTCATTTTTCTTTTTTATAATTTATCAATTTTTGATTTTACCTTTATTATTTTACTCTTTTCATAGTTTGATAGGTTTATTTGTACTTTTGCATGTAATTTTTTTTCCAGAGAGAGAGAGAGAGAGAGCAAGCAGGGGAGAGAGGCAGAGGAAGAGAGAGAGAGAATCCCAAGCACGCTCTGTGTTCAGCACAAAGACCGACTTGGGGCTTGATGCCAGGGTCATGGGATCACCATCTGGGCCGAAATCAAGTCAGATTTTCAGCCGACTGAGCCACCCAGGCACCCCACATGTAGTTTTAAGATATTTACAAGAAAAAAGTGGGGGGCGCCTGGGTGGCTCATTATATAAGCATCCGACTTCAGCTCAGGTCATGATCTCTTGGTCCCTGATTTCAAGTCCCGCATCGGGCTCTGCGCTGACAGCTCAGAGCCTGGAGCCTGCTTCAGATTCTGTGTCTCCCTCTCTCTCTCTGCACCTCCCCCGCTTGCACGCTGTCTCTCTTTCTCATAAATATTAAAAATAAACATTACAAATAAAATAAAATAAAATAAAAAATCTTATTTCATTCAGTTTTATTCTGTCATCAATAAGAACATTTATGGGTGTATTTGTATCACATAATTTGTTCCATTTATGCTGATATACAGTCATTTCATAACTATTTTCAAAATATTGTGCATTTCAATTTTTATTTTATTCTTCTTGTTTGAATATTGTTTTATGAAGGAACTAGCTTTTGAATGTGTGTATGGATGTGCTTTTTAAATATTAAAAAATATTAGCATGCTAATAGAGGGGGAGACGGATAGAGACTTTCAAGCATGCTCAGGGAGGTGCCCAACTCAGGGCTCGATCTTGACCATGAAATCTTGACCTGAGTGGAAATCAAGAGTTGGGCACTTAACTGACTGAGCTACCCAGGCACCCTGAGACTGTTTTTCTAATAATAGATGTGTTAGGATTGGTATGAGAAACACATTCAGTTTCACAACTAATTTTAAAATATTTCAATATTTTAAATTTAATAATTTATGTAAGACTTATTGTTTAAATATATTTCACTATATGAGCTATTTTTACTTATACAGATAGATACTTTACAAGCTTGTATTGTTTTCCTTTGCCTCAAGTTTATATCTTAGCTTATTTTTTTTTGAGTATGTAGAAAGTCTATTATTTTTCTTCACAGAGTTACAATGCCATATCTGTTGTGTTTAGTTGTTTTTTATCATTCTACTTTGCTACTTCCTCTGTGGCATTGATTTTGGCTATGGCTTTATTAACTTTAATATCTTACTTTACAGCAGCCATTTAATTCTTTTGTATTTTTGGCTTGATATTTCTTCATTAATTCTTATTTTTATTTGATATCCACATTCAGAGAGCACAGTATTTGGACATTTTTAATGCATACTTTAAAATCCTTTTGAGTCACAATTTTATCTACTTAGAGGCCAAATATATCTCTTGTGTTTGTTATTTGTTTTCAGTATTTCTTCCCTTTTTATTTTTTCAATATTTTTGAATGGTGATCCAATTTTCCTCATATCTATGTGCCTACATGTCTTCCTGAATCATCTATTTGTAGGAAGGCAATTTAGATAGGAGATAGTGAGTGATTCAGGTTATTTAGACATCATATTGACTTATCTGACGCTCTTTTGACAAGGAGTGTGTATGTGTGTGTATATGCGTGTGTGGGTATCCTTAGCAACTCACTGGCAGTTGTTTTTCTATTTTTTCTTTACCTATCATTGATGCACAATGTTACATTAGTTTAGGCTTGCAACATAGTGTATCCATAAGTTTCTACATTATGCTCTAATGGAAGAGTAGACTGAAGCTTGCAAAATAATCTCACTGGTCATCTCCAGGAATGGTCCCTGCTACTGTTCCACGTTTTCAGATGTCACTCAGGGAGGCACCTAGAGTCAGTACAATTGTATTTTAAGCATAGATTTTGCTTCCCAGCATGTGCTTCTTAATTTGGAAGATCCTGTTTCTGCAAGCTCTGTGGAGGTTGTGGGTGCTCTTGTTCTGACCATTCTCAGCCAGATCTAATACTCATTGAAATTGGCAGCCCATCTTAATTTATACTGTGTTTGGAAAATAAAGGAGTTTTTAAAATCATTAAAAACTGTAATTATCATTTCTGTTCTTCATTTGCTTCATTTTCCTTGCCTTTCATATTGGTTTAGAGAGCAGAATGAAGGAGAGACACATTTCCTAGGTTATAGCATCAAAGAAAGAATTTTCTAAAAATGATTGACATACAACACATAGTTGTATGTCCTCTTTTGGAACAAAAACATCATAAACTTGTTTTATAAAACCCTATTCATGTCTTTTAATTGTGCATGCAGTCATAAGTAATATATAATTACAGGATATATATTGAAATAGTGAATAAATTATTTCATGAAATATATATTTTGCAACTTGCATTTTATTCAATATTTTATACTTTAATTTATTAGTTAAAATTTATAGGTTGCAAAAAAAATCCACTGATGGACCGTTTTTTACAATTTTGCTACATTTCCTTTTTCATTTATTCTTTTCTACAGATACACGAACATATATAATTTATTTTCTGAATAATTTGGTATACAGATAAAGATACTTTGACAGTTTTCTCTAAATAATTCAGTATACATATCCTAAGAACAAGGGTATTTCTTGCATACCACAGTTCAATTGTCAAAATTAAGAAAGTCTATATTGATGCAAGATAATGATCTCATCCACAATACATAGTCCAATTTTTCCCATGTTCTCTCTAATGTCCCATAAAGCAGTATTCCTTATTCTATTATTCACTACATGACTGAGTTGCGTTTAATGATCAGATAACTTAAAAAATACTTTGAAGGGTGCCTGGGAGGCTGAGTAGGTTAAGTGGCCAACTTCGGCTCAGGTCATGATCTCCCGGTTTGTGAGTTCGAGCCCCGCATGGGGCCTGCACTGACAGCTTTGAGCCTGGAATCTGCTTCAGATTCTGTGTCTCCCTCTCTCTCTGCCATCTCCCCAATCATGTTCTTTCTCTCTCTCTCTCAAAAATAAATAAACATTAAAAAAAAAAAAAAACTTTGACAATCTATTTTGATCTATGTTGTTAATTTCATTTTACTAACTTTGTTAATTCCCATTATTAGATTTTAACAAAAGGTATTGTAATTTTGTTTTCATGTTTTTGGTAGTATTACCATGAAAATATTCCTGAAAAGATCTTTTATTTTAATGCATAACATCACATGGAATATCATGAATTTGAAGTGCTCATAGTATATACACGTAGTCAGATTTTTATATATCACATAGTTCCCTCTGAAGTTTTGATACCCACTATAAGTTGTTTGACATTCATCTTTCTCCATTTTCTTTGTAATTCTTTATGCTTACAGATTTTTAAATTTTTGCTAATATTATGTTGTGAAATAGTCTCTTCATTTCCTTAATTATTGGATCTGTGCTGTTTTGCTCTGTTTTTAAATTTTTTCCTATTTGTTTTTGGTTCCTTCCCATATATTCATCTGTTTTGTTTCTTAAATTCCACATATGAATGAAATCATATGGTAGCTGTATCTTGCTAATTTATATTGTATTTTTTTTTATGGATTGGAGTATTGGATTGAAAAAATTCTAGTAGAGGTTAGATATTAACTCTAATGTATATTGAAGACCATTTTTTAAAAAAATTCTGGACATCTTACATCACTTTTTATGACACATTTGTCATGTAAATTTGTTGTATAATGTATATATAGTCAAACTTAATGAGAGATGTTTTCCAGTTCAAAGAATGTTAACCTAAATATTCGTGATTTATTGTAAAGATTTCAGTTTTTCTGTTGATGTCTACATCTTTGATTCTGGAAATTTATGTTGTATATGGGAGGAAGTAAGGATTTAATTTTTTTTTTCCAAGTGGATAAAAAATTGATAATGCTCATTGTTTTATCCATATTTCTCCATAGATTTGGTAATTCTGTTTGTATCGAATATAAAATATTCACATCTACAAGTCTGTTATCGTCACACTATTCTGTGTTAATGCTATATTTGTATATTCTATGTAAAAATATTTTTAAAAAGTGGTGCCTGGGTGGCTTATTAGGTTAAGTGGTGGACTTTGGCTCAGGTCATGATCTCTCAAGGCTCATGAATTTGAAACCAGTGCTGGACTCTGTGCTAATGGTGTAGTGTCTGCTTGGAATTCTCACTCTGTCCTCCTTCTGCCCCTCCCCGACTCATACTTTCTTTCTCTCTCTCTCAAAATAAATAAATAAACTTAAAGTCTTTTAAATAAAAGCAACAAGAGCATATATATGTATATGTACACACATATATATATATATATATATATATGTATGTATATATGCATTATCTGAGAATTTTACAATTGGTATTATTTTTCAATGAGTAATTTCAAATTTAATTTTGCATATGTATTATCTGAAAAAAATAAATTTAAATATCCCCTAGCTGTCTCCATCACTACACTAGTTGCTTTAGCATTGATAAGTTGCCTCATGATTAATTCCAATGAATCTGCTCCCTCAAAGGCAAACAATGCCTTATTTTCATCGTCCAAGATTAGCTTTACCTCCTGTTGAATACTATACGGACAGATTCATCCAGTATGCATTCATTTGTGTCTAGGGTTGGTTCTCAGCATAACACTTTGAGAATCACCCATAGTTTATGTCTATAAGTGCTTCATTTCTTCCCATACTGAGTAGTGTAGACACACAATAGCTTATTTATGCATTCACCTGTTGATGGACACAGGATGTTAGCATTGTTAACAATGCTGTTTCTATAAGTCTTTTTGTTAGAAGATGTTTTCACTTATCTTGATAAAATACCAAGGAATGGGATTGCCTTCCATAGAGTAGTTGTTGGCTTTACTATTACCTGCCAGATAGTTCCATGAAGTGTTGGCAATATTTAAACTTCCGTTAGACACATGATCCATCCCTAGGGGCTCCTGTTTTACATCAACATTTCAAACCATCAGTAGTTTTGAATTTGGCAATTCTAATATCTATACAATGATATCAAGTACCAAAAAGAATGTAGAAGTTTCCAAGTATAATTGTGAGTTTGTCTATTCTTTTGGTTCTCTTCTTTTGGTATTTGCATCAGATATTTTGAAGATTGTTTTTCAGTATATACACATATGTAATCATCATGTCTTGTTTAATTATCCTCCTTATTATTATGTCATGCCCTTCTTTGTCCTTGATAATATTACTTGTTCTGAAATCTACATTTTTAGGATCACTATGGTCACTTCAACATTTTTTGGGTGAGTGTTTGCATGGTATATAGTTTGCCAACCTTTCACTTTTAATCTATCTTTTCCTTTGAATGTAAATTAAGTTTCTTATAGACACCTTTTACTAGGTCTTTTTTAATGAAATTAAGAAGTCTGTTTTTTAAAAGTGATTTGCTCAGCACATTTTCATTTAATGTAATTATGTATATGATTGGACAAAATTTACCATCTTGATAGTTGTTTTATTTTTCTTACATCTGTTCTTATGTCATGTTCTCCTTTTATTTTGCCTGCTTCATTATTATTTATGTTTGTAGTTCCCTCATATCTGCACTACTGGCTTATAATTATACTTACTTTTCTATACTTTTGGGTGGCTGCTCTAGAATTTACAATATACATGTGTAATAAACCACAGCCTAACTTCAAATACCGTTATACCATTTGATGTATGTATGGCTTAAAACTTTTTTTTAAGTCTATTTATTATTCCTCCTTCCCATCTTCTGTCCTGTTGCTATCAAATACTTTATTTTTATACATGCCATATGTCTTAGTCAGTTTGGGCTGCTGACACAAATCGCCATCACCTGGATGGCTTAAACCACAAAACATTTGTTTCTCACAGTTTGGGAGGCTGGGAAGTGTAAGATCAAGGGGTCAGCAGACTTGATGTTTAGTGAAAACTCATTTCCTGGCTTGTAGGTAGCTGTCTTATAGCCCTCATGTGGAGAGCAGAGAGAAGAAGGGCACCGATCCCATGCATGAGGGTTCCACTGACATGTCCTAATTACCTCCCAAAGGCTCTATCTCCTAATACCATTGGAATAGGGCTGAGCATTTCAGTATATGAATCGGGGGGAACGTGCTCAGTCCACACAAAATTGCTACTGCTTTTACACTGGACAGACAAGCCTATTTTAGGGCAATTAAAAATGAGACAAAAAGGGGCGCCTGGGTGGCGCAGTCGGTTAAGCGTCCGACTTCAGCCAGGTCACGATCTCACGGTCCGTGAGTTCGAGCCCCGCGTCAGGCTCTGGGCTGATGGCTCAGAGCCTGGAGCCTGTTTCCGATTCTGTGTCTCCCTCTCTCTCTGTCCCTCCCCCGTTCATGCTCTGTCTCTCTCTGTCCCAAAAATAAATAAACGTTGAAAAAAAAAAAAAATTAAAAAAAAAAAAAAGAGACAAAAAATATCTTATATTTCCAATTATTTTTAACCATTTCAGGATGTCTTCTTTGGTTTATGTGGATGCCCGCTTCCACCTTAAATTCATTCTTCACGAGGAACACTTTTTACAATTTTTTGTTGAGAACGTCAACTCGCAATGAATTCTCTCAGATAGTTTTATGAAAAATATCATGTATCCTTATTTTGAAAGATGGTTGTGCTATACTCAGACTTGTAAGTGGGCAGTGTTTACCTTTTAAAATTTTAAAGACCTCATCTCATTGTCTTCTGAGTCACCTAGTGGCAGGAAATCTGCTCACAGTCTCAGCTTTATTCCTCTGCATGTAGAATGTCTTCATTCTCGGATACATTTGCGATTTTTGTTAATCGCTTTGGCTTTGAGGAGTTTAAGTTTTTTTTTAATGTTTATTTTTGAGAGAGACACACACAGAGTGTGAGTGGGGGAGGGGCGGGGAGAGATGGAGACACAGAATCCAAGCAGGCTCCAGGCTCTGAGCTGTCAGTACAGAGCCTGACGTGGGACTCGAACCTACAAATGGTGGGATCAGACCTGAGCTGAAGTTGGACACTTAACTGCCTGAGCCATCTGGGCATCCCGGTTTTGAGGAGTTTAAAAATTATGTGTACAGATTTTTTCTCTCTGGGTTTTCATTATTTTTTTGTTTTTAATTTTTCCTGCTTGGGTTTTCTGAGAATCTTTATTTGTGGCTTGTTATTTTCCAATGTTTTGAAGAATTATCAGCAATTATCTCTTGGTCTTATTTCTTTGAAACTCTTTATTTCTTCTTTTTCTGGAAGTAGCTTTATGTATGTTAGAAAGTTTGGCATTGTCTTACATCTGTTGTAGTGTCTGTTTTAAATCTTTATATAATTTTTATGTAATTTATATAATTTTTAACTTTTTGCAGCATTTTCTTTTGGGTCATTTTCATTGACCTATTTTCATCTCCACTGATGCTTTCCTCAGATATAAGGTCAACTGATGAGCCCCCCAAAGCATTGATCACCTCTATTAAAGGTTGGGGTTTGTTTTGTTTTTTAGAGGCATGCTCAGTTAATTATTCCTTGTAATTTTGATCACTCTGATGAAATCCTTCACATTTTCATACATATTTCCCTTTATGACTCGAGTCTTTAATACATTAATTATAATGATTTTAAATTCTCTGTGTGAGAATGGCATTTCCAAGCCATCTCTGGGTCTACTTCTATTGATTTTTTTGTCTCTTCACCATGGCTTCATTGTTAGTTGTTTTTCCATGCTTTTTTTAGGTGTTTCGTAATTTTTTATTGAAGGCTAGACATTGCGTATAAGAGTAGAGATTCATGTAAATGATATTTATGCCCTGAATAGTATTTATCTTCATTCAGAGTTTCTCTTGTACTGGGTGGCAGGCCCTGAATATGGGAGGTTGACTCAGTCTAGTCAGGACAACTGGATTTGGGTTTTGCAGTTGCTTTTGTCATGTTGAACGTTCCTCCAGGGGCACAATTCTCCAGCCTTACCTTGCATGGACTGTGGCAGCCTGAAGTACCTGAGGAAATTTCTCAGTACTCCTGCTCTCCCTGCAGCTGTCAGACTTTACTGCACACCTATAGATCAAAAGGAATCTCTATTCATGCATTTGTTCCTCCTTTAATGGCAAACTGTTGTTTGTTACTCAGTATTTTCTGCATTGGTCCCTCCTTACAAGGCCCTTTCTTTCCTTAGATTTTATACAATTTGAAATGGACTCTTTGGTAACCTAACAAATACTATGATTATTTAGATTATCTGACTTTTTCTTGTTGTCACATGGGTAGCAATGCTTTTTTCCAGTTTTTTTTTCATTCAAAGTATAAATAGGATCCCACATAATTGAAATAAAATAATATACTGCATAGATTAATAAAAGCAAAATTATATCACAAGTAGTGTATTTAGGATTGACTTTTATAAGTAAACTTGTGAAAGAACATGAAGGTAAAAATGATACATTTTCCCCTGGCTCATTGAAGAGTGTAAGTTCCCAACAGGATGAACGTATATGGATAATTGTCCTTTCAGTAGGTGAGGAAAGGAAAAACAATGCACATTTCTAAAGAATCAGCAAACTTGCACACATCCCTCACACTGTCCTGTTTTCAACCAAGTGATCTAAATGTTAAATGGGAATTTAACTTCAGTAATAAAGAAACATATTTTGAAAGTTTAGATTAAGTATCCACAGTTAAAATTATTCTTTTCCTCTGGGGAGGGCTTTTTACTAAAAATCTCCAGATGACATATGTATAATAGAAAGATGTTCAAGCTATAGCTACATCTACTTTCTTTAAAAATCATCAAATATAGGAGCATCTGGGTGACTCAGTGGGTTGAGCATTTGATTTTGGCTCAGGATCTTGCAGTTTGTGAGTTTGAGCCCCACATTGGCTCACTGCTGTCAGCCTGTCAGCACAGAGCCCACTTTGGACCCTCTGTCCCCTTCTTTCTGCCCCTCCCCTGCTTGTGCTCTCCCCAAAATAAATAAATATTTAAAAAATCATCAAATATAGTCTCAACATAGCTCTCTAGGATCTGAAATCCCAGAAGAAAAAGAGACACCATGATATCCTCTTAGGTATTCATGTAATACTCCATTCTAAATAAATATTCTGTGGATTTGTTGGAGGTTATTTACCAACTCTTAAAATATAACCTTTGGAAAAAAGGGAGAAAACTTCTATTTGCTAGTCGTTATGGCACAGGAAAATGGCCAAAAGACTTTTGGACTTTTGGCCATATTTGGTCGTTACATTTATTATGATTGGAAATTTACATCAATGATATTCACTAATGAGGAGGGAGACAAGGATGTACCTCTAAGATGGAGGTAACCATCTCTCAGATCACCCGGTCCGTGTAATAATTACTTGGGAAATTACATCATAAAGATGAAGATTCCACATAGAAATACAGCCCAGTAAGTATCAGAAATTGGAAGTTTTTAGACAAAATTCTCCAAACGTGATTTGCAATCGAACTGTTTCTTTCAAGGTCATGTCTATAAAGAGTGTTTTAGGTATGTAGACATAATGAAAAAATGGATAAAGATGCTCAGATATTGCTCGCTTGAACATTTGTAGGCTAGTTCATGTAGTCAGTTGTGTAGGAGTTTTACAAGAAATAGAAAACAAGCAAAAGTGAGTTTGGGATATTTGTCTTTATGGATACCTTCTCCATTTTTCCTCTGTTCACTTAACTTCCACCTAAGTAACCTCACTTCTGCTGTACTTGGAAGAACAATCGTTTCTTTTGTAATTCACAAATATTGAGGGCAGACATATTGAAATGCTGGTTGTCGTCACTTTCTGAAAAATATCCTGCCACAACAGCAAATATAAAAGATAAACCCAATCACAAGGGTCAGATTTGTTGATTGTAAATAGAATGTTTGCATCTGTGTAAAAATATACCTCTTTTAAATTTTCTTTAACGTTTATTCATTTTTGAGAGACAAAGAGACAGAGCATGAGTCGGGGAGGGGCAGAAAGAGAGCGAGACACAGAATCTGAAGCAGGCTCCAGGCTTCGAGCTGTCAGCACAGAGCTCAACACGGGGCTTGAACTCACTGACTGCAAGATCATGACCTGAACTGAAGTCGAACACTTAACTGGCTGAGCCACGCAGGTGCCCCTAAAAATATATCTCTTGGTTCTGTTCAATGATTGTGACATTGACAAATAATACTTATACCCCTTTCTAAATGCCACTTAAATGTGAATTTAAAACTAAATTTTATTATATTATGTTTTACTATAAGAAGAACAGTGTAAATAATATAAGGGTGAACACAAATCACAAGTAAGAAAAAAAAATTATACCTGAACCAAGAAAGGGATAGCCTCTTTGAAAGCATTTACTTTAGAAAAACTTATAATTGTGAATTCTTTTTTCTGTCCCTTTATGATGTATATAAACCTTTTAAAAGCTAAAAAAAAAAAACACACAATTGCTAGTTTATTAACCCTGGAATGTTATTTTTAAGGACCTGGAAGCCATCTCTTTGAAATGAGTGGGAGATAAAGCCCCTATTTTCTAACTTCCAGATGAGGGTAAGAAGCTAACTTCTGGGTGCCTGACTCCAAGCTGCAAACCTACATATTTTCACAAATATATTGGAAATATGTTTTTTTCCTTCCTGTAAAGGCAATTAGCAAGTGCAAATGGTCATCTGATTACTGGGTGAATTTAGAAAGAACTGTGAGACAGATGATGCTGTCAAGTTCTCTCCTACTTGCAGACTAATTATTGTTTATCCTGAGAACATGTATGTCATGGGCTGCTCTGGCTGGCTGTAGAACCACGAGCTTTCTCTCTGTCTTTGTGTCTTTAGCCAACTGCCTATGATAAGCATCATGTTCTGGTTGACTGATTTCTCAGTAATAAAGCCTTTTTGTTCTCTTCTGGTTTTGTGGAGAAATTTCCTGAGTTGGTAGGAGATTTTGTTTTTAATTACATTGTCTCAACAACAATGCTCCATTAGTAAGGAATAGTTATGAATAGAAAGTAACAATATTCAAAGCTATGCTTTCTTCCCAAGTCCCCTCCCCATGTTTAGCTCCCTGTTTCTAATAATACACCTGCTTCTTTACCACTACATTTCCCATTTGGAAAGGTATATTATGGCTCCTGACTAGAAATGATGAGGAATCTATGACATTTACACTCCCTTCAATCCTACCTCCGACCTGTATAATTCACTGTATTTGCCTGTTTTATTTTTTACTCTTAACATTTCCATTTTAATTCAGAATTTAAGCTACAATGGACTTATCTTAATAAATCTTCTGCCTCTTCACTATGTCAAACAAGGGAGCTGGTGGTATTACATTACTTTCTAACCCTCGCTGCCAACATCCACACCTCTTGACTTCTGTCCAATGATGTTCTACTATTATCTTTACCTTGTTAACTGTGACCAAATCTTCACAGCTCTCACATTGGTTTATTCTTGAAAAAATATGAAGGCGCGTGGTATATTTAGGATCCCTTGGTGGTGCAGTGGTGACACGGCACACGTTCCATATGTTTCTGTGTGCCAATGTGCTTTCCGTGATTTACCCACCTGATCTTTACGGTAATTATATCCAATCAAGGGTACACACTTCCCGTGTTTATTTGGCTCCAACTTCCTCTGAGCCATCAGACATTTGCACAAAGGAAAGTGAAGCCACCCTATACTCTATTGTCCGAATACTGACAAGATCTCAGCCTTTCCAAGTTGGGTTCCGGCCTGGCCTCCACTGGGCACACCTGACAGAAAACCTGGACACTGCTGACCAGACTCCAGCAGGCTATGGTCACTTCCACCACGTCAGGACTAAGAGGTACATGACTGATACCACCAGACTTTTTCAACTACTGCTCAGAAGAGCCTGGGGGCAGTGCAGCAGTTTGGGAACATTCATGTTCTATGGGAAATATTTTGACAAGAGACAGGAGATGAGAAGGAGCTGACCGAATACAGTCTTTTCTTTCCCCATCCCTACCAACTATTCCAAAGCAAGAAGTTTCCATGGAACTTTTCTGCAAGTTCTTTCGCACTGGCAGGATAAGTAAAGGGACAAGAAGGCACCTAGCTGAATTTGAATTTCAGATAACACATTATGTTTTACATATATTTTAACTATTTACTTATTTTTATTAGCAGTCACCCTAGCATTTGCAATATACATCTATAATTAATCCAAGTCCCCTTTTACATACACTGTACCATTTAATGGGTAGGGCAAGTACCTTATAATAATAACATATTCTTAATTCTTCCCTCCTGTGTCGTGTACCATAGTTCCATCCCTTTAACTTATGCATAATCATTATACGTGTGCACACACACATGTGTATGCACAACCACATGCATAACCAAATACATTATTGCTATTACTCTTTTGAAATGTTATCTATTAAATCAATTATGAATAACAAATTAAAAATTTTAGTTTACCTTTCCATAATTTATCTCAAATGATCTTCCTTCCTTCATGTAGAATCATGTTTCTAATGTACATTATTTTCCTTCTTTTTCTAAATGTTTGTTTATTCATTTTGAGGGAGAGAGAGAGAGAGAGCATGTGCAAGTGGGGGAGGAAAAGAGAGAGAGAAAGACAGAGAATCCCAAGCAGGCTCCATGCTGTCAGTGCAGAGCCCAATGCAGAGCTTGAACCCGGAAACCATGAGATCATGACCTGAGCTGAAATCAAGAGTCAGATGCTTAACCAAATGAGCCACCCAGGTGCCCCTGTTTTCCTTCTTTTAAGAACCTTGTTAACATTTCTTGCTGGGCAAGTCTACTGGCATCTCTTAATTTCTGTTTGTCTGGGAAAGTTTTTCTTTTTCACTTTTGCAGTAAAATTTCACAGGATAAGAATTCTGGGTTGGGGAGGTTTTTCTTTCTATACTTTAAGTATTTCCCCTCACTGCGTTTGCTTGCCTGGCTTCTGAGAAGTCAGGTGTAATTCTTTACCGTTGACACTCTATAGGCAAGGTACTTTTTCCTCTGACTTTTTTGAAAAACTTTTTCCCTATTTTTGATTTTCTGCTGTTTGAATGTGGTATGCCTCGGTGTTTGTGTGTGTGCATGTTTGTATACATCTTCTATAATTGTATTTTGTACAATTTATTCTGCCTAGTGTTCTCTGGCTTCCTGTAGTTAGGTGTCTGACAGTAAATCGGGCAATTCTCAGTCACTCTTGATTCAATTGCTTCTGTCCTTTCTCTTCTCTTTCTGGTATTTCCGTGTGTATATGTTTCACCTTTTGCAGTTGTTCACAATGCTTGCATATTCTGTTCTGTTTTTTCCTTTCAATTTTTTTTCTTTGTTTTTCCATTTTGGAAGTTTTTGTTTAACATGTCCTGAAGCTCAGGGATTCTTTTCTCAGTTGTGGAAAGTTTATCAAAGGCATTCTTCATATGTGTGACAGTGTTTTCAATCTCTAGCATTTTTCTTTTTTCTTTTCTTTTCTTTTCTTTTCTTTTCTTTTCTTTTCTCTTCTCTTCTCTTTCCTTTTTTTTTTCTTTTCTTTCCTTTATTTCCTCTCCTCTCCACTTTTTTGAATGTAGTTAACACCCAATGTTAGATTAGTTTCAGGTGTACAACACAGTGATTCAGCTTCTCTGTATGTTATGTTTTGCTCATCACAAGTGTAACTGCCAGCCTTCACTACACAACACCATCACAATGCCATTGGCTGTATTCCCTATGTAACTTTTCTTTTATCTCTGCTTACATTACCCATCTGTTCTTGTATACTGTCTACTTTTTTCCATCACAGCTCTTAGCACATCAATCATAGTTGTTTTAAATCCTGGTCTGATAATTTCAGAATCCCTATGTCTGAGTCTGGTGCTGATGTTTGTTCTGTTTCTTTGAATCTTATTTATTGTCTTTTAGTATTCCTTCTAATGTTTTGTTGAGAGCTGGACAGGATGTACTAAGTAAATGCTGGTAAATAGGCCTTTAGTGATGTGATGGTAAGACGTGGGGAAAGAGAAAGTGTTCTATAGTCTTATGATTAGATCTCAGACTTTTAGTGAGCCTGTACCTTTAGTGAGACTATGAACTTCACATGTATCTCTCAGTACCTCTCCCAAAAATTAGGGGATTTGTCCTCAAAATAATTTGCTCTCAATCTTGAGAAAAAAAAATTGAATTTATTCTAAATTTCTGTGCTACTGATAAGAAATATTTGGCACGCCTGAGTGGCTCAGTCAGTTAAGCATTTGACTTTGTCTCAGGTCATGATCTCTTAGTCTGTGAGTTTGAGCCCCACATTGGGCTCTGTGCTGACAGCTTGGAGTCTGGAGCCTGCTTCGGATTCTGTGTCTCCCTTTCCCTCTGTCCCATCCCTGCTCATGCTTTGTCTGTCTCTCTGTCTCAAAAATAAACATTAAAAAACAAAGAAATAGTCTATCATTCTGATTTGTAATTTTTAATCTCTCTAGAGTCTATTGCAGTGCTTACTTTTATGCTCTAGAAATCATTAATTAAATCGCTCAATTCATGAATCAAAAATTCAGTTTCATACTTGCCTTTGCTAGCACTGTGGTTGATAAAGAAGCTCCTGTTTCCCTTTCCACGTACGAAATGAAGAAAATGACAGCTACATCTGGTTGTACGGAAGTTTGTTTGAAGGACTCCCAGGTGGGATTTTTTTGAAAACAAAAATGAATGGCATAAATGTGTTGCTAAATGTTTTAAGTTTGTATTTACATTAAAAGTAAATAATGTCTACATATTTATAGCTCATTACCCTTGGGTGTGCTCGTATCCAGCATGCTTCAGGACAGCGTTTAGCTGACGTAGCATTGTGAACTGCACCACCCGCATTCTGCATATGTTCGTTTGCCACAGAATTCTTGCTTTTGCAGTTTTAACCAGTACTTAGAGTTCCACATTGTGATATATGATGTTTGGTTTTTGCAAAAGTCCTCTCATTATGACTGATTTTCCTAAAGCCATCTATATCTAAAGAAGGTAAACAAAAAAAGGTTCAACACCTGCATTCTTTTTAACTCAAATTGTGGTATGACTCTTGCTGGAACATTTTTCCATTTCCACTTTTCTTCACTTGGCCTCATTTCCTCCATTAAATTCTTTACCTCAGTATTGCTGCCACATCCACTTCAAAAGATAATTCCCGGGAGGACCAAGGAGACTGTCTGCTTCTCTAAAAGACAATGCCTTGTTTAGAAATCTGGTCAGATGCTTCAGCCCAGCACAATTGATTGAAAAGCTGCCATCTGTAGAGACGGTCTGAATTAAGTTCAGTGAGCTTAACCAAGGTACTTGTCACAAATCAAGCCCATCACACTCACCAAATACATTTCTAGAATTAGTACTTAGGCTCATTTCCTTTGATTTTTTTTTTTTCCTAGAAAGTAGAAGCCAGAATTACATTAGTGTAATCCACTGAGCAAGAGTGTTTCTTTGCAAAAAGTTCAAAATCTTACAATACCAGAATAAAAATTTTTGAAAAACAGGCAATAGAGAATGTCAAAAGTACTCCAAGTTTGTTATAACAAATAATATTTTTAATGCAAATGGAATAGGGTCATGTGTACATTAAAACAGGAGAATGTTTCTGCCACTAAGATTCTGGCAGTGGTATGAACAAGTAATTGATTAATAACAGTTTTGTTCAAAATAAAAGACAAATGTAAGGAGATTTAAAAATATACTTTTTTTCTAAATAAAAAACTGTTCCTAACCAAATCCAAATAGTTTTGGATTTATGGAATATTTGAGCAGAAGGTACAAATTTCCCATCTCACTACTTCACAAGCTTTCACCTCTTATTAACATCTTGCATTACTGTAGTATATTTGTTGTAATTAGTGAACCAATATTGATATGTTATTATTAACTAAGGTTTACAGATTATAGTAAAGTCCACTTTTTGTGTTGTAGAGCTGTGAGTTTTGACAAATGCATAACATCATGTATCCACTGTTATAGTATCATACGGAATAGTTTAGTCTTTCTCCTTTTTGAGTTTCATTAGTTTATGTCTTTTAAGGAGTTGATCCATTTCATTGAAGTTATCAAGTTGGTAGCCATAGGGCTTTTCATAATATTCCTTTATTATCCCTTTAATATCCATGGGATCAGTAATGAGGATCTCTTTCATGTCTGGAATTAGTAATTTGTGACTTTCTCTCTCTCTTTCTTGGTTATCCTAACTCAGTTACCCTATTTATAGATTATAAATTGATTTTTTCAAAGAAGTAGATTTTGGATTTATTGATTTTTCTCAATTGTTCATCTGTTTTCAGTTAAACTGACTTATGCCCTTATTTTTAACATTTTATTTCTTCCACCTGCTTTACTTTTTTCACATTGTGGCTTCCTAAGGTGGAAGCATATATTATTGATTTTAGATATCTTCTCTCTGTGTGTGTGTGGCCCCAAGTCCTGGTGATGAGCCCTACCAAAGTGTTTTTTGGACCTTTTTCCCCTCTTCTTGGGACAGGAAGTCTGGTGTTGGGGAGGTGATGGGGGGGGGGTGGTGTTGCTTAATTGACCTTCTCCTTAATAAAGAGATAAGCTCTGATAAGCCTGATAACTGATAACTACTGTTAACTACTCTGGTAAAGTAGTTTCTCTTTCAGGGCAGACCATTGTTATGAAGAATGCTCTGGATATATTTCAAAATCCTTGTTTTCCCCTCCCTTCCTTGAAACTGGAGATTGTCTCTAATCTTTATTGTGAGAACTCAGTGGAGCTCTTGTAGGTAAAGTCCAAGATCATACAGAGAGACCTCCTAGAGCAAGAACCCTAAGAGCTTTTAACTCTTAAATTAATCTACCCTAGCCTCCAGCAATTCATCAAAATTTATTCATCTTCTTTCTTATTGTTAGGATAAAAGCAATGACTTCTAAGCTTTTTTCATGTCAGGGCTAAAACTGGAAGTCCAAGAACATATTATTATGAAAGAGTTTTCTCACATCTAAGACAACTTATAATTACATCTCTCTAATTTTGAAATTGGGCTCTCTGATTTCAGTTAAAGGATTAAACTGTATTCATTTCTAATACTGCTCTAACAAATTACTAAATTTTAGTGACTTAAAACAATAAGGGAGCAAGACTTCCTGTCCCCTCAAAGGTCCTTTGAGCTGGACTAAGAATCAAATTGACCTGAGACAAATTAATAACAGAAAATCAAATTTAATAAGTATTTAATAGTAATCTACACAGTCATGGAATAAAAGATAGGCAAAAAGAGGTATATATGTCATCCTGAGCTAAGGAGAAGGGGGTAGGGTATGGAGCTTGAAAGGAAAGGAAAGCATTTCATGGGGTGATAATAAGAGCAAATGTTTGGTAATGAGATGTTTGTCCCGACATACAGATAGATCACTCAGATGAAATTTATTTCTGCTAATAACCCTTATTCTGGGAAAGACCCCCCCCCCCCCCATTTAGATTCTTCTGTGTGGATAAGGGAGGGAAAAATTGTCTCTTGAGCCTGCAGGGTCTCAAGTACGTTCAGCTCAAAATAATCCACATGCTAAAGTAACACATTCTTAGGGTGGTCTGTTCTGAACCCCTTTGCATCAAAGGTCCAAAATCATCTCCCTAGGCTAAGGTCAATGTGTGGGCAAGATTAGTTCTTTCTGGAAGTTCTGAGGTGAGACTCATATCCTTCCCAGTTTTTAGAGACCGCACAGTCCCTTTCTCCATGTTCAAAGTCAATAGTGAAGCATTTCTCCTTTATGACTGCTGCCTGCATCCTCCTGTGTTTGCTGATTGTGCCCCTCCCTCACTCTCTTATGAGGACCCTTCGTGGTTTTATTGAATCCACCTGGATGATCCAGGCGACTCTCCCAATCTCGAGATCCTTAGTATCTCATCTTCAGGGTCTCTTCTGTCTCATATTCACACGTTCTGGTATCTGGACATGAACGTCTTTGGGGGCTATTATTCAGTCTACCATAATGACTAAGAACAAATACCATTTCAAATAAGATACATGTTTCTTATTGTTGCTTTTAACTACTTTTGTATCTGTAGCAACTTTATTTCACCCATTTGCTTCTGTCAGGATTTTTAAAATTATGTAGCCTGTGCCTACATATGCCCATTGTTATAAAGGATGAAGTTGTTGAAAAAGAATTCCAAATCAGAGGCTCCTGGGTGGCTCAGTAGGTTAGGCGGCCAACTTCGGCTCAGGTCACGATCTTGCAGTTCCCGAGTTTGAACCCCACACAGGGCTCCATGCTGAGGCCATTTGGGATTTTCTCTCTCTCTCCTTCTCTCTCTTCCCCCTTCCATGCTCTCTCCCTCTCTCTCAGAAATAAACTTAAAAAAAAAGAATTCCAAATTAAATTTGCTATACTATTTTGTATACGTTGTTGTTTTGATGTATGTATCTTAGTTCTATAACCCTTAGTTTTGTTGAGCAAGTGGAAACAAAGTTAGGTAACTGTCAGAACACTGGACAGCATCAGCAAAACCACTAACATGGGGAACCTAGAAACTATCAACATCACCACAGCTGCAGTGAGCCTGCTCTGTTAGCTCAATACCAAAGTAAGTGTCGGAAACCAAACCTGGTATAATTTTCTTACTCTGCCTGAAATCAAATTACTTTTTTTTCTTCTGTGGAATATCTTTTTGTGTGAACGGTGCCCAATTTTACATTGGCAGATAATGGTGTTTTAAATTTTTTGGTAAGTGATTCTTTAGATATTAAGTACATCAACATGTTCGTTCACATATTGTGGTTTATTTTTTTAATTTGTCATTTGTCTTTTAATTCTATTTATTTTTATCATATAAATGTCATCAACTTTTATTTGGTCAAACTTCTCAGCCTGCCTCTTTTGTATTTGATTACTAAAAGAATTCTTTCCAAAAATAAAGCAAACAAACAAACAAAAGAATTCTTTCCACTAAATGTAGGCTGACATTCACTTATGTTTTTCCTTTTTGTAAGATCTTATTTCTTTTAATAATCTTCTAAAAATTTAAAATTTAATGTAGTTATATTTTTTGTTTTATATAAGAGTTTTGTTTTCAGTTTCTGCATATTTAAATAATTGTTAACAGCATAATTTAATGAATAACATGTATATATTTAAGAATGCATGGGGGCGCCTGGGTGGCTCAGTCGGTTGAGCGTCCGTCTTCAGCTCAGGTCATGATATCACACTCCGTGAGTTCGAGCCCCACGTCGGGCTCTGTGCTGACAGCTCAGAGCCTGGAGCCCGCTTCAGATTCTGTGTCTCCACCTCTCTCTGCCCCTCCCCTGCTCATGCTCTGTCTCTCTCTGTCTCAAAAATAAATAAATACAAATTAAAAAAAAATTTTAAAAAAAAGAATGCATGTATACGTTTTTTCTTAATGTGCTGAGAACAAGTCTAAAACCAGTTTATTTTCATTTTTTCTGTATGGGTAAACTCATGTTTTTATCTTGTCTGGATGCTCATATTTTTATGTTTTTATTTTTAATTTATTTTTAATTTTTTAACGCTTTTATTTATTTTTAAGAGAGAGAGAGAGAGAGACAGAGTGCAAGCATGGGAGGGGGAGAGAGAGAGGGAGACACAGAATCCAAAGTAGGCTCCAGGCTCTGAGCTGCCAGCACAGAGCCTGAGGAGCAGCTTGAACTCGTGAACCAAGAGATCATGACCTGGGCCACCCAGGAAACCCTTTAAAAAAAAATTAATGTTTTATTTATTTTTGAGAGAAAGAGAGAGAGCATGAGCAGGAAAGGGACACAGAGAGAGGGGGACAGAACGTCTGAAGCAGGCTATGCGCTGACAACAACAAGCCCAGTGTGGAGCTCGAACTCATGAACTGTGAGATCTTGACCTGAGCTGAAGTCCAATGCTCAGCCAACTGAGCCACCAAGGTGCCTCATATGTTTTTAAAGTTCAAGGTTTCAATCTTGATATTTATAAGAGTTAGTCATTTACATTAATAGCATCTGGGTCCTAGTATGCCTTTCAAAATAGAGGTAATATTTCCAGTGTTACCCTGAAATAGTGACTGGAGTACTGACTCTGTGTCCCTTATTTTAAATACTAATATCCTTTATTTGTATTATGGAAATAGATAATCAAACTGTTTGTAATTTTTTTAAGAAAGCTTTTGTTTTCACAGGTAAATAAAAATTAGCATTGGAGTCGGGGAAAGAATATATTTTCTAGATAAAGGGAATAGCGAAAAAAATATCAATAAAAGAGTGCCCTTCAGAATTACAGGACGTCCCATTTCCTAAGAATGAAGGTGGGCCAGAGAGGGACATTACCTGAGGCATAAGAGATTGGACCCATATCACAAAGGACACTGTGCACCGAACAAAATAGTCTATTTGATGTAATTTATATATTTGTATTTATTACTGAAATATATTTGGCATATAAAATCGTGCAAATTGGGCAACTGGGTTGTTCAGTTGGTTAAGCATCTGACTTCAGCTCAGGTCATGATCTCACGGTTTGTGGGTTTGAGCCCCACATCGCGGCCCTGACCTGACAACACGGAGCCTGCTTGGGATTCTGTCTTGATCCCTCTCTCTGTACCTCCCCTGCTTGCTTGCTCTCTCTCTCTTTCTCTCTCAAATGAATAAGCATTTTTTAAAAACTGTATAAATTTAAAGTATACAACATATTAGTTTGATACATTTATATATTGTAATATAATTGCCATTGTAGCAATTAGTATCTCTACCATGTTACATAATTCTCATTTCTTTTTAGTGGTTTGAATAATTAAATCCCAGTTTCTTAGCAAGTTGGAAAATTATGTAATATTGTTGTCTATATTCAATATACCATGCATTAGATCTCCCTTTATACATACCACAATTTCTTTATCCATTCTTTCATCAGTGGACGCTCAGGTCATATCTTGGCTATTGTCAATAATGCTACAATGGATACGAGAGTGAGGATATCTCTTTGAAGTATTGATTTCATTTCCTTTGGATGTGTACCCAGAAAAGGGATTGCTGGATCATACTTGAAGAACCTCCTTATAGTTTCCCATAATGTCTGCATCAATTTACATTCCCACCTGTAGTGTACAAGGGTTCCCTTTCTTTTTGCATCCTTGCCAACACTTGGAATCTTCTGTCGTTTTGACAGTGACCATGCTAATAGGTATGAGATGATAGTTTGTTGTGGTTTTAATTTTTACTTCCCTGATGATTAGTGAGTAGAACACCTTTTAATTTATGTGTTGGCCTTTTTAAATAGACATATGTCATAATCTGTTAGAAATAAGGTTCTAGAACTTATAGAAGACATCAGGAATAAATATGAAACTTAGGTATTTAAATAAGCTTATGGATCAGTAAATTCTGAATATTTCAAGTGAGTAAATACATATTGAGAAAATAAGACAGAGAAGGCAACACTAGGGAACATTTGTGTTTAAGGGAAGGAGATGGGAGAAGAGACTAGGAAAATAATGAGGAAAAAAAAAACTATCAGAAAGAAAGAAGGAAAAGTAGGGACAAGGGATTATCACGCAAAGGATTAGAAGACACAAGGCAGTCAATTTGATGGACTATGACAAAATGGTCAGAAAATAAATGGACTGAACCTTTCCCCAGGGATTTTGAGATTTAGAAGATAATTGGTTACTTAGGATAATCCAGTGAGCCATCGGGCTGGAAGACAAGTGGCAGTGGACTGGCGAATGTGAAAAAGGAGAATCAAAAACTCTCTTCTATATTTAGAAGCTTTGTTATGAAGAGATTGCTTTAACTCTATGGAACGTGGAGAAAGATCTCAGCGAAGATTGCAGTGATTTGATAGTGTTAATACAAGACTATGTTGAAGGATGGGCTGATAAACCGGAGGATATAAGCAGGTCCTCAGACAAATGATACAGGGATGGAATGCAAACACAGCAGGGCCCTCGGCCTTGGGAGGAAACGGCCATCTTCCCTTTAGATCATAAAGGTTCCAGTAAGACTGAGCAACCAATAATGGATGACTTTTTATGTATGGAGATAAGGGAGAGTAAATTATTCATCTTGGGTGGTAGTCCTCTAAGCTGCCAAATAGGGAGGGATGCCTGTCATGCAAAAGTGAGCTTGAAATGATACTAAATTTTCAGATAGACGGTCTTAGAAATGGAGAGGGAGGCCAAAGGACTAGGTGTATGATTTTTATTTTATTTTATTTCATTAAAAAAATTTTTTATCTCTATCTTTGAGACAGAGCATGAGCAAGGGAGGGCCAGAGAAAGAAGGAGACACAGAATCTGAAGCAGGCTCCAGGCTCCGAGCTGTCAGCACAGAGCCCCAGGCAGGGCTCGAGCCCATGGACTGTGAGATCATGACCGGAGCTGAAGTCGATGCTTAACCGACTGAGCCACCCAGGCACCCCTAGGTGAATGATTTTTCACACCTTTCCTGACCAGAGTAAGTAAGATAAACAAGCTGGGTCTCCTTCTATCTTATATCACTTAAATATTAGCTCGATATACATTAAGTGGTGGCAAGGGAGGTGAAAATAAGTAGTTCTTTTAGATGTAATCAACTGAAAGCCAAGTTAACTGGCACCTCATTTGCCTTCTATAAATTGCCCCCTCCTCAAGTGACCTACCCTTTAATCTGGCTCCGCATGTGATGTTCAAAATTAAAATTTGTTTAATGTTCACAAGTTTTTTTCATATTTCATCAGGAAAGTATATTTTATAAGCCCTAGTGGTGCATTTATGATTCCTGTACTTTCAAATTATATTCTTTGTGAGTTAAGCAGATTTTAAACCATCTAATAATTTCTCATTTTACAGACAAAAAAGTCAGAGCCTTTAGTCACTCAAAGATCTGACATGAGCTCATCCCTTGCTTACATCCTTGAGCTCAGATCCCAGCTCTCTTTTCCAGTGTTTTGCTGGAACCACGGCAGCTGGCTCAAAAAAGTCTGGTGAGCGCCTCTCATCCCATCCCCCCCTCCCTCTCATCAGGTCTGTAGCTTGAAATCAATCATGATGCTTGTATTTACAACAGAAATTGACAAAGCCTAAAAATTGTGACTTGCTTTCTCTTCCTTCCCTCCTTCCTTCCTTCCATCCTCCCTCCCTCCTTTCCTTCCTTCCTCCCTCCCTGTCTTCCTTTCTCCCTCCCATCCTTCCTCTTCCCTCCTTCCCTCCCTCCCTCCCTCCTGTCCTTCCTTCCTTCCTTCCTTCCTTCCTCCCTCCTTTCCTTCCTTCGTCCCTCCCTCCTTTCCTTCCTTCCTCTCTCCCTCCTTTCCTTCCTTCCTCCCTCCCTCCTTTCCTTCCTTCCTCCCTCCCTCCTTTCCTTCCTTCCTCTCTCCCTGTCTTCCTTTCTCCCTCCCATCCTTCCTCCTCCCTCCCTCCCTCCTGTCCTTTCTTCCTTCCTTCCTTCCTTCCTCCCTCCCTCCTTTACTATTTTGTAAAAAATGGTCTCTTATTTTTTTGCTGCTCATTAGTGAGGCTCTATGCAGTGTTCTTAACAGCATGTGGAATGGGGCCGTGTGCTATGACTGTGTTTATTGGTGTACGTCTGTGAAAGGTACATGATGCTAGCAGTGATCAGTGCAGTCCTATCATGCAAGCACTCCCCACATAAATTTATAGCAGGTGGGTATTGTCATGAACCCATAAAAAATAATTTCCTTGGAGAACTATTTCAATTGTGAACACACAACATATATTTAAAAGGTGCTACTTTACTCATATCCATTTTCCTGAACTGTATTTTTATTTTTTCCTCCCATGACCATGAATTATAAACCAAAATTGATTTGATGGCAATCTTCTGCTTGCTTCAGTAATAATGAATTGAATCAGTGCCATTCAGCATTTGAATAAATTTTTGATACGGAGAAAAAGTCTGTGCATAACTGGATTATTTTCCAAAATCTGGTACTGTTAACATAAATAAGTAAACAGAAAAAGGGCTAAAATATGAAAGCAGTAAATTTGCACAGTCAATATGAGCAAAGCAAAGGAAAGCGACAGTATGGAGAGAAAGAAACCAGTCTGATTCCGTATTAACCTCTTTCTCCAAAGAATCAATTGGACCATTTTGTTTTATTTTATTTTATTTTATTTTATTTTATTTTATTTTACTTTATTTTGTTTTATTTTACTTTATTTTACTTTATTTTACTTTACTGATTTTATCATTTTTTCATTAAGTTTTTATTTTAATTCCAGTATCATTGACATATAGCTTTATATTAGTTTCAGGTGTACTTGGATCCCATTTTACTTTTTTTCAAAGTTTATTTATTTGAGAGAGAGAGAGAAAGAGAGCAGTATGAGTGGCTGAGGTGCAAAGAGATATTGAGAGAACCCCAGACAGGCTCCTGGCTGTTGTCCCATGGAGCCTGACAGGCGGCTCAGTCTCGTAAACCGTGAGATCGTGACCTGAGCCAAATCAAGAGTTGGACACTTAACTGGCTGAGCCACCAGGTGCCTCTTTAATCCCATTTTAATCTACTCTTTATTTATGAAACTCACAAGTAAAAATAAATTGAACCATCTTAACATGTGAACTTTAACTTGGAACATTCTGTTGATAAAATACTTAAAATTGTTGATAAAATACCTTAAAAAAAATATATATATATATTATCCTTCAGCTTTATCCAGTCTATACAGCACAAAACTACTCACTTATCTAGTTTACACAGCACAAAGCTACTAGTGCTGCTGTAAACACACATGCACATCTGGATTTTTAGATTCAGGCCTCCACCCCTTCTCATGGTCTTTTAGCAACAGCACTCCAGGCATTTACAGATCTGTTTCAATTTACGTTTATAATCCCCTTTCTTTCCTCTCTCACTTTTTCCACTCTTTCTTTTAATCTCACCAAGAGCTCTCTATCTCCTACCATTTCCCAAACATTTTGTGTTTTTTCTTAACTCTTAGCTCTGTACCTACTTCTTGGAAACTTAGTTCTGCTTTTCTCTACCCTTTGACCTACATATAGCTACGAGAAAGTCAGATCCTATTTCCTCTGTAAAGTTTTCCTTCTCTTTGAACCTTTCAAGGAGTCAGCCATCATCTCACTCGTTCCATAGAACTTTGTCTGTACCTCTATCATTGACATTCATATGCAAGTGTTTTATGACACAGTTTATTTTAAAGATTGTTTGTTTGTCTCTCAATGTCTGTACTGTTTTTTGTTTAAAACTGAAAATAAGAGTTTATTCATTTTTTTATTGTGACACAAATCCTATTTTCTGGCCCTTTGTAATTTACAAATTTGTTGTTAATTATGGAATAAAAATGAGTAAGCAGATTGTGTAACATGAAATTCTAGAAAGGCCCTCCTCCCAGGATTCCTGTACTATGGTTATTCAATCGAACGCGGATCCAGGTACTGCTGTGAGGGATGTTGCAGATGGAATTAAGGTTACTAGTCGGCCGACCCTAAATTAGGCAGATTATCCTAAATTATCTAGTTGGATCAAGGTAATCATGTGACCCTTGAAAACAACAGAATTCTAAGGGACCAACTGGGGCCTTGTCGCACACGGGGACGGAAGGAGAGGAGGCAGACTGAAAGATGAGAGGCATTTGGAGCACAAAAAGGACTTACTGTTGATGCCTTTGAGAGAAGAAGGGAGAGGGCTGTGAGCCAAGAAGTGTGGGTGGCTTGTGGAAGCCACGGATGACCCTTGACTGACAAGCAGCAAGAAAACAGAAACCTGAGAGCTGCGACCTCCTAGAACTGAATTCTGCCAACAACTTGAATAAGCCTGGAACCCATTCATCTCAGAACATCAGAAAGGAACACAGCCTTGCTGACACTTCGATTTCAGCTTTGTAAAACCTTTGTCGGGATTCTGACTTCCAGAACTATAAGATAATAGATAAAATCGTGGCAACTTATAGTGATGGTAGAAAAGAAATATAGAAACAATGACTTGTTTTCTCTCTTCAGGAAAAAAAAAAGACATTATTCATTCAGTGTTCCACTTAAGGCTCATCACCTTAGGTGCCCTTCCATGGGCTAAAAACACAGTGGTGAACAGGGCAAAGCCTTGGCTCTCATGGAGCTTAATTCGATTCATCTTTCCATCTTTATAACAGGATAAAACTTTTTTTTTATCATTAATTATTGCATGACAGCAAACAATCCAGTGACTAATCAGTGTTGAGAATTACGGTTACTGCAATGAAAACAGATTCACTGTCTCCTACTACCCTTAATTTAGGATTTATGTTCATATACCTACTCTAGTAGAGGTTCTCTGGAATTATTTTTTCCTCAGTGAACTGATTGTATACAATTTTTTTTCCTAATATAATGTAGTTTTTCTTTAGTTCTTTTGAGAAATTAGATTGCTTAATGGTAAGAGACACAATTTAATCCTGTTATTGAGATTTTATTGTCTTAATATTTAGTTTTCTGAGTGATTTTGCAAAAACTGCCACATGTACAGATATGGAAAGTGATTTTCATAAATGTCCCTCAAATTCCATATTATTTCAGCTTTTTTTCACCAAAATTGTATGCATATTTTTAGTTAATAGTATGCATAATAACATAGTAATTTCTCTATAGGACAAAATGTTTTAAAAATTATGAAAATGTTTGAGGCGCCTGGGTGGCTCAGTCAGGCATCCAACTCTTGGTTTCTGCTCAGGTCATGATTTCACAATTGGTGAGTTCGAGCCCTGCACTGAGCTCCACGCTGTCAATATGGATCCTGCTGGAGATTCTCTCTCTGTGTCCCTCTCTCTCTGTGCCTCCCTTGCTTGTGCTCTCTCTCTCAAAAATAAATATGTAAACTTGAAAAAAAAAATATTGCTGTGCTTTTCTTTTTTGCCTTTTTGGTGGCAAAGTTTCATTCTGTTGGGCCCTGGATGGCTGTTTTCTGTTTATTCCCTCTTGGATTGAGAGATGGAAATGGGTTGAAGATTAGGGTATTACTGTACTCATGTAAAGAAAAAGAGGAACACAAGGACTGTATAAGGTTGGGGCTTAGAAAAAAATATAGAAATAATATAAAGGGTTTTGAGATTAAAAATGGGGTGATTTTAAGGCCCTCCTTTTGCTTTGAGAAAAGATTTTCTAGCATCATTTTGTTCCACGTAGGACCTCAAAAGCCTCATCTAGGGAATTCAACTCACAGAGTTAATTCCTCCTATGGAGAAGACTCCCCCTCACCTCTGCCATCAGAGCCTGGAGATTTGCTCATGAGGGTGTCAGAAGAGAAGGAAACAGGACTCACTCACAGATAACTGTGAAATAGTAAGTAGAAGAAAAAGGGAAGCTTAACTATCACCTTGTTCTCAGATTTGCCCCTTTTATGCCTTGGTCTCGAGGTGGGAAATGTTATTACATGAGAGAAGCAGGTGTGGAATCTTGCTTTGGATTCCTCTTCGGTGCTCTTAGAGGAACCACTGCTGTGCAAAGATGGCTCGTAGGTATGCACAGTCCAGCCTGGTGGAGAAGGTGCAGAGGAGTGCATGGAGAAAGAGTAGGCCAGGCTCCAACAATGGCTCAGAGCCATGAAGCATGGCACAAAGTTGGGCCAGATTAGGCACAGCAAACTTTAAGTATTCCTCCCAGGTCAGGGGCTCCAGGAATGGAAGAGGGTCTGAAGCCAGAGGAATTCTTGAGGAAAAACAGAGTCTTCAAGGGTGTAGGTCAATGATCTCCAAGAGTCTTACTTGATCCCAAAAGACAGACTGTATTTAACAACTACAAATGCTGCTCTCCGTAGAGAGAAGAGGGATATTGCCCTGGAAGCCAGGGAGACTCTTAAATGCACTTCAGTAAGTCCCATGCTCCCAGTTCACAAGGAGCCCACAGGCTTCTACATGCACGTCCCCGTGGAAAGGGCAGGGAAGGGAGGTGGAAGGCAGAACTGTCTGAGCCCGAAGATGTTACCGAATCCCAAGTGTACCGCTTGTCACTCGAAATGCCAATACTCAAGAGACCAGTGTTGATTGGGAAGGAATATGAGCTTCATGAAGGAGGCCAGCTATCTGGCAAGAAGGTGGACTCTTGTCCAGTAGCCAACTCCATGGTTCCTGTCCAGTCAAGAAGTTTTCAAAGGGACAGAAGGTGGTTAAATGAGGAGGGCAGGGGGGTGGGGGTGCAGTGGCTGTAACTTTTCCTGATTCCATGTAAATGTAGTGGCAAATATTTACAGCTTTCACTGCTTGGGGGTTGGGCATGAGGTCTAATTCCTGTTCCATGAGATGTGAGGGCTTTCTATGCTTCTCCTAGAAAAGGATGTAAGATTTACAGATACACAAGGAGGGTTAGTAAACCAATCATATGAACTTAAGAACACCTATTAAAAATCACCAAGCTAGTTGTGAAGATCAAAGCAGCCTCAAGGTTCTTCTTGTTTTTTTTAAGAAGAAATAAAATTATTAAATTTTGGGAACTGACAGAGTAAAATCAGCTTCGACTAAAAATCACATAAAAAATCATTATTATTCTTTTTTAGCATTAATTAGCACGTGGAGGATCCTGCTAAGACCCAGATTCGCTGCAGACCGGTCCAAGGCATATTTTCTTGGCACATTCAAACGTCAGTGCAAATTAGAATTTGCTAGCTGCATCATATGTTTTGGAAGTTCCTTTCTCGTTTTGCGTTTTTGCATTTTCTACAGCTAGGTTACAATTTTTCCCATTTAACAAGATTTTGATTCGTGTATTCTCTGGAGGCATATGAAAACGAGTATTTATAATCCTAGCACCTTGTATTCATATAATTTTTTATAGATTCAGTGTGCTTTCTCATGCATTATCCTTCTCGATCCTATAAAACCTGGGAAGGGGGCAGTATACAATTTCTCCTGCAGCATGAAGTGGCATAAATTACTTAGGTTTTCCATCATTGCAGCTCCTGAGAGGAAAATCACTAGGCTGCAGAAGCTGAAGACTGGTAAGGTTAATTATAACAGTAGTACTAATGGAAGCTAAGAACTATTAAGCCTTATTTGCCACACACCCCTTTTACACGGTTTATACTGATTCCTTCATTTAATTTTTATGCAAACATTTCTCAGGGAGGCCATCTCCAACCTAAGGAACTAAAAGAGGCCAGCCTTCTATGTCTGGTTCTGAAAAATTTCTACAAACTTCCATACTTGATTTTACTTTAAATATATGGGGATTTAAAGAGTTGAAAATCCAGAAATCTTAACAGTTAAAGAAATTGCTTTTTAATATATAACCCTAGGTCTCAGGGACAGTTTCCTTTAAACAATATCTTTTTTAATGTTTATTTTTGAGACGGAGACATAGAATGACGGCTGATGGGCAGAGAGAGGGGGAGACAGAATCCAAAGCAGGCTCTAAGCTCTGAGTGGTCCGCACAGAGCCCGACACGGAGCTCGAACTCAACCACAAGATCATGACTTTAGCCAGTCAGAGGCTTAACCAAATGAGCCATCCAGGCGCCCCTTCCGGGGACTATTTCCAATACCACTCACTTTTGGCAGCTCTTTGTCGTTCAGCTTTTAAAAGATCATCAAAGTAGGGTATCATTTTTGACCATAAACCTTTATTTTCTCTGGTAATTTTATAGAAGTCAAAATTTTTCTCTAAGATATTCTCAGTTTGTTGAGTAATTTTTTTGTATCTTTTTCCTTGGATACCAAGACTGATGAATTTAAATATTTTCAGTGCAATATGTTTTTCTTGGAACATGCTTACTGTAGGAGCAGAAAAGTCTTTCCCTTCTTCCCTCCGATGTACTTTGACTGGTCTAATAATTAAATTGATATAAGACAGATTGATGGAAGAAAAACAAATTTTGTGCATATGGGAGCCCCATATAAATATGAGACCCAAAAGGCAGTCAGTTAATAGGCTCGTATAACATCCTGAACTAAGGAAAGTGTAGGAGTCTGGGGATTCAGAGGGGAGGAGGGCCATTCAAAGGAAGGCAGGGATGTTTGGAAAACAAAAGCTGCCTTGTTATGCAATATGTTTTTTAGGTAAAAAGGTATCTCTAGTAATAGCTTTCTTTCTGGAACAGGCCCCCTTTCCAATGTAAATGTATGCAGTTGAGGGGGAGGTAAGGAGCTTTTCCTGAATGTGTTGGGTTTTGATTGCCTTTAGCTCAAAATAATCCTTCTGCCAAAGAGACATATTTTGGGGTGGCAAATTCTGTTCCCCTTCATGGTTAAATAAGGATTCTGTGGTTGTTAATGAAAGATTTGGAATGCCACTTGTTAAACGCAGTTTTAAAAAAATATCAAACCAGTGTAACAGCTTTTTTGGGGGTAGACAAAGGTCCTGAATCAAACTTTGGTTGTTGTTTCATTCTGTTCAGAACTCCTTGATTTATAAATATGTTTTTGTACTGTTTGTATTATGTTTGATTTGTATTATGTTTGTATGTTTTTATATTATATTTTTATATTATATATATATTTATTTATAATATATACATTATATATATTTTTTATATTATATATAATATATATATTATATATTATATTATATATGTTATATACATGTGCCAAGAAACATATATATTATATATGTTATGTATATATTATATATATAATATGTTTTTATACATATATGTTGTATGTATGATTTGTATTATGTTTGATAAAAATATCAAACCAGTGTAACCGCTTTTTTGGGGGTAGACAAAGGTCCTTAATCAAACTTTGGTTGTTGTTTTCATTCTGTTCAGAACTCCTTGATTTATAAATATGTTTTTGGCATTTTCTCCTAACTAAAATCATCTCATGTTAACCAGTTTAATTCAAAAGATAATATTCAAGGCTGAATTAATGTAAATAATTTGTTTTATTCATGATTCCACCGTATCATTTGCACGAAATAGAAGTATTTTGTTCAGAATGAGAGATTATTCTAATAATATATGTAGACTAAGGAAACGCAATCAGAAAAATACATTTATTACAGGGACCTAGGTTCCATGTGATGTTTTGAGGTATTTATACATTAATGTCATGGATTTTATATAAATTAATTCTCACGGTGTTAAAAATAGAGACATAACTTGTATTCAAACAAATAGGAAAACAATTAAATTTATGAAAATCAAGTGTTTTAATGCAGAGCATCTGTTATTCATGCATCCATCATTGTGTAGATATTTATTGTTCTAGGCTACAGAGATGTGTCAGCTCTAAAATAGTAAAATAACCAATCTGATAATTTAAAAAAAAGTTTTCAAAGTTTATTTGTTTATTTTGAGAGAGATTGAGACAATAAGATCAGGGGAGGGGTGGAGAGAGGCGGGGAGAGAAAAATCCCAAGCAGGCTCCATGCTGTCAGTGCAGATCCTGACATGGGGCTTGAATTCATGAAACTGTGAGTTCATGACCTGATGAAACCAGAGTTTGTGACCTGAGCTGAAAGTAGAGTCAGATGCTTAACCGATTGAGCCACCCATCGCCCTTGATCATTTATTCTTCTTTGGATAAGTTAGAATAAGTTAATAATAATAAGTTAATAAGTTAGAAGTTATATATAAGTTAATAATAATAAGTTAGAATAAGTTTGGATAAGTTAGATAAGTTAGTCCAGATCTTGGTACAACATACATGCAAAATATATTCAATCTCTGGGCGGAAATTACTGAGAGGAATCAGCAAAATAATGGCACCTGTCGAAACTGAGAAGTACAGGGAATGAAGAAGACTTGAACCATGATTGGACCAAAGATACACCCGGAATTCAGAGAAATAGACCCAACCCTCATTAGGTCTGTGACCTCAAAGAAGCAAAAAGACCTTTCTTTGCACTGTGTTTGCATCTGCAGTATAAAAGGACTTGACCAGAAGTTACCAAGTATATTAACGCAGCTTCTCTGAAGGCCAGGAGAAGGCTGATCCCCAGCTCCAAGAGAGTCAGGCAGAGAGCAGTCTCTCCCACTCAGCCTGTGTTTGTTATATTCAGGTTCCCAAGGGATTGAATGAGGTCCATCTGCATTGGAAAGGACCAAGTGTCTGACTCATTCTACTGATTCAAAAGTTAATCTCATCCAGAAACTCCCTCACTGCAGCACCCAGATTAATGTTTAACCAAATATCTTGGGTCCCCAGGGTCCAGTCAAGCTGACATGTAAAATTCAGTATCACAGTAAACTCTATTCCAGATATTCTCTGTTCTGGTTTACTAACCTTTTGCTAAATCAGATTCTCCACTCTTTTCATCTTACTTTGACTACAAACCACAACATTTCCTTCAGTTAAAACATGTCCTGTATTTTACTGTTTTCTCTGGTACGCTCTAATTGTGCTAGTATTATGAGTGATAACACATTCCACCACATGCTATCTCTTTAGCAATTATGTTCTCTATTCTTCACCCCAGATCCCAGGGTCATATCCTTGGACTTTCATATCTCTGAGATAAATTCAGACAATTCAAAGGGATCACCTTTTTGCAGAACGAAAATGGAGCAACATTGGCAGTTTTTCCGCCTCAATGTCATATTACCAGCATACCTGTTCTGGAACAGACCAGAACATTCAGTTCATTAATTTTCTTCCTTATTTCTCTAATGTTTATAGTCTCTTATGCTATGTTGTTCTCCTTGCTTATATGCTTAGATTCTATCATCTCCTATCAAAGCATTCTTTAAACAGTACTCTTATCCCAATTTTCTAGTATCTTTCAGCCAAGTAAATCTGGCAACTGAATTACTGACCAATTTTAGAGGAAAATTGCAAGTGAACAGCCCAGATTTACTCTGATCTGTAACATCAATCAGTAAGACCTCTAATTTCACCCACCAATCTGAATCCGTTTTCCTGTTCAGTGCTCATTCCAATTTTCAAAAACAAACATTTCAATATTTGCCTTTGCTATCTCCCCTTTGTTCTCAGCAATTAACTTTATATTCTGTATCACAGCAAATATAAAAACCATAAATGAGGGTTTTCTTGAACTTTCTATCATTAACGAGAAAACCAAACATCAGGTATGCACACATTTTCACCATATTATCTAGTTAAGATTTAAAACTTGTCATTGCTACTATGTTGCTGTTTATTGACATGATTTCAAATCTGCCCGTTGGTGAAAAAAAGAGAAAAAATTGGTTTTAGAAGTAAAATTGTTTTGGGGCATCTGGGTGGCTCAGTTGGTTAAGCAGTTAAGCATTTGACTCTTGATTTCGACTCAGGTCATGATCCCAGGTTGTGGAATCAAGTCCCATGTTGGGGTCTGTGCTTTCAGGGCACAGCCTGCTTGGGATTCTTTCTTCTTTCTCTCTGCCCCTCCTCCATGCTCTCCCTCTCTCAAAATAAATAAACATTTTAAAATTATTAAAAAAAAAAGAACTAAAGTTGTTTTGATATAAGAATGAAGTAATTTGTGTCAGGTCAGGGTAGGAACCATCTAATCTCTTCTCACCCATAAGAGCTCTGTACCTCAGCTACTGAGGGGCCCTGCTGGGGGCTAATCAATAAAAACATATGTAGAAGCAACAATGGCAAAGGCACCTTTACATAAGTACCTAGAGTCTGTGAAAACTCCCTGAGAGTGTTCAATCTGGTCCAAGTGGCTCTCCTCATCTAAAATAGCACTCTGAAGACCTTGGGGCAATTAGCTCCTGTTCCAGTAAAGGTGACTCCTTCACCAACAGTGACAAAAGCCAACCATGCAGCAACCCCAGAGGGTCATCTTGCCCATCAACACCAGTGTCCTAGTTCCCTAGCAATGTGCTCTAGCAAAGGGCACTGGACTTGGGCTCACCATTGGCTAAGCTGTCTCTCCTGAGTACTCACTCATATAAAAGTACACCTAAACTAAGTTTGGACTCTATTCCTTTCATCTCCCCTTGCCCGGAACAATAGTGTGATTAATCTATTATTGATTTGGACTATGTTATTTCTTTATTGGCTCGTCAAATTTTTATTTATTTATTTATTTAATTTTTATTTATTTATTTATTGAAGTGGGAGGGGCAGAGAGTGATGAGGGGAGAGAGAGAATCCCAAGCAGTCTTGGCCCTGGCAGCACAGAGCCCAATGTGGGGCTCAAACTCACGAACCATGAGATCATGACCTGAGCTGAAATCAGGAGTTGGAAGCTTCACCAACTGAGCCACCCAGGTGCCCCTTCATTGGCTTGTTAATAGACATTATCTTGTATGCTATTGGCTTATGAAATTCCTGAATTGAACCTGTATTAAATAAACTATTGGCAAAGACCATCTTAGTCTCCGAGCATTGATTTGCTTCTCCAAATGAAGCAAAAGTTAAGTCAAAATTGCTCCTCCACTCTGAATTCAAAATCTGTTTTTTCAAGTGTCTTATAATACCAACCAGTTTCCAATGGTTTCAAACTCTGCATTTCTACTGATTTGTTTCCACCACCACTTAAATACTCAACTACCCACAGAGTACGATGTATGACCTCAAGTCTTCTACCAGCTATCACCCTTCTCTCTCCTCCCATTGAGTTTCCTTTGACATTATCAAAGTGGAGTGATTTTTGGTTTAACACGGTTTTGCAGTTCTTTGCTCCTAGCATATACAAATAAAATTGATTTTTGTATATTAGCTTATATCTGTGTACTTTGCTTAATTCATTTGCTACTTCTGCTAGTTTTCTGTGTACCATGTATACAGTAATGCTGTCTGTAAGAAAAGACAGTTTTCTTTCTTTGCAAATTTCATGCCTTTAATTTTTTTCAACTTGTCTCATCAAAATGGCCCGAATCTGCAGTAGAATGGGGCACACATGTGGTAAGAACAGGCACTTTTGCCCTGTTTCCTAATTATGGAGGGTGCAGTTATCTTAAAGCTGGGCTTGGGGCGGGGCAGGGGAATTTGTAAGCTTATCTTTAGGGATGACTTTATGTCTGCTTTTGACTGTTGATCAAGTTGAAGGCTATGGGATTTGTGGTATGTAGTTAAATTTCTAAATTCTCCTTGTAACACCAGGATTTATTTTATTTTTGATGGCTTTCAATTGATATAACTGGTTAGACACCTTGGTTTGGGTGCAAGACCAGAGAAGCACGAGCCAAGATTACCACCCGAGTCTTGATGGTTCAATGTGGAAACAGAACTTTCTGCGTCAAGGTTTACATAAAAAGGACCTTGAGGAGCTTGTGCCTGGATATCAGATGCACAACTCTCATTTTCATATATTTTGCCTTTAGGTGAATAAGCTCTGTGAAGTCTTTTGAGCCCCTTAAAATACTCAAACTTGAGAAATCTTTCCTCTATTTTATGAGGAAAGCATTCAATTTTTCATCATTAAATATAACATTAGCTGCTACTTTTATTTTCATGGATGCTCTTTATCATGTTGAGAAATGTTCATTATATTCCTAGCTTCAATGTTCATTTTGTTTTAAAAATTGACATCTTCCTTGTGATTGATATATATATATATATATATATATACACAATGGAATACTACTCAGCGATAAAAAAGAATGAGATCTTGCCATTTGCAACAACATGGATGGAACTAGAGTGTATCATACTAAGTGAAATTAGTCAGAGAAAAACAAATATCATATGACTTCACTCATATATGGAGTTTTAAGATACAAAACAGATGAACATAAGGGAAGGGAAGCAAAAATAATATAAAAACAGGGAGGGGGACAAAACATAAAAGACTCTTAAATATAGAGAACAAACAGGGTTGTTGGAGGGATTCTGGGAGGGGGGTGGACTAAATGGGTAAGGGGCATTAAGGAGAACACTTGTTGGGATGAGCACTGGGTGTTATATGTAGGGGATGAATCTGGATTCTATTCCTAAAATCGTTATTGCACTATATGCTAACTAACTTGGATGAAAATTAAAAACATTCTTATGGGTTTACAGATTCTAATAAAACATGACATTTTGATTGCCACTCCCCCCCCCCCAAATTGACATCTTCCAAAATGGTCACATAGTTTTTGTTCTTTATTAATATGGTGAACTGCACTGTTTAATTTTCAAAAGTAAACTAATCTTGCTTTATGAGGACAAACTCTTCTTGGCCATTGCACAGGATTGTATTTCTATATTGTTTAATTCAACTTGCTAAGATTTTGTTAAGACTTTCGCAGCTATACTCATGAGTAATATCGGTCTTTGGGGCTTGCTTGCTTTCTTACTTGTTTTCAATATCTTTCACATATACTGGTTGTATGAAACAAATTAGGAGCTCTTCCTTCCCTTTTTATTTTCTGTAAGTCTTTGGGAAAGATTAGGCCATATCTTCCTTTCTTTCATGTTTGACAAAATTCAGCACTAAAGCCATCTGAGGTTGGGTTTTTTTGAAGGAAGTTTGTTGAATATAAATTCAATGTTTTTAATAGAAATGAAGCTACTCACATTTTATGTTCCATCTTTATAATTTGTGTCAAGTTGAATTTTTTCAAGGAATATTGTATTTCATATAAATCAAGTTGTCAAATTTTTTGGCATAGTGTTGCTCACAATATTCTCTTATTATTTGTACACCGTCTCTATCATCAAAAGCGATAAGCTCTTATTCCTAGTTGGTAATATATGTCCTTTTTATTAGTGTATTCAAGGTTTATCAATTTTACCAACTTTCTCAAAAATCAACTTCTAGCTTTATTAATTTTCCTTACAAATATTCAACATTTATTTGCCTGATTTTTATTATCTCTTTCCTTGCACTCATTTTGGGGATATTTTGTTCTGACTTTTCTAGCTCCTTGATGGTTTCGGATCTTTGGGATTTGGGATGTTTCTTCTTGATTACACAGTCACTTCAAGCTACAGATTTCATATTAATTACTGCTTTAAACTAAATCCCACAATATTTGATATGCTGAGTTTCTACGATCACTCAATTCATAATCTTTTCAAATGTTTTCCTGTGATTTCTTCTTTAATACATAATTTTAAAAGTTTCTTTTAAAGTTTTGGAGATTTGTATAGATATTTTATTATTTTTACTTCTCAAAATTAATTAATTAATTAATTAGAGAGAGAGAGAGAGAGAGAGTGAGCACATGGGCAGGGGAGGGGCAGAGAGAGAGGGAAAGAGAATCCTAAGCAGGCTCCACTCAGTGTGGAGCTTGAGGCAGGGATCAATCCCATGAATGGTGAGATCATGACCTGAGATGATATCAAGAGTGGAAGGCTTAACTGACTGAGCCACCCAGATGCCCTGATTATTATTACTTATTTTAAAATAAATTTAATTTTTGGTCAGAGTACAGAATACTCTGTATGATCTCATTCTTCGAACTTTATTAGAACTTATATTTTGGCATGTAATCTATCTTGGTGAATGTACCATGTGCACATGAAAATAGTGTGTATTCTGCAGTACTCAATGTAGTAGCTATAAATTCCAATGGAATCAAGATAGTTGATGATGTCATTACTGTTTTCTATAATTTCACTGGTTTTTGTTTTGACTACTAGTTCTAGGAATTGCTCAGAGGGGTGTTAAAATTTCTAACTTGGTGGAATTCTTCAATTTTTTCCCTTTAATTTCATCAAATATTGCACCAGGTATTTAGAAGGCTTATTATTAGGTGCATTACACATGTTTTTTATGTGATCCCCAGTAGCCACTCCATTTATTTTATGCTTATAGACTTTAAGTATCTATGCCTTTGTGAATGTCCTTTTCGTAGGTATAGGCAGACCCTTCCACTAGAATGCAACGAAGGTGATGGGGTACATATGATTACATGCGCGTGAATGTGATTCGCTCTGCAGTACCCATCACACTAGAACCTCTCTCCGGCCTTTCCGGTTTTGAAGAAGCAAGCTTCCCTGAGTCCTACAACCACGAGGACACAATGGTACCAAGATCCCGGCTCTTGGGGAAGCAGATTCTTCCCTAGGCGAGCCTTCACTTGAGACCCCATTCTTGAGTATGGAACTGTGAACGCAGCTCTGTGAGACACCAAGCAGAAAACTGAGCTGAACTGCGTGTGAACCCCTGCCCACGAAAACCGTGAGATAAGAAATGTGCTACAGGCCACTACTGTGTTTGTGGCAATTTGTTATACAGTAATAAAAAGTGAATCCAGCAGGATTCCATGTGTTCATGTTCAAATAAACTCTGTGTCTTCATATTTTCTGTGTATCTCTGTAGACGGCAAAGGTTTGGAGCCTGCCTAGTTCTCTATTATGAAGCACTCCTCCAGTGGTGGTTCAGGAATCTATGCTCGTTCTAAGTTGTGATACAGTCATTTCAAAACATGGGTTCCAAGGTTTCTGTGAAAGGGAAAAACAATTGGCTTTTAACTGCTTCTGCTCAGAAATGTCGTGTTTCAAAAAGGTGCAGTCCATTGGCCAGAAATAGACACATGGCCCCCAACTCTCCCCAGCAGAGGCTGCGGATTGCAGGGAACAAAGAGTTCAAAAACAAAAGTTTTTGTCTGTGCCAAATGCTTAACAAGGAACCACTGGTAATAGTATTAGGATAATCAATTTCACAAATGTTACTGTGCTTTCTGGAAGTTCTAGAGAATATAATTATGCAGTGGAGAAAAAACCCTTTAATTTTTAGAAATAAAATAATGAAGTCATCCTTAAAGTATTTGAAAATTAGAGGCTTATGTAATTGCAAAACAGAAGAAAATCAATCTTCACAATGATTATTTTCTCTGTTCTCTGTCTTTTTAAAATCCAGTCCAGTCAGGATACAATGTAATCTCCATTAGTCCAATGAAACTAGTCTTGTCCAGTTGTCTATTCTTTGCCAGTATTAATTGACTTCTCAGCAGTGACATGTATATACGTATATATATATATGTACATATATAGTCTTTTATATATTTATATGTATATATCACTTTAATTGTATATTCACTATACGTACATATGCACACAAACTGAACATATAATCGTGGCTTTACTTTCTACATTTTTATCACTTTTTTGGGTGGATTGTTTTATATAATTTATATTTTATATTTTCAACCTCTGAATTTTAGAGTTCCCCAGAGCTCAAACACAGTCTATTTTTTCTCTACAAGATCTCTAGATGGTCTTATCTAGTCTTATGGCTTTAAATGCCATCTTACAGTAAGTGGTTCTGAAATTTATATCTCACAGTTGTGGTCTTTACTGTGGGAGCTTTTAAGATTTCCTCTTTACTATTACTGCTCAAGTTTTGCCAGAATGTATCTAGTTATGTCTTTTAAAAAATTTTATACTGGATCAAAAAAAGAGACAGAATTGAGCATATAAGAGTCAGTAACACCAGATAGAATATGAAGACACTTTCTCCAGATTGAAAAAATTTTATTCCATTTTTAAATGGAATTCCTCTTCACCATTTATTTCGCTGTCTACATTTAAAATTGCTGCTGTATTGAAAATGTGGTAAAGTATTGCTTTTCCTATTACAACTTCTTCATTTTTCCTTAAATTTTACACAAGATCTTTTTTGTTTCTTAAGGTGTACATTTTCTGGAATAAGGTGATATTAGTTAGAATAAGTGTGTGTGTGTGTGTGTGTGTGTGTAGAATCTCATGTCATAGAGTGAAGCAAGCCTCTTGGTTAGGTTGTCCCTAGAGTGTGAGGTCTTAGAGCAGGCACTGGGCTAGGAGTTCCTGCAACTGTTGGCAAAGCAAAGTTTTCCTCTGGGTTTAGAAGGTATTCCTGTGGCGCCTTCATAGATAGAACTGCTTCTTCTTTATTTTCTTTTCCACCTGGCCCCATGAGGGGTTCTAGATTTTCCTCATGTTTCTACTATGATTGTCATTCAGGTCCCAGTACTTCACTAATAGCTTTTAAGTTCCTGGGTAGAATATGGAGAATGGAGTTATAATGATGAGTAATAATGGGTTAAATGGATGTATGGCTGTTTAGTGTCTGTTTAGAAATATTAACACTTCTCTTCTTGAGCATTGAAGGCTACCTGTAAAACTAGTGAAGTGATTACTTCCACAAATGAATCATAAATGCTATACTCTTGAAAATAAGAATGGTGTAGCCTACATCCCTGTTGCTGTACATGTCCTATGGGCAGTGTTATCACTGTGTCTTGAGTTTGTATAATGTAATGCTGGTGAAATATTTGCTTTCCCTAGGCTATAAGCTGTAAGAAAACAGAAGTAGAACCTACATTCAAACAGAAATTGCTCTGTAAATTACTTGAATATTTTAACTTGATAGTATTCTCAGTGAAAGTCAAAATAGTTATTGTAGACTCAGCTTTGCTGATCAGAAAGACTTTAAAAAATGAAATATTAAAAAAATTTGTTCCATATAATAAAAATAATTAAGAAACATTTTCTTGTTGGAATGAACATAAGCCAGTATTTATCACCATGTATGCTTTTGCAAAAAACAGTCTTCGGTATATTAAAGATAAACTTCTATAAAACGGACATCATAGGGAAGAATGTAATGCTGAGAAGTATGGTTATACTATGTGCCAAATAATAAATCAAACAATTTCCATGCATATGTCATACAACAGAAACTAAAAAAAAATTTCAAATTCTGTCTTCTCTTACAAATACATGTAAATTGTATTTGTGGGTTATATATACTATGAAACTACCAAACAGTTGATGGTGAGGATCAACTAGTCATGTCCTTGCTCAGGACAGAAGTCATGGATCAGAGGTAGTTTGCACATCCTGGAAGACGACAAAGTGTTTAGATCTGTGGATCTTGGAACAAAGTATCAATACCAATAAATAGAAAAATAAATATCAACATAAGCCACCTTGTTTATATTACATAATATCAACAATATCATTGAGCTTATATGTCGTAGAGAGCATTATACAATTACTGTTGAAATTTGTAATATTGGTAAGACATGATTTGTCTCCAGGTTAATAGACGTAAGGAATACTTACAGTCATCATAATTCATAAATGGTTTTGTAAAAGACCGAGGCTGAGACTGGACTGATGCTCATGTTCTAATCTTTGTCCCCTCTGGCTAGTCTCTTGTCATCTCTGGTCCTCAGTTGCTGTAATATTACTGAATTGGCATAATTGATCTCACAGATCGCTCCCTCTCTAATACTCTAGGATATTGTGATTCTATAGCAATATGATGTATGGTGAATGTTACAAGGATAGTACTTAGTAGCTATGATAAGGGGTCTGGTATTTGACTATATTAGGGTATCCTAGCAAAAAACTTTTCTCTGCTAAAATTACAGCTCCTAGTGTTTGCACATTATTGAAGTATGCATCCTTAAAAGAAAGTGCTACATTCAGAGGGGTGGGAGAGACAGTGAACATGGCCCATTTACCACTACCGATGTCAAAACAGAGGATTATGCTTTTAGTGTATTAATAAGTAAGATCTCAAAGTTTGCAAGTGAGAGCAAGGACACTGGAATAGCAGATAGGTTGACAATTTATTGGCCTTTTGGCATGGGTTCAGATAAATCAAAGCATACACTGTAGAGGTGATAAATTTAAAGTCTTTTAAATAAGTGATTTAATAATGACAAATAAATCTATAATGATAAGACATTTGCTTTACATCCCTAATCATTTGAATTGTTCAAGTGGGAAACAAACCTCAGCCTGATGTAGGAGGGGAAATTAGGAAAAATTTCCTTTTTTTTTAATGTACTAATATAGTTTCTTCCAACCACTAGAAAAACTGCAAGGTGAAACTATAGAAACTGGGATTCTTCCAGCCCCTCAAAATAAACTGAAACAAAATAGTAATTTTTATAATTTCAAGGGGTTTAGGTAACTATATTCAGTATAATTTCTAGTCAAAATTATATGAAAAACGAAAGAAATTTGTTTTAAAGTACTCAGAACAATATATGAAATAATAATAATGCCAAGTCAAGAACCTTCAAATCTGAATATACAGGCATTCGTAAAAATCTTCAGTCTTGGATAGAGTCATCTCTACAACTTTGCAATAGCTAAAGCTTAGGCTGGCAATAAGAAAATTCTTCATCAAACAGGTGTTGCTTTCAGCATTAATCAATACATAGAATAGCAAACATAGTGAGAAAGAAGAATTGATTAATAGGAGAAATGCAAGTTCCCAATGAGGAAAATGCTTTAGTTCAGGGCTTACTATGATTTCCTGACTGATACCAGCAAAATTTAATTTCAGTTTTAAAGAAGTCTTCAAAGATGTACATCTCTTAGAGTTTTAAAAATAAGCCAAATGATGTGGGGATGTATAAATATAGAGCTAATGTTTTTCCATGTGTCATATGGTCCATATTGCTTTATGTCGAGTTGCTACATTCTTTGTTGATTATAGCCCTGGTAGGCCATCTGTTAATATTAGATTATACAGCTTTTAATGTAGTAAAAAGTCATAGTAATGTTCATTTCACCTAGGCACATATTATTTTTGTCTTTATTGAAATATATTTGGCATATAACATTGTGCAAATTTAAGGTGTACAAGATGTTGATTTGATACATTTATATATTGTAAAATGAGTGGCATTGTAGCAGTAGTTAGGAACTATCACATGTCACAAAATTATCATATTTTTGTGGTGGGGAATAATTAAAATCTAGTGTTTTAGCAAGTCTGATGATTATAATACAGCATTATAATATTACAATATACTGTATACTGTATCATATAATAATACTATATTCCTAAAATTTGTATGGAACCACAAAAGATTCCAAATAACTCAAGCCATCCTGAAAAAGAACAAAGCTGTAGGTATCACACCTCTGGATTTCAAACTATACTACAAGGCTATAATAATTAAAATGTATGGTTTTGGCATAAAACTAGGTAATAAACCAATGGAACAGAATAGAAAGTCCAGAATTAAACCCCCACAAATACAGTCAACTAATATTTACCAGGGGAGTTAAGAACATTCAATGGAGAAAGAGTAGTCTTCCAACAAATGGTGTTGGGAAAACTGGATAAACAAAGCAGAAAAATGAAATTGGGCCCTATCATCTACCACTCATAAAAATTCACTCAAAGTGGATCAAAAACTTAAACAGAAGACCTGATTCTATAAAACTCCTGGAAAAGAATGTAGAGCAGAATCTCCTTGACGTTGGTCTTGGCAATGATTTTTTAGATATGACACCAAAAGCACAGACAACAAAAGCAAAAATCTAGTGGGATTACACCAAACTCACCCAGGTACACACTAAAATTTTCCAAGAGTCTATTGTTGACACCAAAACACTTTATTTAGGTTTATAGAGTCATAAACAATTATGGGATTGTTTTCAGATGAAAGTTACTCAACATTAATATTACTAAATATCCTGAGTATTTTACCTTGCAGTTCTGATTAGATTTGGCCACGACAGAACAACAAAGCGTCAATGCAAGAAACATACAGATAACATTGAAAAAAAATAGATGAAAATCTTTAAATATGTTGGTGTCTCTGGTTAATATTATTCCTCAAAATAAATGAACTAAAATTTCTATACTTGAAGAATCTGTTTCACAATGCATCATGAAACTAAACAATGGTGAGCAGGTCAAGGGTAAGAGATGGGGCTTTCACTAGCAGAAAAATAAAATTATTTCTTACACTGAATAATTCATTATGTTTGTAGAGTGACATATTATATAGTAAACTATTAAGTATTGAGGTCAGAAACTTGTATTATTCAAATTAAGATTCAGTAATAAAATTACCCTTTCTTTAATAAGGGACATTATAAACAAAGGCTGTATTTCCCTTCAAAGGTATTTGTTTTGCTAGAGAGGCACTTGGGTGACTTAGTTGGTTAAGCAACCAACTCTTGATTTTGGCTTGTGTCATAATCTCATGGTCCATGAGTTCAAGCCCCTCGTGGAGCCTACTTGGGATTGTCTTTCTCCCTCTATCTCTCTGCCCCTCTCCTCTCTCTCTCTCTCTCTCTCTCAAAAATAAATAAATAAACTAAAAAAAGGTGTTTGTGTAGCTAGAATATTCTATTGCTTTTGACATTGTATTTGAAAATACCTTTGCATAGACCATCCTTTGCCATAGACACATTTGCCACAGACACCACATGCTTCTATTGTTCAGGTCCTTCCTTACCTTATGTTATTTGCTTTATCCCGCAAGCATTTGATTTTATGACTTTAGGACCACTGGGTTGGATTTTACTTGAAAAAGTAAAGCATACCATAAGAGACTGATTGTGACTCAAATTATTATGTTTTTCTATATCATATCTTTGAAATATGACTTTGCTTACTTCTCATCAAACAGTGAAATCAATTTCCTGAAGGTTAACATGGGCTAAACTTGTGACATATTTCTTCCAATAGAACATGACTATAGTGATGTTCTGCCATTCATGAGACTAGCCTTCATAATGAGGGAGACAGAGCTTGGAGGAGAATAAGAGAGCACTTGAAGAAGAGTTAAGTTTCTGGAGCTGAGGCTGTCTATTAGCCTCCAGCCAAACATGAGAGAGCACCTAACCACTGTCAGGTTACATGTTCATCCACAGCTGCATGCAGACACATGAATGAGCCCAACTGAGAATTAAGATTTCTCGAGTTGATTCAGACTATTAAGCGTTAATGCATGCTTCTTGTTTACGCCATTAAGTTTTGGTATACCAGCTTCTGGCAGCAGTAACAACAACAAAAACTGCTTATGGGTACACAAACTTCATTGGTAATTTTCTGAAGGCCAATTGTACACAAAGCCATCAGAATGCAGCAAAACTAAATCATATTACCTGGTTAAAAATGGCAACATTCAATTTTTCAATCCTTGCTATTGGCTGGTAATTTTCTCAAACAGAACCATGCTGGTTCTCTGCAAAATAGGTAATTAAGTAAAACCTTCCATTACTTTTTGTTGCCGAGAGGTCAAAGTTTATTAGTGTACCATTTGAGGCTTTTCACAAAGTATTCTGAGCCAAGCTTAGAGATGTCTACCTGCCATAAAACCGTAGGCATCCTCATCACAATATGTCAGTGCATAACTCTTAGATGCACTCTACTTGTTTTTCTTCATGACTTCACTCATGCTACCTGTCTTACTGATAGACTTTTCTACCTGAGGAAAGATGGGTTATCTCTATGACACAGCTAAAAATTCCTCTCTGCAGTAAGGCTATACTTGGTTCTGAAGACAATAGAATTGCCTTCTATCTTGCACTCTCAGAACCTGAGTCGTTTTGAACTGCTTCGTGAACAGTCATCACAACAAGGCAGTCACTAATATAAAACTGGATTCTCTGCTTGTGGTCTCACATGGCTGATTCCAAGGTCAAGCCACTTTCATGCTCATTAAGGTTGTTGGTCAAATTCATTCCTTGTGGTTATAGGACAGAGGTCTCTCTTTCCTTGCTGGATGCCCGACAAGGACACTCATGTTTCCAGAGCCATATGCCTTCCTCATTTCATGCTCTCCTCCACCTGCAAGCCAGGAATGTCACATCAAATCCTTCTCACACTTCAAATCTCTCTGATTTTGCTCTCTGTCACCAGCCAGAGAATAACTCTCTGCTTTCAAAGAGTTCATTGCCTTGGAGATTAGATAACCTCCATGTAAACCAGTAAACAACCACATAATCTCCCTTTTCATTACCCCCTTTTCATTACCTCAAAATCAACTGATTGGTAACCTTAATTGCATCAGAAAAATCCCCTGCTATGTAACACAATAGGATTGCAATGTTCTATCTCCATCATATTTACAACCTTAGAGATCAGTGTAGGAAATCTTAGGGGTGAGTGGGAGACAGTTGGTGTTAGGATTCTGCCTAACACATATGCCTTCTGTAAATTGGTCTGACACTACATAGAGTGTTGTGGTAGAATCATTGTTTAAATATATTTGTAGTTAGATCATTGGTTCCCTCAGCACAAATATTGTGTCTGCATTCATCAATGATTCCCAAAATCTAGTATGTATGGTACCTAGCTCAGGTTAACTATACAACAAATATCCATTAAAAACCAGGATTAATTATTGGTAAATAAAAGAATATGGAATCCCATTCTTATGATGTAAAAGAAGAAAATAAGCACAGACCATCATGTCAGAAAAAAATATCAAATTGACTGACTCTTGGAAGTAGCTTTCTTATAAGCTACTTTATCACATTTACAAATTTCAATCTAAGTAAGTTATTCAAATATTTGAAAAGATATTTGAATATAAATGTATATTTATAAATATATAAATAATATGTACTATAATAATTATATATAATATATTATATAATTATATGCATATAATTACATATAATATACTATAAATAAAAGTATAAATTTATTATATTAAAAATATAGAAAAAGGTCCTTTGTTGAACTTTGGGTCCACAATATAAAGGATTTTTTTTTACTTCCTTGTCGCAGAAATTAGAACATTGATTAATTACTATTACTTATTGTATAAGAAAATTAGCAAGTAAAATTATTCTAATCTAAATGTAAAATTAAACCCTTACTTATATGTTATGAGTCTGTAATAATAATTTTCTTATGGCTCTAAAAATCCAATTGCAAAGGTAAAGGATGTTGTGATGTTTTAGTTTACAGATTTCTATTTTCCCTTTTCATAGAGCTATTTTATAAGTAATACATTTCTGTTTCCCTTTTATGAGACGACATGTTACAACAATTCTTGCCCTCTTGACAATGTGTAATACCATTTCTGCTTTTAGTACCCTAAAGCAAAGCTATTATCCATGTAGGGAAAACAGCAAGTTAGCATTTTTGATGTAAATCTTTCAGTTGTTATGTATTGTATTTTACTTAAAGGCATTTTCTTCCTTAACATTTTATGCAATTACAGCTGGGATAAAAAAACATAACATTACCACAAGAAGTAAAATATTGTTCCTGTGGGTCTGCCTTGAGGTAGCAAGATGAACAATTTTCCTTCTGACATGGATGTCAGTTAACATTAGCAAAATGACCTAAAGTGATGTATTTTGTTGTTTTATTAGAGTAATGCAAGACTAGCTAGACATTAAAAAGTATTCACAATCATCGCATCATCCTTGAAATACTCATTCTTCGATAGTTACATATTAATGTTGACAATGGCAAAAACTTTTCACAAATTTATGAGTCCTACATTGTTGCTTTTTTTTCTTTTCCTTTTGGATCCTTTCTCCGCAATTAAATTGAAATATGTTTGACAAACATTTAATTAACATCAAGGATCCTGTAATCTAGTTTCTAATAGAAATAACATTCGTACACCTTAATAAGCAAATAGTAGTCTTTAGAGATTCTTATAACCACTATACTATTTGATGCTTATCTATTCTTTTTTTATTTAAAAAAAAATTTAACATTTATTCATTTTTGAGAGACACAGAGAGACAGAGTATGAATGGGGGAAAGGCAAAGAAATAGGGAGACACGGAATCTGAAGCAGGATCCAGGCTCTGAGCTGTCAGCACAGAGCCCAACATGGGGCTCGAACTCACGAACCATGAGATCATGACCTGAGCTGAAGTCAGATGCTTAACTGAATAAGCCACCCATGTGTCCTGATGCTTATCTAGCCTATAGTGTAAAATGTACTGGCAATTCGCACATTTATATCTTTAGGTTTAACATTCAGGCTTCCATTTCTTTTATCTAAGGCATTTGTCCAATAAATGAAAGATACTGACTATGTATTTTGATGCCATGGGTGTAGCTGTAAGATGTTAAAGTGATGTTTCAGCTACAAGGAAATGAATGAGAAATTACTTTTCTCTCCATCTCAAGTATATAAGTTAGAACTTTATAAACCCAACTTTATAAAAAAATTTTAAAAGTAACATGAATAGGGGCAAAGATAAAGCTATGAGCATCTAAGTGCTTCAGTAAAGAGTCTGGTTGGATAGTTTTCTCCTACACATAGAAGAGCTATCTACCCCTTGTTAACAACAAATTTTGTTTTAACAATGATAAAAATAAAAGTAGCATATGTTAATTATTATGACTGTAAAAAATATAAAATCATAAGGAAAGGGATGTCAATTATCCCTCATTACTCATTTTGAGAAAAACTGTTATTAAAAATCTTATAAAGTTCCACATTTGAGGAAGTCATGGAGAAGTCTGTGGAATCTCACAGATTAGGGAATAAAATGGAAGTTTATGTAAACTAATTATTAGAAATGAGTGGTCCTCAACTAACATATAACGGATTATTTTTTAAAATTATGCACTCATTTGTTTATTCAGAAATCCATACGTGGACTTAATATAGTGCAAACACTGTTCCAGTCCTGAGAACACCTATGAGACAGATAGACAAATGTCCCAAATGTCCTGGAGTTTATATTCTGGTGGGGAAAGCAGGGAGTGAACAGTAAGTATCATAAATTGTAAATTGTAAGTATTGAATAACACGACAGGACTTCATTGAAAATCTGAAGGAGGCAAGGGTTAACCAAGCAGGTGCCTGGGTCTAGGGCATTCAAGCCAGAAAGAAAAACTAGAACAAGATTTGTCGGGAGGCTCCTGGGTGGCTTCCGCTTAAGCATCTGACTTTGACTTCGGTCATGATCTCACAGTGTGTGGGTTCGCGCCCCACATCGAGCACTCTGCTGTCTACACACAGTCCACTTCAGATCCTCTGTGACCACCCCCCCGCCCCTCCTCTACTTGATATCTCTCTCTCTCTCTCTCTCTCAAAATAAATAAATAAACTTACAAAGCATTGTCAGGCAGTGTGGGGCCTGGCTGAGCTTAAAGAGAAGAAAGGAGATGATATAAAAATTATAATAAAGCAAAGACTGTCCAAGTAAGTTATTAAGATGATCTATTAAACAGCATGTTTGTTTGATTCTGTCAGAGGAGTGTGTGTGTGTTTTCCTTCACACGCAGAGAAAAAGCAGAGAAGAAAATAAGAGTCGTAAAAATGGAGTAAACATGTAGAAGAGGCGTTGAGATTTCATAGAAGTATTTCACCACCTTACATGTTTCCAACTAATTACTAGAGGAGTACAAATGTATAGAAAGGTAACAACTATATTCAAGTAAAATATAAAGAAAGAAAGAAAAGCACATTAGACAACACAGTGTGAAAAATGTTGATTTATAAAGCAGAATACCTTTATAATGTAAACAAAGCTGAAGCGGTGTTATAAGAACACAATTTTATCATTATTATTGAATTATAGTTGACACACAATGTTAGATTAGTTTCAGGTGCACATCATAGTGATTTGCAGTTATGCTGGGCTCACAAGTATACCTGCCATCTGTCACCACCTAACACTGTTACAATACCATTGGCTACCTTCCCTGTGCTGTAGCTTTTATTCCTGGGACATATTCATTTCATAACTGGGACCTGTGTCTCTTCCTCTTCATCCAGTTTGCTACCCCACCCCACCCTGCGCCATCAGTTTGATCTCTGTATTTATGGGTCTGCTTCCACTTTTTGTTTGTTTATTTATTCATTTCTTTTGAAGAGCAGAAAATACTTTGAAAAGAAAAAAAAGAAGGAAAGATGGAGGGGGAAGAAGGAAATAAAGAGAGAGAGAGAAAGGAAAGGGAAAGAGGAAGAAGGAAGGAAGGAAGGAAGGAAGGAAAGGAAGGAAAGGAAGGAGGGAAGGAAGGAAGGAATGAAAAGAAGGGAGGGAGAAAAAGGAAAGGACAGATGGAAGAAAGGTAAAATGTAAAAACCTCAGCCAATCTTCCTGGACAGACTGGAATGCACCTCACAGCCTACGTCCTCATGGCGGATAGTGACATGTGGCCCCAGACCTCTTACTTTCTTTTCAGGTATGGAGGCTGGTTTATCTGACAAGGTCTCCATTCTATATTCCTAGCACAGAAGGTCACACTCTTGTCAGAGAGAGAGAGGTTTCCATTTTAGAAAATTAAGAATCTTATTGCCTCAGAGTATTGGAAATCCCCAATCTTTCTATCTTAAACAACAACAAAAGGAAGTACACAAAAACCTTCCCTCACGGGATAAGAAGTCCATCTTCTTTTCTCCATAGTATTACAACTTGAGCAGAAGCATATTCTGTAGGTTTTCTTTCTTCTTTTTTTTAACCTTCAATTATGATTTTAGGAGCAATCCTTTTAGCTGGGTTTAAGTCTTGATTTATACTTCTAATTATATATTGCTTCCTGAAATAGTCTCATTAAACACTGAGTCCATAAGCTTATCTTTATGAAGTATTTCAAACTGTAGCTGAGCCTTTTAACCCTCAAGGAAATAGATGAAAGAGGGAGGATTTTTTCAGGAATATTTGAAATATATTCATAATGCATATCATCAGTGTTTAGCTTTCTATATCAAGCAGTAATGCTTTAAAACCTAGTAGTTTCTAGATTTTATTTTATTTTCTTCTGATGAAAGTTTTCTAATTCAAAAAAATTTTGAAGTGTATTTATTTATTTTGAGAGAGAGAGTGTGGGCGGGATACAGGCAGAGAGAGAGGGGAGAGAGAATCTCAAGCAGGCTCCGCACTGTAAGCACAGAGCCCAATGTGGGACTCAAACTCATGAACCGTGAGATCATGACCCAAGCCAAAATCAAGTCAGGTGCATAACTGACTGAGCCACCCAGACGCCCCTATATTTCAGATAATCACTTAATTATTCACAACTTTTAGTTTCGGTGTCAATGAAAATTACCTATCCTGCCATATTAGTTTCTTAGGGCTTCCATAAAGTATTATACATTGGTTTGCTTAAGACAACAGACACTTATTTTCTAATAGTTCTGGAGACCAGAAGTTCAAAATCAAGATGTTGGCATGACCATCTTTTCTTCTTCCATAGAAGAATCCTTTTTTGGGGTGCCTGGGTGGCTCAGTCGGTTGAGCTTCTGACTTCGGCTCAGGTCATAATCCCCCTGCTCCTGAGTTTGAGCCCCACATTGGGCTCTGTGCGGATGGCTCAGAGCCATCCTATTTCTGCCCCTCCCCTGCTCATACTCTCTTTCTCTCAAAAATAAATAAAATATCAAAAAAAAAAATCCTTCTTCCTTCTCTTACTCTACTAGTTGGTGATTGTTGACAATCCTTGACTTTCCCTGGCTTGCAGCTGAATTAACTAATCTGTGCCTCCATGACCTTCTTCCTTCTATGTCTCTGTGACCATGTGTCCTTTCATCTTCTTATAAGGATACCAATCATTGAATTTAGGACCCCTAATACAGTGAGACCACATCTTAACTAATTGTATCTGTAAGGATGCTTTTTCCAAATAAGGTCATGTTCTGAGGTTCTGGGTGGAGGGGGGAATTAGACAACATAGTATACCCGTTATGTACAAAATATGAAGATTAAGACATTTAAAAAGTATTTCCAATGTTATTTGAGATGTACGTTTTTTGAGAAGAAGGAGAACTCTCATCCCTGGACTTCTCTGAAATGCTTTCATATTCCCCAATAAAGACAGACTCTGGATGAGTCTGATGTAGATGAATCTCAGGACCACTGAAGAAGCTCTCATCTTTCTAGAAGGAGTATGCATTGGCCAATGCCCACCAGCTGGTGTTTCTCAGTTGAGCTTGCATCTGTAAAAAAAACTGATTTCTGCAGAATTTCTTAATTAATAGATGCCCTTTAAAAATTCTCTAGGAAAGCCATTCAAGCTAAAAGATATGTGCCTATTTTCAAATTAAAAATTAATATTTTTGGTAAATTGCAGTTTTGCACTCCATATTCATTCTCTTTGTGAGTAGCTTGTAGAAACTTGTGTTCACGTGAGGTATGCTTTGTAGGCATTTGTGGACAGTGAATTCCTTGAGTGACAGGGCCTGTATTATTCATTTATGAATTCACAAAATTAACAAGCTTTCCATCCAGGGCAGGAGCTCCGTGTGTATCTATCATGAATATATGGATGGATGGATGAGCTGTGATGGCATATTACTCTCTCAATCATCTAATACGACATTTTACACTGCTCTTTTTTTTCTTTTTCATTCGTTGAAATGGAGATCACTCAATACAGTTCAAATTATTTACACTATAAAGCAAGCCATGAGTTTCTCTATCATACTATTTAAATATGTAAATGTATACATGATAGTGTTTTTCCAATTTATCTTTAAAGGTGTTTGGCTCTCAGTACTGAACCTCGTTATGACTGAGGACCGTGGAAATACAGTGCTCTTATATGTGGATTTTAAAGATCTTCCTGCATTTCTGGTGTTCATCCAGACTCATAGATATCCATTTATAGATGAAATAGCATAAACCTACATTCTCTTCCAGATATCTTTCATCGAGATATGTATTCAGTTGTTAGTCTCCAATAGCTATTTGTGGGGAATTGAGCAGAGAGCAGAGACATTTGTACCAAGTATCTCTGGGATGATTCGAAGTCCATACATTAACCATGCCGCCAACTGATATTAGTCAAAAGGAGTCATGATCTTCAAATTCCTCACGTAAAGCGCGGGAAGCTTTGCAGTCTAACAAATCTCACCTGAGCTGGATAGAGTTAGGTATGGTCTGCAATTGGCCGGTTGCTAAATCTTCTGAATGTCTATCTAGAAACACTTTCCTGTTCTCCCTATATAATCATTCACGGTAACACTCCAAGAACTGCCAAGAACAGAAATTCCTTGTGGAAATCGGGACATACAATTTTTTATTCTAATATAATAAACTTCAGGTAGCATGATCACTTTTTGTAACAAAAGATAAATCAAATATACATCCATATTGATTTGCGTTTAAGTAGGAAAAAACTTCATGACAATGAATGTAGTACTCTCTGCCTTGTCTTCGTCTTTTGAAATTGAGTATGTATCAGTAAGATGCACTACGCACAAATACACACATACATTCACACACCCCACGTGTAATGCTGTTAACGTTGGGGAATTTACTAATGTGTAGAATGGACAGATTATGTAGGTACAGAGTCCTCTTTCTGAGAATGGAATTTTAATAATGTATAATCCTGTTTAGAAGTATTTCAAGTTGTGCTAGCAGGTGCTTCATATACAGAGTTTCCAAATAAATAGTTCTTTACTGAATAAAGAAATACACGAAGAAACCAGTGTCATCCTTTTCTCTAAAAATTATTATTCCTTCACCTGGGGAAGTGAGGATATTAAATCACTATTTGAAAGCAAAAGTTTATTACAATTTTGTCCTAAAATCTTCGTGTTTGTAGCCTTTCTCAACAATACAATGCCCAAATACAGAGAACAATTTATTCGATTTTCTGGCTTCTTATCGATGTAACTTATGTATGCATTGCTTACAGAAACTATATTATCTATTAAATTTAAACTTAAATTCATTCTCCAAAATAAGTTTAACATAATTTTCTTATAAAAATTTTATGTATTTTTTTTATTATGCAGGAATTGTCTTTGAAAAACACAAGAAAGGGCTATTTTCAGTTTGGACACAAATAACCTTTAAAAATACAATCATAGTTTCAAATCCGTTGTGGCTTTTTTTCCTTTTACATTCATTATTGATACATGTTTTGCTCCAGATCTTTGTAGCCTGAAGTAATTTGTACAGATTTAACATGGTTGGATATAAAGGAAAACTGATGGTTAGAAAGTCTCTATATCCTCTATAAACAGTGTGATATATTCATGAAAACTGATAACGATTTCACACTCAATCTATATGTCTTTGATTAAAATATAGATCTCTTTTATGAATGCTGATTTACAAATTGGTGTTTATTTTTAAAATTGCTCTGAGCTGTGTATTTTGTTAAATTTCTTCTAGTCTTAATACTTTTGGTACTTAACAGAAATTCGAGCACCTACCTTATGTGTAATTTGAAGATAAATGGCCTGTTACTCCCTCTTTCTCTGCTCCTCCCCTGCTCATGCCCTGTCTCTCTCTCCTTCAAAAATAAATAAAAACATTTAAAAAAAAGGAAAAAAAAGAAAAAAAGGGGGCACCTGGGTGGCTCAGTCAGTTAAGCGTCCGACTTCAGCTCAGGTCATGATCTCATCATTGTTGAGTTTGAGCCCCGCATCAGGCTCTGTGCTGAAAGCTTAGAGCCTGGAGCCTGCTTCAAAATCTGTGTCTCTCTCTGTCTCTGCTCATCCCCTGCTCATGCTCTGTCTCTCTCTCTCCTTCAAAAATAAATAAAGACATTAACAAAATTTTAAATGGCCTGTTAATTTTTCTGATAGTCCATGTTACCATGAACACTTAACCACTGAAGTATCCTACGTGTTGGTAATGTTCTAAGACACCGACCTGTCATTAAAACAATAATATTTTATTTTTTTTTAAATATTTTTCTTAATTGTGCTTGTACCAATTCTGAAAATAATGGATGTGTATAGACTCTTGTACTTATTAATTTGGTGACTACTACATTTGTAAAATTATCCCTTTATACTTCTGTCCTGTTTCTTTCTAATTATAGGCTTTTCATGCTATTGATGACATAGCTATTTTTTTTATTAGTTTCTATAGAGGTGATTAAAGTATGAATACAGTTCACTAGAATTGAATTTTACCTGATAACTGGAAAATGAGTAATGAAGAAATTCAGATTGGGCTATGTCAGGCAACTTGAACAGGATGACTACTATAGGGGTGTTGGAGTTAGGATGCTAATGTTTGATACCTGCTACTCCTCCCTCCCACCATCTGTGTGACCTCGAACAAGTTACTTAACCTCTCTGGGCCACCTGTATAATGGAGTTAATAACAACTAGCTGACACACTAGATGAAGATTAAATAATTTTAAATAGGTAATTTCATTAGCACTGAACCCATAATAGAGTTTCACAAGATTGAGAACCATTTTACATGAATTCAGTAGTTCAATGTTGATTCAATACTTAGAGCAGTGGACCATCACAATCTACCCCTGCTTTATGTGTTTAAAAGTTTTTCCCATGGATATTACCATAAGTACGAAAAATAAAAAGACTTCTGATGGTGGGAAAAAATTGTGTGACTAAAATGGTAAAAGAGGCAAATATTTATTGACTATTTTTCTTGAATCAGGTGTTAGCCGTAATGTTGCACTTTAAACAATGAGCAAAGTCAAGTCACTGACAAGGACAGTGTAATCTAATTAGGAAAGAATAAACTAGAAACTGTGGTTTTCTCCTGAGAAGATGCCCTGGGGAAGACGAAGGTATTAGAACCTTCTGAAAGTACTGAACAGCATGGAGGTAGAGGAAACCAAAGAGAAATGCATGGGGTCAAACCAGTGTTTGTACGAGAGGAGTAAGCACTACCTTTGTCTCCTGTAGGTCAGCAGTGAGGCATGAAATTAGGTGGATCTGGGGTAGAGAATGAAGCGGCTTAAAAGAATCTTCTGGAATTTTAGCTCTGTTTTTGTGGTATAAAAAAATCAGCATTTTTCAGGCCGTGAAATAGTCACTGACTTTTTAAGTGTATTCATGATAGTTTGATGATGAAACCACTGCAAAAGAAAAGGCTGTTTAAAGGTAAATATTTTACCTTAAAGGCATTGACAATAGACATGCAGTTTGAGGGAAATGTGTGCTGGTTACATATGCCGGTCAAAACAAAAGGTTGATTAAAATAGATTAAAACAGTGTACTCGTTGACCAAAACCATGAAAATGATGGGGAGATATATTTTATGTTGTTATTTTTATTGTGGCATTTTTACGCTAAGTAATAGGAACATGTTCACTAAATATTATATGTAATAAAATATTCTGATTTCCAGATAGGTGAGCTTGAAAATTTAAATCACATTTTATAGCTAGCTTATTCATCTTTATGCTCCAGAATCTAGGGCAATGCTTGCATTTAGTGAGTACTTCATGAATACCTACTAGAATGAATTAATGAGTGACTAGCTGAATTAGCAAACATCACTGTTGGAAGGACATCAGAAGGGTACAGATGCAGGAGATATCATATAGGTCGTACTTGTATCTGCTATATGTGGCCATCAGCGGAAGAGTGATAACTCTGTGTTGTTTACCACAGTGAGAAACTAAAGAAGATGAACTTAAAAACATGTTCTCTTTTTCTTATGGTAATTCAGAGATAACTGGACCTTGTGTGAAATACCCAGCGAACCACCGAAAATTCTGGGCCAAGCTCAGAACGTGGGGAATCCACAGACTGGGGAATTGCCCATGTGACCAATGAACAAGAGAAGGGATAGTCTGAGGTGAATGTATGGAGAAAGTAGAAAGAGACTGATATACAGGAGATACAGACTAAAGATAGATTTATAATTGGGGACTTAATTTGACATGAATGAGCCCTGATACAGAGTCTTGAAAAAAAAGATCACACTTGAGAGGATATTTCAAGGTCAGAGGTTGTAGTTATGAATGTCAAACGCTACGAGGAGCCAAGGATGACCAGGGGTTGGTGGTATCAACTTATACTCTCCTTCATAATAAAGGTTTGTTGAATGGGGAGAAAGAAGTGGAAACATTTGGTGTTCTACTACTTTGGGGTTTTTTTGTTTGTTTGTTTGTTTTTTGTTTTTTTAACAATTATTTATTTTTGAGACAGAGAGAGAGAGCATGAACAGGGGAGGGTCAGAGAAAGAGGGAGACACAGAATCTGAAACAGGCTCCAGGCTCCGAGCCATCAGCACAGAGCCCGACGCGGGGCTCGAACGCACGGACCGTGAGATCATGACCTGAGCCGAAGTCGGACGCTTAAACGACTGAGCCACCCAGGCGCCCCGGTGTTCTACTTTGAAACAATAATAGACAATAAAAGGGAAATGAAACTAGAGGTTATCCTTGAAAATATATTTTTAAATCTTGTATACTGACTCAGAGGGGCCAAAATCTTCCAAAGGGAGTCCTTGGGTTTCCAGAGGAGAAAGAAGGGATAAGTGATGCAACAGGGTCCAGAGGAAATGGATGGGAAAAAAATTTTATTTTATCCAAAACAGATTTCTCCAATATGTGAAATGAATTCAACGGAAGCAAAAGATAAATTGCCCTCCTTGTCTATGAGAGCTGAAAAATCAAGCTTTTCTGCCATAAATTCGGTTTACTGGGCAGACAGAGATATGTGCCCCATTGTTCAAACTCTAACATAAAACCGTGTATTCAGAACATGTCAAGGAGAAAACCAATTATGCTGTATTGCAAGCAAATGAGCTGTGAAGCTGGTCCAGAAATAAAAAGGAAAAAAAAAAATCAGGTGAAGTGACTGAAAATATGAACGTATGGAAGATAAGAATATAGGGGGAAGTGGGCGACTCATAGATTCTGGCTGCCTATTTACAAGCCTAAAATTTAGATTGGCCCAAGGGTACTTTAATTTTTGAGATAATTGCATTTTATTTCATTATTAGGAACGATTTCATTTTACTTCTAAGTTCTGGAAGCCTAAGGGTAGAGGATTAGATTTGAACATTTCTGCCTGCCTCTCTTTTCTCCCTCTCATTTTTCCTTTAAGACCATGGAATCACTGGGTCCACTTTATATTTGTTACCTTCTTTTCTCTTTTTTAAAACTTGTTTAAAGCGCTACATGAGGCTATTAGGTAATTCAGATAACCTAAGATGTTACTAATCAAGACCTACACTCCGAACACCACGCAGTGAATAGATGAAGCATTTTGGTCCACTTTCTGCTGTGAGACAGGTAAAGAGAAAGGTTCTTCCATTTTTAATATTTAAGAAATTTCCCTGTTTTCTACAGCTGCTGTAACAATTTACGTTCCCACCAACAGTGCGTGGGGGTTTCATTTCCTCCACATCCTCCCCAGCCCTTGTTATCTCTTGCGTTTTTGATGACAACTGTTGTAATGGATGTGGGATGAAAACTTACTGGGGTTTGGGGTTGCCTTTCCCTGATAATTAGTGGCGTTGTGCACTTTTCCATATACCGGTTGGCCATCTGGATGTCTTTTTTGGAAAATGTCTATTCAGTTCCCCTCCCCATTTTCTAATGAGACCATTTGCTTTTGTTTGTTTGTTTGTTTGCTATTGAACTGTATGAGTTCTTTATATAGTTTGGATATGAAGCCCTTATCAAATACATGGTCTGTAAAAATATCCTCCCATTCTATCGGTTGTCTTTTCATTTGGTTGATTGTTCTGCTGTGCGGAAGCTTGTGAGTCTAATGTAGCCCCAGGAATTTGTATTTGCTTTTGTCATTTGTGGTTTTGGTGTCATGTCCCGTAAACTGCTGCCGGGCCAATGTCAAGAAGCTTTTTCCCTTTTGTTCTCTTCTAGCGGTTGTATAGTTTCAGGTCTTCTGTGTAACGCTTTTATCCATTTTGAGCTCGTCTTTGTGAGTGGCAGAAAATAGGGGTCCAGTATCGTTCTTCTTCATGTAACAGCCACATGAGTTTGATGAAAAGTCTTTTCCGCAGTCAAACCTCAGTGAAGACTCCTGTTCTTGCCAACATCTTGTCTAGATTTTTGTGAGACCTCCTGAAGCTGGGCATTCTAGCTAAGGCCCTTCTTAGGTTTCTGACCCTCACACACTCTGTGATGAAAAATGTGTCTTATTTTTTGCATCTAAGCTTGCGGCAGCTTGATAGGTAACAGTCAACACAGATTTTGGTAAGCTGGAAATGAGGTCCTGCTCTAACGAATAACTAAAAATGTGGGGGTGGGTTTGGAATTGGGCAGTGGACAGAGGCTGGGGAAGTTTTGAAAAGCATGCTAAATTTCCTGGAACAGATAGTTATACATCAGAACTTTGAGAACACTTCCAGCAATGGCTCAAGAGGAAGGGAGAAGCATTTTGTTAGAAAATGAAGTCAGGGAGGTCCTTGACATGTACCAGCAGTGAAATTGTTTTCAGCAGCCTTCTGGAAAGTACAATATACAAGTGATGAGTCTAGTTACTTGGCAAGAAAGATCTCCAAGCGAAGTGCTGGGGATGCCACCTGGTTTCTTCTTTTTGCTTACAGTAAAATGTGAGAGTAGAAAAATAATTCGAGGAAAGAGCTGTTAAAAAGAGGTTGATAATTTGGAAAATTCTGGGCTTTTGCAGATGAAAATTATAATTTTTTTTTTATTTTTAGGAATGGTCACAAAAGCATGATCTTCAGGGAAACAAATCAACTAAGGGTGTGACTGTACAACCTTCCCCTGAAGCCTCAAAAGATCAGTTGAGTTTACAAAACAGGCCCTTTGAAGAGATTGAGGTTTTGTCTCAGATTCTGTCAGTCTTAACAGTAGAAGCCAGGACGTTTAATCACTTGGTGTGCATTCCCTCAGCATCTAGTCCTAGATGGAGGAGAGATTATCTAGAAAAGATACGTGGGCATAGCTTTTGTCTAACGGAATGAACTTCTATGAAATCCGCAGACAGTCCACAGACTTTGAGAAAATTGTTTTACTAAAAACACTGCCAACTTAGGTGAAAATGAGCAGGGAGAGTGGGAAATAAAAAAAGGGTTTCATACTTTTTGAAATTCTGCAGGCGGGAAGCAAGGTGGTAAAACTACCTGCACACCAATACATACTACTCTGATGGAAGAGGAAGGATGGATGGAATGAAGGACACAGAGGGCAGAGGGAGAGCCTCGGATAATTATGACCAGGCCTTGCAACATATCAAGAGATGTTTAGCATTTCCCTGGCACCGTTTTAAAACCACTGTGGAGGAGGGAATCATTTGCACCTTCATTGTTCCCCTTTCAGAATGGAAATGTCTACATCTGTTATCCTTTTGGTTCTACCACTGTATGTTGGTGGGTGGGTGGGGGGTGGGGGGACAGACAACTTGTCTCTCAAGTTTTATGGATTAATGAGTCTCATCTTCACCTGGATCTGATTTAGATGATGAGTGTCTATACTTAGAACTGATAGCTTAATGGGATGGAACTCTTGGGTATCTTAGAAGCAGGTGAATGCATCTTTTCCTGTGGGAAGAACACAGATCACTGGGGACTAGACAATGGACTGTGACAGGGTCTCTCTTCCATGGCCCAAACTAGTCCCGCCTCTGGGTATTCACACCCCAGTGTCATCCTGTCCCTTTAGGTGGGGGCAGAGCCTGTGAAGTGTTCCTAATAGAAAACAACTGAAGTGATGAGAAGTCACTTCCTAAGGAATTCAATCTCTCCATGCCTCATTCTCCTCATTTGCTGGTTGTTTATGATTAAATAAACACCAATACAGGAACTTTATAATTTCTAGGCATTCCAAGGAAATGTCTTCATATACGTGATAAGTACTCAATAAAAATTAGCTGGCTGTACCCCTTAACAGCATCTGTTCTGTCCCCTACTCCCCACATCCCCTGGTACCCACCAGTTTACTTTCTGTTTTTATGAGTTTGGCTTTAAAAATCTAAAAGACTCCACATGTAAGTGAGATCATACAGCACTTAGCTTTCTCTTTCTAACTTATCTCACTTAGCATAATATGCTCAAGGTCCATCCAAGCTGTCACAAGTGTCAAGATGTCCTTCTTTTCATATGTCACCTCTTATTTATTTATCTATTCATTGTTGATAGGGACTTGGGTTGTTTTCATATCTTGGCTAGTGTGAATAATACTGCAGTAAGCCTGGGAGTACAGTTATCTTTGGTAACCTATTTTCATTTCCTTTGGCTATATACCCAGAAGTGGAATTGATAATCATGTGGTAGATGTACCTTTAATTTTTGAAGAATCTCCATATTGTTTTCCATAGTGGTTGAACCAATTTGCATTCCCATTAAAGGCCTAGCGTTCTAATGCCTTGTATAGTAAATATATAATGAAAATTTTATTACAATCATAAAAAGTTGCTAAGGGACTCAAACTTAATGATTCCAACCACTAAAAAGAGAAGATAATTATGTGGCATAATAGAGGAACTAATTATTGCTACAATCGCAATTATAATATATGAATGTGTCAAATTAATGTGTTTTGCACCTTAAATTCATACATTGTTGCCTGTCAAGTATATTTCAATAAAAAAGTTAGCTGATATTATTCTTAAGGTTGATGCTATTGTTAATATTATTATATTTAAATAGCTTATGTCATATTAGATTGTAAATATAGATGGAAATTGTAATTAACCAGGCACGTGAAAAGTGTCAAGAGAGAAGCATAGCTAAATTTAGTAGAAGAATTTTGGCAGCAATTGGTGGTATTAGGAATAGATTCCAAGAAAAGTTACCATTTGTGCCAGATCCGATGTGATGAACTTCATTTAGAAACGTGTTAACATAAGGAGTGGGTGTTTCATTGAAAGGATGAAGAGAACAGTGGTCCACTTTTTGTTGTCCAAAAAAGTATATGTGCGGAAATAGCACAGATATTGTACTGGAAAGGTGGTTTTAGAGAAGACTGAGAAATCTTGAAATAGCAGATTAAGGGTATGGATGTTATTTTGTATAAAAATGGGGGCATGTAATTCCTTAATTCCCACAGGAAACTCAGAGCAATTTCCAAATGATTACTTATAGTAATTTTATCTTTAGTTTTAAAATTTATTTATTTTTGAGACAGTGAGAGAAAGAGACCGAGCTTGAGTGGGGGAGGGGCAGAAAGAGAGGGAGACACAGAATCCAAAGCAGGCTCCAGGCTCTGAGCTGTCAGCACAGAGCTCCTCGTGGGGCTTGAACTCAAGAATGGTGAGATCATGACCTGAGCTGAAGTCGGACGCTGAACTGACTGAGCCACCCAGACGCCCCTACTTATCGTGATTTTAAAGGAGGATCAGGTGTCTGTGTCTTTGCACACCCCTTTTCTAGTGGTATGCTTTCTTCTCACTATATTCCAAAAATATGAAATTGTTTGACTCTGAGTCTATTATAATATTAGTTAAGTTAATGTTAAATAAAATCAACATGCGCTATTATGAATATGTCTATAAAGGATGACCATGATATTTGGACCACTTAACCTGTTAAGCTTCATGAACTTAACCTGTCTGTTTGTAATAGTGTCTAGCACAGTAAAAGAAAAAAACATTCTACCTGTATTATTTGGGGAAATTAACAAAAAAATCTACCTGCAATAATTGTGGAAGTAAAGGAAGTATCAGGGAATTAAGGATGATACATATGTGCAGAGAACAAGTAGACAACATAAAACTCCCTAATAGCCACGTGTTTATCCATGTACCCAAGAGACAGTGTTTACTAACATTGTCAGAGGAAGATGGTCAGTTAGAGCTAGCCTTGAGCACACTGGATCGGGGCTCAATTTAGTGGCGCACGTACAATTTAAAATGACGCTGAAGGCACTACTTAATACAACAATTCAACAAGTAGAATGAAATGGAATTAAATGGCATGCATCAGTGTACAAAAATATATTAGGTGTGTGATATAATTATTCAGAGCAGGTATAGCTCCTTGTCAAAGGAAGACAATTGGTGGAAATTATCCAATTATCTTCCCTGCAATTTAGAAGATGGAACTAAGCTTAACATTTGGCTCTATCAGTCCTCTAATCGATGGATTTTACCTGGTCATTTTCCTCACAGTAACTAAAATACGTTTCTGGAAGTTAGGCACCTTGAGGGCATTGTTAGAGACAGTGATTCCTTAAATGTTATGAGGGATTATGTTCCATCGGAACTAATTTTATCTGGTCTCCCAATACCTTCATTTTGTGTTAGCCACTCATCACCATTATATAAAACCTGAGACTGAGGTTTGATTTTTTGCCAATATGACCTGCAGACAGTATTGACTTATAATCACTGCGTACTTTCAGTTTCAGCTTCATGAACTTAACTTTATTTTGGCTTTTGCCTTGAATTGCCCTTGATCAATTTCTCTCTGTTCCACTTGGCTGAACTCTTCTGATTGTTGATTATTTCACCTGAAACAACTGTTGTTTTTCCTCCTCAAATTTTCATAATTTCTTGTTTACTGTACGAATAGAGACATAGGAGTGTAGTATTTTCACATCACAAGTTACAGTGAGTCAAACTATTGGTGAATGCTTGTCTCTTGGCCTACTGGGACTGTCTCATTATTTCTTCCAGTTGTGCAATGACAAATTGAAAGATGCTGGTGTTTGTTACTTACCCTAATGCTGCTTAGAAGGGCTTTGAATATTTATATTTGCCCTCCAAAATAACATTAAGCACCTTGCAGTATAAATAAAGAAGATAAACAGATTCCAGAATAATGTATCAGAAGGAAATATTGGTTAATTGGTATTGGCAACCTATGTGTTGATACTGATAACCAAGTAGCTGATTTGTAATAATCACAAATAATCGCAATCAGAGGTATTGAAAATGTTCGAAACATTCACTGTACTAAATTGTTTCAAATAAATAACCATCTTTAATTTTTCACTCAGAAAATTATCTGTTGATAATCTGAATGAATTGGATGAGTATTATTACATGTTCTTTGATTTAAATTATAACTAGTGAGATTCAGAAATAATGTCAAATAAGCAGCTGGATTATTAAAGCAACAAAAACTCTAGTCACGAATTATTTCATTAAAAAAGTGTGTGTGTGCATGTGTGTGTTTGGAAGCACCTCAAATACCTTTTGAATATTGGGATATATCATTGCTAAGGCATAATATTCCGTGGTATACATAAGCATTTAAGAAATTGTTAAACTTGAATACTATAACACATACTCTCTAGGAAGCCCTCCCTGTGTTGGCAGAATGTTTCCTAGAGAAGTTCTCCCCAGATACACACGTTTTGATCATTCCTCAAGGTTTGCTGCAGAAGCTTTGAGCAGAGATAAGGACTCTGTATAGTCAATGAGCATTCAAAAACCATGCATCACCCTGTGACACTGCAGGGTCCACTGTGTGGGGACCTCACTTCCGAACTACCCAGTCGAACAGCTCTAACACCAGCTGTATTGCCCCTTTGAGATGATTTTGAAATAAGGTTGTATTTCATAGTACACCCTTATAAATTAGGCCAGATAGGTTTCCTGGAAATTCCCTTTCAAATAATTAAATTGAAATATCAAATACTTAATAAAGAAAAAGGAAATGAAGTTGTATTAATATCCTTCTTTTTCACTCCATATGTGTATTCTATGAAGTGCTACTTACCTGTGACCTTAGCTACGTCTCAATTCTGAAGAATCTGAAACTCGTAGATGAGACAGGGTTCTATATATTACATCAGCGCCTAGTAGAATAAATTAACACCGTTTATGCAATAAATCAGGCATGTCATAAAAAAGGCACTAAAAATAGTATTGAGTTAAGTTGTACAAGCTTCAGAATTTAAATTTCTGTATTCTATTCTTATGCTGCTAAGATTTTAAGCACACATTGTATGAAATAAGGAAGAAAATAAGAATGTGTTCACTTCTAGGTGTTTAAGTGCTATTCATCTATGTTTACATTTAGTCCTCTTAATTTTTAAACGGGAAAGATAATTTATAAATATATACATTTGATTAAAAATGTAAGAAAACTTTATTTGTTTAATGTGATTACTTTTATTTTATATGTGTATGTATGTATGTAAGTATACATTTTGTGTATTACAAGATTCTAATAACAAGATAGGATGCAGCTGACGCAGCTGATCATTGTTTAATGTTTTTAATATGACTAATAATTTATAACTTTTGTGTTATAAAAGTTTTTCTGTACATAAAACTGTGAACACCTAATTTCTTGTTTTAATATGAAATTTTATTGTCAAATTGGTTTCCTAACAATTTAATTTCTAATGACTATCCATTTATAAATTTACACTTAAACATTTCTACATTTTCATCTTCAAAAAATATAAAAGAAAAATACAACAAAGTATAAAAAAAAAGCTATCAACTCAATTTTGTAATCCGGTTGAAAAGAAATGAAAAGAAAAATCAGTTCACTTACTGATCTTTGGACAAGAATTTTTAACAACAAAACATGGACATTTTTTTCAAACGAGAACCAAAAACTTGATTCATAAGTAAATAGAACAGGTGTAAAATACTGAAAATTTTAAATATGTTTTGGTTGATATTTAATTATACTATGCTTTGAGAAAATTATCTTTTATCCTGCAATAGTATGATAATTTTCAGTTATATCTTTATAATTAATAACACAGATTTGGAATATATGGATATCTGTTCAAGAATTCTAACAGGACTTGAGTCACATATCTATCCCAATGAAGAAGGTTTTTTTGATATGTCAAAAATTAATTTTGTGTGGTTTTTTTTTGGTCACTGTCCATTTATATTGACAATAAATTGCTGCTTTTATAAAAGAAATGAAATCTTATTTTCTTTTTATGGTCTAATGAAGTTGAAAAATACGGTATTCTATCTTAGTACTAGATCTGTGTGAATATAGAATAGTTCCTGAATTATAAATATAATTATTTCCTCAATGTTTTTGCCGGATATGAGACTGTGTATTATAATTAATCAATAAAAGTATTTAAATGTATTTTCTATAAAATATTAATATTAATCCTAAAAACAACCAGTTAAACAAGTTGGATAAAGTAAAATCAGATTTGTATCTTACACAATACTCCAAAAGAAATTCCTAGTGAATTTAAAACTTCACCATAAACATAAAGAAGACTATACTATTTTCATACATTTAAAGATAGAACTATGGAGGGAAGTACTGATGAATTTCACTACATTAATGATTCTGCCCTAAAGATTTTTAATTTTTACAATACCTCTGCTTAAAAGTATTGGTAACCACAGAGGTTGATATTAATAAATCTGTGAAAACTCATTTGTATTTACTACTTAGGATACTATAAGAAAAATGTTTCAGTAGGGTGGGAAGAGAAAATACAGATTAAAGTCCCCTAATGTAGGCAGGCAGACGTCATTTTATTTCACCTCAAGCATAATTGTCATCAGCAAAGAGCCTGATATGGGGCTTGAACTCATAGACCGTGATCAATGGTTTGAGCTGAGATGACGTCAGATGCTTAACTGACTGAGCCACCCAGGTGCCCTTAACTTTTTCACTTTTATTATATCTGTTATGTTTATCTATGATCAATGTTCTTTTAATTTTTGTTTTGTTTATTTTTGAAAGAGAGAGGGACAGAGCATGAGCAAGACACAGGCAGAGAAAGAGGGAGACACAGAATCCCAAGCAGGCTCCAGGCTGTAAGCTGTCAGCACAGAGTTGGGTGCAGGGCTCGAACCCATGAACCGTAAGATCACGACCTGAGCCAAAGTCAGACACTTAACAGACTGAGCCACCCATGGGCTCCTAATCAATGTTCTTTGAGGTTACTATTGGCATTCTTTTGGGGTGCACCCAAATAAAATGGGGAACTAGTAAATGTTTTGTGTGTTCTAACTGCTCCATTGATAGGCCATTCCCTTGTCTCTATTCCTCACCTCAGGCCTCCCTATTCCCTGAGACACGATAGTATTGAAAATAGGCCAGTTAATAACCCTAGAGGGGCTTCTAAAAGCTCAAGTGAAAGAGGGTCAATCAATGAGGCAAAGTTCATTTCTGTCTTATTTTAAGAAATGGCATAGCCACCCCAACCTTCAGCAACCACCACCCTGATCAGTCAGCAGCCATGAGCAATGAGGTAAGACTTTCCATCAGCCAAGTGTATATTTCAACATGAAACTATGCTTCTGTTGATTTGGGCTGAAAATTACTAGTGAAAATAAAAATCAAAGAGTGGTGATTGGTACAAGGCTGATGAAGGAGGAAGACAAAATCTTATGATAACACAAGGATTTTGAGAATTGAGCATGTGTGGTAGTTCTGGAGAATGTTAATGAAGGGAAAGGGACACTGGAGGTCAGAGGTTGGGGCCATGAGAGTACAAGATGAGATATTGTGTTATGTTAGGTTCACTGTGGGACAAAACATAATCATGCAAAATGAACACATAAACAGATACAGTAGAAATCAGTATACCCTACCACTTTGCCTTAATTGTTAATCAAAAAAATGTTCCATGCGTTTTCCTGTAGAGAATAAATATGTGGTTTAAAAGCAACTTATCTTTAATTATGTGTGTACATTTAAGAACTCCCTATAGAGAACACTGTTTTTAAACATTATTGTCCTTAGCATTTGACAATAACATTCAATCATTATTATGACAATGAACATCTACCTTCTAATTTTATAGCAATTATGGCTACTATGATTCAACCTATTATGGCAGAGACATTCACAAGCTAAAAAGAAATAAAATGTGTCCTACCATTGTGTGATTACATATGTTACTTTTTGTTTATCACATAATTACATTGACACATTTCTTTGATAAAAAGATGTGGTTTCCAGCTACTTCCTATTGTGATCCTATAATTAACACAAGAAATGAAACAAATTTTCTTCACATCAAATATATTTATAGCAAATGTTTAAACCTATACTTGTCCAATATTTTAGATGTATTTGAGACTGAGTAGTATGTTACCATATATAAGGGCATACAAGATTAAAATAAAATTATTGTTAATAATAATGTATATGTACAAATTACAGAGCTACTTTTTCATATCAGATACATAACTTTTTGAAAGTACTATATTTTTAGAACAAATTTGGATTTAGAAGAAAAATTGAAAAGATAATACTGTTTCCATATATTCTGTCATTCAGTTGCTGTTTTCTGACTAACATATTACTATGGTACATTTGTTACAATTAATGAAACAATATTGCTGCATCATTATTAAATGCGTCCACGTTTTCTTGAGCTCTCCTTAGATTTTACCTAGTGCGTTTTTCTCAGTTCCAGGATTCTATACAAAGTACCACACTATATTTACATGTCATGTCTCCTTTATGCTCCTTTTGGCTGTGACAATTTTTCACAGATGGCTTCAAAGGTGAATTCTACCAAGTATTTAAAAGAAGCAGTAATGTCAGTTTTTAAACTCTTTTAACAAACAGAATTGGGTGGAACACTTACTAACTCATTCTATGAAGGTAGCATTACCCTGATGCCAATGACATAAAAAGACACCACAAGAAAAGAACATGACAGATCCCTTATGACTGTAGATGCAAATATCCTCAAATATAGTAGCAAACTGAAATCAGCAGCATATTAAGAGAATAAAACACCATGACCAAGTGGGGTTTATTCAAAGAACGCAGGCGTGGTTCAACATAAATACATAACCTTAATGTAATATACACCTCAATAGGAAACAGAACCAAAAATGTGTTCATCTTCATTCATGCAATAAAATGATTATAACAAGTTTTATAATAAAACAATTATAATAAAAATAATTTTTATAATGAAAACAATAAACTAGGAATAGAAAGACATTTCCTCAACATGATAAAAGGTTTTTATAACAAAACCCACAACTAACATCATACACAGCTTCCCTCACTAAGTTCAGGAATAAGACAAAGATACCCATTTTACTCACTTGCATTCAACACTGTACTAGATAGTGAAACCAGATCAATAGGAAGAAAGACAAATAAAAGCTATACAGTTGGACAGGAAGTAGTAAATTTATTTCTACTCACAATTAATATGATATTATGTGTAGAGAAACCAAAAGAAGATACAAACACATCTAAAAAGGATGTTAATAAAGTTCCATTTATAATACCATCAAAAATAACACTATACTTTAGGGACGCCTGGATGGCTCAATCAGTTGAATGTTTGACCTTGGCTCAGGTCGCCATCAAGCCCAGCGTCGGGCGCAGTGCTGACCGCTCAGAGCCCGGAGCCTGCTTGGGATTCCGTGTCTCCCTCTCTCTCTGCCCACCCCTCCACTCGTGCTCTGTCTCTTTCTCTCAGAAATGAATAAACATTAAAAATATATATATTATACTTAGAAAAAATGTAATCAAGGAAGTGAAAGACACGTACAATGGAAACTACAAATCACTGCTAAAATAGATTAAGAACAAAAATAACGTGAAAGTTACCCCCTGTGTATGCGTTCAAATATTAACATTGTTAAGGTGGCAACATCCTCCAAGATGATTTACATATTCAATACAACTCCCATGAGAGTCCCAATGGTCCTTTTTTTCAGAAGTAGGAAAGCTATCCTAAAATTCGTATAAAATTGCAAGTTACCCTGAGTAGACAAAATCATTTTTGAAAACAACAAGATTGGAGGACCCACACATCTACTGACAGAAATCCAAGCAGTGGCACTGGTTTAGGATAGACCTATAAATCAATAGATCAGAATTGAGAGTGCAGAGAACAACCATACATCTTGGACAATAGGTTTTTTACAAGGGTGCCAAGACCATCCAACTGGAAAAGAATACTCCCTTCAGTGCTGGAACAACTGGAGAGCAACATGCAAAGAAGAATGAAGTTAGACCCACATGTACTAAATACTGCAATCAACTCAAAGTAGATCAAAGACCTAAATATAAGAATTAACACTACATAACTCTTAGTAGGAATCCTAAGGCTAAATATTGTGACTTTGGAAGTGGCAATGGTTTCTTAGACATGATGTCAAATGGACAGAAAGAATAGGTAATTTGGACTTCATCTGAATTAACTTTTGTGCATGGAAGGATACCATTCAGTTAGTGAAAAGTACGAATAAGTTTGAAATAATGTGATATTAATTACAAAAAGCAGGTTGATAAAAAATATATGCTGACTAAAAGGACAGTGCCTTTTAAAATAGACAATACATTTTTATGTCTATTTATTTATTTTAAGAGAGAGAGAGAGAGAGAGAGCAACTTGGGAAGGGGTAGAGAAGAAGAGAGAGAATCCCAAGCAGGCCGATGTGGGGTTCAATCCCATGACTGTGAGATCATGACCTGAGCTGAAAGCAACAGTTGGATGCTGAACTGACTGAGTCATTCAGACATCCCCCCAAATAAACAATACATTTTAAAATAAACAATATAGTACTTGAGCTTATTTATGGGTAGATATATTACAGATATATTCTTATACAATGGCAAAACAAACAAAAACATTTAAGGAAAACTATACAGCACGTTCACAACAATGTTTTCCCCAGAAAAAGAAAGAGGAGATTTGGTTGTAGAGATTTGGGAAAGCTCGGATACATTTGTAATTGTTTTCCTTATAATAATGAAAAATAAAAAACGTAAAGTTAAATATAGCCCAGGATGGGGCTGTTTCTCATGTTATTCTTCGCAGTTTCCTATATTTTTAAGCATCTCCAAAATAGATGTATGTTTTTAATGAGAAAAGTGTCTTATAGAAGTGGCTTTTGTTTCCTCTGCAGGAACATCAATAATATAAAAATTATTAAACAAGAAACTATATGTATATTCATATTCTATACATTTTGCAACTAAATATATTTACTGATGTTAAAGATAAGTATATCATTTTATATGTATTTTAGACATAGAAGTTTATAGCTTTTATATTCAATTAGCAAAGGACCATATGTGCAATATTGAAAATAACAAAAATCATTTTTGTGGTTAGTCAGGTTAGTTATGTACCCTTAGGGTCACCTTGCTAGGAGAAATCATGGTGGCTTAGTGTTCTCTAGTTTGCAAACTTGTTAAATTGCATTTGAGGATCTTAAACCTGTATTCCATGGATTTTCTTATCCAATAGTTTCCTTTGGTAAATAAAGTCTGGTGAATTGGAACATCTATTACCTGCTTTCCTTGAAACTGAATGGATTATTAAACAGTTCTTTCAAAAATCACAGCAACAAATACTGTTTATTTCATTTCATGGGACTTAAACCCTGATTTTTTTAACTAAGCAATCTGTTTATCTTGATGATAGTTAAGTATTGTGGGTTATATAAACATACAGAAAAAGTTAAAAATTCAGGCAGGTGTTTATAATGGCTCATGTCTAATTTGTGGAATATTTAATTTTGTGGCTCTACATTTTATTTGTTTTTAATTTTTTTAATCTTCATTTTTATTTTCAAGAGACACAGAGTGTGAGCAGGGCAGGGGCAGAAAGACAGAGGGAGACACAGAATTCCAAGCAGGCTCCAGGCTCCAGGCTCCAATCCGTCAGCACAGGGCCCGATGAGGCATTCAGACTCACCAATTGTGAGATCATGATCTGCGCCAAAGTAGATGCTTGACTGACTGAGTCACCCAAGAGCTCCCTAAGTTTTCTTTTAAATTGACATATAAGATTATCATAATCTACATTCCAAGACAGCTGTCTTATCCACACACTTGTATATATTACTACATGTATACTTGTGGACCTCCAATGATACATTATTGAAAGAATATTCAAACTTCTCATATTCAGAAAGATTTGTGATCCACATAGAATAGACCTTTTTCTTCCCAATCTTTAGGCTCCAGGCGCATTTTAAGTGAAACAAATGGTTGATGGAAGTATGATTGGAATAGCTTGTAAGGAGGCATAAATAATGATGAATACAGACAGATATAAAGGAGAAAATTATTTTTCTGAGGACTTATACCAAGCTAGGCATGTAATCTGGGGGTCATTTGTTGAAATACCTTGTATTTAAAATACTCTTGAACTACTCCAAAAAGCTCCTCTAAATGGAAATAAAACTATGAGGTCAGTTTGGAAGGTACTAATATTTAAGCTCATTAAATTCATTTAGAATATTTACCAAGAACCTATTATTGGTTTGATATCATGACAGACCCTGCAGTAGACAGCAGTGGGCAAAACATTCCTCTTTCAAGGACACTGCAGCCACCCCCTCGTAGTGCACTTGAAGGCTGTCGTGAAATCCTCAGACTTCTAGCATTAAATGTTGTGTCCAACAAATTGTCTCTCTACCTTCTTGTAAAATTCACGGCCTTCTATTTACTCATGCGATCTGACAATAAGTGGATCGGTTTTTCGGAACCCTGAACTGTAACATAAATAAAAACTAGTGTCAAGATATACACAAGGATGAACCAATGCATTATAGCAGATAGGTAGCTTAGAAACAAGAGCTCTCCCATCAAGTGATGACAAAAACAGTAATAGGTATGTCCTAGGCAAAAAGGGATTGCTCTAACTTTCAGTATATTTGGGGAAATCTTAGTTAAAAACAAAAACAAAATCTTAAGTGCCTTTAGTAGGCTAGGGGATGTTGAGGGTCTCAAAATTCAGTGGTATTTTTTTTTTCCACAAAAGTATTTTAGATCCCTAGCCTGCTGTTTTTTTGTTTGTTTGTTTGTTTGTTTTGTTTTGTTTTGCTTTTAAATTATCTGTTCTTCTAAGTTACAAAGTGAACGGCAATCACTCATTCAGTTTTGTTTTTCTGTGTATGTATGTCTTACATCTTTCATTTTTAACTTTGTTTTGCTTTGCTGTGATTTTGTGTTTCTTCTTGTTGCTGTAGCTTGGCTGTAAATTCAGATCTTAAGTTTGTGGATCCTTTCAAATCCATCTTGTCTGGAACAAAGTCTTGGGAACATTTTAACTACTTAGCCCATTCCTTTTAGTATTTCCATCTTAACATCGAATTATCCATATATCTGGTTTGATATACCTGGCTTTGCGTTACTGATAGTGAATGTCAAACCATTAGGGCCAAAGAGCAAGCTTCAGTGGGTCACTAAACGTGTTTGTTGCATTTTGACAGGAAGGAGTTAACGGACAGCCTTTCTGTAGTTTGGGGTAAGTGTGTGCAAGCCTACTATTTCCATGTTATTCTGCTAGTAGTCTTCCGTCTTCTTCTCCACAGTATAGGTTCTCTTATACTACAAGTTGAGTGCTACAAATGTGGCATGCCATAAACAAAAATTAAAAATGTGAAATTAGTTTTGCAACAAACGGCATGTGGGCCATGAACAGTGATGAATAAGTTACTGGCAAAGGCTGCAAAATCGGTGCAAACAGGGTCATTGGTTTCTGGGAAAATGACATCTGTAGTAGTGAAACAGGTGCCAGAACTATTTCGTGCATTAACTTAGCAGATACACAATGTGTAGAGGAAATTTGGATTTGGTTAAAGGTAGATTGAGGTAGATTGTTCAAAGCATCGACTGGGTGCACCTAGCTGAGCCTGACAAGGTATCGCAAGATAAAGATAAGCTAAAGAAAGAACTGAAGTTTTTAGGCGGAATTTAAAACGAATCACTGGGGCCAGTTGTGCTGGATTTCAAACTACTGTTTTTAATGTCTAGTTTTCCAGCCGATAAAAACATTTTGAAAAGAAACAACGCAAATGGAGAAAGAGGAAAACAAACAAACAAGCAAGCAGACAAGAGCATGGTGGTATGTTTCTTTAAATAAGATGGTAAGTGTCCAGAAAGAAAAGGTTAGTGTGGTTTTTGGTATAGAATGTGAACATCACTCAAATCAGTGCACACAAATTTAAAAATTTTTTGAGTAACCTATGGCTAAAATCACTACTGACTTGGCTAAGATTGTCTGAGATAGATCAAATGGCAAAAAATGTCTTTGGGGATGTGAATCTTGTGTAAACAAAAAGCAGTCTACTCATAAAGAAATACAGACCAATTCTCTGGTAAGAGGCAACATCATCTAGGAAGGCAGAGCCGAGAACCATGGAGAAAGCCATGATGAACAATGAGTTAGCCATTATCTAGAAGAATTATAGATATTCTGGGGAGTTATTTTCAGAGGGCAGAACTGGATCCTAATCAAGGAACATTCTGGTCCTGTTTAAGCAACTTGGGAAAATTTTCCCTGTGTAATTTCAGGCATTGCTCTGGACCAATGACTGATATATATAGATTTGCTGTATGCATTAAATAATTTCCTGTGCAACATTCTTAAGCTAATGGTTGCCACTGTCACGTGCAAATGAAAGTATTGCATTAACTGGTGATCATTGTTCTTATAAGTGAAAGTGCCCAGTCAGATGTTACAGTCCTCAGCAATATTATATCTCTGATGATAAGACCAATTCATTCCACTAAATTTCTTAAAAAGCCTACAAATTAACCTTGTACAAATCAAGGTTGTGTGTGTGTGTGTTTTATTTTAGAATTCAATCTTCCTCTAAAGCAAGAAATTTTCACTAATGAATGCATCTAAATGTGATTTCAATTGCAATTAAATGCACACACGACCACACACTCAGATACAGTTAAGAGGCAAAAAATATTTAGTAATATTCAAACTAAAATTTCCATCATGTAAGTCACTTTATAAGGATATATTTGATAAAAAAAATTACAAAACGTCCTGAGAATTAGGTATCTAATAAGATTTCATGTACTATAGGACAATCGCAGGACAATATGCACTAAGTTGAAGCTTAATTTGATCAGCATAATTAATATGTAAGAAAATATTGCTTGATGTTCTGTGTAAGATGGTTCATTTCCAACTTTTGTCTTTATTGATTTACACCCTCAAAGTGTTAGATGACAGAAATTTTCCAAATAGCGTTTTATTACATTAAAATTGTGCAAAGAAATAAAAAAAAATCAAGGACAGCTTTCACAGGAAAATGAAATATGGTGGTCATAAGTAGGTTGGATGGATGATTAAAATCACACATAAATCAGCAACTGACTATGATTCAGAAACTCCAGTGGCAGAAGCATGTTTTTAAGTATTGTGTTTGTTTCCGTTGGTTGTTCATACATGGAAGAGTGAGTGTGTTTCCATCAGTTGTCCATACAAGGAAGAGTGATGATTAGGAAGCAATCAATAAGCAGGAGATGAAACTATATTGGTGATGCATTTCAAAAATATTGGAGAGGAGCCTAGGTGACTTAGGTAAGCATCGGACTTGATTTGGGGGCGGGGGTGGGGAGTCATCTCTCAGTGGTGAGATCCATCCTTACCTCAGCCTGTGTGGTGGTTGTTGGGTATGAAGACTGCTTGAGATTCTCTCTCTTCTTTTTCCTACCTCTGTCCCTCTCCTGCTCACATGTGTGCCGGCTCCTGCTCTAAAGATTAAAAAAAAAAAAAAAGATTGGAAATACATCAGGGAGACCAGGGTTGAGAAATACAATTGCAATCATACGTTGAATTCTTCTCAGGAATTATATTCTCTGTCTCCTGCATATTTAAATTCATTCATAATCACAAAAACATTCTATAATTGATCCCTTCTTTAAAAAAACGTTCCTGGGGTGCCTGGGTGTCTCAGTTGGCGAAGCGTCCAACTCTTGATATCAGCTCAGTTTTTGGTCTCAGGGTTGTGAGTTCAATCCCAGCATTGGACTCTGTGGTGGGTGTGGAGCCTACTTAAAAAAAAAAACTCCTGACTCTAATTTCCCCTTTAAGTTACCACTACTTTGTTGCCACTCTCATTTACCAAATTTCTTCACAATAATAATCTATAATCTTAGTATACAATCTCCATTGCTCATTTACTCTTATAAACCCAATTATGCTTCACCTCCACCATATGATCACAAGTACTCCTATGACCTCTGGTTTGAAAATCCAAAGGTTAATTGTCCATCATCCAGTCTTGCTTAACTACCAGTATATTTGAAACAGTTGATTGTTGCATCCAACTAAAATAAATACCTTCTTCACTTGGCCTCCACGGTATCACATACCTGATTTTATCTATAGACCTTCATCTTTAGCCTACTTGACTGGCATTTCTCTTCCTCATGATCATAAGCTTCAAAGGGTCCAAGGCTCAGTTCTTAGATATTTTCTTTTTATCACCTAACTCCCTTCATTGATCATCTCTCATCCAGTCCAAAGTCTTTAAATATCATCTACATATTGATAACCCCCAAATTTATACCTCCAGTCTGAACTTCTTTTCTGAATTCCAGGCTTGCATATCCATTTGACTTCTTGACATTCCCACTAGTTGACTATAAAGACCTGAAACTGAATATGTCCCAGACTTAGTCCTAATCAATCCTATTGTTTTTTTGAGTATGCTTTCTCTGTGGCTTCTCCATCTCTGTCAATGTATACTGCCTTCTTTCTAGTTGCCTAGGCCAAGGCTTTGACTTGGTACAGTTTCTCATGTACCTATAATTTAATATATCCCTAAATCCTGGCAGCTCCTCCTAGAATACATCTAGAATACAGCCACTTCTAGACACTTCTTTGGCTCTCACTCTTGTCTGAGCCATTATAGTCCACTCCTGAATTATTGCATCCATGCTCGAATTGACCTTTTTAAAGCTCCATCCACCATAGAGCCTATAATCCATTAGCAATCAGTGATTCATTCCCCACATAAGTGACCAATTGTCTTCTGAAAACCTTCAACACATCTGTATTATTTGTTTATTGCGGGGGACAAATCTTCACAAATGTGGCATCTATAAACACCCATTTACTATCCCACATTTATTATTTGTGTGGACCAGGAGTCTAGGCACTGCTTAACTGGGTCTTCTGCTTCAGGGTCTCATGAGGCTGTAATACTGGAGTTAGTCATAGCTGCAGTTCTATCTCAAGGATCCACTGGGGAAGCATTTGCTGCCAATTTCATGTGTTTCTTGGCAGCATTAAGTTCCTTGAGAGCTTCGTGGCTAAGGCCACAGTCTCTGGTTGGCTGTCAACCAGATGCCTCCCACAGTTCCTAACTGTTTGTTGGCTAGAGACAACCCTCAGCTCCTTGCCATCTGGGCCTCCCCACCATGATCACTTGTTTTATTCAAGTCAACAAGGGGGGAAGCCTACCAGAAAGACAGATTCTCCAAGTTGATGTAACACAGTCATTCTATACTGTATTCTCTGGTGTAGAAGCAAGTCACAAGTCGAACAGTCCCTGCCTATACCCAAGGATACACATGGACAATAGGGGGCCGTCTTCAAGTATGCCCACTGTAGTTTCCCATTGCGATCAGAGTCACGAATTGTTTACTATGTTCTATGAGACCTTGCATGTTCTTCCCCTAATCATGTCTTTTACTACTCCAGAACACCTCCAAATTTGAAGCCTGAAGTTAAAATATTTTATGATCTGCATTCATCTACTTTTAGAATCAAAAAATAAATAAATTTATACTCACAAAGCATTCAAAATAATAAAATCATCACTATGTATAAAGTATGTGTGTGTGTTCTTGAAGACAGAACTTGAAGAAAGGTGATATTGCTTTAAGAAAAGTAAATCTCTTTGGACTAGTTTTTGAGATTTCTTTTATATCCATCTATCTGAGAGTATTTAAAAGGGAATAAACAAACCATCATTGAAACTTTTATCCCTTCTTCAATGCTTAATTCAGATACTCTTACAGGTACAAAATATATTGAACAATTTATTGATCATAGGTTACATCACAAGTTACATCTCAATCCACATGACATCCAAAAGTACAGTCTTAATAATGTTTAGTGTTCCAAATATAATTTTGTTTTTATTTTATAAGAATTTATAAATATTAATAAGTTAATATGGAATTATGTTATAATGGTCTTTAACTGTAAAGACAGAATTAGAATCAAACAGGTAGAATTAAGAGTTTGAATCCTTTTACAAGTACCTGTAAAGTTTAGCCATATCTTCTATGACATTACGGTGTAAAAAGCTGCAGTCAATGTGCCATATGGAGAAAGAGAGAAATTGTGTAAAAAGCTTCACAAAAGAAGAATTACATTAAAGAATGTCGACATTCATTAAAAGAAATATCACACTGAGAGACAAGAATATCGGATGAAATCAAGGAAAAGTAAATATGAAATAAATAACAATGTATTAGTATTGATTTTTTTATTTGCAATAATACTGGATTTTAGCTGTAGAATATATTCCCAATTGAAAACATAAATTTATCTTTAATAAAATATTATTTATACTAGATGTCAGCAAACTACAGCCTGCAGCATTGAGCAAATCCAGCCTTCATCATTCATTTATGTACCGTCTGTGGCTACTTTTGTATTATAAATGGTGTGTAGTTTGAGCAGAGACCATATGGCCAGCAAAGCCAAAATATTTACTATCTGACCCTTAATAAGAAACATTTGCCCATGCTAATTTATGTTAATTATGTATCAAAGCATTTTTAGACATACTTGCAACTTGTCTATTTGTTCCATAATTACATTGGCTAGAATTTTTTTTTTTTTTTTTTTTTTAATTTTTTTTTTTAACATTTATTTATTTTTGAGACAGAGAGAGACAGAGCATGAACGGGAGAGGGTCAGAGAGAGGGAGACACAGAATCTGAAACAGGCTCCAGGCTCTGAGCTATCAGCACAGAGCCTGACGCGGGGCTCGAACTCACGGACCGCGAGATCATGACCTGAGCCGAAGTCGGCCGCTTAACCGACTGAGCCACCCAGGCGCCCCAACATTGGCTAGAATTTTTAAATAATAATTTAAATTAATTTGTTCATTGGCTAAATGAGCATCTGATATTCTGATACCACAAGCTAATAATGAAAAACTTGGCCTCCTTATATCTAAATAATTTTAGTCTTGTTTAATATTTCCTAATAAATAAATTTAAACTGAAATGAATTTAAACCTCAAGAATCAATAAGGTTACTAAATGCCCCAAATTTATATCCTTTAATTAAATATTCTTACTCTAATACAAGAATAGTAACTAACAAAAAAGAGCAGATAAAATTATATTAACCACATCAGCATCATAGTGTGATAGGGTAGCATGGTTCTTGCTCATAAGTCTTTAAATAAGGTAAGAAATCAAAGTAAATAATAGGAATCTTTAGAAAACAGTGAGATGCAGTTTTTATTAATTACTAATATTTATTTATTTTAAAAATAAAATAATATTCATATTTTATTATCAACCTGATTAATGCAGCATGTAAGATTATTCTGCTTATATCTGTGATTGAAAAGACCTAAATTAACTAAAATGAAGTAAAAGTAGTTAAAAATTCAAAGTGGTGTCCATAACAATTGAGGTATCATACTCTCTCTCTCTCTTTTTTTTTTTTTGAGGGAGTGCATGTTGAGGAGGGGCAGAAGAAGAGAGAAGGGGAGAGAGAGAGAGAGAGAGACAGAGAGAGAATCTTAAGCAGGATCCATGCCTAGTGGAGAGCTTGATATGGGCTTGATCTTAAGACCATGAGATCATGACCCAAGCTGAAATCAAGAGTTGGATGCTTAACAGACTGAGCCACCCAGGCACCCCAACAATTGAGGTATCATAAATGCACACAAAATGAGCTTCCCTGATAGGAAATCTATGAAAACAAATTACATACTAGAATATATTTACATTTATGAGTGGCCACATGCTGTAAATATCACATTTGTATCTCAATTAAAATGTATTTTATTTTAGCCAAGGGGGAAAAAACTCATATATTCAATCCGGAAAGTCTGTGGGTCCCTAACATAGAATAAATTGTATTAAAAGGACACAATATTTTAAACAATGTTATGACATTTAATCCATAGTAATATATGTTATAGAGTTCAATCTGAGCATAGTGAACAGATATAAATAGTAATCTGTTTTCTTTAAGTTCCCATCTCCCTTTCCTGCCCCTTCTTTTGCTCCTCCTTCTATCTTTCTTTTTTACCATTCCTTTTAGCTCTCTTTACAACTGGATGTGTCCTAGAGTGTAAATAAGAAGAACTTGCCTTTGGTATCATGTGACCTGAGCATGCAGTATTTCATTAGAGGAGAATTAATGGATTCAAAATCCCCAAAATAGTGAAAAAGTGGTTGGCGTCTAGAGAACCCAAAGCAGGAATTAGAAAGAAAAGTTACAGTTTCCTAAATCAATTCTATTGCACTTTTCTTGATATGACCATAAGATTATTTTATCTTGTTCATTTTATTCATGGATACGGTGTTTTGAATGTATGTCATTTCATTAGGGAGTTTTAGCCTCCTCATCCAGTTTTCAGAATTAATTGTAGGCTGAAATACATTATTTGATAGACTGCCATTGTACAAGATTGTAAAATAAATGTCTAAGCCATGGAAACCATAAACATAATTATGAATTATTTCAGATGGTTTCATGGAGAGGGTATTTAGATCTTTCAAAACAGTTTATATTTTCTAGTAACTAATGGTCATCTGAAGAGAGCTGATCATCTATAATAACCAAATTATAACATTTTATAGATATATATTTTCAGATTTTTTTCTCCAATTTCAGTCACAATATAAAAGACATAGTTAAAAATAGTAATACAGATGGTCTAGCAAGATTTCTACATTTCTAGATATTTAGAGATTTCTATAATATAATATTATAAATGAAGTGTTTTACTTTCTATTCAATTAAATATATAATTGCTATATATATATGATTACATATAGCACTAAATTAGTCCCAAACTAAACATTGATGCATGACTGAATAATGGTAAGTTAAATTAATATACACTTTTAAGATGAACACTTATTAAACTCTATGCTATGGATTCTCCTCAAGGTCCTTGATAATATAAAGCATAGTCTCTAGTGAATTAAAGAGACATTTAATAATTAAGTTAAATAATTAATTGTATAAATATCTACAATCCATGAAAGCTACTATGATGAAAGTATATAATACTTTGTGACCAGATCTTGTTTTCTAACATTCTCGAATAAATGGATGGAGGGCTCCTTAGAGAAATGGTTGATGTGGTACTGGGAAGGAAATATACAAAATAAACCTAGAGCATCTCAAGGAAGTTATTAAAAATAAGCAAATGAAACAAAAAACTCACATTAATGGGGATATATCAAAGGGACATATCAAAGAGCCACCTGAAAGAAAACCTAACGGCCAAATCCAAAACAATTTGAGGAACAAAGTAAAGGAAGTAATTGAATTGTAACCCAAAGTATAAAATAAACCTTAATGAGTCCATCAGTATGGACAAATAAATTATTAAATTAAAAAAAGTGAGTGATGAGGCTCCTGGGTGGCTCAGTCAGGTAAATGTCCGACTTCTGTTCAGGTCATGATCTCGTGGTTCATGGGTTCTGACAGTTCAGAGCCTGGAGCCCGTTTCAGATTCTGTGTCTCCCTCTCACTGTTCCTCTCCCACTCTCATTCTGTCTCTCTCTCTCTCTCAAAAATAAAGATTAAAAAAATTTATAAGTGATAATTCCTTTATGTGGATATTCCACCCTCGATGAGGTGGGGCACAGCTCCCTCTTCTTTAGTGTGTGGAAGGAAGTACTTCCTTCCAAAAAGTACTGTAAAGAGAAAAGATATTTGGTAGGTGGATGGGGAGTGAGTCACTTTACAGTGCATAGTGTAAAATCCTGACAAATATCACCTCGGTCTGCTGATAAAGGTCAACATCAACAATGTAAGTCATTATAATATGCTGATTCTAAGTGCCTTTGCTAAGTTGTCATTATCATGGCACTTAACCTTGTCTTTCTTCCAAGAGCATATAACCCCTGTCTACTCACGAGATACTGTAAAGCCCAATATAGAGACACATTGCAAAATATCAAACCAGTGTTTTTCAAAATTATCAAGGTATCAAAACAAGAGAGCCTGAAAAACTGTAATAATCAAGACAAGCCTGAAAAAACATTATAGATAAATATAGCATGGTATCTTGGATGATATCCTGGAACAGAAAAAAGACAGGAGAGGGGTGCCCAGGTGGCTCAGTCAGTTAAGCATCCAACTTTTGATTTCGGCTCAGGTCATGATCTCAAGGTTTGTGAGTTTGAGACCCACATCGGGCCCTGTACTGACAGAGTGGAGCCTGCTTGGGATTCTCTCTCCCCCCTGTCTCTCTACCCCTCTGCCACTCACGCTGTCTCTATCTCTCTCAAAAATAAATAAACAAACTTAAAAAAAATTTTTAAAAGAAAAAAAAGGAGATAAAACAGAAGAACATCTGTATAATGTATGAATTTTAGTTAATAATGATGTATCCATACTGGTTCATTGATTATAACAAATGTAACATACCAACGTGAAATGTTAATTATAGGAGAAATTGGCTTCAGTCTATACGGAGACTTTGTGCTATCTTCTTAATAGTTGTATACATCTAATGCTATTCTAAATTACAGTTAATTTTTTAAAAAAGGGTGCAACTTAAATTATAGTTTGTAGTGAGAGACAGACCTTGTCTAGGAATTCAGGGAAGGTTTTCCTGAGGACATGATATTTAGACTGAAATCTAAACAATCTGTTATTAAAAGAAAACTAAGTGAAAATTATTTCAATAATGTCGAAAGCAAAGGTAAACACACGGGCAAACCAACAAGATGGGGAGGAGTGTGGTAGAATTCAACATCTGCAGAGCTTTTTGTGGGAATACAAAGGATGTAGACATCTTCGGTAGGCTAAAGATGCAGATTGAGATTGCATCATGCTTGGCTTCTAGGACTGGACATTTCCCACCTATCTATTCTTCATGTTTCTGTGTTGAGGGATGCCATCAGAGCGGAGTTCTCGGCTTCTTGCCCAGGCTTCATTCACTCTTTACTATGGAAGAGCAAGGAAATATCTATGGTTCATAGGGGACACTCAATAGTTCACACTTCTTGCTTGGGCATGACTATTCAAATATAAGTATATAAGAATGTACACTTTTTAAAAAGAGAGAGAGAGAACAGGGGTGCCTGGGTGGCTCAGTTGGTTGAGTCCAACTCTTGCTTTTGGCTCAGGGCATGATCTCACAGCTTCATGAGTTTGACACCCGCATCAGCCTCTGCGCTGGCAGTGTGGAACCTGCTTGGGATTCTCTCTCTCCCTCTCTCTCTGCCCTTCCTCCATTTTCACTGTCTCTGTTTCTCTCAAAATAAGTAAATAATCTTTAAAAGAGAGAGAGAGAGAGAGAGAGAGAGAAAGGACAAGTTACTTTCTAGTTCCAGCTAAAGTGTTATTGCAAATATGGAATATTCAATTGTGTTTAATAGGAATAGAGGGAGACAAGAGAAGGCTAACAGTTGAGTAAGATGGCCAATGAACTAAAACGTAATTCAACATACATTTTAATAAAATTCGAAGAAGAAAATATTCAATTCATTTTTCCATTATGGCAATAAAGAAGAAATTTGAATATATGGCAGATGTTTATTGCTATATTTACAAATATTATTTTGCAATTATATGAGGATAAGAAACTTTATCTTCCAGTCTGAAATTTCTTTGAGACTAAGGTTCGTAGCTGGGAACCTTGGAATAATACGGAATGCTTTTTCTAAGATACTCTTGAATTGACCTTGAACTGTCAGACAGAAGATAGGCCATTATCTTGTAAAATCAGAAAATGCTACAGCTTAGTTACTTCTCAAAATTTCACAATCAATAAGCAATAAAGTGACCTTTTCAATATGTATGTGTTTGATTCCAAACCTCAGTTGCAAACATACGGCAGCTTTAACCGGACAACTGTGGTGAGACAAATGGATGAGAGTCTACTCTTCAATGTTGTATGACATCTACTAGGCAGTTCTCGAATTTCCTGATCTAAAGTCTTTAAAAATGGTCAAGACCATAGTGTCACCAAGACAAATTCCAAAGGGTGAGTTTGTTTGGGCCATTGCCGAAACTATTTGCATTGAAACTCACTTTCATTTACCAGATATCTACTGAGGGCAAATTCAAAAGGGTCTTGCTAAAGAAAGAAGAGGAATAAAAATTTGAGAAGATAGAATAAAACACCGTGTGTATATTGGCTGCCAGAGCACGGTTGCCACAGGATGTTTGTATGTGTTCAGAGATGGAAATATGACATTTTAGCAAAAATATATTGCATGGTGCCAAGAGGCAAAATTAACAGTAGTTACTGGCTTTGCTTCCAGCAGCCACTCACCTTAATAAACTAAATAAAGAAACATGAAATCACATTTCAGTGTATTTAGAGACACGTATTTCTCCAACGAGTTTAGAACCTTCTGCAGTGGAATAAAAAGTGGAATGTTCATAAAAAGTGATGAATAATATATTATTCATCAAGATCACTAAATGCCAGTGTTTTATTTCAGGATGAGAGCAATTTGATAACAGCATTTCAAAGCTTGCTTTCGGGTTAAGTTGGGTTAGAGTTCTTTCCTAGATAAATCAATGTTTGAGGAAAGAAGGGATACTGCTGGAAAGAATTTGCCTGATTCATAGCCCCTTCCATTTGCATAGGAGAAGACATTTAGTGTATCAGCACACTCTCTTAATTTGTGTTTTTAATAATATTTTCATGAACATAAAGCCAACATATTTCTACTAGTCTTTTTTTTTTTAATTTTTTTAATGTTTATTTTTGAGACAGAGACAGACAGAGCATGAACAGGGGAGGGTCAGAGAGAGAAGGAGGCACAGAATCCGAAACAGGCTCCAGGCTCTGAGCTGTCAGCACAGAGCCCGACGCGGGGCTCGAACTCACGGACGGTGAGATCATGACCTGAGCCGAAGTCAGCTGCTTAACCGACTGAGCCACCCAGGTGCCCCTCTACTAGTCTTTAATAAATAATTTATCTTCATAAGTAGACATTCTTATTGTTCTGTGATGACAAGATAGGAAGTCAATGTTTTTCATAACTTACTACTCTCTGAGCATGTTCTATGTTAATATTTTGAATAATTTGAACCATGTGAAAGTAACCTCAATGTATCAGTTTGTGTCTGCTTCCTAAAATCACATCCCCTAAGTATAGACAGGCCTGAAGACATACATTCAAAAGCTGACATTTCATTATGTCCGTTGAAAGAAATATTTCATTTATGTCATCATTTGGAGAAAATGAATTCAATTTGGTTCAAAAATGTCTTTCTCTATTTTAATTAAAAATTATCCCTATAGTAAATTAACAATTTTTAGTCAAAAATAATTTTCCCTTTTCTCATGGTTAAAAAAAATTGTGGTCACATATGGTGGCAATTTTAATTATATGCCATTTAGGATTTTAATATTAAAAAAATTAATGTTTATTAACTTTTTGACAGACAGAGTGTGAGCAGGGCAGGGGCAGAGAGAGAGAGTGAGACACCGAATCCTAAGCAGGCTCCAGTCTCTGTGCTGACAGCAGAGAGCCCGACGCGGGGTTTGAACTCATAAACTGTGAGATTATGACCTGAGCCGAAGTCAGACACTTAACCAACTGAGCCACCCAGGCACCCCTAGAATTTTAATATTTTAAATTTGAAAGCATCAATAGTAAAAATATGAATGGAGATGTTACAAGTTTACTGATACCTTTAACATTTTTAACCAAATGTGTGATACACATATATTTGATGGGTGGTGTTATGGGAAGAGTACCTTACACTGGAAACAGAGAAAAAGAACACTAAGTTATCATCTCCTTAGTATGAAGTCAATAAAATACACCTAATACTAAAAAAAAAAAAAAAAGTTACCAATTCAAGGATGTAATTGAAGCTAGTGGGACAAAATAGTAAAGTAACAAGCTAAAGAGATGAATTTAATTGCATATGGGGACAGAGAAATCATGAAGAGGGAGGAGGGGAGAACAGAAGCCTGATAGTCTTTGAAAAAATTTTTCTAAAATTATTTAATGCTTTAAAACGAGTGCATCTATACTGCTGCTCTTTTTGTTTAACTGAATAAGATGAAAGGAAAATGTATTGTTCTAAGTTTATTTATTTATTTTCAGAGAGAGAGGGAGAGAGAGCCAGGTGCAGAGAGAGAGAGAGAGAGAGAGAGAAAGAGAGAGAGAGAGAGAATGAGAGAGAGGGATAGAGAGAATCCCAGTAACCCTGAGGTCAACACCTGAGCCGAAATCAAGAGTCAGATGCCTAAGCAACTGAGTCACCCAGGCGCCCCAAAAGGGAAATGTATTGTTAATAAAAGCAGCTTTCAGGGCTTCTAATTAAGAAAATGAGAATTTTTTTCAATCAGAAGTGTTTATAAACTACAGATTCTAATTTATAAGTAATTGAAATATTTGGAAAACATAAAGATATAGAATTATTAATAAACATAATACTTGAAGGGGGGGAGAGGAAGGGGGGGAGTTACAGAGAGGGAAGGAGGCAAACCATAAGAGACTCTTAAAAACTGAGAATAAACTGAGGGTTGATGGGGAGTGGGAAGGAGGGGAGGGTGGGTGATGGGCATTGAGGAAGGCACCTGTTGGGATGAGCACTGGGTGTTGTATGGAAACCAATTTGACAATACATTTCATTTAAAAAAGACATAATACTTGATAGTTAATGGTATAACAATATAATCTTAGATTACTGAAATGATAATTAATGTCAGAGAACATCATTTTTCCACATATGAATGTCAGAGAGATTCCAATTCAATTTGGTATTCAAGTCTTCTCTTTGAAGCTCTGTTTCTTTGACAATATGTACAGTTTTCAGATTCAAACTTTTTCAAAATATACACATCTTTTAAAAACATCACATCACATAATAACAATTCAAATGATTTTTCAAGGTCCAGAAGTATGCATTGTATTAAATAATAAATAATATAGTTATATTAACAATTCATATTAAGTAATAAACAGTTAAGCTTGGATACAATCTTTTACCAAGATGGGAATTAGCAGATATTAGTGTAGTGTGATAAAACTGCATTTTTAAAAAATTTAATAGCAAACCTTACTGTACCATGTGCATTTTCCCTCACGATTCTGGTTAATATAATTAAACTCCCACAATTTGGATTCTTTGGTGGTAGCTATGATTTTTCATGGGCAACAGGAAAGCTAGGCCACTCATCCAATAATATGTTTAATTGAATTAATTGCAGAAATTATGTTGAATGCTAAATAAAGACAGAAAAATGAATTAATCAAGAATTTGTAAATCTACTAGGTACTGTGGGGGAGAGAGTCTAATGAAAATGCCTTTCAAAATTGCATTATTCTTAATATTATCAATTCACTTTGAAATTTCCTGGCGAAATTTTGAACAATTATGTTTGTTGGTTAAAGGTGTTGTGAGGTTTTATTTTGGTTACATAAGTTAGAAGGCCACTAAACAATATTTTAGATCATACACAAGAAAAATATGTTTAATAATATATAATATCCTGATTTCCCAGAATGCCTTCACTCCCATTTCTACTCAGTCTTTCTAAAATATGCATTCTCATGTGATTTCTCTCCTTAAAACTCTTCAATAACTCCTCATTGTTTTCCCTAGGATGTCCAAGTGTGTTAGGTGCCATCTGGGGTTCCCCCACCACCTAAAAAATTTGGACAATTGAGCTTTGTGTCTCTATTGCAGTGAAAAGCTTTGTGAAGGCCCCGATTTATCAGATCTTTGTGTCTTAGATCGCCCCGCTTTCTCCATGGGAAAGGAAGGCATTTGTACTCTCCTCCTACCACCCCATTCCCTTTAGAGAGATATGTATACCTCATCATTTAAACTCATTTCTTGAACCATCCTTTCTCTGACTCCTTTGATACTTCTTCTGTCTCTTGGCAACAATTGACCACTCTCTTCCTTCAGCTTCTCATTTGCTTTTTTCAGATATCTGGTATGTGAGCTAAAACATTGTACTGCACTGTGTAGTGTCTGACTCCCCCACTGCAAGCTCAGTAAGGTATAGAGACTTCATGATTTTTTTTGTGCCCCTTGTACCTACATAGAAAAGGTGCAAAATAAATGCTTGCTGAATAACAACCAAAATCACAATATAGAATTAAGAAATTTGGCCCCATTCTACAAGAACACTTTTTGCTAAACTGATATATCTCTGGGAAAGAATTGCAAGCAAAAATCAACCTAACTTCAATGCCGTTGGGGGGGTTCAGAAGTTGAAACTTGAAAACTGCATCGTTACACTACAAATGTGTGGCATATTTTGAGTTAATAAGACTTTTCTCAAATCTCTTGGTTGCAATTAACCCAAGAAGTAGGGCTAATATGTGATTTCAGATTCCTAAAACATATTTTAAAATGCCATTAATAATGCTATTCTTAGCAAATGAATCTATTTGTTTATTGAGGAAGACCCAAAGGACAAACCAACCAAAAAAAGTGGTTGAAATATATTAAGTAAAGAAGACAAAATGTTTCTCAAGTATTTCCATACTCTGGACTAAATGAATACGCCTACTCATCAGGAAGTATTTTTTTTTAAGTTTTACTTTTACTTATTTTGAGACAGAGAGAGTGTGAGCAGGGGAGAGGCAGAGAGAGAGAGAGACAGAGAGAGAGAGAGAGAGAAGGAGAGAATCCCAAGCAAGCTCTGCACATGTCAGTGTGCAGAGCAGATGTGGGGCTTGAACCCGTAAAACCATGAGATCATGACCTGAGCCAAAATCAAGAGTTGGTAGCTCAACCGACTGAGCCACCCAGGTGCCCCAGGAAGTATTGTTTTACTTATTCGATATAATTTTTTTCAAGGGAAACAAACAACAGTTTAAAAATGCTTAGAAGAGCAAATATCCATATGAACATTACTGTATGCTCTCACATGGCCTAATTGCATGTAAATACAAAATTGTAGAACAATATCTCTGATTATTACATTTGTTTCTGAAAATCATTCTCTTACTGTGAGTTTTGCTGAAAATGAATTAACTATGTGGCAAAATGAATATGGGAATCTCTGCAATAATCAATATGTTTGGAATAATTTGGATTTTCCAGTCATGTGGCCAGTGTGCTGGTTTTACCTCTTCCTCCAATTTCATGTTCTGTGGTCATTACAGACTTTGTGTTGTGTGATTGTTAGCCACCACTGAGGGCCTAACAACAGTCTCTCTTTAAATAGGAAGACATATGAAGTAAGCACACAACTTCTGAGGCTTGGATATCTTGGATCATGTTAGTGAATCTTCAGACAGGAATTTCCCACGGCTGGGAATCTCTCTGGAGAGATCCAGAGAACATTTGCCTTATCTTGGACTATTGGTCATGTCGACGCCTCTTCCTCATGATCTGATAGTTTAATTTAGACTCTTCCTGACCCTTCACCATCAGCTAGTAGTTCTGGGAACTGACAGGCTGTTTCATTCTTTTCACATGTTTTGGCAGGCTTTTTCCTTCCATTTTCCCAATCTCCCTCCTCTGATCTTACACAGGCCCCCGCCACTTACATCACCAATTTTGTGCTAAATGATGCACCAATTCCTGAGGCAATTTTCACGAAGGCAGCAAATTCATCCATAGCGGCCGCCTCTGAGTCAGAAGCTCTGAGATGATATAGCATCATCCATCACTGTGTGAGCTGAAGTCATCTAACTCACCTCAGACACTCCTTTTCTACTACTCGCATAAACAAAAATAATTGAAACAACAAAATAGAGAAATAAAATGGTAATTTTATTTATGTAGTCTACCTCTTATCCCATTCTGGATCAGAGCAAGCATATGATTAATTATTGAATTGACCGATCCATTCTTACTTCTATTACACAATGACCAAATCGCTATAAAAGCACATACTGTATCCTGGAACTTCAGATGCCGTATTTTAGCATAGTAGGGGTATTTTGGGGTCTTAATCAGAAAAATGTCAATTATGGATCTACTTTTTTTATCCCATAAATATACCCTTTTTCTTAAATGTATATAAGCTATCACTCATTGCACCATTTTGATTTCCAAATTTTACATAATTCCGACATTTGCATGCCTTGCTTTGTCTATTTGTTATATGTAGCTTTGAATCAAACTACCTTAAAACTTACTAGCTGAACATATAGCCATTTTATTATATCTCATCTTTTTATGAGAAATCGACTGGATGATTCTTCAGCTCTCTGTGGTGTTGACTAGGATTACCCCAAGGCGTTTAGCTGGCAGCTGAACTGTGCTGGAAGGTCAAAGATGGCTATACTCACACGCTGGCATCCTGGTGGAGTCAGCTGGAAGCTTGGGTCCTTTACATCGTTCTCTCTGTCCAAGTCCAGTGTGACACATGATTGGCACCACTGTCCATCTAGTCATCTTGCACAGCTTCTGTGCTATATGTCAGGTCACTGTCCTTATTGCCTCCTATTCCTCCCATCGTTGACGGAGGGATTCCTTGCCATAAGTAGTACAAGATGTCCTAACTCCTGGCACCTGATATTGGACAGATGAGGTTAATAGCAGTTTATTAGTCACATATACTCATAGCCAAGGGCAGCAGGACAAGGTTTGTGGAAGGCAGCTTTATAGTAGCAAGAGGATGAGGTGTCCCTGGTTCCCACAAAAAGATATGGTTGGCTTGTTGGAACAATATTGAAGCACGTATTTTTGTCTTCCAAGTTTCCTGAAGTGACATTTTCCTAACTGGTTTGCTGCTAACTAACACAAGGTACCATTTTATACTCTCTTATAGGAGTTTTCTTTGACACACGCCACTTGTTTCCAAAGTTAATAGTACACATTTTAAGTTTGCATAAGAAAGAACCACTCCACTCCTAAGAACGTTCTATTATGCAACCGTGCCTTCTGTGAAACAAACTGCTTCAATGCTCAGTATTTGAAAGCAATATGTATTAGTTTTCAATTGTGGGCAGTGGATTCCTTGGCTTGGGTAGGCTGGATTTCAGGATCTGGGCTCCTGATTCTGGGTTCTGTGTTCAGGTCTGCTGCACATATCCATCCTCCTTTTGGTCCAGCAATTAATTACAATATTATGCCCTTCTGATGGACAATGTCATGAGCACAACTAGGCAAGTGGAAACCCACGATGTCTCATGAGGGCTTGGCTAGGAAATGTCCCAGTGTCTCTTTCCACAGTCTATTGCCCAAACAAACCACACTGGCAATGCCCTCCCCAATGGAACAAAACTATACAATCCCCCTCTGGTGTCAAGAACTGTAAAGTCACATGGAAAAGGGCAAGCATGTAATTTCAAGGCAGGAAGAACACAGAGAATGACAATAAGTGATTGTATATGCCACCATAATTCTGGGCATTAGTTTGAAAATTTTAAATTTTTAAAGGAGAACTGGGTTAGTGAAACACAGAGTAATATGTGCATGCTTAAGGGCATATAAGAAATTGAATTCCAGCTAAAAAGGTTCATAAGAAAAACAAAGGATTACAGTCTCATAAAATATGTGTATGACAAAAAAAAAGATTCAAGAAGCAGAGTTAAAGCTGAAAAAACAATAATTTCAGACAAAAAATAAACAGTTTTTGTCTATATTCTGCCTTCCATTATCTTTTTAAATGTATATTCTATTTATAATATGGCATTACCAGGGTTTAGGGATGCTTAAGATCATCTTGGATCTCATGACTTTTTGTGGACAAAGGACTGTCTGTACATTATGGGAGGCTTAGCAACAGTCCTAGCCTCTACCTACTAGATAACAAATGTACCCTATCGGTCTTGACTTAAAAATATATCCAAATGTTGACTATTGCCTTTTAGGGACTAAACAAGGTGATCTGACATAAATATATGAGATATCACTAGAAAACATATTGATGTATGCAAATATTTATATAGCTCAGAAAATATATACGTACACATTGCATACATGTATATATTTATGTATGCACACATTTCTTATACGCATAGATGCATATGCATATAAGATACGTTATGTACATACATACCTATATGTATAAACATTTATGCATGTATGCTAAACTAAAAGTTTCTCATTGCTGTTGGTTTTGGTAATGATAATGATGTTGCTTTTGCTACTTTTGAGGAATTATTAAGAATTAGGAGAGGGGCGCCTGGGTGGCTCATTCGGTTAAGCATCCGACTTGAGCTCAGTTAATGATGTCACGGTTCATGGGTTCGAGCCCCGTGTTAGGCTCTGTGCTGACAGCTTGGAGCCTGGAAACTTCTTCAGATTCTGTGTCTCCCTCTCTCTCTGTTCCTACCCCACTCTCACTCTGTCTCTGTCTCTCTCTCTCAAAAATAAACAAACGTTAAAAAAAATACCTTTAAGAAAAGAATTAGGAGAAGATGATGATAAATAGCAGGTAATATTTCCTTAGAAAAGAATATTAATCAAATGCAAACTTGACAACAGTAGATTCTGAATAATAATTTGAAGTTTTCAATATGTTCCAAAGTGTGGAACAATAGAATTAAAGTATCTAAAAAAGCCATTTAAACCTGTTTAAAATCCATAATATAACCATCAAAAGGGAAAAATACAGTTTGCTAATAGATGACTATGGCTAATTAAATATAACAGATGTTCAATATAAATGATCAATAAATAACTCATTACTAGGAGTGGAGACTTCAGATAAGTCACAGGCTTCGAAATATATGAATACTTTTAGAATAATTCTTTAATAGGTGCATTAAAAATAAACTTATAAGAAACACTACAAGAGTTACTTAATGAATTTTAAAATCTATGTATGATATACACTGGTTTGAGAGCATGTGAATTAAAATTAAAAATATACCTTGAACTATTAACATAAGAGTAGAGACTAATATATATTAAATGCTATGTTAAACAAAGCTGATTTATGGATCCCTACATTAGTCAGAGTTCGCCAAATACAGAGAGAATCAATACTTCTAACAATCTATTATAAGAAATTGGCTTACATGATTATGAAGACTAAAAAGTCTTAAGGTCTGTCCTGGGCTAGCTGGAGACCCAGGAGAACTAATGGTGTAGTTCCAGTAAAGTCCAAGGGCCTGAGAATAGGAAAGCTGATGCTAGATAGCTACAGTCCAAAGGCCTTCAGCCTCAACATCCGGGAAGAGCCAATGTGTCAGCTCAAGTCTGAAGGCAGGGAAAACCAGGTCTCCAGCTGGAAGGTTGTTAGACAGGACAAATTCCTTTTCTTAAAAATTTTATTTAAATTTTAGTTAACATACAGTGCAATATTGGTTTCAAGAGTAGAATTCAGTGATTCATCACTTACATGCAACACCCAGTGCTCATCACAAGTGGCCTCCTTAGTACCCATCATTCAGCTAGCCCATTTCCCACCCACTGCTCTTCATTAACCCATAGTTTGTTCTCTATCATTAAAAGTCTCTTGTGGTTTGTTTGTTTCTCTTCTCTTCCCCGACTCTCCCTCCTTCCCATATGTTCATCTGTTTTGTTTCTTAAATTCTACATTATGGGTGAAATCATATAGTATTTGTCTTCCTCTGATGGAATTATTTGACTTAGTCTAATGCATTCTAGCTCCATTAATGTCATAGCAAATATCAAGATTTCATTCTTTTGGGTGGCTGAGTAATATTCCATTGTATATACATACTACATCTTCTATATCCATTCATCAGTCAGTGAATGTTTGGGCTTTCTCCATAGTGTAATTATTGCTGATAATGTTGCTATAAACATTAGGGTGCATGTACTCCTTTGAATCTGTATTTTTGTATCCTTTGGTAAATATCTACTAGTTCAATTGCTGGATCGTAGGGTAGTTCAATTTTTAGTTTCGTGAGGAACGTTTGTACTGTTTTCCAGAGTAGTTGCACCAGTTTGCATTCCCATCCGCAGTGCAGGAGGGTTCCCTTTTCTCCACATCCTCGCCAACACAAGTTGTTTCTTGCGTTGTTAATTTTAGCCATTCTGATGGGTATGAGGTGGTATCTAATTGTGGTTTTGATATGTATTTCTCTGATGATGAGTGATGGTGAGCATTTTTTGATGTTTCTGTTAGCCATCTGGATGTCTTCTTTGAAAAATGTCTGTTCATGTCTTCTGTCCATTTCTTAACTGGATTATTTGTTTTTTGCATGCTGAGTTTGGTAAGTTCTTTATAGATTTTCGATACTAACCTTTTATCAGATATGCCATTTGCAAATATCTTCTCTCATTCCATAGGCTGCATTTTAGTTTTATTGTTTCCTTTGCTGTGCAGAAGCTTTTGATCTTGGTGAGGTCCCAATAGTTCATTTTTGCTTTTGTTTCCCTTGCCTCTGTGTGTCTAGTCAGAAATTGCTATGGCTGAGGCCAGAGAGGTTGTTACCTGTTTTCTCCTCGAGGGTTTTGATGGTTTCCTGTCTCACATTTAGGTCTTTCATGCATTTTGAGTTTATTTTTGTCTGTGGTGTAAGAAAGTGGTCCAGGTTCATTCTTCTGCATGTTGCTGTCCAGTTCTCCCAGCACCATTTGTTGAAGAGATTGTCTTTTTTTTCTGTTGGATATTCTTTTCTGGTCTGCTGAAGATTAGTTGGCCAAATATTTGTAGGTCCAATTCTGAGTTCTCTGTTCGGTTCCATTGGTCTCTGTGTCTGGTTTGTGCCAATCATACTTGATGGCCTTGATGATTGCAGCTTTGTAATAGAATTTGATATCTGGAATCATGATGCCTTCAGTTTTGTTTTTCTTTTTCAACATTACTTTGGCTATTTGGGGTCTTTTGTGGTTCCATACAAATTTTAGGATTGTTTGTTCTAGATCTTCAAAAAAATGCAGGTTGTACTTTGATAGGATTGCATTAAGTGTGTAGATTTTAAATGTACTTTGATTTAATTTCATTAAATGTGTAGATTTCTTTGGGTATTACAGAAGAGAGATTCCTTTTTATTCAGGGTGTGAGAAATAAGTCCACTGACCCAATAAAAGGAGGGACGTGGAGACTTGGAGCACAGTGAAATGAGGCTTTAATCAACGTTCTCTCAAGGGCAGGTGTCTGACGGACAGGCACACTTGGGTCGCTTACAGCAGGCAATTTGTCTCCTAACATACAAGTTGCTCCCCCGATTCCTCATTGGCTGAGTACCACAGAGGTTACAGCCTTTCCCGGAAGTCACCTATGCCCATGTAAGACAAAAGTAGTCTGATTGGAACAAATGTCCATTCTTTGAGGTGACACGGACTTTAGTTTTTTGGTACATGCTCACTGCAAAGCCGGTGAAACATAAACCTGCGAAACGGAGAGGAGCAGACAAACCAGGAAGTGAAGTGTCTAAGGGTTTGGGACTCCATTATTGGTGGGGGAGAGTTCTACATATTTCCAATAGGTTGTAAACCTATTGTTAACTAGACAGCACGGCTTTCATTTGGTATTTCTGAAAATGAATCATCTCACTTCTCACAAGGGGAGGGTCAGTCTTTTTATTTCATTTCAACTAACTGGTGGAGGTCCATACATATTCAGGAGGGCGGTTGGCTTTACTCGGTCTACTGATTTAAATGTTAACTCATCAAAAAATACCCTGAAAAAAAAAAAACCCACAAGAATAATGTTTGACCAAATATCTGGACACTCTCTTGCCCAGTCAAGCTGACAAATAAACTGTGACATCTCCTAGCAACATTTTTGATCTGTTTGTGCTTATTATTTCCAGAAGCAAAGAAAACACAATAAACAAAACCCATTTCATATAAAATTCACTAGTGTAAGTATCTTAGCTCAGAGACCTAAAACAATTCATTTTTACTAACCTAAAGATAATCTCAGGAAAAGGAAAGCATGTAACCAGATTGTGAGGATAAAGTTCACCTCCAGTATCATATGAACCGTCAAGGAATTTTGATGTGACCTGGCTTCCTGTTTTTTTTCTTTGTTATTCACACAACATATTCTCTGAAATCAGTAACTTGTCTCTGTTGTGTCTATTTCTTCTTTTCCTTATGCATATTTTCCAGAATTTCAAAAATTTTACTTACATGTTGAACCTGAAGGAACAACAATTTCCATTCTGTAAGCAGATTTGCATTTTAAGAGCCCTCCTTTGTTTTTTCTATGCCGTTCTGGAGCATGGCTCTCTGTAGTTTTTCTTCTTCGCTTTCTAATTTGCTAAATTATTACCTATAAAGACTGAAAGGCAATGCAGTATTGTTAAAATTACCCAATTCAATTACTGATGTGTTTATAAATCCCTGTGAGTATTGCTGATACAACCCTCATTATCTTTAAATATTCTTACTTTGTAATCTCACTCAAATATGATACTTTAGGCCAGTCATAGTGCTGGCTGTTTAGCTATTTCTCATGCGTTGCTGCTTTTGCTATTAAATTGTAAACATAAAACACGTAATGGATATTAGTTTTCAACAATATCAACAATATCATAGACCTGTGTGTATATGTAAATGCTTTCCTTTTTGTTTTGTTCTTCTTTTAGAATTTGACTTCTTCATGGAAGATCAGTGAGGATTAACAAAACATCTGTTATAAGATTTAGTGGGCAAAAACAGTCTTGCTATAACCTTGCTTCTTAATCACTGTGCAGTTCTCAACACATTTTTTGAAGAATTTAGTAATCTTATATCTCAAAATAATGATGAGTTTTTCTCCACCTTTGCCATGGTATAAAGCAGGAATTCAAAAACCATCCAGAGCACTGTGTGCAGAGAAGGAGTTACAAACGGAAGAATCTGACCACCTCTGTTTATCTAAAGCATCAACTATACGTTAATCATTGTAAATCACAACACGCTTGATTACAAAGGAGCTTACTTAAATGCCTCTTCATTTTATATTTGGTATTAAAAGAAAATAAGCAATCAAGATGAAATACTTAAAATAACAGCTAAAAGTTTCTCTCTTTAAGATCACTGATTCTTAGCCATGTTAAGTCTACTGATGAGCTCACTGAAGCCATTCTTTATTTTTCTTACTCTTTTTGATTTCTAGAATTTCTTTTGATTCTGAGTTTCCATCTCTTTGCGTACATTATCCATCTGTGCTTACGTGTTGTGCGCATTTTCATTTAGAACCTTGAACATATTAATCACGGTTATTTTAAATACTATATCTGATAATTCCAACATCTTTGTCGTAGCTGATTTGGGTTTTAAGGATGGTTTCATGTCTCCAGAGTATTTTTCTTGGATCTTGCCATGTTTTGTCTTTGTTGACACTGGACCTGTTAGGAACTGAGATAAACTGTCCTTTAGGGTGACGTTTTATGAGTGTGAAGTATGGGTTTTTAAATATTTTTTTAAAAATAAGTTTCAGTGTCTGAATTATATTTAATAAAGGTATATCATTCACAAACGATCAGGTACATTAAGTAGCAAAAAATATATATACGAGGACCTTCTTGCGTTGGCTTTCTGTTGCTTATAATGTAATGTACTAAAAACATTGATCTTTTCATGTTGATATTCTTTTATTAAATGTAGCCGCCTAAGTAGATTATCATGAAACTTAAAATAATAATAATTTAGTTAAAAATTATCATAAGAGGGGCGCCTGGGTGGCTCAGTCGGTTAAGTGTCTGACTTTAGCTCAGGTCATGATCTCACACTCCGGGAGTTCAAGCCCCGCGTCGGGCTCCGTGCTGACAGTTCAGAGCCTGGAGTCTGCTTCAGATTCTGTGTCTCCCCCTCTCTCTGCCCCTCCCCTGCTCATGCTCTGTCTCTCTCTGTCTCAAAAGTAAAAATAAAAACATTAAAAAATTTTTAAATAAAAAATTATTATAAGAAATAACTTAGTTAAAAATATACCTGCAGAAATTATTTGCAAGGCCAGCATTTGGATTTTATTTTGCAACATTCACTGTAGTAAAAAATTGAACAACTTTGATCAAGTAGCACAGGTAAGTACTGTTAGTGATTTAATGATGTGATATCTAGAATAATTTGCCCACAAGGTATTTCCATCTTTAAATTCCTAAATGATACTACTTGGCAATGAGAAAGAATGAATCCAGCCATTTGGAGCCACGTGGATGGAACTGGAGGGTATTATGCTAAAAGTGAAAAAAGTAAATCAGAGAAAGACAGATACTGTATGTTTTCACTCGTATGTGGACCTTGAGAAACTTAACAGAAGACCATGGGGGAGGGAAGGGGAAAAAAAAAAGTTACAAACAGAGAGGGAGGAAGGCAAACCACAAGAGACTCTTAAGTACAGAGAACAAACTGAGGGTCGACGGGGGGAGGGGGGGGAAGCGGGGAGCGGAGAGCGGAAAATGGGTGATGGGCATTGAAGAAGGCACTTGTTGGGATGAGCACCGGGTGTTATATGGAAGCCAATCTGACAAATTAAATTAAAAAAAAATTCCTAAATAAACTAGACATATCCTATTACATTCAATTGCTACATTGGGATCCTGGTTCAATATAATTTTGGTTCATTTATAATTCATACAGGAATTACAGGAAACAGGAAAAATCTTCAGGTATGTTTCCATTTTATATAATTGGAGTTTGAGACTTGAGTTGAAATTGCTTATGATTTGTTTCCACCATTTTGCATTGTTTTTTTAGGGATTTTTTTTTTTACTAATTAATAGCTATTCAAATTATATTTCTGAAATAATACAGGAAAACATCTCATATGTAATTTTGCATTCAGATCCCATGTTGCCGTACTCTAATTGTAATACCAACCAAACAAATTACGTTCAGTCAACATTTAACAAACAATTACAGGTTGTCCACTAGTTCCAGACATTGTGATAAGATTTGGACATATAGATGCTAACAGCAGAGAAAAAAAGAGAGGTACACATAGATATAAAAGTGGAGGTACTCGTAGGTATAAAGACAGGTATAGGTATATCTCTACATATACTTTAATTTCCAATTTTCACTCATGAACTTACCCCTCAGCCCTGTTCTTCTTACATCCTTTCTATTCTCAATAAATGGTAACAACTCTTCAGTTGCTTTTACCAGATATATGAGTCATTTTTGACTCACTTACTCCCCACACACCTCACAGTCTACCAGCAAAACTTCCTGCCAATAAAATACTTTCAAAATATATTCAGAATTCAGCCTGTTCTAACCACCCAGCCATTATTACCCAAGTCAATGTTGACATTATTCTTCACTTGACAAATTGAAATGACCTCATCACTGGTCTTTCTGGGTCAATCCCCTCACCCCCGTTTCCCAGTCCACTGCCTACACAGCAGGCAGAGGAATCCCATAAAACAGAAGACACATCAAGTCTGTCAGCTCAAAATACTGCAGTGGCTTTCCAATTTACTGAGTCAAATCTCCACCATGGAAGACTCCTTGCCCTTCCTTCCTTCTACTCTAACTTTATCTCTCCTATCACTCCCTTCTCAAATTCTAAACACTGTAGTCTCTTCATATCTTTCCCTTGACATGCTAAGCAATGCTTTTTCTTCAGGGTCTTTGCACCCCTTGCTTGGAGCATCCTTCCTCAGCTGTTCATGTGTCATGAGTATCCTTACCTTTTTCAAGTATTTTCTCAATTTTGCCTCAATTAGACCAACACAGTCCAGTATATGTAAATTTGAAACCACCTACCTGGAGCCCTTCCTCTTGCCCATTTCATTTCCCCATAGTACTGATTGTCATCTAACACAGTATATATGTTACACTTTTGAGTTTATCACTTGTCTCTCCACTCTTGAGTAGAAGCTAGAAAGTAGGGAATGTTGTTTTATCAGTTCAGGGAAGTTGCTACAAAACTTGGGAAAATGGCCAGCCCTAGTTTAATTATATAAAAAATACTTGATTCATTTATTGATTGAATAAACATATATAGAAAGTTATAATTATAACTATATAGTATATTTCTATATTTATGAATGTTCTCATTCCCAATTTTTATTTTTTAAGTCAGTTAAAAGTAAATATTGAATGCATGAAAACTGAATTAAAAAGTAAAGATACTAATGGGTCTTTAAGACACATAAGTTATTCAGGAGTTTTTGGAATGTCAGGCAACGTGATAGTAAACAATGTGGAAGAAAACAGCACTAACCATCTAGCAAAAGTTGGACTTACCACAATATTAAGATTGTTTTCATGTTAGTAGTAATTCATTTTAACAAAGTCTGAACTTTTATTAAACTGCAACTGCAGATATATACTTTATTCTCAATAAGTAGTGATCAACATACGTTTCTTTTGAAGTCATCCAAACTAATTAAGATATTTGGTTATAAAAAGAAAGTTACAAATCTCAGACTTTTTCTGTCTAAACTCCCTTTGTAAGTTAGGAAGTAATTGAAGTAATTAAATCATTTTATCTTTAAGATGTGCTTACATTTATCCCACTTTCAAACATGGTGTAACATTTTGTGAACAAGTCTAGTGAATTAAGACTTTGCATCTATATACTACTTTTCAGGGAAAAATGAATGTGTACCCGAAGGCTGTCTGCAATAATGAATGCCCCTTATTTACAAATTATGTTATCCCAAAAATGTTAAACAGTCTTCCAGAATTGTATGTCACAGTGACCAGCTTTTCAATGATCAAGTCTCATTTTTACAACATCATAATTCAAAGGAAATACTTGTGCTTGTCTGACCTGCCATGCAGGAGATGGCCGATGAGCCCATGTTTAGTGCAAGGTGGTTGATGTCTTTGTAGGATTGCAACGTAAATGAGCCCACTCACTTCTACCAGGTAATGTGAAAGTAGGCTGATGAAGGCAACTATGTTGAAGACATCTTCATATAGATATAAACAACTATGTATCTATCAAGGGGAAATATTAAGATTACATTCAACTATTTTCAATTTTCTATCTCAGATATAAAGACGACAATTCAGATTATGCAAACTCCACTTGTGTGTTTTCAAACCCTGCAGAATCCCAGGTAAAGTAATATTAATAGAGTACAATGGCCACATTTCATCTGTATATGCAACAAATTTCTTTTCATAGGCCAAAATGATGTTAATAAACATCATCTACAAAACAATGCATTGTGAATTTCGCAAATACTCAAAAACAAATTTCTGAAAACAGAATTCACTTTTGATTTGATATTAAGTTCTGTGTGAGTGTATGACACAGTTTGGATTATTTCTTAAGTAACATTGTTAAATAATATGTATATAGTAAAAGAATTTTAAAGGGCCAATTTGGGGCTATGTTAAAACAAAGCTAATGAGTTTGGTCCCATAACCATATGATTATGTTTAACACTACCGCTAACAATGGTTAGGATAATAAATTTTGTGTTATGTGTTTACCACAATTAAATTTGTTTGAATCCTTTTTTTTTTCTTTTTTTATGTTTATTTTTTGAGAGAGAGAGAAAGAGAGAGAGAGAGAACACGAGCAGAGGAAGGGCAGAGAGAGAGACAGAGGAAAGCAAGCTCTGTGCTGAGAGCGGAGAGCTTGATGCAGGGCTCAAACTCACAAACCATGAGATCATGACCTGAGCTGAAGTGGGATGCTTAACCAACTGAGCCACCCAGGTGCCCAAACTTTTTGTTTGTTTGTTTTGTTTTGTTTTGTTTTTTTAATAGAAAGAGAGAGAGAGAGAGCACAGAAAAACAAGAAGAAAGACACAGACACATGGAGAGGAGGAGGCAATGTGACCTCAGAGGTTGAATTCAGAGTCATGCAGCCTGGGGAAGCCACAGAAGGACTGGAGTCACCAGGATCTGGAAGGGGCAAAGAAGGACCCTCCGGTGGAGCCTTCAGGAAAAGTACAGCCCTGCTGACAGTTTGAGTTTGGACTTCTGGCCTCCAGAACTATCAGAAAATAAATTTCCGTAGTTTTAAGCTATGCAGTGTGTGATAATTTGCTGTGGCAGCCAAGGGCAATAACACACCGTTTAGACCCAACTTTGCTTGGATTAAATAGGAACAGGAAGTAATGAAAAATATATAAAGCAGCTCATTGAATAACTAGGATGGCTGGAGAACCACGTTGGAAATAAGCATTTATCAAGAGAGACAGAGAAGCCAGGTCCACAGACCTAATCATGTGGTAGGAATTATCCAGAGAGAGGTTGGCACAGCCAGCATCACATGGCAGGCGAATTAGTGGACAAAGCCCCTGGTACTGTGACAGCGTCAGCCTGTGGAAAATGTCCCATGAGCTGCCACCCTCCTGTGGAGGATTCCTCAAAGGCAGGATCAGTTAATGAATAATGAAATCTCTGCTTATAACCAGAATGTCAAGTCATTTTATAAAATGAAATGAATTAGCCCGGCTTTCCACATCATGATAAATCACACCTGGGTAATAATTCCTTACTATGGAATCTCTAAGAGAGTATTAACCTTGTAATTATTGCAACTTATGTCAGTTTTGTACCCTTCCTAGACCTGAAAGTGAAACTAGTCTAATTTGAAATGTTCACATCTGGGGCACCTGGGTGGCTCAGTATTTAGGCGTCCGACTTCAACTCAGGTCATGATCTCATGGTTCCTGGGTTCCAGCCCCGTGTCAGGCTCTGTACTAACAGCATGGAGCCTGCTTGGGATTCTCTCTCTCTCTCTCTCTCTCTCTCTCTCTCTCTCTCTCTGCCCCTCTCCCGCTCATGATCTCTCTCTCAAAAATAAATAAAAGTTAAAAAATTTTTGAAATGGTCATATCTACTTAAAACTGTTTTTATATTGTCAAACAGCTTTTATTACAAAGTGTAAATATAAAGTTAGATAAAGTTAAAAATGATACACTAACTTTGCTGAATATGTTTGTGTGGCAATCTTTAGTGATAACCAGGAGAGTGAGTGATTTACACTGTACTTTAAGTCAGACTACCTTCCTGCTAATTGTAGTTCAGGCTTGTGTTAATATTGTTGCAGGGAGAGAAAAGGCTATGAAGGCGATGTGTGATTAAGACGGGTATTTTACAATATGTCCAAAGCATATTATATGCAAAGTATGCTTTGGACATATTGTGTGTGTGTGTGTGTGTGTGTGCACATACATATATATATATATGTATATATATGTATGTGTATATATATATATATATATATGTGCACACACACACCTACACACACACACAGACACACACCTATACATGTATCATAAATAATTCCTCCAAGTTGATGGGGATGGCATGTAAATAAACCTTTACGATACAATGGCATAGGTCATAAATGAGGCCATGCTTCGACAGTTCAAGAGGCCAAGAGACAAATGGATCCACAGCACGAAGAAAATCTTCGCCCTGGCAAAACGTAGACAAATGGATTTCAGATTCCTTATGGTTTTTCTGATAAAATCAATCAAGTTTTTCTCATGGGAAAAATATAATGGAGGGTTAGGATGAACAGGGTTTCATCAATGACTCATTTTATTGTTACATCCTTCTTTCTTTAAAACACTAGCAAAAGTGAACTAAAATGTCTCTGCACATTTTTTGTTCTAAGTCCATTGAAATTAGGAACTAAGCCTATTGTCAACTACATGTGTGCTGGTGCCCAGATAAAGACCAAAATTGTGGGTGGCGGGCAGCCTTGTGCCTGCCTTTCTGAGGTGACTAACCCCTAGCAACTCTTACCTCTTCCTGGGAAACATTTCTTGCTCAAAGACAAACAAATGAATCAAAATAAGACGTTAATTCAATAAATATTCAACACCTATTTTTAAATTGGCCAGCAATTCAATCCTTATTCTATTTCATAGTTAAAACTTTGGTCATATTATCTAATTTTTAAACTATATTTATACAGACATTCAAACGACAGCATTAAATGTGGAAAGTATGTCATAGAATGAACTTTCTTTTAATATTAAAATTTCTAGAAAGAATTGCAATTGACAGTAATTACCTAAATATTTTAATTTTTCTATTCCACCCTTTAATTGCTCTTCTTATGCAATATCAGCCATGAATTTTTATTCACATAACTAAATGGAGCCATATTTCTTTATCAGCTCTCCCTTGAGCTTCTCTTACTGGCAACTGTGCATTTCTTTCCAGATTTGCAAAGCTACATTAGTATACTCTTTAGTCAGCGATGTGCCCTCTTATTTTTAAAAAGCAAGATCTTCATTAGAAGGATCACTGTGATGGCAGATACACATCAACACATTTGTTTAAAACCACAAGCAAAGCACAAATCTCTGAAGAATTTTCTGTATCAAAATTGTGTTTCTAAAACCTAGTGGAGAGTTCAATCCAAATGCCTCTTTCTGGAAATTGTCAAGTGTATTAAAATAGCTTATTCATATTTGGAGGAAGGTGGGCAAACAGAAAAACAGAACAGAGCAGGAGAAAAAAATTCAGAAATCTGCTTGATTTTCACAAAAGCAGGATGAGAATCAGGAAAGCACAAAAAGTCAACATAAATGAAGGTGGGTGGGGTCTCGTGGCACACGCATGTTCTTCTTCCACAGGCATTGAAGACATGCCTGGACTCAAATGACTTAGATGAATGGTGACTGTACCAGTGCTCAGACATTACTTCAGTATTTGTACTTCCCATCAATGAATATCTGATTAAATACCCTAATTTCTACCGAAGATTTGATATACGAGCGTCTGTCATTTCAGAGCTAAACTGAGTGCAATTTTATCCAGTGACACATTTCCATTTGCTTTTGTGATAAGGTGCCACACGTTTATAAGTACATTTCCAAGTATCAGAGTGACATATGTTAGAGCCACCCCAAAGGAGTCTACCAAAAATCATCTACTTTCCAGTGACATTACCAACTTCTTTCTGTACTGGACAGTTCTATCCAGGATATATGCTGCAATCATTTTAACACCTACCCTGAGCCTTGATAATGGCATATCCTACAATTGTTTCCATCATATACCTGACCCATAAATTTATTAAATTATCTCTCAGAATATGTGGCAACTCTGTTTTGGGGTCCACGTATCCTATGTGTTTATTTTTAATTAAGTTAATTTAATACTAATGCTATAAATGATGCCTAAACGCTGCATTTATTTTCTCAAACCTTTCTAAAAGGATTGTTATTTTTGGGGGGGGGGTTATTTAAGATTTCTTGGAAGATTTTCTTTTAATTTCTTTATTAGAATTTCATAGGCCATCCTCATTCCTTCAGATATGGTAACACTAATGATATTAATTCTTAGCCCTATGTTTGTTTCCATTGTGGAAAGACTACATCTGTTTTTCCCTTTATCACCTGTCCAGTCTGGCTTCCATAAACCCAGCCATCATTTAGGAAAAAAAATGCGTCTTCCTTCATTTCATTCATTTTCTTTCATTGACTCATTTTTATGTTTTTCTTTAGAATTGTTCCCATTTTTTTTTCTGACTATAGGGCTACAACATTGTAAACACCAAGTTGATGCCTTTCCATTTCACTCAGTGAACTTGATTCTTAGTAAAAATACATTCAGGTACAAACATTTTTCTTTTTCTTTTTCTTTCTTTCTTTTCTTTTTTTTTTTTTTGTAACTTTATTTATAATCCCATTACCATTTTCCTCTCAACTGAATAGAAATGCAGGAAGATTTTTCAGGCTGGAAAAGTTCCAGGGTTGCTGTAAAAATGGTATGTGGGGTTAACAAGAGGGAAACGTCTGCAGGGGATTGATGGTTTTGAGACTAAATGTGTTCAGTGTACTCAAAGGTGGAGAACAATCTAATTGAAGCAGACGTGTAAGTTTGCAAAAGTCATGATATAGTTGAAGTTCTAGTTTTCCTGAGAAATCTATCTAAAGTAAAAGATTCATCACAAATTAGCTGTAATATGCTTTCTAAAATGTTAGAGGAGGAGTAAGATAATGAATGGAAATGGAAGCTTTCTTTTAGGTTTATTAGTTGGAAGGAAGGAAGTACTTATACAATAATTTAGATTTTTACCTGTGAAGGAGAGAGAGAGAAAGGCAAGGGCTACATATTGCTAGGATCAGAGAAGAAAGGCAGAGCATCACTATAGATTCTTCAGGTGTTAATAAGATAATAAAAATAACATGAATAACATTGGGGCAAAAAAATTGGCAATGTAGATGAAATGAGTAGATTTCTTTAAAAACACACAACCTGTCAAAACTGAGACCAGAAGAAATGAAAATTTTGAAAAGCTTTCTATGTACTAATGATATTCCATTCAAGATTAAATCTTTCTTTCAAAATACATTCTAGGCCCATAAAGATTTTCTGGTCATGAAGAAACAGTTTTAAACTCCTTGGAAGCTTGATGTAGCTCAGCACCAAAACCATACGTATTTTAAGAATGAAAGACACAGATGAATATCCTTCATGAATATTGAAACAAACTATCTTAACAAGATATTAGCAAAGCAATTCCAAAAATATATAAAAAGGTTAGTACACTGTGACTACATGATTTTACCAAAAAATGTAAAATTGTTTTAACATTTGAAAATCAATGTATTTTACACTTAGCAGAATAAAGGAGAAAATCATAGGATCTTCTCAACAGATGCAGAAAAGCATTTGATTGAATGTCAAATCACACACGGTATCACCTTCTGACACATCAGTAATATAAAGTTATTTCTTCAGTCTGATAAAAGACGTCTACAAGAATCCTACAGCTCAGGAACCACTTGTGAATCACAGGCACCAAGAACAGAGAAGAATATTCTCTGTCAACAATAGAATATTCCTTGTTGTACGGAAGATACTAGCTATTGAGTGAGGCAAAGAAACAACAGAGAATAAAGTACGCGTATTTGAAAAGGAGACGTAAAATTTTCTTTCTTACAGTCAGCATGACCACCTGTGTAGAAAATCCTAAGGGATCTTGCCCAAAACCCAACTAGAATTAACAAAATTAAAAAGCGAACCCCTAAAAATAATTCTATTTCTACACACTAGCAATTCCTAATTAGAATCTTAATTAAAAACTTAGCATTTTCAATAACCTCAAAACATAAAATGCTTAGAAATATGCTTCATAAAAATGTACAGATTGTATATATTAAAAAAACGTGAGGGCCCCTGGGTGGCTCTGATGGTTAAGCGATTGACGCTTGATTTCGACTCAGGTCATGATCTCACGGTTGTGACGTGGAACCCTGCATGGGCTCCATGCTGACAGCACAGAGCCTGCTTGGAATTCTCTCTCCCTGTCTCTCTCTCTGCCTCTCCCTCTCTCTCTCTCTCCAAATAAATAAGTAAGCTTTAAAAAAGCAAAAAAAAAAAAAACTTGTGGAGGGAAATTAAAGGATATTTAAGTAAATAGAGAGATATGTCATGATAATGTATGGGAAGGCTTATTATGTTAGTTGTCCTCAAACATATAGAGATTAGTGAGATTCACTGGAGGAAGAATTTTTTTTTCAACAAATTGATGAAAAAAATACTAAATTTTTGGGATAAAAATTGAACCTTGCCTTCTGACACAAATTATACACAAAAAGTAATTTACAATGAATTATAGACCTAAAGTCAAAATGAAAACTGTAAGACTTTCAGGAAAAACAATGACTAAATCTTCATAACTGTCATGTAGGCAAATTTTACTCACACCAAAAAAAGGCACTAGAGCATGAGGAAGAAAACATAATAAATTGGACTTTGACAAATTAAATATTTCTGCTCTTTAAAAAACACCCATAAGAAAATGAAAATATAAACCAGAGACTGGGAAAAATACTATAAAACACATTTCTAACAAACGGCTTGTATCCAGAGTGTATATTTTTTAGGTGGGCAAAAAGTTCAAACAAATGTAAAAGAAGATAGGAATGACTAATATGGACATTAAATATGCTCAACATGGTCACTATCTTTAGTCACATAAAACTCAAAGCCACATAGAAGTACCATTTTACATTGACTAAGTAGCTAAAATTATCAAGTCTGATTCTGTCTCATGTTGATGGAGAATTCCTGCAACCGAAATTCACACACTTCTGGTGAAAATGTAAATGGTACAACCACTTTTGAAAAGGGTTGGCAGTTTCTTCCATAGTTAAGTATACGTTTACCATATGACTCAGAAATTAATTCTATTTTTATCTATATTCAAGAAAAATCAAACCAGCAACCACACATCAAGCATACACACAACTGTTTATGGAACATTAGAGCTTTCCCCCCCATATATTCCAGAACCCCAAACAGGTCAAATTTTTTATAGATGAAGAAAGTAAATATTGGTACACCTATACAATGAGATTTTACTCAGGAGTAAAACTGAGTGAGTTACAAATGCATAACAGCACATATTAGTCTTAAAAACATTTTGCTGAGGAAAATAAGTCAGTTTGAAAACAACACCTCCAGTATTGTTCCATGGATATGAAGATTAATAATGGACAAAAATAATAAATGATCATAGAATAGGAAAAATGATTGCTGAGCTCATGAGGGAACTCAGGTTGGTGACAGCAATGTTCTACATACTGATTGAGACAGGATTACATAGGTATATATATTTGTCAAAAATCTGTAAATTGTAAACTTAAAAGCATACATTTTATATTAAGTAAATTATATCTCACTGACAAAATCAAATGTTGGCAGAGATGTGGAGTGACTAGACATTTTATACCTTGCTGTGGGGAATACCAATTGGGGCAGACATATTGGAAAATGCTTTGGCTTGTGCACTGAGGTTACATACACTCACACTTGATGATCCAGAAATTCTAATGCCTGTATGCAGAGGAAATGAGTACACATTTGTACAAAAGACAGCATCATAATAAATCAAAATCTCTAACTGGAAACAACCTTTAAAATAAATAAATAAATAATTGCAATGGGGTACTACACAAGAATGAAAATGAACAATTATTGCTAAACACACACACACACACACACACACACACACACACGTGTAAGTCTCTCAAACATAATGCTGACAGTAAAAAACAAAAGCTAGTATTAAAAAATAGTATTATAAATACAGAAGAGTACAAAACAAAAATTAAACAAAACTAAATTAGGCCATTGGAAAGCATAATAGTGGTTCTCATGGTCAAAGTTGGAAGTAGTCACAGGGCTTCTTCAGATACTAAAGATGTCTATCTTTGACCTGTTATACAGATAAGTTCATTTCAAGGAAACATATGAAATACACATATATGTGTGTATATATATATATCTATATATATTTGTATTTTGCTATATGTGTATTTTCCTTTATGAGTGTTATGTTTGATTAAAAACACTTATTAAAAAATTGAGATATATTTCTAATTTGTTACCGTTTTCTAAGCTGAAACTATCAAAACTGATTCACTTTGGTTGAACAAACCAGTAAAATTACCACATTTTGAGGGGCACCTGGGTGGCTCAGTTGGTTAAGTGTCTGACTTCAGCTCAGGTCATGATCTCACAATTTGTGGGTTCTAGTTCGACATCAGGCTCTGTGCTGACAGCTCAGAGCCTGCTTTGGATTCTGTGTCTCCCTCTCTCTATGCCCCTCCCCCATTCGTGCTGTGTCTCTCACGCTCTCAAAAATAAAAATAAACATAAAACTCTAAAAAAAAATTACTTCATTTTATTGCCCTCTGTATCTATTAGTACAGATTGAATGTTTATCTTTCACTACCACAAAATCTAATCAGGTAAAAATTACAACCAAACATAGCCCTACAGATAATAGGTCACTTAGATAGTTTTAGAAAAAAGCTAAAACATCCCTTTCTTTCATTGCATGCTGTTATCTGCTTTTTCTAAATGACGAAGGAAGCAAAGTTCCTTCTGTGAGCAGAAAAACAGCAACTAATAAGTTAGAGAATGCATTATTAAAATGTTTTTCCCGAATGTAATCTGATCTTAGAAAGTAAGTAAATTCGGAGCACCTGGGTGGCTCAGCTGGTTAAGCATCTGACTTCAGCTCAGGTCATGATCTCACAACTCCTGAGCCTGAGCCCCGCATCGGGCTCTGTGCTTGACAGCTCAGAGCCTGGAGCTTGCTTCAGATTCTGTGTCTCCCTCTCTCTCTGGCCCTCTCCCACTCATGTTCTATGCCTCTCTCTCAAAAATAAAAAAAACATTAAAAAAATTAGAGAGTAGGTAAATTCTAATAACTTAAGCTTAATTTTCTTTTCATCGATAAAATTGTAATTGTAATATTTTATTTATATAATCTATTTTAAGTTATACAGCTGGTTTCCAATGATCAGAATTATAATGACCCTCGTATTTTGTACATTGGTATAGAGTGATGTCAGGTGAACCCTTTCATTGACTTATTCCTAATTGTTTTTTCCATTTGTTTACACTGTAGTTTTGAAATATAAACTTCAGCATATACCTTTATGTGTTTAGAATTATAGATATTTTAACATAAAAAATAAAAGACACCATTTCATACAAAAATATAAACTAAGTTATAAATTTTCTTTCTCATCTCCTCTTTGGATTTAAATGTAGAAGTGAGCTTCATTGAAGCATAATGCATTAGAATACATTGAATTCGATACTGATAAAATGAATACTTCCATATGAAATTTGGCTATATTTTCTTTCTTTCTTATTTATTTATTTATTTATTTAATGTATTTTGTTTTAATTTTTGACTTTTTTAAATGTTTTTATTTATTTTTGAGAGACAGAGAGAGACAGAGCATGAGTGGGGGAGGGGCAGAGAGAGAAAGAGACAAAATCTGAAGCAGGCTCCAGGCTCTGAACTGTCAGCACAGAGCCTGATGTGGGGCTCGGACCCCACTAACTGTGAGATCATGACCTGAGCTGAAGTCGGACACCTAACTGACCGAGCCACCCAGGCGCCCCAAGTTTATTTCTTTTTGAGAGAGATAACGCAAGTGGGGGAGAGGCAGAAAGAAAAGGAGAGAGAGAATCCCAAGCAGGCTTCCACGCCATCAGGACAGAGCCTGATGTGGGGCTTGGTCTTACAAACCATGAGATCATGACCTAAGCCAAAATCAAGATTCAGATGCTTAACCAACTGAGCCACCCAGGTACCTCAGTTTTACTATATTTTTTAAAAAACACCTGTGTATTCTGAAAAGTGTTGCTTCTGTAGGATAATAAACTGACCACGCCTTCTGATTACTTAAAAGTTCTGTTTTGAAATGAAAGAACTCGAGCATTTGCTTTGTGTATCATATCAATTTGAATTGCCACCAATGAGAATCACAAGCACACATTTATAAACAATTTATAAACAAAGGCAAATAATAATAATAATAATAAGGATGCAGTAATGGTCTTAAAGTCCATGTATAATTAGCTAAGCTTGTAATTAACTGAGTGCTCTTTGTGGGGCTCAACATACAAAGTCCAATGGCAGAATTAACACCCTGTATGTTTCTGAGGCTCCTGAGTTCCTTTTTACTGTTTTGTTTGTGCCCCAGCACTCTTTGTAGAGCTCCCTGCTCTCTTCCTCCAACTCTCACCTCCCTAATTAGTGAAGCTTATTTTCCACTCCTCTGTGCATGGCCAAATGTTTCCTAGGAATAAGACAGTATATGAGATTACCAGTGAAACATCTAAATAAAGCTCATTGCTAAAAACATATGAAATTATATTGTGGTTTTTAAACCATTAAACCAGAGACTTGGAATGGATAAATTATCTTTGGTTTTGCATTAGACACAGAAAACCACATAAAACTGAACTGAAACTTGTTAAATGGTTACTATGTGCCAGGTACCAATTCTAAGTGCTAAGATTTAAGCAAAATACAAAATTTGTTGAAGATCATGTTGCTAGAGAGAGGTAAAGCCAAAGGCCCATGCCTACCGACTTCAAATCCCGAAATCTTCTTTAAATGCCACAGTATTCAGTTTTAAATATGTGTATGCACACATGTTTACAATATGGGTATAATTTGTGCACTATATGTGTGTATATGCATAATATGTCTAAGTTTATATAATGTGTGTAATGCATACTACATATATAATAATGTATATGTATGTATATATACACATGTATATATGATTGTATATATATATAGTATATATAGGTTGATAGATATAAATATATGTATTTGTGTGTATACATATATACAGTTTTTAAAATGTGTACATTTAAAATATACATATTTAAAATATATATATTTTTTAAATTTATATATATAAAAACAGATTTTTAAAATTTGCACTATGTCAGCTTGAGTGCCTCAATTGACTCTTCCATAAAATGGGAACAATATAATAGAACATAAATCAGAGAAATGTTAGAATAATTAACTCAAGAAGTGTGCTCAGAATGGTAAATTACACATAGAAATATTTCAATACCTTTATCAAAAATGTGTATTTACAGGCTACTCTTTTTATTATTTACTTTATACTGATTTTTCTTGTCTTCTCTTGGCTCTGATTTTTTTTTTCTGAGTCCCATATAATCAGTTTACCACTCTATAAAAATTTAGGAAGGTCATTTTCTTCTACCAAAGTTTAATATTCTCTGTGTTTATAAACTTGATTAAAGCTGATGCAAACTAATATTTATAGAGTGGCCAAATATTTTAACATCCAGTCCTGGAAATCTTTGAGAAAGAAAGCAGGTGCTACCACTAACACGAGGACAAGAAGCCTGAAGGGTGACTATTATGGGAAAATGGTGGCAGATGTTCATGATACCATGTATCGATTGTGTTGCCAGAATGGTTTTGTGTCTAATCAATATGGTGTAATAAATGTATGCTGTATGGCATCCTGGAACATTACTTTTTACATTAGTATTGCCGATGAATGAGCTCTACTCATCTCTAAATTGAGAAGTTCTGTCTTTTATGACAGGTTCCATTTGTTTTTCTCTTCTGGCTTCAGTGAGAGATTAAGTAATTTAAACTCTGAAATTTTGGTGGGAAGAAATACACCCTCAGGTAAGGTCTAAGAATTCCAATTTGTACTCAGAGAAGGTTCACAAAAATTTTATTTGAAACAAATGGCCTGCCTTTCACAGTCTCTGGTTTTACACTTTTACCATTTCATGATAGCTCTTATGAAGATTGTATATGATTACTATATGTTATAGTATAGGGTTGTAATTCCTCAAATTATTTTGAATATGGGTAGAATTTAAATTATAAGTACATCTAAGTATTTAATTAATTTTCCATTATATAGTCTATCAATGTACCTTTTCAGTCAATCTTGTAGATAAATTGATACACATTCTGAATAAGATCAAAATTAACAGTGTTCACTGTTTTTACACATGTATCTATACTATCACTTGGTTATGTGATTTTAACAGGATACTAAAAGTGTAGAGTTGAGGTTGATTGACAACAGTTATCATGACAATACCGTGACTTTTCAAGCTTTAACCTGGAAGGAGAACTGTCAAAAATGTCCTTCAAAGTACCAGGCAACTCCTCAGCTACAGCTAATGGAATCTGTCACTAAAACAAGTTTAAAATTTTGGATATGCTTTTCCAGAATAAAGAACCTTAATATTAGATACTATATTAGTTAGAATGGAATGATTCTGTGTTCCTATAACAACTTATTAATTTTTTCCCTTTAATTACTGCAGATTCATGATTTGAAAGAATGAGGCAGGGATGAATTTGCAAAAAAAATGATTAGGTGATCAGTTATTGTAAGAGAGGCAGGGATTCTGAGTATGGGAAAGAGACTGGGAATATATTCAGATTCTAGGAACAAAAGAGATGAGTAAGTTTAGATGCAAGTATCTCATCCTTTTACTCTATTGTCCCACCTTAACCTTCCAGTAGTTCCTCTTAGTTTTTCTAAAATGCACATTTTAGTTAATAGAAGTGACTTTATTAAAGTAGAAACCTGTTAACACAGCTTTATTACCATGATATGCAGAACACTTTCAAATGTTGGGCCATACGTAATTTAGCAGAACACCTTAATAAGTTGGGATCAATACATTTAGATAAGGAGACTAATTTGGATAAATGATGGTAAGGAAAATTAATCTGTTGAAAAAAGTGAGAGCGATATTAGGGGCTAAGGCTGATGGATGCATAGAGCAAGAATGGAAAAGATGACATTAATTGAGGTCTTAACAGAGGCATGGGTAAGCAAAAACAAATAAAATCAATACTGTGAGTAAAATGTTTAACATTCCGAGTTAAGTTGTTGATTGTATAACGATATATCCTGAATTCTCTGTTGCTCCAAACCTTCAATAAGAGTTCATTGTATAAATAAGCAGTATATTCACAAAACAGTGTGGAAGGAAGTAAAACAGTATAAGTATTTCTTAGTGTAGATAAAAATGGTGTGAAAAGATTGCAGATTCAATGGGGCCAATCACGTAGCAGAATTCAATGGTGTAGGAGTTTATGATAAGAAGGGTGTAACCCTTCTGAAGATTCTCCTAGGTGATTAATTATTGGTGACCGAACTATTATATTTGAATATTAAAGGCAACGATCCCCTCAAAGCAGACTTCTCCAGGCACCCAAAACTTAAGGCACACATATGCAATGGTGTATTTGTCTGTATTTGTTACTAGAAAAGCATATCTACCGTACTCACTCCCCTATTAAATTGACTTTAAAACAGAGGACTTATCTGAGTTTTTAATACAATTATCTGCCCAGAACTGGTCTTAGGATAGGTCAAGAACAATGAATGATTGGTCCTCCATACTTAAAGTGTGCTTGCTCTACACAGAAGCTTCACTGGCATCAACTTGGAAACTGTAGAACATGGAGAACCTCCAGTCCTGAACCCAGACCACCGAATCATAACCTGAAATTTATCAAAGGTACCCAGGAGACTCAAATGCACATTGAAGTTCCAAAAGCATGACTAATTGCAGTTGCCTACTATTTTGTAAAAAATACTCCAAAGTTAATGGCTTAAAATTTAAAAAAAAAGATTGTATCTTTGCTCATGTGTTTTTGAGTTGATTGGTCCTCCTGCTGGACTCTTTAGAATATTCTATGCTGCTGCAGCCAGACGGTAGCTTACGTGGGAACATTCAAAGTGACCTCACTCATGAGTGTGTAGTGGGGATATCTGGAAGTCTGGGACCCCTTTCTCTCAATCCCTCTCTGTTCTTCCTTGTGGTATGTTGGATTTCTTTTCAAAATACTTAGATCCCAAGAGCATTCCGAAGAAAAACAAGCTGCAGTGTAGACATGCTGCAATGCTTACCAAGTTTTTATTTATGTCATGTTTGATTATCTTCCACTGACTGAGGCCAGTCACAAGACCAAAGTCAGAATCCATGTGGAAGGCAGAAATTCAAGGCTTTGAATTTCAATGTCATCCTGTTATTCCTCATGAAATTGGTGTTCTTAAAGGTAAAATGGACATATCAACTTTCCAAATGGCAGATAGCTGGTTATTTTGCATTTGGCAATCAAAATAATGGGGACATGTAAACCCACATTTTCACAAGGCAAAGAAACATTACTGAGACTCATGTCGGCCTTGTGTTCAAATACATTCAATAAATGTTGTCCTTTTAATAGGTAAATAAATCCAAATTTGATTAAAAGAATTAAGCTGGCCAAAAACAAATATGGGTAGTTGCTATAAAAATTAATTATGTGTTCAGGATATTCATTTGGTCTGCAAATGTAAAATAAATAAGATAAACAGATCTCTCTACAACTATTGATCACAATGTTGAATAAGAAAAAGGGAATCATATGGCATTCTTTAATAGAATTTGACTTCCACAGAAGGGTTGCATTAAACTGAGTTGTCTCTAAGTCCAAGAAGTGAGACCATGAAATCATTGGGTGACCCTCACACTTAAAATCAGCAATAATTTTACATTAATGTCTATAAGTAATTTGGCAAGCCTGTCTGAGCACCAGTTTTGGCTAATATAAAGTCTCAGCTATAATATACTTTTGGAAAGTTTTATATTTTGTAATCAGAGTTGAGGGCTCTAATGGGTCAGTGATAAGCAGCCTCAGCTACTGGCATATTCATTGTTCCATGACCAGAGATAACATTAAAATTTATATGCATGGCATAAGAACAGCTTCATTCATCTTTGTAGTCGTAAAGTATAGTCACCAAACAACACTTCTCCACAAAAATACTTCTGTGAGACTTAGCCTGCTTTCCAGTCTTTGGAAACCTGAATATCTGGCCATGTCTTATACAGTTGCATCACTAGAATAAGATATCAAATACTCGAAAAGTCACAATTTCTCAAATAATGGATCTTTCAGTTTTCTCAGGAGCTGAAACGCAATGCTTAGAATTCAATGATATAGGCTAAGAATAGAAACCATAAAGATGCAGACTCTGTGTAGTCAAATGATAGCAAATGCTCAGACTTTGAGAGGAAAATCAGAGCTTCAGTTCTGTGAAACCAAGGGAAGTTCTTCAATGTGAAAACCATGGCTTCTGCTTTTATAGGTAGTCTACCTGAGGAGCTGGTGTGTATTTAAGAATGTTTTGATAGGTCTAGGGAAGAAGGGCAGTGGGGTTGATATATTATGTCTCTTTAGGACTATCCTGAAGATATCAGACATTTGTTTGCCTGCTTTAATTGACCTCTGTGTTACATACGTGGGCTAAGGCAAATTTAGAAACATCTTAAGTACATATAGTTTACAGGGAAACAAAGAAGACAGCCAATTCACCAGAAATTTAATAGAGAGAGATCCCGAGAAGAGAAAATCTCAAAGAGCATTCCTAGGAACTAATGCAAATGTGTGGATCAAGAAAACTGCACACATGTGCTAGCCTCCACTCACATAGAAACAATCAGAGAAAACATGAGGCAAACTTGGTAACATTCCCCAAGCTCTATGCAGACCATCAACATAGGGCAGAAACACAAATGGTGAAAGGGAACCTCTCTCTAACCAAACACTGAAAGGTAAGCTATACCTACCCAGGGTCAATTCCTAGGAAAATAGACTTAAAATAACATCATACTCATCCCGGCACTCTGAAATACTGTGCGCAGGACCAAGTTAAAGTCCTAAGCCCAGTACCTCAGAGTGGGACCTTATTTAGAGACAGCATCTTTAAAGAGATAATCACATTAAAGTGAGGTTATTGACTGAATCCTAATCCAGGATGACTGGTCTCTTTATTAGAAAGGGAAACTTGGACATAGATGTAAACAAAGGTAAGATGATGTGAAAAAAACGTACAGAAAAGACAGCCATATACAAGTCAAGCAGAGAAAACTAGAAAAGATTCTTCCCTTTTAGTCTTCAGAAGTAACTAACCCCTGCCTTGAGGTTGGTCTTTTAGCTTGTGAGCTATGAGAGGACAGTTTTCTGTTGTTCAAACTATAGTATTTTGTTACAGCATCCCTGGCAAACAATTGCAAAGGTGCAAAAATCTAAACTCTTTGGACTATAATAGTGGCCTCCCAGGCATACACACATACATACAATAGCAGAGGATAGAAATCTAACTGACCAAGGGGGCATAAAGAACAAATTCTGAACAAAAAGTGGTACACGTTGATCCAGGAATGACTCTTAGATGGCTAGGCCGATAAAAACAAAAGGAAAGATCTGTGTAGGGACATCTGAGGCTGTCCAGAGTGGGAAAATAGACTGGAGAATTAGCCCATCATGTCTCTAAATAAAGAAGAAGTAAACAAAGACAATAATATCAATATCAAGAATGCATCATGACCCAGAATTGCTCAAATCTATCATTTAAATTGTTTTCTAAGAAGCATGAGACATGCAAACAAATGGACAATTTGAACTGTAGACATTAAAAATAGCAGATAATAAAACTCACAGTGGTGGACAATTGGTATGGTTTGCAAGCAAAGTCTTCTCAACATTGATTGTAAATATAGTCAAAAATCTAAAGGAAACCATGTTTAGAGAATTATAGGAAGGTGAGATAACAAGGTCTCATCAAATAGGCAGATGTGAATAGATAGAAATTATTTTTGTTTTTTATTTTATTAAAGCTTACTTATTTAGAGACAGAGACAGAGACAGAGACAGAGACAGAGAGAGAGGGGGAGAATCCCAGGCAGGCTTCAAACTCACAAACCATGAGATCGTGACCTGAGGTGAAGTTGGATGGTTGACCAACTGAGACACCCAGGGGCCCCAAAAAGAAATTATTTTTAAAAGTGGGAATTATGATATACAAAAAGTATAATAACTGAAGTTAAAATTTCACTAGAGGAAGTTTTATCATCAATTTGAATTGGCAGAAGAGAGAATACGCTAACTTAAAAGTAGATCAAGATAATGTGCAATCTGAAGAATGAAGAAAAATGAATAGAGTTCCAGAGAAATGTCACAAATGTATGATTCCATTTATATGAAATGTTCAAAATATGCATATTTATGTGACCAAAGTAGTTTAGTGGGTTTTAGGGTTCTGCATTTAAGAAGCTTGGGAGTCACTAATCTACTCTACCAAGAAGTAACAACTCAATAGACTGGAAAATCAACAACTCTTTTTAGAGGGGACCCAGGGAAAAATCACTGCTGCCAAGTTTCAAGGCAGGTAGGTGAATACAGGAAATTGCAGTTTGAACAGAGACTCAAAGGGCTTTCCACCATGGGAACCAGCACCAGGATAAGAAAAACTGCACAATAATTGATGAAATACTGGAGATCAGGTGTGGAGAAGTCTGAGAGTTAAAAACTGCAGTAGGAACCAGTAATAAGACAGACCTCACAGCGTTGTGAGATTTATCTCACATTTACAAATTTACAAATCACGTACCAATTTGTGTGACTTAGAAGTCACATATCAATAAATAGAGACAAAATATTTGATAAAATTCAACACTCATTCATGATAAAAACTCTCACTAAATTAGGAATAGAGAATGAACTTCCTCAACTTAATAAATAATATCTACAAAATACCTGCACCTATATCATACTTAATGGTGAAAAATGTAAAGCTTTTCCACTAATATCATGTACAAGGCAAAGATGTCCCTTCTCTGCACTCCTTTGCAACATTGTACTGGAAGTCCTAGCCAGTGCAATCAGACATGAAAAGTATATAAAAATATATAGATGGGTAATGAAGACCTAAAACTCTCTTTGTTCACAGATGACATGATTGTCTATGTAGAAAATGGATAGAATCAGCAGGGAAACTTCTGGAACTAATAAGTTATTATACAAGTGTAATTCTGGTTCTTGCTATCACATTATTGGTGGAAGTGAAACTCGATCCATATTTCTTCAATATTTTTCTTTTTGCTTCAGAGAGTGTCATTTGTTTTGATCTATATTCAAGGTCACACACATTTTTTTAAATCTCCAGTCTGCTGTGAATCTAAATGGCATTTCAAAAAATTTTAGTTATTTGAGGAACCTCCACACTGTTTTCCAGAGAGACTGCACCAGTTTGCAATTCCATCAACAATGCAAAAGAGTTCCCATTTCTCCACATCCTTGCCAACATCTGTTGTTTCCTGAGTTGTTCATTTTAGCCACCCTGACAGGTGTGAGGTGATATCTCATTGTGGTTTTGATTTGCATTTCCCTGATGATGAGTGATGTTGAACATCTTTTCATGTGTCTGTTAGCCATCTGGATGTCTTCTTTGGAGAAGTGTCTGTTCACGTCTTCTGCCCATTTCTTTACTGGATTATTTGTTTTTCAGGTGTTGAGTTTGGTAAGTTCTTTATAGATTTTGGATACTAACCCTTTATCTGATATGTCATTTGCAAATATCTTCTCCCATTACATTGGTTGACTTTTAGTTTTGTTGATTGTTTCCTTTGCTGTGCAGAAGCTTTTTATCTTAATGAGGTCCCAGTGATTGATTTTTGCTTTTGTTTCCCCTGTCTTTGGAGATATGTCAAGTAAGAAGTTGTTGCAGCCTAGGTCAAAGAACTTGTTGCCTATTTTATCCTCTAGGGTTTTGATGGTTTCTGGTCTCACATTTAGGTCTTTCATCTATTTTGAGTTTACTTTTGTGTATGGTGTAAGAAAGTGGTCTAGTTTATTTCTTCTGCATGTTTCTGTCCAGTTCTCCCAGCACCATTTGTTAAAGAGACTGTCTTTTTTCCATTGGATACCCTTTCCTGTTTTGTCAAAGATTAGTTGGCCATACATTAGTGGATCCAGTTTTGGGTTCTCTATTCTATTCCATTGGTCTGTGTGTCTGTTTTTGTGCCAATACCATACTGCCTTGATGATTACAGCTTTGTAGTAGAGGCTAAAGTCCAGGGTTGTGATGCCTCCTGCTTTGTTTTTCTTTTTCAACATTACTTTGGCTATTTGGGGTCTTTTGTGGTTCCATACAAATTTTAGGATTGTTTGTTCTAGCTCTGAGAAGAATGCCAGTGCAATTTTGATTGGCATTGTGTTGAATGTGTAGATTGTTTTGGATAGTATTGACATTTTAACAATATCTGTTCTTCCAATCCATGAGCATGGAATATTTTTCCATTTCTTTGTGTCTTCTTCAATTTCCTTCATAAGCTTTCTATAGTTCTCAGCATACAGAGTTTTACATCTTTGGTTAGGTTTATTCCTAGGTATTTTATGGGTCTTAGTACAATTGTAAATGGGATCGATTTCTTGATTTCTCTTTGTTTCTTCATTATTGCTGTATAGAAATGTAACCAATTTATGTACATTGATTTTATATCCTGCAACTTTGCTGAATTCATTTATCAACTCTAGCAGCTTTTAAATTACCCTACGACCTAGCAATAGCACAAAGGATACAGGAGTGCTGATTCGTAGGGGCATATGTGCCCCAGTGTTTATAGCAGCACTATCAACAATAGCCAAATTATGGAAAGAGCACAAATGTTCATCAACTGATCAATGGATAAAGAAGATGTAGTTTATATATACAATGGAATACTACCTGGCAATGAGACAGAATGAAATCTCGCCATTTGCAACAACATAGATGGAACTGGAGGCTATTATGCTAAGTGAAATAAGTCAGTCAGAGAAAGGCAGATATCATATGTTTTCACTCCTAATGTGGAATTTGAGAAAACTTAACAGAAGACCATGGGGAAGACAAGGGGAAAAAAGTAGTTTCAAACAGAGAGGGAGGCAAACCATACGAGACTCTTAAATACAGAGAACAAACTGTTGGGGGAGGGCGAGGGAGAGGGGAAAATGGGTAATAGGTGATGGACATTGAGGAGGGCACTTGTTGGGATGAGCACTGGGTCTTGTAAGTAAGTGATGAATCATGGGAATCTACTCCCAAAGCCAAGAACACACTGTATATACTGCATGTTAGCTAACTTGACAGTAAATTTATATTTTTAAAAAATATAAAAATATAATTTGTGAAAAGAAAAAAATAGTTATTCTGCCTTTCAGCTTTGAAAATATTACTTTTAAAGACATTATTTCAATTTCTTGTTTGATAGTCCTTACCTGAATATGCATTTTCCTTTATTTTAAATAGATACATATTTTAAGCATTTAACCATACGTTCAATAGCTGTTCTTTGTCTGATAAGTATAGTTTCTGATCTCAGAGTCTGTTTCCATTGACTGCCTCTTTTCTTCAGTGGGTCTCATTTTCCTATTTCTTGTTATTTCTAATAATTTTGGGTTGAAAATTGGACATTGTGGAAAATATACCATTTTATTTGCTGCTCTATATGGCAGTTAATTTCCTTGGGCTCAAAGAACAAAATTTTTCTTCTCTGTATTTCACAGAAACTAATACCTATGCTGTTCTTGTTTTCCATCATTGCTGTTTTATCCCAACCTCCCGGGGATGTCTCTCTAATTTCTGTACAATTTACAGCTCCTTGCCAGCCTCTGACTCTGTCATCTAATGTTTGAAAATCAGAGGGCTTCAGCTTTCTGCTTCCTGAGCTGCAGAGTTTTAGGAGTGCACTGTTCTAACAGCAAAACCTCACACATCTCACCCCACCCAGCTCTATCATTCCAGCTCCCTCTCTCCCCCTACTGCTTCTGTTTGGCCCTGGGGGCTCCTGAACACGTGCATATATATCTAACAGTCAGACATTTGGAAGACCATATGCTCAAAATATGTGTTGTTCTGTGATATCCTTGCTACCAGAATTTGCCTCTTTGAATCCCCAGCTGTGGATCCCTATTTCTGGCACCCGAGTTAAAGCTGTGGCTTCCACTTCTGGCTTCCACAGTTTTAGAAAAGAAGGTTGGCAGGGGATCTCAGGTTGGAAAGCCTCAAAATCCTAATTCTTCCCCTTCTGTTTGCATTTTCTTGAAAGGTGCATTTTGTGAAATGTTCCTCTGACCTCTGTGTTATGTTGCATCCCTCATGGTGTCATCCTCTTCCTTTTCTCCTCCTCCTCCTCCTCCTTCCCTCCCCCCACTCCCCTTCTCCTTCTCCCCCTTCTTCTTGGAGCCACATAGTTTATTTAGTCTGATTTCCAATTTTAACAGATTACAGCAAAATAGACCTAATAATTCAAGTGTATCAGTCTTATTTCACAACATAAGAAATGACTAATAATGAGAACTAAAAGAAATACTTATATCAGGAAATGAGAAAAAAAAAAAGAACAATATAAACCAAAAAGAAATTAAGAGGAGGAAATAGTAAAGGTAAATAGTGAAATAAATGAACTATGCAAAAAATAGCCGACTGGATAAATAAACCCAATCACTTGTTACTTTGAAAATACCAGTTATTTATTATATAAATAACTGATAAGCCTGATGTAAGAGACAGTGTAAAATATGCAAAATTAGGGATGCTAAAGGAGATATACCACCAAAGCATAAGTACTACTGCTAATTATTTTTATCCAGTCCCATGGAAACAAATGTGGAGACTTGGAGATAATGAGAACATTCTTTGGAAATGTCCCTCTGGACTATATCATTTAAGAAAAAAAATGATTTAATGTGTTAAAATGCACCTGGACCAAAATATTTTGTGAATTAGTTTTATCTGACTTTTAAGAAGCAAGCCAACCCGAAGTAATCACAAATTCTCCAGATGATAGCCTATTTAGAAATCTCCCCAATCAGTCTTCTAATGCTAGCTTAGTATTAAAGCATGGTAAATAATACAGTCTAAGCTGAGGCCATAAAGACGTAAATTCTACACCCCCATTTTACTGACAATAACTGAACATTAGAAATGGTTTTCTCACCTCGCAGGTCCAACCAGCCCTTAGAGCATGAGGGAAAAAAAGGAAGCTCAAGAGAAGCCGAGGACTGCTCAAATTAGTATTAAATATACTAGAGATGGACTGTGCAAAGTATTGTGATATACTAGAGATTTATCCAAATCCTCACCTAGAAAGGTGTCTCCTCCTTTTAAAACTAACTTATGAGCACATGAAAAGCTCATCTTATATTTCTTATTATTTAATGTATCTTTACATGCTCAACTCCTTTCCTGTGAACAGAAGATATTGCTTTTAAATGAAACTCTGTGGAATTACCCTTAACTGCTTTTAGAGCAGAACAGCTGTGCATGATTAATGTTATTATAATAAATACTATGAGAATTTGTAGCAAATTGTCAACCTCCATTACCTGCTAACAAAATAATTTATCACTTTTTAATTTCTAAATTCATAATTCTAACCTAATTAATCCATTTTAAGATTACTCAATTCATTAGCCTATTTGATTTGGTTCATTGGCCAGGCCCCAATATGTATGTAAAAACTATATTTTAAGTCTGTAAATCAGCTGCTCTCCATTGGAACAAAGTGCTTATGACTTAATATGTTATTCATGTGAATATTTTATGTTTATTCTTATGAACTTTAATTAACTTTATTGAGCTTTGGGAATAAAAATTAGCAATGTCTCTAATATCCAATAAATGTGGAATCCAGACATTTTTGTCCAGGATGCCACAGGGTATGTTTTACTCTTTTCTTCATCTATTTTTTTTTCCTTCAGATGACGTGTAGGAAGTGTATTTTTCTAGCTTATGTCAAAATTCAAACAAGGAAGAGTTGCATTGTTACCTACCTCTTTAAGACATTATATTTTCATAAACTACCATTGCTCAATGTTAAAAGTCAAATGTCTATGATATGTACAAAGGTAAAACACTTTGAGTATGTAAGCCTTCATTCATATATTTGGGATTTAAAAAATTTTTTAATTTATTTTGAGAAAGAGAGAGAGAAAGTGAGCAAGCAGGGAAAGGGCAGAGAGAGAGAGAGAGAGAGAGAGAGAGAATCCCAAGCACGTTCTGCACTGTCAGCACAGAGCCCAGTGAGGGGCTCAAACTGTGAGATCATGACCTGAGCTGAAATCAAGAGTTGGACGCTTAACCGACTGAGCCACCCAGGCAGCCCTCATTCATATATTTGTGACAAGTATTATCAACTAAAAAAGTTTTCCACGGTCTGTGTCTCCCCTCTTCACAAATAATATATGGCGTTTCACAAATACATATATACTTGTTTCAGAATGGTTTTGGAGGTTTTGTGATATAAAAAAAAAGTTGAGACAAAAGCAGCAGTTAGTATGATAAGTTTGTACTGAATAGGAGTGCAGGAAAAACTTTCAAGGATTTTTGATGAGAAGTTGACAAAATTGCTACAGGGTATGAAGAAGGAAGGGAAAGATATTCATGGGTTCTCTATTCCTCTATGTGTATGTACAACATTTGATAGTTCACTATAGTTCACTGCAATAAACTTCCTACCACTTAGAAATGATTCTTTGCTGCTGGACTCCAAATTTCTGACTTCAACTCTCTTCTATAGTTCAATCATGCATTTCACTGCTTCCACTTGTCACATTTTGAAGAATTTCCAACTGATACTCGGTTTTAATTATGGTAAGTAATTGTACCAAATATAAATGTGCTACTCCCACACGAGGGAGGGGCAAACTAAGGGGCACTTCACAGTTCACTAAAACCATATCTTTATTCTTTCATTTTATTTTGCCACAACAGAGGGTACCTGGGTGGCTCAGTTGGTTAAAGGACTGACTTGGGGTCATGATCTCAGTCTGTGAGTTCGAGCCCCGCATCTGGCTCTGTGCTGACAGCTCAGAGCCTGGAACCTGCTTCGGATTCTGTGTCTTCCGCTCTCTCTGCACCTTCCCCGCTCGTACTCTGTCTCTGTCTCTCTCTCAAAAATAAATAAACATTTAGAAAAAATTTAATTTTACCAACAAGTTTGCATAGCACATAGAAAGACAGTCTTCATGAAGTTCCAAAATAGCAGATTAGCTGGCTCTGCTCTACCTAAAATGTTTATTGGTTGGGATTATGGCGGTAAATCCTGAAAATTAGAGTTGAGTCAATGCTCTGTATTTGTTCAAACACCTGGCATGGAATCAGGTTATTGGAAGGAAACATGGTTGGCGTGAGGGGTGACCCTCACTTTTCCTTTCTACATGTTCCACTTCAACTCTTCAGGATTTCTGTAAGAAGAACCTAATGATGGAATGCAAGAGTGGTTTCCATTTGATCTTTCTTTTTGAATCCATGAATTCAGGCAAATGAAAACAAAAATAAAACCTACAAAAAACCAGAACTGGAATTGAGAAGAAATGTAGTGGGTCAGCATACATTAACATTGCTATTAAAATATTTAAAAATAAAACCATCATTTTTCCAGTTATCTAACTTACTCACTGTATGATCTTAAGACATTTAAAAATGTATTGTGTTGCTGATTGTTATTTTCTTTCAAGTTAAAAAAGTCTATAAAACTGCATCATTTCCCTGAACCCATTTTTAAATTAAAATAATTTTTTACAATGATTTGAAAGTGATTAGATTCCCAGGCTTTTTTCTAAATGATTAGTCACTAAACAGTAAGTTATTATTCTTAAAAAGAGTTTAAAGGTAAATTAAAGAACCTCAAGATCCCATTTAGTATATAATGCTGTGGAATTCTGATTTAAAACTATGACTTGCCTTAATGTTTTCTGTTTCCCATGCGCACATGTGTTCAGGGATCACCTAAATCACATGATTGCCATTCATTTCACCTTAGCATATTTTCTCCGAAGTTGTTAAAACCAAATATGTGTTTTCATCTTAGATTTATTTACAAAAGGAATAAAACAGAAATTCAGTTGTGGTTGTGTGTGTGTGTGTGTGTGTGTGTGTGTGTGTGTGTGTGTGTGTCAGCGGCCCAAATCTTAGAAAATTCTTCCTTGATCATTTCCCAGGAGTAGATCAAAAAATAGTTAATTCACTGATACTTACATGCAAAATTAACTCAGGTAATCACAGATTTCATTGCCCATGCATATTTAGCAACATTTGAAATATCTGTTGCACCTCAATGATATCCTCCATTTAATTTTTACCCCGTCATGATTTTTTCTTATATATTTTTAATTCAATTTCCCACAATGATGTGGAGAAAGGAGTGTGATAAGAGCATATTTCTTGGATATAGGAAAATTTTAAAGGTGAATCGAGTCATTCACACCACTATTCACATTTCCTGTGACTGCCATTCACGTGTATGAAGAAATGACAGTTTTCTTCTCAGATCTGTACTCTGGAATTAGTATTGCTTTGGTTAAACTACATTTAAAAAAATAGCATCTCAGGGGAATATAGTCAATCATATCATAAAAATTCTGTGTGGTGACAGTTGGTAATTACCCTTATGTTGAGCATTGTGTCATGTATACAATTATGGATTCACTATTGTGTACACCTGAAACTAATATAACATTGTACATCAGCTGTACCGATTAAAAAAATAGCTGTGAGATAGTCCTTTCAGATGTTAAATTCTGATAATGCATGCAAAGAAGACAAGTAGGCAACTATTTACTGGTCTGTGGAGACCTTTCAAGGGATTTAGGACAATAAGAAAAACTTCATTTCTCAAGAAGTGTTATGATTCTTCTAGTGACAAAACCATTTTCCCTCTCACCGAGTTGGTCATGAATAGGCATACACTACAAATCTGGCGTGGACGGGCAATGTTTGCTAGACATTTGAGGGAAAGTTGTGTTTGCTCTCAGGAAAGACATTTGGGAAGCCAGACATTCGTTTCCTGCTGGATGAGACGGCGAGGCTGTATGTGAGGTGAATTTACCTTAGAATAATGTAGAATTCCAGTAATGTATAGATATAGTCATAGATCCTAAGTTATGACATTCCAAAGCTATTAGTAATGGCAAAACTGTGAAGGCTAATTCTCAAAGTGAGTTTAACAACCACTCACTTAGGAAGTAACTGACTCAAGTTAGCTCAAATTCTGCCTAGGCTGATAAATATATTTCCAACATCTTCACATAGAGTTCCTTATATTGTTCTCCAAATGTTATTTTTTTTTTTACTAGAAAACAGATAGTCTTACCTAAAGAATGTATTAAAAAATTGGAGGTGCAGTGTGAAAGTAAGTGAAAACCCAGTGAATATTTTTACTTCGCAGGGTCCCGTAGCTGGTATTTGTTTCCTTGCTATCTTCATGATGATACTTACCTAAGTCATCAACTCTTCCCACAAGGAAAACAAATTTTCTCAAGACGTTTACAAGGTCAATAGCACTAATATAGATATAGAGCGTATTTATATTTTTACTTTATTTGCACAAAATAGTTTTTATCTCAATGACTGACCATGATCTACTCTCACCTGCCAGCAATAGTGGAAAAGTATTCTGGATATGTGTTCTTTGTCCCATAGTTCTTATATTTCAGGGGTATTTTGAAGTGAATAGCGATTGTTAAATTTTCATTAAATGTCACACAAGTTCAAACAATTCCATCCTATCATTTCAGCTTTGTTTTAACTTTAAATATTTCTCTTAGTAGAAGTCACTAATATAATAAATGAAGAATTAGTCATGATATAAAAACTTGAAATGGAATTTTGTGCATCATTAAGATGCTTTTTGGTCGTGATAGATTTCATCATAAATAGAAAATCATTCATCTGTATAAATGTTTTCCCTGTTTATTGTAGGGTTGTAGAGTTTTGGAGACAAATTAAGGGTCTAGCACTTAATTATTTAACTGTATTATAATACAAACTAGCATTGCAAAATCATGTAGCCATTAAGTATAAAAAATTTAATCCATATTTATTGTCATGGAATTCTAGGTCATATTGTTGAATAAAAAATCAAATCATATTAATAAACAATATGATAATAAAATATGTAAATATATATATAGAAATACATGTATTATAATACAAATATATTTTATTACCATGTATAAGTTCATAGATTATTGTTAAAGGTGTTTACTTCAGATGATAAAATATTATTTGTTTTTCACTTTTACCTCTATAATTTTTTATACATAGGAATGATTTTAAAACTTTGTTCTGTTTTAAAATTTATTTTTCCTAAACAAAGCTTCTTATTTTTCCTCCCCTCACAGATCTTTCAAGATCTAATAAAAGTACATAGCTTTTTCCTTAGAGAATGCTTTAAAATATTGCAGTAGCTAAGAAAGTAGTCATAATTGCCAGCACCAATGATTTCTGATGTTAAAATAAATATGTCATGCTATCTAATGGACGACCTCTATCATTACAGCAGCAACACCAGAGTCATTAATGTGTTCATTTATTTATTCCAGAAAATTAACTGAGGGATGGATTTGTATCAGACACCATTCTCATAAGAATTAATGATAGTGACAGACAAGGCGAGGTCCATAACCTTATGAAACATTCTATACTAGGGTAAACAATACGAGTAAGTAAATAGAAGCATATTGTAATGCAGGGCTCTGGCAAGTGGTATGAATGCTAAATAAATCTGGGTGATAAGTAATTGAGAAAATAAGAGATTAAGAGTGATGGAAGAATTTTTTGGAGAAGTTAGTCAAAAAAGGAATTGTGATTATGTGAAAATTGAGTGAAGACCTATATGAAGTAATTGATTTGCATCAATATGTAAATCTGTAAATATTCTAAGTCATGCTTTTGAGTTTTTGTTCTTTTTAGTACAGCACCATCATGAAAAGAAAAATTTCTGTTTGACTCCTGGATATGGTATGATCTGATGTTTTGCTCAACAATATTTTATTTTCTAAAATAAAAACCTTCCTATAGGAAAAAAAAATCTATGCATTTCATGAAGGGATCGAATGTCTACAACACTGAGTCACATGTCTCTTCTGATCTGCTCATTTATGACTGGTCTTTTTTTTTTTTTTTTTTTTTTTTTTTAGTTTTTGTCCCACCCAGTGTATCATGATGCCTGCGGGGTGGAAAAAATCTGTCCATTGTTCATTTCTGTTACTTAAAATGTTATATCTTTTTTTCTTTAGAGAACAGTAGCTCTTTTAAAGTATCCTTTTAGTCCCAATTACTCCAGACTTGTTGAAAACTATTTGTTACTGACTCATAAATTTCTCTCCATTAGTACTTTCACAATCATTTTTGATGAATTGTTAGGTCAACATATAAATCTGTCCAACACCTGTTTCTATTCCTTGACCTCCTTCCTCATTTTCTGGTGATGTTTCATCATTCCATATCAACCATTCACCTCTCTGGGTCTAACATATCACCTTCAAAATCTTGACATCGAAGTCATACTTTCTTGGGGAGCCTGGGTGGCTAAGTCAGTGAAGCTCAGGTTATGATCTTGAGGCTCCTGAGTTCGAGCCCTGCATAAGGCTCTGTGCTGACAGCTCCCAGCCCGGATCCTGCTTCCAATTCTGTGTCTCCCTCTCTCTCTGCCCCTCCCCTGCTTGTGCTCTGTCTCTGTCTCTCTCTCAAAAATAAATAAACACTGAAAAAAAAATCAAAGTCACACTTTCTTAAAATTATTCTCTATCTTTCCAAATAAATTCATCCAGAGCAACTTCAGCATCCATCAGGATTATTCAGAGGGTTTGTTCAAACAGATTGCTAGGGCCTGCTTCCAGAATCTGAAGTAGGCTCTAGGCCCTGAGCTGCCAGCACAGAGCCAGAAGTGAGGCTGGAACTCATGAACCATAAGATCATGACCTGAGCCTCTTAACAGACTGAGCCACACAGGCGCCCCAACCTAATTCCAATCTAAATGCAAATATCTATCTGGTCTGTGCCTCTCCCAAGCAACATAAAATGACAGGTTGTCTAACTTCCATTCATATTTTTCTCATCAGCTTCGTATCCCACTTTCTAAAATGTTCACTCTTTTCCATTTCTCAACTCCTTTTAAGAGTTATTAGTTGCTCTTGGAAAAATAAAATAAGATTGCCATAGTTTGAAACTCAAATACATCATAGTTACCAAGGAGAATGTCAATGATAAACAAATGAGCACATAGACCTAAAACCTATGGAGCCTCTGAGTAAAAAGATTGAGGCACCATGGACACAAAAGTCATAGAGATTTTCTTACTGAAAAGATATGATTAGATATTCCTGGGCATAATCTAAAACTTTCAAAATCTGGAAGAATGTTTCAAATCAGGACAAATCAGGAAACCAGGCACTGGATTTTTAACTTAAATTTGATTCTACAAAGTATTAGTATTCAATTAATTATTTTAAGAAATTTAAATTATACCAGTAATATCCAATCATTTAAAAATTCTGATGTGTATAAGAGATCAGCAAGGTTTTAGAAAGAATTGGAATCCTGGAAATTAAACCATGTGGACCACTAGTTCGTTCTTAGTTTGTCCTGAAATATTTTCTGAAAATTTTAAATTCATATACTTTTACACTAAAATGATATACTTAGATCTCTCAAGATGCTAATATGTCACTCTGATGGATACCAGATTTGAGGCTCTGAAAATAATCTTGAAATCCTATAGTTAATAGCTACTGGCACAAAGAAAGTTATTCAAATACAAATTTTATTTCAACTATCGCTTCAAAACTCGTATGAATGCATTTTTTTCTTTTTGGCTACTGGGTATCTCAGTGCAGAAAACAAAGTTGTGCATCGATTTTGCCCTTGCTCAGTCTTATTTTTTACAGCATACTGAAATCATGTATTATCAAAGGTCACAATTTACATTTTTCCAGAAAGAAATGAAGATCAGGGAGAAAATTATTGATAATTGACTATTGAATTTACATAATAATATACAGTTTGACACATAGGCATAAATGCATACATACTCCAAACACTGACTTTTATTACTTTATTTATTTCTGCTGCACCAATACATAAATGAGTGTTCTCTACCTCACAGCTCACAAAAAACAAGAAAACAAAACCCTTTATCTTCTAATTTTCTCTATGAAGAGAGGTCAAAATAGTTTTACTTAAGTACTTATCACCATCATACCAAGCATTGCATACTGAGGATTTAATAAATTCTAAAGTTTTGATAAACACAGTATAATCCTGTCATTAGACAAAAGATTTTTCCCCAAAACTTGGTTTTACTTTTTGTCTGAGAATATTTGTCATCACTTTCCATCACATTTTATGCACTTCTCAGGATAACTGTGACTTCTCGGTTTTTACAAAGGAAAGAACAACTTTGAATAAAAGCCCATAATTTTCTTCTCTTCCTCTTTAGCTGCTAAACTGAATGCTTATAGTGAAAATCATCATTTAACCCCTGTCTTAGGAAAGTTCAATAAATTAATGAGAGAGAAACTTTGGTTGTTATGCAAAAATCTTAGGCTGCTTCTGTAAGATGTATTTTCATTAAAACTAGACCATAGTCCTAAGGTCACTTTTCCAGTAAAATTCATTTTCAAAGATTCATAGTATATTCATATTTTTTCCTGTTTCATCAATATCTGTTTAGCAGCAGGATTAGTTGTCCAACAACTATAAATTTGAATTTGGTCATCTTTTAATCCTGCTTGTTTTTACAGTACATGATTACTTAAGTAAAGTTTGGTGATTAATAATTATTTCATTGAGTTTAAGATCTCATATAATGTAAAGTTCATCACTATCTGAAAACAACTACTTTCAACTAAACTTATATATAATCTGGGGTGCTTGGGTGGCTCAGTCAGTTGAGGATCCAACTCTTGATTTTGGCTCAGGTCATGATCTCAGAGTTGTGGGGTCAGGCTCCGTGCTGACTGTGGAGCCTGCTTGGGATATTCTCTCTCTCTCTCTCTCTCTCTCTCTCTCTCTTTCTCTCTCTCTCTCTCTCTCTCTCTCTCTTCCCGTCTCCCCCTCTCCCCTGCTCATACTCTCTCTCTTTCCTTCTCTAAAATAAAAAAATTTTAAAAACCACATACATCTGATATCAGAAATGTTAACATGAAATACGGCTCATGCAGCTCTTAAACAATGGCATACTTACAATTAATTCGCACAACAACCATCCACTTTTCTAAAAACACAATACATAGTAACAAATGCAAATTTAACACAATTTTTAAAATTCCAATAACTTGAAATAAAGAAAAGAACCCTCATTAAATATACCTGTGGAAATTACCTGAAAGAAGAAAATATACTTTCTAGAACTTTGGCAGACTTGGAGAAGGTAATGTTTAGTATACATATTATGAGATTTCCATATGAAAACCTCAATTGATCTTCCATTTTTAGTCCGTGAACTGCATAGTGACACAAATACCGAATATGTTACAGACTTGGCTAGTCTACCAGTGATCTACAGTGCATCGTCAACAGTGGACCCTGAACTTAGACTCTGAAATTAGACCCCCGGCAAGCCAGCTGAGAAGGTACCTACCTAGTTTCACAGCCTGTTACTTGCCAAGCCAAAAAAGTGCCCATTTAAAAAAGAAACAGTCCCTGTCTTAAAGAAATGTAAATTATGATAGGAACATTGAAAATAGAGCAAATAGATGCAGACAGACAACCTCCGCAGTGATCTGGGTGTTTGTAGACTGAGTAGGCATATGGCACCCATAGGTGCAAACTGAAGGACCGTGTGCAAGAACAAACATTTTAGGAGGTATTGATGTGTTTGTGTGTAATGAGGTAATATGCTGAATGGGACGGGGAAGCAAGTTACATAGTACAGTTTGGAGAGGTACGGGCAGGATTAGAAGGTTGGTGCAATGTGAACGAACTGGGGTTTTTATCTGTGAGTAGTAATAATAAGGTTTTTTTTCTTTAATGTGCATGATAAGCATTTCTTTCTGAGTTTAACTGAAACCTCTCATCATTGCAATCGATATCTGGTTCAGTTAGACCAAGAAACAACAGTTCTGTCTTGTAAACTTCTAACACACAACGGGAGAGCTATTCCAAGCAACTTAATAAACCACATTAGAGGTCCTTCCATATATATGGTGCTTGAATGTTAGAAAAAGTACACTTATAAGACATAAGACAATAACGTTTGCCATTCGCTGTGACTTACTTCCATTAAACCATTTCATTTAATTGGTTTGGAATATTATTCTTCAGTGTTTTTCATCTTCCCCACAGTCATCTGAAGATAAACGGAAGGAGTGCATTTTTTTTGTTCTTGTTATCAGCATTCAGAATCAAGAGTTTAAATAATCTTGGGTAGCAGGGGAGATTTACAGTAAGTAATAAGCTGGGCCTGTACCAGGAAAACATTGTAACTAAAACATCCCTTGCTATCTTGATAGATTAATAGGTCTATTCCCATTTCCCATTCTGCATAATAAATTGAAGTTTCACAATGAATTTGTATAGTGACAATTTCAAACTTGGCATTTTGGGAGAACATATGCTTGTAAAGGGGTTTGGCTCAAAGTCAAATGTAAGCTTTTCTGAGTTATTAGAGCCCAGGGATCTGGTTCTAACACACAAAGTGCTTATGGGAAAAACATTTAAAATAAACACCCCGAGAGCGGTGGGAAGGTTAAATGAATCTCCTCCGGTGACCCATCCCAGGGGCATATCAGTCACAGCTCTGTGGAACATGCAGAGCATCAAGGGCAAACTATGGAGCTATAAAGAGACAAAGAAAAACAGCACTTTCAACCCCAACGTGAAGTCCAAACCACTCACAGTATCAAAACCACTTGTGCATGAAGTGTTAAATTATACACTTTTACAAGTGTTATGATGTGTAAAAGTATCGATTTTGTACATTTGTTCATTGCCAAGTAAAAGCAGGCTAATATTTTTTACAGGTTAAGATTTCTAATTGATATACATTTTGTAGTTAAATATCACCTTCTCATAGACTACCAATAGATATGAGCTATTTTATAAATGGATCTTAGTCATAAATGTTGAGAATTATAACATTAGAACTATTTTATACGGACACTTTAATTACATACACAATAATTACTAACTTCACTTGGTACTAATTTCTCTGATTATTAGGCCATCATCATTACTAATTGGAAAAAGTCCCACCTTTGTTAGGAGGAAAGATTACTTGAAAGAAGTTAAAGAATCATTTAACTCACTGGCCAAAGGTCATTCATTTAAAAGGCATTCATTAAGTATTGTTCAAATCATTGGAATAAAAAAGAAAAGGAAACACTAGTGAATATATATTTAAATTTTTAGAAAGGGTATAGAGACAGAGGTTGACTATTCAAACTTGAAACTCTTATGGGTATTCAATTGAATATATGAGTTGTACCAAATACAGACTTAAAGATATCATACTTTGTGACAATTATGAATGTCAAAGAGTGTTGAGAATTGCTGTTTTGTATGAGGTCATACTGAAAGAGAAAAGTTTAAAATTGTATGGAAGATGGTGATGTTGAAGTCTCTTCCTGCTTCAGCTATAGGAAAATGGGAAATTTTTCCCTCCAAAGATTGCAGAGGATTTGAGTATGATTTTTGAAGGTAGACTAATCTAATTTGACCAAGAAAAAAATGCCTGTGAACCTACAAGCATATGAATTATCTGACAACTCAGACTCTTAAATCGGTGAACACTCACTGTCACATTACAGAAACCATTTCTCAGAGAAAGCAACAGGTATGCCTTCTTTTGATACAGAACCAGGAAAAGACCCTTAGTGAAATAACAGGTGAAGTATAAAATGACGACTATTGGGGAACTTGAACAAAATATAACATGTGCTATTGTGTCCTAATTCCATCTATGTTTGCCATATTTTCTTATGGTAAGCGCTCTACTAAATAGGTATTGCTATCATTTTGATACAGAACCCCACAAAGGTCAGTAACTTGACAGATTGTCCTTATATTCTAACGTCCTACGATAGTTTTAAAGCACGCCTGCAAATTATTTGATACTCTTCCCACTGAAAATCCCCTACTCTGAAATCTGGTTGGATTTGAAACCAATATAGCCAAGAGAATATAGGAAAAATAACACAATGAGATTTCCAAGGCCAGGTCCAAAGAGACTATTCTGCTTTAGCCCGATTTATTTGGATAGTTGATCCAGAAGAAGCCAATTGCCATGTCAGAAGCCTGATTCTCCGTTCCTAGAGTCCACATGGAACTTCTCTGATCGCATCTCCCAGAGGACAGCCAGCATCAATGCCAGCATGTAAGTCACCTTGAGTATCCGGTCCACCTGACTTGCAGATGACTGCAGACAGCTGACATTTGACTGCACCACATTAGACACTCAGATGAATGAAAATTGCACAGACAAGCTCTTTCCTTATTCCTGACTGGTGTAGGCAGAATTCTAAATTGGCTTCCAGGTACATCCAGCCTGGAGCTGGATATACACACCCAGTATATTCCCCTCTTCTTGAGTGTGGGCAAGAGTTGTGAATACAACAGGATATTCAGTCCCTTGATCATGCCACGTTCCTTGAGGCAAAGATAATGAGATAGTCACTCTTGTGATTGTATTTATAAGATTCTGTGGTAGCATATCAGAGAGACATTTCTTACGCTGGCTTAGAAGATGCAGGCTGTCTTGTCTAATCCCTGAGCAGAAAGCCCAGCTCTGCATGGCCAGACTCCTAACCCACAAGACCTTCATGATAATAAATGGCTATTGTTTTAAGCTCCTAAGTTTCTGGTAACTGGACAAGTAATAAAAAATGAATGACACGGCCCCACAAAATATTATGAAAAAAGTAAACCAGTTGTTTTAGGATGCTTCAATTTTGTAGTTTGTGGCAACCATTAGTAAACAGAATTGGGGATAATTCGTTATGTAACAAATTCGTCATGTTCCCTTCTGTTTGACCTTTCATTTACTGAGAAAAGTAGAACATAGGTCATTTGCCAGAGTCTACAACACTAAGGGATAAAGGATAACTCAGAGCATTATTGTAAGATTCAGACTGATTCAGGGAAATATACCACAAAGGTTAAGACAAGAGTCACGTTTGTCTATGTATTTGTCTATATATTTGCCTTGGAAATTCTTAAAAATACCTTCTGCGAGTTTATGAGAAGGCACCGAGTCCCTTAACTCAGTTCCATTAACTGCAAAATGTCTCCTGACTTCTCTCCACACAAAGCCAGTCTCTATAAGATATGGAGGTCCTATAGTTTACTATGTACCAAAACGAGAGCAGGTTCCCATTTCTGACATACTCTTATCACCACCCCCCGCCCCTTGCAGGGGACCCAGTGGGCTACTTCCAGAACTTCTGTGGTCAAAGCAAACTTGTTTTCATCGTCATTATCCACAAAGTGTATTTGTTTATCAAGCAAAATTTCATCAGGCTTTAAGCAATTATCTATTCAAAAAAATGGGGTGATTAATAATACATGAGGCGCATGAGTTTTTTTTAAATGTTTTTAATGTTTATTCGTTTTTAAGAGAGAGAGAGAGAGAGAGAGCAGGCAAGGGGAAGAAAGAGACAGAGAATCTGAAGCAGGTTCCACTGTCAGTGCAAATCCCGACACGGGGCTCGAAGCCACTAACCGTGAGATCATGACCTGAGCCAAAGTCAGACACTCAACTGACTGAGCCACCCAGGTGCCCCATCTCAGTGGTTTAAATAGATGTGGTTTTAGAGTATTTAAAATGATAGTTGAATTGAACTAACATATCATCTTGTTCTTACCACATTTGTTTCCTATAGCAGTTGTAACAAATTATCACAAACTGGACGGCTTAAAACAAAAGAAATTTATCCTCTCACATTTTTTTTATGTAAATAATTTCTTGTCAAGTTGGCTAACATACAGTGTATATACAGTGTGCTCTTGGTTTGGGGGGTAGATTCCCGTGATTCATTGCTTACATACAACTCCCAGTGCTCATCCAAACAAGTGTCCTCCTCAATGCCCATCACACATTCCCTCCCCCCCCATGAACCCTCAGTTTGTTCTCTGTATTTAAGAGTCTCTTATGGTTTGCCTCCCTCTCTAGTAGATATATTGACATGACATTAAGATTTCCCACTTTGTGCACTTTGTCTTTGAATTATGAGGGCTTAAAATATTTGAAAATATGGACAGCACAGGGGCGCTTGGGTGGCTCAGTCTGTTATGTGTCAGACCCTTGGTTTTGGGTCAGGTCATGATCTCACAGTTTCGTGAATTCCAGCCCGTGTTGGGCTCTGCACTGATGGCATGGAGCCTGCTTGTGATTGTCTCTCTCTCCCTCTCTCTGCCCCTCCCTCACTCCTGCTGTCTGTCTCTCTCAAAATAAATAAATAAACTTAAAAATAAAAGAAAATATGGACAGTATGATACATGAGATCCCTGGGTAAGTCTTATCTTTCTTATTGTGGAGCTTTGCTGAGTCAAACCACTCCTTCCGAGCCAGATGGAGGGAAATAACAGTGCACATTGAATTCTAACAATGCACTACGTGGACAAGTCCCTGCACCGAGAGCATTTCATGCACCGAGAACTTCAGCACATGCTGGTTCGTGTTAGTTCTTTTGTTAGAATCACTTCGGCTTGTCTGAGGAAGCACTGGCAAATATATAGTCTAGTGTTCCATAAATAACTCCGGATATGAACTGTTTTATTCCAAAGGAAAGGGATGCTAGTTGATGTCTGGTTATTTAAAGCAGAAATGCACAAATACATAATTTAAGATGACTGGGATGCTCATCTGCATGGCCATAATATTTGAGAGGAAAATATCCTCCTACCCATGGACACACAAACATACATACAAAAACACAGTACGCAGATCACCTGTTCAGGTCTTTGCCAAATTTACGTTATTGTTAATCTCCCAGGGCATTGTTTTCATGGTGTCAAAGTTTACCTTGACTTTACAGTTTTAACAGGTGTTCCTTCTGCCACCTTACATTTTTATTATTTGAATGCTGTGATTATAATGGTTTTTGAAGCATTTTTCCCTATGAAATCTGTGATGTAAAAGTAAATTTTATTTACTTCAATTGCATTCTCTTTTTCTATTAACATTTCAAGCTGTTAAATCTCTGATAGAGCTCGTCAACTTTTAAAACCCACAAAAGCAGTACTTAAAAAACATAGCTTTTCCTTTCCAAACCACTGCTATGGTATATGAATGAACTGAACTCATTTTCAGATAATTGAACTTTAAATGTTAGATGGAACCATCATTTTTTTTCCCCCTAGAGGGAAATGAATTTTTTTTCTTTTTCTTCTTTTGTAATGATTACTGCCCCATCTTTGCACAATTAATGAGGTTTTACTCTGTGTAGTTCTTCTATGTATTGATTTAAAAAATCTTTAATTGCTTCCTCTTAAGAACGACTGAGGAGAAATTGCTTTTCTCTTTCTTCCATGTTTTCTTGCCCTCTGTCAGTCCTGAATAACAATCCCATACGAGAAGGGTCATTCCAAAATACACTATATATTAAAAATTGTGGCATTTTGTCAATACAGATTGCCTCCCCGCTAATATAGAAACTATGCAGTACGACGAGCTTAAGCACAAAGCCAGGATTCAGGACCAGATATGCAACTAGTTCTCCTTCCCTTTCGATAAGAAAATCTTGCCCGCTCCTACACGATGCGTTTTTCATCCTTGCTATTTAGACGTGGCGCTTGTTGCTCTTGTTTTTAGTAATAAGAACATAAATATCTTATGGATTTATTATAAAAGAGGGAAAATCAAATTTTATTAATATATTTTTTCTTTTGTGTTCCACTTATTTGGCAGCCTGGAGGTAGGGGGCAGAAAGTAAACACTATGGTTTCTTTGGAGCGTGTTAGAAGAAGAAAAAATACCACATCCCCTTTAAAGTCTCGGGGCATCTGAGTGGCTTTGTCAGTTAAGCATCCAGTTCTTGATTTCAGTTCAGGTCATGATCACGGTTGGTGAGTTTGAGCCCAACGTCAGGCTCTGTGCTGACCGTGCGGAGCCTGCTTGGGATTCTCTCTCTCTCTTTCTCTCTCTCTCTGTGCCTCCCCCACTTGTGTTCTCTCTCTCTCTCCCTCAGAATAAATAAATAGACTTAAAGAATAGTCTTGATCATATATTTTCCTCTTCATCCTGTGTCATGATTTTGCATTCACCTTCGTTAGGATTGGAAAGGCTTCAACCTATGGTTTAACTAAGCATACTGCCACCTGAAGAGGTCAAGGAATTGTAGTGGTCATAAATCTTTCCCTTCTCTTCACTTTTGTTTTTATGTTAACAAATTAACTAAATTGTGCAGGAAGGTCCTCACAATTTCTTTCTTTCTTCTTTCCTTCTTTCTTCCTTTCTTTCTTTCTTTCATCATTTTGGAAAGAAAAGTATGTCGCTGATGAGCAATTGTTTTCCCACTATTGGGGCTACTATAAAAAAGCTGCTGTGAATATTTATTGCGGACGTATGTGTAAGGTTGCTAGGTACATTCGCAAAGCAGCAATTGCTGGAGTATTGTTATTGGTATTCATATTTTTAGCTGTTTTAGGAAGTGCCAAGTTCTTTTCCATACTGGGTAACCATTCCCACTCTGCCCCACCTCCCATCAACAATGGGTGAGAGTTTTAGTTGCTCTGTATCCTCATTATGTGTTGTAGTAGCAGTATTTCACTGATATTTGAATTTACATTACCTTATTGTAAGGAGGCTGGGAGCTAGCGACTTGAATTCTCCTTATGCCAAGTGCTCGAACTTCAGAGATGCTGAAATAAATATCACACCATCATTCAGCCCAGAGAGCATGCAGTTTAGGATGGAGAACTATGGCTAATGGAATTTGTGAGCCAAGAGATCAGAGGGCTATGCACCAAAAACTAGAAGGCTCAGGAAGATACTCTGGAGGAATGAAATTGTGGAAGGGAAGACATCTCATCAGTGTAAATGATTGCAGAGAGGAATTTAGACAAGTAAAGTTAGCAAAGCTATTTCAGGTAGAAAAACAAATAGGTGGGGCACAGAAAGCAAGAGTCTACCTGGCATGTGTAGGCGTCCTGGATTTTATGCTGTAGAATAACAGTTTTCAAATGTGAAAGTTTATCAGAATCACAGCTTGTCAAACAAAGGTTCTGGGGCCCATATTTAGAGTTTCTGATTTCGTAATTTTGTGATGAAGCTTGAGATTTTCATTTCAAACAACTTGCCAGTTAATTCTGATCATGCTGTTCTGTGGACTTCACTCTGAAAATCATTGTTGTTCAATTTTTTTTTAATTTCATTTAGTTCATTTGATGGTTCTTTAAAATATGGACGTGAAGCAGAAATGGCAGAGAGGGTGGCGAACTCAATCACATTTGTTCAAAAGTGATGGGAAAAGAGTCTGAGCAGTATCAGTAGATACGGAAGTGATAAGATACATTGAGAAATAGAGGATGTAAAAGAAAGAAATTTTAGTTGATTGGAAACAATGATGAGAGAGAAATCCAGGATAATTGCAAAGCTTCTGAAATTTACATGTGGATGATTGTGCCACATTCTGAAAACATTGAATAAATACAGAAGAATAAATTTCAGAGAGAAGATGATGAGTTCAGACACATATGTATTGACATAGCAAGGGGTGAAGATATTCCTGATACATACATTCTGCAGAAAGTTGGATACTGAAATTTAAAGTTCCAGAGCATTATGGGAGAGAATTGTACATCTGCGAGTGATCAGAGAGGATGGTAGTTAATGATGACCAAAAAGAAGTGGGGGGTGGGAGGGGAGAAGGGAGGGGGAGCGAAGGAACGTTCTGTGTTTCTCTCTCTCTTAAAAATAAATAAACATAAAAAAGATTTAAAAAAAAAAAACCAGAGTTACAATAGAGGGAACCTTGAGGCAGACAGAGAAGGTTGGAAAAGGGATGAATGCCACAGAACCCAAGTGAGTGAAAAACTCCAAAATGGAGTGAGTAGTTTCCAAATGTAGCAATATGATGGTCATTGGCTAAATGATTAGAACAATTTCTGAGGAAGTAAGGGGCAGAAATCAGGATTTGGAATAAGAAAGGAGAAAGTGTGCATTAAACTACTAATAAGGGCTATAACTCTTAATGAAAGCAGAAAACAGAACAAAGATATCCTCCAAAAAAAAATTTGAATGATTCTGCAAAATATTAGGTGTTTTTTGTATCTTTTAAAAGTATAAATGCCTGCTATGGTCACTGTTCAAAGCCCTGTCTTTGCAGGAGCATACTGAGGATCAAGTTCAACATTCTGCACTTGGTATTGCATACACTTCTCTCCTTCGGGTGAATTTGCATGCAAAATACTTGAAACAATCAGTCTTCTGAGAAACTTGACTACATATGTTGTAAAAGCCAAACACCGGGCTAATTTCAAAACAGTCTGCAATAGATTATTCTTAAATTCCATCCAATTAAGTTAGAACAAAATTGGTTTTCTTTTTGCTCTGAGATTCTTTTGAAGTTAGGCTATGAGAGTTTGGATAATGTTCTTTACATATTTACTCTACCTCCCAGAAGCTGATACATCAAGATGGCTTTGATTATTTTAAAAGTAAAAAAAATAGATAGATAGATAGATAATTTCCTACATTCGATTATGGCAATTTGCTTATCCTACTTTAGCTTACTTAAAACCAAAATTGCAAAGGGTGACAGGGAGATCCAAAAGAAGTAGGTCTAAATTATAGTCATTTAATTCTATTCACTTTTGTGTGTACATTTTCAGGTGTTCTATTGAAGCAGAATTAGGTATTTGCACAACTTGGTTTCTTTGTGATACTTTGTACGTACTTTTATTGTTGCCAAAATCCTCAAGATGCCAAAGCCTTCACTAATTTCTAAGGGTCCAATCTACACTTATGTTTTACTGCCACCAGGTGTTACAGATGCAGGTGTTTTGCTAACTCTAATTACTCTAGAGACATTGGGGTTTGTTTGGCCCAGGTGCATAAAGATTATATAATTTAGGAACCGAGCTTCTAAACCCTACATGATCTATGTAGAATTCAATAAGCAAAGTAAGAGATATACAAATTACCCAAGCTATCAAATCTTAACATAGGATGAGCATGCCTATTGAATAAGTTATTTTCTAATTAAATGACATTTTACTAGTTTACGGTTCTTAAATATTAACTTGTGCAATAGATCCTTATTTGCCAGTGGAAAAGTATTGTGAAGACAGTGCAGCAAGTAATAAATAACTGTTCAATAAAATGTAAATATATTTCTAATTTATATGTAATGAGTCTGCATTGTGTTAAATTTAAGGTGCTTCTATTTAAAGTTTATGTTCTACTTGAAAAGAACAACTATGTGGCAAAATGATGTGCTGAAATTATATTTTAAATAAGCTAATATTGGTCATTTTTAAAAAAATTTTTTCCAATGTTTATTTATTTTTGAGAGAGAAATATAGAGCGCAGGCAGGGGAAGAACAGAGAGAGAGGGAGATACAGAATCCGAAGCAGGCTCCAGGCTCCGAGCTGTCAGCACAGAGCCTGACGTGGGGCTCGAACTCACAGACCGCCAGATCATGACCTGAGCCAAAGTCAGATGCTTAACCAACTGAGCCGCCCTGGTCATTAAATTTTTTTTTTTCCCCTAAGGAATGCCTGAAATACGAAACCTGTTGACTGGATGTGGTTGTGTTCTAATAGAAGGCAGTAGACCCTTTATTCTTGGCTAAGCAATTCTCATGGTAGTGAGAGTCTCAAAAGACTATTTTAGTGATGCAGAGATTATTTTAGTGATAAAAGTAGTCGATTTTAAGGAAACATATCTTGTACAAACTCATGGAAATTTCAGTAGAGGCAATACTAAGAAAAATAAAGTGCATAATATACTTTGTGGAACAATGAAGAAATAAAAGCAACTATTGACTCATTATTCATTAGACTGATTAAACTTTTATTATTTCCTTGTACTTCCAGCCCTGTTCTACCCAATATCTCCTTGCAGAAACTTTCAACACCATTTCTTGCGGGGAACACTAGGGATATAAAGTCAAAAATAGATCTCATTTTTCTTTTCATGATGTTTTTATGATGTTTGCAGTTGAGTGAGGAAAGATAGAATAGTAAATGCATAATCATCAATCAATATGCTGGGCTCTCTGTTAGGGATAATCATGGAAAGAGAGGCTTAGCACAATAGATTAAAAAGACCATGTGATCTGTTAAATCCCTGGGACTAAAAAAGCTCTCTGAACACAATGCTACCTTCTACTCTATTCTAACATTCTGTCAGAGGGTGATAAAAAAGGGCCGAAGAGAAGAATGTGGGCTTACTAGGTCCTTCTTGAGTGACAGAGAAACAAGGCTTTGTCTTGTTTGGATGGTCTCCATGGGGTCTGAGCAACTTCTAAGACTGAAGACTTAGGCTGGTGTCTGGAATGTATTCATACAATGTTTGAAGAGAACGGATCCTTTCAGACCAACTCATTCATTTCACAGAGGAGAAAATGGATCTACATCAAAGAAGGGAGATAGGACTCAAACACTGATGTTTTCATTTCAAACACATTGCCTTTTCCCACTTCATTATCTTCTAAACCCTAAACTTCTGATTATGTCAAGGAGAAAATACTTACAATTTTACAAAGTATTTGGTTTTATTTATTTTTAATTTTTTAATGTTTATTTATGTTTGAGAGAGAGACAGAGTGCAAGTCGGGAAGGGGCAGAGAGAGAGGGAGACACAGAATCCGAAGCAGGCTCCAGGCTCTGAGCTGTCAGCACAGAGCCCAACAAGGGGTTTGAACTCACTAATCCTGAGATCATGACCTGAGCCGGAAGTCAGATGCTTGAGTGACTGAGCCACCCGGGTACCCCTACAAGGTGTTTTAGATTCTTCCATTAGTCACAACAAAGGGAAAACATCTCTCATTTCTTTTCATCCTGAGGAAATATAAGAATTACATACAGCACTCTAAGTGATCATACAAGCAACATTGTAACAGAAGTTCTATGAGGAGGATTTTTTTCTGTAATATTCACTTCAAACCCCTTTTTGTAGATCGTATAACATGAAATGAAACAAAATTTTTATATGCCACCACTACTTACATTAGAAGATTACCATATTCAAAATGGGGCAAGTATTCAGAATCTGCACTATGCTGTTTACATGGTTTGCATCAACTTTTTTATACCTCAGATGTGAATTTTCCTTCTTTGCCTATTACTTTGTCAAATGTCCTAAGAACAGGACCTGCTCGATATGCCTATTCTTGTAGTCATAGAAACATGTTACATTATTCATTTTGTTGTCTTAACACTTTTTTTCCCTTTTCTCCAAATAACAAAAAGACAAGTAAATAAGTGTCTTCATTTTTCATAAACACAGACTTCTTTTTATATTTTTTCTGGCATAGGCTTCTTGTAAATGCTGTTTAGAAAAACGTAAATGTGGATGGAATAAATTTATTGTTATTAAAATTACTGAAAGCAACATAATTTTTTAAAAAATGATTTTTTTCAGATATGTTACTATATCCCCCCTTGAGGCTTTCTATAAAATAAGAATAAATACTAAAGCTAGGGTGCAGGGCCAGGAAACTATTCAGAGATCAATTTCAGTATGTTTATTTAATTTCACTCACAGCCGGGGGGTGGGGGGTGGCTTTGTGTGATGGGCACCTGTGATCTGGGTGAAATCATGGCTGCCTGTTCAATGACTGAAATCTCATTGAACACATAAATATCCTAACGGCAAATATAAATGTTATACAGAGCCTGGGTAATTATGAATGATGAGCTGTACAGAGATGGGAGTGAAGACTTGATTTAAGTGTTGTAAGGAGCCTTGACGATAATCAGTCCTGATGATTCTTTAAGATAGAAGCAAATGGCATTTTAAATACATAAGAATAGAAACCTACCACATGACAATTTCCAAAGGATATGGTCATCCTATTTTATATAGCAGAAGAGGAATCATATCAAGATTCTAAGTATTCTGTTCTAATTGCTCACCAGATAAATTCCTATTTAGTGTATCTATCCTAACCCATGTGCTTACATTTTCCAGGGTCAATGAATGCATACTGGGGCGTAAATCTTGAAGCCAATTGCTGTTGCCAAATCCCTATTGGATTAAATGATTTCCTAGGGCTGGAGTACATTCTCTATGTTAGAAATTTGATTTTCCTAAGCCAGAATGTAATGCTAAAGGGATTTATAAACAGCTGTTGGCCCTTTGTTTGTGTAACTAGAACACAAGAAGGTATCTAAATATTGAATAACTTTCTTCCCTTTGTGGAATTTCGAGTTTTGTTGACTGAGATAGATAAACTTTGCTTCTAGCCACAATCCTTAAAGGTTAAGTGAGGCCTATATTCTACCCATGTTTTTTTAATGAACTACCACAGAAAATTAATATATATTCAATATAGAGTTTACAGAGTTCCCTTTTAAGTAAAAGTATCTGTATTCCAGCAACTACTGATTAAGTTACTGCTATGTTCAAAGTACTATACTATGTGCTGGAGTGATACAAAGATAATTACAACACAACATGTGTCCTAAATTAAAACCATAATGTCACATTAACCTAGAATATTAATATCTTACATCGTTTCAGAAACAGAGACACCAGCTATTAGCTTTCTTTTGCCAGGTAATTATAGAAAATATCGTATTTATATCAAGAGGCTTTCTGTTATTTCTCTTAATTTAATTATTTCACAATATGCTTTGATCATTTACTATGAACAAGACACTGAAAGACTCTAGACATAGAAAGGCATTTTAATACACCGTGGCTTATGTAGGGAATTTGTACTCTTTTAAGGGATTTAAGGAGATCTTAAAAATTAAATCCCCTGAAGGGGCACCTGGGTGACTCAGGTGGTTGGACATCCGACTTCACCTCAGGTCATGATCTCACAGTTCATGGGTTTGAGCCCCTTACTGGGCTCTGGGCTGACAGCTCGGAGCCTGGAACCTGCTTCAGATTCTGTGTCTCCCTCTCTTTCTGCCTGTCCCCTGCTTGTGCTCTCTCTCTCTCTCTTTCTCTGTGTCTCAAAAATAAATAAACAAACATCTTTAAAAAATTAAAAACAATTAATTCCTCTGGAAAAAATCTTGGTTCACAAAAATATTAGGTCTTATGTTGTGATTTGTTGTGACTTAAAGAAGCAATTGCATCATATTCTTTTCCCACATAGATTTTAAACCAGTGGAAAAGTAGAGTACATAAATAAGATATTGGATAAAATACTATCCTTATTACCAATACATTTGGCTAGAAAGTTTTGTGGGGACCAGAAATTAAAATGTACTTCCCATACATTTTCCACCTAAATTGAACTTGGCTTCAGCAGTTCATGCCTTAGTTATCTAACACAAAACTGCTTCGATCATCAAATATGAAAGTGTGGGTAGCATGAGAAAGGTGGGCAGAAATACATAAGAGTTTAGTGATAAGCAATGAGTTTGTAAGGGAAAGATGATCCAAATCCTCTGTGTTGGGATGTGTGCTCTTGAGAGGCTTGGCTTCTTGCCATGAGAGCAGCTAAGGTTCATTAAAGATTTTCAATTAGAGGAAAATAAAGATTAATTTTTTTGTTTGAGAAAGTCCTTTGTGAGGTGTTGAATATTAGTGAAAGCTAGAATAGAGAAAAATCAAGAAAGATGGCCGCAGTCATTTTGTGACAATATTAAGTCTATTTCAGTTTTAGATTATTATTTTGATTCATAGATATTTTCCCAGTGATTTTATGTCTGATACTTGTTAAAAATAAGTTAAAATAAACTCTGAATGTCAATATCTCACCGTGATCGTTGGTATAGATTTTACGCTCCATCATTCCAGTAATGACATAAAATGAAAAGGGAGGACATTTATAAGTAAAGAAAGAATATACAATAATTTTAACAATCTCATGTTCTAAACTTGGCAATGAACTCTAATTATGCCACAGGAAATAAAAGCAGTTTAATTTTGAATGCTAATGAAAACTTCAACATTATATATCAATATTGACAAGAAAAAATAATCAAAGGTGAATGTTTTGAAAATACTAATGTGTTTTAAACTTAAAACATAGTCCTTTAATTTTTTAAATTTAAACAGAGAAAAATCAAGAATAAGGTGATAATAGGCCAGTATATTAAACATACAAAAGAATGTCTCTTTAGATGCAAAATCAGAAATGAGCCATGTGATTATGTTTATGGATCCAAAGATAAATTAGGTTACAGTTAAAAATAATACCTTGTAGTTTCCGAGCAAGTGCATTAACCTAGATACAGCAGAGACAAAAACATTCTTAAAAGATCTGTATTTTCTTTGGGGAACTAACCTAAGGGAGTTTGGTGCATGCAAAGACTATGGGAAAGGAGAATGAAATATAAATTAGGATGTAGAACGTATCACAGAAGAGCAGTGTGTTCATGCCATATCTGATATATGACTAACCAACCCTATGAGCCCACTGATGTTGAATTTCACACAACATGCCTTGTGGTGTTTGGTAAATGTTTGGAGATATATATATACATATATACATACATATACATACATATATATATATATATATATATATATATATATATATACACACACACACACACACACATATATAATTTGAGGCAACTTTCTAGGTGAAGTGATAGTTTGCTCAGTGAAAACTAAATGCTATCTTTTGCTACAGGATTTAATAAGATGATCTGCTTGCACTGATATTGAGTGCAAATAGATCCACAATTATAAAGTCATGTTGTCAAAGGGCACTGTTCCATCTCACTTAATAATTCCAAACCAAATCATAGTCAGAAAATTTAAGTTGAGGCTCAATACACCAGTCAAGGAAAGCAACCCAGCTGTGACCCTCTGGCCCACTGCAACCAAATCCTGGGTGCACCCAGGGTGACTCTGAACTATCTTAAGAGGTTAGTGTCCTATCTTCTTTTTTCTTGATTTAGTTGCTAATTTTCATACTAAGGTAATTGCCATTCAAGAAATTCAAAATATCCCTCAGGTTGTACCTCAATCTAACCTGAATTTAGCTATTTTTCCCATCTAAGTCTACTATTGGAAATCCCCAGCTTGATAATATACTCATATTTTAACTTTTTCATCACTCAGTCTTTTTTGCATTCTATACTTGTATTGCATCACTAGACATTAAAATTTTTACCCTAATTAAAAAATCATCTCATTCTGAAAAAGTTACATAAGAATCCTTGGCAAACAGGGAGCTTCCTCTTCACAGATTGTTTTCATGTATTTATTTCTGTTTATTTTATCATATTCCGTAGAAATGTGGTCCCCATATGCATGAGCCACTCACTGATCATGGAGCTGTTGAGGATAAGTAGGAAAAGTGAGAATGGGAGAATATAGTTAAAAAGTAGACAGAAAATGTGGCAAAGGAGAGTAGAGACTTTGCAAGAAAGACGTGAGAAACACAAAAGCAAAATAAGGGAGGTTAGACTGCCCCCTGTAGATAGCTGTGAAGGATATACAATGCACTGGCAATCCCAGTAGAGGTACTTAAGATTTTGGAACAAAAACATAACTACTTATGCAGTTAATTATTCATATTTTGGGGGGAAAAACAAAACCGAAGACATTTTCTATCCTGCCATATATATCTGAAGCATTACCATGTAAAACCATGAGACCTGAGCTTGCCATTATTTTGAGGGGTGTTAATTTGACCAACCATGTTATCAAGTTCGTTGATCACAGAAAAATTTCATCCATAAATGAAATTGGAATGTATGACACAGGACTTGAGAAGGTTCTCAATGCAAAAGTAAGTAGAAAGAGCAGTAGACTCCCATGACATTGAGCGCTGGTGTATAGACACCTCTCTCTTGACCCTCCCTCATGGCCTTTGAAGAATTAGAAGAATTCTTCAGTGCATTGAAGAATTAGAAGAAAAACTGTGGTTTACCAATGATGCACACATACACAAACATCACCCCAAATTGGGAGTCTACAAGAGCCGGCTCCACACCGGTGTTTTCCTGAAGGATAGTGAGAAAGGCAAATAACCCCAACAAGCATGATATGAGTGGAACATCTGATAGTATATTTTCTTTGCTTTACAAGGAAGATGGCAACTATCTGGCAGTCACTAGACATTTGGCTGAATAATCTGTGATCTAGAAAGTACAACATAAGAAAATTGGCAGCACAGAAGGTTAGGAATAAAGTTTGTAGATGAACCCCTCAGAATAAGTGAGGGTAAAAGGGTATTTTTGTCCTGTGTCAATCTCTTTAAGGCCTTTGTTTCAGTGAGCCCTTTCCATAATCAGGAGTTCAAGAAGACCTATTCTAGGGATTTAAGGCAGCTTAGTACCACATACCACAGTCTTTTCTGTTCTCGCCTGATGACCACATGAGAGAGGTGGCCATAAGGACAGATACAAAGGTAATTCAGGATCTCAGCAATATCTGATCTCTCCAGCCATTGCAGAGATGGACACTGAGCCCCTCACAGGGAGTAATCATGACTAAGAGAACTAGCAGCCTCCTGGTGGAAGATTAATTACACTGGACTGCAAGGGCAGCGATTTATTGGTAAGCATTGTTGCTTTGCATATGGATTTATCCTTCTTCCTTTCAGTGATTTTGCCAACCCTCCTCTCCATGAACTAAAATAGTGTTTCATTCATTTCCATGTCTTTCCATGCCAAGAACTTAGGTTACAGAAAGAAAAGTGTAACATTGGTTCATTTGTTCATTCTTTATCTCTACACATTAGAGACATTTTAGGCTGAGTACTATGACCATTTATGTGTCTCTCTCCCTGATTTTGACCTTGGCCATAAAGAGAAGAATGTGATTATGAGATTAACAAGATTAAGTCTAAGTCTGTCTCTGTCTACATCATTCAATTTCTAAGTTCTATGGAATTTACAGCTGTTCACTTGGACTGTCTTTAGGGAGAGTCTGGCTGGTTAAAATCTGGTATCAGAGAAGATAAAAGATAAAATCAGTTTTAACTGCCATTTTCTGGCTAATAAACCAAGTAACCATTATAGATTGTGGTTTATAAAATATTGTTAGAAAGCCAAAAATAAAATTCAGGAGAAGAGAGTAATACAAATTCCTAAATTTGAGTTAAGATGAGTAAGCAAGTGTGTAAATCAGTTATGTACTTATTTTAATTAATTTTAAATAAATTATTTTATTTAAAATAAATTATAATAGCTTTTAATCAAAGAATTTCGACTCATGTCAAAGATTACAAGGACAAAAGAAAAATATCTTGGCTTATTAAGCCTTCTGTAAGAGGAAACAGGATATATCTCTGATGATAAGACAGGTTATTCTTCTCAATTTTGGAATCCACATTTTGGTTTTTCTTTTTTTCTGCCAGAAATTCATGAAATAAAATAATAGTCATACTCTTATACCACCATAAACATGTAACTATTTATCCAATATTTTCCCATAGCTACATCAGGTGTCAGACCCATTAGCCTCTTGAACGTCTTTTAAAAATATGACAGTTTTTTTTTTAAACAAATTGAAGGATGGGGACCCAACACCTATTAGCAGACACACATAGGTGTTTAGTAGAATGTTTGATATCATTGGGTTTATATTATATTCTATTCATTAAACAAACTCTTAACAATTTCAAAGAAGTTTTTTAAACACTGGATAATTTGGAAACAAGAATGTTTGTCGTATGTTGATTTACATGTGGACTGAATTATAAATCTAACAAATATACCCTATCTTTTGACAATTGTTTAAATCCCTTTGTGTCTTTCATCCTTTCAGTTGAGGCTCTCCATGATGTGTCCCTTGCTCATCTTTCCAGGCTTTCCTCTCTCTAGTCTTACCCCACCTCCACTCCAGCCACTAGACCACACTGCTTCTCATTCTCATGGCTTTCGTCCCAGGGACAACTTCCTGCAAAGAAGACCACTCCTCGGGACCAGCCTAGAACATCTCAAAAGTGAGGAACATCTATTCATCTTTTGAGACTCAGCCTGTTCTTCTATTAAGTCTTCTTTAAAGGTTTCCAAAGGTCTAGAGTAGGAGCGCAATGAACTAGGGTAGAGCTCTGCCAATTACGAATTGTATTATCTGAACTTCTATGATCCTCAGTGTTCTGCTATTTTTTTAAAAAAAAGGTACTGTGGGGAAGGTGAATGATAGACAACAAAATATATACAACACTTATTAATATTAGGATTTTACACACCAGTATAATGTGTCTAATACACATTATACATACAGGTTTCTATTTTGCCATCTATAATGATTTGGAGATTAAAGCCATTTTATTTTTAACACTCTATGGATACCTTCTTATATTGTAGAATAAATCACGTCTTTTCAAAAATTTCATTTTTTGATTTGAAACATCATCTATAAATGTGTGAAATACATTAAAATATAAACAAAAAAATAAAGGTAACCCAAATAAAGCTCCAAATCAAATCACAGTTAAATATTGTTATATAGCTACAGCATTTACAGGTAATGGTAGATGTGTTTCTATATACAGTTCATTCTCTTTTGTCCTTTTCTTTCTTCTTTCCTTTCTTCCTTCCTTCCCACACATATGTGTGTACATGACCTTTATCTATATTCATATCTATATCTGCCTACATATGTGTATTTTGATCCACACAGAAAGTGATATAAATATGTGCAGACACACACCTCTCAACATTTATTTAGTTGGATTATTCCGGCTTATAAATGAGTTTTCTTGTGCCTAAATATTTTAATTTAGCTGTTTGGCTGGAAGCGGAATGCTTATCCTGGTGACTATCTTATAGAAAATGCTTAAGAAGTTTTGCCCCATATACTATTGGTGTTATGATAACCATGATGATAATTATTAGGACATATTATCAGATTCCACAGCTTAAGGATTCTGTCCTATAAGACTGCCATCTCCCCCCCATCCCTTCAACCACCAGGGGCAAGTCGAGGCTGTCACCTGTACTTCTGACCAATGGGCTATAGATTAGATGTTCCCACAACCCCTCCTTGGTTTTGACTAATTTGCTAGAACCGCTCACAGAACTCAGGGAAACATTTCACCTACTAAATTAGCGATTTACTATAAAAGGATATAACTCAGGAACAACCAGCTAAATAGATGTGTAGAGGAAGGTTTGGGGAAAGAGGGCACAGTTTCTCTGCCCTCTCAGAGCATCCCACTCTCCCCTAGATTTCCACATGTTCACCAACCCGGAAGCTCTCCAAACCCTGTACTTTAGGGTTTTTATGGAAGGAAGCGTCATTACATAGGCATGATAGATGAAATCATTGGTCATTGGTGATTGATTCAACCTTCTGCTCCCCTCCCCCCCAGAATGTCAAGAGTGGGACTGAAAATTCCAACCCTCTAATTACTTAGCTGGTTTCTCTGGTAATGACCCCCATCCTTAGGTGATCTGGGGACAATAAAGCCACTTTATTCACCTAACAAAAGATACCTTTATCACACTGCTTATCACTAAGGAAATTCCAAGAGTTTTAGGAGCTCTGTGCCAGAAATGGGGACAAAGACCAAATACTATATCTTTCTTCCTTGTATTATAATTTCACAGTATACAACACCAAGTATTCCCAACGGAAGTCAAGCCACCAGAACTCATATGCTCAGCTAGTGAGGGTAAAAATTGCTATAGTCTCTTTTGAAAACTGTTAATCAATATCAACGAAAACTGAATTATTCATAATCTAGGACCCAACTATCCTCTTCCTGAAAGTCTCAAGAGAAGTGAAAATCACATGTTCAAACGAATCACATATAAGGATATTCATAGTGGCATTATATGAAATTGTTGACAGGTAAAAATATCTAAAAGCCCATCAACAGTGAAATGAGTCTGGAAATTTGGGTGTGCTCACACAATGAATCCAAGAAAGCAATGAGGCTGTGCAGGTGGTAACAACACAGGGATATGGATGAATCTCACAAATTACTTTTTTAAGAAAAAAAAAAAAAGGTAAACAGAGAATATAAACAGGCAAAACTAACCTATAGACTTGGAACTCAATGTATTGTTTGCAATTAGGGCAGTAACAAGACAGGCCCCGGGGAGGCCTCCTGGTCTGGGTGATGCTCTCCTGCTCCTGGTCCCACATTGTTATCAGTTGGTGAGAATTCATCAGGACAAACTCTTCAATTTATACCCTTTCATGTTCATGTACTATCATTTATTACAGAGTTAGAAAAAAAAAAAACACCTGATATAGTAAAGTCTGAGACACGAAAAGATCAATCAGGCCTGCTGAAAAAAAAAAAACAAAACAAAACAAAAAAAAAAACTAACTCATTCTTGCCAAGACAATTAAATGCAGCAGAAACCGTGAAAAGATATTTCCTTGTGTTAAATAACAGTTTTTGTATCCTACCAAATGCTATTTGGTGTATAAGAGGGGAAGAGGTCCCTGGCTATTTCTGTCTCATAAAAAAACGATTTCTCACTTAAAAATTTTTCTCTGGCTGAACGTCATTAAGTGGGTGAATTAAATGTTTCCGATAAAAGGCAAATATTTAATGATCCACTTCGGGAAGTCATTTGCACGAATTTCTGAAAGATAACGCACTATCAGCAGTTATACATTAGTATTAATAGGGCTGAAGAGGAAACTGTAGACACCAGTCCTCTATTACAGACTTGGTTCTCCACCAGCTCTAAAGCGAAACAAACGCGCAGTGTGTTCCCGGGACCGGACACACGTGGCTTCAAACAACAAGCATCAAGGGCAAGGCTCTTTCACTTTCTAGGGCAATTTGTATACGGTAAGGAAAACTAATAGTGGTTTAACGGCTCCGTTTTCAAAATTGTGCTTGTGACGATCCTGCCATGATAAAGTGGTTCGCCCAACACTTTTTTTTTTTTTTTTTTTTTGGCAGACTGGTCTAGCAAACCTATGGCAAAGAGGTCATCACTGCTAGGATTCAGACCAGTATTTTTAAGACTTTGTGATCTCTACATGGCTTAGAAAAAGTGGAAATTTCTTTCCTTTTCTCAGGCTGAAAAAGATCCTAGGGAAAAAATTATGGGAGAAGAGAGAGAGAGTTTGTTCATCAGGTCAAGGGCATATGGGCAGTGAGCATATTACAAGGCTAATCGCCGTGTTCTCCCATGTGGCCACCGCTGGTGGACCAGAAGGCATCTTTCCCGCCAGGGCCCTCAGTGCCTAGGTCTTTGCCATGTATTTCCGGCAGCGTTGGAGGGAGCGCCCTGCAGTTCCATATCTCAGAACAGCTTAGAGCAAAAGTCACCATCTTGATTGCATTATTGACTTTTTTTTCCTGCCTTCCTCAACTCTTAGAGGTGTTCATACTTTATCCAGATCCTCCTTTCCCACAGGATTAATGTTTTTTTCTTCTCTGAATGATTGGTCCCAGGCCAACCTTTTTCTGTGTGAAATTAAAAAACAAACAAACAAACCTCACCCAGAGCTATCAGTGGCGCTTCACAATGCTGTCCATCAAGCCCTTTCCACAGAGAGGGAAGTTTTGGGAGCTTCTGGGAGCTTTGCAGCTGGGGACGCTCTGCTGTTAAAAACCTTTGACACTCAGGGCACCTGGGAGGCTCAGTCGATTAAATATCTGATTCTTGATTTTTGGCTCAGGTGATCCCAGGATTGTGGGATCAGGTCTCACACTGGCTTCCATGCTGAGTGTGGAGCCTACTTGAGATTCTCTCTCTCTTCCCTCCGTCTGCCCCTCTCTCTCCTGCTCACACGCGCTCTCTTTCTGAAGAAATAAAAATAAAAATAAAAAATAATAACTTTTGACACTAGATACATTCTGAAGGAGATCATTTCCTGTCGGATGAGGTCCTAAATGCTGCACAAGGCTGTTCAATGTTCACATAATCTCCATGCTTTTCAGCAGCTATCAAGGGGAATAAATCCCAATGTATGTTTACATATTGCTTTTCTTAAATAGATTTTTTAGAACAATTTAGGTTCCCAGAAAAATTTAAGAGAAGGTACAGAGATGCCTCATCTATCCCTTGCCCCACATATGCACCACCTTCCCCACTATTAAAATCCTGCCCCAGATGGATACCTTTGTTACAATCAGTGATCCTATACTGACATATCATTGTCACCCAAAGTTCTGTAGCTTACATTAGAGTGCACTCTTGGTGTTGCACATTTTAAGAAGTTTAGACGAGTGTATAATGGCTCTAGCCACTACCACAGTGTCATACAGAATCGTTTCACTGCCTCAAAATTCCTCTGTGTTCTCTCCATTCATCCCTCCCTCTCCCCAACCCCTGGCAACTACTGATACATCTATGTCCACAGTGTTTTGCTTTTTCCAGAATGTCATTTGGTTTAAATCATACAGAATGCAGCTTTTTTTTAGACTGGCTTCTTTCCCTTAGTTATAAGCATTTAAGTTCCTCTATGTGTTTCCATGGTTTGAAAGCTCATTTCTTTTTAGTGCTGAATAATATCCCACTGTCTGCATATACCATGGTTTATTTATCCATTCACCTACTAAAGGGCATTTTGGTTGTCTTCAAGTTTTGGCAATTTTGAATAAAGCTGCTATAAACATCTGCGTGCAAGTGTTTGTGTAGACATAAGTTTTTAACTCCTTAGTGTAAACACCAAGGGGTGTGATTGCTGGATCATATGAGAAATGTATGTTTAATTTTGTAACAAACTGTCAGGCAGTATTCCAGAGTAGCATTTTGTATTCTCAACACATTTTTTAAATACTTTTTTACAATATATTTTTTAAATTAGTTTATTTATTTTTGAGAGAGAGAGAGAGAATGAGAACACGCAGGGGAGGGGCAGAGAGAGGGAGACACAAAATTCCAAGCAGGTTCCGCACTGTCAGCGCAGAGCCTGATGTGGGGCTCGAAACCACAAACTGCGAGATCATGACCTGAGCCAAGATCAGGACTTGGATGCTTAACCAACTGAGCCACGAGGCACCCCACCTCTTTTTAAACAGTATTAGTTGTAACTTGTTTTATTCAAGCGGTATCTCTCCATATAGAGGTTATAAGCTTCCTAAAAGCTATATTACACGTCTTATTTTTCAATCTTTATGTATTCTGAAACTAGTGTGTCTGCAGGATAGTAAGGACTGAGGACTTATTACTTAACAGTTGTATTATTAACAAGAAAGTTATGTTTTGTATCAATAGAAAAAGACGTGGCTTTTCAGTATTTGCCATATTTCGTAGTTAAGAAAATGTTTTGCTACTAAGATAATATAATTATTCTTGTATCACTTCAAAAATTTCTTCAAGCTTCAGACTTTTTATTCCAAATGAAGCTATAAATCAGATCCTTATCATATTACCAGTTATGGCACAATTCCTTAAAATGATCTTAATTCTAACTTTTTAATTATTTAAACACTATCTTTAAAAGTAATTATTCTATTCTATTTCCCTGTGTTTTTAAATTATAAAATCCTTGAAAACACATGTATCTAAAGACAGTAATTAATGGCACATTAAAATATATTACTATTGACTTTATTGTTTAAGATTCCTCTGTATAACTTACTTCTACAATAGTTTATACCTGAATCACACACACACACACACACACACACACACACACACACACACACACACACATATTTATCCCCCCACCCACACATCTTTCTGGTCAAGCTTAATTTTAATCTGAAACTTTACTCAAATCACTTCTTTTTTTCTCTAAGCCTTCAACAATTTATATACATTAACTCAGATATTCCATTTAAAGAGAATTTTTCACCTATTATCACTTTTTTAATGATATTTAGTAGAATGTATATATTCTACTCACTTTCTAATAAATTCTTTACAATTTTAATTCAGATATAAATTAGATATGATTTTTAAAAAATTAAGGTTTATTTATTTTTGAGAGAGAGAGACAGAGCGTGAGCAGGGGAAGGACAGAGAGAGAGGGAGACACAGAATCCAAAGCAGGCTTGAACTCACGGACTGCAAGATCATGACCTGAGCCAAAGTCGACTGCTTAACCGAGTGAGCCACCCAGGTGCCCCAGATATGATTTCTTTTATACCGAAGCCTATTTCATAAAAAACTATAAAAATATATTAACAGACAAAACCTGACAAACTGGCAATGGACAAAAATATGAAATATTTCTTATCAACCTGTCATTTCCCTGGTGGGCAAACAGCAGGAGTCTCTTCTCCACAACTCCATTAGCCAAAACAGTACTAGGATTAAGAGTCATACAGATGGTATAAGTAGAGTGACATCAACTGAATCACAATGTATGAAGTGCAAAAAACTGAGCATACTGAATTATCGCAAGCTTGAGGCCATCATAGTTGGAGTATATAAAGTGAAAATGTCCGTGGTTGTTATTCCAAATAAAGCTTGAAACAGTGCTTTCAAACACATTTGTGTTCTTTAACAAATCAGCCTGTTAGAAATTTAGCACAAAGACAGGCAAGAGAATAAATTATGTTCTCCAATTCAACATCATGTTTCACACTGTGCTGTATTGTTTTAAATATAGGAATATAATGAAAATCAGCATGCCCCTTTGTTCTTAAAATGTTTCATTGTTTTTTCTATTTGATTATTGTTCATATCTACACTTGTATCTATAATTATATTCGTATCACTCTTAGGCATAAATCGTATGCTATTTTCTATTTGTTTAACAAGTCAACCTAAAAATCAGTCTCTATTAACTGTATTCATTTGATAGTGAGCATGAATTAATTTAGATGTTGTTGCCTTTTTGTCGCTGATCGATTATTCACATCAATGACTATGTGTATTAGGTAACTGATAGGAGATACTTGCCTCTGTTTCGGGCATTCGAGGAGAGTTGAGAGTAGCACATTAGCATTTGAGGGGAAATATTTAATGATAGTAGTCTTTGTCTACACATGAATTAATACTAGGACTTTTTCTATTAGCCTTCAACTGTTGAGATTTTGCATTGGATTTAAACAAATGACAAAGATTTGAAAATCAAACTTTAAATATGTTTATCTCTGTATTTGAACATCCCAAAGGATGGGAACAATCAGCCAAAAGGAATTTTTTTTTTATTGCAAGAAAGAAAGAATAAAGAAGGAGAAGGGAACAAAGGTATAGAGGAAGGAAAATAGAATTGAGTTGTTTTTTATGTTTGTGAAAATATTCTTATGACAGAGATTAACCAGGAATGAATACACAGTCTAGTGTGTTTTAAAGTCATTTCTCAATTAGCTTTGGTTGTATATACAATAAGTAAAGATAGTGTAATGTGCTGAGTTGTATATATCCATTTTAATCTTCTTATTCAAATTTTCTAATGCAAGATTTTATTTTGAAATGTAACATTTCATCCAAACGTCATTTAAAAAATGAGATTGTATAACACAGGAGGCTCTTTTTGATGATTTAAGGGAATATTGAAAGACCCAGTTGAACTATCCTGACATCTTTCTTTGCAAACAATAGCTTGTTCCATTGGGTTATTCTTTAGATGTTTTCTACAGGTATCTTTTACCTGTTCAGCTACCTAATTTTATATATACATACTCTTTTCTGAAGTATCTCCAGGGGGTATTCTTTAAAGGTTAGAATTTGACTTCTTCTTAGTTTAAGTAATTGGTGCTAAACTCATATTAGAAACAACTATGCCAAGTGTATATTATCTTCAGAGAACATTCTTTTCTAAGTTTCTCTGTAGACAAACACTGTAACATCTTGAATTCTTGTGAATCACCTTAATATAAAGAAAAAATATAATAAAATAAAAAGAAACAGCTAAAAATCACAGTGCCTTGAATTGTATGATATGGCATAATGAATCAAGTATCAGTCTCAGAGTTATGAGATCAGTAATGCTCTCCTCCTTTGACACAAAATACCACTATGTTATTCAGAAATTCATTTATTTTATCTGGATTTAATCATGATTTTACAATAGAATTTTTTGCTAGTCTATGTCTACTAACCCTAATAGCCCTGGCATTCTTTAATAATATGTTAGCAGTTTTGAGACACAAGGAGAACAGAATCTACATAGGCAATAGTAACCCTGAAGATGCCAAACCATTTGAGGCTAGAAAAACGTAGATTCTAGAACAATAATGTTAAACTTTGCATTCAAAATCTGAGTGTTTCCGATGAGGGTCTAAACTTCTGGCTCCACTGAATTTTTTCTTTTGCCATGATGTCCTAAATGGGATGGTTATAAAAAAAAATCTTCATTCTATATTTGTATCTAACACCCTAAAATTACAGGTCTGAAATTACAGCAATGCTTTCTTAATTTTGGCTCTATCCTTTTAATTAGCTGTACAGGAACAATAACAATAAACAAATATTCCAAGTCCCCCCCACCCCTCCCCAACACCTTCCAGATAAGTCACTGATTTTTGTTTCAAATATTTATAAAAAAATCTGTCCAAGAGACTCTACTTTGTAGCAAAACAGAAGTTCCAGATTTGTACAAGCCATTTTTTATTATTGTTTTTCTCTTTTTCTCCCTCAATGAGAGCACTGCTCTGATTTCGCTTCTGGATTAACCAATTCTTAACCATTTAACTTGGATATAATACTTTAGAAAGATGTTGAGAATCATATAAGAACATGCTTAACACAGCATGCAGCATTGACTAGATCAGTTCTGTTATATAAACTTGGTGTTTTTTTGCTGTTTCAAACCTTATTCCAAATTAAAATTCAAGAATCAAAAAAAACCATGTATTTTTAAATGTAAATGTAAACAAACCTATATTCTAGATCCTTTTAACTTGTGTTGCCTTATATCACTTTGAATGAAACTTAAGAACAGACTGTGCAGGGGTGGCTGGGTGGCTCGGCTGATTAAGCGTCTGACTTCAGCTCGGGTCATGATCTTGCCATCAGTGAGTCTGAGCCCTGCTTCAGATTCTGTGCCTCCCTCTCTCTCTCTGCCTGCCCCTCCCCACCCCCACTCATGTTCTGTCTCTGTCTCTCAAAAGTGAATAAATGTTAAAAAAATTAAAAAAGAGAAGAATAGACTGCACACATATCTCCCAAATTGTGAAAAAGATTAAGATATGATCAAGCTGAGAAATGGACAATTGCATCACCAGAAACTCTGAAAAACTAGTTTCATGTGGAAACCATGTACCACACAGGAAGCATATAATTTTTCATTGGTTTATGGGCAGAAAATAGCATTAATTTTAACTATTTATTTTTCTCATAAATGGCTATTTGGTTTCTAAAATAAACTTAATATGTTTGTAGCATGTGTATAGATGTAACAAAATATATGCACGTAGTCAGGCATATTGAGGATTCATCTTCCAAATGTTTACTTCTTGTGTGAACAATCAAAACATTGGATTTTTACCCTATTTACACCATATACTCTCCTATGTAGTCTCAATGTCTGGCCCACTCTCTGCCACATGTTAGATATCTAGCAATTAACTAAATGGTCTGTCATTCTATAATGAAATTTCTGGCTGAAAATTATCAGGACTCAATTACCATAATCCAACTTGAATGTTAAGTTTTATTGAGAATCCCTCTTCATGTCAATTTTGCCTAGAATATCCTGTGTGTCCTAAACCTGTCCAGGATTATATTTTAAGAGACATATACATTGGATGAACTTTTTCAAATTTATTACCCAATATTCACATATATACTTTTTAGACTATCCGAACATTTACCAGAAACTTGAAGTGACTTGGAATTGAATGTTGTCCATTTGTAACTTGCTTGAAGTCATAGGAGGAAGACTCAATATCACAAATGTGCCTTATCTCATGTTTTCTGACCTTCCAAACCATGCTGCATCAGTGTACCTAAAACTTTATTAAGCATTTTTGTGAAATCTTTTTCCTTTGCCCCGAGCTTACAGAAAACACAAATAATTCACAGTATCCTGGCAGGAATAGAATGTTGCTTCATCCGGATGGCATGAAATCATAATTATAAGTGTTTGTCATTAAAACTACAGTGGAGAATAAGCATATTCTGTACTTTGTTTAACATTTTAAAAAGAGAATTTGAGATTAGCTCTGAGCTGTACATAGCCTGGTATTTTAATTAAAAGTGGAGACTATAAAGCCATTTATAAAAGCAATACAAAATTAGCAGGTTATTTAATTTTTACTTTCATGTCCCATTTCTCAAAGTGCCTTAGGGATTATTTTGAAGACTGTGCTTGTCATTTTACCATAGAAGATAATATAATATATTCTTGGAAGATGCTCATTGTAATGAAACTACAAAAAAGTTGTGACCCTCTTAATGAAACATACTATAGATTTTCAATCTTTGTTACATCTGAATTCTAGTTTAAACTGCCCTCAGTAAATGGTATTCTTTATTCTAGTACAGTACCGTCTTTCTCCAAAAATAAAGAATTCCTAGCAATTTTAAGTTTTGGAATGTCCCTGTGTACAATGGCTGAAAGCCAGAAGTTGATATCAAGCAAAAACAGTGTATCCGTATAACTTGTGCTGGTAGAGTCTTGAAATACTAGTTTTCGTTACCTAGGTTTCTGTTTCACATGTTGTGTACATTATACTTCATCATGGCACTAGAATGTACCTTTGGATATTGCCTCAAGTTAAAAATGACCATACAGTGTCCATACTTAATGGTTCTTGAAGTAAATATGCAAAACCAGGAATAAAAGACCTAATAAAAATAATTAACATTTAGAGTAAAAAAGAGTAACATGATAAATGGAATATTTGGAAAACTGCAAATATCTCACTATTAAAAATGAGGGTGAAAAAAGGCAGAATAAAATTTTGGAAGCGATGCTAAATTTTCCCCCATATTGTTTATTTTTGCTTGAAGATAACAATAAAAACGGTGTGGACTGTCTGTTTAAAAGGCTTACTAACAATATCCTCCTACGATATTAATGAGTAACTCATCAAAGAGAGAAACTCACTTAAGTACCAGTACTTGATTTAGATAGCTGATCTATTGCCACAACATGAAAGATGTTTATTTTTTTGGTGGCTGGAAAATTCCAGCCTACAAAAGAGTTTTTGTTAATAAACTCTTCAAAATAATAGCTTAAATTTACAGAAAAATTGAAAATAGTACCAAGAATTCCTTTATGCAATATATCCAGTTTTCCTTGATAATATTTTAAATTAAAATTGTGTATTTGTCAAATTGGGCCAATATTGATACATTATTTTTTAACTAAAATCTATACTTCTTTCATATTTCCTTAGTTTGTACTAAATGCCCTTTTTCTCTTCTAGCATTTCATTCAGGATACCACACTACAGTCAGTATTCTTGAGGTAGCCTTCTATAGTTCATAGCCTTCTCTTGGCTATGATAGTATCCCAGAATTTTCTTATTGTTTGTGACCTTGATAGTTGTGAGGGTAATAATCAGGTATTTTGGGACTGCCTCCCACAGTGATATGTCTCTGATGTTTTTCCTCATGATTAAACAATGTTATGGGATTTTGAGAAGAAAGAGGTAAAATGTCATTCTCATCATATCATCTCAAGGGTACAAACAATCATCAACTGTCTGTGGTAGTGTAATAGTATTTGCCAGGCTATTGTTTCTAGACTGCAAGATTTTTCTTTTTCCACGTTTCTATACTGTTTAAAAGGAAGTCACTACGCACAGTCCACAATGAAGGAGCTGAGCAGAATTATAAAATCTCTATGCTAGCTACAGACAACCTACACATTCGGTATTATTCTGCACTTAAGATTTGTCCATTTTCTTTGTCTTATTTATATATTTAATCATGTATTTATATCAGTGTGAAGTTATAGATATTTTTATGCTTTGGTCTATAATCTAATACATCTTTGTTATTCAAATTATTCCTCTTTGGACCATTGGACCATTGGAAATACTTTCCGTTGGCTCTCATTGACATAGTGGAGTGTGTATGTTTACTTTTTGATAATCAAAAATACTTCAAGGCTCTATCTGCTATGTTTCCTGTTCAATCCTGGTATCCACCATTTTACCAAGAGTCTATGCTCTTCTTATTGGAGAATAGTATTAGAATCAAGGTTTAGGAACTAGATGTGCTTGTTGCTACTGAAGTATTATTGGTGCTTATAGGTCCTCTCAGTTGACAGAGCAAGGGCACACATAGCTATAGTGACCTGTGTATATGCACATATCTACAATTATTTCTATATGCCCCTATATGTGTCAATATTAAGGTAAACAACGGTTTATACTTATGTCTCTATCTATAATCCTTACTTAGTAATTGTATCCTAACCTTTTTTTATTTAAAATTTTTAAGAGAAAAAGAGAACACAGTGGGAGAGGGGCAGAATGAGACAGAGAGAGAAAGAGAGAGAGAGAGAGAGAGAGAGAGAGAGAGAGAGAGAATCCCAAACATGCTCCATGCTCAGCATGAAGTCCAAAATAAGGCTTGATCCCATGACCCTGGGATCATCAACTGAGCCAAAATCAAGAGTCAGACACTCAACTGACTGAGGCACCCAGATGCCCATCCTAGCCTTTTTTTTTCTTGTTGATCTATAACTTCGCAATCCAGCAGTGAGAAAATTGACACCCATCATCTCATTACTTGCTATTTCTTTACTTTATTGTTTATTTAAAGAATACATTCTGCATTGCATCCTATAATCCCTAATCTTCTACAAATATAACATATTTTAAAATATATTTAAATATAAATATATATTTAAATATATAAGTGTATACTTATATATGAACATTTTGTGTTGTAAATGTCTGTCTCAAATATATAGTCAGGAGTTTGTAACTACCAATAAATTATCACACAGAATTGTTTTAAAACCACAAAATGTTCCTATCCTTCATTTGGTTAACACTCTTCCCATAACACCCAACCTCTTGACAACCACTGAACTATTTTATAATCACTGTAGTTTTACCTTTTGAACAAGGTCAACTAAGAGATTCAAACTGTATATGGCTTTTCAACTTGGCCTTCATTATGTAGCCATAAGAATGTAAGATTCATACATGTTTTTCCATGGCTTGAGAGCTCATTCTTTTTATTGTTCAATAGCATACCATTGTATGGATTTACCACCACATATTTTTCTTTCCATTTATGAAGGATAGTGTAATTGCTTCTAGCTTCTGGAGATTATGAATAAAGTTTTTATTAGCATTTTCATGCAGATTTTTATGTGAGCATAAGTTTCCCAATGTGTAGGATAGATATCTAGGATTGTGATTGCTGGGTCACATATGGTAAGCCTATGTTTACCTGCATAAGAAACTGTCAAACCGCTTTCCAAATTTGCTCTAACATTTTTCATTTAACCAGCGTTTAAAAAAAGCTCTTCCTTCTCTACATCCTCACCAGCATTTGATATTGTCAGATTTGTTTTTAATTAGCCATTCTAACAGAATATAATGTTACCTCATATTTAATTTGCTGTTCCCCAATGGCCAGTGGTATTGAGCATGTCTTCATATACTTATTTACCACCTTTATACCTTCTTTGTTGAGGTATCTCCACGGATTTCTGACATCTATGGTTTCTGAGGAAAACTCAGCTGTTTGTCATATTGAGAAATCTATGTCATATTAGTTTACTAGGGCTACCACAGCAAAACACCACAGACTGTGTGGCTTAAAGAACAGAAATTTGTTTTTTTCATAATTCTGGAAGCTCAAGTTCAAGATCGAAGTATAAGCAGGATTGATTTCTCCTGAAGTCCTTCTCCCTGGCTTTCATATAGAGGTCTCTCATTGAGTTCTCACCTGACCTTTCTTTTGTGCTTATGCATTCCGGTCTCTTCCTCTGCTTACAATGACATCAGTCCTATTATATTAGATTTCTACCCTTATGACCTCATTTAACCTGAATTACCTTCTTAAAGGATTTATCTCCAAAGTCAGTCATAGCAAGAGTTAGAACTTCAACAGAATTCATAAATTCTGTTTGGGTGTACACAATTCAATTCATAACAAATGTAATAAATCATCTCTCTGTTTTTTTTAATCTCTTTTCCTTTATCTTTCAACAGGTTGATTTTGATGTGAAGTTTAACCTTCTTTGAGTTTATCAAAATTGGCATTGAAATTCTTGGCAGTGTAGATTAATGCTGATCATCAAATTTGAAAAATTTAGGCCACTGTTTTTTATAATACTAAATCTCTCTCCCCGCTTCCTGGGACTCCCATTATGTGTATGTTGGTGTGCTTTATGATTTTCTAGAGGTCTCTAAGGTTTTGTTTATTTTTCTTCTTTTTTTTTTCTGCTTTTAAAATTAGATAACCTCAGTTTTCTCTTGCCAGCTTAAATCTCCCATGATAGCCATTCCAGTGAGGTTTTCATCAGTCACTATAATTTTCAAGTCTTGAATTTTTATTTGCATCTCATAATTTTTATAACTTTATGAATATTCTCTATTCAGTGCCACATTATTCTCATAGTTTCCTTTAGTTTGTTTAGCATAATATTATACATTGAATTTTTTTTAACCTCGAAATTTATATGTTTGAATTATAACTCCCAATGTGATTTTATTTGGAGATAGGACCCTCAAGGAGGTAGTTAAAGTCAAATGGCATCATAAGGGCTCTAAAGTGAAAGGATTGATATCCTTGTAAAAAAAAAAGTGAGAGACACCAGAGCCCCCAACCCTCTCTCTCCACAGAGAAAGGCCATGTGAAGACACACTGAGCAGGTGCTGTCTTCAAGTTGAGAGGAAATGTGTCATCCAAAACAAACCCTCTTGGCACTTTCATCTTGGACACTCAGCCCCCAGAACTGTGAGAAAATGAAGGTATGTTGCTGTCCATGCAAGTCAGAGAGTGTATTTTGTTATGGCACCTCTAGGAAACTAACACGTATGGTTTCCTTCATTTCTTTTAATATATTTAAGACACCCAATTTTAAGGCTTTTTTTTTCTGGGAAGTCCAACATCTGTACTCCTTGATGGACAGTTTCTATTTACTCGGTTTTGTTTTGCTTGAATGTGATACACACATTCATGCTGCATTGCATAGTTCATAAGTTTAGGTTGAAAACTGGCCACTTTAATCAATAGAACTTTGCTGAACTAACTCTATAAAGACTATGTTTTGTTTGTCTGTTTTGTTGTTTTGTATTTTTGCATGTGGAAACTAAAGTCTCTTCTCAGCTTATTGGTCAACATATAATTGTACTGAGGTTTCTTTCAATGACTGGAACTGATATTCTCCCAGATTTTGCTAAATAATTCTCTGTGCATGTTGGGTCGCACCTTCAGTGATCAGACAGGCAGGAAAGGCAATTTTGCCTGAGTAAACTCTGATTCGGTATAAAAAAAGATAAACCTTGTCAGTGGGTACTTCCAGGCAACTGCCAGAAAAGTCAAATAATCACAGTTCTCTTAAAATAATACTTTTGGTGAGGTCCAGACTCCTTCTACCTCCTCCAGAGACCACTAAGCTACTGTTTGTTCCCATGATTGTGGAACTATTGGTTTTTAAAGTTACTCCGGAGTTGTGGAGAGGGGAAAGGCAATGGAACAAGTTCACTGGTTTTAACAAGAGCCAATTGTTTTTATTGAATAAACACTTTATATTGTTGCAAACATTTGGTTAATTTCAAGAGTTCTGAAAAATTCAATTTTGACAGTTTTTGCCATGTTTTCATAGCATTTATGGAGGAATAGATTTTTGGAGTTTCATACTCCACCATCCCCACTAACGACATCTTGCTGTAAATTAAAGAAAATTAAATGCAAATTAAAAATATGTAAAATAAGGGAATTATTAATAAGAGAATATTTAGGTATTGGGTAGACACAAATGTTAAAACTGTTCAAGCAATGCTTAATTGCAAACCCTTTGCATTGGTTAATAAATATTAAAAGAGAGAAATTGTTTCATATTATCTCATTGAAAATGATGTATAACCAATTATTCTTTGCTTTGAATTTAAGCTCAGTATGTAATTTTTAATCTTACCAATTCCATACCAAATTAATTCATATCATACCCTTGAAAGACTGAGTGTCTCTTTCTTAGATACAAAGAGAAATGCAGTAATATCTAGTGGCTTGTTCAAACTCTGGGTTTTGACTACAGAGTAAATCCCAACACTGTCTTTTACAAATGTATTTCCCTGGACAACATATAAAATATGGGAGTTTTTTCCTAAGACACAAGACTGGTAGGATGACCTCCATTCTGTGCTGACCAGCCAGTACATTCTTTTCCCTTGGCCCTTGGTTGTTCAAAGTTTATACTTATCAGATAAATTAGCTTTATTTATCTCATATACATATGTGTATGTTTCTTATGAGGTACTATACTGTGTCACAGTCTGTCTCCCTTTCTGTTTCTCTGTATTCATAGTATTTTACTCCCAAGAAAAAAATTAACAAGAAGGTAAGAGGGGGAGACAGGAAGGTTGAGGATACTATATTCGTTTTCTATTTTTGCTATAACAAACCCAAAATCAAACAGTACAAACTTATTCTTAGAATTCTTTAAATCTGATGTCTGGTAAGAAACTCACTAAACTAAAATCAAGATTTTAAGTCACTGTTTCTTTCCTGGAAGCTTAAAAACAGGACCAATTTCCTGTTTCTTTGGATTGTTGGTAGAATTTATTTCTGTGGGGCTATAGCACTGGGTTTCTGTGTCATTCTTGGCTGTCAGCTGAGGACTGTATCCAGCTTCTATGATTTGCTGTATTTCTTGCCTCGAGGGCCTCTTCCTCCGTCTTCAATGCCAGCAAAGACAATTTGTGTCTTCTTGTGCCATAGTCCTCTGAACTAGCCAAAAAACATTTTCTGCGCTTAAGGAATTACGTGATTACATGAGTCCACATAGATAATCCAGAATAATCTCACCTTCTTAAGGTCCATATACTTAATCACATTTGCTAAGTTCCCTAAACCATGTAAGGAAACCTATTTTCTTTCAAGTTCTGAGAATTAGGATGCACACATCCACAGGTTGGGAAGGCATTATTTCATGTACCACAGAGACAAATCATTGGCATATTTCCACTGAATTTTGGAAATGTAATGCCTGTAAATTAAAACTTTTTATCAGGAACAGAGAGGGAAGAAACATGTTACTAGAGACTTACCCCCAAAGAACGCAGTTTCTTCTGTTGATGAATTTTGGAAATGTCAGGAAGGCAGATGAGATAGGGAGAGAATAATCTGTTTTCAGATCTGCATATCTACAGTAGATGGAAATCAGACAAACAATGCAGACATTCCTCAAGTTTGTAAAACTCAACCTGCCTTTCAGATACAGATCTGAGAATAGGTAGGATGTGGATAAAACCCAAGCAGAAGAGAGGGTGAACGAGCCTCTTCTAACTAATCTGTTGGAAATAACCCAATCTGAGGTAATGGGAGTAAGTAATGAAACAACAAATATTGGAACTATGAAGAAAAGACTAGTGACCAAGGAAAATTCAAGCACTTTCTGAAGACAGAGAGAGCAACAGAAAGACAATGGTCTAAAATGGTAACTATAAAGACAAACAAATAAACGTTGGTAATATTACCCCAAATCAGTAATCCTATCCTGAAGTTGCCAAAAGAAAACAACCCATGAGGAAGTTTAAAAACTGAACAAAAAGAGACTTTGTGTAGCTGAAAAGGAAATGAAAATGTAAAGAATGATTGTGAAACTTAAAAACACAGCAGAATTTAAATCTGGTGTGTAGATTAAATATGTATTACATGTAGAGGGCAGATTCTCTCGTGTATTTGTAGAAATTGTATTTAAACACATGCATTCATAAATACAAAAATGTCCTTGTGTAATTTTAGGAAGTATATGATAAATATGTAATGTTTCTAAAAAGAAGAATAGTGTTAAGATTAACGATAAGGAAATTACTACTAATTTGTCAAGCTGAAATTGCTATCATGGCAAACCACCGATTTTCCTCACACATTTCTAAAATTATTGTGTTTGGAAGACTTGTTTTCTTTCTGAGTACGATTTTGTTATCTTTTGTAAATTACAAAATATTCAGAAAAAAAAAAAAAGAATTTCGTCTGTGGTTGCTAAGAAAAGCCTCGGTAATATATTCTGATCTCTTTATTCACATAGATGTACTATACAGGCCACGTTTTAATTACAGAAAAATAGTGATATTTGAGTTGCAGTGATGCAAATTAAACATATTCTTCTATAAGTGAAGAAATTATTATAGGGCCTGTAACTCAGAGAGATACTTTACATTGTCAGCTGTAAATTTTCTGGATTCCCAAGGGATATTACTTCATGTGCCTTCCATCACTGTTATCGGGAGTTGGATTACACAACAAATTTCATGCTTTAAGAAGGCATTTCCAATTAAGATTTTGTTGCCTGATATTAACGATCTACTTTTGAAATGGAATTAATTCTGATCATTAGTTTAATAGTTTCCTTTCTAGACAATGAACACCAGGCAAAATATAGCTCTATTTTTAGGGTAAAATAAAACCTTGTTTTGAAGGGTACTAGATAAAATTATGTAAAAAACAAGAGAATTTAGCTTCTCATAATAAAACAAGTGACTTACTTTGTCCAAAAGTTAATTGCCATGCACTTGAATGACTTTAACTCAAGAGCTAAGTTTCACCACCTCTACACTCATGAGATCCATCCAAAATAAATGTTTCTAAAACCTCTTTTCATCAGGTTGTCTCATCAAATGAAATGTATTTTTCACATAGATGGTAATATATTATTGAATAGGAATGATCCCTACCCTCTTTTTTTTTTTTTAATGATAAGACGTGTCTGCACCTGACTCTGTCAGTTGCTAATTGCGTGACCTTGAGTGTTACTAACCTTTCACACATCTCTGTTTCCTCATCTGGAAACCATTAAAAATGTAGTCCATATTTATTGGAGTGTTGTGATATTTAAATGATTTAATACAGGTAACTTGTCTTGAAAAGTGCCTGGCATTTAGCGGGCACCCTGATATTAGTTATTTTATGATAAAAATTATTATTAATATCATTATTTAGATAATAAAATATAAATATAATGTATTAGTCATCCTTTTCATTATTAACATGAAATAGATTTATTTAAACATAATTTTAAGAAACAAATACATTTTGAAAATGATGTGCAAGAAACAAAAATCATTTTCTGATTTTAAATAATTTGTTTTGAAATATAAGAATCCTTCCTGGTTTCATTCTCACAATTAAAATAAATTAGAACAGACTTAGGTATTATATCTACATATATGCATACATTTACATGTATTAAAATTATCTAAACATTTAAAATATTTTAAATAATCCAATATTTAAAACTAATATCCCATTTCCTAAAGTTGAAATTTAGCCAACATACCATCCTTTACATTCTGAAACTATGAATTCAGACTCTCATTTTTTAGACCACTACTTTCACGACTTCAACAAATAGACCCAAGAGCATGACATTCTAACAATTTTGTAGTCTTGACCACTGGAATTATCAGTATCTGATAATATATTAATTTAAATATGCAAGCCACACCTCAAGGTCAACCTACCTCTAAATCAGTTATGTGATACTAACTTCATCTTCTGCCTCCCCCGTACCATTGTACCATGAATTATTGACTCCCAAAATCTTGATTACTTCCTCCTTCCCACAATTTGAATCGCTTACCATGTACTTTTATAGTTTCATGTATAATGCCTATTATTCTTACCTCCATTTCCAGGCCTTGTCTTTATCTATCATATGCAAATACTCCATTAATTACTAATTCTTCATTCTTTATTTGCTCTGCATTTCAGTTTACACTTTATAGCACTGCAAAGAGACCCTTCCTTAAATACCCATTTCTCCATGTTACTTCCATTCTCAAAAGCCTTCAACAACTCTTCAGTACTAACTCTATAGAGCCCAGGTCATGTGTTTGCTGTAAAAGTTCTAAGAGACCCTGGACAAACTTTGCATCACGGAACCTTTGTTTGTACATTTCCTCATCTTTGAAATGCCTCCCATTCTACTTACTTTTACAAACCATTCTCATCTTCATTCTTTTATTTAGTATAATGCATGGGATCATCTAGGCTCCTAGTTTTCTTACTACTCCTCAGACTCACCAAGTATATCCTTGCCTCAGTACCTTGAACATGCAGCTTCATCTGCCTGGAGTATCCACATGGAACCTCCCCCGACTTCAGATTTTTGCTGACTGTTGCCTCTCTCTCCAGACATCTGTCTTCCTCCCATCCTCACCGCATGTACCAACATCTTCCTGCTCCACCGCTTTATACTCAATTACCATCATGTTACATTTTCTCAGGTAGGACCTTGAAACATCTGAAATTGTACAACACAGCTGTGCCACCTTACCTGTAGTTCCTCTGTCCATAGTTTCAGTGGCCAATCACAGTCTGGGAGCAGACGATCCTCCTTCTGATGTATTATCAACGCGTGAATGGTAGCCCAACACAACGTCACAGTGCCTACATCATTCACTTAGCTTCATCTCAACACATAGGCATTATATCATCTGAGGAAGGGTGAGAACAGTACAGTAATTTGAGAGGAGAGAGACAGAGACGTCATACAAGCATTTTATTACAATATATCATTGTAATTGTTCTATTGTATTCTTAGTTTATTGTTACACTCTTACTTTGCCTAATTTATGAATTAAACTTTATTGTAGGGAATTATGCATAGGAAACAAAACTATATATATATATATATATATATATATATATATATATATATATATATACATACACACATAGGGTTTAGTATATCTGCAGTTTCAGACATCCACTGGTCTTGGAATATATCTCCCATGGTTAACGGGGGCTACTGGGTATTTATTTGAGAAATAACTCAGTATTTATTTTCTGTCTTTCCCTCTAAAACATGTCTGAGATATAAGGGACTTTGTCTATTTTTTTTCCCTGGCATATTCTCAGTGGTATAAGTAGGTTTTCAAACATGTTGAGAATCCCGTAAATGCTTGCTGAATGAGTTATGATGTCTGATACTAATGGCAGGAATTAAGATGCATGATGCATGATGGGTTCTTATCCTGAGAAAGGTTTCAGTGACATATCTTCTCCCTTCAATTCCGGAAAATTACAAGCACAAGATCACATAGATTGTCCTCTAAAAGTTTATTTTTACTCTACAGAGCTTTACAATGAGCAAGCATAAAGGACAGACTGGGTCTTTCCATAAGTATTTCTCCAAAAATAAAAATAAAGTATGCCATTTAGTTTGCACTGCATTTATTTAGTCATTTTAGGACCATAATAGCTCATTCAAGTCTCTGCCAATGAACTTTTGCTTTGATCTATGTAGAGAGGTAGAACATATTATAAAAAAATATTCAATTATCCTAAGAACCTTCCAGTATAACAGAAAAATTTGACCTTATTAATGACTCTGCAGTTCTTGGTCTTTCTAATGTGAGTTGGTATTCTGTCTGATAGCTGTATTCTCTCTGTCCCAATCAGTGCTCCATGCTAGAGTAAATCATATGTCATTCAAAACCTCCTTGACATGAAACAGGTCACTTCCTACCTGTAGTCTAGCCAGACAAAGATTCACCAATTTCCCGTGAATGAGACCTTTAAAGGTCAAAAAAAAAATGTTTCTCTTGGCAGTAGGAGGTAATTTTTTCTCTATTCAATTTATGTTCAAACACATCTAGTAATTTGCAAATTTGGTAGCATATGAAAAAGCCCTGGGATGGCGATTTTTAAAAACAACAATCCAAAGACTCACCTAGAACTGCTAAACCAGAGTCCCAATATGGTGCCTCATAATATTAGAACAGGAAAAAGCCCACCACCAATAAACTGCTTCAACCAATTTTTACACCAGTTTCAGCAAACATTGATTTCAGCCATGTACAATAACATCACAATTTCCAGCAAAAATGTAATAAAGTACATATTCTTCTTGAGACCTAGCGGGCACCCGTATGACTATTTAATAAGGCGAATTAATATATGCATAGTTATTGCAAAGTTCTCATGATAATTGAGATTCTCTTATACCCTGATTTTAGATCCCACCAGCCATCTGCTGTCTTCCCCAGGGTTTCTGCACACGTTAAGTGCTTTAGATCTCAGAGTTACTGGCTCCAGGTACCGTGTCCACAGGACTCCGAATATCACTCTCACCATATGCAAGGGCAGTGTTTATCTCTTTGATTCATACCAACCACACATGAAAATCAACCTCTATTCCTTAGTAGTCTCTGTAGAGGCAAATAAGCAAACATAGGTCGCTAAAGATTTTATTTTATGGTGTGAGGGTCTGTCAAACAAATTTTATTGGAAGTTCAGGAGGTGGAAGTGCTTACACGGCAGTTGTATAAATTGCATAAATTTGGATAATAGATCCTGCTATGGTCAGGGAAGCAGCAGAATTCCTTTCTGCCATCTTTTGCCACAAACCTAAGTGGCCTTCCTGCCTGATACTGTTACCTCTGTCACTCCCTACCGCCTCCCATCCCATACCCACAAAGTTCTGATGTGATACAGGTACTAATTTACCCCTTATTGTTGTTTTGTAGTCATGTTTCTTAATATTTATTTATTGTGGGGAGAGTGAAATCAGGGGAGGAGCAGAGAGAGGGGGACAGAGGACCCAAAGTGGGCTCGGTGCTGACAGGCTGACAGTAGCCAGCCTGATGTGGGGCTCGAACTCACGAACTATGACCTCAATACCTGAGCCGAAGTCAGCCCAACGGACTGAGCCAGCCAGGTGCCCCTCATAGTCGTGTTTAAATACAAGCTCTTATAACTTCATTTGGAATCCAGAACCTGGCTAAATTACAGCCTGTGAAACCCATAGTGTCTGAGCACTGCAGAGTTGAGTGGTTGCAATGGAGACTGTATGGATGGCAAGACTAAAATATTTACTCTGTGGCCCTTTACAGAAAGCTGTCAACCCCTTGCTAAGAAACTTCCAGAAGACTTTGCTAAACAGAGACTCTCCACTCCTTAACAAGAGTTATGGGCCAGATATTGTTACATTTATTTTCCCACCCTTTCACTTTTTATCTAGGGAAGTATTTGCAGTGCCTGAAAGTAACAGCTGTCCTCCCAATTCTTTCTCCATGTGCCTTACGGAGTACAACATAATATGAAAAATGTATTTTAAACATCAGGTACTTTCTCCTGGCAGTCTTCTGAGGGTAGTAACGCTACATGCTGAATAGTCCTTAACTATGTTGGCAGCTTTCTTCTTTTGCAGCTCAAATGCAATATAAAATAAACCCAGTATGCAATGAATTACTTATTCTCTTCATCTAGAATTGCTGCCATGAGTACGCCTTAGAGAGTCTTCCTCATCACTAATTTTTTTTTTAAATTTTTTAATGTTTATTTATTTTTGAGAGAGAGAGAGAGTACACACGAGGGAGTGGAGAAGGGGCAGAGAGAATGGGAGACAGAATCCAAAGCAGGCTCCAGGCTCTCAGCTGTCAGCATAGAGCCCGAAGCGAGGCTCAGACACACGGACCAGGAGATCATATCTGAGCCGAGGTCAGACACATAACCAAATGAGCCACCCAGGCGCCGCCCCTACCCCCCCCCCCCCGCCCATCACTAATTTTAATTTTGTCAAGTTTGCATCTAGTCCTTCATTTTCTACTCTGGATGTTCTGACTGAAAAGAACCATAGTTCGATTAAGGGAAGTTTAATTCTACATTTCAGGTTGTTGGCTGTACTTACTGTGGCCTCCAACTCAGTGCTCAGCCATCCCTTCATTTCTCCTCGAAGGAGGTGAGACCTATACTCTGAACATCCCATTTGCAAATACTGCTTTCTGACTGTGTCCGATAGGCTGGATGCATAAAGAATTTGTTCACATTGCCATCAGGGAGCCTGTTTAATCACACCAAGGCTGTTTCATTGCAGCTGAGTTTCCTCTGGAACCCAGGGCCAATAGGTCAGGTTGAGTTCAGGCAAAATCTTCCACAGGTCTTCTGGGGGAATGCACGAATGAACTTGGCTTAAAATTACTAACATCAAGATTAAGTTTTGACTGAGAGGGAAGTTTGCCTCCCAGCTTACATATCTCATTGGTCCTCTTTCCCTCACAGCCAGATCCACTTCTGTATTCCTGAGACCCACAAATTAGAAAAGAATATTATTAAGAAGTCTGAAGAAGTAGAACATGCCTAGAGATAATCTATGAAGTCTGAAATTTTCAGGAGTAATGCATTATAAATAGCCATGTCTCCTGTTTTCCAGATAAGTTTGGACCATCCTCCTGTGCTGAAGAAAATCTTTCAGAATTGCCTTTATAGTACAAACTAAAAGGAAAAAAAAGGCCTTTATGCTACAAGTTTTCCTAGTTTTAAGCATATGCAGAATTGTTCTCTCCTGTTTGTTAATACATTGTCTTAACTAGGGACAAGCAAGCCAGCCACTATGAACTGTAACTTACTTATGACAAAGGAGCCAAGAATAGATGATGGGAAAGGATAGTCTCTTTAACAAATAGTTTTGGGAAAAATGGTTAACCAAAAGAATGAAATTGGACCACGATACACAAAAAATTAACTGAAAATTGGTTAAAGGATTAGAGACTTGAAGCAATAAAATTCCTAGAAGAATACATAGGTGGCCAGTTCCTTGACATAAGTTCCTTGATGACTTTTGGAATCTGATACCACAAGCAAAAGCAACAAAAGCAAAATAAACAACCATCAAACTAAAAAGTTTTTGCACAGCAGAAGAAATCATCAATAAAATGGAAAAGAAACCTACTGAACAGAAGAAAATGATTGCAGATTGTATATGTGATAAAGAATTAATATCCAAAATATATAAAGAACTCCTACAATTCAATAGAAAAAAAATAAATCTGACTAAAAACTAGGTGGAGGGCCAAAAATGACATTTTTCCAAAGAAGACATACAGATGACCAATAACATCTTGAACATATTCTCAACATCCTTAATTGTCAGGAAAACTCAAATGAAAACCATAAGGAAACAACACCTCACACTTGGTAGAGTGGCTACTTTCAAAAAGACAAGAGATAACAAGTGTTGGTGAGGATATGGAGAAAAGGGCGCTGTTAGTGAGAATGTAAGCTGGTATAACCATTGTGAAAAGCAGTATGGAGGCTCCTCAAAAAATTAAAAATATACATACAATCCAGCAATTCTATTTCTGGATTATTATCTGAAGAAAACAAAAACAATAATTCAAGTGATATATACACCCCCATGTTCATTGCAGCATTATTTACAATAACCAAGATATGGAAACAGTCTAAGTCCTTCCACGGATAAATGGACAAAAAAAGTTTGGCATGTATGTACAATGGGATATTATTTATCCCATTTTTATGGGATAAATAATGGGATATTTATATATCCCATATAAAAAGATGGAAAAGAATGAAATCTTGCCATTTGCTAAAACATGGATGGACCTCAAGGGCATTTTGCTAAGTGAAATGTCACATAAAAACAAATAACATGGGATCTCATATGTGGAATTCAAAATAAAACATTACAAAACAAAACTCTAAAAGCCAAGCTCATAGATAGAACAAACTGGTGGTTGCAAGAGGCAGGTGGGGTGGAGGTGGGAGAAACAGCTAAACTGTTTTTTGGTTTTGTTTTTGTCTTAGTTTAAACAGATTGAATCAATTTTTTAAAGCAGCCATGTAGAATAGAAAAAAAAAATAAGAACAGGTATTTAAGCTAACAAGACATAATAAAGCGATTTGTATAGTCTGACAAAAATTAAGAGCATAAATCCAATAATTTAAAAAATATATCTCAATTCACTAGTTCTGTACAAAATGATATTTTATTCCTCTTCCTAGCGCTCAGAATCAGTATGAGAAATTTAAAAACTATTGACATTTCATGCTGATGCTTCAAATTGGGAAAGACAAAAATTAAGAGGCAATTTTATCCTTTCCAAATTTCAGCTTGTGCATTCTGAAAATAACTGCCTGGACTGACGGTCTAATCTGGAAGTACGTGCATTCAGATAAATCCTTTCTGACTGAAGAAAAATCCTCTAGCTATCACCTGTATTAAAGATCTAACTGGGGGCTAAGACTGTCTCTCCATGGGAATGGATTTCTCCTCTCCTCCCTAAAAATCAGAAATATATTGAACACTGTTCAAAATATGGATTATTTAATGTTCTCAAATAGTGGGAGCAATGCCCAGTACTTATCATTTTAAATGTTAAAAATTCCTTCTCCCTCTTCTCCCCCATGACTTCAACTTACAGAAAAGTTGATAAACATTAACATCTAGCTCTCATTTCTTATAGAATAAATTGCTAGACTGAAATTTGCAAGGGAAGGAAAAATAATGTGCACACACCATAGAAGTTCTATCCCAAGCTATTCATATATGGAAAATATGAAGAAACAATCTCTACACTGTGTCTTCCACACATACCTACATGGTATACCAATAGCTTACAGGTGAGAAATAAATTCCTTACAACTTTCTTGCATTTTTAGTCAATTGTTACCTGAATTTAATTAAACAAAGACAGTAGAAGAACAGAACAGAAATAGAATAACAACAAGATCATGAATCAAAGAAAACAAATTGTCCAGCAGTACAAATGAAACAAAACAAAACAAAACAAAACAAACAAACAGGGAATCTAAAAGTGATGGAGAACAAAGAAGAATCAATACAGGGGTAAAAAAAATTAACAAAAATAAATAATTGGAAGTGATTTTCATTTTCCTCAATAAGAAGGTGATTATTAAGAATATTCAATTCTCCAAAATTAAATTAATATGGTTCCAATTAGATACATGATAACATCTTATAAAAATTGAAAAGCAAATTTTTAATTATTTACAAAGAATATATACAAGAAGAACTAAAAATACTAAAAAAAAACACTGATGTATACCTTGTTATGGTATAAATCAAAACATACTCTAAATTAATTAAAATAAAGATCAGGTGGTATACTTAGAAGAATGGCATCTTCTACTTGGTGTTTATTTTAATATACTATGCTATATATAGTCACACACACACACACACACACACACACACACATAGTAGCTCTTAAATTATTATTTCTCTTTCAGAGAACTAGGCCAACTCTTTGATTTAATAGTTTTGCAGCCGAGTGATGATCCAAGTGATATGAAGTATTTTCCCTCCAATACAACATCCAAAGTATTCTTTATTGTTAATTACCTGTTTGTGTCTTTTATTTCCAGTTAGATTATAATTTATTCAAAAGATAAAAAATATTTGTTGTGTCATTTAAAATAATTTAACATAATATTAAATACATTGAAATTCTTCATAAACACATAAACAATTATTGATTTATCTCAATTTCTTGTAGATTTTCACCATAAATGTTAAACAATCATTAACATCAGATAAAATAACTATATAATTGTCTAATTATCAGAAGCATAAGCATCAATAAGTGATGTCAATTATTGATGACAGCACATGAAAAAACAAAGACACTGAATTCTGTGATATGTATAATTAAATTGTCTATTTACAGCTTATAGAGGTTGAACAGATAAATGTGATTCACCTTGAGCAATACTTTATTTGATAATGGTAAACTGAAGTTTTAAAAACTCACATAACAATGACCACTAAAATTCACTATTATATATATCTATATATACAATACATAAACGTGTACATATATATGTATATATATAATCAAGTTAAAGTTCATTTTTTAGACCTTTTTTAAATTTACATATGAACCATACCTTATTATCTTTAGTTTGCATGACAATGGGGTGACATGGCCCAAACCCTATTGCTAGAAAACTGCATGTCCTGGATTATAGAACTGTGTAAATATAATCTCTTAGGGAATGGTGATGGCATTTGTGTGGTATCTCCTATTAATCCCAGCTCCCCACAATGTGGCAGGTGACAGCTCTCATTTTTAGACTCCTCAGGAATTGTCTGAAGACAGTTGCTTCACTCAAAGTTATGCCCTATTCCTATGCAACCTGCAACCAATTACTAGTCATCTTGAGTCCAAAATCCCAGTGTCCTAGCCCCATCTTGGAAAATTCTGAAGGGTTACTTCATATTTAGAGCTCACTCTTATAGTTAGTGGTGGAGGCCTTTTTGTAGAGACTCCATTGAGGCCAACTCCTCACTCTGCCCAATGTTATTTTTCTTCCTTTCCCTCAAGTGTTGATCCTGGAACATGATCTAAGAAACACTCTGCCCATTAATCTGTTTTAGAGTCTGCTTTTTGAGGAATTCAGCCTGTGACAGAGTCCTTTACACATTATCTTCATGTTAGTTTTATACATGTAGAGGCTGTGGAACTCTCTTCCCACTGATATAACCAATCTTGCTAAAAATCTGTCAAATTTGTATTGACTTTATGGGAAAAAGTAGACCTTATATAATTATTTAAATGTCTTTAATACAGGACCCTAGATCTTATACATAATGTCTATACCCATGGCATGTAGGTGTTTGACATTATGTAAAACTTGTTCTTAATACAAGATAGCAATGTGTTATAAAATATAATTTCATTTCTATTATCTAAGTTATCAGAAATTTTTCCTAACTTCTGGTGTGTTGAGTCCCATTCTTCTATTCAAGAATGACATAAACATTATCATTACAGGGTGTCACTTAGCATCAGAAATTATCAATCTATATTTTCAGAGCTGCTTGCCAATTAATATTAAGACATACCATTGAAAGGACTAAGAATATTTCCATTGTCCAAAAAATAGTTTGTTAGTTTCAGCCACACGTTTGTGTTAAACAGCTTCTTTAGAGTAAAAGACAGTTTGTAGATGTCTTGCTTAAGTCAGCATTACTTTCTCATCTATATTCATGGTTTTTTCAGGGTCTATGCAGTTAGATTTCAGAATCATGAGTCACAACCTTATTTCAGAAAGAATCTTATTTCAATCCATTGGTGAATATTGAAGTCTGAAGTGATAAGATTTAACGGTATTATAGGGTGTAGCGTTGCTCTAAAAATATAGAGAATTTTGGACTCATTGCCCCATTGAGAGTCACACTGAGAAAGAATTTTAAAAGATTTACCAGTCTACACTTTTATGAATATGAAAAGCACTTTTACAACTGAATTTTTTTTAACTTCAGGAAACTCCCAAAATTGTATTCTCTTTTCTTTTCAAGAAATGGCTTGCTGGCTAATTTATCCATATATTAAAGACTAATAAAATCAGAAGTTGCATGTAGATATATATATATATATATATATATATATATATATATATATATTTACTTGTACTAGGATCCTTGTTTGAGCAAATATCTACAGACTTTTTCACATAGAATTGGAAACAGCTAACCAAAATAGTCTAAAAAATAAAGTGTATATAATTAGCAGTCAGGTAAAAATTACTATTTAAGATAAATATGATTTAATAATTATATACTGGCCTGAATTAATTTTAGTAAGAAACTTTATACTATTGCATCAAAAGGATCCATTGTGCTACACTCGTAAGTATTAGTTGAGTTTTAAAATGTGGGTATTTTTTTAAGTTAATTAATTAACTAATTTTAAGTTTATTTATTTTGTGAGAGAGTGAGACAGCATGAGTAGGGGAGGGGCAGAGAGAGCGGAAGACAGAGAATCCCAAGCAGACCCCCCGCTGTCAGCACAGAGCCCTACATGAGGCTCAAACCAAAGAAATCATGAGATCATGACCTGAGCTGAAACCAGGAGTCAGATGCTTAACCCACTGCCTCACCCAGTCACCCTGTTAAGTTTACTTATTTATTTTGAGAAAGAGAGTGCAAGCAGGGGATGTGCAGAGACAGAGAGAGAGAGAGAGAGAGAGAGAGAGAGAGAGAGAGAGAATCCCAAGCAGGCTTCATGCTGCCTGTGCAGAGCCTGACATGGACCTCCATCTCATAAACCAGAGCCATGAGATTATGACCTGAGTTGATAACAAGAGTCAACCACTTTACCCACAGAGCCAACCTGGAACCCCAAAGCACTTGTGTTTTAAAATCCAAGTCATTGTTTTTTATTGTATAAATAGTTTATGATGCTTTTCAATTTTAATTCTATGCTTTGATCTACTATTTCTCAACATTCCCTAATTAATTTTTATATTCTATTTAGGAAAAGAATTTATTAGTCTTATCTTCCACTTAGAGATTATAAATTCAGCATGACATTACCTAGCAGACACGTGAATGAAAGGCTATCAAACACCAACTAGTTCGTTGTATAAGAATTTTCTGAATGAAACACTTGTTTCTATCACTGTGATAGACATCGATAGATGTACTTGACAGAATAACTTCCAGTAAACTGGAAGAAATGGATTTTCCTATGGATTTATACTTGATATATAAAATATAAATAGCACAAATGTTTATAAGCACTGTCTTTACACTTTTCAACTGAGAGTATGTTCTCTTCCTCTTAGTGTATCTGCCACTATAGTCCATATACTGTCAACTGTTTTCCTGTTACCTGCACCCTTTCTTTAAAAAGAGTCATTACCAGTCAATTTCAGGTGTTATTCATGGTCGATAAAGCTGTATGCGTAAAAATAGCACTGCTCATCCAACCTTAAAATGGAACATAAGAGCTAAGAGCTTCTGGCAATGCAGACTCTCTTGAAAATATGACATTAAGTTTTTCTGCAATGAGAAATATGTAAAGTGCCCACTTCCAATCCACTGCAGTGAACAAAAGCTGTGATAATTATCTAGAGCCACATTTTTCAAGATCAGTGAGGTCATCACTGGTTTGAGTTTGCTAGTCAAGGACATGCTTCTGGCACTTAGCCTTGTCATTCAGGCACATACTTGAAATGCATTAAAAAAATAAATATATAAAAGTTATTTATAGAGCTCTGTGTTGGGTCCCCTTCTGTCCCACCATGGGCAGCCAGGCCTCCCTGTCTAGAGAAAAGGAATCAATTCAGACATTGCCTTCTCTTCCCTGCCCCCAGCTCATATCAAATTCATATTGTCTCAGTGTCATTTCATATGGCCCCACCAAAAGAAGACAGTGCCCTTGCTTTATATTCTCCGTATCAAGCACTTGGACATGATTAAATATATGTTGGTAAAAGTAATTAATTCGATTACAGATAACTTGATGTAGGAAGAAGTCAGCTTTCAATTGGGTGGCTATATATTATATATACACACACAGATTTAAAATTTTCACCTAATAAAAATTCTAAAAAGTTTTAAACCTAGATTAGAATTTCTTAAACAATTATATCAGAATATTTTAACTTGGCCATTGGTTTCAAATGATACTGCCATCATTTTTAAATGGACAATTTAAATTATTTTATTAATATATGTGAAAATAATGCAAAAATATTAGATATGCTGTAGTGTGTTGCCATGCCTAAGACTCCAGACTTCTCTATCAGAAACAAAAATTATCCATATGTAGAATAAAAGTATTTTCTAGAACAATGTGTCCTATGACTTTCTGCAATTATGAAAATATTTATAAATGTTTATAACTCAGTGCTTTCCAATAGAGTAATTGTAGCCACCTGAGACTATTAAACATCTGAATTATGGTAGGGAAACTATGAAATTAATTTTTAAAATTGGTATTATTTTAATTCATTTTAAATTTAAGTATCCATAGCTATATAAACTTACGGGTTACAGCTCATGTCTAGAAAGTCAGAGAGGAAACAAAACTATTCAAACCACTTAAAATGTGATAACTGAGAAATTGTAAACAGATATTGTAAATATGAAGGTCATAGATGGGACACCTGGGTGGTTCGTTTGGTTGAGCATATGACTCTTGATTTTGGCTCAGGTCATGATCTCACAGTTTGTGGGGATGAGCTCCATGTAGGGCTCTACTCTGACAGTGCGGAACCTGCTTGGGATTCTCTCTCACTCTCTCTCTCTCTCTGCCCTTACCCCACTCCCACTCTTTCTCAAAATAAATAAATAAATACTTAAAAAAATAAAGGTCATAGAATAAATGAACCAAGAATTATTATAAAATAAGACAGAAAAAAGCTTTTTTTTTAATTGATTGAATGTCAGAAAAATAATTTGCCTTTTAATTACTCAAAAGGACATTTCAGTTTCTTAGCTGTCCAGAAATCATCAGATGACCATTGGCCTGTGATAAATATAAAACCACCAATGTAATTAACAATAGTTTTGTATTTAAAATAGAGAATTCAAAAGAAGAGAAAGTAATGTAGTGTCATCCATTGTTCAAAACAAAATATCTATTTAAGTGATTTCGTGATGTAAACAATTAAAATAATGATCATTAACTTATTTGATCTCTATACTTGATCTCAATAACAAGTATCTCAATGTAGGACTTTAGTAGGATTTTGTACAATGCTCTGGACCACACAAAATCAGCTTTTTCAGTTATATTCACTAAACTTAGACCAATAAAAATGTCTTAATTAAAAATTAAAAGTATAAGTATACAATTAATTTTTTGTTTATTTATTTATTTTGAGAGATCCCCTGTGCCAGCAGGGGAGGGGCAGAGAAAGGGAAATAGAGAATCTCAAGCAAGCTTCCTTGTATCAGCACAGAGCCTGACCCGGGACTCAAACCCAGGAACCATGACATCATGACCAACTGAGCCAAGTATACAATTACTTTTAATATAGAGTCATTTTTCGTCATGCAAAATGCTGTGATGAACTGTGTATGAGAGAAAACTCAGTTTAAAAAATAAATTTTTACCCCAATGTGAATGTGGTAAAGCCATCAACAAAACACTAACTCGATATTCATCACTGTTGGATTTTGGGGTGGAAATGTTAGGTGTACCGACTAATATCCTAGACTCCCCGTCTCAGAGGACAAAATTAAAACAAACAAATGAATGACGACATAAAACCTCCTACTTTTTAATCCATTAAAAATAAGTCACGAGAAATCGCTGTAAATCAACACATCAGCCAATAGGAGGACAGAGCAATGAGAGCATGTGAAAAATCTCCAGTCAGAAGAATTTTCAAAATATCTGCTATTGTTAAGGCAACCTCTTCCTTAGTGACCATCCTTCTTTCACCATACAGATGAAAGAATATGCCTTTCCTACAAGAAACACACATTCTTAGGTGAGGCCTTGGAAGGTACTGTGCATTTTTCATCCCATGAATAAAACTCTCTAAAGTTAAAGTCGGGGAAATGAGCCAAGAAAGCAACTCTGGTGTAGAAGCACCTCCCCCAGAGACATGAGTCCAGAGAGTTACCCATCCCCCACCAAGAAAGGTGAGGAAATCATACCAACTGTGTAGTATGTTGAATTTCTAAGATGTCATTTACCATGTTCACTGCAATTTGACTTCGATTTATAATTTTTCTTTGTCAACAAAGGGATCTTGGTGTTTGGAGCGTGAAGGGTTTTGGGTGTTTTGGGAAGGCAAGATTATGCTAAGATTTTTAATTTTTTTCTTCTGAATGTATACTTCAGCTGTTTCTTTTCTGCCTTTAATTCTCCTTCCTGTTTTCTCCTTCCTATTCTTTCTCCCTCCCTGTCTCTTCCTGTAGCTTCTTTCCTGCTCTCTTCATCCTGGTCCCCTATCTGCTGTCTCTTCTCTTCCCTTTTGTTCTTTTTTCTTTCTTCCTGAGTCTGTTTCTTTTTGTTTCTCTTTTCTCTGATCTGTCCCCATCTCTAAAATACACATAGCACCTATCCCACAAATAATCATTTTACTGTACAGGATGGAAAATACCCTTTACTCTCTGAAAAGTCATTTAAAAACTCTTCTCTTTCCAGCTAAATATCTGTGTGAGGTCATATTTTTTCATATATGTTAAAAAATGTATCCCAAGAGACTGGATGCTTATGCCTATATAAGATGCCAGCTCTCTTCTATTCAACTGGACATCAAGGATATTTGTAAAATAAAAAAAAAAGTTTTCACTACTTTTTGTTTTGTTTTTTAGATATGGCTATATAGCATAATCTATACTTATATGTTATGTGTGTATTTGTATTTTTCAAAAACTATTTCTATCTTATTTTCTGTCTGCTATTTCTGACAATATAAACCTTATCTTTTTGTCAATATATTTATTTTCTTTCTGTTTTGGGTTCTCTTTAAATTATCAGGTTTTGTCAGATGTGTACTGACACTTGACATGTTATTCATATATAGGATTGGGGTTTAGAAATTTTTTTGAGTATCTTGGGACACCTGGGTGGCTTAGTTGGTTAAAGATCTGACTCTTGATTTCAGCTCAGGTCATGACCTCATGGTCCCTGGGATCAAGCACCACGCGGGGTTCTTGGCTGACAGCACAGAGCCTGCTTGGGATTCTCTCTCTCTCTCTGTCTGCCCCTCCTCGGCTTGCTCTCTCTCTCAAAATAAATAAATAAACACTAAACACAATTTAAATTATGCTAGATGCTCCCTTTTCAAATGACAGCATAGAGAAAAGTGCAAGAGACATACTCTTTGATATTTATGTGGAAACTCGTTTATAATTCTTTCACTTGAATGTACTGCTGCCTATTGGGTTTGTCTGTCTCTGCCTCTTTGTCTTTGTTTTTCATCAAACACTAGGTCTGTATAACTCTCTTAAAGAATGAGTAAACAGAAATCCTTTGAATGCACGTTGTCAAATATGTTCCAACACATGATTTTTTTTCCTTCATTTGCTTTAAATATTAAATTATGTTTGTCTTCATTTGGTATCAGGATTATAAGGCCTAAATTAAAACTGACTACTGGCTCATAATTGGTCTCTGGAAGGTTGTAGAAATGTATGTGTTTTAGTATTCTTAAAGTTTAGTCTCTATTGTGCCATGTAGAGTTTGGTTATCTATCTTCTTTAGAATTCCAGCAGCTGTTAAGTTTGAATTCTTCCATCTTTCTTTTTTAGTGATTCTTGATAAACATTCCTTCAGATGCTTCTTATTTATTTCTCTCCTTTTGAGACTCCAATTTTATGATAAGTGAGTATTCCTGTCCAGGTTAGAAGTGTTGTCTCTTCTATTTCTGCCTTCAGTGTCTTTTAACTTTACTTTCATTTATATTCCTATAGTGATCACTTCTTTATGACTTCTGAAAGAGTTCCCCAATGGCATCTTTCAGCTCAATTAAATCTCATCAACTACGTATTTTGATACTTAGTTCATTTACGGAGTTTTTATTTCACCCGTGATATTGTTTGTACCTAGAATTTCCCTTTGATTTGGCATTTTATCAGGTTAGTCCTGATTTTTATTTTAAAAATTTTTAATGTTTATTTATTTTTGAGAGAGAGACACAGAGTGCAAGTGGGGGAGGGGCAGAGAGAGAGGGAGACACAGAATCCGAAGCAGGCTCCAGCCTCCGAGCTGTCAGCACAGAGCCTGACGTGGGCTTGAACTCACAAACCACGAGATCATGACCTGAGTCAAAGATGGTGCTTAACTGACTGAGCCACCCAGGTGCCCCACCTGCTTTTTATTTAAAATACTATTTCATGACTTTCTGAGGGTGTTTATGTACTTACATAAGATTTTTTTAAAACTTCTGTTATATTTAACTTTACTTATGTATGTATGTATGTATGTATGTATGTATGTATGTATGTATATGAGCTAGAGGGCAGAGGGAGAGGGAACATGTGCATGCAAGCAGGGATGGGGCAGAGAGAGAGGGAGAGAGAATCCTAAGCAGCTGAATGAACTGTGAGACTGAGTCAAAATCAAGAGTCTGATGCTTAACTAACTGAGCCACCCAGGCACCCCATCTCTGTTACATTTTTTTTCTGTTTTGTCTATTAGTTTTCTTAGCAAATTTATTCCTCTTTAAGGCCATTGTGGTAGCCAGAATACCAACATGGTCTTCCTGTGAGCTCACATTCCCTCGGGGTGATCAGGTCAATTGGCTGGTGAAATATACAAAGAGGAAGGAGCAAATCTCAGCTCTCTTTTGTGCCCCTGTTGGTGCGGATGGACAGGTGAGAAAATCTCTAGGCCAGCTACCTCCCACTCAACCACACTATGATGGTTAATTTTGTGTGTCGACTTGGTTAGGCCACGGTACCCACTTTTGGGCCAAACACCAGGGTGGATATTATTATGAAGGAATTTCTTTTTTAGATGTGATTACGATTTACATCAGTAGATTTGAGTAAAGCATATTACCCTCCATAACGTGGGTGTGTCTCTTCCAGTCAGTTGTGAAAGCCTTCAGGAAACAAAACAAAACAAAACAAAACCCCTGAGGTATCCAGAGGAAGAAGGAATTCTGTCTTCAGATTGCTTTTAGACCAAAAGTGCAATACCAGCTCTTCCCTGGGCCTCCAGCTTGCCTGCCTGAAGACCACACGCTCTCTCTAATAACAACCCTGCCCTACTTGTTTACTCATACCTGTCCCAGGGTTTCGGAACCAAAACCACGTTTCTTTTTGATTATACAAAGTATGAGAATGCAAGGTGCCTCCAGAACAACATGGAGAAGAAAGGTGGCCACCCATCAAGTCCTTCCCTTCAACGGAAATTTCGTCCTCCCCTCGCCAACTGTCTACCACTGACCTCATGCTGCTGTGCTGTGTTAGCACTGGCCTTTGCACCAGAAGGAAAGCCATTGATGCTTTGAACACTGATGTTTGTTTCTCAGTGTTCTGCAATTATAATATTTCTGGGTTTGGGTGTTGGGAATGATGTCAGTAGATATTACGCGATATTCGGTTATTTATCTTGTCAGACACAAAGGAGCAAAAATGTTTTTTGGTTCTGTGACAATTGAAAAATGTATCTACAACTTTAAATGTCTCTTTGTCTCTTTTTTGACAATTGTAATACTTTATCTTCCTTGCATATATTGAAGTTGCGTGTTTTGCTTTGCTTTTGTTTGTTTGTTCATTCATTTTCACCACTTAAAAATAAGTTTATCACATGATTCCCTAACGTAACTGCAAGTAGAAAATTATTAATACATAAAGTCTGACATGGAGGTACAACTTTTGCAATAGCAAAAAACCCAAAAACCCTCCATACAAGCCATCTATAAAGAGTGAGGAAGAGAAGGAACAACAGGAAGAGGAAGGAGAGGAGGAAGAGAATGATGTCTGCTGATGAAGAAGTCTAAAGCATAACAAATGAATAAAGCACTATTTTATTTTTTTTCGTTTTTACTTTGATCCCCCACCCAATAGAATGCTTTAAACACTGTCTTCAGCTCTGAGCGTCTTCAGCTCTGAGAGTCCCTGTGTGACGAGGCGACACTCAATGCTCTATACTTGTTGCAATTCATCCTTATTATGCATAAAATCATACGTACCTGCAATGCTTTAAAATAGCTTTGTAATGATACAAAGTTGTAAATTCTGTTCAAGATCACAAAATTAAAATAAAAGTGTCATATGAAATTTTAGTTAGAAAAGGAAATTCAGTTTGAGATGCTCTAAATCAATAGAGGGAAGAGTTAAGTAAATGACAATAAGGTCATTGGCTAGTTACTTCATGGGCAGGTCACTTCCTTTTCTCATCTCACACTATAGAAAATAAATTACAAATTGATCAGACTTTTAAATGCAAACATCAGGTCTAAAGAAAATATGGTTGATTTAAAAGTTTTAAAAAAGGACACATTTTATTAAAACGTTTATTGCCTGACCTTCATGTGCATTTTTTATTTAGATGATCTTTTAAATAGACTTAAAAATAAATTCTGCCAGCTGTGTTTTTGTCATGATATTGACCTTATAAATTAATTTAGAGATAATTGCCAATATCAGATTAAATATCAGATTAAGACAAAACATTTATGTATCTCAATTTGATCCATCACTTTTTATATTGCTAAATAGATTTTTGTGACATTTTTAATACCAAAGTAGTATACAATTTTTACATATTTCTTTGTAGCTTTACTTTTCTTTCATGTTTATTTATTTATTTTGAGAGAGAGCGAATGAGAGAGAGAGAGAGAGTGTGTGTGAAAGGTGGAAGCGGCAGGGAGTGGGGGCAGAAAATCCCAAGCAGACTCCTTCATGTCAGTTCAGAACCCAACATGGGGCTCAATCCCATGAACTGTGAGATCATGACCTAAGCTGAAATTGAGCATCAGAGGCTCAATTGATTGAGGTACCCAGATGCCTCTGTACCTTTACTTTTGAAATGCTATTTTGAGTTAACTATTTTTGATTGTTTATGAAAGTTATAATAAAAGAAGGTAAGTTAAGTCTAAAAGAGTCAAGAGAGATTTCTGAAGCCATTATCATTTATTGCCTACTATTTTTCTAACTTTATCCAGTCTTTCTTTTGGGTTTCTTATACCTAAGTCATTAATGACAAATAATTACAGTTGATAGTGTTTCTTTCTTGCCAATTTACATATCATTAGTCTTGTCTGCCTCTTTACATAGATTGGTTAATTCTTCCATTAAAACAGATAAATAATTACGCAATAGCAGGAATTCAACCATTTCTGATAATTGTCTGGAATGTGAAAATTTCTTCTATTTTATGACAAAATAAGTCATACTTTCAGATATATTAATAACAGAGTATCACCTGTTTTCTGGTTTACTAATCATAGATTTCTTAAGTAAACAAACCACACCCTAAGGTTTAGGGATGTTAAGGAATACATACATAGGTGGTAATACAAACAAATGGAAAATGATACAGTGAATGATTATCTTAAAATTCAGAGAAAAGAGGGACATCTGGATGGCTCAGTTGGTTGAGTGTCTGACTCTTGATTTCACCCCAAGTCATGATCCCAGGGTATGGGTCATGGTCCCATGGGTTCTGGGATTGAACCCAGCATTGGGCTCCACACTAAACAGGGAGCCTGCTTAAGATTCTGTCTCTCTCCCTCTGCGCCTCTTCCCTACTCATGCATGCTCTCGCTCTCTCTCTCCAATAATTGTTTTCAAAAAATCAGAGAAAGAAGACAGCCAAAGCAGTAAGGTTAAGAAAGTTTCTGACAATTTTTTATTCTTTCTTTGGTTGGTGGTCCCATCAGTTTTCACTTTATAACAAACCACTCACCTCCATTTTAAAAGTTTTATGAGCATTTTGGTATTTGGCTCACATTTCACAATAAAAAAAATGATGGCCATACTTATGAAAAAAATAAGCTTTAGGGAAGATATCCAATACACTGGATAAAATTCCAAGCAACCAAAAAGTTTAAAAATAGTTTGAGCTGGCAGATTATAGAACAGTTCTGTCTCACCCACACTTAACATAATTTGGGGGTGGGGGTGGAATGGTTGGGAGTGTGGAGAGTTCTTCAAACTAAATATATCAAGAGCGTAATATAGCTTCCAAAAGGAAAAAATGGCATCGAAAGGATCAGGACTTATAATACTACCTAGTGATCTGGTAAAGTACCAACTTCAATCAGATAGAAGAACTTTCTATTCCTTCCCATGCCATGTTCTATTAACTTATAATGCAACAGAACATTTTTGCTGCTACTAATAAAATCAGCAATTGTAAGTTCATTCTATAAATTGTAGAAAGCTTATTCTCTGAGCTGATTTTCTTTCTAACAGTGCAATATGATTTTTAAGTATTTCATCTAAATTATACTGTGTGAAATATTGTGATCCATCAGCCTTGTAACTGGCATGTTTGCAAACAGAATATAGACAGAAGTGTCCTACCCATCTTATTTCCAGAAAACCTACCTAGAGGGAATTTTTAATTAAATATAAAATATGAAATATGTGGCAGTTATTTATTTTTATAGAAAGATGTTTGCTACTCCAGATATGGGTCCTTGTGTTTTCAAGATTCCCTAATCCAGGACATTAAAGATATCAGTGTTAAATGATCAATGGTACTGAAATGTAAAACTAAGTTACCAGATAAAGTTGAACAACACTCTCATAATTATAATGCTCAAAAGTTTGATAATCAGTTAAGTACTTTGATTTACTCAGTGTAGGTTACTATTTTTATTAAATTGATAATCTCATGGTGACAAGACTTGAACCTATTAAAATATGATGGTTTGCAGCAGTGAATCCAGAAGAGACATGCTGGTTTACATTTAATTTTTATTCCTTGATTTTTACTTTTATTTTCTCTTTTTCCTTTTACTTAGAATAATGGCTTCAGATAGTTACATTTATTGACTAAATTGAATGATTTTTCTTTAAAAATATTTTTTTAACATTTATTCATTTGAGAGAGACAGAGCTCCAGCCGGGGAGGAGCAGAGAGAGAGAGAGGGAGGGAGACACAGACTCTGAAGAAGGGTCCAGGCTCTGAACTGCCAGCACAGAGCCGGCTGAGGGGCTCCAACTCACTGACCTTGAGATCATGACCTGAGCTGAAGTCAGACGCTTGACCAACTGAGCCACAGGTGCCCCCAGATTGAATGATTTTCTAAATTCACACTCCTCCCCCGCCCCCCCCCCCCCCCATAGCATCATATTAGATATTTCACTACTACGAGGATTATAGCCTTGGGAGCCTTTACTGAATTTAAATTTCCAAGTGATTTTCTCTTTTTCAGGTTTTTGATAGCCATCTGTTTCAGAGTGGCTTTCAAAACTTGAATACAAGCATGGTGTGAAAATGTTGGAACGGAAACTTGTCCCAATCAGCACTGGGAGAAAAAAGCAGGTGAATTTCTCGGCTCGGCCACGCTCAACGCCAGGTGCACGCAGGGTGCCGCGCACGTTTTCATGCCGTTCCTTGCAGCGGACCACTTGACCTTTCCCGGTGGTTTTCAAAAGGGCAGATACTGAATTTAGCACAGGTCAAGAATAAAAGTACCACTGACGTACGCTCACTTCTCTGGGTTGACTCTTCTGGAAACTGAAGCGGAGTGAAGCCGTTATAAATCCTAGGGCGTCTTTCATCGCTTTTGAAATGCCATAACCGCTTCCTGCATCTCACCTCTCCGAGAGATGCTGTACAGAGTCATTCTTGTCATTCCAATGAGAGTCCTGGATCCATCAACCCCTTGGCTATTCTCCCACATTAAAGACTGTAGCGGCACCATCAGGTAATCCAACGCCCAGGTCAAGGGAGGCTCCTCTCTGGGCTCCTGGCACTGCGCTGGGTTCTTGCAGCCCTTTGAGGAGAGCCATTTATCCCTGTTATGTTTTCTCTTCCCCATTAGGCTTAATCCGTAACGTTTAGGAGGGACTTCCAACTGAGTGAGACATCATTTACTTGCTCTAATGTCTTCCGGGTACACAGGGGAGGACACATTTTGAACCAGGGTCTAAATTAATGCCAAATTCTGCCCTGAGAGGCCTGAGTGATCCCTGCAGGGGACTGATGGCATCTCTGTGTAACACTAAGGTTGGTTTTTACACATTGGTGGGAGGAAAGAAATGTCAGAGTATTTCTACTTTCTCTGGAACTAACAGGTTGGACAAAAATAAATGTGGTCCACCAGTCAAAGAACTTTCCAGTCCTCTCCATCTTGCCTGGAATGCGTCTTCAAGAGTGTTTGCCAAGGCTGTGCACCGAAGACAAATTGAATCCAAACCCTGTTATCGTCATGTATTTGTTGCCTTTTCCAAATATTAGAATTGCTACTGTTCGTCATCCATCTGTTAAAGTTCAGGTGGTGATTTCTCCTGGATGGGAAATACCTTTTGCAAATGCAGCTACACTGTTGTATCAGAGTGCTCCAAATAGCATCCTTATTTTTTAGGTGAAGTTAGAACATGTATGTGCATCCGTGTCACGATATCCTTTAAAACAGGACTAGTTTGCTTTAGTCGTATGTCACATTGTTTGTTTCTTTAAATGGTGATAGGCTCATTGATCCCATGTGACTATGTGACTGATTCCTCAACATGAATGGATACAGAGTATTGGTGGGATTTAGGAAATAGTTCAAGATGATTTCATCTTTCAGAAACCTCTAAAACATGATTTAGGCATCTAATTAAAATCTAGTTGGAGCGATATACATTTTTCTAGGAATCTGGACAAAGGAAATTACTTGAAAGTACAATTTAGAATAGATATTCATGTTGTCTTCTGTTCATTAGTTTCAATTAATTTGTAACATCTCCAAAAGAAAAGATGGAAAGCTCTTTAGCCTCTTACAGACACACCTGTACTTTCCCAAGTTCTAAATGTAATTGTAAATTCTGTGTTTCCCTATGGCCCTCTCTTAATTCCACTTAGAAAAAAATTATCATTTTGTGGCCTTTCTCGTAAATGTCACCATGCTCTAAATTTCTGTCCTGCCAAATGATCCAAGATATAAAGAAATCAATTATCTGAAATGGCAAGTTTTGATTATGATTTCATTTGTATAATCTGTTGACCTTTCTCTGAATGATATATTTTATGTAAATAAACTCTATTTTAAAATATTTTTAGACTCACAGAGAAGATGTAAACAGAGTATAGAGAGTTCCTATGTGCACCACCCCCTGTTATCTTCTTACATCAACATGGTGCATTTGTCAGAACTAAAGAAGCAAATGGCATGTTCTCAGTAGCTGAACTCCACAGTGTATTTGGATTTCATTCCATCCCGCCTAAGTCCTTTTTGTGTTTCAGGATCCCATCCAGAATAACACTTTACATTTAGGTATCATGTCTCCTCAGTCTCCTCTGGTCTGTAACTTTCTCTAGACTTTCCTTTTTCTTGATGGTCTTCACAATTTTGAAGGATACTGAACTGATATTTTTTAAATGTCCCTCAATTTGGGTTTATCTCATTGATTAGACTGGGATTAACATTTTCTGGGAGAAAAACATGGAGAGGAAATTCTATTCATCGAATGAGTAATTTTTTTTAAGTTTATTTACTCATTTCTTGAGAGCAACAGAGACAGCTTGAGTCAGGGAAGGGCAGAAAGACAGAGACAGAGAGAGAAGGAGAGAGAGACAGTGTCCCAAGCAGGCTCCATGCTGCCAGGGCAGAGCCCAATGCATGACTCTAACTCATGAAACTGTGACATCATGACCTGAGTGGAAACCAAGAGTCAGGCACTTAACCAACTGAGCCACCCAGGCACCCCATGAATGCTGGTTTTTAATTTAATAGAGTATTATGCAAATTGAAGCATTTAATGTATAACTCTTACTCTTTTCAACTTAACACATCCACAATTAGAGGTTATCTGAGGAGTGAACTTTGACAAAATTCATTAAAACAACAGTTTTCAAAATGAAAAGTTTTAGTAAAACAAGAATTTTTTTCCATCTGGCAAAACAATTTCACTCGGGATTTTAAGACACTTTAAAATGTAAACATTGAAAATCTAAAAAAATGAATACAAAATTAAAACATAATTTAGTTATGATTAAAGTTGAGCTTACACATTATTGTAGGGAAAATTTAAGTATAAATATATTTAAATTTTATTTGGAAGGATAAGGAGGAAATCTCTATCAAAACTCACTAAGGGCAAGGCATTTGGGTGGCTCAGTTGGTTGAGTGTCTGACTTCAGCTCGGGCCATGAACTCATGTTCACGAGTTCGAGTCCTGCATCAGGCTCTGTGCTGACAGCTCAGAGCCTGGAGCCTGCTTCCCATTCTGTCTCCCTCTCTCCCCACCCCTCCCCCACTCCCCTCGGTCTCTGTCTCTCAAAATTAAATAAAAACATTAAAAATTTTTTTTTAAAAAAGCTCATGAGGGGTGCCTGGTTGGCTCATTTGGTTAAGCATCTGGCTCTTGGTTTCCACTCAGGTCATGATCTCAAAGTTGGTGGGTTCAAGCCCATTGAGCTCTGCTCTGATAGCCTGGAGCCTGCTTGGGGATTCACTCTTTCTACCCTCTCTCTGCCCCTTCTCTGTTCATGCTCTTTCTCTTGAAATAAAATAAAAACAAAAACAAAAATGAAAACAAAAAAGCCTCACTAAAAATTTCCTCAGCTGGAAAATGAGACCCACAATCTTGTATTGTGAGAGTAGATGATGGGGAAACATTCACTACAAGTAACGGGAAGTCTCACTTTACATGACTTTATGGTGATCAGTGTTGAACTTCAGTTACCAAAGGCAGTTGCAAATCAAGGTTCAGAAGTAATAGACCCAAGTCGCCGTTCGTGCAGAGTTATGCGGGGTAAGAAATGCAGGTGTTCATTTCTATTAAATGTTTTACTTTATTTTTGTATTTAGATTTTCAAGAGTAGATTTAAGGATGATCTTGGGAAACGTAGATGTAAATTTAGTTAAGAAACCATCTAGCGACTGGAGTGCAGATGAAGTAGAATTCTGGAGTACAGAGAGCATTTTGGGGTTTTTCGGATTATATATGGAACTCAAAACCATGAGAATAGGCTTGCACCATCACGAAAGCATAGAGCATAGAAGCATTAGTTACAATGTCTAAGGAAGGAGCATAAAAAACCCAATATAAGCCTTAGTTGTCATAGTTTAACTTTCATTATATAATATTCAAATCTCATAGGTACATTTATATATAGAAACTGTATATTAACTGTGTGTGCCTAATGACTAATAAGATTAAAAAGCATAAACATAGAAACATTTCTATCCTTTAAACTTTAAATATTCATATTTTACATTAGTAAATGTCCTTATACTTTTTCTTTACAGAATACTTCACCTATTTTCTTCATGATTTATCTCAAAACACAATTAAAATTAAAGTCGAAAGCTAGCACCATTCTGCAGGGTATAATTGGTTATTGAATATATATAATATAAACATATTTTTGACCCTTCTTTGATAGACTGAAAATACTCATTTGGTACAATGGTTTGGGAGGTCTCCTTGCTTGAGAGAGAACAAATTTAAAGTATTTTCACTTCTAAGAATGTTTAAAACGTTAGGCAAGAAGGTGAAAGTGTCATCAAAAACAAAATACTATTAATATGAAATGCTCTCAAATGAAAAGAAATGCTTTTTTGAATTAGTAAAATGCTTTCTTTTCCTGAAAACAATCTCTCTGTAAAACTCTCACATTCTCAGAAAACACTTATTTATATTATTCAGTATTCAAGTATTACAACAATAATACTTATATAACATATAATGTGTGACAGCTTCTACTGTACAGACTTTATAAATTTTAAGTAATTTGATACCACAGTAATTCTAAAATGTAGGTACTATTATGAGTGTTTTATAGATGAGTAAACTAAGGCTTGTGCTATGGCTCGAATTCCCAAATTTCCTTGAGTTCCCCAAATTCCTATGTGGAAGTCCTCACTCCCAAAGTAATTGTATTTAGATGTGGGGTCTTCCGTAAGTGATTAGTTCATAAGGGTGGTGCCCTCAAGAGTGGGAGTGGTGGTCTTATAGAACAGATGCAAGAAAGATGATCTGTCTGCCATGAGAGAACACAATGAGAAGGCATCCATCTGAAGCCAAGAAGAGAATCCTCACCATGAATTGGATCAGCTTGACCTTGGCCTTTCCATCCTCTGGAGTGGTAAATAAATTTCCACCATTTAAGCCACCCAATCTATGGTGGTTTTGTTATAACAGCCCAAACTGACGAAGACAGCATGTGATATTTAGTAATTCATCCAGCGTCATACGTATAGTAAGTGAATTTTTGACATGAGCCTAAATGATACAGTTCCAAATTCCAAAACCTTGACACCTTGCTTTCCTAAAAGTAAGTAATTTTATCTATTGGTAGCATATAACAATTGGGACTTCAGGACTACCGGCACTGTAATCATAGTTTGTTAGATTTGGGTTCAATAAATTAAAATATTAAGTCCTTAATTTCTTATATCTTAAAATAATTATTATTTATTATTCATTTACCAATTATAAGAGGGTTTCTCAACCTCAGTATTGTTGAAATTTGGGGCCATATAGTCTTTGGTTGTGGGGACTATCCTGTGCATTATAGGATGATTAGCATCATCCCCAACTTCTACTCACTAGATGCCAGTTAACAGCCTCCCCTTCCAAATCTAACAAGCAAAAAATGTCTCCAGACATTGATAAATGTCTTATTGGTGGGGGGGGGGCGAATTACCACTAGTAAGAACCATTTGTATATGTTAATCAACAATGGGGAAGATTAATATAAACAACTGGGTATTGATATTTGATATTGACAGGTGTGGATTGAGTAGATGGCAATTCAACATTCTGAAGTTAAATATGTATCTGAGTACACACACATATCATGTATGTTGCATTATCTATATAATTACTATGCATATATTACAGTGGACCAAGGAAAAATAAATTTGATACTATTTGAAGAATTTAATCAGTGGTATTGGGAAACTCAACAAGTTTATCCATGTCAATACCCAAAAAGCTCATTATTAATATTTTCGAGGCCAAAAGTCTCTACTGTGTGTATGAATCAGGAATTTAAGAGAAGTTTGGGATTTATTCATACCCCTAGACACCCTGAAAAGAAGTGCATTGCAAAGCCCTTCTTTTGTCATTACACAAAAACTATTGATTCATTTAAACTTTTAAAAACCAATATATTAATTTAGTCATTATTAGAAAAGCAACAAGTTATTAAATAAAACACTAAGGTACAAATGTTTGGGAATTATAGATCACAATCCATAGTATCATTCACTGAAGTTCAAGTCCCTTAAAAGACATCTTTGTACAAATAACTTCTCTGGGGCAATTTAACAATAGCAAGAATTTTAGACGTTCTTCCCCTGATTCTGACCTGACTTTGGTGAGTGTTCTCACCTCATGAGTTTATCAGAACTCATATTAGGATGCAGTTAGTACCAAATTTTCTTCAGGGGAAAGGGGGATATTTTTCTCTTTATCTTCTGCAGATTCTTTTCACGAGTTTTTAGCTAGGATGTGAAATATCGAGGCCAAATGCAGAAATTTCGTTAACTAGCACTGAGGACAGAGCAATTTTGAGAAGTTTAAATCTAATAATATGGAAAAGAAACTGCAGGAGATAATGTAATGAAAGACATAAGCATCCTAGCTCATACCAATGAGGACCTGTCAATAAAAATTTGTATCGTAATTCTCTATTTCTATTCACTCCACAAGGTGAATGAAGTGGGATCAAGTCAATAAACTGGAAACTCCTTAAGCAAAATCTGAGGACAGCCTGCATTAACGCTAAATATACTTCAAAACACCTCAAATGAAGCATTCCTTACAAGTTCTACCTCCACAGGCCCATCTTTTTCTCTGACCCTCTTTGACCTAAAGAGAAAAATGGGACAGCTAAGCTAATGATTCTGCATAGTCTTTTCTATTCTCAAAGTGACTCAGAACAATTGAATCATTAATTTTATTGCTTTTATAATCTTAATCCCATAAGTATTTTGGTCTTTAATTATAATGTGTTATAGTTGAACATAAGCATAACTATTTCACGGTGTTTTATATAATCATTTCTATTATCAAAGGTGGAGGGACCTCAAAGTCCAGATATCAGTGGTTCAGAGAATGGTGGAGAGAGCAGGACAGGAGCTCAGGGTAAAGGACTGTGCACTGAGAAGCCATTGGAGCTCTCATCGCTTAGTCCCCCTTTATTAAGTGAAAATCCTGACAATACAGAGCCAGAACTCTTGTGTCTGGGAAACACACTTAAGTACATTCTTTTTTTTTTTTTTTTTGTCTTCTGTTACTATTTCAATTCACAGTGAAACCAAGCATATTCAATAACCAATGAAGACAGATCAGGTAGAACTTAACGGATGCTTAAAATCAGGGTTTTACAATGGACTTCAGTCTGCTAAAGTTCTGAGGGTAAGAGAATAGGTACCTGTCTTTGTGGTGCATTTTATGACAGAGATAGTATAGGTTGTTTGGGAAGCATCCTTTGAAGCATTTTATGAAAAATGAAATAACATAATTGTGCTTTGCATTTGACCATTGATTGCTTTCATTCTTGCCATTTAGCTGAGATGATCACAACTTCTCTAAGACACGGTGTCTTGCCAGGAGAAAATATAAAAATCAGTGTGTCACAAGCATGTAAACTAGGTCATGAGATTTAATTTGTTATTTACAAGTACTTGTATTATGCTGGAAAAATATGTAAGCCATATAAGCATTCTTCTACTTTCATAAAATACGTCATGCTTTTGATTTAAAAAAAAAAGCCTGTGTATTAAAAATTAGAGTTTTAAAATGTAATTTCCTTGTTAACTTATACTTCCTATATAGCGATATTTCTTTGCCATCCAGAAATTAAGAGGGTTAAGGCAGGTAATTCCCTCTAAACCAGGTAATCTCTTAAGTAAGCTAATGTACTTGAGCCCTTCTATAATCATTAGCTATCTATCTACCTGCTAAAGGAAATTGGACTTTCGAATAGCAAAATCCTTTAGCAATCGTTCTGAATTTGTAAAATAGAGAGCTAACACGTCATTATCACTTGGCTAATTTTCTACTATGTATCGATAATTGTGGTCATAAAATGTTTCTGAATGCATGGCCTGCATTCCGTGAAACGTGCTCTTCGATGCTTAAAAATTCTGAAAGAAAAATGTATGTATATGGTTTTTTTTCTTAAATTCTTTGTAATGTTTTTATTTGTTTTTGAGACAGAGAGAGACAGAGCATGAGTAGGGGAGGGGCAGAGACAGGGAGACACAGAATCTGAAGCAGGTTCCAGGCTCTGAGCGGTCAGCACAGAGCCTGATGCGGGGCTCGAACTCACGGACTAAGAGATCCTGACCTGATCTGAAGTCGGACCCTTAACTGACTGGGCCACCCAGGCACCCCTTACATGTTTTCTTTTATAGTTATACATGTCCTTTCTTTTTTTTATTCAGTATAAGTCAGTGTACCATATTGATGAGGAGAAAGTCACCCTAATAAGAGTTTAGTGGTTGACTCAAGTGTGAATAATTGAAATACCTGTTGTATATACCCTGATAATCAAAATGCAGCAGGAAGACAGAACCCAGTAACACACCAGTACAAGTGCCTAAAATATTAAGATTATTTTATTATTACTTATTGTAGTTATTATTGCCATTATAAACAATCACACATAATTACATTTCTTCCAGATATATCGGAGCCAATTTCATTGATTCAGTTTGCGGTTTGTTGGTACCTCCGTTAGAACTCATTAGCAACAATAGACTCAATAGGTTAAAACGAAACAAAAACAACAACGACAAAACCTAGCAAGTTCATGGAGATCTCTTTTTTGTTGAATTTCCAGTCTTAGCCATTTTCAGCTGTTTGCGGCTATTTCAGGAACAATGCAGAGTAACTATTGGGGGCGTGCTTTGATTAATGCTACACAATTCAGGGAGGAGTTTGGACCCTCTGATCTGCCCTTTGATGATGCCTGAACAGTAACATCTGATACATACAAGGCAATGACATAATTGCCTTGCAAACAAGTCATTGTCTCACAGGTTTGGGGTTCTAATTAACAATTATATGCGTGTATGGTTGGGTTTTTCCTTTTGTGGGCTGCTATTCTAATTTCATCTTCATTGGAGAGCTGTCAATTTTTCTGACATTTTTGGAGAGGAAAAAATTCCATGGGGAAAAATGTCTGCTTTCCAGAGTAACAGGATTAAGCAAAAACAAAGAACTGGAGACAAGCAGAATAAATAAGTTTTAGTAGAGGTACTTCCAGAAAATTATGTAAATTCAGAGTTAGCAATTTCATTAAAAATATTCAAATACATAATAATTTAAATTAAACATTAAGTGTTTTCAATGAATATTAACTTAAAATATATAATACAAAGATAACCTATTTAAAATAATTTCTAATGTTTCTAAATATTACCAATTTATTTTACTATGGAACATTGATAGTAAGTAGTATGCTATTTTAATTGCATCCATTTATAAGACTATATCCTCACGTGCCACTGATATAGGATAATACATTCGGTATTATGTAAGCACTTGCAATAATAAGGATATCAATAATCTATAGTAAAAGAAAACAAAAGCATGGTGATTATATACATAATCAAGATAAGAAATCACAAAGCAAACAAATTACATTCAAACCAAACAAATTACAACTTTCTGAGCATGACCATATGCTAGGAATTTTTGCTTGGTTGATGGCCTTCCTACTCAAAATTGAACTGTTAAAGTGCTAATCTCTATCCACCAAATGTCATTTTATGAATATCAAATGATAGCAACTCAGGAAGTTGCTAACAAATATCCCTCCGTGTCATTCACAGTTAAAATTAAATGTGACAGAAAATTAATGATTAACTGACATTTCTTGTTTGTTCTTTATTTCATTAGGAAGAATGGCAAGGCCATATTGTGCCTACACCTTCTGGGCATATTTATAGTTTAAGCCCTTTCTCCTCTCTGGGAAAAAAAAAAAGTCATTTGTTTAAAAATCACCAGTAATTAGAACATTGAATATAACAATCCATCAAGTTCCATCAGAAAAGAACAGAAACAAAATAATTTTGGCAAATGAGGGGTAGATACAAAGGGATGGAGTAGATGTGGTAAGGAACTGGAGAGTGGACTGAGAGAACTGAAGAAGGAGTGAAATTTAATAGACGGTGATTCCCAAACATGGGAACTCTTTCTGGGAAACTTTACGAAAATGGGGGAGACTCTGCTATGGCATGAATGTTTACAGTCTCTCAAAATTTATGTTGAAATTCTAACTCCCAAGATGATAACATTAGGACTTCTTTGGGAAGTCATGAGGGCAGAGCCCTCAAGAAGGGGATTAGAGACCTTACAAAAGAGACTCTAGAGAGCTTGCTAGCTGCTTCCCCTATGTGAGGACACAGTAAGAAGCTGGCAGTCGGCAACCTCCAAGAGAAACTTCACGAGAACCTGACCATGATCGCTCCATGATCTTGAACCTGCCAACATCCAGAACTAAATAATATCCAGAGATAAATTTCTGTGTCTTACAAGTTACCCAGTCTGTGGTATTTTGTTATAGTAGCCCCAGGGGTCTAAGACGGAGTCCGTTCTCAAAGAAGACAGAATAAGGGGATCTAGCCATTGGCAAGCCCCAGTGCTTTTGCAGTGCAGAGTACGTGGAGTATTAATCCACCTGTGACATAGTTTCCACCTGCAGGATAATCTCCCAGTACTTGTACCCAGATCCAGTGCAGGTTAATCCTCTTATCTCATTAACATCTGCCAGGATCTTACACATCTTTTGCAATAGCTCAGTTTTTGGCACAAGATATCATGTGGTATTTACACCCTATTCAGGGTGAGTGCCAGACCTCAGCTATTTCCTAAACTAACTAGTGGCTTCTGGACATCTGGTAATGTAGTGGGAGGGAAGTCCTATGAGTGACCTGGAGCTACGGACAGAACAACTTTGACAAACCTGTGCTGGGAAGGGAGAAAATTACATCCCTGATATGCAAACAGGGCTGGTCCCGGGGATGAACTTAGCCCTCCACTAGCAGTTAGGAACACACAGTGAAGACACATGTGTGTGGAGAGTCTACGTCACCACAATTTGCATGACTAACCATTCATCTCCTACTTCCATTCTTAGGTCCCGTGCATCAATCATAACTTCAATTTCTCTAAGAATTTTATTTTTATTTTTTTTAATGTTTACTTATTTATTTTGTGAGAGAGTGTGATCAAGGGAGGGGCAGAGAGAGGGAGAGAGAGAATCCCAAGCAGCCTCCACACTGTGAGCACAGGGGCCCACGTGGGCTTCAATCCCAGGAACCATGCATGAGCTCATGACCTGAGCCAAAATCAAGAGTCAGATGTTCAACCGACGGAGTCAGCCAGGCATCCCTCTAACAATGTTTAGACAGATTATAGAAGATAGGCAAATTGACACAGACACATTTGTCTTCCTCGGGAAGCTAATTAAGTTATTGCTAAGCTGGTAAATCAGAGCCCTATTTTCTGCTTTTTAGTGACATAATATTAACAAAGTATTCAGCTATTTTTCTATTCACCTCACAATCAGAATATTAGCTGATTAACAAAAGATTGGGTATAGCTCTGAATTTTAAATGCTTGCTAATCTCTTTTTGTTTTCCCTGTGATTTGGGCAAAAATTCCTAACTCTGAGGATTTAAAAGATTAAAGATTACAAGCTTCAACTGATAATAAATAATTATCTCTTTTGCCCCAAATTATGTACGTTCTCTTTAATTAACTAAATATATGTGATATGCAGTCTCTGTTGATTTTCAAAAAAATATTCAAAATCTAAAATTTTTCAAATATTTTTAACTAAACATATAATATGGTAACACGGCACACAAAAGGAATCTTTGTTCCCAATATTGAAAGACCCATCTCTTTCTTTCTATAAGTACCGAAGAAAATTCAGCTTGATTAATTAAATACATTTTTTAATGCTGCATATAATTCTCAACTCAGTGTGATTCATCATCTAAATTTTAATTCCTGCCATTCAGGCCAGATGCATGGTTGATAATTCAGCATAAATTAACATTCATGTGTATTTAACAAATTTCAAACAATTTCTGGTGCATCTTTCCTCACCATAACATTTACCACTTACGCCAACAGTTCATATTCTTTTATTATACAGTAAGGATGGTTAGGTTGAATTTTCTTCCTCCTCTGGCTACTAGTTGAACAAGTACTTAATATGCAAAAATACATCTGTATAAGCAAACATGAAACTATGTACACAATATGTTCTTTAGTAATAACAGCAAGTTCAAAACAGACTCTATGTATCCATCTGTCTATAATTCTATTTTAGTCAAAACAGAAAAATAAAAAAAAATGTGCTTATCTTGCAGGGAAAGAGAGAGAGAGAAACAAAGGGAGAACGAGACAAGATTTCTGTTCTACCACCTCCTACGGCACATCTAGGATGGCTCTGTTTCAGTCTAGAAGCTGGCTGGTGGGATGCAGGTTGTTGGTCGGGTTCAGGTTTGTGACATATGTGTTCATGGATACAGTATTGTGGGGAATAAGCTTAGAAATTCCCTGGGCTTATACCAATGGGTTAACAAGTCACAAAGAATTACAAAGCCATAGGATGCTCTCACCTAGTCTTGGGTAAACAAGATAAGACCCCTAGAATAAAGTAGGGAGGGGCCAGTGCCCCCAGAATAGAGAAGGAGGGGCAGAGTCCCCAGAACAGAGAGGAGGGCAAAGGTCCCCAATATAAAGGTATATGAGGTAAGCAAGATTAGGCATTCAAGGCAAAAACGCACCCCCCCCCAATTTAGTACTATAGCAGAAAGCTACTTCCACAGGAAGGAAGGACCAAGTTATGTAAACAGGTAAATAGGGCTATAGACTGTTGCTCTGTGCTGCAGGTAAAGCAGCCCAGAGAAGAGATGATTAACAAAAGAGAGGTGTTTTGTTAACCCTGAGGTCACATGCCCTATCTGTCTCATCCCCTAGACTAGCTAAAATAAACAGAGGTGGTGCCTCACGTACCCCGTAAAGAACCTTCAGCCCAGCTGCCCACGGTCAGGATTTTGTTTTGTATTAACCCAAATCCCTAACCGCAAATATCTTCGTGACCCCCTTTCCCTCACATCCATGAGTTAATGTTCACAATTTCATTGTCTCTTTGCTCATGTCCATCACCATGTTTGTAAGCCTTCTGGTCCTAATAAAAATGGGGCAAGGACCCTTATTTGGGACTCTTGTCTTTTCTTGGACATTAGCCATCACTCGCATTTTAATCCTGCATCCCCTTTCTTGCTAGACAAGAAAGAACTTTAGACCCAGAGTCTATGACTCTATATTAGTTTCCTTTAGAGTCTTAGGGGTCAGAAGCCCAAACCTCCAGGTGTTGACAGGGCTGTGATCCTTCCACAATCTCTAGGGAGAACGTTCTCTAGCTTGTACTGATTTTTAAAGTTCACTCACGTTCCTTGGCTGGTGATTGCTTCCCTGTATCTCTCCAACCTCTACAACTATCATCACATCTTCACTCTCTCTTGTCTCTCTATTCTGCTTTCTCCTTATGCACACCATTGTGAGTAGATTGACTCCATCCAGATAATTCCAGATTATCTTCCCATCTCAAGATGCTTAACTTGGGGCGCCTGGATGGCTCAGTAAGTTAAGCTTCCGACGTCATCTCAGGTCATGATCTCACAGCTTTTGAGTTTGAGCCCCGTGTCGGTCTCTGTGCTGGCAGGTGAGAGCCTGGAGCCTGCTTCAGATTCTGGGTCTCCCTCTCTCTCTGCCCCTCCCTAGCTTGCGCTCTGCCTCTCTCCCAAAAATAAATAAATGTTTTAAAAAAAAATTTTAAAAAGATGCTTAACTTTATCACATCAGCAAAATTCCTTTTGTTATATAACAAATCTACATTTTCTAGGGTTTCGGATGTAGATGTCTTCGGGGAACATTTATTATGCCTTCTTACCACATAATGCCAAACTACTTGGGGATTTTATTCTTTGGAAGACTCACTTGAAGGTAAGAGGCAAGCCAAACCAGGTAAGTCCATTTGAAGCCTAGGTTCACATCTTATACAATGACATTCCATCCACCAAAGGAAGCCACATAGTCAAACTCCACATCATTGGTGGGGGCAAGTATCTTTGGCCCAGAGTTAGAAAACACCATATGAAAACCATACACAGTTGCAGTCTATTTTGTAGTGTAGAACAAAATCTTCTCATTATATAAATAGCCAAAAAGAAACCAGCATCATACCCCCGAAGAATTGTACTTCTGCTCAAATTTTCGTGTTGGGTATATTCTCTTCCTTATGGGTAATATCTGTGGGAAAATATAATTCTCTTGTTTTCTGACTTTGTGGAGCGGTGTCCTCATTTACAGAGGAGGAAGATGAACAAAAGACAAGATATAAGCGATCCTGCAAAACAGATGATATACTTTGGAAAACTTTCTCTTCTGAGTCTACTCAATACCAGTTCAGTGTAAGTTTGAGCAAACAAGTCTATGGGACGATACCCAGGGGTCTTCTAGGACCTAGCTAGGGAAAGGCTTCCATGTTCTGCTTCACTTCCTGAGAAATGCTCTCTAAACAAGCCAAACGTGCAAACTTTAATAATTTGATGTATGGACTTCTGAACAGATATCTCATGCTACACACTGAAAATTATTTTTATAGAAATCTGTCTAATTAGGAAACTTTGCCAAATATTGCTATAGTATCATTTATGGAGTGTAACAACTAAAGTTCAAAGTGACATATTATTCTAAAGAGGTTAAAAATTTTTTTAATGTCTATTTATTTTTGATAGAGACAGAGCATGAGTGGGGGAGGGGCAGAGAGAGAAGGAGACACAGAATCCAAAGTAGGCTCCAGGCTCTGAGTTGTCCACACTAAGCCTGACCTGGGGCTTGAGCTCATGAACCATGAGATCATGACCTGAGCTAGAAAGTCAGACATCTAACCAACTGAGCCACCCAGGCAATTCTAAAGAGGTTAAAAAGTGAATATATTTTAAGATGGACTTTAGCAATTTTTTAAGAAGCCAGGCAGCCAGTACTCTCATATAACTTGAGAAATTAATATTTATCCAATACACTCTGGCATTTTCCATTACAAGATTTGAAGAAAGCGATTGAAGATTTTTGTACGTTCTAAAGAAATAGATCATTGAGACTTCCATAGAGTAAACTAGTCAAACTAATTTCACAAAGGTCATCTTGATGTAGTAACAGCTGTACTTTGAAAAATATTTTTGCCCAGCCTTATCTTCGGGCCCTTAGAGTAGAGATTTTCACAAAATAATTTTGCTTATGGGGTGATACATCCTGAGCCTAACTAGAGCCAAAATTGCTGCTGGTTTCAGCTGTTATGTTACTGCTGGAGCCTTTCATGGGAATATCACTTTCTGATTTTCAATTGCATTTTTAAAATTTCATGTCCTAAATTGCATCTGGCATTTTATTTTTGAACAGGTAGGCAGTATTATTAAAATGGAGAGGGAATCCCCTGATCATCACATATAAAAAAAGAAATCAATCAGTTTGAATAAGTTCTATTAAATTAAGAAACATTTAAAATAATATATGAAACCTACTTTAGAAGAAAACTATACCATATTTCTAAATATAAAACAAATTTAACTAAGCATAATGAACAAGTCTCAATGAAGAGAAAATTATTGTAATCACACAGGGTATAGTCTCTGACTAGAAGTCTTATATATTTACCTATTTATTATTTATCTATACATAACATTTCCATAATTATATCAAGGGAGCACCAGCTATATTCTTCTATGTTTACAAATGATGTCCCTTTTAATGTCTTGTTGGCAGAAACACAGATTAGGTGCTTTACTGTTTCATTTATCACTTGGACTATCTTCTAAAATATAAATTTAAAATTGGTTACTACAAAATTAGTTAAGTTTGATTTAGTCCAAAAGGAATAAAATGAATCTTTACTCTTTATGCTCTCCTTGTCCTAATAATAACATTTCTGAATGTTTGCTTAACTAAGACCAAGAAATATTAATTTTTAATTATTACTAAAGAAAATAAAAAAAAATAAATGTTCTCAGGTGTCTAGGTGACAAGAATGAAACTTAACTTTAACTTAGGAATCAAAGTCTCACAACACAGAAAAGCCCATGACCACATGGTTGAATTCACCACATTGGTGAATTCTACCAAACAATTAAAACAAAAAATTAATGACAATCTTCATCAAAATCTTACAAATAAAGGAATAGAGGAAACACATTCAAAATCATTCCATGAGGCCGGTTCTACTCTGATACCAAAGCAGGATAAAAACGATACAATAACCCAAAGTCCAGTTTGTCCGATATACATATTGCTACTCTGACTTTCTTTGGACATCCATTTGTGTGGTAAGTGTTTCTCCACCCCCTTGCTGTCCATCTGTATGTATCTTTAGGTCTAAAATGAGCCTTTTGTAGGCAGCATATAAATGGGTCTTGTTTTTTTGTTTTATTTTTGTTTTTTTTTTTTAATCCATCAGAATGGACTCCCTATGTCTTTTGATTTGAGCATTTAGTCCATTTACATCAAAGTAATTATTGATATATATGTATTTATTGCCATTTTATTACTTGTTTTGTCATTGTTTCTAGAGCTGTCCTCTGATCCTTTCTTGTCTTTGTCACTTTTAGTCTCTCCTTTGCACTCAAGAGTCCCCTTTAATGTTTCTTGCAGGGCTGGTGCAGTGGTCACTAATTCTTCTGTTTTTTATTTGTCTGGTAAACTATTTATCTTTCCTTCTATTCTGAATTATATCTTGCTGGATAGAGTATTCTTGTCTACAGATTTTTCCCATTCGGCACTTTGAAAATATGCCACTCCCTTCTGGTCTGCCACGTTTTTGTTGAGAAATCTCCATTTGGCCCTATGGGTTTTCCCTTGTAAGTTAAGGACTTCTTTTGTCTTGGTGATTTTAACATTTTTTCTTTATCACTATATTTTGCCTCTGCAGACAACTTGCCTAAAGGATAGAGCAGCCAAAACACTACAGCAAAGCAAATGCAACACAACACATCACAGACATCCCCTGAAGCACCAGGTCCTAGGAATTACATGCCCTCTTCTTCATAAGACCATAACTTTCAGGATCAGGAGACATAAGTGGCTTTTCTAACACAGAGAAGGAAGCAAAGACTTAGACAAAATGCCAAGATGGAGGAATTTATCTCAAATGAAAGAACAAGATGAGGCCATGGCCAGAGATCTAGGCAAAACACATAAAAGTAACATGCCTGATGGAGAATTTAAAGCAACAATAATAAGGATACTCACTGGACTTGAGAAAAGAATAGAAGACATCAGTGGACCCTTACCACAGAGATAAAGGAGTTGAAAAAGAATCAATGAGATGAAGAATGCAATAAGTGAGATTAGAAAGGCTTGATGCAATGAACAGCAGGCTGGAAAAAGCACAGGAACAAATGAGTTATCTAGAGGAGAAAATAATGGAAAAAAAATGAAGCTGAACAAAAGAGAGAAAGAAGAATTATGCAACACGAGAATAGACTTCAGGAACTCAAGTCTCCATCAAACATAATGACATATGTATTATAGGGGTCCCAGAAGAAGAAGAGAGAAAGGGGGACAGAAGGTTTATTTGAGGAAATTATAGCTGAAAACTTCCCTAACCTAGGGAAGGAAGCAGACATCCAGATCCAGGAGGCACAGAAAACTCCCATCACAATCAACAAAAGCAGGCCAACACCAAAACATGTTGTAACTAAATTTGCAAAATGTAGTGATAAACATGAAGATTTATATATATACATATGTGTATATATATGTATATATATATATATAAAATAACATTAATCATTAATTGTTAATAATGGTATGTATTGGCCATGTTTATTAGACTTGTTTTGTTGTTGGTTATTTTGTTTTGCTTATATGCACTTGGGGATAAACCAAAATTCATAACACTAAACTATTAAAGTTCATTTTAAAACATGAGTCTCCATATCCATACAAGACATATCCTATGTTAAAGTAGAAAGGTACATAAGGATGCTGAGTGAAGGTGATGGGACAGGACAAGGGAACAGAGTTCTAGAAATACGAAGCATGGTTCTGGTTCTATTCTTCCCTGCCAGCAATATGATGTTGGATTCCTATGAGCCAAGTGGCTCCTGAGACCCAGGCATCTAGATGTATCTGCATCCCAACAAGGGGGAATTGTCCACAGTTTTCACCTCATTGGCTGAGAAAATTCTCAATAACAGGGTCAGAAAGGGATAGATTCTGCAATGAGATTGATGATCCTCATTTTTGGATAACAACAACCTCATTCACATGGAAGTTTTTAATTACTCACGTATACTAGGGATTTCAAACCCAGGAAAGGCTGAGAATAAGATAGAATCAGGCTGAGTCTTTCAGCCTTTTGGAGCTGGAAGAAAACCATCTGATCAGAGAGAAGAGGTCCGTACCCATGTCACATGGTCTGCCACACTTCATATCTCCTGGCCATGTAAGTAAATACCACATTTCTAGAATCACCAGTGAACATCTTTTTTTTTTTTTAGTACTCTCCTATAACCAGACCTTAGTAAAAATATGAGCTGTATGAGAAATCAAAAATTCATCTGAAAGGACCCAGAACATAGAGATTACCAGGCAGAGTATTCACAATTCAGACCCACAGAAACAATGCTGCCAGAGGAAATTTATGAAAACTTTAATTGAAAAATTAGAGGGGCACATGGATGACTCAGTCAGTTAAGTATCCAAGCCTTGATTTTGGCTCAGATCACGATCTCACAGTTCGTGAAATTGAGCCCCTTTTCTTTTTCTTTTTTTTTTTTGAGCCCCTTTTCTATTGGATTCTCTCCCTCCCTCTCTCTCTGTCTCACTCTCTCTCAATATAAATAAATAAACTTTTAAAAAGAAGGAAAAATTAGGGTACCTACTGGCCGTTGTAAATAATACTGCAATGAACATGGGAGTACATAACATGTCTTCAAGATTCTGATTTCATTTCCTTTGGATATATATCCAGAAGTAGGATTGTTTGATCATATGGCAATTCTATTTTTTTTTTTGAGAACCCTCCATACTGTTTTCCACAGTGACTGTACCAATTTACATTCCTGCCTAATAAGTGGAAAAAGAAAATGTGATATGTGTATATATATCTGATATTCTATTGGTTAAAAAAATACACACACACACACACAATGCCGTAGTATTCAGACATAAAAAAAGAAGGAAATCCTGCCATTTGTAACAACATCAATGAACTTGAAAGACATTTGAAAGACATGATAATAGTAAAATAAGGAAGACGCTGAAAGACAGATGTTGTATAACCTCATTTATAAATAGAATCTAAAAAAAAGGAAAGAAAAGGTGAAGCCCATAGAAGCAGAGAATTGAAGAGCAGTTGTCAGGGGCTGGGAGTATGGGGGAAACGAGGAGTCAGTCAAATGGCACAAACTTTCGGTCATAAGATAAATTCTGAAGATCTAATGTACAGCATGATGACTGTTAGTAAAAAAAAATAGTGTATTTTATGCTTGAAATTTTCTGAGAGAACAGATCTTAAGTGTTCTCACCACATACACATGCAAAAATAGTCACTATGTGAGGTAATAGGTGTGTTAATTACCTTGATTGTGGTAAACATTTCACAGTATGTACATATATTAAATTACACTGTACACCTTAAAAAATAAAAACGTCATGTTGTACAACCTAAATACATACAATTTTAGTTTGTTAATCATACCTCAGTAAAGCCAGGGGAGAATTAAAATACATAGATCAAATGTGAGAGCATTAAGATTGAAGGAAAAAAATTATGAAAATAACAAGAAATAATCTTCATATATTATTTATCTATCGCTGCTTAACAAAGGACTTCAAAGTTAGCGGCCTCAACTGACATGTATTATCCACAGTTTCTGTGGGTCAGGAGTCTGCCCACAGCCTATCTGGGTCCTCTGCTCAGTCTGACGAGGCTACAGTCAAGACATCTGCTGGGCCGTGTTCCTCCACGGAACATAGTGTCCATTCCCCAAATCGAGTGGCTGTAGGCAGGAGTGTCTTGTGGCAGTAAAACCAAGGTTCCCACCTCCTTTGGGCTGTCAGCAGGGGGTTTCCTCACTCTCAGAGGCTGCCTGCAGCTTCCTTCCTACTGGCCCTCCCACAAATGATCTCACACCATGGAACTCAGGAAGAGAGCTGGTCCCTCCAAACCTCTGAAAAGGAAGTTTGCATAATGTAAATAATGAGGAGAGTGACAATCCCATATGGTTTGTCATATTCTGTTGGCTAAAAGCAATATCAGGGCTCCTGGGTGTCTCAGTCCTTTAAGCCTCTGCCTCTTGATTTGGGCTCAGGTCATGATCTCACGGTCCTGGGATTGAGCCCTGCGTCGGCTCTGCACTGAGCCTGGAGCCTGTTTGGGATTCTCTCTCTCCTTTTCCCTCTGCCCCTCCCCACCCCACACACATGTGCGCTCTCTCTCAAAGTAAGTAAACATTTACAAAAAGTAAAAGTACTATTTTTTTTAACACAAGTATCAACTTGTACCTGCACTGAAGGGGAGGGAGTTACTGCAGGTGTAACTTATTGAAGCGTGATGGCATCAGTTAAATGTCTAAAGTGTTGTTTGCTGTTCATCTTCCAGCCCATGAATCTAGGCATAAACCAAAAGCTTGAAAAAGTGGAACGCATGCTACAGAAGATAAAAGAATTTTGAGATATAAAAGAGCCATAGCATAAAAGCATGAAAATATAAGTGATAGATAAAATGTAATGATAACAGAGAAATATTTCCCTCTTTTGGAATTAAAGACGTAAGAGTTAGCAAATAATTCAGATTCATGTAATGCCTTAGGAGTCCAGGAAAAGAGAAGGCATCTATAAATAGAAAGGAAAATGATTTGCAAATTTACATGGGAAAATTGGAAATGAAGAGCGATGATCCAACCAGAGAAAAAAGAGAAAACAGTGGCAAAAATAAATAAATGTCCCAAATAAGCTCACAGAAATCAAAGCATAGAAGTTGACACCCTACATGTTAATGTTCTGAACACTTCCATATGACAGAATGCCATGAAAACATACTATTAATAACCAGAAAACTATGTACTTATCCCATTAAAAATAACAACCCATTTGCAGCAGACTTAAGATAGGTTGAACATAAAGAGGCAAGTAAAGAGACAGGCAGATGCTAACGAAGAGAAGGCAGAGACACTGGAACTTAAAGCGGGGAGAGCAGGGAATCCTCTGGTACAGATGTGATCAAATTGAGAAGATATAGGTCATCTCTGCTTTTTGGTGCAGGAATGTCACAAAGTGTAAGACTTCTGCCATATTCATTAGTGTCCGGATATTATGGGGAGTGTTTGAGTGTGTGAGGGTTGTGACAATTGAAAAATATGGCTGGGGAAGGACTTGTTTATTCTGCCTTCTCTTTGTCTTTTCATTATTAATTTGCAAATGCCATCACATGATCTAAGACTCTGGGGTCTTGAAGTGAACTCTTAAACAAAAAGGATTCAATTTCCCACACCCTAATTAAAGGAATGTTCTGACTTAAAATGAAGAAGAAGTTGTCCCCAACTGTTGGACACATTTGAAGGTCTTAGTAAAATTATTTATTCATTGACAATTAATAAATTAAAACTTGGCCTACAGAGCAAATATTGCCTATTTGTTCATAGATTCACATTATCTATGACTATAACCAAGAGCTTAATCGAACTTGAATGAATTACAATGACTTTAATTCCCCTCCCTGCCTCACTGGGTATTTCTGGAGCACTACCCATTCTACTCTGATATTGACAATTTCTGTCTCAATTTTTATTTAGCTTTAGTACACAACAGATAGATGACAATGATAGGGAAGTAGGTACATAGGTAGGTAGACAGATGATAGACAGATGATGATAGATAGATAGATAGATAGATAGATGACAGATAGAGCAAAATGTCTAAAAGACTGAAAGTTATATGCCGACTTTCCATTGTTAGTAAATATGTGATAATGTATTATTTTTCCTGTAGGGCCCCAAAAATGTGAATGATAACATAATTGTGGGCACTATGTTCACTGAAATCATTTTTGCAAAACATCAGTAAACTTACACAGTGTGGAAACAAAAAGTCTCAGAAAGTCAATTCAATAAAAATCAATCAGATATAGTAAAAACACTACAGATATATTGCTTAGATTCACATTGTTAGAATAATGCATTTCTGTAAATTACTTAACACCTTCTTCCTCACTTGTCTTGTTTCTATAGATGTATAGTAGTATCTACTCATAGGATTATATGTGAGGATTAAATGTGAGTTATTTTTCATTTGAAAATGATCATTGACAAATATTTATTTACCAAAATTACATTCACAACACCTATATTCATATTTACTGTGACATGGGATATTTTTAACGACCTGTGATATTTTTAAAGTTACCATGTAGCTTAGCATAATTAATATTAGTATAGCATAGCTGAAATCATTTTCTGAGAACAAGCCCAAATGTAGCTAATTTCAGAATATAAGACACTGCAAAAATGAGAATTTCTTATATATTTTGAAATTCTAGCATAATACACAGGGCAAGTTTCTTTCTTCTAATACATTTCGGCTCTCCTTTTTTTTTTTCCCCCCTAATTTCTTTAGTTACCAATTTACTAGGCTATTATGATGAAAACACTGTTTGATATGTCTGGAGATTATGACATTTAGAAGCTGAAATAAACACGTAATTATCATTTCACTCAACAACACAGACAATTTTGACTAAGCAAGTATGATATTGTTGCTCAAATAAAAGAGGTACTGGGAAATTGAAACTTCAAAAGAATTTTCAAAATTGTTGTAACCAAATTTGAAGAATAATTTATAACATTAGCTAACCTATGTCAAGTTTTGGTAAATCAAAATTTTGTTCAATTGGTTTTCATGAACCAATTAGTGAATTAGTGGAGTTCACTAATTTGATTCGGTCAAATAAGTCCAATACCCAGGATTTTACACACACATATGCACACACACACACACACACACACACATCCATACACTCAAACCATGCACACACTCACAGCATTAGAAAAACTAAACTCTAGAAGTGTGAAATGAAAGAATTACAAATGAATCATTATCTATGCTCCCAAAGTACTCATTGTTTAAGAGAAGGTAGTTTCCCCAGTAGTGGGGGTCACGTGTATTTTATTCTTTCTCTGCCAGGCATAGAGTGACAAAACCAGGGCATTGCTTGGAGAGTTATTGAATGTTTTCCAGTGAGAAAGATCTTAGTTTTAAAATTAATTTCAAATAACTGGTGTAGCAAGGGAAACGTGTGCCTTGTCATATATGATTGGTGACAGATTGCCAAGCACAGCAGCTAATAATTTGATCAAGTAAGTGCTAGTCACTACAAGAAGACACAGAAAAACAGTAAGTAGGCATTGCAGGTATTTTTTAAAAGGTGACTTTGCTAGACCATGAAGGATGCTGCCTAATTATAGAAATGACTGTAACTACAGTGTGCCTGGTGGCAAAGGTGAAGTTTTAGAACTTAACCATTGTAATAGATTTAAGAATGGTATTAGAAAGCATTCAGCATCAAATCGAAGACACACATAATAAAAAATAATAATAATGTAGCGATCTTATACCTGATTGTAAAACATAATATTACATTTTCCATTTTACGGAGTTAAATTTTACCACGGATCTATTTAAAAACTTTAGAAAATGTGTTATCTAAAAATAATGGGGGAGGACATGTGTATTTTACTTTTAAATAGTTCATAGTTTAGTAATATTTCTTAAGTTACATTTTAAAACATATGATTTCAAAGTTTATTTTTGCCACTTATTAGCATGTCCCTATATGTTTCCCTTTTTTCAGGACTTAGGATGAAAATTAAATACATTTTTCCTGGATTTTTGTAGTACGTAATATTTTACTTCTCATCTCTACTTGTGATATAAACAACTCTATAAAGAAGAACTGTAAAGGAAGGTGGTTTATTAGAAACTTTTATGAGAGCCTAAATAAAAATCCCTATACAAATCTAAGGAACCGTAAAATGTTTTGCAATTATGCCGCCTTAATCTATAACAATAGAATCTGGTGAGATGAACAAAACAAAATAAACAAAGAAAAAATGCCACCCAGTCCACTCTTGGGCACTTGTAATGATGAAGATTTCTTTCCTACTAGAGTTTCATAACCAATGGTGGTTAGGAAAAGGACCGAAGCAAAAATTCGGCCATTTTGCAACGTTTTTCATGGCATTTCGCAACTGCCAGCTCATGAAAATTGAGCATAGAAAAACAGAGCGCTGGCTCCTGAATATTTTTGCCTGGATGTAACATACCCTCCCACCACAGCCCATTGGCCAGTTTTTGGTTATAGAGCACAGCCTCTCTCTCTAAGGGGCTGAGAAATGTGGGAAAACAGGGTTTCATTAGTAAACGATACCGGTCTCCGTTACAGTCTTCCCTCCTGGTGTTTAAATACCCTTTTGCATCCTTTTTTTCTATACATAGAACTAACTAGATCCCTGACAAGGAAAATAGCCCTAAAGTACTGTCTCACTTGCTATCAACTGAACATATGTGTCCTGTCCCCAAAGTTGATAGTTGAAATCTAATACCCCATGGATGGCATTTGGAGGTGAGGCTTTGGGAGGTACTTAGGCCACGAGGGTGGAACCCATGTGAATGGGATTAGTGCCCTGATAAAAGAAGTCTGAAGATAATTACTTTCCCCTTCTACCAGGTGAAGACACACTGAACAGAAGACCATTTGTGAACGAGGAGGCAAGTCCTCACAGGGCGCCACATCTGCTGGTGCCTTGATTTTGGACATGTCAGCCTTCAGAACTGTGAGAAGTAAATGTTTGTCGTTTAAGCCATACAGTCTGTGGTACTGTGTTATAGGAATCCGAACAGACTAAGGTACCGTCGCTGCATCCAGCTTAATGTCTGATGCACAAATATTTCTGCATCCTCAGCAAATTAGTAACCAAAATTGTAACTTTTGGGGTCTCTGGTTTATTAGAACAAGTTGCAAAATTGTTATGCATTAATATGTATACCAGCACACAAAAAAGGAAAAGCATATACTCTGTAACATTTTACTCACTGTAATCGAAGGCTTTCATTGAACTGATGGCATGTTTATAATTATCATAAATGCTATGTATGATATCATTGTTACAATTTAGTGTTGAAAAATGCCTGGAACCTTTGCTTTGTTGGTAAAAGCTGGAAGGAATTCAAATTTATATGTAATAAAATGAAATGCTTTTAGCCATCTGCAAGCTAAAACATAAAAGTTATCCAGCATTCATAAGTATGTCCTCCAAAAAATTTTTTTGAAACATTGAAGACAAAGGAAACATTAGATTAATAATTAAAAATGCATGAACTTAGTGCCGCTTACACACCAGAGTAGACTATCAGACTAGTTTTGTAAAGTTATTTGATTACTTAGTATTTTATGTGAGTTTCTATCTCTTTGATCTTCTTCCATAATGGATTGTTTTGAGGGAAAAAAAATAATGTGCTCCTAAAACTTGACTTCTGACCTCAGGTACCATGTTTTCAGATGAATATTCTCTAGTGTATATTTTCTTTAAAAATTTTTTTCAATGTTTATTTATTTTTGAGAGACAGAGACAGAGCATGAGTGGGGGAGGGCAGAGAGAGAGGGACACACAGAGCCCGAAGCAGGTTCCAGGCTCTGAGCTGTCGGCACACAGCCTGACGCTGGGCTCGAACCCATGAACGGTGAGATCATGACCAGAGCCGAAGTCGGATGCTTAACTGACTGAGCCACCCAGGTGCCCCTAGTGTATGTTTTCTTTTAAAAAATCAAATAGTCTGTTTGTGGTTTGATACATGTTTCCATGGAAATTAATCATTTAGCTATCAAATAAAGGATTTTTTAAAATGAGGATTAGTATGATACTTTTATGAACCAGCTGAAATAATGAATAGAGAAGACCATAGGCATCTAGCTTGTGCAGTTGAAAAGTTTGGGGAAACTGGCAACTATTACCTAGCTTATGTGTTTGTACTTTAGTTTCTTATTAAACCAGCAAATAAGCAGTGCATTGGATCTAGGACTTTTTAAAAATTTTATTTATTTGTTTTCAGGGAGAGAGAGAGCATGTGCACACAAAGGGCAGAAAGAGTGGGAAAGAGAATTCCAAGCAGGCTCCATTCTGTCAACACAGAGCCTGGAGCAGGGCTCAATCCCACAAACCTGTGAGATCATGACCTGACACTTAACCAAGTGAGCCACCCAGGTGCCCCAGCAATGTGTTGGATTTAGATGCTAAGTATCCAAGTAGAACTATGGGTCAGAAAATATTTGTACAAAGAAGACTCACTAAAAAGTTGTAACCGCAAAATAAACACAAATTTATAGATAGTATTTCAAGAGCAGTCATATATATTAACTGGATGAAAAAAACCATGAAATAAGACAATAATAAGGAATTATAAAATATTATAAATTTTTTTAATTGCCAAAAAGAAAAACTTGGGAAGAAAAAGATCTTACAGACTCAGATAAAATTGCAAATGGAAGAAAATGTTTTACATGTGATGATCAAACTAGAAAGAATATAAGAGAACAATGCACAAATTACAGTATGCCAAAAAGTGGTGAGAAAGAAAATTTCTTAAACCAGAAACCATAAAGCAATTTCAAAAATACATAAATACATTAATTTGGAAGGATTAAAAATACATTACAGATCAAGAGATGCTGGAAAGACACAAATCAAAAAAAAGCAGAGGACATAATTCTTATATATGAGTCCTGACCAAAAGAACTAAGAGAGAAAGACAGATACTTTATGATGATTAGGGGTACAGTTCCCACTGGCTAGCTAGCAGATAGGAAAATATATGCACACAATTACATAGCAAAAACTGACATGAGATGAAATAACAGAAGACTCAAGGAGAAACAAAGATAATAAAACCTTTTTCTATACTTTTCAGTTACTCAATATTTTATATGAATTTCTTTGTTATTCTTCCAGAGTGAATTGACTTTTGGTGGGGTGGGGGAAAAGTGATGTACTTGTACCAAAATTTGATGTGTGAACTAGTAAAGCATGTTTTAAGATGGAAATTCATATGTGTATATAGCAACAATAGTAATTGTACCATTTATTTTATTTTTATTATATATTTTAATTTATTTAATTTTAGAGAGAGAGAGACAGAGAGAGTGCACCTGCACCTGTAAGTGGGTGGGGGCGGGGAGAGAGAGAGAGAGAGAGAGAGAGAGAGAGAATCTTAAGCAGACTCCACACACAGCATGGAGCCTGACTCACAACTTGATTTCACGACCCTGGGACCATGACCTGAACCAAAATCAAAAGTCTGATGCTTAATCTACTGAGCCATCCTGGTGCCCCTGTACCATATTTTTCAGATACAGTGGAATATTCACAACATTTTTTAATAGCATGACTAAAGTAAACAACTCAAGAAATTCAAAGGAATAATATAAAGAAATTACATACCAGGTTCTGGAGATCTAATGTGCACATGGTGACTACTGTAATTGTATTATCTACTTAAAATTGGCTGAGAGAGTAGGTCTACAGTGTTCTCATTGCGCACACATACATGAGAATGGTAACAATATGAGGTGATGAGTATGTTAATTACCTTGATTCTGGTAACTATTTCACAAAGTATACATATATCAAAACATCCCATTGTATACAGTAAATATATACAGTTTTTATTTGTCATAATGCCTTAATGAATCTGGGGATTAAAAGGAAATAGTAGGAGGAATTAACAACAAACCAAAAACAAGAAAAAACAAAACACTTTATGCCAAAAATTTAAAAACAAATAAACAACAATGACAATGTTTTTTAAGGAACCCTCACTTCAAAAACAAAATTAGGTAAAAATTTTAAATTTCTCAAATATAATGATAACATATAAATAATAATCCCCATACTAAAGAATCCAGAAAAATCATGTACCAGAGGAATATTTGTAGCATAAGACATTAATATCAATATAATTTTCAAATGACCTATAAACGTATAAAACCTATAAAAACATATAGTACTTCTCAAAGGCACATTATTATGCCAGAACAAACACAAAGCCCTACTATGTCCCCTATGTTTAAAAGACTGTGGTATTGGCCTATAAATAGACAGACCTTTGGGAAAAAAATAGAAATTTCAGAAACATAAACTACAGCATGTGGGAATTTAGAGTACAAAAAACGTCATTTCAAAACAATTGGGGAGACCTGAATTTTGTAACTAAGAATATTTGGGATAACTGGGTAGTCATATGGAAAAAAAAAGAAAAGATAAAACTATAACAATTCCTTATATCTTAGCCAAGGATAAATGACACATAAATCAAATTGTTAGATCTAGAAAATAAATGATCCTATTAAGCCATGAAAAAATATGCAGAACAAAGTGAATGTTACTAACTGAAAGAAGCCAATCTGGAAAGGGTAGCTACTGTGTGATTCCAACTGTATGACGTTCTTTAAAAGGCAAAACTATGGGGGCAGTAAAAGATCAGAGGTTGCCAAAAATTGGGGAAAAAGGAACTAATAGGGGAAGCACAGAGGATTTTCAGGGCAGTGAAAGTACTCTGTATGCTATTTAATGATGTATACATGTCATTATTCATTTGTCCAAACCCATTGAGTCTACAACACCAAGAGCGAACCCTATGGTAAACCCTATGGACTCTGCACTGATGTAGGTTCATCAGTTGTAACAAATCTACCACTCCGGTTCCACGTATTAATAGTGAGGCAATATGTGTGCATATGGATGCAAAGGGCGTATGAGAAATCTTGTACGTTTCCATTCAATTTTGCTTTGAACCTAAGAACTCCTCTAAAATCACTAGTCTTAAAAAAATAAATAAATAAAAGCACTCAGTGAGAAAAGCAAGATTGCCTCTAAAGATCAGCACTTAGACTGACAACCAATGAACTGAGGTCTCAACAGCAACAATGTAACTTGTGGAATAATATCACCATGCTAAATGAAAATATGCAAATAAAGATCTACTGTTCAAAAAAAAAATAAAAAATAAAAAAATAAAATCACTAGTCTTAATAAAAAAGAAATGATTGATTCTAGTTAATAGGTAAAGAAGGAATAATAGAACTTGAGTGTTATCATTTAATTTTTTAATTTTTAATTTATTTTTATTTTTTTAAATTTATTTTAATGTCTATTTTGTGAGAGAGAGAGAGAAAGAGGGAGACAGAATATGAGTGGGGGAGGGGCAGACAGAGAGAGAAGGACAGAATCTGAAGCAGGATCCAGCCTCGGAGCTGTCAACACAGAGCTCAATGCAGGGCTTGAACTCACGAACCACGATCATGACCTGAGCAGAAGTGGGACACTTAACCCATTGAGCCATCCAGGTGCCCCATCATTTTATTTTTCTAACGTTTATTTATTTTTGACGGGGGGGAGGGCAGAAAGAGAAGAAGAAACAGAATCTGAAGCAGGCTGCGGGCTCTGAGCTGCCAGCACAGAGCCCTACACAGAACTCAAACTCATGAACCAGAAGATCATGACCTGTGCTGAAGTTGGACGTTTCACTGACTGAACCACGCAGGCGCCCCAATGAATGTGATTATTTTAAAAACCTTTTTGAAACAAAAAATGTAGACAATAGTTATCAGTAAGGTTATCATCGATACTGGAAGACCTTGGATAGTATGTGTATTACGTTTGGGTTGCACCTCACCATCTATGAGGCATTCCTACTGAATATGGGAACTGGATCAAATTAGATCTCCAGATTTAATACCAGAAAAAATAACTGGCAGAGTGTAGACAACACCAGGGAACAGAGGCCTATGCCATGGGAATGCATTTTGCAGAGTCTAACATATGATATACATAATTTACAGCATAAATTTAATAAATTAATAAAATGAATTATAAGGCCAGAGGAAAAGACAAGAAAGCCACAAAAGATAAAACATGAATATACAATGTATGGACTTTGACTAAATCAACTAGATTTTTTTTAATGTTGTGAGTGGAAAAATTTGAACACTTTCTAGATTAAGTAAATGTTTTATAGTAACCATTAATTTTCAGGATGGATAATGGCTTATGTCTTCATTTTAAAATATGCTGTATCTTCTTTTTAAGCATATTTATTTATTTTGAAAGAGAAGGAGAGTGCAAGTGGGAGAGGGGCACAGAGAGAGGGAGAGAGAATCCCATGCAAGGCTCAATTCCACAAACCACAAAATCATGACTTGAGCTGAAACCAAGAGTTGGATGCTTAAACAACTGAGCCACTCAGACGCCCCTTAAAACCTGTGGTATCTTTTAAAGATGCATACAAGTATTATCATGAAAATCTTGATTTCTGTGGTTGATTTCACAATAAGTGAAATAAGTGTGTATGAATATTATAGATGACATAAGAATAATAAGTGTTGGGAGGGGGCTGGCTGGCTCAGTTGGTAGAGCATGTGACTCGATCTCCAGGTTGTGAGTTGGAGCCCCATATTGGGCATGGAGCCGACTTAAATAAATAAATAAATAAATAAATAAATAAAGCTATGTCTTGATGTTTGTTGGATGGCAGCTCTTTATACTCTTTTCTATTGTATACATTGGAAATTCTCCACAATAAAAAAGTGCAATTTTTTGAAAATAAATAGTTTACTTCTATAGGAGTGATAATAATTTAATTTACTGTTTATGAGATGATTTTCTTTTCTCATGGTTAAATATAATTTTATAAGCTTATGTTTTCAAAATATGTGAGGTTATTTTGATGTAACCTTGAATATATGGACCTCATGGAAAACTTTGGGGTGTATTTTACACTTTATTTGACTGGATAAGCTGAAAATGAAACGTATTTCAGACAGGAGCTCAGTCTGAAACATAATGTAGAGGACACTGCTCTAGGTTCTCATTGTAAATCTCACTCTTATTTTTAGTTGGAGATCCTGCAATCAATGTTGAAGCATTAATTTAGAGCAAGAAAGTTGAAAAATCACCACTTGTAACAAATTTGGACCTTTTGTTATTGATCACGTTCCCGAGGAAATGAAGATTGCTGAAGCAGAAAAATTCTACTGGACTGCTAAATGCCAGAAACATAATGGCAAGTTGCCACTTTGACAATATTGATATTTTATATATATATATATATATATATATATATATATATATATATATATATATGGTTTGAATGGAACATAGCAATAAAATAAATATTTTGGTCTGCTGTGCTTGATTTGAAAAACAGCAAAGGATGTCACAAGTGTTATAGTATTTAGATTAGACTCAATTCCAAAAAATAAAAAATAAAAAACCAAAACCATAATATATACACCACTAATATATGAACTTATATTTTGGTGGGAAGAAAATGAAATACATCTATAGTTACCTTTCATTTGGCATTATTGGGCATTAGTAAAGTGTACATAAATGAGGCACATAATCTTGTTTGCCTTTGTCACAATTTAGAGGGTTTTGAATTGAAATAATGAAATAATTAGTTGGATTCCTATTTGAATTACTAAGCTTTAATTTCTTGTAATGACTAAAAGAAATAATCAATAGTTTGCTACCTGTTTTACATCACATAACTCAATTGGAAAATAGAGTGTCTTGTCAAATAAAAACCACGAATTTATTTTGTGATTTCTAACAATGACTGATTGGATCATTATAGCAATCTATCTTTATTATCCTACTCTAAATTTAAATAGATTTAGTGCTAATTAGTTTAGTATTCAAATTCTTTAAATGACCAAGTTGTCTGCCATGCTATGCTAATTAGTTGCTAAAGCCAACACCGTCCCTCCGTATCTCTTGAAATCATGGCAGCTCATCTCCAGAAAACGTACTTCTTGAATACACCCCATATTCTTACAGACCCAAGATGATTGAAATAAAATATATATACAATTTTCCTGTACTGAATCAATTGTAGCAGAAGCTGTCAGCACCACGTTTAAATCCTTCGGTCCTGATACTGCAGTGATACTTGTCCAATTTCCAACAGTCAGCATCTGTGTTTCTTTGCCTGATAACTTTCTCTGTCAACTGGGACCTGATTAGACCTCATATGCTCTAGGCCTGTAATGCTATGAAATACTGACCACCATCTTCAGACCCCACTCCAGGAGTCATCCTGAAATGACTTGCAGGGCTTCATAAATAAATAAATCTGTCTCAAGTGGGATTACTTTTAGATAAGCGTTTCTAAACTAGAATTCAGGTTTGTTTGTTTTTTTTTTTTTAGTGGGATCAAGCTCCAGTTATTCATAAAGGTGATTATTGATAGTATACCATTTAATGTAGGACCTCCGGTTTCCATTATACTTTCCTATTTTATACCAGTGGTTCCTAGGATAAACGTCTAAATAAACTACTGGCACTTGAACTCTTGTTTTGTGTTGTAGACTCTCAGTCTAAAGTTCTCTCTTGTCTAGCAAGAGAGCAGGATGCAGGATGCAAAACAAGAGATGACTAACGTCCAGGAAAAGACAAGAGCCCTGAATAAGGGTCCTTGCCCCATATTTATTAAGATCATAAGGCTTACAAACGTGATGGGCATGCACAAAGAGACAATGAAACTGTGAACGTTAACTCATGGGCATGAGGGAAAGGGGGTTTTGAAGATATGCGGTGTTTGGGGTTTGGGTCACTATAAAACAAAACTCTGGCACTGGACAGATGGGCAGATGGTTGTTAATGGCAGACAGGAGGCGCCGTGTCTGTTTATCTTAGCTGGCCTAGGGGAGAAGACAGATAGGGGGAATAACCTCAGGGTTAACAAGGCACCTTTCTTTTGTTAATCATCTCCGCTCTGGGCAGCTTCACCTGCAGCACAATGCAGGGTCTATAGCCCTGTTTGCCTGCTTTCTTAATTTGGTCCTTCCTTCCTGTGAAAGCAGCTTTCTGCTATAGTATAAAATTAGGGGGTGTTTTAGCCCTGAACACCTAATCTTGCTTACCTCATATATGTTTGTATTGTGTGCCTTTGCACCCCTCTCTGTTCTGGGAACTTTGCCCCTCCTTCTCTATTCTGGGAGCTCTGCGCCCCCTCTCTAGTCTGGGTACCTTTGTACCTCCCTATTCTTGGTACCTTTGCACCTCCCTATTCTGGGTTGCTAATCTTGTTTACCCAAACTCTGGTGTGAGCATCTCGTGGCTTTGTACTTCTTTATGTCTTGTTAACCCATTGGTGTAAGCCTGGGGCATTCCTAAGCTTATTCCCCACAGTTTTGGGATCTGATTTGGAGAGCTTAAACATAGACACCTAGTAACAGACTTTGTCCTAGCAAGTAGGTCCTTGGGATGGAATCCTGTCATTGACTGACATGCGAGCCAGATATCAGCCAGCCTCCCTTTGCTGTTTTTCATTCAGGTGATGTATATGGTATTACTGTTTGTAATACTATCACATATTGTGAATGGGGATGGCATGTAATTGGAAACATTCACTTGTCAATGCAACATCTATAGTGTTTGAGAAGAATAACAAGTGATTATAAAGATTGTAGGGTTTGTTGCTTGCTGCAAGGAGCCACATACAAATAACAGGCCTAAGATAGATAACTACGAATTCATGGCTTGGTGTGAAAGCTAGAAGGCCACTGTGGCAAGGGCTCATTTCTTTAAGCTAGACAAAAGCTGTGCTGATAAGATTCCCAGTATCAGATTGTGTGATATCAGAGTTACAAAAACATAAAGCATACAAAAATATGTTTTATGCTAGAGTTGTAGTCTGATAGGTTAGTCATGGAACCCTGAAACCTTGAGTACCTGCATTTAGGTGAATACACTTTAGATCCCCCAAATTCCAGATTTACGTTGGTCCTTACCACTCTTGTCCTTAGCATCATAGTCATTTATGTCCAGTGTCCTGAAATCATTATCTGTGATAGAAGAAATAATCCTCTCCTTTTTGCTAGGGGTAGTAGAAAGGAAAGCATATGAAGACCTCAGTTGAAGTACATCTCTCACAAGATTATAACTGATATTCTTAAATTCTGCTTCAACTTCACCTCAATAACATAGGGAAGGATAAAGCCTTATCTCCCACTACATAGCAAGAGCAACTATCAAGGTAACAATGTTGTGTATATTATCATGAATGTCAATTCAGAGGAGCTATGTGTCATTATCAAAATCTTACCAGTTTTCAATATTTACATAGTAATTAACAAATGAGTGGTTTAGAAAAATGAGTTTTAGCTTAACACTGGCAATGGGAAGCCTTTCTTCTGATTACCTTCACTTCAATAAGTACTTGCTCCAAACACACTTTCAAAATGAAATGCTTGGCAAGAGGCAAATGGATAGAGCTACTCTATGATCAGTTGATGATTTATTAATGTCTCAGGATGTAATTGTCCTGCTTTCTATGCATTGCCATCATCCATATGTCCTAGATCACCATTCTGTCTTCCCCATTTGCTGGCCTTCTATTTTAACTGTGTTGCTTCCATATCCAAGTATACCTGATTTCTACGTATTCTTTACCTCCAAATATGTCAGCTATATATATCAATTTCCAGGAATACAAAAACTGATGTCTCAAATTATTTTGTGCTTATGTGTGTGACTGTTGGATTGCAACCCACTCAGGAGCTTACTGGGTATAATCTGAAATTGACCCCTGTTTTTAGAGGGCAAAGAGAAACTAAAGAAAAAGGCCACTCCAGGTAGCTGGTAGCAGTTTTAATAATAGCAAAGGGAACTTACATGTGTCTTGTCTCATGTGGCAGCAAGACAAATGGATCCCACCACCTTCCCCTCAATTTTCAAAGTTTAAAAAGAGACCTTATCTCTGTGAACTCAGTCACATGTATCGTCCTGGTGTTTTCAATACCATATCCCTACCTTAAGGCTATGTCCTTGGAGCAGTTTCTGGGAGTGGAGGGGGAAAGGTACAAAGAACCCACATTGCAAAGACAGGGAGAGGATGAGGAGCCTCTGAGTGCTTGGGTCCAGTTCACCAATCAGTGGTCACATCTTTCGGATGACATTTCCCAACAATGACTCTGAAATTACATTTTATGTAGATATTATTATAATATTGTAGCATTGTAATGTCAACAAGTTTATCTCAAAGGAATTTAAAAGTGATTAATCTCAAGTGTAGAATAGGAAAATGATTATAAAGAACAAGGCAATTTACAAGAATTTTTTAAGTTAATGTTTTTTTGTTGTACATTGTGTTGATCTGATAATTTACTACTGTAGCATTACCTCTCCCCTACATTATATTGCAAAATTATCAGTTTTGTGTATGTGTGTGTGTGTGTGTGTGTGTGTGTGTGGCAAGAACATTTAAGGTCTAATTTCTTAGCAACTGTGAAAGATACAGTAGAGCATAGTTGACTTTAACCACAATACTGTGCATTAGATCTCCAGAGCATGTTCATCTTCTGTCAGTTTTTACACTTTGGCCTGTATCTATCTCCCCAATTCCACCACCTCCCAACCGCTGAAAACCAACAGTCTACCCTCTGTTTCTATTTTAACTTTTTTTAATTCCACATATAAGTGGTACCATGCAATATTTGTCTTTCTCTGACTTATTTCACTTGGCATAATGACCTCAAGGTCCATCCATGTTGCCACAAATGGCAGGATTTCCTTCTTTCTCATGGTTGAGTAATAGTCCTCTCTCTCTCTCTCTCTCTCTCTCTCTCTCTCTCTCTCTCTATATATATATATATATATATATATATATATTCAATATGTATTTGAAATGCATAGGGGCACATGTACTCCAATATTTATAGCAGTGCTTTCAACAATCACCAAATTATGGAAAGAACATAAATGTCCATCAACTGATGAATGGATAAAGAAGATGTAGTTTATATACTCAATGGAATACTACTTGGCAATGAGAAAGAATGAAATTATACCATTTGCAGCAATGTGAATGGAACTGAAGGGTATTATACTACGTGAAATAAGTCAGTCAGAGAAAGACACATATCATAAGTCTTCACTCATATGTGGAACATGAGAAAGTTAACAGAAGACCATGGGGAAAGGGAAGGGTAATAAAATAGTTACAAACAGAGGGAGGGAGGCAAACCATAAGAGACCCTTAAATACAGAGAACAAACTGAGGGTTGATGGTGGGGGGAGAGGGGAAATGGGTGATGGGCATTGAGGAGGGCACTTGCTGGGATGAACATTGGGTATTGTATGTAAGCTATGAGTCACGGGAATTTACCCCCAAAACCAAGAGTATACTGTATACACTGTTAGCCAACTTGTCAATAAATTATATATAAAAAAATAAATAAATGAATTTGGAGATGAAAAACAAAAAATAAATGACAATATATAAAATTTGATAGGAAAGTTAATGTTTAAAAATAAGTGTTATTTATTTTAATTTGATTGTAAAAATAAGTGTTTTTATTAATTTTATGCATTTAATTTATGTTCATTTTTGGATTTATATTTTATAACATGGGTGTTTATGAAAGAAAAATGAAAATATTCCTAATGGAATGTAAATTGATATTTTATTATGCCAATTGAATAATTTTTTATAAAACTTATACACAAAGAAATGAATATCTTGTCTCATAAGAATTTAGAAACATTGAAATTCATTGGGGAAACTGATTTACTTTTCCTATTGAAATTTACATAACCACTTAGTATCATTATCTGCACTTTTCTATGAATTTCTATAAAAGAAATAAACTGTCTTTTGTTTAGTATCAAAGAACACATAGATAATATATGACCTCATTTATTTCATGTTCCAACATTGGTGATAAAAAGTCACTTGACAATGATGTAATAAATCATCACTAAAAAAAATGTAAAGCTGTTAAGTCAAAAAACCAAGATGTTAAGGGAAAAGGTGGGTGTATATTCTGGAATGTAATCATCATCATAATAATACAGTTATTATGGGGGTAGGATAATTTATATTGAGTTAGAAAATCATTCATTTTCTCTATTTTTCAAATTTTCACAGATTTCATGTAGTTTTTTTTACCTTAAAGTTATTTTTTTATTTTTATTATGTGTACTTTTGCATACTTTTAAAGGGTAACCTTATTAGCAGCAATTATTAATAAGAATGGAATTTTTCATGACACAATTATAACCACCACACATAATCATGTACAGTATTAACATTTTAATATTTTTATCTCTAATTGAGGTATTTCTATTGCTGGTAAATTTGGGGGTATCATAATATATTTCAATGTGTCTACATTTTATTAATAACTTTCAGGAAGCTATAGTATGGGCTAAAACTATGAGACTCTTTAAGGATCTTTAATAGAGATTTACTAAGAGAAGATCCGTAGTTACACAGGATCTCCACAGCCTTTTAAGTGGTGGATAATTTATTTTTTAGAGAAAATCAGGATATATTAAACCATTCTGCAGTTTTTGATACATTATATTGCATATTAAGATTATGTTGGGATATCTTGCCATTATTCATATATTACTGATACTTCCCATTTGGTAATATTCAGGAGCATACTTATTGGGTCAGGTGTTATGAACATTTTTAAGAATTCTTATGCAAATTGTCAAATTGTTTTCCAGCATTGGGCTGAATTCTGACAAGTGATCACAATTAAACAGTATACGAATTTTTGATCAATTAGGATGCCATTGTTAGAATTTGCAATGACTTGATAATGAGGTAAGAATTTTTTTTTCAACCTGTTGATTAGGGTTTTGACTGTCTTCTTCCATAAATGTTCATGTCCTGAGAAAGAAAGATCTAGTAACAGACTGGAGTTCCCTTTTTCACTGGGGTACTCTGACAGAATGATTTCTCCAAACAGACGGACCTCTTTGTAAATATGCTAATCATATTTGCTAAAAGAATATTACTGACAAGTTCTTATCTCTACCAAATTGTACTTAGCAGGACACATCCAATCTGCTTAAATAGTTAATAGTTAATACCCCTGCATTTTATGGTTTTAAGGGGCATGTCCAGAATAATGACTAAAACGGGGATGGCTTGCTTTCTGGTCCTGATAATACTCTGTTTCTTAATCTGTGTGCCAGTTACATGGATGTGATCAGCTTGTAAAATTTTGGCCAGCTGTCCACTTTATTTTGTGTTCTATTCTACATGCATATTTGAATAAAAATAAGTTTATTTAAAAGGAATGAGTTTCTTATGTTTCTGAGGGATTTTATAGCTTTTGCCTCTTCCTTACAAACATTTTGACTCGCCATCACTCATTTATCCACCCATTCATTCAATGTATATTTATTCAGTACCTAATGTGTCTTTCAGGCATTTATCAAAAAACTAGAACAAGAGAAAAGTATTCACCTCTTGCCTGGAGCTTGCATTCTACCAGAGACGAGCAAAATAATAAAATAAATGAGTATAAGATTTCAAAACGAAATAAGCTTTGGCTGTCAAAGGATGTATGAAGGCATTTAACAGAGGTGTTTGGGCAGATTTTACAGGGAGGTAGTCTTGTTGTGAATCTTGGCTCATGAGAAGCCAGCTATGTGAAAGGCCAGGAAAAGGAGTTTTGAATTGAATTAAAAGGTCCTGAGAAACTTCTTGGCAGGTACTTGGCATAAAAAACCATCAGCATGGTGGAACATGATTGGAGACATAGATTGGCTGGGGTCCCTTAAGCCATGGTAAAATGTTCTCAGTATAAGAGAAGAAGATTGAGGATTGAGAACATGTACTTTGGACCCTCTACCTTGAAAAAAACAGTCCTTATTCAAAACGATGGACTTTTTTTCCCTTGTGTTATTGCAGTCCCCGAATTAGGTAAACATTTTTTAGTAATGCACTCTTTATCAATATATAACTAATCTGTGGAAGTAACTACTCTTCTAGTTGGTGGCTCTCATGTATAAAATTCCATACAGCCACAAGCAATTATCACAGAACTTCTGAAAGAGTAGAAGGTCTCCTAATAAATTGCTCAGGAAGTAAAGTTTTTGCTCCAAAGTCTCCATAACAAACTGCTACTTACAGCTTTAGTGTAAAACAGCACACAAGTAATTGGTCAAATTCAGGGTAATTAGCTATAATGCAGATTGTGATGTTGAACTTGCATAACAAAAGTGAAAGAAAGTTGATTTGCTTGTCGAATGTTAAAGACAACATTTTGGATTAACTGGGGTGAGGGTATTTGCATATAGGCCACTCTAATCTATTTAATTTTTATTTCAATGAAATGGAAATAATTTTAAGAGAATCTCACACATTCAACGGTCCACAGAGCTGTCTGTGTATGTGTCTAATACAAAACTTCTGCTAATTCGGATGAAACCTGAGTATAATTTATTACTCTTAATTAGTGTAAATGTGATGTAGTGAATTATGATGAAGCTGATAATATGCATTTTATAAAAATGTATGTAAAGCATACATATAAAGTATGTATGTATATTCCTTTAGTCCCTTATAAAATAAATACATGTCCTCATGCTCTCTAATGGAAAATGCTCAATGATCTCAGGCTATCTATCTCTCTGGGTGTCAGTAATCATGTATTTCCTGGTAAGTCTTTTAAAAAAAACTAAAAATACATTCAGCAAAGATTCAGACTGCAGCCCGTTAGCTTTCTTCGTCTTTTTCTCATTCGTGTCTTTTCTTGCCTTTTTGAAAAACCCATCTTCTGCACACTTCCGTGATACAACTTGTACCTTATCTATTCATAAATATTTATAATCCACAAACATTTTATTAATCCATACTGCTACCCACTGCTCCATAAATGCCATTGGATATACTTATGAAGCATTCAGCATGCGTTGTCTTTTAGTCAGGTAGGTACTGTGCTGTCCTATAATATAAAAATATGTGCTTCTAGAGTATGAGTTCCTGGTAAGCCTTTAACAGGTTGCAGGACAAGAACACACCAGTCAGGTAAGAGACTCATTTCACATCAGGATATAACATTGACGGGGATATATTTTGTCAAAACAGCTGTTTCCCAATGATTCTAAAACACAACACACTTTCCCCTGAGTAGTTACTATGGAGAAATTAAATTGGTTAGAGCAGGTGCCGTACTCTCCGATGTTACTTGCTCCTTTTTATTGCTGAATCTGAGGAAATGCACCATGACCTAGTAACTGTAACGATGGGGTAAGTACGAAAGTGCCAACAACCAGTGTTGAAACAAAACGTAAAAACCACTCTCACAAGAAGGGCATGGAAAATCTATTAATTATCCTCTAATCTTCTCCCCATGGAGATGGTAAATGGGATATGTAAGTGACAAGAAAAACTGAATTATACTGATTTTAAAAAGAAAGTGAAATTCGTCATCAAAGAAGATATCTTAGAAATATTGCCAACTGATTCAAAATGAAGGCAGATCAACCTAGCTGTGATTTTTCTGACTATGAGGGAGGTAGCAAAAGATTCACCAGCCAAATCAATTAACTCAGAAGGTCAAGAGCTGAAGGTCAAGGTTCAGAGTTGGGGCTCCTTATGATCCCTGCAGCATCCCCAGGAAGCATATCCAGGTTCCAGGTGGATATACTATTGCTATATAAAAAGTGAGGACAGCCATGGTAATCAAAACTGGGGTGTTAATTGACTGGCCAGTGCAATTATGATAAGCAAAGAATGGCAATTCTATCCAAGGTGCTCTACAGCTGCCACAAAACCATGGAGAGTAAAAAAGAAACCAGCGTGATTATGATGACCTCCTTTCGAATAAACTGATAGATATCTGAAATGTTATAACCTTCCTCCTTGGTCTATCCCTGGAAAGCAGGGACCCACACGGTGTCCAAGAAAAAGAACTTTGATTATTAGCCACTGATCAACTTAGATCATGCCCTCTAAATATAACTTAATAAAAGTATAGAGGCAGTATTATTACCATTATTGTATGATTGATATTTATTGGCTAACATTGAGATTCTAGCCATGGGAACAAGTAGGTTGCTTGCTTTATCTGTTACCTCATGTAATCCTCACAAAACACTACACCCTATTTTTAAATATGAGGAAGCAGAGAAATTTAGATATAACCAGATTACTTAAAATGGTCAAGCTAGAAAAATGACTAAGCTAGGATTCAAACATTGGAATGTATGAATCCAAAGCCCATAGTAGCCCCAGCAGATATGTTCTACAGTTGTGTTGTAGAGAATTCTGTTGCTAATCTCTCATAAAATTACATGAAGAAGGACAAATAGTGGGTAAAATGTATAAGTGCATTATGATGAAAAAATGTAAGCAAAATATTAACAAATAAAATCCAGCACTACGTGAAACAAGCAATGGAGCCTAAATAGAATTGACAGTTTTCAGGAACACTAGTGGGCTTTACTACCAAAGAGCATTTTAATATTTCACCATGATAATACTTAAAAATTTAAAAACATATTAATTTTTACCAAATATGCTGATAGGCACTTGATTAAAGTAAAAAAAAAATAAAGCTCAGATGAATGAATCGGAAGGATATTTACTCAACATAATTCAAAATGTGAACTTCAAAACAAGTATCTATTTCTAAAACATATGCACAAACATAATGTTAGAAACAAGTAAACATATCCATGGCTGTTTACCAAGTTATTTTTCATGCTTTGACTAGTGTTGTACATATTGGAACAAATACATTATATTATATTATCTACATCGAAAACCCTAGGAAATTCATTAGAGTATCTGGACTTCAGGTTGGGCATTGGTTTTTTAATAGATAAGCAAAAATCAATAGCTTGACTATGTAACAGAAATTACCAATTAAGACATATAATGAAAAACAAATCCCAGTCACAAAAGCTATAAAACTTTAAATTATGTAGAAATGGACTTTATAAGAAATTGGGAAAGTCCATATTAAGAAAATCATAAAAAGTTTTACTCTTTTAAAATAGAAATAAATGGTGATACAAACCATATAGGACAGGCAAAAATAATATATAACTTTAATGTAATTGAAAAGCAAAATATCTATATCCTTTTTTGGGTGGGAAATTGGCAAATTCACTTTAAATTTCATGGGAAATAATAAATATGTGAGAACACCAAAAATATTTTTTAAAGATGCTTAATTATACTACATCACAGATTATGCTAAAAAACTACAGTTGTGAAAAGCAACAAATTTCCTCATAAGAAACATTGATTAGATAAATACAACAATAGGAAATATACAGTCAGATGTATGTACAGGTTTTAATTGTATGAAAAATCACATTTTCAAATCAGAAAACAGGTTTGGACTTTATGTTAAGAATTTGAAAGAAAAATACTTTATATCTCTACCCCACATCATTTAAAAAAATAAGTTCCAAATAATTTAGGGCTTTTAAAACAGGGATATTTAAAACTACATATATCTACAGCAAACACAAGAAAAATATTATATTAATTTTGTAAGAAATAGTTTTTTTGTCACAAGAAAGCTAGAACCTATCATAGTTGTATTTATTTATTTTTAATTTTGTTAATGTTTATTTTATTTTTGAGAGAGAAAGACAGAGAATAAGTAAGGGAGGATCAGTGGGAAGGAGACACAGAATCTGAAGCAGGCTTCAAGCTCTGAGCTGTCAGCATAGAACCAGATGCAGGGCTTGAACTTGTGAACCGTGAGATCACGACCTGAGCCGAAGTCAGACGCTTAACCTATTGAGTCCTCCAGGTGCCCCCCCGTCATAATTTTAAAAATTGGTTGAACAAACCACATAAAATTATAAACCCATATGTGGTAAATCAAAAAATATTAAAACTTAGAAAACTAGAAAATATGTGCAATCCATATGACTATTTGAAAGAATGCTTCAAAGCAGAAACCATCGTGAGTTGGAGGTGAAGACAAGGGCTTTATTAAACATGACTGCCGTAGGAGGTGGTGAGCAGTAAGAATTGGTATTGAACAAGGACTAGGGCAGAAGTGTTCTGAGAGAGGGTTGGTGGTCAAGCTAGAGTCCTTTCTCAACATTCGTGTGAATTTATAACCAGTCAGCTCCTGTTGAGGAAGGACGAAGGAAACTGCAACCATCTACCTCCTGCTTGGTAATGGTTTGTTCCTCAAACTAGATAACCACCATTGCTCTTCTCAATTCTCAAAACTGCCTTCTGTGAGAAAGTTACAGATTGTACGTGGAGGAGTACAGCTTCTCAAAAATGATTTATTGTGAGTAACAAGAAGCCAAATTAAATTGGCTAAAGCAATAAAGGAACTCTATCTCTGATATCATTATCACTGAAATGTTTTGCCTCAAGTGAGACATCAGGAAGACAAGGAGGGTCACAATGTAATCGGTTTAAATTTGTTCCCTGGGTGTCTGTAGTGTGCCATCCTCCATATTTGTTGGCTCTCTTCTCAGCTGACTCAGAAGCTACATCACTCTCCACAGCTGGAGTGATCACATGTTTCTTTTTCATAATCAGAGACATGAAGATGGTGTAAGTTACCATCAAGTTTATGAGTATAATTTCTAGGCTTTCCTTTAATTGGCCCAAAGTAGATCTCCTTCCTACTCTTAACTCCATTTGGCCCCACGTGGGTCTTCCCTCACCAGGCTATGAATATATAGGGCGAATAAACAACCCTGGATCTCATCTGCCCCATGTCAGGCGGTGGTGTTCCTCCCTGTAACCCTAGAGTGAGAATCCCTCCCTCGCTTACAGGGTGGATAGGAGGTGATCAAAATATTCCTTGTCCAGACCACCACTTGTCTAAACTCAAAACTCATCTAATTGCCTGCTGTGTAACTCTGTCTGGATGTCCAGTAAGTGTGTCAAATTAAAAACTTCCAAAACTGAGCTACAATAGCCCAGAACTTAGCGCAGACCTTGGTACACTGTGTGCATACAATGTGTGTTGCATAAATGGAGCTACAGGTTAAATGGGGACTCTCCTATTACCCACATGTTCTTACAAGTTAACTTGAAAAACAAATGAGATGTTTAACAAGGATTCTAGATTTTCTCATTTTAATAACCTTCTTGATACAGATATAGATATATGCGTATACGCTTGTGTTTTGTATATGCATGTATACATACAAATGTGTATGTCTCTATACGTATGGATGTCTTTTTTAGTATTTAGCATTTTGTCTTTCCCTCTTTTTCTCACTTTTTTTTTTCCTTGTCATGCCAGCACTTTTTCGGGACTAAAAAATTTTGTATGGGCACTCTACACACATAGACACTTAATTTCACGGCCTCTCTGGAAATTCTGGACAGGCTCTGCAATTTAAGTCTGATTTAATGACTGAATTTCACAGCAAGTCGTTCAAACACGTGCATTACCATTGAACAAGGCTCAGCATTATCCTTTTGGCTTCTCCCAGATCATCCAAATGACGGTGAGTGGTGAATCCACTTACAGAGAATGGAGACTCGTCTTTACCCTGACCTTTTCTAAACTGGGCAGGGGCCATGATAAATCCTATTTTAGTGGACAGTACCATGCCAGAGTGATAAAGGTGTCAGAAGGCCGGCTACGTAGTGGTTTGAGTTCTGGGAGTTACGGGGAGGAAAATACAGATAAGAGATCTACAATCCCAGTTCCCTTCCCACAAAAAGAGAGGCGGCCTTTGTGAGCTCCGCCCTCCTCCTGGCTCACAAACAAGTCAGGGGTCCTGGTTTTTGCTTCTCTCCCCAGCTCTCCTTACCTTGTGCACCCCCTTGCAGCCCGAAACCCATGCCACCTGGCTGGGGGTGCCAAACCCACACCCTCTTTTTTTTCACTTTAATATAAACGATTCTAAACAGCAGTTCAGTCATACTATGATATTTGTCTTGGGTATTGCTTTGCTGGTGTTGACAATGCTATTAAATAAGCATTTTGCAATTTTAGAGGGTTCAGTTCACCTTCCTAATCAACACAGAGAAGTAGATTTATTTCATCATCTCCTGAAGGGAGGCAATGAGTGCCCAGAGATAGGAAAAAGTTTGGCTTTTTTTTTTTTTTTTTTTTCTAATTTGTACAATTCGGGCTGAATTTTATTTCACTGGATTTCACTAGAATTTCAAAGTAGCCCATAAATCTATATGCACATAGAAAATAGTATATAATATATACACATGTGTTTAGCTCATTCTAGGAATATAAAGAAATATAGAATATTTAGAGCCCATATTATATAATGATATTGAAATGTTTATTCCTCATTGGTAAATGGAAACATAATGCACAGAAAAATAGCAAAATAATGTAATCAATTGTTAAAAGTATTATCCATTAAGTCAGGGATTGTAGATTCTTTCTACAAGGCAAGACAATAAATATTTTAGATTTTGGTTGGCAGACCGTAGCCTATTGACCCCTACTATAGGTAGTGAAATTGTGTTTTTTTTATTAATTATGTATTATACTTTTCCAAATGTTCAAACTGACTGTCAAAATCATATATTGCTTTTCTAATAAAATGCCAGTAAATAACATTAAAAATAAGGAGTAATAATTGAAGCATGTATTTATGATAGTGAAAAAGATAAAGATTTATTTAGTTACTAAAAATAAATAATAAATTACCTATAACTAATAACTAACTAATAAAAATAACTAATAAATAACCTATAAATGATCACTTCCTACAGTGTTAAGGAAATAACAATACATCTGAAAGTTGTCTTCTAGCAAAAAATAAAACAGTTCATTTATTAGCATTGCTTAGTCCCTATGACTCTCAAGAAGCTTTTTATTCACATTTAATTCTGCTGCTCTTGGCTGGCAGAAAATTGCAATGCATTTTCACGTGCTAAATGCACTTCACACACATTCTTAAAAGTCAATCCAGCGTGGATCAGCAGTGCTGGAAAGAGAGGCAGACATTGAGAAATGGCACATCAGAAGTGTTAATCTGTCTAAACGCTCATGAATTTTCTCAGATAGAGCTTGTCAGACAAACCTTGATTTATAAAGTAAATATGACACTTCCTGTAAATGTCACCTAGTCCTCACCTGACCTTACTGAGCCTCAGTTTTATTAGAGCAAGATGGGATTGTTGACCCCACCTCATCTATTTGTTGCTACATAAAAAGTCTATTCTACTGTCCTGGCTTAATTTCTAGCATACCCAGCATGGCTTAATCTTTCCCTCTTTTTTCCCTCTGCATTTCTAGATAGATTTTAAAGGCAAATTTAGACACTCAGGCTATAATGTTCTATAATTTCACTAGAACTCTTTATTCATACTAAAAAATTTTACTACAGTATTCTCCAAATCTACTTATCAATAGTCTGTAAAGTAATTTAGCCTATAGGAAGAGCTTCCCCAGAGAAGAGCCAATTTTAATTAAGATATGCAGAAAATTACCAGCCTCATATCTACAAGTCAGAAGGAGTCTAGGATTAGTTTCCATGCTGTGCCTTTGCTTCTGCATCCAGCTGCAGGATTCCATTAATGACTACCATACTGATCAGTCAGAACAACTTTGTTTCTGCTTTTGTTCCTGGTAGTCTGCCCTACAGCACGGAACAATCTGCCTCATACATGCTTCTTCGGTCATCCAGGAGTTGTCTCTGCTACCACCAGCCTGAGCATGGCCTAGCACCCTTATAAAAGTGACCCATTCCATGAAATGACCCTAAAGCCATTTCAGCCTGACAGTAAATGTCCACAAATGCACTTCTGTGTTCTTACCGTAGGCCTGAATCGACTTAAATATTAATGGCCAAATGCTCTATTACCATTTGGAGGAGAAATAGATCTAAGTCACAGGACCACCTCCTCTGACCCATATCTTGACCATTCTGACTTATTGCTGATCCTTCCAACATTCTCATTATGGGCCTGCCTAAGTAGTCACCAAATAATCTGTCATTTCAGAATAGATCTACAGAACAATAAAAATAAAAGGAGAGAGATCTAGAACACCATGAGTGTCCTGCCATTTTCTTCCCTTCTATATTTTTTCCTTAGCATTTTGAAAGTTTCTCTTACAAAGGAAAAGAAGTGAAGCATTTTAATTATAATGATAATAATAATAGCTGACTCATAATTTCCATGAAAAATATTATCAGTCGAACATGGTTTTTATCCCACTTTCTATTCATGACTTTAAAGAAAACAAAAATGTCTTCAATTTCCCATTTATATTTAAAGGTTATTCTTTGTTTACTAAAACATAGTTATTGTGGTAAATATTATGTAACACATGCTGTAAGTTAAGAAGACATACTATAGACAAGTAAAATACTATATTGCTATGATAGTTACTCTAATAGAAAAATATTTAAAATAACCTATCCTCAAGAACTGAAATTATACCCAGACTAATGGAAAGGTTGCATCTACCTATGCTTTTGAGAAAATTCTTGATTTTGATTTTGAAGTCGATCAGACTCAACTAAGCCATGACACTTCCTTTTTTTTTTAATTTTTTTAATGTTCATTTTTGAGAGGAGAGACAGAGACAGAGCACAAGCAGAGTAGGGGCAGGGAGGGGGAGAGAGAGAATTCAAAGCAGGCTACAGGCTCTGAGCTGTCAGCACAGAGCCTGATGCGAGGCTTGAACCCATGAACTGTGAGATCATGACCTGAGCCAAAGTTCAATGCCCAACCGACTGAGCCACCCAGGCACCGCCCAGCCATGGCACTTTCTAACTAGTATTGCTTGTTATGATTTTATTTAAGTTTCAAAGTCCTAATATAAACATAAATAATAAAAGCCAAATGGCGACTGTTATAATCATGATGTAAAATAAGCAGCTGTGCTCGCCTCTTCTTCTTCTTCTTCTTTTTTTTAATATTTATTTGAGAGAGAGAGAGAGACAGAGCATGAGTGTGTGAGGAGCGAAGAGAGAGAGAGACAAAGAGTCTGAGGCAGGCTCCAGGCTCTGAGCTGTCAGCACAGAGCCTGCTGCGGGACTTGAACCAATGAACCGCGAGATCATGACCTGAGCTGAAGTCAGACGCTTAATTGACTGGGCCACCCAGGTGCCCCTGGGCTTGCTTCCATATCCCTACATATCACTACCTGACATATGGTATGTGTGCAATAAAGGAAAGCACCTCTGCTTTCATTCTATTTTATTTGAAGTTTCATGGACAATTTCAAATGTTTTATGACCAGGTCATCTACTTCGTCATTTGAAATGATGGTGGAGTATAATTTAAGCAGATACAATGGCTATGAAATGATACTGAAGTGTTATTAGCAACAGTCGGTTTTAAATAATTGATCCACTTTATTCTCAACCAGCTGAAGTCACTGAGTGAGTAGTTTCAGGTGTGTATACTCTGTGAATTATAGTCATCAAATCTAGAAATTATAGAGCTGGGAACATCTGTGGCTTGCTCTGCGTTCCTGGGATGAGGTTTTGACCTCCATGTCATCTGCAGGTGCAGATTTATTCCATTTGCTTCAAAATGAAAATTGATTCTCTCTTGTCCCATCACAGCACATCATGTAGCAAATTACATCTTGACTTAGAGTTGGGTTGAGTCAGAGGTTTCCACTAATAGCCACATCTGAGGGAATTCATGACAGATGACTAAGCTGGTGTATCTCTATTGGCAAAGTAGACTATTGCACTCCACTCAGGAATTATGCCATAGTTTTGAGCCTCACAAATGCTTACACACTAGACATGTTCCTTAATTATAGCAACAGTCTATAAAATTTGACATTGCAAAATAATACTATTGGAGATAATTTTTAAAATGATGTTATTATTCAAATATAAAGCTCTTTTACTGAAATTTGTGGCTTTACTTCTAATATAGAAAATTTGTCAATGGAAAGCTGTATATAATTTTGGCTCTTTTATTCTAGGAATAAAAAAGCCTACCAGAAAACATTTTCAAATAATTTTAGATTATATTCTCAATGCTATCATCTAGAGAGTTATAAAGTGATAGTTTTCAAATGAGAGTTGGCATCTGTGACTAGAAAGGGGGCAGATGTCTATTTGGGCGTCTTTTTGAAGCACTTTGTGGACTGTTCTATCTAAATCTGTGTTTTTCTTCTTTTATCCATTTCATTTCAACATAATGCTCCCTCTCTTCCTTTTTATTTCTATTATGAAATTATTCTTTGTCATTGAAAGCAATGACATTGCTAATGTCTACACATCTATTTATTAATTCATGCATTACTTTGTGCATTAATTCCATAATTCAACATTTATTAAGCAATTACTTCATGTCAAGAGGAGACCTAATGAATATGAGATTAATAGATGAATACATCAACATTTTGATGTATAGTTTACATTTGAGCTGGTGAGCAGAGTTCATATTTAAAAGATGTGATCCTTAAAAATGGTTGATCTTGGCTTCTGGCTAGAATGAAGTTACAGGGACCAAATTTATCCTCTCAGCTTAATTAAAATATTCACCAAATATATGAAACAAAGAGTTCAGATTTTGGAGAACTGGCAGTTCAGAGAGTTATCCCTGAAAGAAAGAAAACAAAAACTGATGGGAATGACTTTGCCCCAGATTACAGAATGGAGAAAATTTTCAAGTCACAATTTAGGGAAATAGAGAAACCCAAACTAAGGCTAGCTAATCTTGGTTGAGTTGAGAAACAGCTAAGTATTCATGGAGGTAAAGGCAGCCAGAATCCATGGGCTGAGTACTAAGGAGAATGGTGCACAGAGAGAACTGTACAGAAAGAAAGGTCTAGTGATCAGAGGGTTTCTCATTGAGTGTTCAGTTGAATTCCCATCAGTGCATGCACATGAAGAAACTACTGGAGGATAAGAAAGAACCACCAGAGAGAAAACAGGTGGAATCTCTTCCAAAGCTCACATTTTAGAACTGTGAGTCAATGTCAAACAGGGTAACATATATGTATTATCTCAATGGAATCATATAAATTTTATCAATAGATCTACATGTATATGATCCACTGATGTTGACAAAGGCACCAAGGCAATTCCAAGGAGAAAGGATAACACTTTCAACAAATAGTGCTGGCTCAGTTAGATAGTGATATAAGAAAAATAAATAAATAATAAACATAAGATTTGGACATTTCACAATGGGGTTGAATTGTATGTCCCCATCCACTCAAAGAAATGTTGAATTCCTAACCCCTAGTGGCTATGAACATAACCTTATTTGGTCATGGTGTCTTTGCAGATGTTACCAAGGTGAGGTCATTATCAATTAGGATGAGCCCTACTCCAGTAGGCCTGGTGTTTTAAGAAGAAGGAAAACAACGACACAAGGAGAAGAGTGCCATGTGAAGACACAAAGACATACATACGTGAGAGAAGATGGCCTTGAAGAGATGAAGACATAAATTGGAGTTATTTTGCCCAAGCCAAAGATGGATTATTCCTAGCTTATTTCACTTAGCATAATGCCATGTGGTTCATCCATGTTGAAGCATTTATCAGAACTGCATTCCTTCTTGAGGCTGAATAGTATTCCATTGTATGTATATACCACCCTCTTTAATCCGTTCATCCATTGATGGACCCTGGGTCACTTCTACCTCTCAGCTATGATAGATAATGCCTCTATTAGCATGGGTATGCAAATATCTCTTCAAGACCCTGCTGTCAATTGTTCCATGTATACCCAGAAGTGAAATTGCTGGATTATATAGGGACACAGGTATCCTTTTGCAGTGATGAAATTATTCATTCTTTTGATTGTGATTATAAGGACAGAGTTATAGATGTTTATCATAATTTAATAACGCTGTTTCTTGAAATAGATTTCATATAATATGAATTACAAAGATTCATGAAGAAATAGAATGGTAAAACCAAATTTGCAGAGGATGTGAGGCAAATGTGAATCTCACGTTGCTTATGTAATTGTAAAATTGTCAAAACACTTTGGGAAAACCAAGTTTTACTCTTTCGACTTAAGTGCTACACTTAAGCCTCCATTCTTACCCAGGAATCTCATGTTTAAGTGTGTGCTTGAAGGAAATGAGTGCACTTGTACACAATAACATTCACAAAAGTTTTATGTCACCAGTTAGAAGTTGGAAACAACCTAAATATCTATGAAAAGAATAGACAAGTGTGGTCTCTTCTTACGTGAACGTTACAGAGCAATGAAACAGCATTCTTCCAATTATCTCACAGCAGCATAAAATGAATTATGCAAGAACACGGATGAATCTCCAAACATTAGGTTGAGAAAAAAAATATGAACTATCCATTTTTATTTTACAGTTTTTTCTGGGTTGTTACATGGGTATAAAAATTTATTGAATTGTGCCCTAAGACTTGTGCATTTTACCCTTTGCAGATAATACCTCAAAACCCAAAAATAACACTTTGACAGTATTTTGACATCTGGAAAAGCATTTATCAAATGTTTCCATGGATGCGTGCTTACTGCTTCTTTGGGAGAGTGTGAAAGTCTCCTTGCTCTTTCTGGAATGAAGGTTGTAGAGTGAAGCTTTATATGTGATTTATGTGTGATTCTTCTGTAATGTCTAGTGTTCAAATTAATGCCAATGCAATTTTTCTCTGCATCTTATCTATATTTGGATTATAACTAAAATCATTTCTAAAAATCACTGATTCCAAGAAACTTGTCATGCATATAGTTTTGCTTGGCATATTTGCTTGGGGACTCAGACTCTAATTTGACAAGCTTCATCTTGGGGCCTTCCTGTCATACTATTTGTAAAATAAATAAAAATTTTAAATTATATTGAGAACAAAGTTCCCAAACCATGTTTCATTCTGTTTCAAACATAAGAAATATGACATAAAATAACAAAGACATAAAATAGAAGACATAAAAAAGAAAGACATAAAATAACAAGACAATAATGAACTATTCAACTATACTAAATGACTAAAACTTAACAAAGATTCTTCTGAATGTAATGTGATATTCATAATTTAATACAGGTCAGAGAAGACATCTAATTCACGGCCAATCCTTTCTGAACATCTCCTTGTTCAGGGACATTATCAGCCCCAGACCAGTCAAATATTGTCACACATGCTGACACATTTACTGATAGAAACTCAAGCATGTGTTTAGAACGTCACGAAATCCAATGAACTAACACAAATCTTAATTTGTAGAAATAGTTTGATATTTGAGACTTACAAAGGTATTGACATTATTGCAATATTTACAAGTGTCATGGAACAACATATAACTTTGTTGGATTTACCTATGTATTTCTAATTATCTTATTCTGTTCTTGTTTTCAAAACATGTAAGGAAGCCATCATGATTTTTCAGATGCCAGGGCTGTCACATACAGTGTTAATTGTGCATCCAGTCAATGAAGTGGGCTCTCAAATTTTATCCTTGGAGAGGAAGAGCAAAGAGAGCAAAGTGTGAAGGCAGGTTCACACTTAGGATTCATCTCCTTTTTTTTTTAAGTTTTTTTTTTTTTTTAATTTTTATTTTGAGAGACAGAGTGAGAGAGCATGAGCAGGGGAGGGGTAGAGAGAGAGGGAGAGAGAGAGAGAATCCCAAGCAGGCTTGATGTCATCAGCACAGAGCCTGATGTGGGGCTCGATCTCATGTATCGTGAGATCTTGACCTGAGCCAAGACCAAGAATCAGATGCTCAACCAACTGAGCCACCCAGGTGCCCCATTTCCTCTTTTCTTAAATAACAGAGATCTTGTTAGATGAGTTCTTTTCTTAAATAACAGAGATCTTGTTAGATGAATTAACACTTTGAAATTTTAGTTTAGAAAGAATCTCTGTCAGTTCTGTAACAATGAGATAAGTCATTGAGCAAAGTGGTCTTTTATCTGGGGGAAAGTACTTAATTGGTGATATTATCTTATCAGTTTAAGCTGTAGGTATATATGATTCAAGCATTCAAGTTTCATAATTGATAGGAATAGCAAATATTATAAAATACTGTACTGAAGGTTTTGTATATTTTTTTTACTGAACATACATAAGTTATTTATAGAAAAACAACTATATATTTTCAGGAACATCTAAGAAGAGAATTACAAAATAAAAATAGATTGGAAGAGTCAACGTTGACCAAAATAATCTATAAAAGCAATGTGATCACATTTATACTAACAAAAGACTATTTCCATGGAATAAAATAAACTGATTGTAAATGTACAGAAAAGAGAAAGTTACATCAGGAAAGATATAATGGTATGATTAACAGAGAAAGAAAGAAAATAAATTTAGAGTTTTAATCTGCCAGATTTCAAATTTTATTTTGAAGCTATAGTAATTAAAACATGTAACAATATCATGCTAGTTAAACAAACTGATCTCTGTATCCGTCTATATGATATGTACTTTTCTGATTATACTTATTCATGTTTACATATAACAGTATATACTCATATAAATATATTACATATGCACATATATGTACATGTGTAGATATATTATGCATACATTTATGCAGAGACACACTTAAAAGGTCGAAATAAAAATAATAAATTAATTTTAATAATATATTTAACCTATCTCCAAAGTAGTATTATTTAAACATGCATTCAACATAAAAAAAAATTAATGAGATATTTTACAGTCCCCTTTTTTATGAAGTTTTGGAAATCAAGTGTATACTTAATACTTTCTAGAACATTTAAATTCATACCAGCCACATTTCTATTGTTCAATAGCCACATAAAGCTGGAAGCCACTATATTGAAGAACATGTTTCTAGTGAAACTCTAGCTTATGTTCATAGGAAAGACTGAACAAAATGTTTACTGAGAAAAAAAATTGATTTAAGACATTGTTAATACCCAACAATAGGGAGCCAGAGAATATCATGTAACATATGATGGGACCAACAAAGTTTTCTTTTTCCCTAGAATCTAGGCTATACTTGTAAAGGTATGAAATGGCCCAGGGTGGTTTGTTGTAAATTCAAGCAGCGCTTCTTCTCAGGAAAGGAGTATTGGGATTGAGAAAAAAAAACTTCACCATGACAAGAATTATTTGATTTTATTGATTCAGGATAAAATTGATCAAGTGATAAGACAACAATAATTTCAAGTCCTGGTTTTTTAAAACAGTGTCCTTCATATCTTACATTTGTTATTTTGTAAATCTTAAATATTGCGTCTCATATATAAACTTTACTAAATATAGTTCTCTAGAAAGTAGTACAGGATCCATTCGATTTCACTGCTTCTGTCATCACTACATCAGTATAACTACCACTATCCCTATTTTATCCAAATCAGAATATGTTCAGAATAATTCCAGCTTTAATTTTTTAAGGGAAAATATTGTAAAAATAACCCATCAGCTCCGAGGAGCAGAAATGAGGATTTAGGAAAACCGGAAATTTTTTCTCTATTCCCTGTATATATTTTCTCTTCATAACATTTTTATTTTTATCATATGCATGCATTTAAATTTAAAGCCAATTTAAAATTATTTAAGCATATTTCATAATCACAAGCAATTTGGGTTAACGCTTACGAACACATTCTTGATCTGTAGAGAAACGTTAGTTTTGGTTTACTTTGATTTTTCCACTCTTAGTTTTAAAAGACAAACAATGTTATTCGATCTAATGAATCTGATTTGCCTCAATGAAATAATAAACTATATAATAAATGAGCTAATTATAAATCAAGAAGTCCTAGGAATAAAAGGATGCAATAACTACCTAAGTTATTACCAAAAAGTATAGCCAGGAAGAATATAACTCACACTCTTTCCCTTTGTTCCTATAAATGCCCAAGTGAAGTAAGATCCCTTCCAATACCATCATAGATACACCAACAGAGTTTTTAAATGAAAAAGCAAGTATTTATAGTACAGTATATCTTAATTTGTTTTCCTACTAATCAACATATTGCTGTGCAATCATACAGCTGCCTCTATTTGGTTTTCCTCTGCCCAGCATCATCATGAAGATTTACATACATTTTTGGTTTTCTCTTAGCCCAAATCAAAGCTATATTTGCAAGAAGTTGCATCTAAATGACTCATATAAGATATGCAATTAAACATGCAAAACTGATTACTGCATGGAATTGCAGCTGAAACCGTAAAATTTTAGTGCAAACTTAGCATGATTTGAACATTTAACAGTAAACCATCATAGCAACTGAACCCAAGGCTTTCCTGAGCTATCAAGCCATTCCAAGTCAGATGTAGCAAACTAAACTGGGTCCATGCAGCAAGACCAACATTTATGTATTTAATCCTTAGTTGTGGTGGTCACACACACGTATAATGAGAATTGCAAGGACAAACTTGAAAGGAATATGTTGAAAATTGTTTTGAAAAGTGGATAGCACCCACCACCACTGCTCAGACATTCATGATATAGCTGCTACAAGTGTTTTTCAAACTATGACCTTTCTTTTCTTCTTTTTTTATGTTTATTTGTAAGAGAGAGAGAGAGAGAGAGCAAGTGGGGAAGGAGCAGAAAAGGGGGGGGGCGATGCAGAATCCAGAGCAGCCTCAAGGCTCTGAGCTGTCAGCACAGAACCCGACACAGGGCTTGAACTCACGACAGAAGTCAGATGCTTAATCGACTGAGCCACCCAGGTGCCCCTTTCCTTCTTTAAAAAAAAAAAAAAAGATAGATAGATGATAGATAGATAGATAGATAGATAGATAGATTTATTAAGGTGGATTGACACATAAACATTATATATATTTGGTCTGTACAGTGTGGTTTTTTAAGGTGTATAATGGGATGACCTAATATGTGTATACACAGTAGAATGATTACTACAATTGGCTTAATTGGTGCAACCATCCTGTGACCTTTGGAAACCTAGCAGTAGACCAGAGCTCATCTAGGGGAGGAAAGGGCCTGGAGAAAACCCTTCAGGTTTTTTGGATCACCCATACCGGCTGCAGTCAAAGAAGATTTTCATTGTTTTCTACATTTGGCAAAAATAGGAAGATGGTAGAAAGAGATGTGAAACTAACAATGATTGGAACATCCCAAAATCAAGGGGTACATTCTCGAATTTTGTAAGGGGAATGAAGTCAAGGATTGGTGGTAACTAACACAAGCCAACTGCAAAAAAAGTGTTAAAAAGCCAGACAAGGTGGTTTAATATTACTCCATTATAGTGCTCATGTAAGCTGTATGGTATTCCCTACTGTGTTTATTGATTGCCCCAGCATTATCTTCACCCTTCAGGATAATTATAATTTGCCATGAGACCATGGTAGAAAATTCTTTCTAAGGGCATCTGGGTGGCTCAGTAGGTTAAGCCACTGACCCTTGATATCAACTCAGGTCATGATCTCAGGGTTTGTGAGATTACCCCTGCATTCTGACAGTGAGGAGCTTACTTGGGATTCTCTCTCTTCTCTCCTCTGCCCCTCCACCACTCACCCATGGGGGCTTTCTCTCTCTCTCTCTTTCAAAATAAGTAAATAAACTAAAAAAAAAAATTCTTTCTTTCCTCAGACACAAAAGTAAATCCTTGTAAAAATCTGGTGATCTAAGAAGATCCTTATCCTTCGGAGAACTAAATTCCAAATGTATTTTTATCAACAGTCTGATAATTTATACATGACTCTACATATATTGTATATGTAGGTATATATATGTATAATATATAATTTTAATTTATGATGAATTACATTTATACTTTTTGCCTTTTCATTTAAGGATAGGCATAGTATTTTTTAAAAATAATTGAATGACACATTGTATGTAACGGCCCAAGATTGAAAATAATCAAGCAATCAATAGGGCACCAGTTTCAAATTTTATGATACATGTACACACATACCCACATACAACTTTAAGGGATTCTGCCCCAGTCATTTGCACCAATCTGCATTTCCAAAGCAGTGTGTAGCAGTGTGGGTTTCTCTTACTGTATTTTCTCGCAAATACTCAGGGTTTTCTTTTTTTAGTTTAGCCACTTGCTATAAGAATTTGGTTTTAAACTGCATTTCTCTGCTAATCAATAACCTCATGCAACTTTTCCTAGATTATTGGTCCTTCGGAGATCTGCCCCTACAAAGTTTCTGTTCATGCATTTTGTACATTTACCCAGTGTATTATCTCTTTTTTAATTAGTTGCATGTATTCTTTCTTATATATTCAAGACAGGAATCTTTTTACACAGGTATCAAGAATATTTATATCTGGGGTGCCTGGGTGGCTCAGTCGGGTAAGCGTCCGACTTCGCTCAGGTCATGATCTCACGGTTGGTGGGTTCGAGCCCCGCTTCTGGCTCTGTGCTGACAGCTCAGAACCTGGAGCCTGCTTCCGATTCTGTGTCTCCCTCTCTCTCTGCTCCTCCCCTGTTCATGCTCTGTCTCTCTCTCAAAAAGTAAATAAACATTTAAAAAAATTAATAAAAAAAGAATGTTTATGCCTTCTCTCTGTATTGCCTCTTTCACTCTCATGTTACTTTTAATGGACATAATTTAACTTTACTATATAAGTTTTCCTTTCTCCATATTACTCTTGTTAGAGTGGAGATCACTGATTGTAACCAGGTTTAGTGAAATAGCATTCAATATTGATTGCCTTTCAGCTGGATATTAATAGATATTCTCTATCAGATAAGGGAATTCCTTTAAAATACTGACATGCTGAGAGTTTTCTCATGGATTGGTGTTAAGTTTTATCAAATGTTTTTTTGGCAATTTCTCTTTTGCTAATACGATTAATTATATTAATTAAATTTTCAATGTTGAATCCTTTTGAATTTGTGAGTAAACATCACTTAACCATCATGTATTACTTTTTTATCTCACTGGGCTAATATATAAGGATTCTTATATTTAAGTTTGTGATAAAGATTGTCTATATTCTCTTTCTTATAAAATTTCATCAATTAATAATGGGAAGATTTTGCTGGTCTCACGAGAAGGTTTAGAAAGTCTTCCATATCTTCTATTCTTTAAAAGCGTTTCTGTAAGATTAACATCAATTCTTCCTTAAGTATTCAAAAGAAATTCTCAGAGATGCCCTCTAGCCTTGGGATTTTCTTTATGGAAAACTATTTAATGATGGAGTTAATTTCTTCAAAAAATATATGACATTCATTTCATTTGTATTTCCTCTACCAAATTTAATAGTTTGTATTTTCCAAATAATCTGGATAATTCTTTGTGACAACTGTTTTGTGGAAAGATATTATATATATATATAATATATATATATATTATATATATATATACACATATATATATATTATATATATATACACACATATATATACACACACATATATATAATTGTATGTATATAATTATACATATATATGTATGTATTATATATGCATGTATTGTATATAATTACATTATTCATATATATGATATTTGTTTGATATTTTGAACAACTACAGGGAGTTCTTTTTTTCATTCACAATATTGGAAAACTTAATTTTCTATCCTTTTAAAAATAGTTTGCAACCAGGCACCTGGATGGCTCAGTCAGTTAAGCATCTGACTTTGGCTCAGGTCGTGATCTCGAGGTTCATGAGATGAAGCCAGCTTCAGGCTCTGCATTCTCTCTTCCTCTCTCTCCCTCTCTCTCTGCCCGTCGCTCATTTGCACTCTGTCTGTCTCTCTCTCTGTATATTAAAAAAAAAAAAAAGCTTGTAACCTACAAGAAATTGTAAGTTCAGTACACAGAACTTTGATATATCTCACCTACAATATTCAAAATGTTTTTTTTAAGTTCATTTATTTATTTTGAGAGAGAGAGAGAGGGCTTGCACACATGAGTGGGGAAGGGGTAGACAGAGAGGGAGAGAGAATCCCAAGAAAGCTCCATACTAATAGTGCAAAGCCTGCATGAGATCATGACCTGAACCAAAACCGAGAGTCAGATGCTTAACCAAATGAGCCGCCCAGGTGTCCCAACAATATCCAAATTGTTAATATCATGCCATCTCTGTTCCATAATTTTCTTTCTTTCTTTCTGTATATTTACCTATCATCTAACTGTAATGTGTCTATATGCAATATCACCCTAAAATGCTCTACCATATACCTTCCTGACCAATGACAATTCATTAGTTCCATAGAACCTTGGTGATAAATAAATCAATATAGAGATATAGATACTATTCTAACTTACCTGCTTTTTGTCATACATACACTTAGTTTTCATTGATGGCACCCAGCTGTATCAATCACCATTACAATGACTTCTAAATGGGAATTATCTATTTCTATCAGACTCTATGGAATATCAGTTTGAATCGTACTTTAAGGGAGAGCTTTATCTTCTCAGTTAATGTATTAATTTATCTATTCATTTATTTAGATTAGTACATACTAATGGATATCTATTGTGCTCAATCTAGAGGATGTTCAAATTATTGTTCTTCTGTATGTAGTGTGCTATTTTAATCTGGGTGTTTTAAAGATTTGGTCTTTATTTTTGAGCAGCATAACTATGGTTTAATCTGACTTTATTCTTGCTAGGGTTTGCTTATCTTCATAAATCTGTAAATTCTTGTCTTGGACCATATTTGTGAAATTATCAACCATTATCTCTTCAAATACTTAGTTTTCTGCCACATTCCCTTTCTCACCTCTATGGAATCCTTGTTACAATCTCTTTAGATCTTTGGATATTGTCCAAAAATTCCATGAGAGGCTGTTCTCTTATATTTTCTTTATTTCAACATTTTATCTTTTTTGGGGGGGTCATATAATTTCCATTAATATGTCTTTATGATATTGAATCTTTCCTCCCTTAAACTTCTTATAGGTTGAATTGTGTACACCCCAAATCCCTTATGTTTAAATCCTAATTCTTAGAACATCAGAATGTGACCTTAATCAGGAATAGAGTCTTTCAAATATAATTAGTTAAGTTAAAATGACATCATTAGGGTGGGCCCAATCCAATATGACTTTTGCCCTACTAAAAAGGGGAATTTTGTACACAGACTCATATTGGGAAGATGAACATATAAGGAGGGGTAATACTTCCACAAACCAAGGAATGCCAAAGATGGCCAGCAACTATCAGAACCTAGGGATAGAGGAGAACGGTTTCATATTCAGAGCCTTTAGAAGAACCAACCCTTATGATACCTTGATCTTAAATGTCTTGCCTCTAGAACTGCAAGACAATAATTTTTTTCATATTTATTTCTCCAGTTTATTACTTTGATATAAAGAACCCTAGCAAACAAACGTAATCTCCATTGAACTATTGAGCTCAATCAGTAACTTATTCAGACATGTTTCCACTTCTAGAATTTTCTTTTCATTTGCATTTATATGTTTTATCTTCCTTGCTGATATTTTCCTACCTTTACACTCGTGGTAAACATATTTTCCTTTAAAATATTAAGCCCAGTTAAACATACCTTTGTAAAAATCCTAACCTGATAATTCCAACACCTGGATTATTGGGTTGTCAATATCTGATGTCTTTTTTCTTGAGAATAAGATGCGTTCTCCTATTTCTTCTAGGTCCAGCAATTTAAAATTGTATCTTCATTAAGGTCTGAATAGATGACTCCCATCTCCAACTCTGTTGTGTGCTACCTACCTACCACCCCCCCCTCCACCCCCACCTTGGTGAGATTTGTGATTTTTCCTACCACTCTCTTCTGTCTTTGTAAGCCAGTCTGATTGTGAATATTCTATGAGAATTTTCGCTGTTGCAAGTGAAGCAAACTGCAGTGTGCCTCCAGGCTAAAAGCTGCTAAACACAAGATATTCACCTTCTGTCATTCTGTTCTTGCAAATTTCTACTTCCTTTTAGAATCTGCCTGCTTTTATCCACATTACAGTAAGTTCAGGTTGTTATTTTTTCCTCCAGAGTATATAGTTGTTATCTTTTTTTACAGCCTTTTCCTCTCAATATTTTCAAAAGATTCAATATTCTATACTTCATTCTATATACATATATGTACGGTCACTGGATTTTGGGGGGGAAAGAATTACATTAATTTATGGATAATCACAAAACTGAAAGCATTCCTTATTTGTTTTAGATTTTTAAAAAATCTGCATTACTTACTTATTTGCTTACTAATTTTTAAAAAATTTTTATTCATTTTTGAGAGAGAGAGAGAGACAGAGCATGAGCAGTGGAGGGGCAGAAGGGGGGGGCGACACAGAATCCGAAGCAGGCTCCAGGTTTGGAGCTGTCAGCACAGAGCCCGATGCGGGGCTCGAACTCACGAACCATGAAATCATGACCTGAGCCGATGTCAGATGTTTAACTGATTGAGCAATCCAAACATCCCTTTATTTGCTTAGTAGAAGAATGTGTTTTTAATTTTCTAGCTCTTTACCCATAAAATGTCACCTTTGTCTTATTACACTTTTGAATAGCTTTAGGACATATGCCTCATGGTGCACGATGACTTTAAGCACATAATACTTTCCTTATAAATTCTATGAACATATAGCAATTACTCCATCACCTCTGTTTACCTTATTTCACATTCTATCCTTCAAGTCTCTGTAATGCCTGAAGTTCCAAAACCTCCCACAAAAGACCACCAGAGTCGTAAGTCAAAGCCAAGCGGCAAGGGTCGTTTATTGCAGGTTCGAACCTGGTCCTCTGCGCACTCGTCGCCGGTGACACAAGAGGCCACGATTAGGGTTGGTATAGCGTTTTTATAGACAGAGACAAATAGCACAGGGGACGTTCTTACTTGTGGCGAGAGGAAGAAAGGGGGAAGGGGGTAGGTGAGGAATGTGCTAAGCAAGCAGGTTGGTTTACAGAAGCGAGAAATGCCGGTTAGTTTGTATACAATCACTCATTCCATTACATATCAGACTACATTTAGGAAGTTTTACAGCCCATTCTACAGTGGGTTACAATCAGGAAAGGTCTCACAATGCTCATAGCAAACAGCAAGCAAAACAAACTTCTCAGCAATTGTATTTCTTATCAAACATCCATAATAAGCAGAAAAGAGAACCTAGCTTTAAACTAAGGCGGGGCTGTCATTTGGATTCAAAGCTGTTCCTTTTATTCCCCCCTTTTCCTTGTGCCTAAAGAGCCAATCTTGGATCTTCAGTTTTTTATTTGTAATGTCTCGAGCGGTTGGTACTGAGTTCGTAAGACCATTAATTGTACAGCATTGAACCTGTCTTGGATAAAATTAATAATTTTGTTTATGATGCAGAGGCCTAACGTGAGAGCGAGAAGTAGAATGGCCAGAGGCCCGAGTAAAGCGGAGAGCAGGACAGTATTATAGACTTTCTGGGTTTTTAAATTAGAAACCTCCCAAGTTAAAGTATAGGGTATGTGGGGGTTGCCTGCAATACTTATGAGTCCGTAGGAGGTGAACAGGAGCACGCTAATGAGTGTTCCTCCGATTATTGTGGGTCCAGAGCAGCAGCAACAGTCTTGGTATGGGACACCCAGGCCTTTGGTCTCAGCCGGTTTTTGGGGTCAGGTTTTTGACGTAGAGTCAATTTTAAAGGATGGGTCTTACTCTGGTCAACTGTCCAGGCAGTGTTGGCTTCCAGCACGAAGTCTTTTCGAACCGCAAAGGGATCAGCTGGTCGGGCGTGGGTGTAATGGATCCAGGTAGCAATCCTATCGACTTTGAGAGCAGTGGGTGTGGTTAGGATCACAATATAGGGTCCCTTCCACCGTGGTTGGAGGGTCTCTTGCTTGTGTTCCCTGCACGTATACCCAATCTCCGGGTCGGTAGTGATGCGGCTCAGGAGGGGGCCCGTTTTCATAAATGGCTCTCAATCTGGGCCAAACTTCCTGGTGGGTGTGCTGGAGTTCCCTCAGGGAAATAAGAAGTTTATGATCATCAAATTCAGTTAACACATTAGACTGTAGGTTGGGAATTATAGGGGGGGCACTCCATACATGATTTTAAAGGGGGTTAATCCCAGTTTGTAAGGGGAGTTCCGCACCCTGAACAGAGCATAGGGGAGTAAGACTACCCAATTAGCGCCAGTCTCCATGGTCAATTTAGTTAAGGTCTCTTTTAGAGTTTTATTCATTTTTTTTACCTGTCCTGAGCTTTGGGGTCTATATGCACAATGTAGTTTCCAATCAGCCCCAATAAACTGTGCTATCCTTTGTATTACCTTTGAAATGAATGCTGGTCCGTTGTCTGATCCTATTAGGGTAGGGAATCCGTACCTGGGCATGATGTCTTCTAACATTTTCTTTGCTACTACCTGCGCAGTCTCATGCTTGGTGGGGAAGGCCTCTGTCCATCCTGAAAAGGTATCTATAAACACTAACAAATATTTATATTTATATTTTTTAGGCTTTACCTCGGTGAAGTCTACTTCCCAATAGGCTCCCGGCCTGGTTTTGCAGGTTCTGGAGCCAGGGTTTTTCCCGTGGTTGGTGGCGTTAGTTAATTGACAAGCTTTACAGCTAGTAACTATCTGCTCAATTTTTGTCCTGGAATCTTTAATGGTGATCCTAGCATGTCTTATTAAGTCTTGCATTTTTCTTGTGCCCATATGAGTGGCTCGGTGCATCTTGGATAAGACTTTATTTCCCATTTCTTCTGGGAGGATTATGCTACAGTCTGCTGCTCTCCACCATCCGTTAAGGCACTGAGTTAAAGGTAATTTTTGGATCCAGTTTAGGTCTTCTTTACCCCAAGTAGGTTACCTCGGATCTGCAAATTTGGGCTTTCTTTGCTGAAGCCCGGTACCCCAGGGCACCAAGTGTCCGGAGGAGATTTTTAGTGCCTTGCAAGCAAGCTTCGGCAGTCTCAGCGGCGATTAAAAGATCGTCAACGTACTGCAAGAGAGTCACTTTGGGGTTTTGATTCCGGTACTCACCCAGATCCTCGTGAAGTGCCTCATCGAACAAGGTGGGTGAGTTTTTAAATCCTTGGGGGAGCCGGGTCCAGGTCAGTTGCCCATTTATGCCTCTCTCAGGATCGGACCACTCGAAGGCGAAGAGCTCTTGACTTTTGGGGGCCAGAGGCAGGCTGAAAAAAGCATCTTTTAAATCAAGGACAGTATACCATTGTCTTTCTGGGCTGAGGGCACTTAGGAGGGTATAGGGGTTGGGTACTGTTGGGTGTATGTCCATGACTCGGCGGTTAACTTCTCTCAGATCTTATACAGGATGATAGTCCGCACTGTTAGGTTTTCGTACAGGCAGCAGGGGGGTGTTCCAGGCTGAATGGCAGGGACGCAAGATGCCTAAGTCTAGGAGGCGACGGATATGTGGCGTGATGCCATTTCTGGCCTCCATTGACATCGGGTATTGTCGGACCCGAACTGGATCTGCCCCCGGTTTCAGCTCTATGAATAGAGCTGGGCGATGTTTAGCCAACTCCATACCCCCGGTTTCAGCCCATGCTCCTGGAAACTGTTGGAGCCAGGGCTCTATGTTTTGACTTTGTGAGGGTGGCCCCTGGTGGAGTCGATATTTATCTTCTAATCTTAGAGTAAGTGTGGTAATGGGCTGGTTGTGAGGGCCAGTCACTTGGGGGCCCCCTGGCGTAAAATGAATTTGGGCCTCCATTTTAGTGAGTAAGTCTCTTCCTAATAAGGGGCATGGGCTGTCGGGGATGACTAGGAAGGAATGGGTGACCTTTCCATTTCCTAGGTCCACAGTCCTCTGGGTGGTCCAGGGATATTTTTTTATTCCGGTAGCCCCTTGGACCCAGGAAGATTTTTTAGAAATTTTTCCATGGGGCCTGATCAAGACCGAATGTTGTGCTCCTGTGTCAACTAGAAATTGAACTGGGTTCCCCTCCACTTGTAGCGTTACCCTAGGTTCGGGGAGGGGATCCGAACCCCGTCCCCCCTATTCTGCATCTTGAGTGAAGAGGGCGGGTGTGGTTTGTGGCTGCCACGGTTTTTGATCATGACGTGGCTTTTTCTTTTTAGGGCATTCTTGGGCCCAATGGCCTTTTTCTTTGCAATAGGCACATTGGTCCTTATCTAGGGGCTTTTGTACAACAGCGGCCAGGACTTTGGTCATTTTCTCGGTGGCTTTAAGTTGCCTGTCCTCTGGAGTCTCTCTATTATTAAAGACACGCTGGGCAATGTGGAGTAAGTCCTGAATCTGTTTTCCCTCCAGGTCCTCTAGTTTCTGGAGTTTTTTTTTTTTTTTTAATATCAGTGGCTGCCTGATTTACAAAGGCCATTACAACAGCAGCTTGATTTTCGGGGGCCTCGGGGTTCATGGGGGTATACTGTCTGAAGGTTTCCATTAATCTTTCTAAATAAGCGGCAGGGCTCTCTGTCTTACCTTGTATTACTGAATACACTTTTGCCAAATTAGTGGGCTTGCGTGCAGCAGCCCGGAGACCCGCCATTAGAGTCTGGCGATAAATGCGCAGCCGTCCCCTACCTTCTGCCGTGTTGTAGTCCCAGCCATCCTGTGGGGGTCGGGTCAAGGGAAAAGCTGCATTAATGAGATCAAGGTTAGCAGTGGGTTGGCCGTCATCTCCAGGAACCAGCTTTCTTGCTTCCAATTGAATTTTTTCTCGCTCCTCGGTGGTGAACAGGATTCGGAGGAGCTGCTGACAATCATCCCAGGTGGGTTGGTGGGTAAACATAATGCTAAGAGACTTATTAAATCTTTAGGGTTGTCAGAAAATCGGGCATTCTGGGTTTTCCAGTTATATAGGTCACTGGTAGAGAAGGGCCAGTATTGAAGTCGGGGGTTCCCCGTCTCATCAGGAGGCCCTATTTCCCGTAAGGGTAAAGCTACGGTGGAGTCAGGAAGGCAGAGTCCTGGCTCATGTGGGGCCCGCCTACGGGTATGTCCGGCGGCCCTTGGACTTTGCCCCCACTAGGCTTGGGCGCGGGTTGAGCCTCCCTATTCTCTAGTTCTCCTATGGGCTGGGCTATGGGAGGCTCTGCCGGCGCAGCAGGGATAGGGGCAGCTTGCGGAATAAGAGGAGGAACCTGGTAAGGGGGAGGGTCAAGGGAAAGTAAATCTTGGTTGTCGGGGAGAACAGGGGGTGCAGTTGGAGTTGGCGGCTTGGGAGGGTTGATAGGTTTAGCCGCTAGGATTTGGCATGACTCTGCTATTAAGGAAGAGGCCATCCAAGGAGGTGGGTTTTCTACTAAATCTTGCCACACCAGAATATAGGGAATCTGATCCGAGTGACTTTCTTTCCCTGGTAGGAAAATTTTTTATTTTACTTTAAGGACCACAGGGAGGCAGAAGGTTCCCTCTGTAGGCCAATTGACCCCAAAGGTGGGCCATTTAGAGCGGCAATAGGTGATCAACTTCCTTTTGCGAATGTCTAGGCTTAAGTTGTGTCCTCTAGCTCTTACGTCCCTGAAGTTGGCGAGAAGGAGGGAGAGAGGGGTGCTCTGCGTTTGGCCCATGTTATGATTCTGAGGAAGAGGAGAAGAGAAGGGGGCGGCACGACGGGGCCCTGAAGCGGCTGAAATCAGCGATGGAGTTCGCACAGGCGACCTCCGAGGGTGAGACCCCTGGCGGCCTGGCTGGGCCCCGGGCGGAGGGGCGGGAGGGAAAGCCGCAGGCAGCTGAGGAAGGAGGAAAGAGGAACAAAGGATGGAATAATTAATTCTGATCAGCCGAAAAAACACTTAATTCCAATAAAACATCCGACGCACGAAAGAAAAACAAGAGCCAACAAGAATCTCTGACAGTGGTTTCAACTTTCTGGGGCCGTCTCGGCCAGCCCAACAGAAAGGGTTATGGCTAGGACGGCGGTTATTACAAGGGCCCAGTGGTGACAATACATTTAGACTGACATAGAAGCACTCGCGTACTCGCCCGTCCGCGTCCCTCGCGGGAACTTAGGTGCCTCTTAGCATGGGCGGGCAGGTATAAACCCCCTGCTTGGATCAAAATAAATTTTGACCGCCTTAAGCCGTATGAGGATCACCGTGGAAATCGGGTTAGAGCCCACTCGAATCCCGTAGCTTATGCCGTGGGACTACACATAGGGTAAGTCAGGCGCGTGCCCCTGACTCCCAACAATCATTCCAGTCGATTTAACAGACAGACACACAGACACACATCACATCAAAATACAGGTAACAATTGGCATGCCTAGATGGTTTTTTTTTTTTTTTTTAGACGCCTAGAGATATTTCTTAGCACTCTGGAAGTTCATAGAGAAAATGAAAGTATTTAGTTCGCAGGCGCGTTGGGCATAAGCAGCCCACAGAAAAGAATCCTGATGGGCCAAAAAGGCCCCCCGATGGACCAGGAAGGTCCCCTGATGGACGAAGAAGGTCCCCAGATGGGCCAAGAAGGCCCCCAGATGGGCCAAGAAGGCCCCCAGATGGACCAAGAAGGTCCCCAGATGGGCCAAGAAGGCCCCCAGATGGGCCAAGAAGGCCCCCAGATGGACCAAGAAGGTCCCCAGATGGGCCAAGAAGGCCCCCAGATGGGCCAAGAAGGCCCCCAGATGGACCAAGAAGGTCCCCAGATGGGCCAAGAAGGCCCCCAGATGTCAGTGGACGTCTCCAACTGACCCCGGCCGGGTGCCCTATAGCGCGTCCGCCAGGGTCACACCAGCTTCCAGACAGAACCGGTTCTCCAGAGAAGAAACACAGATCAGAGAGAAAAGAAAGAACGTTAGAGCCGGCTTACTTACCGATCGGAATCAAATACGACCCGTTGACCAGAAGTCTGGTGGGCTCTGGGGAGATCTCGGTGGGACCTCCAAATGTAATGCCTGAAGTTCCAAAACCTCCCACAAAAGACCACCAGAGTCGTAAGTCAAAGCCAAGCGGCAAGGGTCGTTTATTGCAGGTTCGAACCTGGTCCTCTGCGCACTCGTCGCCGGTGACACAAGAGGCCACGATTAGGGTTGGTATAGCGTTTTTATAGACAGAGACAAATAGCACAGGGGACGTTCTTACTTGTGGCGAGAGGAAGAAAGGGGGAAGGGGGTAGGTGAGGAATGTGCTAAGCAAGCAGGTTTACAGAAGTGAGAAATGCCGGTTAGTTTGTATACAATCACTCATTCCATTACATATCAGACTACATTTAGGAAGTTTTACAGCCCATTCTACAGTGGGTTACAATCAGGAAAGGTCTCACAATGCTCATAGCAAACAGCAAGCAAAACAAACTTCTCAGCAATTGTATTTCTTATCAAACATCCATAATAAGCAGAAAAGAGAACCTAGCTTTAAACTAAGGCGGGACTGTCATTTGGATTCAAAGCTGTTCCTTTCATCTCCAATTCTAGTTCTTCAATTTCTTTGTAAAATTCATTCTGAGTAAATTCCTTCTTGCCTGAGATATTGCTTGCCAAGTGCTAGACTAAATCATATTTAATGTGTTTGGACTGAGGTTTAGAGTGATGGGTCCAGAGCTGAAGGACAAGAATGAGAAGACTCCTAAGATTCTAGAGGCCTTGCTATTGTCAAACTAAGGTTGTTTTCCCTCTAGTGAGTCATTGAATCTAAAGACAGTTGTTGAGTTCCTGGAGGAATGTTTTGCTCTGTATTTACCTCAAGTATTTGTCAATGGGCTGCAGGTTATAAAGAAATTTAATTTTACCTACCATTTCCTTCTTATCTTTGTTCCCCAAATCACTATGGAGGGGAGGGTGATGCTAGGCTCCAGGAAACTGAGTCTGTAGGTTTCTAGAGGTTAGGCTATTGATAAGATTACCTTTTTTTCTTGTAATTTACTAAGACAATTGTAAACTGATGGAGACTCTGTCCTGCAGTGATCTCTTATCAGTGAACCTTTGGTTTCTCCTCTTAGCTTTAGGGCAGGCAGGAGTGTCTGAGGAGTGTCACATTTATCCTACAGGGATGGGGGTGGGGAGGGATGGGAGGGGGTGGTGGAGGGAGTTTGCAGGGTATCAGCTTGCCTTCTGCTCCCTCCTCATGCTGCATGACATTGCTCAAAAGAAGGAATTGCATGGGGCTGGGGAATATTGGCTCAAACAACTCAATCAGTGAAAACTGGACTGGAATAAATACTGCATTCTTTTAAATGCAATTTATCTCTGTCATAAAAGTGTAGAAGGTGTTGTGATGGTGTTTCATTTACAAAATGCAAGGCAGTACTATCCAGATAATTAAGTCATTGTTTGTAAGGTCACTAACAGAGAAAGAAGCCAAACAAACAAAGGAACAAACAAGTAAATATGCATATGTGGTGCCATTTTTTTTTTTTTCAAGGAGGGATAAGGCCAAGATGCCATTAATATTATCCACAGTAAAATGCTTGTTACTATCTGATAACTAAAAGATTCAATCTCTAAATAATGCAACATGGACAGTTGCACAACAAATCAATCAGATTTACGTTCTGTGAGCTTACAGATATTTAAATAAATTTAAATATATGGTGTTTATCTTAAAATGTGCTTACTAAAAGAAGAAAGTGTACAATTTGACTATAAAAACCAAATGTCTTCCATTGACAATTAGTTTCTTTTGGATTCTGAGAAGAAAAAAAAAAATCATATTGATGTAAGAAAACTCCTTAACCCTTTTAAAAGCCTGTAGTCAAAAACTCAATTTTTTTTTTAGCAATAATGATTTTCTAACTTGTCGTACATTAGGCTAGATCATCACGTTCTTCAATACAATGGAATTCAGATTCATTTATGGTAATAAGTATTAAAACTAACTAAATCATCACATTCAGAATAGTATCAGCTGTATTGACTGGATTGATATAATCTACAGAAAAATTTGCTTTCTGTACATTAGTTGTTACATAGACATAGGTTTGGATTTTCATATCAATATTGCTTACTTACCCCCACTCCAAATAAGTCAAATATACCTCTCTTTACCCTTTCATTTCAAATTCAAGGTTTATATACTTGATACTTAATCTATATTTATAATGAATGAATGCCACCCTTTAATATGATTATATATTTTATCTAGCCTATTTTTACTTGTAAATAAATTTTCCAATTATTGAAATTTGTCATATTATTTCTAAGTGGTTGAATGAGTCACTTCTCAATTATTTGATTTCACTGTCAAATTGGTCTTCATATAGGCTGTGTGCATTTTCTTTGCCAAAAACAGGTAGTGTGTGACCACTTAGGTCCTAAAAAATTGGCCAACACAAAATTTGAGCAAACTTTTATAAACCTTGCCAATGGAATTTTTGTAATCTATCACATGTATGTTATTATAGTAACATATAGTACATAATATAATATTAAAAACTTACTTTTAATATGCAATTTATATGGTTATCAGATATATTTACACATTTAATATTTTATTTATCTTATCAGTATTACATACATTTGATTACTTCTTAGAAAATTTGAAAACACAACTAATTTATAGTACTTTTTGTAATAGGTCAACTTATAAGATATCAGAAAGCTTATTGTATATAAGTTCAGCTTAAACTCACCTTTCATGAATAATTGAGATAAAAGCTTATGTAGTTCCCTTTTAGGGTTATCAGAAATTACTAACCAACCTATCTGGCTTCTGTAACTTTGCCTGTTTGCTAAATAGATAACTTAGGTTGCAAAACACTCCCTCACCCCTTCTACCAAGATCTGGCCTAGGCAAGACCAACATGCAAAAAGTCATGAACTCACTGCCCCGTGGTATCTTAGGTGTCTAACTATGATTGGTCATTTTAAACCCTCTTAGGACAAAGAACTTTAAATTGATAGGCTCCCGCCAAAACTAATGTCTGTGGGTCACAATATAATTGGCTACCATGAAATGCTGTAAATTGTAATTGGTTATCTAAATAATTACGTATTCTGATTTGCTAAAATCCATATAAGCCCACTGCTACCTTTGTTCGGGGCCATTCTCTGCACTTTTCTCCTTACGATCAGGAGATCAGGTTTGGCCCGGCCGTGAATAAAATGTTGCTTCGCTTCTATTCAGCGTCTGGTGGTTTTTTTCGACAGTAACCTGTTTCACTTTTGTATTCTTCCTATTGTGCAGTTGTGATGAATATTTTCTTGTATCTTTTGCCTTGCATGCTATTTTTTTTTTCCAATTACCTTGCAAGAGCTTTTGTTACAGTTTACCAGTTAATAAGTGGTTAAATAAAATTGAAATTTATTTTAAGTTTTTATTTATTTATTTTAAGAGAGAGAGAGAGAGAGAGCGCACAGGGGAGGGGCAGAGAAAGAAGGAGAAAGAGAATCCCAAGCAGGCCCCATGTTGTCAGCATAGAGCTGGATGCAGGGCTCAATCTCACGAACCATGAGATCACGACCTGAGCCAAAATCAAGAGTCAGACACTTAACCCACTGAGCCACCCAGGCACACCAATAAAGTTGTTTAAGTAACATGGGAGTTTATGTCTCTCTCCCAGGAAAGATGAAAGGTACTATGTTTGCATGACATCCTTCTTTAAAGAGTCTTTCAGGAACTCTACTCCTTTTGGGACACTGTGTTTATATTTCTAGTCTGCGAGCCTCATACTCACTGTATTTGAGACCAAGGCATGGAAGAGAGATCAAGAAAAAGAGATGTAGGGATAGCCCATTTGTTCTAAAAGGAAAACGCTTGGAAGCTGCCAAACTATTTTTCATGTCTGTAAGTAGGTAATTCTTTAACCTCCTGACCTCTGGCTTTAGAAATATAATTACAAAATGTGCTTACCTTCCAAAACTTAAAAAAAAAAAAAAGATACCACCTCAAACATGTGAGCAGTTGATAACTTTGATATGAACTTGTGCTTGATTCTGATATGAACTAAAATCCATCTTGGATCTAGGTGTTGACTTGATCAAGCTCTCATCATGGCATATTATATTATGTTGCTAATTTTATGTTTACTGATATGGGTATTTATTATATCTATGCAGTCACTTTAAAAAATTTTTTTTTAATGTTTATTTGAGAGAGAGAGAGAGAGAGAGAGAGAGAGAGACAGACTGTGAGTGGGGGAGGGGCAGAGAGGGAGACACAGAATCCAATGCAGGCTCCAGGCTCTGAACTATCAGCATAGAGCCCAACTTGGGACTCAAACTCACAAACGGTGAGATCATGACCTGAGTGGAAGTCAGACACTCAACCGACTGAGCCATCCGGGCGTCTACATTGACACTTTTTTGAAATTTAGCTATAATTAATTTTTTGCACATCTTTGCCAATGAATATCTGATTTAACCAACTCCAAATTTGTTGGGAAGCTAATATAAACTTGTGGCATTCTCATGGAGCTGGAATGACAAAACACTGGTAGTGATGACCTGTTATGAAATGGTATGTGATAAATAATCTAGGCTTCCATTTGAGACATCCAAAACACAGCCTGTATTCTAGAAAATGTGGTCTTTCCACAACTGGCCCTAAATGGCATGATTATGCTACCTTGCTTTCATGCCCATATTTGAGTTGGTCACTGGACTTTCGAGGTTTATGCAGAATTCAGCAGTCGGTGGCCATAATGAAGGCTCTGAAGTCTTTAACGGATGTTTGCTGATGGATTGCTTCTCCCCTTTGCCCACACCTGGGCAAGCTGGCAAGCTGATCAGAAGACCCCAGTGTTCCCTCCTCTGGCATAAACTAGAGATTCAAAGCACACAAGGGGCGCCTGGGTGGCTCAATCAGTTAAGTGTCCTGACTTCAGCTCAGGTTATGGTCTCACGGTTCGTGAGTTCGATCCCCGCGTCCGGCTCTGTACTGACAGCTTGGAGCCTGGAGCCTGCTTCAGATTCTGTGCCTCCTTTCTCTCTGTCCCTCCCCCACTCATGTTCTCTCTCTCTCTCTCTCTCTCTCAAAAGTAAATAAACATTTAAAAAATTAAAAAACAAAAAGCACACAAGCCTGTACACATCCTCATGAAGACTCACCCTGTCCCCAGCCCCTAATCACAATAACATCCCAGAAGAGTTGCCAGAATTCTAAGACATTCCATCCGCACTTGACATGCCTGTCCTGCTCTCCCCAGAGTCCTCAAGTATGAGTAGTAGTAATAACCTTTTCCATATCTTCTTGGGGGTCTGTGTGTATGTACAAGTGTGTGTCTAGATGTCATCTTTAGTCACAAAATCCCAACCAGATTTTGGGGGGAGGGTTTATCTGACTCTGAAGGTTGAACATGATAACAACCAGCCCAAATTATGCCGCACCAGCAATAGAATGTGCTTCCCCATCTTCTCCCAGGGTTGGTCTTCTAGTAATCCCGCCTCCTTACAGCATTTATACCTGTGCTATTATTATAGGCCCACCATTCCTCACTTCTTTCCAATGTTTCATTATTTTATTTGCTCTCCATCTTATTACTAAATCTTCTATTTCCCTTTTGCCATTTCTTTCATCCATCTTTTTTTTTTTGACATCTCAATATTACATATACTGTTTGTTCTGCGTTGAGAGGCAGCTTTCTTCTTAGCCAAGCAAGGTGTTCCGTACGTGTTCTAGTCAGCCATGTACACTCTTATTTTTTTATTTTCTTTTTTTTAGTGACTTACCACTAGTTTAACCTGGAATGAGTAAAAGCAGGTAATGTTTGAAATTAATAGACACCCACCAAAGGCTTACACCAGAAAGTCAAATGCCTTCCCTTATTAACTCCACCTATATTAAGGCAACTACAACTGAGGCCTGGAGAATTCCCATTAGCACAGTCAGGATGGTGCTGATTTTCCAATAGAATGCTGCTCAGTGGATATCCAGCTTCATTTGCATTTGTCAGCTTTGATATTAGAGAATTCTCTTAACACTTATTTATTTTTAAGAGCGAGAGAGAGATTGAGAGAGAGAGAGAGGACACGAGCAGGGAAGGGGCAGAGAAAGGGAGACAGAATCTGAAGCAGGCACTGGACTCTGAACTGTCAGCACAGAGCCCAACGTGGAGCTTGAACTCATGAACCTCGAGATCATGACCTGAGCTGAAGTCAGACGCCCAGTTGATTGAGCCACCCAGGCACCCTTAGAGAATTCTCTTAATGCAAAGGATTTACCCTCCTAAAGTGGGATTTTTCTTTCATCACATTCCCCTCTGCCTGGTGTATAGTAACCTTTCTTTCTTAGTATTTGTAAAGAATGTTTAACAGTGGCCAAAATCCTACATTCTTAACCACCTGTCTACCATTATTTTAAGTCATCTTCAGAGGGACCTTCTAGTACACATCTCCTGAATCCATATAAACACACATTCACATAGGAAAATGGGGGACTGTCGACCCAGACTATCCATTGGAAGTCCCTGCTATGGTCAACTTGTACCTGAACACCTAGCATAATAAAGGCACCTTCTTATCCCGGGTATAAAAACTACACTGACAGCAGACACAGCAGAAGCCTGAAGGCTACAGATCTTTCTTGTACAAGTTGCTGTTCTTGAACACAGGCCTGCTTTGCTAAGGCTCAGAATTTCTGGGCGCGGTTACTTTTCCCATGTTTACATTTGCACCTGCTCCATGCAGAGACCTAATGTAGGAAATAAAAAAAAAGTGCTTTTGGCGGGGGGAACTTCATGCTGTGATTAGAAAAGAGGGCCTGAGAAGATCTCCTTAATTTGTAGAGAAGAAGCTCCTTTCTAGCAGAATTCCAAAAGAGACAGATAAAGACAGCACATGCCAGGTAGAAGCCCAAAAATGTAAAAATCTAGCGCAACATGTTGAGAAATCCAATCTCAACCTTGACTCAAGAACGAGTCAACAGGTACCTGGAAACCCCCTAAAAGTCCACAGTGCTCTAGAACTGGATGGAACTTAGAGACTCAGCCAACAAGCCTGAGGTCCTTTGGCAGGACAAACATGCAACCACACATATTAACAAACCACTTTAGCACAGGGATGATGGTATTTTTATGACAAATCTTTTCTAAGTTTTCTTCTCCCTTCTTAAATGGCTCTGGAGAATACAAGTGTTTGATTTACTCATCTGCTACTTGGTTGATGCCAATAACCTAGTAAATGCCAGAAAAGCATAAAAGGGAGCCGATTATTCATTACACAGTGTATGCTTTCCTCTTGTAGCATGCTCTTTGCTCTCCTTGCAAATTATACAGTAACTGTCAGGTCTCCTGACTCTACTCTGAATTTCTCCTTGCTGGGAGAAGGCATACCAGATCCTTGGTGTATTTTGCTCTGGTACATCTGTTCTTTTGTGAAAAAAGACATAAGAAAAAAATAAGGAGACCTAGCACTATTCCCCTGCAACCTTTTTTTTTTTTCTTTATTTACTACATGAATTATTTAGCCACACTAAAGGAGGGCATCCTTTGAATCACACAGCTGTAAATATACCAAGAGATGGGTAATACAAACATATCCAAGAAAATGTCATTGAGCTTAACTTATCAGCTTCTTTCTCAAAGACTATTGAACGTATGCCGTATCAAAGTCCACATGAGGTATGAACTATACACGAAAGAAGCTCCATCATTACAGGAAGCTTTAATCAGATATAGAGAAATCCATTTCAAAGAAGGATAGTGTAGTGAAAAACTCTAATGTTGAGGCATAAGTGGCAGAATAATTGAAACTCTGTTAAAATAAAATATTTTCAATAAAACAGTTCATGAACTAGTAAATAAAACTGCAGGTAGGACTCTTCTAACGAGAAATAAATTTAGCCTGCTTTTTTTTTAAGTTTATTTATTATTTATGAGAGACAGAGACATCATGAGTGGGGAAGGGGCACAGAGAGAGGGAGACACAGAATCCGAAGGAGGCTCCAGGCTCCGAGCTGTCAGGGCTTGAACTCACAAACCATGAGATCATGACCTGAGCTGAAGTTGGACGCCCAACAAAGTGAGCCACCCAGGTGCCCCAAATTTAGTCAGCTTAAAAAAACAAACTGAGAGGAAAGAGAGGAAATTTAATCCATCTAGAAACAACTTGTAACATGAAATCTGTTTTTATGGTTTTTCATAAATGTGGCCAAAATTGCCTTTGTTAATGGTTACAGAGAAGAAAAAAAAAGTTTCTTGATTTTGTAATAAATGTATAGACATTTTATGAAACTGTTGCAGAGAACTATTTCCTATCTAAGACTTTTGGCATTTTTTATATGTACCAGTCAACATTTCATCACATATAAAATATTAAGATAAACTCCAATAAAAGTTGCAGAGGGGCTCCTGGGTGACTCAGTCGGTTAAGCTTCTGACTTGAGCTCAGGTCATGATCTCGCTGTCTGTGAGCCGTTGGACTCTGTGCTGACAGCTCAGAGCCTGGAGCCTGCTTTTAGTTCTGTCTGTCTGTCTGTCTGTCTCTCTCTCTCTGCCCCTCCCCTGCTCATGCTCTGTGTCTCTCTCAAAAATAAATAAACATTTAAAAATTTTTTTAAAAATTGCAGAAATATATTGCATTGGTATTGACTTTCAGTATACTAATTAATGAGGAATAAACACTTATACTATTGTACAAAATACAAAAACTCACAACCTTAATATTAAATAAGCGTTATTAAGGTATTTCAATAACAAATACAATACCTGCCTGAATTTTTCATGGTAGTGTTACTCCCTTATATAATAAGTAGAATAATAAGAATTTTTGTGAAAAGGTTGGTCCCCTCTTCAGATTGCATGAGTTGGCTTATTGATGATTTCTGAAACTTTTCCCAGTACCATTTTAATATGCCAAAACACACGTATATGATGGCAGTAAGTCTTCAGCAGCAAAATTTTAATCCCAGGCAAATCTAACACCTTAAACACTGCACCGTGGAGCTTTTATGGTAGTGATCCTTAGAAAGAACCTAACTGCCCAAAAGTAGTATTTTTAATAAAACTATTACATATGAAAGATTAGGATCCTATTAAAATAGTAATGCATGGGGCGCCTGGGTGGCTTAGTCGGTTGAGCGACCGACTTCGGCTCAGGTCAGGATCTCACAGTCGGTGAGTTCGAGCCCCGCGTCGGGCTCTGTGCTGACAGCTCAGAGCCTGGAGCCTGCTTTGGATTCTGTGTCTCCCTCTCTCTGCCCCTCCCCCTTTCATGCTCTGTCTCTCTTTGTCTCAAAAATAAATAAACATTAAAAAAATTAAAATAGTAATGCATACATGCATTTATTAAAATTAGAATAGGGGCGCCTGGGTGGCTCAGTCGGTTGAGTGTCCGACTTCGGCTCAGGTCATGATCTCGCAGTGTGTGGGTTTGGGCCCCGCATCGGGCTCTGTGCTGACAGCTCGGAGCCTGGAGCCTGTTTCACATTCTGTGTCTCCCTCTCTCTCTGCCCCTCCCCTGCTCATACTCTGTCTCTCTCTGTCTCTCAAAAATAAATAAATGTTAAAAAAAATTTTTTTTTTAATAAAAAAATAAATAAAATTAGAATAGGCCTGTGATAGGTTAAGTGAAAGCAGGGATTTGGGGTACAAGTTAATCTGTATGTATTTACATTAAAAATAATGGGTTGTATTTATTAACAGACTAGTCTGTTAATGAGCATTAGGATTACATCCGTCTTATTCACTACTTTCTTCCTAGCACTTCTGCTGATGTGTGTCTGAGTTGTGTGTCCTAATGAAGTCCATATTTCCATCTCATCATAGTCATTTCCATCTGGACTCTTGGTTCTCCTACTTCAGATCAAGGTATTTATCCTAGTTTGCTATGTCTACCTTAACAATATACCATGGACTATCTCTCATCTATCTGTTTATCTATGTCTCCATGCTTTTCCAAAAGTGGGATAACACACGGACATTCGGTTAAGCTTGAGGGAGAGCCCACAAACTGCAGCTGGGAATTTATATTATAATATCATAAAGAATATTATCAGTTTCTATGTCCATTTCTATTTGGCATAGAGATGACAGTGTCATAATAAAAGAGTTACATTTCACCTCAAAAATCCAATCAATCTCAGCCCGCACACTCACTAGCCCAACTTCTATCTGCACTGGAGCCCGTGTGTTTCTCTCCAGGATCATGCGTCTCTGAGCTCATTTGATCGCCACTGCAATATTGCTATCACTGTGAGTCATACAGTGGTGTGAGAAAGTACTTCACTAAGTTTTCTTTTTAAATGTTCTAGTGTCCTTTTGTCATGTGACTGACTTCTGTGATGCCCAGAATACATTTTTCATTTAACTGTTGATGTTGTGGTCTGTATTGAAGTAGACTTCAGATTCATTCACAGATGCCATTTCACCCAAAGCCAGCTTGTTCACATGCGGAGTCCACAAATGGAAATCTAAGCACCTTCACGACATATGCAGTTTACATGAAAATATCTCATGCAAGGGGTCCTGGTTGGCTCGGTCACAAGACCATGCAACTCTTGATCTTGGGGTCGTGAGTTTGATCTCTCTGTTGGGTGTAGAGACTACTTAAATAAAGAAAAAAAAACTTTCAAAAAATATCTCATGCATGTCTCTGCTGCATTGAGATCTCATGTACTCCGTTGTCAAAGTAACTTGTAGACTTTCAGAGTGAGTCATTATATAATGCATTTAGGAATCTATGTTAGATTATAACATAACAACCACCATTCTACGCTGCTTCTTTGGGTTTGACTCTTGTACGTACCTCACAGAAGTGGCATCATATAGTATGCGTCCATCAATGACTGGTTTATTTCTGTTAGTGCAGTATCTTCAACATTTATCCTGATAAAGATAAATGGTTTATCCTCAAGTTTATTCATAAAAGAAGGCAAGATTTCCTTCTTTTTTAAGACTAATATTTCATTCAGATAGATGGATGAATGGATATATATATATATATATATATATATATATATATATATATATCTTAGGTTTCACCATTCAAAATTAATTAATTCAGAAACTCTACATAATAGAAATAAATTTCTTCCTAAAATAATTTCATGTAAGTCGTTATATTCACAAGACTGACCTCAAAGTATTATTTTAGGCTGCATTTCACATAAGATTAGTTAAATATGTACCTAGTGCTTTTAAAATAATACTTCATTAAACCATTTCAAGAAATCTTTAAAGTACATTTTATTTACATACCCTTAACAAATTAAAGAATTTATTCTGAGTGACAGTGCAATAGTGTGTCTAAATGTATCTCTAATGTGACTTTTGTAGTACTTTGATTATAGCTTAAATATTCTCTTTCCTGTAGCCAGAATTGAGAAAAATCAACCTATAAATTACACATTATATATAGTGTAACATTAAATTATAAGTGTATATTATTCATTTTAAGTATATACTTATAATTATAGGTATTTAAGTATTATTAATACATAGTAAATTGTAAGTAATTGTAAGTATAATATATAATTATGTATAATGTGTATGTGTGTATATATAGATAAGTAGCTAGTCAGCCATAGTATACGTCAAAGACTTCTGTATTCTACCCTAAAAATTAACTTACTCTTTTTTTTATTATATTATTTTATTGTGGAAATGCATCCTAAGGACTGCAGAATTCAGATTTTTAGGACTAAATCTCTGTCTCTTTACCAGCCCTATTCATCCTTCATCTGTAGGCAGAGTGATAATCGGGCCTGGGGAGAATGAAGGGAGGTAAAATATGGAGTCAGAGACTGTAGCACAAGGGTTAGCCAAGATGATATAAGCTTAGCCAAGACTATATATAACCTATTTCACAGGGAAAATTTGAAGAGTTTTATCAAGTGCTTAAAGTAGATCCAGAGGCATTTTATATGCTATATACAGGGGTTGAGTTTGTTAATTTTACTTTGTTTCTGTAGAAAGCATCAGCCACACATATGCATGGACCATGGTATTACTGAGTCTCCTGTTTGTAAAGATGAAATTATTTGAAAAGAACTGTAGGATAAGGAGCAAGGAGTTAGCTGTGTTGAGATGGTCTGGTCTGCAGCTTAATTATAATATTGCCCTTCCACTTAGTTTTGAATGACTTGAAGGTGAGACATGTCATGTTTTTGATATCAGTTTCTTTGTCTGTTGGGACTTTGTCTCTTAGATAGCAAAGGGTTATGTATAGAAGATTTAATTCTACTCTTCCGGACCCTTCCATCCTTTTCCAGCTCAATACACTGCTCCATCTTCTATAAATGTCTCATGATTAAAACTGATTGCTTTTCTACATTATGATTAATTCTGCCAGCCCAGAGGACCATCACAAGCTTCTCCTCTTCCTATGGAAAGCCTAGTAGAGTCCTTGAGCCTAAAACATGCACAAACCACAGATGAATTCAGACTCAGTAAATGTCCTTAGGTTTGAATTGGTCATATATCTCAGTTCCACTAGGAATGACCCTTTTAGATATATTTTTTCTTTTCACTTTATTAAAATGTTTACTTATTTATTTTTGAGAAAGAGAGAGGGATAGACAGCAAGTGGGGGAAGGGCAGAGAGAGAGGGAGAGAGAGAATCCCAGAAGGCTCTGCACCATCAGCGTGGAGCCCCACATGGAACTTGAACCCACGAACCATGAGATCATGACCTTAGCTGAAATCAGAGGTCAGAATGAGCCACCCAGAGGCCCCTATATATGTTTTTTCCTTAATTGTATTTTAAGTGTTTGCCATAGGATTGGGGCCCTCAATGGCTTCTAATAACTGAGACATTCTTCTTGCAAAGAAACCCAGAATTTATAATTTATGCTCTGACTTAAATATTCTTCTAATGTAAAATCTCTAATGTAAAATATGGAGAATTAGGAATATAAATATTTGGAAAGTAAATGCATGACAATGCATAAATACTTATATTTAAAGCATGCAGACTAGTTTCTGATAATTACAATGCTATATAAATGAGTGATACTTTCATCTTGTGAATATAGTTCATTCATACTAAGTTCTTTAAGTTGTTAAAATTTATTATTTAACTTTAGGTCAAACTTATGAGATATATTTTAGTATATATGTCAAAAAGTAGACCTATACAATAGAGCTTTCTTTTTTTTTTTCCAACGTTTTTTTTTTGGGGGGGGGGGGGACAGAGAGAGACAGAGCATGAACGGGGGAGGGGCAGAGAGAGAGGGAGACACAGAATCGGAAACAGGCTCCAGGCTCCGAGCCATCAGCCCAGAGCCTGACGCGGGGCTCGAACTCACGGACCGCGAGATCGTGACCTGGCTGAAGTCGGACGCTTAACCGACTGCGCCACCCAGGCGCCCCTGAGCTTTCACCTAACTAAGGGGGAAATGACAGCTTAAAAAATAGTCCGCTGGAAGGGAGAAGAATCAGGAGGAAGTAAAGAATAATCTGCCTAAATATACAATACCAAATAAAATAAAGGAAATATGTCAATTTGCCACTTTCACTAATCACAAATTTAAGTGGTTAAACATTTCCCGCTCGAAAAGATTTTGTAACATTAGGAAAATTAAGCAAGAGAAAAATAAAAGTAAAAACTTAAAAAAAAATGATAAAGTTTAGTCTTTGCTCTTTTATCAGTGAACATTATCCACAAGCTTCAAGAACTTTGAAAACATTTGTTTTCGTGCTGTTCTCTTGGTGTCAAATTTCTCAACGTGTGTTTAGCTCAAATGTCTATTTTTCTCTCATTTGGGGGATACGATGGTTGGACCTAGGGTTGTGGACCAGTAGTCATTTCTTTCGAAAATTTAAAGGGAATCCATCATTTTCCATATTACATCATTTATTTACAAATGTCAGTGACTAACTTATTGCAGTATTTCAAAGCAATATGTTATTTTCTCATTTTTTCTTGATTTTCGCCATTAAGATTTGTGACATTGTTGAAGTTGTAGTAATATTTGTATTCTGAAAAATGTAAACCAGTTTCAAAGTAGAATACATTTTGAATCTGAAAATCAATTAAGGTATTAGCTGACAATATTAATCTAATAAGGGATTTAAGTGATTCTAAATTGATTTTTAATTTTTGAGAAGACGTTATATGTACTTTACCATGATTTCTAGAATAAAGACTGTGTTTTGGATGTCTCAATGGAATCCTAGATTATTTACCACATACCATTTCTTAATAGTCCATCATTACCAATTTTTGTCATTCCAGCTCCATGAGAATGCCAACAGTTTGTATTACCTTCCTCCCAAATTTCGAATTGGTGAAATTATATACTCGTTGGTAAAGGCACACAAAAATTTAATGATAGCCAAATCTCAAAAAATGTGTATATAGATACAATAAATGCCCATATCAAAAAATATAAAATTATTAGTATAATATAATATGCCATGATGAGAGCTTGATCAAGTCAACACCTAGACCGCAGATGATAGTGGCTTCAGTGAATCTTAGATGTAAAACTGGATAGAATAACCATTTGCAATAACCATTTCGTATTGGCTAAGTAAGATCTTTGAAAGATAAGGAGAGTCAGTCATTGGAAGGCATAGAGAGTGAAAGGAAGGGTATTTTGTTATTAGTTTTGTTAATGCTTTTTGTTTTCTTTCAAGATGGAAAAGAGTTGGCACTGTCATGTATCTAAAAAAAGTATTAGTAAGAGGTCAAAATATTAGAAAAGAGGGTATGTTTGCATTAAACACGATGTAATTTACAATTACCCTGTTAAATCTGAGAAGAGATACAACATCCTGGCAGTGTGAAAGCAACTTTGGGATTTGGGGAACATAGGAAAGATCCCAACAAATTGTGGGTGGCTACACAGCCATATTAAACTTCAAGGGAAGATGGAAGTTTGATCTTCCCATGTTCAAAAAGAACATGGGAGAGAAAAGAAAACCAGACACACAATAACCACCTCTAATGTCTAAAACAGTGTATGAGATTCAGATGTAGATACCATAGTCTTTCGCTGGTTACATCTTATATACACGTCTTCAAATTAATGTCAAAAATCTCTAAGATTATTGCACTGTCCAAACTAGTAACACATCAAGAAATGTGTTTTCCTTCTGAAAACTCCAAGCTGTTTAAGTCACCATGGTCCTCATACTTCCACGATGCCCTCCTCCTCCTTCTTTCAAACACAACACGCTCTTCACAGCCGAGCTTATATATATCTTTTTGTGTGAATTTGAATTACTTTCCAAATCTTTATGGCACAGTTAATTATTGTTGTTCATCATGGTGGTGGGGTTTTTTTGTTTATTATTTTAACAATGCATTTGTTTTAATGTACTCTAAATGCATACTGTGCATTTCTTTATTTGGAAAAGTAAACCAAGAGCTCCTAGAAGCCTAAGAAGCATGTCTTCCTAACCTTTCAAAATATGCCTATCCCCATCGAGAATCTTCCCATCATTACTATTCAAGAAATGTCTATTAAATAAACAAATTAATAATAATGATAATAATAATAATAAACAAATTAATGTATATGAAGAAAGTGAGTGGGCACTATTCTGTGAAGGGCATTGAATAAGACGGTGTTACTAAGTTATATTGTCTCTTGAAAAAAATTATTGTAAGGACACTGAAATATGCACAGGTTGCCATTTTAGAGGCATTTACATGATCCTTCAGAATCAGAAGGAAAGGAGAGAGTTTGAGGAGAAGTAAGAAAGTCTTGCCCAAAAGGTGACATACAATCTTGCTCTCATCTCTGCAATATGTTGAAAGACCTCTGAAGGGAAGGAATCAGCCTGATGTATATATTCATTTCCTAGATTTGCCAGGTAGTATTGGCTTCATAAATTGAACAGTTAACAGTAACACCATTGCATTAAAGTGCAGCACATTAGTAACCATGATTTTAGAAGAAAATTAGTATGTACAGGTATAGCAATTTTTTTGATTACTCACTTAGTATTATACCAACTGCAAATATCAGAACACCCAACTAATAGTGGCTAAAGAAATAAATACTTAATTATCCTGCTTCCAGGGAATCTTACAGAAGGTCAACAAATTAACCTATCCCTCTTTTCGACCATTCTCAGTGTTTTGCCCTGAATCTCATCATGCTGTCTCCTCATTCAGTTGCACTCTTCCGTGCAAATGCAGACAGTGCATGGTAAGCAAAGGGCTTTTCTTCACATGGATCTCTTCTCTCTCAGAAACCCACCAGAAGCCTGGCTTTTCGCCTTATGGGAGATAGAAATATATCCATAGCTGGGGCGCCTGGGTGGTTTAGTCATTTGAGCATCTGACTCTTGATTTCAGTTCAGGCCATGATCTCAGGGGCATGGGAACGAGTCCCGTGTAAGGCTTTGCACTCAGCACAGAGATTCTCCCACTCCCTCTCCGGCTGCCCCTCTCCTTCACTCACACTCGCTGGCTTGCTTGCTCTCTCTCTCTCTAAAAGAAAAAAATATATATATATATATATTATATATAATATATATATATAAATATATATATAAAATTATATATAATATATATTATATAAATATATATATAATATATATATAATATATATTATATATATATGTATGTATGTATATCCATAGCCATGTCTAGTTTGCAAACTAAGCTGAGAAAACAACTATCTGGGAAAGTTGCATGGGGTTATCATTGTCACTCAGCAAAATATTTCGGCTTTATTTTGTTTTGTTTTCATAAGGAAAATGTGAAATGGCCTCTCGATAAGCAAATAATATTGTCTGCCATGAAGAAGGTATGTGATGCTGACTTATGAAAGAACGAGAAGGTTGAGATGAGTATTGAGGAATTTAGTATCTACTTAGAATCCTCTGTATGAAAGCCCCGTGGATTCTCTCCATGTGTTATCTCATTTGGAATTCTAATCATTCAACATGTTGCTTGTTACGATTGCTCTGATGCATTGGCTGATGCTGATATCCCCTGCTTTTCTGCCTTGTTGCTAGCCGAATCTCTGTATCTCAGGCTTGCCCTTCTCTAGATAGGGTAAAACTGAAGTGGGTCCTTCATGTGGTGTCCCTGAAGGCGGGGGATGCTGGTTCCTCACCCTGCCTTCCCTTTCCTGGTGAAGGAGACTCTTTCCAGTCAGAGAGTTACTTCTTGGCAATGAGCAACATTGACTTAGAGGTGCTGTGATAAGGCAAAAATGAAGCTTCCTCCCCTTTTTGTGTAATTATTGTCAGGTTTTTTGTTTAACTGTGTTGCTGAGGCTTTTCAGTGTACTCTGGAGTTTTCTTTGTGGACAGCAGTCTGATTATTGATCTCTGTCAGGGGACAGGGGTTAGGGACTCATGCTCTGCCATCTTGGAGACACCACCCTCTCCATTTACTAAAGCCCAGGTAAACTTGGCTGTCTGTTATCAAACTATTAATGTACTTATAATATGGTATATTTGATCTACTAATTTGTTAGAATGATGCAAGCTGCTTGTGCAAATAATATGACAAATTCTCAAGAGCTGCCTCGTTTTTAAACTGATTACCTCAAGTACACATTTTGGTTGACTGGCAACAAAATAAGCATTATTGTAAGAAGAACAAAATGATTAACTGCAAAAAAAGAAGTTTACATCTTATCAGGCATTTGTCTCCTGATAGCTGTAAATACAGGCTTTTTTCTCTTTATAGAGACTGTGCTTCCAAGAAGTTGAATGTGTTCTATTTATAGCTCTCTTCTGTGTTAGGCAAGTGTGCAAAATTTTCTAATTTAGTAGTTGAAAGGCTCTACATAAAATGCAATGAAATTCTCTTATTTCCCTTGAATAGGGAATAATTAAGCAGAGGGCATGAATCTATGAGTCTAGCCAAGAGATATTTTTAAATGTTCTAGAGAATTTTAACCATTGAATGAAGAAAATCGGTAATTCTTGTTATTTTTCTACATTTTAATCTATTTTAAGAGGAATAACACTGGCACGAAGTTAAATATTTTATTGTTCACTGTTTCAGAGGCTATTTCTGTAGAGATGCACTCCATACATAAGAATTTGAATTGATACTGAGATTTTATATTCATAGAATCATAGTGTTTACCATCTAATCATGTGAGTGATATTTCTTCTGATATTATATTTACTAGCAGGTGAATATAAACAGGCAATATTATTAACATTTTAATGGTGAGTAAACTGAAGCTCAGAAATGTTAGTTGATTTGTTCACTGTTATATAGCTTGTTAGAAGTAGGAGCAGGACTTGAATCCTAAGACACAATGTATCAAATAATACCCTTTTTGGTAGAGAAGTGACAAGAGCTGAACTACAGTTAATAATGTATATTGGAGTGCCTGGGTGGCTCAGTTGGTTAGGCGGCCGACTTTGGCTCGGGTCATGATCTCACAGTCTGTGGGTTGGAGCCCTGCGTCGGGCTCTGTGCTGGCAGCTCAGAGCCTGGAGCCTGCTTCTGATTCTGCGTCTCCCTGTCCCTCTGCTCCTCCCCTGCTTGCTCTCTGTCTCTTTCTCAAATAATACACATTAAAAAAATTAAAAAAATAAAAATAATATTGTATTGTGCACCTAAAAATTGGGGTTCTTACTCCAATAAAATAAACTGGTTGCTTTAAAATTTTAAAAAGAAAAGGAATCCTGTTACAGTAAAGCTGACACAATTCTTCCATGGGACGCTTGACTAGCACAGTGTACAAAAGAACATACGAAGATATGCAAAAATACATGGTACAAATGTTTACAAATATCCCTTCAATGACATGATACTTATGAAGGAGTCTTAAGCGTATGCTGCTGGGTGCAGCCATATGCTTGCAGCTATTTGACGGAGATTTTTTTGTTTTGTTTTTTGAGAGAGAGAGAGACAGAGAGAGACAGAGAGACAGACAGAGAGAGAGAGACAGAGAGTGAGTCCGGGAGAGGAATCGAAGAAGAGAGAGAGAATCTTAAGGAGGCTCCATGCACAGTTCAGAGCCTGACACAGGGTTCAATCCCACAGCCCTGGGATCATGACCTAAGCCGAAACCAAGAGCTAGATGTTTAACCAACTGAGCTATCCAGTTGCCCAGTTTTTTGCTTTTTTCTTTTTGGTTTTGTTTTGTTTTGTTTTGTTTTGTTTTGTTTTGAGTGGAGCCAGATATTTGGGAATGAACATATCCTTAGAGAGAAAATACTATTCTCTAAATAAAGGAGTAGGGTCCTAGTTATGCATTGGCTGTGCTCCTCATCTTGGCCAAGTTCAGCTGTACTCATCACTGATTTTCACTTCACTTGTCCAAGGATTTCCTAAGGTATTAAAAGCTTATGGTAATCAATAGATTTATGAAGAAAGAGGCAATCTCATGAAATAGAACCCAAACCTACCTGCTTGGTAAAATGCCAATAGAAATTTAAGTATTTTAAAAATTGGAGGGGCACCTGGGAGGCTCATTCAGTTAGGCATCCGACTCTTGGTTTCAACTCAGGTCACAATCCCATGGTTCATGAGTTTGAGCCCCATGTCGGGCTCTATGCTGGAAGCTCAGAGCCTGGAGCCTGCTTGGGATTTTCTGTCTCCCTCTCTCAAAATAAATAAATAAACTTAAAACAATAATTACTTATCATTAATTATACATTAATATTTATAAAATCAATAATTATAAGTATTATAATTCTTATTCATTTACAATTTAATATGTAATGTATAATTTGTAGGTTGATTTTCCCTAATTCTAGAGACTCAAAAGAAAAAGTGTTTGTTTTAAACTACTATTGAAGTACGATGGAAGTCACATTAGAGACATATGTAGACACACTACTGCAGTTACTCTGAAAAAATTCTTTAATTTGTTAAATATCTGTAAAAAATAATAAAATATTAATGATTGTACTTACATAACAGATTTTTTGAAATGATTCAATTAAATGGTAACACTCTAGGAAAATATTTAACTAATATTATGTGAAATGCCTGCTAAAATAATACTTTGAGGACAGTCCTGTCAATATAATACTTTACATTAAATTATTTTATGAATAAATTTATTTCAAGAAAGTAAAAATACTTCTAAAAGAATATATGTATGTACATATGTGTATCTCTATAAAAAAATGAGTCTTTGGGGCCTGGGTGGCTCAGTCAGTTAAGTGTCCAACTTCGGCTCAGGTCATGATCTCAAGGCTCATGGGTTCGAGCCCCGTATTGGGTTCTGTGCTGACAGCTCGGAGCCCAGAGCCTGCTTCGGATTCTGTGTCTCCTTCTCTCCCTGCCCCTCCCCCGCTCATGCACTGTCTCTCTAAGTTGTTTCATCACTGATGAATTGGAAAGATATGCAGCCTCAAAACATACAAGAAAATAGATCTTGGGTAATGCTTTTCTTATTTGTTTATTTATTTTTTTAGCAGACGGTCCATGATGCATCTTAATTTGTTCATGTACATAACTAAAATTTTGACATAACAACTAACACATGCTATTTGATTTAAAGGTAGAGTGTTGCATCCTAATGGCACCGATATAGTACAAACCACCAAACTAGTGGGGACCTTATAAAATGTTACCTATAAGTTAAAGTAAAAAAAAAAAAAAAAAAAAAAAAAAAAAGAAAAACTGCAAGAATAATACAATAGTAGAGTTGCTTTTCTCTTTTTTCTCTACCAAACTTCTTATATATGGAAGCAAATGGATATATTTGAAAATTAAATAAGATTTAATATTTTGGCACAGTTCATACAGTCATTGGATTGGTGATCCACATTGACAAGTTCATATTTTAGGAGGAAAAGAGGAAAACACTGAAGTCTTACATTTATGCTGGTTTAATACTATATTCTCATGGTCATTCTTAGAAGCTTCTCTAATAATATTTTGCTTATGAAATTTCTTCTTTCTTTTTTTTGATGTTTATTTTTATTTTTTGAGAGAGAGAGAGAGAGAGACAGAGCATGAGGGGGGGAGGAGCAGAGAGAGAGGGAGACACAGAATCTGAAGCAGGCTCAAGACTCTGAGCTATCAGCACAGAGCCCTACACAGGGCTCAAACTCGCAAATCATGAGATCATGACCTGAGTTGAAGCCAGACGCTCAACCGACTGAGCCACCCAGGCGCCCCTAAATTTCTTCTTTCTATTCTACTTACAAAGATGATGTATGTATCAGCAAGTGATACTTGTTCCTTATTTTGCTAAGCTAATTTTTAAACAAATGTATCACAAAATACCCATTGATATTTAACTGAATAAAATAGGGATGTTGTCTCTTGGAGAAATGAATGATACTTATGTTGAAGGTTACACTCATGAGGAGAGTGAGGAGATGAGGAGATACGCCATCTTTTCTTACTTATATTAGAATTCATCAAAAATTTAAATCATTAGGATCACAAATGGTACCATCCCAAATGCTTGGCAGAGTGAATTTCGGGACCCGTGAAATAATAAATGCTCATGGTTGAGGTTTTAATTTTAATAAACTTGAAATGCTAGTTGATTTATACTTTCATTTATGATTTATGTTTGCCTTTTGAATATTTAAAATTTTTTTTAATTTTTTTAAAGTTTTTATTTATTTTTGAGACAGAGAGAGACAGAGCATGAACGGGGGAGGGGCAGAGAGAGAGGGAGACACAGAATCAGAAGCAGGCTCCAGGCTCCGAGCCATCAGCCCAGAGCCCGACGCGGGGCTCGAACTCACGGACCGCGAGATCATGACCTGAGCGGAAGTCGGTCGCTTAAACAACTGAGCCACCCAGGCGCCCCTGAATATTTAAAAAATTTTTAATGAATGCTAAGTAAAGAAGTAAAACAAAAATGTGAATTCTATCACTGAAGATTCTATTATTATATATTGCAACTTGAAGCGTTTCAGTAACACTCATGAATACATGTGAGACTGGGGTTTCTCTGTTATAGACATTTTCATCATATTTTTGGAAAAGATTCAATTTTCTTATTATGTCATAGCTTTGAATAGAAAAGCAATTGCTTATGAATTTTTTAAGTGAACCAAAATTGATATGCTTCTTCTATCAAAGCCATGCTAAATGCAGAAATAAAAATCAAAGCCAATGTTGAATGTACTATTTTCACCTCTTAAAATAAATCCTGTGGTCTTGTCAAATAAGCCATTTTGTAATGTAGCATCTTTAAATATAACATGGCACGTATTCTGGAATGGAGACATTTATTCTGAGCAGCCCAGATCTATCTTTGATGTCATTATAAGCTAAAGGGCATGCGAAGAAAAAAAATGCCTTAACTTCCCCTATATAACTTCCACACAGGGGAGATTCAAATGATAAATTATTTAAAGGAATTAAAGAAGACACTGCGGGGCTCTTGCTGCTTATTAAGGGTGAGTGATTTTCAAATTTGGTTAAGTTACATTTCAACAGATTTTTTTCTTCTACTCAAGCTTTATTTCACCAGGATCATAGCAAGGAAAAACATGTTGAAACTTTTTAGTCCTTCTTCAAAGAAGATAATGATGCGTATTTCCTCCTTCATATCATACTGAAGCATTAACTTGTAATTGTATTAGCACATTAAATTATTAAGCAGGTGATACAAAGCAAGTCCCGTAGTGATCAATTTCTTTTTGATACTCCTATAAGGAAATTTGTTTAAAGATTCATAAGATGGATGGTAAAAGTGCTGTTTGAGAGCAATATCGGCTCGTTTTATAGTACTAAAGGAAAAATAGTCAGAGGCAACTTCAGGTGAATCTAGCATATGTTTTCAGATCAGGCTGAGTCTTTTCTCCAGGCAGTGAATTTTGCTAGCTGCTAGAAAGACCGAAGGAGGTGGGAGCAATCATCAGGGTTGTCTAATAACTAAAACCTCGCTCCAAACCATGGAGTTGCCAAGAAACGCACAGTTAGGTCTCATAGGCTCTTCTCATAGGCTCTCACAGTAAGCTCCAACTGACTGCCTGTTGTCTTTCAGGAGCTATAAAGTCATAATGTCCCAGAGGGATTGAATGTGACCTCCATGGTTCCAAAGTAGACCAAAATCGATAAGGGGAAAAAGTAACTAAAGGTAGGTTTCCACCTGTGTGGGAAGTCTTTCCAAGAGGAACAGACCACATCCATTGACCCATGGGTATTGGTGTATCAATAAATACTTCAGCTCCTCGTCCTTGATTTTGTGATAACTCTGAGGCATATGATTTTCACTGTCTGATAGTGTTCTCCAGAAGGATTTCGCTTCAGGTACTCTCAGTGGTTACATGCTTCATACATTCTTCCCCTTATCTATTGCGTTTCCTTCACAAGAAAACCTGGGATCATCTTCCACATAAATTATTTGCACTATAAACCTTGCCCTCGTGTCTCAGTGGCTGCTATGGATACTGCTGAATTTGGTGTCCCTATAGAACTAGTGAAGAACAAACATTTCTCTCATAATCTCTCCACATCTTTGGCTTGCTTGAGCTTTTCAGTATTTCACATCTTGAATAACATTGGGTATATTTTCCTTGTAACAGCTGAACATGTTTTTGTTTTTAATTTTATTTTTATTTTTGTATACATCAGGGTTTCTCAACCTAGATTTTATTGACATTTTATGCTGGATGATTCTTCTAGTGAGGGGTTGTCCCGTGTATTCGCACTGTCAGATGTTTAGTAGCCACCCTGGCCGCCACCTACCAGATGCCATTAGCACCCTCACTCCCAGTTGCGACAACTAAAAAAAGTCTCCAGACATTTCCAAATGCCCTATGGAGGGAAAAATTACGAGTTGAGAAAAACCCTGTTCTACATCTTTCAAAGTTCTCAGTTACAATAATAATAAAAACTGTGTTATTATTACTACTATATTTTTCATGTCTGGCACTGATGGTTGCTTCTAGATCACACTAGATTTTTCCCCTTAACATCATTATAAATAAGTTAAATAATTCATACTAAAATAGCTTGTTATATTTCCAATAGAACGAAGCTTTTACACAGTTCAAATAATTAGTCAAATCTTTATAATTATTACAAGATGAAAATTGTATGACAGAAAAAGTAGTAAATTTGCAGTGAGAATCCCTATAATCTAGTCCCTGCTTAGGAAATTTCTTTCTGATATTTTAATACTTCATTCAACTTGATTGGACATTAACTTGCTTTCCTTTCTTGTTTTTGGTTGTTAGAAAATCAAACAAAAATATATTTAAATTTTTTGTTAATGTTTATTTATTTTTGAGAGAAAGACAGAGTGCGAGTGGGGAAGGGGGAGAGAGGGAGGGAGACAGAATCTGAACCAGGCTCTGAGCTGTCAGGACAGAGGCCGACGTGGGGCTCGAACCCACAAATGGTGAGATAATGACTTGAGCCGATGTCGGTCTCCCAGGTGCCCTGATAAAAATATATTTAAACAATTTTTAAGCTATATAAACAATGCATAAAATATTTTAAAATATGAAATGTATTTCACAACACACACACACACACAAAAAAAAACAAATGAGAGTTTACTAGCATTGCACAATATAATATATAATCAATGCAAACTTTTCAGCTGAAAGTTTAAATATTTATTCAAAAATAGAAATTGCCATTATTTATTGAGAATTTGCTTTTGGCATATACTGTGCCAAGTTTTCAACATATTTTTTCCCATAATTGTTCACAACTTTCCTGTGAGGTGCATGTTGTAGCTATGCCCATTTTATAATGTAAAACCACAATACATGGGTGCAAATAATTAAATTCAAAAGTGAACTAAGCAAGAATGATGAGTCTCCAAAATCCATAAAAACATGAAAAAAATCTCTAATTTCCAAATATGAAGCTATATGGAAATATTAAAAAAGGATGATTGAGACTTAGAATTTCCACTTTCTTGAAAATGGCATTATTCCTAGTTTCAAAGACTAAAAGAGACCATTTCTTAATGTATATTTCAAGCAGTCATGTACCAAAAGGAGAGGAAAAGGAAAGAATGTCTTAAAATACACTGATTTATATGAAATTTTTACCAATAAAATCAGACCTCACATTTTGAAAACATTTTTAATATGAGATAAAAAATACATATTCTCTTATGAAGGATGTTTAATGATTATTATGAGGGAATATACTTAGAACAAGCTGGCTTCATTACCAGAAATCATCTTCAAGTAGACAGGAAATTAATTTGTATTGTCTTGTATAAATACAAATTTAAATATGTATCAACTCTAAAAATTTCAATATTAAACTTTTTCCCCCATCCTGTCTTTTTAATCAGGATACTCTATAGATATAGGTAGGTAACCAATATAATAATCAAAGTTCTACTTTTCAGTTATTAGTCTAATTTCAAAGTCAGCAATTTAAAAAAATAGATTGCCACAAAATAGCAAAGCTGTATTTTTACATGATGCCAAATGTTATTTTTTTCAATAAGGGAAGATGCTAGGACTGTTCAGTAGATAACAATATATAGGCGAATTTGGAGAAAACGTATTTAATTATCTGAACTAAAGTCACTACTTTTCTAGGCTTTGCAAATAGCAGAAACTAGTTCTCATGCATTCATAGACCCCCAAAAAAGTCAGATTAACAACAAATCAGTGAAATTAGATTCCCAAATATATTTCGTTCTGTGCTCCTTACAGGATTAGCTAAAAATTCTCACAGACAATAAATATGAATTATACTGATTAAAAATGTATTCTTAGAAAATAATTGCCCCTACATTGTCATCAAAGTTCAAAACTGAAAAATATCTTGCTGAAATACCAAATACATTCTTGGAAATACATTAAAATAGAAAAGCAGAGGTTCTGTAATTTTATAAAAAATGCACTGGGATTTTGTCACTCATTCATTCATCCACAAGTGCATTCAACATTCTGCATCTATACCATACCATACTAAATCTGTATTAGTAAATGAACTTCGAGTATTGAATGAAAGAGATAAAAATTTCCATAGCCCTGGCTTCACGATGCTTACATTTTGGTGTGTAACGTTCTAACGTTGGAAAATATACACGATCAGTAGAACATATAGCATGTTATTTTAAGTGCAAAAGATAACATTAGGGACTGCTAGTCTAGAAGGGGATTGCAAATATAAGTAGGGTGGTCAGAGATTCACATATGGAAAAAGTGGTATGCGAAGTAAAAACAAAAGCTGAAGAAAGGAACATGTGCATATAGGAGAAAAGAGCAAAGCATAACGGTGTGAGGTGGGCTCTGTAGGCATCATGGTCTAGAACAGCAAGGACACCTCCATGCTGCATCAGAGTGAACTAGGGAAAGAGCAGTAGAGAATGAATGCATCATAAAGCATTGGAGGAACTAGATTTTATAGGATGTTGGAGTCATTTGTGTTAAAGGGATTGGCATTTCCTCAGTTTGATGGGAGAGATTAGGAGAGGTTTTAGCAGAAGAGTGAAAATATATGACTTACTTTTCAAAGGAGCCTTAATCTGGCTACCTCTGGAAGCATCTGAATTGCCATTTAAAGGGAAGGTTGAGGACTTGAGTATAGATAGTCAAGGAGGATGCAGGGAAGACATATAAGACATATACTAAAATCAAAGAGGCGTGAAATGATGGCGGCTTCAACAGGGTAATAGCAGAGGAGGTAAAGAGAACACTCAGTCTTTGGATGTGATTTGAAATTAGAATAGATAGTATAGATTGAACATGTGTTGGGACAGGCAGAAAAAAAAAGTAAAACAGAAGAATGATAGTGGTGCTTTTCAGAGAGATAAGAGAGACTCCTGGAGGAACTTAATTATGGGAGAAGAGCAATTTGCCTTCCCAATTCCTACTTCCAAAAAGTCTAGTAACACTCCAACAGCAGTCTGGGCTCCCTCTTTTCCTCTGGGCTATCACAAGCAACTGCCTTTCTGATGCTTCTTTTCTCAAAACAATGTAAGGATTACTGTGATTCTATTTTATTCTCAATTGCTCATATTTTGGCATTTCTTAGAATATGTTGTCACTTAATGTGGCATATTAAAGATGGCTGCCAATTCTTAACAATTTTTCCATCAAAGATGGAGCCTTCACCCTACACCTTAAATTTGGGACGTTTTCATGGTGGCTTAGATACATAGCACCCAGTATAATGACACTGTACCAGTGCTCAGGAAACTGGAAGTTTCTAATTGCTGTTGAGTCTAAAATGTATAGGGCAACCAGATGTTTTTCCTGAATTCCAGTATCATAAAATCAAATTACTTTCCATGCTTTGAACACTTCCCTAAGTTTCTCTAAGGAACTCTCTACTCTATGAAGATAGCTGTCCTGTCTTTTGGAATACTCTTATCTGGAAGCCCTGAGCAACCATGTAAGAAATCTTACTACTTCTCAACCATCATGTAGGAGCATCCTCAAGTAGGTCAACTGATTGGTAGTTTGAACTAATTTCAGCCCTTTAGCCATCTTGTCCAAGGTTCCAGACCTGCAAGAGATGCTTTGTTTTGTCCCGTACACCAGACCACCTGTCAGTTGAACACTACTGAGAGACCTCAGTCAATACCACCTGAAATAGAATTGCCAACTAGAGCCCTACTCAAACTCCTGACTCATAAAAGTGTGAGTTGTAATCAAAAGTGTGTTTTAAGGCACTGATGTCTAAAGCAATCTGTTGCATGGCAAAACATAACTGGGACAGATCTATTTTTTCTTTTTGCAAATGTTTTCTATGGAGTTTTGGCTTTCTTTTCCTAGTTACTTTGTTTGGGAAGATTTAAAATTGACCTCTATATCACCACCATCTTCCCAGAGTTCCAGTTATTTTCTCTGACGCCTTACACAACATTAATTCAAACAAGAAAATAATTTTACAGTAGTGGGAAATGCAGAGATTTGGGTTGTACCAAGAATGTGATAAATGCTTTGAATCAAATAGTAACATTTGGCCTGGCTTTTCCCAAAGCAGAACACATGTGTTTGGAAATCAGGAGTCCAAGTGGGAATGACTCTTCCTCTGCCTAACAATATCCTCATTGAAAATTTTCTTTCCCCAGTATTTTCCATGTTACTGCTTTTGATGTTTCAATTATAAAGAATGGAACATTTCTCAAAACTCAGTTATTCCTTAAATCCAGTGTAACATCTGTGAATTTGGGTGTCTTCTTGCTACTGAACCAATGGAAAAATAAAGGATTATTAGATACACTGGGTGTGATTGATCCTTTCTATCTTTAATAGGCATTGAATTATGGAAAATTATTTTCTCCATCTATAATCAATGACCATGTGAGGAGAAAATATAGTTTCTTAGTAGTGTGTTTCTTAGTGTAGTAAGAAATATGAATCTCTTTCTTAGTGTGGCATATGTATACACACCAATAGTATGAATACTTTGGCCTTCTTCAGTTATCTTTATATTTATGGAACCTAGGATTTTTTTGCCATAAACTAATTTAATACTTTTTATTTAAAATTTTCCAAAGATGATTGCTTCCATATTAATAAAAAATGTTCATAAAGTTTTCTCTACTGTACCATCCCTCTCCAGTATTATTATCAATGTTTTGATAGTCCAGTAATAAAACTTGAGATGTTTTCCATGATTGTTTGGCTGCATTTAAGAACTCTTTGTATTAAAAAAAAAAGATAATTGTTACCAGGCTTTCTGAGTCCAACCATAGAGCCAAATGGGCTTAGTGTATTCTTTATGAGAGTATCTTTGATCACTATTATATTTTATCTTATCGATCAATTCTGGTTTTCAACCTTTCTTTTGTACCTCTTAAATTAATATATATGTATATATATATATATATATATATATATATATATATATTTGATTTTGTGTTCATTTAATCTTGATTTTCAAATAAACTGTACAGTATTTTACATACAATCCTCCTCCAATTTAATATTAATTTATTCCTCAGTTACATGAGTTGCCAACATCGTTTGACAGTTTTTTTTTTTTCTCAACTAAACTGGTGTTTCACTTGGATAGTGGCTGAACATTCCTCCCTTGGTTTTCTTCCAAAATAACTAATTGGCCTTGTGAGTCTACATTGCCACTTTCCCCTCATCTTTTCGACCTCATAGCATCTGTCTAAAGAAATCTCATAATTTTAAATATCATCTAATTGCTGTTGAGTCTAAAATGGATAGGGCAACCAGATGTTTTTCCTGAATTCCAGTATCATAAAATCAAATTACTTTCCATGCTTTGAACACTTCCCTAAGTTTCTCTAAGGAACTCTCTACTCTATGAAGATAGCTGTTTTCATTATATCTTCAATAAATATTGAATTGTGGAAAACTATTTGTCTCTATGAGAGATGATCATGTGATTTACATATATTCTATTCTTCCCAACTAATTACTAAATTGCTTTCCTCACTTTATTTTCACACTTTAAGAATATTTACTGCATCTTTCTTCTGCCAACATTCAAATTAATTATATATCTCATATCATCCAAAATAATTTTTTATCAGGCTGATTATTTTTTAAAGTAAGGTGCAATACATTAAAATATCATATTTATTATTTGAAAAAGACAAGCTTACTTTAAATATCATTTAATAGAAATATTTGCAAATGTAAAGATTAAGATAGTATTAGTAAATTATTCTCTAAAATTAAATATAAGAATGCACTTTCTATCAGCTCACTCTTACTACTCTACAGATCATGATTTCAATGAGCTCATCACAAAGTAAACTTAAAAAAACATTGCTTTAATGTTTATTTGTTTTGAGAGAAGAATGAGTGCATGTGGGAGAGGGGCAGAGAGAGTGAGGAAGAGAGAAACCCAAGCAGACTGCAGTCAGCCCAGAGTGTGATGCAGGGCTTGAACTCACAAACTGTGAGATCATGACTTGAGCCAAAATCAAGAGTCAGACGCTTAACCGACTGAGCCAGCCAGATGCCCCTAAAAAACAATTTTCTAAGCAAAGTATTTAAATTTATTTATTTAGTAGTATAAACATAGTTTAGGTACCTGATATATATATTTTAATAGTATAAGGTTTTAATTAACTTCAGTATTAGCCTTAATACCAATTTAAATAATTCAAAGTAATTAGTTTCACAAAAGAGTGTATTTGCTACAACCAAGATCGAAAATGAAACCGGAGTGAGTAATCATTTACTTAGCTTACAAAATTATAATGCAACGTCTACATTACAAAATTATAATGCAATGTCTACAAAGGTAAAGGAAACCAGAAATAAACATAACAAAATGATTCTAATCTTCTGTCTCTAGATCTATGAATTCTAATTATAAGTTATTTCTTTACGACCTCCCTATGGAGAAAATGAGAACCACTCTTATTATCCTATAGCTGTGGGTTAGGAATGCTTTTAGCATGGCACACAAAGTGATATTAATAATACCCAAGATTTGTATATCACATCTCAAATAAGAAACTACCAATATCTGCTAGGTAATTTATCTCCTATAACAGCCTTAAGAGATTGGTAATAGCATTTGATTATTGTTCTTGTCCTTTATAAAGGAGAAACATGAAGCTTCAACAGCTAAATAGCCTTTCTTAGGTGATAATAAATATTTTCTTTTCCAATTCCTTAAGCTCTATTCACAGTATTCTGATAAAAACATAATTTAATAAACTGCAACTAATTAAAAATCATTTATTTATCTCTTGTTATGGAAAGCCAAAAATTGGTACAGGAGAAAATGGGCTAAATAAGATAGATTTCCCATCTTGAGGAACTCCTAGTCAAGAGGAGCCCTAGGACCCATAACTACTTTCTTCTTAATAGCATGAAGGAGGTGAAATTGGATTTAGTGATGGCTTTTATCATGTTGAACGTTCTTCAGTCATTTCTGTGATATATTTTAACATCATTTGTGCATGTATAATATAGGACTAGTCTATTTGGTTAAGGCCATATGAAAAATTGAATCTTAATGATTGATTATAGAAAAATGTATACTTAAATAAATGGAGTTTTGATGGGAATTCATAATTATAGTAGAATCATTAGCATGTTTACTAGGCAACCTATGGAAGGGAAAGATTCTAATATGTGATGAAACTCCCATCCTAGTCGAACCACTAACTTGTACAGTTGAGACTATTGCACTGTGTGGTAACTAACTGGAATTGGAATAAAAACTTAAAGAAAGTACACTGTCATAAATGAATCAAGGTTAACACATATAATCCTTTGAAATATCAGACAAAAATAGAAGGAACACAAAACGTAGACCTTCTTTTACAGACCTACCCCAAATAAAAATATTTTTAAGTGACCATTTCACATGTGTGTGTATGTATGGGCGTGTGTGTGTGTATGTGAGTGCGTATGTATGTATGCCTATACACATATGTACTGGGCATAAGTCATTATTTTATAAAATTGGCATTCAAAAAAATAGAGCTACAAGCCTTTTAGTAGTTATACTTAGTTTCATTAAGTTTTTAGGATTTTGAGAAGCAATGAAAAAAATGAAGTAAATAGACATCTAACAAATATTATAATAAAGTTGTCTTTATATCATATATATATATATAATTCCTCAACTGTTGCAAAATATTAAAAATATGTATAGAGATCAGAGAAGATCCACACAGAGCTTTTAATTCAAGCCTACGACTATCAATATATTTTAGGGAAAAGCATAGAATTCAGGATGAGACTTCTCCACATACACATTTGGATAGATAACCAAAGATTACCAAATATTGGTTAAAACCAAAAGCATCAGATAAAGGATCATTTTTTTCAATGGGATCCCACAAATGGAGAACGGATGTGAAGAACAAAGTATAGAAGAGAAGCACGTATTAATTTTGAGAAAGAAAGAACATAAAATCTTCCCATTTCCCCAAAGTTACATGCTTATCTCCATGTATTGGATGGGAAATGTTTGTAATGTGACACATAACGCCCAGCTGTGTGGGATGGATTGCCAGAAAAAGACCTTGCATTCAGTCCTTACAAACTCTAGCCTTTAATCCACAATGGTTCTGTCGCCAACACCCTGCCTGTTATTTTGACTTCTGGCTTTCAGTACTATTGCATGAATCTGATTTACTTATTCAGCCAGCATGTGCAAAACACATCCTATGTGATATTCAGTGAAAATATAAACTTTGCTAGAACATACTAGTCTTTCAAGGTATTGAGGCAGTGAAATAACTAAATTTTCATTTTACCATTTTTAAAAAAAGAATTAGGATGAAATTCCAGAGAGTTAATAATGTGCAAACATCGCTAGAAATATTAAGGGAAAATGAAGTTTCTGTTTGTATACAGGGGGAGGGGACATTTTCAAGCAGAGGAAATATCATATTCAAAGGTACGGAACACTCAGGTCATGGGACAATTGTTCCCCAATCATGTGAGAACATAGTGGCTCTGAAGCAGACTATGCTGGGTTGACATCTAACTGCTAACATTCATTAACTGTGTGATGTTGCCTAAGTTTCTTAATGTCTCTGGGCCTAGTTATCTGCAAGAGTAGAATACTAATGTTTTCTATCTAATAGAATTGTGATTTTAAAAAAATCAATGTTTATTTATTTATTTTGATAGAGCACATGTGCACACATGTGCGTGCAAAGGAGAGGCAGAGAGAGGGAGAGAGAATCCCAAGCAGTATCTGGACTGTTAGTTCAGAGCCTGATGGGGATGGGGGAGGAGGGGACTTCACCTCAGAAATCAAGGGTCTGACACTTAACCTGCTGAGCCACTCGGGCACTCCATTTTTTTAAATGTAGTTATATGCAACGAAGAGAGTTTATCACAAAGAACCATTCAATAAATGTTAGCTATAAATAGTTAAAGCGTAGATCAAGTACTGACGTATAATTAGTGATAATTCTCCATATGTGGATAGGAGCCAGATTATGCATTACTTAAACGCTACAGTAGGAAGTGTGGAATTTATAGGATACCACCGAGTATTTTAAGGAAATGATCCAATTCTTATTTTAGAAACATTATTTCAGCAGTAGTGAGAAAATTATAGGAAAATGAGACAAAGAAAAGGAAAATACATGGGAATGTACTCTATTTGAAAAACTGAAAAAAATTATGGGAGCTAGCAGTGATGAAAAAATAGAAAATTTCTGGACATTATTTAGGAAATGGGCATATCTTAGGGATCTATTGCATTTGCATAATGTAAGATGATGGGGTTTAAATTCAGATGTATGTTTAGGTTAATTATAGTAATCTCCAGATTTTCCCCACAAGAAGAGAAAAGAGGATTTAGGAGAGATTATGAATTCAGTCTGGGGTGTATTTAGATTATCTACAGGCCATTTTAGATAGGAGAGACCAAAAATCTTTTGACTGTTTGGGTCTGAAACTCAAAAAATTCCAAAGGCTGCATTTATGTCCATCATAAGAGATACTAGTCCCTTAGTAAATTATAGTGTTCCAAAATTCCATTCAAAACTCCAGATCAGGATAACTACCCATATTCCAAATATCTTCACTTGGTTTTCTAACAATACTACAGTACTTTTTTTTTCTATGAATACAGCAGTACTTTTAGATTGTTGTTTAAGATCATGTTTGTTTTGCCCTATTGCAAAAATACAGAAATGATGAATCTGTGGTTTCTAAGAAGTATTGTGAGGAGCCCATAGTATTAGTGTTATTAATATGACTCTATGAGATTGCCTTTCAATGTTTTACTTAGGAGGAAGGTTACCACTCAACATACAAATTTAAAAAGCACCCCAAGTATAGAGAGGTAAGACTGTAAGTTTATAGTAAGACATCTCATCAAGCTTTTCTGAATGAAGAAAGAAAATGTTAATAAAATGGCAACTAACAGAAGAAAAAAAATGAGGTCAAAGAGCGGGAACTTTTGGAGGCTTCTACATTTCTAAAGGATCAGGTGTTCTAACTATTTGCAGTAAACTTTTCAGTCCATTAATTTCTGGAAGGCATAAATGTATGTGTCACTGCATCTTACTACATGTCAATATCTATAATTATATTATGCAATCTATTATTTTTGCATGCATTCATCTCTTTGCTGGATTATGGCCTCCGCAGAGGCAGGCATTTGTATAGTAGATCATACCCTTTCTCGTAAACCCAAAGAAATCATTCCTGAAAATATATCCAGTTTGCAAGAATATTCTGTGTTTTCTTGTGCTAGTCAGGTTTGCTGTGATAACAAAAGCCTCAAAATCTTAGTGACTTACACAAAGGATTTACAAATGGTCGTGACTTACAATTGTTTGACTTAACGATTTTTCAGTGGTGTGAAAATGATAAACATTTAGTAGAAATAGTAGTTGGAATTTTAAATATGAATATTTCCCCCAGGCAGTGATATGTGAGATGATCCTCTCTCGTGAGGTTGGGCAGCGGGGGCAGCTCCCAGTCGGCCACTCAATAAGAAGGTCAACAACCATCAGCAACTAAGACGCTGACAACCTTCTGTACCCATTCAATCATTCTGTTTTTCATTTTCATTACAGTATGCAACGAATTACATGAGATAATCAATACTTTATTATAAAATAGGTTTTGTGCCAAATGATTTTGCCCAATATAGGCTCATGGAAGTGTTCTGGGCTTGTTTAAGGTAGGTTAGGCTAAGCTACGGTGCTCAGGAGGCTAGCTGTGTTAAATGCAATTTCAACTTAGTGATATTTTCAACTTACCATGGCTTTATCTGGATGTAGCCCTATCATAGGCTGAGGAAGAACTGTATTTATTATTAACAGTTTATAGTAGCAGCTATGCTTTTGTCTCTATGGCAAATGGGTCTGCTTTGTTTTGCTTGACTCTTGTCCATATACCTCCTCATACTGGGGTCCAGCATGAAGTTGCTATCTGTCTCTGGGACAGATCTGCTCTTGTGGGGAAGAAATCAAATGGAATTATAGAGTACGTATAGTTTTGGCCAGCTTCATTTGCTCGGCAACGTTTTTGATATCAGCCATATCATATTGTACAACGATAGTTCATTTCTTTATCTGGATGAGTAGTATTCCATTTTACAGATATACCCAAATTTGCTTATCTATTTACTCGTTAATGGACATGTGACTTGCTTCCAAATTTTGACCTTTAGGAATAAAGCTGCTATCAACATTTATGTAGAAGAATTTGTATGGAATTAAATTTTCTGTTCTTTTGGACAAATTGCAAAGTAATGTGGGGAAATTGTATTTTTAAGTTTTCAAAAATTGCCAAATTATTTTCCAAAGTTGAAATATTTTCCATTTCCACTAACCACGTATAACTATTTGCTCCACAAATCTGCCAACTCTAAACATTATCAGTCTTTAACTGTAGTCATTATGCATGGAGTACTATGTATTGGTATACAATAGAAGCTGTAATTTGTATTTCTCTGATGACGATGAGGTAGAATTCTTGTTTACATGGTTATTTGCCTTCATAAAAGTTCTTTAGCAAGGTGCCTAGTCAAATATTTTGTCCATTTTTGTTTTTTCATTTTTATTATCAATAATTTTAAAGGTTCTTAATATATTCTGTGTACAAGTCCTCATTAGATTTATATAATCTCAAAATAATTTCCCCATTTGTGTATTTTTATTTGTTATTTCCCAAATGGTGTCTTTAAAGAGAAGACATTATATTGATCTGTTTATCCAATTTTTATTGGCTCACGTTATTTGTGTTTTATACAAGAAATTTTGCTGGCCTAAATGTCTTGCAAACTTTCTCCTGAATTTTCTTGTAGTTTTACATTTTAGTTTGGATATGTAAGTCTATGATCCATTTCAACAATTTTTCATCTATGGTATGAAGTGACTTTTAGAGTTCATTTTTTTCCATACTGATATTCAGTAGTTCCTATGCAGCTTGTTAAAATGAATGTTGTTTCCTCATTAAATTACTGTAGCTCCTTCAGCAAAGTAACTGGTGAGAAAGAATGAATGAGAAAAAGAAATAATTAAAACAAAATTAAATAAAGATGCAAAAAACTACATGAAGGAAGAACCACTGGCAGAGCTGAGTGGTCAGAAAGGCTCCAGGGGCACCTGGGTGGCTCAGTCAGTTAAACATCGGACTTCGGCTCAGGTCATGATCTCATGTTCATGGGTTCAAGCCCTGCATCAGGTAACATGCTGACAGCTCAGAGCCTGGAGCCTGCTTTGGATTCTGTGTCTCCCTCTCTCTCTGACCCTCCCCCACTTGCACTCTGTCTCTGTCTCTCAAAAAATAAAATAAAACATTACAAAAAAATTTTTAAACATGAAAGCCTCCAGAGACAGGAACAAAGAGGTGAAATATTTATTAGTTCCAAATTTAAAATGAGAAACTGAAAACAAAATTAAAAAGGTCACCATTAAGGAGATGGATGCAGTTATTATTTTGCTCCATAAATTTGAAAAAGATTCCTTGAAAATTGACTAATTAGCCTTGCCACCACTATCCCAGAATTCATTGATATTTGTAGCCAGCTGGATGCTCTTTCAGAGGGTTGTCGATGGACTCTGCACCTCGTGCATCTGTTTGTAAAACAAAAATTGGAGATGCTCTTTTAATGGGGGCGGGACCCAACAGGGATAGCAATAAGGATACGATTGGTGCACTGAGACAAATACTTCAGAGAAAGATGAACTAGCACCATGCATTTCGGGGTGTATCTGTTGTCTCTGGATGTGCAAAGGTTGTAGGAGTCCAAGTTCTAGGGTCTCCGTGAGACATTCTTTGGCAGGTGAGAAACACCAATAAATTTTTGATACGAATAATTATCCTGTAATTCTCCATTTCTCCGGAGTTTTGAAGAGGAAAATAGTGACCTAAAAATAGTCCTTGAAATTATTAATTTGGAAAATAAATGAAATAAATTGACTTAAGTGATTTTGTCATAGCAGTGATTACACATAATATCCCAGGAATGCCAAGAACCGATGAATGTTGTGCGAGGAAAATACAGTGCGTGTAAATTTTTGGATAGTAAATACCATGAAGAAAAATAGCAGAGTTAACTCCATCTATTCCAATTCCCACTAGCATGAGTTAGCATCATGTACGTTTAAATTAGCATAAATTAATGCCACTAACACTGCATGCTGAGTGTTTTAAACATATACACTGGTTCATGCAGTTGTCCTAAAAGCCCAAGAAATAGGGTCTTATGGTGACAGGTATGACGCAACTGAGGTTCACACGGGTGGAACAACTGTCTACGTATATTGGCTGGTAAGTAGGAAAAAGGGTGTGTGAACCCAAGACTCTCTGACTCAGAAGTTCACATTCCTGCCACTGTATCATACCGCCACCCATTAATGCCCTGATTAACATGGAAGGGGAGAAACATTTACAGCCAAATGATAGATTGTGCTTCTCTTTCACACACTCCCAGCATGTATGGCATCCTTAACACACACTGTATCCCCCAGGGACTCGCCTGGATGACTCACTGATATTTCCAGAAATCTCACTTTCTCAGGAACCTTATCCTGACGTCCTAATTCACTAGTGCACACAGCCATTCCCGCATCACACAATGACAATCGTGTTGAACCCGCTTTGCTTTGCTTTTCCTCACTAGCACGTATCGTCTTCTAATATACCATATCATTTAAATATTTATTCTAGATTTTTCTGCCACCCCAAACAGAAGAGAAGTTCCACAAAGGCAGAGATCTTTTATTATTATTATTGTGTTTGTTGTTGTTGTTGTTGTTGTTGTTGTTGAAGTCAGTGTGGTTATTTTACGTTTTCTTATGTATCTAGAATGGTATCTGGCATAAAGTAATCATTCAGTAATTTTTTGATGGAAAAAAATAAAGAAAGGAAAGGAAGGAAGGAAGGAAGGAAGGAAGGAAGGAAGGAAGGAAGGAGGGAGGAAATTGAAAACTATGGGAATTCAGGAGAAAATAATTTTATTCTTTATTTAAATTGGGTATATCTTCCTAGAGATATCATGCTGTTGCTACTGTAAGCATTTGATTGTCAAAATTGAAATGTAAGAAACAGTATTCAAAATTGATTGAATTTCATCTCTATTTATAATTTTTATAATTACATTAATGTGCCTCATTTGCCTCATAGATGATAGTCACAGTCACCTACTTGAAAGGACACTCTATATTGGCTCAAGTTGTATTTGCTTAACTAAATCATTTACTATGATTCTTAAAGTTCTGCTTCAGCGTGAAGACTTTCCAAATGAATTATACATTCCCTCCGTGCATTGCTCTAAATAATCATTTCCCACCCTCTTGACAGATTATAACAGAAGGAAACCATCATGACAAAGAATAAGGCTGCATGCCAGAAGACAAAAGGCGAGATCAAAATAAATAATATCAAAGACAGAAGTCAAAGATGGAAGAGAGTCACAAAAAGTGAATGATGCAGCCAAGTGACAGGAGTTGCAGTAAATTCAGAAAGACTTAGAACTTCTTCTTTAGTCAAATATATGACAGGCCCTGCTTTGTGCATTTACACCCCCCATGGTATAACACGCTTCCGGATTCTTTAGAGGGCATATTACTGACTACAGTGCTTTGTAGCTTGTGAGGTTCAAAGTTCTTCATGAAATACACCTGAGATCCCGCAGGGCTTTGCTGATTGATTTAACATACCATCCGCAGATTTAATTATCTTAAAATTCAACATGAAACTACATTTTGATACACTCTCGTGAGAAAATGGTCTAATCTTTCATTATACTAAGGCTTTCTCAGTTCTTTGAGGCATATCTTAAAAATGGGAATTCTCTTCTGAATGGACGTAACGCTAGCCAGGTAAATAAAGAAAGACAACTTCTACCTGCTAGCCTGATCCCCAGTAGTCCTCTCTAATCATGGATACCAGGGTGCACCCCAAAATATAGAGTTCTTGTTAGGGTTCAATCAATGAAAAGTGTAGTCACCTGGAAGCATTTTAATTAATACAGAAAAGAAATGAACTAATGCAAGCTGATCGAAATAACTCTTAATAAATACGTTCCAATGTCAAATAGTGTTTTGATAAGAAGGTTTTAGCTCTGTCTCCAGGGGCTAGAGGTGACGTACATATTGGCTGAACAGTAAAGATGGAGATAATTGCAATGTAATTCATGAATCGCATCTTTCAACAAGTTGAATGTTATATTTACCCTCTCTTAAAATGATATTTATTATATCTGAACTCTAGCATCTTAAGTGGCTAGAGTGTTGCAGGACGTATCCTGTCAGTATGAGTCTTAGAAACATAGCCTGAGAACTATATTGAAAGGTCAATCAATGTTTCCATTTCCAGTTTCTCATCGTTTTACTTCGTCATGTTAAATTACATGGTAATATAATGTGCTTTCTTTCCATTTAGATTTCAGCTTAGTAAAAATAAGACAATGGCAAGCTGATGATGTGACACATTTTAACATTCTCCTGGCACATTAAGTGTTTGTTACTGCTGTTCCTTTTGAAAGCAAGGAGTAATCAAAGGAAAGATAGAGAACTACATCAGTTCCACTTTGTGCATGTTTTTGGCAAATAGATGTAGAGAAATTAATGAACAATGGGCTAAAGTAGATGCGTTCTTATTTTCCCCAGAAAATATGAAATGAACAGATATAGTCTTGAAACTCTCTTCAGGCTGTTATAAAAAAGTCCAAGGACATTTCAAGGTGGGGAAAAATTAAACTTTGATTTGTTCGCATTTATACCCATAAGCCTACAATGTTGGAATAACTGTAGGCATTGAAAAAACATGTCTGGGTAGAATAAACTGAGAAATAGATAATAAGGCTACCCTCTTAAAAAAAAATCTCACATCCCTTTGATGTTGGAGAAAGCTTTTTAGTTCTCTATTTGAAAACATGCAAAATTTTGTGAGATGTAACATGATTTTATGTATTCACTCCAAATTAAAAACTACAGCTAGAAGGCCACTAAATTAATTTTTTTATGTCTCCATTTTAACATCAGTTATTTAACCGAATGTAAAGAGGAACTAGATGAAGATAAATATTCACAAATATTTATCTGATTAATATGATTACTTTTTGGATACTTATTCTTGTACTCTGCACAACATATCATATCAGACTCTATAGAGAGAAAACAAATTTAAACTGAAAATAATCCAAGTACTTAAATGTTTTTTAAATTTACATCCTACTGCTACTGATGCATTCATTTTGAAAAAAATCACATATATACACACTCCCACATACATACACCCACAAACATACATAGGGGCCTGAAAATCTATCTCATTTCATGCACTTACTAGAATAGGAGCAGGGCTCTGCCTGCCTTCACAACTCAAATGAGCTCTGTCCTTGGGTTGGTAGCCAGCCTTTTCCCAAATGCCACACAGCAGATAGCTAATTTTTTTTTTTTCAAATGCATGTTTCGGTGTTGTTACAGCTTTATTGATGTATAACTGACAAAGAAAAAATTGTGCATATTTAAAGTATACAACGTGGTGTTTTGATATATGTATACATTGTGGTATATTTACTACAATCAAATTAATTAATGCATCTATCACCTCATATAGTAACCTTTTAAATTAGTTAATCGAGTGATTGATAGTTGTAGTGGAAACATTTAAGATCCTTTTTTGGTAAATTAAATATCTATTTACTTCCCTAGTATTTATTGTGATATTTTTCTTCCGTATTTTTCTTATTGATATCTAATAATGCTATTGATTTCTTTAATTTAAAATTTTAATGTTGATGATGTTCTTAGTCAATTTTTCTATTATTTCTTATAGATTGTGTGTTAACTTGGGTTCTCTATGTGGACAATATTTTTTTCAAACCTAATTTTCGTATAAAATCCCATTTTTATTTGAAAACTCTAAAATCTCTAATTGCATTGATTGTTGCCTCTACTACAATGGCGGATAGAAACAATTGGTGTGGGCAGATGATGTTTGCTCATGGACTTAAGAGGAATGATAAGAAATATTGTATGAAATACAATACAATGAAATATTGTATGAAATATTGTATGATTGTATTTGGAGATAAGGCCTTTAAGGAGGTAATTACGGCTAAATGAAGTCATAAGGATGGAGCCCTAATCCAACATGACCGGCGTGTTAAAAGAGGAAAAGACACCAGCGGTGTGCGAGCAGAGAGGAAAGATTAGGGTTCAGAGAGAAGGTAGTCATCTGCAAGCCGAGAAGAGCAGCCTCACGTGAAACGAGACCTGCCAATTTGACACTGGACTTCCAGCCTTCAGTACTCTGGAAAAATAAATGTCTGTTGTTTAAACCATCCAGTCTGTGGTATTTTGTCATCCACCTCTACAAACTTTGAATATAGTGACATACATTTCAAGTTCTTCTGCAATGTCTTTGCATAGCTTGATAGCTCATGTCCTTTTGTTAATTCATTCACTTATTAAAGGACATCTTGGTTGCTTCTAAATTTTTACTATTATGAGTCGATCTGTGATAAACATTCATGGGCAGGTTTTGGGGTGGGCATGCTTCCAACTCACTTGGGCAAATATTTAGGAAACTGAGTGAAGCATTATATGATGACCTGATATTTAGCTTGCCAAGAAACTGCCTGACTGGCTTCCAAAGTGACAAACGGTGAAGTGGACACCATTTTGCACTCTCACCAGTGATTAATAACATTGTTCATACTGCTCCATACCCTTACCAACATTTAGTGTTGTAAGTGTTTGGGATTTTAGCTTTTCTAATAGGTAAAGAGCCTGAACAGACCTATTGACAAAGAAGATATTCACGTGGCCAAAAGGGACATGAAAAAGTAGTCAACATCTTTAATCATTAGGGAAATGCAAACCAAAACCACAAGGAGATATCAATTCATGCCTGTTAGGTTCAGTACCATTAATATCCAATGAAATACTATTTAGCCATAAAACAGAAGGAAATCCTATGCTTTGTCACAACATGGATAGACCTTGAGGGCATTATGCTAAGTGAAATAAGTCAGACACGGGAAGACATATATTATATGGTCTTTCTTATATGTAGAAACTTAAAACAAACAAAACTCATAGAAAGAGAAATCAGACTTGTGGCTGGCAAAGGGAGGGGTGGGGGATGGGAGAATTAGGAGAAGGTGGTCAAAGGTACAAACTTCCAGTTATAAGATAAATAAGCACCAGGGATATAATGGACAACATGATGACTATAGCTGATAATGCCGTGTGTTATATTTGAACGTTGCTGAGTTTTAGACTTCAGTTACAGAGTTTGGTTGTTGTGAAAGTCATACATGTAATTAAACACATAAAATGAACATGATACAGTGATGAAATGCGAAAAAATATATATTGAAAAAATATAAGTGTTCTACAATGTGTGGTTTGCATGAAAATATCATTCATGTAATTTTAATCACACAAACATTTAATAATAATCTATATAACTGTATATCTATTATTATCTATCTATCTATATATCATCCAAGTATCTATCTATCTAGAGAGAGAATTGGAGAGAGAGAGAATTGCACAGAACCTAGTTAGCTTAAGAAAAAGGAGCATCTGTAATGGAAATTTATATTTAAGTTCTAAATTCTAATGTTTTTTTGATCAACAGATACTGTGTACATTTGAAAGCTTATATGTAAATACTGGTATAAGCATCATATTTATACAACTTTACATAATGCTTAAAACTATAGCGTCTGGTCATTTGGGAGATGAGAGATAAGGAGTATTCTTTTTAATGGTAAGTTTATAGCATTACTGGACTTTTAATTATGTACAAAATAATTGTGATGAAAATAGTATTAAGTAGGACAATTATATAAACTCTACTTTAAAAGAAAGTTGCAGGAGGGGCGCCTGGGTGACTCAGTGAGTTAAGCCTCCAACTCCTGATGCCATGTCAGCTCTTGATTCCAAGATTGTGAGTTCAAGCCTCACACTGGGCTCCGTGTATAAAAACAAAACCAAACAACAACAGCAAAATAAATAAAATGATAACATCATTTACATGAAACAATGTTTACTTTTTCATAATTATCATTAAGACAATGATGATTTTGCCTCATATTTGCTTTTGCCTTCGATTCATATAGTGATTTTTAGTGTCATACAATATTGTCTATATAATAAAATGTGTTATAAAGGACACAGGTGTAATAAAAATAAGATAAAACCCAAATTTGAAAAACCTCAAGGCTTAGACTCAGCTGTGTGAAAGTAATTGAAAACCTCTAATAAATAAAAGAGGGGCACCTGGGTGGCTCAGTCAGTTAAGCGTTTGACTTCGGCTCAGGTCATGATCTCACGGGTCATGAGTCCCAGCCCACCCCCCCACCCCCCCATCGGGCTCTGTGCTGACATCTCAGAGCCTGGAGCCTGCTTCAGATTCTGTGGCTCCCTCTCTCTCTGTCCCTACCCTGCTCAAACTCTGTCTCTTTCTCTCTTTCAAAAATAAGTAAACCTTAAGAAACAATATAAAAAAAGATTATGAAATAATTATCTGTGGATACAGGGATAGTAACTACCCAAAAGGAAAAATATGAGTTCCCTTAGAAAAGAAAACCCAACCACACTTATGAGTAAATTCCAATGAGGCTGAGAACAAACAAGCAGAAGGAAGAACTCTACAGCAGCCAAGCAGGATGTAATCCATCCGGGAAATCACAAAGAGGCAGAATAGCCCTGGAGAAATCCCAGCTGAGGTCCAGAGCATATACATAACCTAAAGACATAACCCCAGTTGTCAAAAACTAAAATGAGAGAGAGCAGCCATGGTGGGGAGGAAGGGGGGCTGCGGGGAGGGAAAGTTATTTAAATAACAAATACACTCAGGAAGGGGGAAAAATCTAAGTAGTGAATATGTAAACATAGAAATAAAGAGCTTCAAAAAACAGCAGGAACAGCAAATACTAAAATAAAAAGAACATAAAAGCATAATACACTAAATTTGAATAGGAGAAGATTGCCTCAGAGATCAGAATGAACCAGCCATAGCAGGAAATCTATAGATTAGAAAATAGTAATGTCTTCCTATGTTGCTCACAGCCTTTAGTAGAAAAGGATGAAACCCAATAAATGGACAAAGTTACAAGTGCTTAGGGAAGGTAAACAAATATCACTGGGCAAACTGACTTATGTTTTTAACAGCGTGTAAAAAATTATGCTCACATCGACCAGTTATAGGCGAACTATCGCATACATTAATCTTCAGACTGATTTAAAGGTCAGTGTTGACTATGGCACTATAATTTTTCAATTCTAAAGAATGGCATCAACCAAAGAGTCAGCAACATTTTGATTGACACATGAAAAATTAAAACCCAGATGTTTCATACATGAGCATTGCTTTATTGCCACAGGAATCTACGAATCTATGGCAAATTATGTGCTAGATAGCTATATATTGCATGTATTTTCGAGCAGTCAAATGAGGATAAGAGCAAAACTATTCCGTGGCATGTAAGCAACTCATTACAAATCCTTAGTGCACAGCTACTCACACAAGCCACATTCCAATGTTTACTGTGCACGTGTGCCATTGGCTGGCACGGAGGCAGGTTGTATCTGTTAAACACATTACAACACAGGTTGTAACTCAGCACAATTTCCAGATTGGAGCATGACTGATCCTTAGTCCATTGCGTGAAAGGACAGAAATTTTGGTTGACTGTTAAACCACCTGTTCCTTTAAAACCTCATCCTTTTAAAATATGAAGTTATATGGATTTAGGTTAATATTGAACAGAGAGAAAGAAAAAGAGAGACAGAGACTAAATAAAGTATACAGTAAGGTGGGGAATTATTAAGGTTAGGCATAAAATAATAAAAATTAAACAACTGTTTATGAAAATTAAATAGCTATATATTATGACAAGGTAATGCCGTTTCTGAATCTGCCTCTTTTTAAAGAAATGCTCACACAGAGCCACAGCCCCATGCACAGGGCCAATCACCTGATTCACGATTATGCTAGCTGTCAGTTGGATTTAACACTAGGTTGGTTTAGTGACCAACACTAGGGGAAGAAGTAAAACCTCATTGATTATTGTATGGTATGCTATGCACCAGAGGGAAGCCAAGGTCCATAACTGTATAATCCTGAACATATTTTGAAAACACACGAGTCAATGAAGAATATGACATAGAATGACATTTGCGGAACAAGATGTGTTCAGATTAAATTGTATACGTGCAATATCTAACCTTTGCTGTTGTTCATGTATACACACGTATGCAAGGACATGTGCATCAAACACTAAGAATGAGTACTTTTTATTGAAACGGGAAGTAGGCATCATGAGCCTTTGCAGAGATTGGATTAATGATGCTAAAAATTTGATATGTATTCGATCTTGTCAGGTGGTCAAACCAAGGTATAGAATAAAATGTACAGGTTTATTTCTATTTATTCATTAGAAAATTTCATATTTAAAAATATGAATTCGGTTTTTCTTTTCAGGAGAAAAGCAAAACAAAACAATAAATTTTAATCATGGTGCTAAAGATAGAAAATCTATAAATTGGAAAGGAAGGTAACTAATCACAGTGCCACATTCTAGGACTATTCCTCTCCTGTTGTACTTTTATGGGTTTTCTAACAAAGTTGGCATAATTTTACTACTGTAGAACTTTCCAGAATTTTATTATGCTTAAGTAATTTAGACCTTTGCCTAACAAAGAAAATGTAGTTTGCGTTTTTTAAATATAATGATCTCAGACATTAGGGGGATTTTTATTTATTATTATTATATATTTTTTTGCTTTATTTGTTTTAAAGGTTATCCAGCAGAACAAGATTCCTTGGGATACACTTTGGTAAATCATGGTCTATAAAATATATATTTGAATGAATCTTGATAACAGGTTTAGACTTTGGAATTTTAAGTGATGTGTTAATAATTTGTTAGAAAAATACTAGCAACCCGGAAAGGATATTATTTACCAAAGTAAGCTACATGCTGAAATGGAGGTGATGCAGGGAGGTCAGGGTCAAGGGCCCCGAGGGGTCCAGCAGGACCAGCCAAGAGGGTGGTTGGCTTCAAACAGGATGCCAGCAGGAGATGGAATCAGAGTTTATTGAAGATATAGAGAAAGCAAATACAGATGGATCTGGACCATCTGGGAGATCCGGGGTCTTTCCTTAGATCTTCTCTATTCTAGTCATTAACTCCTTGTCCCTTATAAGGAAGACAATGCTTTTGGTATTACATGACATGTGTAGAATGGGGTGGAGCACCGGTCTTAGCAAGAGTAGAAACCAGAAAAGAAATAAAGGAATGGGGTCCCTTTGGTGTCACTGTCTGAGTGACCATTGCTCCCATCCACATTCACTGACTTCTTTCAGTGATGGTTTTTATCATTCACTATTACACTAAATTTTCAGTTCAATCACTGTTGTCTACTTATATGGATCACTCAAATACCTGCAGTTTTTTTTTTTTTGCTTTTATAGATTATAGAACAGATCTATAGATCCCAAAACCCTAGTATACCTCTCTTTACTACAGAATGAACCATAATCATTCATTTCATTGCCTTACCTAATAGATTGTTAGTAACATTAATAAATGTTATAATTTAAATATATAACAAAAGAACATAAGAATGAATTCAAAATTTATTAAAAGCGCATACAAATAATTTTTTATGTTGCACTATGTTTCGCTTCATCAACATAGAATATTTTTTTTGTCTACCTGTATCTGTTCTTCCCCTGAGTAAGTACCGAAAATCATTCTCCCTTTAATCACATTTTTGAATCTAACAATTTCTACTTTTCATTATATGGAGCTGTTTTATAAAACTTGCTTATCTAGAAAGTAAATTTAATCTCTAACGGAAGGGATAAGATGACACTATGATTCCATTTGAATATTATTATATTTTAAACAATATTCTTACATAAATGATACTTGTAGTTTCCTTCAAAGACTTAAGAACACTTGAATATTTAGTAGTTACCATAAACAAAAGTGGAGTTTCTGAAAGTGTTCTATGTTTTAACAAGCAACCAAATTACTTTTTCATTTCAAAAGCTTGCTTTATTTCTGTAGCAAAAAAAGAGTATATTTAGCACCATGATCCAAAACAGTGATTATTGTTCAATCATTACCATTTTACAAGATGTTAACGGATATGTGGGGGCACCAGCAAGTTTTCCTCCATAAACTTGCCAGCTGATGGGCTGGGATACTGTGGCACGAATGAGAGCTTTGCCCCTTGTGAGCTATAGTTGTTGAACAAATCACTTAACCTCTGTGACTTAGCAATGAAATACTAAAATAGGAATGCATATGTCATAGGGTGGTATAAGGATTAAAACGACAGAATGCAAAACAGCACTTCCCATTGAGATTAGCCTAATGAAAGTCTTTGATATTTAGATGCTCTAAATAGTTATCTATTAACTTACATTTGATAAATCAAGATTATTGATCATGAATAACCCTTATATTAGAAAATATTTTTTGTTTAATTATTTTCTTGAGAGAGAGAGGGGAGAGAGAGAGAAAGAGAGAGGGAGGGAGAAAGAGAGAGAAAATCCCAAACAGGCTCCACACTGTTAGCACTGAGCCCCACGTGGGGCTCCAACCCAAGAACTATGAGATCATGACTTGAGCCGAAATCAAGGGTCAGATGCTTAACGAACTGAACAACCCAGGTGCCCCCAGAAAATAATTTTATTCTATTTGATAATCCTCGTTTGGATAAAAGGAAAATAGGAAAAGGAAAAAAAAAAGGCTTCGAGAATAAATATATCATCATGTCTCATTTCTTTTCTGATTTCTTCTTTGATCCATTGGTTGTTCCAAGCGTGTTATTCAATTTCCACAACTTTTGTGAGTGTTCCAAACAGTTTTCCTTCTGTTTGATTTCTAGTTTCCTTCGATTACGATCAGAAAAGTTATTTGGTACAGTTTCCATTTCCTTAAATGTGTTAAGATTTGTTTTGTGTTAGGTCCATTTGGTCTCTAGTGTTGTTCATGCCTGCTGTTTCCTTAATGCTTTTCTGTCTGGATGTTCTCTATCCATTATTGAAAGTAGGGTGCTGAAGTCCCCCACCATCACTGTATTGCTGTTCCTTCCTTCAGAAGATATTGTAAGTTATGTCTTCCTAATCCTCTTATAATTATGTAATGATCTTTTTTGTCTCTTATGATAGTTTTTTTACTTAAAATCTAGTTTGTCCGATACAAGTGCAAGCACCCAAGTCCCTTGAGGTTACCATTTGGCTGGAATATCTTCGTCTGTCCCGTCACTTTCAGCTTATCAATACATGTTTAACATAAACATGTAACAATGTATTCCAGAACAATTCTAGTCAGCATTTGAAGAGCTTGCATTTTTCTGTCAAAAACAACCTAGCATCCATGTGCTATGGTAGTCCGGCAGGAGACTGTCATATTCTCCTGTCACCCATCTGGGAAGAGAGATAAGATTCAATAGAAGAGACATACCAATCAATGGCATGTCAAAACCATCACCAAAAACAATCACATCTGACAGTAGTAGTTTATCTTTTTTGTCAACTGCTTTACAATATATGTAATGATAGATTTCATTCTTTTTATAAAAAAGTTATGGAGCCGATCTGGGCTTGGAGAATATAAGGCACATTCAATAGTTCCCTGTGTCCACATGGGGTATGTTGTGCAGATGGCAGGATACTGTCAGTGAATTTAGGCTGTTTGGAAACCGGAATTAGACCAATCCATTTTTGGCGTAGTTAAGAATTCATATAAGGCCTTGGATAGAGATGACTGTTAATTAGAAGTTATTCAACAAATATCTATTGGGATATGATTATGTCTAAGGCATGTGAGTGATAAAAATGTGAACAATTCAAGATAAACCTTACGTGAGATAAAATTAGTGTAACAAATATAGAAATTATCAAAGAGCTGGGAACAGGGACAGAATTACCAGATGCTTTAACTTGCAAAATAGTTGTAATGGTCATTTATGGAAAATTCTACATTTGTTTTATTTTATCCTCCATTTTATACGAATCTAAAATAAGTTAATAATGTAGTTCCTTTCACTTATAGTTTTTTTTTTATTAGTATTTACAGTTCTCTTTGTTAAGAAAATAAATGCGTTTCAAATTGTGGCTTTTATTTAGCAAGTAAAGTTATATCTCGAATGTCAAAGGAAGCACTCGTTACTCGCTTGCAGCGGACGAACAAAACGCTGAATTTATGGCTTCGTTAAGTATGGGAGAGCAGTGCTTGCAAAATACAGACTCCTGGAAAATAGCAAGTGCTGTACTTATGGGATCTGGGGGAACACAGAATTCAAGAAGCGGTGGACTTGACCAAGTTGGAGTGTTTATAAATTGGCTGACTTTCAGCTGTGGAAGGACGTGACTGGGGTGTGAATCTCACTGACCCACTCTCGGAAGCTACTCACCAGTGCCTGTTAGCTCCTCGCTGACTGGCTGACTCAGAGACAAACTGAGATGAACCTTCACTAATTGGGCCAGGACCAATTTAATACTGCTTTTGCAGCTACTTGTTCGTGGGATCAGGACGATGGCCAAAGAACAAATGATCTTTTTTGTGTGTGTTTGGAGAATAGAAACATTTTATTCTCACATACGCAGGTTAGTAAGTAAGGAATTATTTCCACCCCATGAAATGTATACTGAATTGAGTAGCTTTGTGCTTCTCAAAATTATTGGTGTTGGCTGCCTGCAGATTTTTTGACTTCCTAAACTAATGATGATAGATGCATTTATCTATACAAATGAAAAATTCTAAAGAGTATAGAAATTGACTTGACATACTACAATTAAGAGTTTTTGTGAGGAATCCTTACATTATAACCAGACCAGGATATTAGTCTTTTAAGAAAAAAATGTATATTCAAATTTAAAATCCTAATATTCACTTAATATTTTAGTATGTATTCTTTTATAGAAAACCAAAATAATATATGCATAAAAAGGGAAGAAAAAGAACAGCTGATAAGATATAATTTATTAAATTAAAAAACAAAGCTTTTTCACTACTTTCTTATATTTTCTACTTAAAGCGCTCAAAAGAAATAAAGTACATTTAGAATTATAGTTGTATGAAGTTGAGGACTACATATAATCCTTGTGTACTCTAAGTTAAATTTTAATTTTTTTAATGTTTATTCACTTTTGAGAGGCGGAGAGAGACAGAGCATGAGTGGGAGAGAGGCAAAGAGAGAAAGACACAGAATCTGAAGCAGGCTCCAGGCTCTGAGCTGTCGGCACAGAGCCCGATGCGGGGCTGGAACTCACAAGTGGTGAGATCATGACCTGAGCCAAAGTTGGACGCCTAACCAACTGAGCCACCCAGGCGCGTCTTATATTTTAAATGCTTATATTGCGTATTTGCAGCATACATTTATAATAGTATGCCATGTTAAAATAAGCATTGTCAAGCTATTTTACTTACCTAATTTTTCAACTCTATCTCTGCCTATAGAATTCAGTATTTTGTGGGGCTCTATTTTAGCAACACCTGGTAGAAATGAATTACCATAGAATTTGTCAAGCTGATAGAAGGATTAATTACTAACTCAATTTCTTGAAGCCAATCCTTTAAAATGCAGTTTGAAGAAAGTAGGGCTAAATCAAGTGAGTTTTCTTATATATATTTGCAATTCCCTTGTAATATAGAAACTGGGGAAAAGCTTTTCCATGCCATGGTGTGCAATGTATGCTGTTTAAATACGGACAATATGATAGTTTCTCAGTCTTAGCACTGTTGACATTTGAGCCTGGGTAATTCTTTGGGGGATCTGTTCTGTGTTTACTAGCATCCCTAGACTACTTACAGTAGCACCTCAAAAAAGAAATATGACCCCAAAATGTTTCAGGATATTGCTAAATGTTTGTTGTGGGGAACTGGGGAACAGAAAATAGTCCCAGTTGTGAAACTCTGGTCAACTGTGAAGTACATATTTATTTTGCTTAATGCCTCCTCCTGATGTTACCTTGAACTGTGATTATATGAACGTCTACATGGGAAAACCACCAAGACAACAAAGTAGTTTACCTGTGATATCTTAACCAGTTTCAAGTTTGCTAGATTCAAGAGTCATTTAAAAAGAAAATCTCATTGCTTTTGGACCTTCATAACCAATTAGAAAAGACAATGTAAAAAGAATCCAATAGTGTTGAAAATGATAATGCATATAGAAATTACTCTGGGGGCGCCTGGGTGGCTCAGTCGGTTAAGCATCTGACTCTTGATTTCGGCTCAGGCCATGATCTCAGATTCATGGGTTTGAGCCCATCACTGTTCTCATATTTTTAGTATATTTTATTTCAATAGATTTTTTTTCTTGTCTATTAATTAGTTTAGTTAGTGGACTGCTTATTTTATTATTTTTATCAAAAAGAAGGCAGATTTATTAATTAGATCTTGTTTTCCTATCTTCTGTCTCATTACTTTCTGGGTTTATATTTATGATTGCCATCCTTGTACTTTCCTTTGTTTTACAGTTTTTGAGACTGGATTTGAATTCATTTTTTAATCATTTCTTATTTTTGTTTATTTGTGTTTCAGTCTTAAAATACATTTCACTGCTTTAAATATACCCCATAAATAGTGATGTTTTGTCTCCACCATTATTATTTATAACACTGTATTTTTAACATGTATATCCCATTTCAAGCATGAGATGTTTAAGAGAAGATTATTAATTTCATTTCTAGTTAAATGGCTCTTTTTTTGCTTTGCAATTATATTAGATGTCTAATTTTTAATGCATTGTTATTAATGACATTTAAAAATATTTCTATTCCATGATACTTTCTGATGGTCTCTTTATAACCTTATATATAATCATTGTTTTGTGATTATTCAACGTGCACATGAAAAGAAGGTATATGCTGTATTAGTGGGGTGTGCAGTTTAACACATGTGACGATTATCTACCTTACCAATTTGCATTTCGGTCTTCTATCTTTTTAAAGATTTTGTGAGTATATCTGCTCTATGCTGACACTGGTGGCATAATATCTTATATTTTTAAATTATTTTTATTAGGATATTTTATTTTATAGCTCCTTGAATATACTGTAATTTCTAATTTTTAAAGATGTTCTGTTATCTGGTGATTCCATATTCCAGTTTATAACTTTATTGTAAAGTGATGTTGTTTCTGGGAAAGAAAAATAACTTTATTGTAAACTGTGGTTCTAACATTAAAACATGTCTTTCTTTGGCTGCTTTAATGATTTTGGTCTTGCATTGTACTTTGTTTGATATTAAGATCACAAGCCCTTTTTTTCTTTTATTTGGCATGACATTGACCACTCTTTTTCTTCTTCTTTTTTTTTTTTTTTTTTTTTTTTGCCATTTGAACTATCTTGTGCTAAATGTGCATGCATCCTATGTAACATACACCTAGGCCTTTCTGTGTAAGTAAAACTGAACATGTTTTTTAATCAAGTGGGTTAATAGCATTTGCATTAATTGATAAGATAGACAGCTTGATGTGTGTTCTCTTATTATCCTGTGGATATCATGTTTGCTGTGTCTCTTTCTCTGTGTCATGTGTTGTCTTTGTTCTTTATAAATTGTTTTAGAATTTTAAAAGGTCCAGAGTTTCATTCTAGTGGTTACCTTTAAGCTTATACTTTTTGGTGCCCTCACCATCGTTTCCTTATTTTATCTTTTATTACCACTGTGCCAATGGTAGAGATTTCTTTCACTCCCACCCACAGCCTATGCAGGTAATATGTTTAATCTTCTTTCCTGTCTCCCACGTTGTGCCCCTACTATTGTTTCAGTTGCATTATTTATTGGAAAAGTATGTAAAACATTTATGTATTATTTTCCCGCCTTTATCCCTGCCTTCTGTGAATCTTAGATCTGCAATTAGGTACACTTCATGTCTACCCGACAGCCTTTGCCCACATCTTGTCCTTCAAGATGTTGAACTTCTCCATCTTGTTTCCTTTTCTTTCATCTTCCAGTTCCAGAATTCACCTGCAGCTTCCTTCATACCTGCTTCTCTTTCTGAAGCATTGCCTTCAAAGACTGTCCCACTTGTGTCTGTCCATCTAGTTATAACCTCACTGCTTTCTCTCCAAACAGCTTTTTGCTCATTTGCTGACTTGTTTGTTTGTTTTGATTCTCTAGCTCTCCACAAAGACTTGCAGCATGACCACAGTGGTTTTTTTTTTTCTGTTAGAAATAAATTTTTATTTTTCAACTTTCGTAAGATTCCATGCCTTCCAGTTTTGCAGGGATATGTTTTTTTGTATAATTTAAGGTAGTGTGCACAATATGTTAGAAGATTTAGTAGAGATGTATAGAGATCATCATAATTAGGAGTTTCAAATGGCCACCACTAATTTAGCTATCCAAAAAGAGCCATTTTGAAAATTTTTGAAGGAGTTGATATTAATGTTTACGAATAACACTAATATAATCTGAATTGATTTCATTTTAGATTTTTTCCAATTTTATTGACATATAATTGACATAACTACATATGAGTTTCAGGTGTACAGCATAATGGTTTGACATATGTATATATCACAAAATGATCACCACAATAAATTTAGTTAATATCCATCACCTTATATAGTTACAACTTTTGTTTCTTGTGATGAAAACTTTTAGGATCTACTTATTTTTTAAGTTTTATTTTTATTTATTCTGAGAGAGAGAGAAAGAGAGAGAGAGAGAGAGAGGGTGACAAAGAGCAAGTGGGGGAGGGGCAGAGAGAGAGAGAGGGAAAGAGAAAATTCCAAGTAGGGTCTGCATGGACAGTGCAGAGCCTGTGCAGAGCCTAATGAAGGGCTTGAACTCATAAACTGTGAGATTGTGACCTGAGCCAAAATCAAGAGTTGGTGGCTCAACTTACTGAGCCACCCAGGAGTCCCTAAGATCTACTTTCTTAACAACTTTAAAATATATAGGGTCACCATGCTATACATTATATTTTCAGAACTTATTTACCTCATAACTGGAAGTTTGTATTTTTTGACCACCTTCACCCATTTCCCACTTCCCACCCCACACTTCTGACAAGCACCAAACAGTTCTCTGTATCTATGAGTTAGATTTTTGTTCCATGTATAAGTGAGCTCATATAGTATTTGTCTTTCTCCATTATGATATTTTATATTAAAATTTCCTAGAATAATAGGATCTCATAAGGGGAGTAGATGGTTTGCTTACATCAAATGCATTATCTTAACAAACTAACATTTTTGGTGTATAATTGTATAAGTTGTTTTTTGTGTCCCCCAGATCAACTCTTTCCCTTCCTCCTTCTCCAAACAGAACTTTGGTTTATTCAGATATCCACTCTTCCCATGTTATCACATGAACTTTAAGATAACATGGTTCCAGACCCATGTCCAGGACTGAACTGTCATAAACTGCACTAGGATGGTTTCCTGGTTTCATAACCCTTGTTTCACTATTCACTCAAAGAGACATGTGGTCCACGGGCACCTGGGTGGCTCAGTCAGTTACACATCCGACTCTTGATTTCAGCTCAAGTCATGGTCTCAGGGTCCTGGGAAAGAGCCCCACATCAGGCTCCACACTGAGTGTGGAGCCTGCTTGGGATTCTCTCTCTCTCTCTTTCTGTGTCCCTCCCACCACTCTCTCTCTCTGTTTCTCAAAATCAATAAACATTAATTTTCTTTTAAGATTAAAGAAAAGATATGTGGTCCATTTGGGCCAATGATGTGTGAAGAGAGGCACATTTGCATTTTCTGAGAAAAAAGTTTCCTTGTTTCTTCTGGGAGAACTTCCAGAAACATCATTACAATCTTTAGGAGGGAGCCTGATGCCCTACATATCATTACAGCACCCACTACCATGAAGACACAGACCTCAGGACGGAAATAGCACAGTGCCTAGAAAAGCAGAGTCAGAAAGGCCCTGGGATCCCTTTGCAACCTTTCTGACATCTGTTTCATATAAAAAATTAATTTATAAGCCCAGAATGAGCCTAGCTTTTCATAGGAATATGAGTTGGGTTTTTTGTGTCTTATTTCCAAAATTATCCTAACTAACCCCTGATTATATTCACTGCTTAGCTGTTTGTAAAATCATACTTTGTAAAGCATGATTATTTGTTAAATCCAAGTTAAACATATAATCTTCAGTGAGAAGTCATTGGTATAGGCATAAAATAAAAAAAAATACATATTATGAAGTGAGACTTTAGGAATTTTCCAGATTTATCTCACAATAAACTCTTCACAAGCATTTACAGGGATCATGAGCTTGCTCGTTTATAAGGTGTATCTTCCATTCCTGGAGAAGCCTATTTCTTTTTAAAGTTTATTTATTTATTTTGAGACACACACACACACACACACACACACACACACACAGAGCGAGCATGAGTGGGGAGGGGCAGAGAGAGAGAGAGAGAGAGAGAGAGAGAGAGATAATCCCAAGCAGGGTCAGTTGCTGTCAGAGCAGAGCCTCATGTGGGGCTCAAACCCATGAACCATAATAAGATCATGACCTGAGTCAAAACCAAGAGTCAGAAGCTTAACTGATTGAGCCACTCAAGCCCTGAGCAGCCTATTTGTTAACCAGCTACAGCGTATCTGAAGGATATGGAGCAACTGTACCCACCTTACAAATATAAGGAAATTTACAGATACCACCTCCTTCTTATTCAGAAGAGCTATATTTCTCAGATAAAAGTCATTGTCTTCCTTAAAGTATAATACATATTTCTTATCCAAGTGAAATTTTCGTATCCATTTTAGCATGGCATCTCAGGAATCACAATGATGCCACACATCATGTATAATATTTTTTCAACATCCAGTACAAATGACAGAGGACTTTATAAGTTCTTGGATTGCTTTTGTTGTCGCTGTTGAATTTTTTAAACATTCCCTACAAATATGTCTAATCCTATAATGGTATAATTATTCTCAATGCCTCGTGAATCCTGAATCTGTGGTTTTAAATACTATTTTTACAAATATAGTTCACATACTTTTCCAGTTTACATTATTTAACAGGTTGATCATACATTTTTTTTGTTTTCAAAATTTGATTTTGTTACTTTAGTGTGTCTTGCTTTGTCTATTTATAAAGCATCCTTCCACAATGGCAAAGTGCCATCCCTGCATCTCTGAATGGTCACAGAATATTTAGAAAGTACAATAGAAAGTAAAATGGAAAGTACTCTATTTTTTTTTTTTTTAATTTTTTTTTTCCAACGTTTTTTATTTATTTTTGGGACAGAGAGAGACAGAGCATGAACGGGGGAGGGGCAGAGAGAGAGGGAGACACAGAGTCGGAAACAGGCTCCAGGCTCCGAGCCATCAGCCCAGAGCCTGACGCGGGGCTCGAACTCACGGACCGCGAGATCGTGACCTGGCTGAAGTCGGACGCTTAACCGACTGCGCCACCCAGGCGCCCCGAAAGTACTCTATTTTTATTTGAAGGTTTAAGCGGTAATCTAATACAGACAATTCTTTACATAATTTTATTCCAAATAAAAAGTCATGTAAACGAACTCTTCTCAAAATGGTGATAAAAAATATTCACGTCTACAAGCCCTTATTAATCTAACTGCATAATGAGTTATAATGTTTAAGCAGTGATTGATTTGGATGACATCTTTGTGCTCATTTCATAATGCAATTACTGAGGCCTAAACATATTCATACCACCCAATTAGGGGCAGAATTAAGACCTGAATGTAGGTCTTCATTTGCTCTTCCAGTCCAGATTCTAAACCAATATGATATTCTGTCTCAAACTAAAAGAGGACTTTCTAAGATGTGCTCATTCTCTTTTACAAGCAAAATTGTTGTTCAAGTTCTTCACGTGAAAATTATTATTCCCCCCTAAACAAAATGGAAAGCCAAATAAATTAATACTACACATTAACAGATGATGAAAATGTCAGGTGGATTTTTATGGAATTTGAAATTAAAAATATCAACAACAGCCAACGTAATTTAAAAAAAAAAGTATCTGTACCTGCCTGATGAGATATTACAATAGCTCACACCTATGTAAGTGTGTATATATGACACAGAAAATAGCTGAAATAGCTGTATTATTGTATGCCAAATGGATGGCAGTCACTAACTCCATGAAAAGAAGTGGGAATCCTGTGGAGTCAACGGTATGGTCATGGCGTTGCATGGTGACAATGGTAGCTACACTTTGGAGAGCACAGCATAATGTATAGACGTGTCACATCACTATGTTGTACACCTGAAACTAATGTAACATTGTGCATCAACTATAGTTCAATAAAAACTTAAAATTAAAAAAGGGGATTTTGTCTGTACCCACTTTGAATTTTTAGAAATGGTGCTCTATTTATGCTAGTTATGTCACTGAAGTGAAAAAATGTCTGAAACAAAGCTGGTATTGTTATGGAGAAAGGTCTTTGAATAATGCCTCTCTCATTATAAGCAGTCAGTTTATTTCCGCTATAATTACTATTATTTTTAATATACAGCTCTGAGCAGACTGATACTTTCCACTTCAGGCTACCCTGTTACTAAGCATTATTAGATCTTTCAAGTTTCTCTATTTTCCATCTGAGAATCAGAAGCCACTATTGATAATGCTACCACTGTGGGCCAATATTTCTTTGCCTGTTGTACTGAAACTTAAAGAAATCTCTGTATATAATTCTTTTGTACATTTACCTCAATGAAATCTGTTCTCAATTTTTTTTAAAAAACCTACTTGAAGGAGAAAAATAGCAAATCTTTACATAGGTAAATAAAATCACTGCTATGTTAATCTTTTCCTGGGAGAAACTAGATAAAAGTTATTTTGACATGGGAAGAATAATATTGGGGTTAAAGCAGGGTTTAGGAAAATGAGATTAGTTTTTCTGTACCTGGTATTGACAAAACTATTTCTGTCTGCAGAAGGGCATTCTGCCCTGTCTCAGGAAAATTTAGACTTCAAGATGTTTAGTAGATGTTACTCGTATAAATCTGGAGTGTAATTGTGGACCTACGTATCGTATATACTGCAGGGTAGTACCACAGAGGCGGTGGACCATAGGAGCCGACTTGAGCTACTCCCACCCAATCAGTGTTTGTCTGTTTCATTTTCCTGCCTTTTCTTTTCATTGGTCATCTTCACTGATCTTGCCTCAACTATCGCCCTGGCCCCATGCATCTTCTTTCCATGAATTACAATTTATATAGAAATTTGTGAATCAATAGTTTATTTACCTGGGCCTTGGTAATTGAAATATTTCAATCTCAACCAGATTCCTGTACAGAAGCAACTATAAGAAACTTTCTGAGAGGCTTCATTTCCTGCTTCAAAATGAAAGCCAAAATCAGTCAAATAAGTAATTGCTTATTCCTCAAAATTTAAGATAGATTTGGCCACGTTCTTATTTACCTAAAATAGCCCATTGTCAAGCTGTGGCTCTGCTCTGTATTCTTTATAGTTAGGAAAAATACAATACAGCCTCTTCTTTCTAAGCCTCACCTACGTTGCCAGGGGAACTCAGGAATCCAGATGCATATAATGGTAGTAAATTTGTGTGTGTGTGGTAGAGAATGTCCTCCTTCTCTTATAAAACACACTAGGGAAGGTCCTCATTCTCTTCTAAGACACACACACACACACACACACAAACAGATGCAAGTGTGTGTTTGTGGAGGGGGATGCTTGACCAGTTAAAAGAAAACCAAGAGCAAACACATTCTTATATTTAATAAACTCCACCCGTTAAAGATCAATTCCAGGAATCAGGATTCTTGGATTAATTAAAGTCTAAACAGGAAACATACAGCATGTCCAAATTAAGAGACTGAGACAATTTTATTAAAAAGACTGATTTTATAAATACAGATGGAGGTTGACCAACTCACACAGGGTGGTGAGTGGGACTGTTAGCAGTCCTATGCCTCATAGGGAAGGAAAGGCTGTGTTACCTGTGTCCAGAAATGGAGAAGACTCTGTAGAAAGAACCACCTTATTGGTGGTGAGATAGTCTCCTACAGATGTCGGCAGGCAGCCTTGTGAAGAGGGAGCCGGGGATACAATCAACCACACTGACCTTGTTCTCCACTCTCCATTCAACGCTTGACAGTACTTTCCATTGTCCAAATACAAAAGGAAGGCAGGGGATAAGTAAGAGCCTTGAGGTCTTCAAAACAGGTTAACTTCCTAGATGTGGAGAGTGGGTTAAGCAGCAGAGTCGTCGACAGAAACATGAAGCACAAAATCAAAACGATTAAGGAGAATTGACTTTAGCTTTTGTAAAATAAAAATTGGGAAGAAAATGGCTGTGTTCATTAAAGACTAGAAAACTCTTCTTTCTGACCAAGGGAAGGACCAAGAAAGTTTATTTCCCTATTATCCAAAGCTCCAGGATGGAAAAGTGAATCTCCAAGTAAATGAATGGATGGATGAAAAATACATAAAGCTTTGACACATTTGAATGTGGGGCCTCAATTTATATATGCGGTATAAACACACTAACAGCCCTATTGTTGAAGCCACAGGGATCTTGAAAACTCTTAGAGGGACGTACACAAATCAAGAGGTGAAAAGACAAATGATTCTTGCTCAAAATGAAGATACAATAAGAAAAAAAATCCACTCCTCTTCATTACTACCCAAAATGTGATATGTTCTTGGAAATACTTTAACATAAATTAATGATAAATATTGGCTTTTGGGCTTTCAAGGTCTTTCTCTTCATGACTAGTTATTAGAGGCTGAAACCTCAGTAAATAAACTAATTATTTTTAAAATAAATATAAAGTCTCAATCATCTGTAACTAAAAAAAGGAAGTATTAGCTTTAAAGAGGCATGTGTTAAAATGGAATAAGCTATAAGTTTCAGCCATCTTCAATGCTATATGCTTTGATGAGCAATCATGCAGCCTTTAAATAGCAACCAAAACCTTATCCCTATGCGTTTGAAGCTCATGAAAGTTTGCAAGTATCATGTTGCTAGGTGTTTTAAGGTTAAATTATAATTGCATTATTAAAAATCCACAAGTGATATTTTAAGTCTGTCTTACTGAGGTGAAATATTCTTCCTTTTTTGCTTTTGAATTTGAATGCATTTTAAACTTACTAAACATGAAATAAAATTATATCCCGTCTTCTAACATATACGAGTAGATTTTTCTAGACTGTACTATTAAGGGCATGTTTCAAAATGTCTAATTTGGGATAAAAAGATCATCAATCATCAGGCATATGTGCATTATTCATTGCACACAGTATGCATTAAATTGTGAACGTCTTTCTTCCAGTTCCATGCTACTGAGAAGAATCAATATATGGCAGTGAAATTAACTGTAAAAAAGGCTGTTGATTCTGTCTAAAATGATCTACTCATCAATCAAGTTAAAAATCATTTAGGCTCTGATGCAGCTTTGTGGATTTTCAAATGATAGAAGGATTATGCTAAAGAGGAGTTAATAGCACAATGTCAATCACAGAAAGAAGCAACAGTTATAATACCCTTTTGGCATTTTTATCAATACCTTGGTAATGAGATCGAAAATTGATTCCATAAGGAAATGGCTATCACTGGTGATGGAGGCTTCCATAATGTTTCAGGTATCTGGGGATATTATTGGAAGCACGCTCAGTGGCCCCAATAATCGTCATCAAATCAGAAAGTTAGGCTCATAAGATGTAGTGCAGCTGCTCACAGAAAGAACTTCAACCCGCCCACGATCCGATTCAGATCCCAGGCGAGACAGTGGAGCAAGTGATCGCATTAACTTGGTAATATAGAGACATACTTGGCATTAAAGGCAGTGGGATTGGCCACACCCCATTTCCGTTCCCTTTTGCTGTGGATAAACGGAAGTTTGCAGGAAAGCCTGCAGCAGAATGGGTCCCCGGTAGACTACGGTGAGCAGCGCCCCCTCCTGCCCCATGTTTGAAAGGCAGCCTAAGTTAAAAAGCACTTTTTTGTTCAATCTTGATATTTGGAAGTCATAGCCTACTGCTGTGTGATGTAGCCCATCACAACTGGCGCAAGATTCTTGGTCTTACCCATAACCACAGCCAACAGGAAGTAGCTGGAGAGTATGTACCCCTAAAAAGAGGGAACAAATCAAAAACAAGGAAGACTTGTGACCCACCCAACAGAAGATCCAGCTCAAGAGACTGGCAGCCAATGCCGAATCCAGAGAGCGTATAATATAAAAAGGGTGACTGTCGTGATGAGGCAGTTGCTGCAAATGACAAAAAAAAAAAAAAAAGAGAGAAAGAAAAGAAAACAATGACAGATGATATAAAATGTTTCAATATTTGGACAGTAATTTCTAGGCGATTGACAGTTCTCTCAGGATTTTAGCAGCAACTATAGGTTAAAGTAAGAAAAAAAATACAAGCAAAGTCATTATGCATTAAAGGAAAAATAAACACTGCACAATAAAGTTGACAATCATAGGAGGTCACTTTGCCTGGCACAGAACATGATATTCAAAATGATCTTAAAGTAAAACGATAATATTGCAAAATCAGGTATCATGCAAAAGACCATTTTAGGTGGATGAGAAAAATAGAGGTGAAAATGGGTGTGTAAACAAGAGAAATCTTTTAACCAATAGGTTAAAGGCCAATCAATATCTACTGTCTAAAACTGATCATGTAAGAAAAAAATCATAAGCATATTCCTTAAAATATAGAGGTCAAAATAAAGAAGTAAAAGTGATTAATTCCAATGGACAAATGGAGCGCTGGAAATGCAGGTTACAAAACAGACCTGGTCTCTTTATATCGTACTTTTAGTACTGTGTGATTTTTAAAAATACAGTGTACATATTACGGTAGAATTCTAAGTTTGACATTTAAATTGTTAGTCACGTTTCTGCACTTTGTACGGCCTGTGAACATGTTCCCTGCAAAACTTTGGCATAACCCAAAACACATCTGGAAGCTGCATTTCTCAACGCTAAAAATAGGACACAGGGTTCACCCCAAGTTCTCTGAGAAGGGTGGATTAAAGGGCTCCTAAGACTCCTGAAGTGTTTACAGTTCAGACACCTGAGGTACCTCTTCATAAATCTGCTCTCCTGTCAGTCTCGAGACCCCTCAGGTCCTTCGCCTGTCACCTGGATTGAGGATTATCCACTCGCGATTTCTAATGCACACTGGGGGAAGTGTCTTTGGAACAACACTGTGTAAAGTCATTTCTAAGGTATTTGAGAGTTTTGGTAAAATTTCAGTGCAAACACTTTTTAAATGCCTGCTGCATGTCAGCTGGGTCTACCGTAGACAATCAAAATCACATCTTGAAGTCATTTATTTTCCTCCTCCAATACCGTGTTTCTCTTTGTTGACTTGTTTACCATGCCAGCTGTAGGACTGTCAATATTTAAAGGGTAAAACTATGTTTTATAAATGAGCCCACGGAAACCATTTCTGAAGCCTAGCCAGGATTTACTCACTTCCATAAATAAATTGCTGTGTTAATGCCATGCCATGATTTCAAAAATTACTCACAGTCCTAACTAAACACATGCAATGCTTTCATGGGTGTTGAAAACATACAAATAACAAGACCCATAAAACCACTGTGTTAACATTATTCAAGTAAAGGCCTTTAGGAGTCCAGAGACTGTAGTTAACTATTCCAAATCAGGAAGGCGGTGGATATTTCCTGTGACTCTATTAAAAGGGTCAAGAGGAGTGGGACACCTGGGTGGCTGAGTTGGTTAAGTGTCTGACTTCGGTTCAGGTCACGATCTCGCCATTTGTGAGTTCAAGCCCTGCGTCAGGCTCTGTGCTGACAGCTCAGAGCCTGGAGCCTGCTTCAGATTCTGTCTCTCTCTCTCTCTCTCTCTGCCCCTCCCCAACTCTCTCTCAAAAGTGAATAAACATTAAAAAGATTGTTTTAAAGGGTCAAGAGAGAACAAAGGTGTTGGAAGCTGAGGGGAAAACAGCTACAAAAGCATGGAATGAATGGTCAAGAGGGATGCCCTGAATTATATTCGGGTAATTGTGTTTGGAATCAGCGATCCAGAAGGCGAAGCACCGGGGGCTACAGTTACTCAAGGGACTAACATGTGTTGAACGCCTACCCTGTGCAGATGCTGTCCATGTGCTCTGCAGATGACAACTCATTAAACTGGGACCAGGTGTAATGTGTTCTTAGGATATGGAATCAACAGAAACTTCCGAGGACAGAAATGATGTAATAAAATATGTTTTAAAAGGAAAATGCTGAAGACAATGGTGAGGAAAGAGTAAGTGTATGGGATGTGGGCTCTAGGTGTCTCGAAGGAAAAAAAAAACTTGCGAATCACTGTCCGTATAGTTGAATTATGAAATTTATAGCACAATCAGTAAAGGGAAGAATGCCCGTCAATGTGGTAGAGATAAAGAAAGAAGTAGATGGAAATTAAAAAGTCAAAGATAACTACACGTGTATTTTCTTGGTAATCGAGTTACAACTCTGAAGAGTAAAACATTTATCAAATATTTATGAAGATCATATTTTAAATGTGAACTTTCAGAATAATTTCAGATTGTATACATGGCTTTATTGCTGATAGCAACAGAAATTAGTACTTTGACATTCCAGTCTTTAAGCATCTTTATTGGAAGGAAACGTTTAAAGATAATTTAAAACAAAATTTCTACTTAAAGGATTTTTTTGCATTTGTTTGAGAAGTATAATATCTTTTTAATGATATTTTAATGTGAATAACAACTATGCTAAGTTGTATTTCTATAAATTTAAATTGGTAGGTCCTGTTTACCTAAGGCTGTAATGATATGATTAGCAAATAAATAACAGAAGCTATTATTTTTGTTTGAAGATGTAAGTTGGCTTTTAAAGATATTAAATAATTGGAAATATTTAAAATATTAAATATTAAAATGTGTAAGTATATATTTATCCATGTGGCTCTCTTTCCTGGACTCTCGATTCTTTGTGAAAATGTATATTCATCTGGTGTCATTTTCCTTCTAGCTTATGCGCCTCCTTCAAGGACAAGTTCCTTGTACTGTAAGTCCACTGGTGGTGAATCCTTCTGGTTTTGTAAGTCTGAAAAAGTCTTTTATTTGTCCTCATTTGAAATTTTTTTTTCCTTTGCTGGCTATATAAATCTAGGATGAAAGATATTTTTTTTCCCTTTCAGCATGTTAAAGATATTGCCAGATTTTCTTTTTCACTTGCGTTGTTTTTGATGAGTAATCTGCTGACATCTTTAGTTTTGTTTCACAGTACATTATATGCCTTTTATAGTTGACTTCTTTTAAGGTTTCATTTTTAGTACTAGTTTTGAAAATCTTATTATTATGACGCTTGGTGTAATTTTCTTCTTCTTCCTCCTCTTTCTCCTCCCCCTCCTCCTCCTCTTCCTCCCCCTTGTGCTTAAATTTCATTGAACTGCTTGCATCTAAGAGTTTATAATTTTCATCAAATTTGGTAAATTTCTAGCTGATATTTCTCCAGTTATTTTTCCTCCCCTTCCCCATGGGTATGCCAATTATTCTTCATTACATTTAATGAAGTTTTCCCACAATCATTGATTTTGTGCTTGTTATTTTTTTTTTATTTCTTGTTTTATGGCTTTTCACTGTGTCTTCATACTCACTAACCTTTTCTTCTGCAATGTTAAATCTTCCATTAGTCTGATCCAGTTTAACTTTCATCTCCAACATTGTGACTTTAATTTCTAGAAGTTTGACTCTGGTTTATTTATAATGAACAGATCTATATTTAACAGCTGAGCATATGGAATGGAGTTATAATAACTTTATTTTCCTTGTTTCCTGATTCTAACATCTGTGTTATTTCTGGAACTGTTTCAACAGATTGATTTTTTTTCCCATCACCATGGGTCATATTTTTCTTTCTTTGCATGTTTTTTCAATTTTGATTGGTTGTCACATATTATCAGTTTTATTTTTTTGAGTGCTGAATGACTTTCTATAAAGAGAAAGAATATATCTCTATGTATTACATATGCATATATATGATTTAGCTCTTCTCTGGGATTAATTTAAGCGACATGATCACTTTTCCCATTGCCTTTAAATTTTGTTGGATGATACATGAACAATGTTTAATTTAGGACTTAATTTGCTACTGAGGTCACCTTCTAAATACTTCTAAATACTCTACTAAATACTCTAAATACTTCTAAATACTCTACTAAGCACCTTCTAAATACTCTACTAAGTGGTCCATGATTTAGCAAGTTTTCCAGTCTGGATGGTAAAAACAAGAAATTTTCCAGACCCTGTATAGTCCTAGAGGATGTTTTTCCCTTCACTTCCTTCAGGCAGTTTCCTTCCATGAATCTATCTGTTTAATACTTTTGGGGGAGGAGACTCCATATATCTGAAAGGTTCTCTGGTACTCTGTCCTATATCTGGCTGCCTTGATTCTCCTAGAATCTCAGTTCTGTGTCCTCAACTCAGGAATCTGCAGAAGAGGGTCTACGTTATTTCTCCAATGCTGCAGTCTGGAAAGTCTCAAGGCAGTAAACTGAGGCACTTTCAGATAACATCACCTGTTCTGCATCTCTTAACGGTCACTGCCCTTCACTGTATGATGTTGAGGACACAGAAAACTGCTCACAGTTATTTTGTTCAAGTTCTTGTATTTGTTTGTTTTTTATCCCAATTGGAAAGGGAATTCTGGTCCCTACTACTCCATCTTTGCCAGCAATGGAAGTCCAAGCATATTGTTTTTATTCATTCATTAATTTACTTATGAGATAGCACAATGTATAAAAATGGTAATATTTTACTCTGGGTATTGAGTCACATGTAGATGTAACATTATAAGAAAATATCACAAATGATGGAGTTCTGGCAAATGAAATTGTGCAGTACAAGATTCTTACATATGCATAAAGCGCTATCTATACATTAGCTCTAAAGAGACAATGATAAGTTAAAGGTGATTTTTTATATTCCCAGAAAAGTAACTAAAATATAAACAAACAAACAAGAAAATGAGCCAAGAGGCTTAGCTAAAAGCTAGTAAGAAAATTTAATGGAATACTAAAAATATTAATCATCCCTAAAAAAGGCAAGACACTTGAAACAAAGGGTAAAAAATAAGTCAGAAGGAGAGAAAAATTGCAGAATCAGGTATTAAGTCCCAAAATAGCAGTAACTAAATTAAATGTAGGTTAAAAACACCAGTTAGGAGGCAGAGATTATCATTTGATTTACAATAAAACAAGACCATAAGCTATCCATAGGAGATGAATTTTAAAAATAAAGATGCAATATGTTAAAAGTAAAATAATGGATAAGAATTGAGCATAAGAAGGCATTAGTGGCTACTTTAAAAGCAGCCAAAATAAATATACAGAGATAAAAGACATTAGCATAAAGATAAACATTTCAAAATGACAAAACAATAAACTCATAAGACATAGCAATAAATATATTTCATACTTCCCTGTTACATATACTAAAACATTTAAAAATATGCCCCAAACATAAAATAATCCATTTCTTTCTTTCTCCTTTTGTCCTTTATTCGGGTCTTTCCAGAAAACTTAAACTTCCTTAAATAAAAGTATATATCTATAATGAAGCTAGTTAGGTAAGGCAGGAAGTAGGTAGGGTAAAGAGTTACACCAACTTTCAGACATCATCAGCACCCATAAGAGAGATGGCCAGTTTGATAAATTGTAACACATCCCCATTGTAAAATATTAAGTTAAATAACCGTATTTGTTAGCTATAAGTCATATTAAGTGTCATACTTTCAACTCCTGATTGCATGAGTCTGCTTTAAAATAATAAAAATAGGGGCACCTGGGTGGCTCAGTTGGTTAAGCTTCCAACTCCTGATCTCAGCTCAGGTCAAGATCTCATGGTTTGTGATTCAGAGCCTTGTATAGGTCTCATACTGACAGTGTGGAGCCTGCTGGGGATTCTTTCTCCCTCACTCTCTGCCTCTACCCCCCCCCCAAAATAAATAAATAAACATTAACAAAAATAAAATAATAAAAATAAGTAGAAGACTTCCTATTTGAATTTCAAAAAAACACTAGGGGAGGGGAAACATTTAAGAATCTTTGTAATGTTTACAGATGAACATAAATACTTTTGAAAACCACTGGGCAATATCAACAGGAGTAGTTTCCAGACTTGAATGGAATAGCTTACAAAATTTGCAGAAAGATGTTGAGTAAGAAATTGCTGCAGCTGAGGTCAAAGAGGTTGTCTTCTGCTTTCTCCTCTCGGGTTTTGATGGTTTCCTGTCTCACATTCAGGTCTTTCATCCATTATGAGTTTATTTTTGTGTATGGTGTAAGAAAGCAGTCTAGTTTCATTCTTCTGCATGTTGCTGTCCAGTTCTCCCAGAACCATTTGTTGAAGAGACTGTCTTTTCCATTGGATACTCTTTCCTACTTTGTCAAAGATTAGTTGGCCATACATTTGTGGGTCTAATTCTGGGTTCTCTATTCTATTCCATTGGTTTATGTGTCTTTGTGCCAGTACCATACTGCATTGAATGTGTAGATTGCTTTAGGTAATATTGACATTTTAACAATATTTATTCTTCTAATCCATGAGCATGGAATGTTTTTCCATTTCTTTGTCTTTTTCAATTTCCTTCTTAAGCTTTCTATAGTTTTCAGCATACAGAGTTTTTACATATTTGGTTAGGTTTATTCCAAGGTATTTTATAGTTCTTGGTGCAATTGTAAATAGGATCAGTTTCTTTATTTCTCTTTGTGTTGCTTCATTATTGGTGTATAAAAATGCAACCTATTTGGGGCACCTGGGTGGCTCAGTTGGTTAAGCGTCCAACTCTGGCCTAGGTCATGATTTCGCTGTTCCCGAGGTCGAGCCCCACATCAGACTCTGTGCTGACAGCTCAGAGCCTGGCGCCTGCTTCAGATTCTGTGTCTCCTTTCTCTACTCCTCTCCCACTAGTGCACACTCTCTCTCTCTCAAAAATAAATAAAACATTAAAAAATTGTTTAAAAAAATGCAACCTATTTCTGTACAATGATTTTGTAGCCTGTGACTTTGCTGAATTCATGTATCAGTTCTAGCAGACTTATGTATCAGTTGGAACAGATTGTTGGTGGAGTCACTTCATCAAGATAAAAAAAACTTCTGCACTACAAAGGAAACAATCAACAAAACTAAAGGCAACAGAGGAAATGGGAAAAGATATTTGTAAATGACATATAGGATAAAGGGCTAGTATCCAAAATCTATAAAGAACTCACCAAATTCCACATTCGAAAAATAAATAATCTAGTGAAGAAATGGGCAGAAGACATGAATAGACACTTTTCCAAAGAAGACATCCAGATGACTAACACACGAAATGATGCTCAACATCACTCATCATCAAGGAAATACAAATCAAAGCCACACTGAGATACCACCTCAGACAGGTCAGAGTGGAGGTTCATCGAAAAATTAAAAATAGAACTACCCTATGATGCAGCAATAGCACTACTAGGGATTTACCCAAGGGATATAGGAGTGTTGAGGCATAGGGGCACATGTACCCCAATGTTTATAGCAGTGCTTTCAAATAATAGCCAAACTATGGAAAGAGCCTAAATGTCCATCAACTGACAAATGGATAGAGAAGATGTGGTTTATATACACAATGGAATACTATTGGCAATGAGAAAGAATGAAATCCTGCCATTTGCAGCAACATGGATGGAACTGGAGGGTGTTATGCTAAATGAAATAAGTCAGTCAGAGAAAGACAGATACCATATGTTTTCACTCATGTGTGGATCTTGAGAAACGTAACAGTAGACCATGGGGGAAAGGAAGAGGGGGAAAGTTACAAACAGAGAGGGAGGGAGGCAAACCATAAAAGACTCTTAAATACAGAGAACAAACTGAGGGTTGATATGGGGTAAGGGAGAGGGGAAAGTGGGTGATGGGCATTGAGGAGGGCAATTGTTGGGATGAGCACTGAGTGTTGTATGGAAGCCAATTTGACAATAAATTATATTTTTAAAAATTGCAGAAAGATACATCAAAAACATTTTCCAACTTTTACTACAAACTTTACTTAACTAGAAAATAAAAAAAAGTTGTGTGGAGTGCCTGACATGAAGCTCTGGAGAACTGAATGTAATTTTTGTGAAATCTGGCTGGTTTTGCTCTTTGGACAAAAGCCAATGCTTTAGAATCTTACTTCGGGAGATGAAACCTTCACACAACTCAGTGGTCACAGGTGTGTACTCTTCTCTTTTTGCCAAAGTTTCCTGTATTTTTGCATTTTAAACTGCACTGCTCCATTGTTCATTTCAGCAAATGAGGTAGTTTTTGAGGAGAGTAATTCCCCAATTTATTCCCCCATATTTTAGTGAAAACATTTACCTAAAATGAACTACATTGGACTTGCATTTTTATTTATTAAATTAGGCAAAATAAACATAAGGCATAATTTTGTTGAGTTCATAAATATACTCAGTTGAATTTTTATGGTGCTAGACATGATGAATATCTTGAAATGCATTGTATATTTAAGAATATTTTGACCTTAAGAATATTATACTTCAATAAAAACTTCCAAAAAATAAATGTAGTCCATTGCTAAGTATTTGATTTAGCCTTTCTTTTAAATATGTCTGTCACTTTTTACTTCTAATGAATATATTCTGATATTTTGTTTTTGGGTCATCTTGATATCATATTCATTACCGCCTTTTTCCGGTTTTGTTTTGTTTTACAGAGGGTTGATATTCCCCCAACAAATTGTCTGGCTTCTGGGCTGGTCCAGATCACCTGATTTCTTCATAAATAAGAAATTTGGATAATGGGCGGTGACCTCTCCAGTACAGTAGCCCCTTACCCCCTTCCCTCAGGTGGCTGTTCCCTCCCTGGTCATACTTCCCACTGGGAAGCCCCACTGTAACTCCACATGGTCACATCTGAGATAATCAACGCCTCAGTTCTCTCCTCCAACCCTGATTTGCTCTTACTGATATCTAGGTTGTCTCACCCTCGCTCGTGTGTCCTGTTTTCTATCACTTTTGTAACCAGTTGCTATATTAAATGCCATCTACTAAGCTACCAGGCATGGATTATGTTTTCTTGAATGGACTCTGATTGGTAAAAACGAAAACAAAAAATTAATTAAAATAGAATTAAAAATCTAAACTTTGTATTTACTCTTTGGAGTGTACAGGATAAGGTAGTGTTTTATGTCTTTTTTCCTTCAGATGACAAGCAATTGGCTCTACCTCATGTATTTGGAAGTCCATCTAGACATTCTATCTTCTGCCGTCATCATAATAATATATTATGTTTCTTTACAAGTCTCTTTATGGTCTATGTCTCTGATCTCTGTTCTTTGACCTCTTTTTCTGTACTTTTATTAGTCCTATATCCTTCTAGTTAATATAGCATTATATTTAATTTTGATATCTCTTTACCACAAACTATTTTCTTTACAGTTATATTGACATTTATTAACTCTTTATTTTTCCTTGTAAGTTTTAGGAACAACATGTCAAAGTTTCTGTGAAGTTCTGCTGTTTTGGCAAAACATTACAGGTTAATTTGGAGAAAATTGATATCCTTCTTTTACGTCATCTCCCTACACATGATTATTGTATATATCTACATTTATTCAAGTATTCTATGTAATTTAAGGTGTTTTATTTTTACTCAAATAAGTACACCACACATATATTTACATGGATTCATGTATGCCCTTTATATTCTCTGGTATTTTGAATAGATTGTATACTCAGTCCTATTTCAAATCTGTGCTTAAGAACTATAGGTTTTTTTATATGTTGATCTGGAATGTAATCACCACAATCAACTATAAATTGCTAGTTGACCTATACAGACTTTTAATTTTTTTTCAGTACATAATCATATTATCTCTGAATAAATATGATGCTACTACTTTTCTCCACTCCCTATGATTTTACTTTATTTCTCTAGGTTATGGCATTGAAATTAAACCAAATGTACTGTGCTGAACTGAATTACGGAAGACATACTTGTTTTGTTCCTGAGCTTATTGGGAAATTACTCCATGGGAAAAGAGTGACTAAAAGTTTGATAAAAATATTTTACCAGTTCACACGGGTTCAGCTCCCTTCTTGGCTTTCTAGAAGAGCATTTTTGTTGTTGTTGTTATTCATGAATTAATTCTGAATTTAATTATTTTTATTTGCCAATTTACTCTTGATAAATATCATGCTATAATTTTTTGATTATTTTATTGGTTTTAAGGTCATGATTTTGTGATATTTCATATATTCATTTTAAAGTTTTCAAACTCGGTAACCATGAAAACAATAAAAGGAATTTAGGAACCTGTAAGTATCCATAGTTATATTACAATTTATTGTCACCTAGAGATAAATTTCATCTTCAGAACCCAAACACAATATTCATGTATCGCTTTTAAAATAATACGTACAATTACCTCACTTCAATCAATATGTATAGGCACGTGTTTACACAAATACATTCATTCCTTAGATCACAATTTTGTTTATACAGGCTTTCCAGGTGTGTGTGTGTGTGTCTGTGTGTGCGTGTGATTTTTGATGTATGGATAATATTTTAATGAGGGTGATAAGATTTTTAGTTTTTCTCGTATTGAAATATATATGTATTCAACTGTCAACATTAAGTGATTGCTTCGCTGAGCAGGAAAATCTGGAATGGCAAAGCTTCGCCTCAAGCACTGTGAAGATGACCCTGACATTAATTCTACCTCAGTTTAATTGTCATTCTTTTCGTTTGTTTGTTTGTTTTGACAGTCTGGTACTTTTCTCTGATATCCTTAACAAACCTCTTAATTCTTAAAGTTCTGCAGTTTTACTTCTGCATCTACATATGGATTTTTTAAAGTTTTTCTTTGTATTCACATCTAATATATATATATATATATATATATATATATATATACACATACATATATATATACATACACACACATATATATATATATATATTTATTTATTTATTTATTTTAGGATTCATGATTTTTCTTTACATCTGGATAATTCTCTGTAATTATCCCTTCAAATTGTGCTGCTTCACTATTTTCCCATGTGTCTCATTCTAGGGATCCCATGACATGTTTTTTGTGAGCCGTTAAATGTATCTTCCATTTGCCTTAATATTTTTTACATATTTTAAACTTTCTGAGATCTCAGCCATGTTCTTTGAGAATTCTCAGAACAATTTTAACATTCTTTAATGTTTTTTTCAGATGAGAATTTATTCCATTTATTAATATTTTAATTGTAATAAGTATGTTTTGATTTATGTGATTTATTTTATCAGTTTTCATCTAATATACTTTCTTATTATTTCATGTAGTGACATGTCTTATTTTCTTTTGGTATACTTGAAACATGCACTAATTTTCTGTTTGATTTTCTTGACTTTATTTTTTTTATATTGAGAATTTTTTTACAGACTATACATGTGAATTTCTAGCTTTTGTAAGTGTTCAGGTCCCTAATCCTATAATTATATTAAAGACATAAAAATTCAATCTCTAGGTCAACCTGCAGCCACGTGCTAATTCCAGTAAAGTCATTTAGAAAGTAAACATGGGAACACTTTAAAAGTATCGTAGAAAGAGTGTGGGCAGACAAAGATAGTTTTCGATGACTAGGTCTGTGCCATTCTCAACATTAAAGACAAAAGATATGACCAAAGTCTAGCATAATATTTCAAAACCTAAGAATAAGTGTAAGTGTGAAAACTAAATGTAATTTGTTATTGCTGATCATTTATTTCAGTAAAGGGTTATAACTATGTAATAGTGCCAACCATTTTAACTGTGTGCTCTTAATGGAGAGTGTTTTTAAGTAACTTCCTGTTTTGATTCATGTATTTATTGTTTAAACATGTCGTGTTTGACTGCTTGAAAGGATGCTGTTATGTGTGATGGATGATGCCACTTTATGAAGGCTGGAAAAGTTATTGAGATGCCACATTTTACATTCTATTTGATGGACTTAAGCAGATGATCTATGCAAAGCCCGGTATATGGCTACAGAGAAAAAATAGACTAATAGCAAGAAATATCTTGTGTCAGCAGAACATGGAAATCATTGGGTGGTAGTCAACTGCATGAAAAGGGTGAAGCAACTTCAAATCTATCTAAAGTTCTCAGTCAGTCATCTAGAAAATTGTTAACAATAAACTGACACTCCAAGGCAGACTATGCATACAAGGATGATAGAAAAATACAGAAATAACACAAAAGCAATAAATAGCTTTAGAAGAGAATTCTGCTATTTAAACAAGATACAAATGGGTTATTTGGACATGTATCAATATAAAGGAGATGCCTATCCGTGAATTTTAACCAGCTATAAGCACTCTTCAGTAAAGTTGTTCTTTATCTTCTTTGTTTCGTGTTTGTTTTAATTGTGCAGTATAATTAAATTTCAGTCAGACAAAACCAGTACAATTAATAAGGAATTACAATTCGTGAGGGAAAAATGACAACGTTAGTGCTGTCAATAAAGATAAACTGAAGTGGAGTTTGAATGGGACTCATCATTGTAAAAAAACATAGGAGAAATTTGATGCCAGGAAATATGAAATTGACTCCAAAGCATGTGCAAAATAAAATGCTTAAGTATATTACATAGGGAAGATTTGTAACAATGTAGGAGTAGTTAAAAGTCATAAAGTAATAAGGGGGATTAGATGGAAAACACTGCCAAAGCTAAAGGTCTAAGAAAATATAATGCAATTGCAATTAATTATTTATTTTGTAACTAACTAAAGATGGCATCATTTAAAAGGATTTACTGTATAATGCAATACATTCTGGTCTGGACACAATTTCCTTAGAAATATTGATCTCCCTTGTTTATATATAGAAGTAATCTAGATAAGTGATCTTTATATCCTGGGAAAAAATAAATCATTTAACCTCTCAGTCTAGGATCAAAAGAAAGCAGTATTGAGTCAAAACCTTCTTTAGAAATCTTTTTTTTTTTTTTTTTTTTCTAGGAATGTGATCTCAGAAGCAGAGGCGAAGGAGGAGAGATTCAAGGAGGGACTGGGTATAATAAAGGAAGCATTATCAAGCCAGCCACTGCTCTGGTTGAATACTGGCTGGATCCAGCACTGGGAGACAGAATTGGGGAAGTATTTCCCCGTCAGCCCTGGCTCCTTATTGTCTAAGAGTTCACCCAAGAGGGCATTAACTGTATTGATTTCACATAGGTGGGTGCTGAATAGGCTTTCTCGGAAGCCCACACCGCAGTGACAACAAAGAAGTCCCGAGCACAGAAGCAAAAGCACAGCATCATCCAGTACCAAAGTGCCACCAGTATCCACTTGGGTGAGGACGGATGTTGTGTGAGTCTAATCAGTGCTCGGTGGCAGAGGGGGTCCTTTACCCCACTGCTGTCCTGTTTGCATCTCACCTCCACTCCAGAAAAGGATAAGCATTGTGAAGAGATGGAAAAGAATTATCTTGGTGGGAGTGCAAAGTGGTGCAGACCGTACAGAAAGGAGTAAAAAGGTTCCTCACAAACTGGAAAATACAACTATAATCTTATCCAGCAGTTCCACCTTTGGATATGTATCCAAAATAATTAAAATCATGACCTCAAAGAGATATCTACGCCCCACGTTCGCTGTAGCATTATACAAGTAGCTGTCATAGGGAATCAACCCAAGTCTTCAACCACAGATGGATTTCAAAAATGTGATACATACACACAATGGGATATTATTCAGTCTTCAGAAATAGGGAAATCTTGTCTATGTTATAGCACAAAGGAATCTTCACGACATTAAGCTAGAGTGAAACAATCCAGTCACAGAAAGATAAGAACTTCATGATTCCACGCAGATATCTAAAACAGTCAAACTCACGGAAACAGTGGAATGGTGGTTGCTAGGGACTGGAGAGAGGGGAAAATCGGGAGTTTTCCAATGGGTATAAAGTTTCAGGAGCAAGATAAATAAGGTCTATAGGTGTGTTGCACAACATAGTGCCTTATGCTTACTACACTTGCTTCCTGTGCTGAAAGGTCTATGTTTATTACATTCTAATCACACGATGTATCCTATTGACGGCTTCCTTACAGAAGAGTCTAGGAAAAGGGGACTCCCTTATGTGGGGCACCCAGGTATCTCTCATACCAAGATTTCCCTGCTAGTTCATAGAACTTTCCAGATCCCATAAGATGGGTCTTCCTCTTGGAAGAATGCCTCAGCCAGCAGTGCCTTGGGGCCCAATCCACGTTCTCTGAGATGCCCCTGACACTTAGTCCATCTCAGCCCCATCCCGTCCCTGCATGGCCAGCAGGCCCTGCATTTATTCCCCACATGGAACCAAAGCCACATAACACAGCCTGTGGGCACCTACTGTGCCCTGATTGCCTTCCTAGGAAATGCCACACTCCACCCACCCTGTCCAGGCTCTCAGGCATCATCCATGGTGTTCAAAAGAGGAAAACATTAAAAAAAACAGAAAGAAAAGAAAAGAAAACTTTTTGGGAAAATTAAAGTTTTCGCTGTTAAGTCTAGAAGGTGCTTAACACTGGAAAGCATGAATCCTTTTACCCATAAATTTTCATCATCTAGACAACACTTTTTTTTAATGTATATTTATTTCTGAGAGAGAGACAGAGCATGAGTGGGGGAAGGACAGAGAGAGAGGGAGACACAGAATCCGAAGTAGGCTCCAGGCCCTGATCTGTCAGCACAAAGCCCAATGCGGGGCTTGAACTCACAAACCGTGAGATCATGACCTGAGCCAAAGTCGGTTGTTCAACCGACTGAGCCACCCAGGCGCCCCTAGACAACACTTTTATACAGCATTTCTGGAATGTGTTTTTAGATATTATAAATTTTTCAAACTCTTTGTATTCCTAATTCTCCCTGTTGGAGTCCCTATGATTCTTAATACACTGACTCCAAAAAAATCATCAACGACTCTATTTTTTATGATAAAGATCTCCTAAAACTAAACAAAGCCACAGCACAAGATATCATAAACTTAAAAGAAAAGAATAGATGCCCTCTGACCAAGACTTACAGTCTACTTTGCCATTCATTAAACAGTCTCTGACAGGTCTCCATGGTTTAACTGTGAGCACATACTGGTTTTGCCTTGAGGGCTTTAAAAATAGTTTTTGCTCAATCATAGATATTTGCTTTCCTCAAGAACTTTGGGGACCGTTACGTCTTCTAACTCACTAAGAACGGCCTAAGAAAATATATTTTATTTCTATTGAACTCCTGTCATATCCTGTTGAGAAGGTTAACAGAAATATCAAACTGTGATTACTATATTTCGAGGGAATCACTCCAGAAAAGATTCACTCCAGTTTACCATTAAAGTATTTTGTTCTATTTCCAAAGAAATTACTGTGTCTGTAGGTTTAAATAAACCAATTGGATCATTTCCTATGTTAAAAAAAAATCAGTATGTAAAATCCCAACCTATACATCAAGTGTAGTTGTTATTTTCATGAAGAATCAATATAGAAAATTAATAAAAACTGAAAATTTTATGTATGGATGACATTCTTTATATTATGTGACCTATTAAAGGTATTTTCATGTTTGCTGTAGAAGAATCATATAATTTTAGAAACATTCTTAGAAAAAGTTTGGTCCCAAAATGCACTGTTTTCCCCAAATCCAATTATTACCACTATGGAGGGTAATAAATGAATTTACATCACTTAGCCTGAAGTGATTTAATATGAATATGCAAAATCACTTCCATTATTTCAATATAATACTACAAACCTATTATCATTAACCTTAAAAATAAAACCAATTCCTCATCTCAAAGTAGGAATAGAAAGTTGTATTCAAGCTGTAGGAGATATTTAATGCCTCCATATTATTTAATTATTTTTATTTAATTAATTTATTTATTTTGAGAGACAGAGAGAGAGAAAGAAAGAGAATGTGTGGGGTAGGGGCAGAGAGAGTGGGAGAGAGAGAATCCCAAGCAGGCTGACAGCACAGAGCCCAAGGTGGGGCTCGTTCCCAGGAATACTGAGATCATGACCTGAGCCAAAATCGAGTCTGACGCTTAAATGACTGAGCCACCCAGGCACCCCTGATTTCACTATTCCTACTCATTATTCATTATTTTTAAATTCAATAACTTGGTTTTTTTATTGTTTTCTATAAATCAGTCCTTATAGTGACTGAAAGCATGAACAAGAAGTAATTATTTCAATTAAAATATTTATGGTTGATGACAATTGACACATAAATCATGGAATATCCAGGCATCTCTATAAGCATAGTTTTCTATCCTCTCTCTACATACTCTTCTGTTGCTATGACACAGATCTGTGTCAAGAGTAAGATCATTATTTCAACTAACCTAATGATCAAGACTGTAGCAGCATATTGACTGCACTGGTTTTGATAATAAAGGTGGTGAAAATGATTTGGTTCCATTGCCTTGGGGTCTGGTTAGATAGCAATGGATCAACGGATCAAATGTGAGGGTCTAACAAAGCAGTTAATGCATTGATCCAAGAAAGAGACAGAGAGAGAATAGGAGAAGGAGAGAGGGAGGAGAGGGAGTGGGGAGAGGGAGCGAGTGAAAAATACACACACACACACACACACACACACACACACACACACACACACAGCGGGGGGAGAAGAAATTTAATGAATATAACTTTTACATTAAAAGGGTTTTTTTAATTTAGAAACATAACACCTTGTTCTACTAAATGTACTGTATTGATTAGAGTTTTTCTTAATTATGGGCATTTCCTGTTGATCTTTTATCAGAGTTCCTTAGTTCTCTACACACAGTCCTTTGAAGAATTAATGCACTCTTGTTCGTAGCTATCATTTATAGAAGCTGTGCATGAATGCTAATTGTAATTTGACATAATTGATAAACATGTTTCAAGCAGATATGTTTGAAGATTGAAAAAAAGAAAGAATACATTTGTCATTTACAAGATGAAAACCTGGCAGAAAGGAAGCCATACTAAGATGCCCTTTCTATGTCCTTTCTTATATTTATTTCCAAGCCCAGGTGCAGGTAGTCACAGGATTGGCATTTTTTTTCCATTTGTTTTAGTTACAGAGAGGGCTTAGTAGGTCAGATAGACTCCTGTCTGTCCCAAAGTGATATGAAATTGAAGTCCAAGACTTGAAAGAATATCAGAGAAAACCTGGTCACAAATTGCCTCAACATCTAGAAATTTGGGAAATTGTTTTTCATAAGACATCCAAGGGGAGGGTGACTTTTTTGAGGTATACTCTAACTTAAAGGCAAGAGGTAGTGAACTCAAAGCACAGCCACTGTGTGTCAATCAAAATATATATGCTAGGTGATACTGTAGTAATACACTAAACCAAAAATAAGGTAGCTTCAACAACTAAAGCTTATTTCTCATTAACGCCATATCCTTCAAAGATAATTTGAGAACTTGTCCCCCATGTTGTTGTTGATGTCACTTCAAGACCCAGGTTGATGGAGTAACCAATAACCTGGAAAATTCTTTATAAAACAGGGACCTTTAGAAGGTCTTGCATCAGCACAAAATACACCAGCCCAGAAGTGACACATTTCACTTTCACTCCCAGATTATTAGGCAGAACTGAATACACAACTCAACCTAACCACAAAGATAGCCAGAAAGGACAATAATGTCATTTAACTGGAAAGGGGTGGGGGTTCCAGAATATTGGCAAAATCCCTCATTGTATTTTGCCTTCTGTGCCGTCCTTCCCCCACACTCACAGTAAAGAGAAGAAAATATCTCGCAGAATGATAATGATGCTAGAAAAGTAAGAACCCAAGAATATTCCCAGGGACACCTGTGTGGTTCAGTCAGTTAAGCATCCATCTGATTCTTGATTCAGGCTCAGGTCATGATCTCATCACAGTCTGTGAGTTAGAGCCCCACATCAAGCCTGCTTAGGATTCTCTCTTTCCCTGTCTCTCTACCCATCTCCGCTCGCATGCACTCTCTCTTTCTCTCTCAAAAATAAATAAATAATTTTTTAAAAAGAATTTAAAAAAATATTCCTAAACAGAACACATACAAGCATATCGAGGAAAGGAACTGTCTTGGACCAGAAAAAACATGGAGGATTGTTATCTGCAGGTAACACTTGAATGATACTACTTTTAATTATTTCCTTGAAAATGAACGGGTAAATCAAACTGAACTTAGAGTCATACCTTTGGACATATTCTCATGGTATTGTGTATAAAGTCAGGAAACTGGTAAAAGGAAAATAAGACGTTAATGTATTTTAAGACTCAGATGCTTGAAAAATAACAATAAACAATTCTCTGGCAAAATTGGGGCACAGGTATCAGATCTATGATAAAATACACACTTTGGCTCTCTCTTGTAGAGATTCATATCTTCAAAGCAAACTCTGAGAAATGTTTTCTGTGCACTGCGTGTAAGAATGCAGCCAGCCTCACTGACCTGGTTGTTGTAAGAAAGGGAAGCACAAAAGATAAAGGAAGGTTAAGTCATCTTGGCGAAATGTGGAGTCATGGACGTTGAAGTCATTTCCCAGAAAGAGAAGCAAGTGAAGAAGTGGTGTGGAAGGGGAGGAGTAGGGGTGGGGGAAACCAGGTTGAGAATTGTTTTTAAATTTCTTTTAGTGTTTATTTATTTTTGAGAGAGACAGACAGACGAGTGTGAGTGGGGAAGGGGAAGAGAAAAAACGAAGACACAGAATGTGAACCAGGCTCCAGGCTCTGAGCTGTCAGCACAGAGCCTGACACAGGGCTTGAACTCACAAACTGTGAAATCATGACCTGAGCTGAAGTTGGACGCTTAACCAACTGAGCCATCCAGGTGCCCCAAGGCTGAGAGTTTCCTGCAAAACGTTTTGAGGGAAAAACAGAAAGGAAGCCATTCTGTATAACATTCTTGCTAACTATTTATATGGTATAGATGAACAATTAAGGTGTTTTGAGTTTTCCATTGAGGAATCATTGTTGGGCCTGCATCCTTGTGCATGCTGCTTGCATTCACATGCACATCTTTCTCTTTGGTATTTATCAAGAATTAGAAGTGCTAGGGTATTAAGCATGCAGATTTCTATTTTACCGTAAACACTCAATTTCTCTTCAACATGGCTATACAAAGTTGCACTCCAGTCAAAATACTTGAGTTGTCCTAATTTGTCCACACTCATTATATCTTGTTTGGATAAAATCTGTAATTTCCTGATCAGTGAGTTGGAGCATTTTTCCAAATATTCACTCACATTCAGGTTCATACCAATATTTTTTTTCAATATTTTAAATGGGGTGGTTTGACTGGATCTATTCAATTAGAAGGGCTTCTTCATGAAACATTGATAACTGATCCTTTGCTGTGTCTATTTCAGATTCATATATAAAATTGTACCTTATCATAAGGATATTTTAAGGTACTGAAATTTGTTGTTGCTTACTCCTTTGTTGTATCCAAGGGAAACATGTCGAAATTGGAATTAACTAGAGGTCTACATTATCAATATATGATTGTATGAATATTGCTTTGCAATAGAAGTGGCTCTAAAGATCAGTGGAGAAGAAATGGGCTAGTCAAAGTGTGGTCCTAGTACAGGTTCTCTCCATTGAGGAAAAGTGTATGTGTGTGTGTGTACATAGTCATATACTTAGAAGGGTTATATTTCTATATACACCATGAACAAAAATGCAGTTCACATGGGTAAAAGGACCTAAATACAAAGAACACAATGTTTAGAATGAGTACAGGATAATCTGGTTATCGTGTTGCAGTTGAATAATAACATGTTACAAACTACTCAAACAAGAATGGAAAAGCAAAATAGATTTGAATAAAATGCACACTTTATAAAATTGTGTGTTATAAAACAATATTCTACAAAGTTAAAAGATTAGTTACAGAGTGCAAAACTACATTTGCAAGCATTTGGTGACCAAGGATTGGTATGTAGGATATAGAAAAAACACTCTAAACCCATAAGTAAATTTAGGCAACACAATAAAAGAGAAATGAGCAGTTAACTCAAAGGAAAGGAAACTTAAATAGGCAATAAACATAAGAAAAGATGTTCAATGTCACTTGCAATGAAACAAAAGAAAATTATAGAACAAATATACACATGAAGATATATATACATTCTTAAAAATTTTTTTTAATGTTTATTTATTTTTGAGAAACAGAGAGACAGAGCATGAGCAGAGGAAGGGCAAAGAGAGAGGGAGACACAGAATCTGAAGCAGGCTCCAGGCTCTGAGCTGTCAGCACAGAGCCCGATGCGGGGCTCGAACTCACAAACTGTGAGATCATGACCTGAGTCGAAGTCCGACGCTTAACTGACTGAGCCACCCAGGCACCCCAAGGATACATTTAAAGGATACATTTCACCTTACATTTAAAGGTTATGATTACCTCTTGGGAGGGAAAGAGAGAGCGGAAGAAAACAATGCTCCATTAAATCTGTAAACTTCTCATTAAAAACACTAATTCAGACACAAAGCATGTTAACATCTGTAATAGTCTGTGGTCATAGAGGTATTTTTAAAAATTTTATTCTCTTTCTCTTCTGTGTACAATATGCTATCATTATTATTTTAACTAACAATTCAATCAGCCCATTTGCCATACTGCTGATTATAACATTTTTACAAAATTCCTGAATGGTTAATAAGAAAGCGAAACAGTCTCCTGTATGTATTCACACCTTTTTTTTCTCAGTATGCCTACAGGGCATCTGCATAGTACAGGTGGTGTCTCACAATATCCTGGATGTGTCAAAAAAAATTTTAAGCAATAAACCAACATTCAATGGCAGCATGTTAATGTTCTCTGGGTCATAGTCTCCTATTTAGACCTGCTTATGCTCCATTCACTGTTCTATTCAGGCCACGATCATTGGTTCCTGAACCTTACTAATCATAAACAGTTGGAAAAAAGACCAGATGGAAGAGACCCCCGTTCGAGAAGATATTTAATTCACTCCAAACCCAGTGGTGACTGATTCAAACAGCTAAGAGCCTGAGAGTTCTACTTGGCCCAGATAACGCATCTCATGTTATTCCTTACTAGGCAGACAGAACATGCAGCCCAAATTCTACTTTTTGAAAGAAGACATTTGGTATCTCCTTGCTACAACAAGTTTTGCTCAATTGGAGAAGATCAGATTTTGATATTTCTGAAGAATTTATGATACATGTAAAGGCTGATCTTCAACATTATTTTTCTGTTTATACATCAACTCCACCTTAACGATGGTATCTAATATCCATCTGTACCTTCAATGTGGAGCTGACTCAAGGCTTTCAATTCTCTTCCAATGTCAATAGTTTAATATGTAAATGATTACCATATATCTAGAATGTCCTCTTCTGAGTTTCTGCCAAACCCACATGTGATGTCTGCTAAGCCCCATTAAGTTCTTCCTCCTATAATTTCATAATGAAATATTCATATATTCACAGCTTTAATTTAACTATATTGGTTCATGATTTCTCAATAGATAGCTTAAAATATGTGGGTCAGAAAAAGTGAAAAGTGAAAAAAATACGAGTAACCCACTGAACCAGAACAGATAAATTTTACATAGAAAGCACTGACTGTGTGTTCTTACTGTGGATCCTCATTTATCAGAACATGAGAGGTAAATAGGATATTTACTAGACTCGAAACCAGGACACAAAATGTCCTAGTCTTGTAACTTCGGACACATTTCCGAACTTCTCTGCCTCTCATTATTTGTGTTTAAAAGAAGGGGACTTTTAAAGATTAAATCTGTTAACTGATTCTAACAGTGGCTGGAACATATTAAATGTTACAGAATCATTGTCATTATCAGCAGCATGCCCATCTCATAAATTTAAGACACGTGGTCTTATTAAAACAATTACAAGAAGCCCTCACACACATATACCTGATAAGATTCACTGATTTGTTCAAGACTTCTCGATGTTGTGATTTAATCACTTACTAGAGGTTCTCAGGCTTCTGATGAAGGTGGCCCTTATCTTGTTTTCCTCCTAAAATCTCTTCTCAAACACCTTTCCTAGACAGACTATAAATGCACAGACGGTAATACATATATGTGGGTTTCATTCTTGCAGAAGGAATATTATCAGCGCAATTTCCAGTTTGACCTTTCACATCAATTCTCCACTGGAAAATCCACAGTGCATTGTCTTAAGATACAAGGAGATAATCATGAAATCAAAGTCAACTTGCAAAACCTCCACCTTGCACTTTTTGTATCTATTGGTTTCCATTTTGTCACAATGTATATTTTAATACTGAGTGTGACTCCAAAGGGTACCCCTTATAAAAGGTAGAAAGATGATACACAAGATTCTGATTGAATTATATATTTAAAAATGGAATTTAAGATTTCAAAGTTACCATCCAAATGTACAGTTTCTTATTTCCACAACCCTCCCCCAGGAATAAAATAAAAGATCAGAATTTAAAGCATTGTTAAGGTATTAAACAGCAGTCTACACCTGCCTCAAAGTTTCCCCACTGCATCAAACTAACTCACATTTGTTACTACAAAAGTAAAACAGTATTTTGTAGAAGTTGCTGCTCTGTCTCTGTTCTAACTTTAGGTCTCACTAAGGTTGAGGGGAACAAAAAAAGGTGGAAAAGGGAATCATCAACAGCAACATGTTAAGAATAGCATAACATATTATGGCAAAGATCTGTTTTCATAATAATGAAAAACATAGGCTTGTAGAAGATGAAAAGTCTACATCACAAGCGATAGAAAAATCTTGATGCCAATTCATTTCCAAGAAAAGCACATCTGAGAAATATAAACCCCATGTTTATCAAACAGGTAGAAGTGTTGTATCTCTGCTTGTGTCCCTATTTCATACTGCTGTGTTTGCAAGTAAATGATTTGGTTCACGTTTTCCTATGAAATCATTTAGAGGTTAGCATGGCAGCCTTATAGCAAGGATACTCATAGCTGATACTATGAGTACACCTGAGACTCATAAGATATTTATTTTTTAATGTTTATTTATTTTGAGGTGAGAGAGAGAGAGAGAGAGAGAGAGAGAGAGAGCGCATACATGTGCAAGGGAGGGGCAGAGAGAGAGGGAGAGGGAGAGCAAAATCCCAAGCAGACTCCATGTTCAGGGCAAAGCCCCATGTCGGGGGCTCGATCTCACGATGGTGAGATCATGGCCTGAGCCGAGATCAAGTGTTTGACGCTTAACTGACTGAGCCACCCAGATGCCCCCTCATAAGATACTTAATGTTAGATACTTCATTTTTTTCATCCTTCATTTTTCTACTTCTCATTTTATTCATTGTCCTCTTCTTTTTTTGTTAATTTTTTTTGTTAATTTGAGTATAGTTGACACACAATGTTACTTATTTCCAGGTTTACAACGTCATGATTTGACAAATTTGATAAATTTACACATTATGCTGTGTTCACCACCAGTGAAGGACCACTACCATCTCTCCCATTACACAATTACTACAATCTCAGGGACTATATTCATTATGCTCTGCTTTTTTTTTTTTTATTCCCATGACTTCCTCATTCCATAACTGGAAGCCTATATCTCCCTGTCCCCTTCACTCATTTTGCAGACAAGAAAAAGAAATAAGAGGCATCCATATTGGTAAATAAGTTAAACTGTCACTATTTACAGACAGCATACTATACCTAGAAAATCCTAAAGATTCCACCAAAAACAAAAAAACAACTTAAGAGTAATACACATATTCAGAGTAGATGGATACAAAATGCCTAGAAATAAGTAGTGTTTCTGTACACTAACAATGAAGTTTATAAGAACATGAAAGAGAAATCAACTGCATTTACAACTGTACCAAAAAGAATACAATACCTAAAAATAAACTTAACCAAAGAAATGAAAGACCTATACTGTGAATATTATAAAACACTGATAAGAGAAATTGAAGTTGACACAAACAAATGGGAAGACATTCCATGTTCATGGATTGAAGAATTAATATAATCAAAATGTCCACACTAACCAAGGCAATCTGCAAAGTCAATGCAATTCCTATCAAAATACAAACAACCTTTTTTTTTGCAAAACTAGAACAAATAATACTAAAATTTATATGAACCACAAAAGACCACAAATAGACAAAACTATTCTGAGGAAAAAGAACAAAGTTGGAGGTATTACAATTCCATATTTCAAGGCATACTATAAAGCTGTAGTGATCAAAACAGTCGGGTACACATAATTCAAGTAGACACATCATTCTCTTCTTGACTTTCAACCTCAAACCCATTATTTCTGCATTACTTTGACTTCTCTGATATTTTACCATCTATTACTCTCATTTCCTTCTTCTATTACCTATGAGTGGAGGGGGGGATATGTTCCAGATATAAAGGAAGGGACTGGATGGAGATATACTACTCCTGATGACTGATGCTGGTAACAACGATCAGATTGCCACAAGCTGCTGTCCTCCAGCCAAAGTCTAAATATTGTGTACCCTAATAAGGCTGAAGACCTATTGTAAGGTTTGAGCAGTAACAAGGCAACTTCACCAAGGTAAGGTCCTGCCGACATAGCATAATTCTTCACAAACCACCAAAGTCTAAACACTTGACTGCACCTCAAAGACCAAGGCATGTACATGATGGTCCTGCAAAAAGAGTCTCTATATGGTCATGTAGTCTGCAAATTCTACTTCCTATGTTATGAGTCACTGTAAGCATAGTTGTCCACACCGGTCTTTTGAACAAATTTAAGAAATAAGGTGTAGAAGTGACAGATGTAAGCCAAAATAATAATAATAGTAATAGTAATAATAATAATAAATTTTACAAATGGGGAGGGTACAGCTGAGTCTGAAAGCAAAATGCGTCTGTTAATGGGATGTGCATTAGGGCTCTCCACACAAACACATATAAGAGAAATGTATTACCAGGGATGGCTCATGTGACAATGGAAGCTGAGAAGTCTCATGATCTACTGCGTGCAATTGGAGACCCTGGAAAGCCAGTTCAAGACACAAGAACCAGAAGTGCTAAAGTCTGAGGGCAGAAGATGGATATCTCAGTTCAAGTAGAGAGAGAAAATGTGTTCTTTCTTCGTCATTTTGCTCTCTTTAGGCCCTCAACAGATTGAATAGCATCCACCAAGCCAGGAAGGGCGATCTTCTTTATTCCGTCTACTGACTCCATTGCTATTGGCTGTATTTGTCTACTGTCTTGCGTATATTCAGAAAGGTGTCCTGCATTTCATTTTCAGTGACATTTAGGGATTTGTCTATTTCTCCTCTTACTTTTTAGGTTCTTCTTTGTACATTGTTTTAAAAAATTTTTTTTAACATTTATTTATTTGTGAGAGACAGAGAGAGACAGAGCATGAGTGGGGGAGGAACAGAGAGAGAGGGAGACACAGAATCCGAAGCAGGCTCCAGGCTCTGAGCTGTCAGCACAGAGCCTGACGTGGGGCTCGAACCTACGAGCAGTGAGACCATGACCTGAGCTGAAGTCAGAGGCTTAACCTACTGAGCCACCCAGGTGCCCCACTTCTTTGTGCATTTCAAGGTTACATTATGGAGTTTATATAAATTAAGGAATGTTACAGAATTTTGATAAACCTTTTATTTTTATAACTTTATTTCAAACTTTAAAAAGTTAATATTGGGGTGCCTGGATGGCTCAGTCAGTGAAGCGTCTGACTTAAGCTCAGGTCATAATTTCATGGTTCATAAGTTTGAAACCTGCATCAGTGGAGACTGCTTCGGATTCTGTGTCTCCCTCTCTCTCTGCCCCTCCCCTGCTTCCTCTCTCTCTCTCTCTCTCTCTCTCTCTCTCTCTCTCTCTCTGTCTCTGAAAACTAAAATAAACAGAGGCACCTGGGTGGTTCAGTCAGTTGTGTCTGACTTCACTTCAGGTCGTGGTCTCTCTCTCTCTCTTCCCTTCCCCCATTTGTGCTCTGTTTCTCTCTCTCTCAAAAATAAATAAACATTAAAAAAAATTTTAAGTTAATATGGGGTGCCTGGGTGGCTTAGTCTGTTACACAACTGACTCTTGGTTTCAGCTCAGGTCCTGATCTCATGCTTTTGTGAGTTCGAGCCCTGCACTGGGCTCAGTGCTGATCTTGTAGAGCCTACTTGGAATTCTCTGTCTCTCTTTCTCTCTGTCCCTCCCCAACTCGTGCTGACTCTGTCTCTCTCAAAATAAACAATGAATTTTTTTTAAAAAAGATCTTCCACAGAAGGTAATATGTGCATTGTAGGGACAAACAAGAAAAAATAATCTATTATCATAACAGTTTATCTGGCTAAGTCCTTGTATGTATAGAGACACCAGTAACTGAGCATTCATTTTTATGTGGTTAAGATGGGAAAGTATATCATTCCTTTTCCATACATCAAAAATATTTACCTATTTAAACTCTGAAACCCATGAGTATTCTGATAACTAAAATTATGGTACATCAACACAATCAGGAAAAGATGTCATTATGCCTTTTATGGGAAAAAAAAATCTTGGAACAGCAACAAGTCTCTGAACAAGAATATTGGCAGAGTTGTAATAAAATACTGCCTATAATAATTCTCAATTTTAAACGGCTCATAAAGAACTAGAATGCAATAAGTATAAAGCTTCCCAGAGAATTCACTATCAAATATATATAATTAAGTATTAGCAAAAACATGTTTCAGGTGAATTATTGAACAATGTATTCATATCATAAAGCCACGTACAACTATGGTTAAAATCAAAAAGTAAATATGAACAGGTCAGCATGGATTCTCTCTCTTACACTTCTTTTTCTCCCTCTTCTGGAAACTCAGTGAACAAGTCTTGATGTATACTACTCAGAAGTAATTCAAAAATGCTATATCCAAGGTCATTTTTTTTCTATAAATTAAAAATTAATTAATTACGAGTTGGTTTATTTACCAGCTCTACATTTCAGCACATGCTGTTAACTCAAGATACTTAAAAAGCTTAAAAGTTGCAAAATAAAGAATGAACTTTGTCACAATAAATGCAAGCACTTTATTTTTAAAAATGCACATAGAAAGCCTTGCCTTACACTCATTCTCCACTTCCTCCTTCACTATCCCATGACTAAGTACAGAAATGAGTCTGGCTCCGAGAGGAGAATTAACACAGGTCATTCCCTGAAAATAGTCCCTCCTAATAAACTAAACTAAAAGAGAGAGAGAGAGAGAGAGAGAGAGAGAGAGATTTATAGAGAGGTCATATTATTACCTCTACTTTTAAAATTCTTTGGGCATTTAGGACGTAGCATTGTCAATATATACAGAAGCAAGAAATAAATGTACACACAAAACATTGGTTGTCATATGAATTATCTTCTAAATATTGCCTATCTGGCATAGCACCTTCTTCTCTTTCTCGTGCTTTCTCTCCACCTCCAAAAAATGAGTATATTGGATGTGTCGTTTCCGATTCATTTCTAGAGGTGGTCCAACAGCTCCACTATCTAAATGTTATTCCCAGAGACATTTCTTTTCCATGCTGTTTTGTTGTTAAGGGCATTTAGAAGACCTGTGATCTTATAACTCTATTTTATCATATGTCAGCAACACCTTTACATCTACGGCATAGATGTTGCAATATAAGTATCCTTTTAAAAGATCCAGGAGTAGAGGGAACTTGACAGGAACATTTTCATGTTACTTGCACAGGATTTCCATAAGTGGCCAATAAATCATGCCAAAAGGTAGTGGGCAGTATGTGGTCCTTGTTCTACCATTTCTCTCCTCCAATATCAAAGTCTAGTGGGCCAAGAACTATATATAGTTATATATATAGTTATATATATATTATAATATATAGTATATTATGTATTATTATATAATATATATTTCTATATATATATATATAGTTCTGATATATATATATATATATATATATATATATATAGTCTGTATATAGAACTATACACACATATAGGGCCAGGATATATATATATATATATAGGGTGTATATATATATATATATATATATATATATATATAGGGTTCCTATAAGTATCCTGGCCCTACATATAGATATAGGGCCAGGATACTTATAGTGGTTCACACACCTGCCACCCATTGAGGCTCTGATCTGCTGCTATTAACCACCTGCTGATGTCTGGTCCACCTGGCCGATAGTGTTTAGTGTGGTCCAGATCTGAGCATTTCCATGGTTTGAGCCCTGAGGCAGAGCAGCTAGGGTGTCAGGTTTCCACAACATGGGAGACCTGGACGAGCTCTTTTTACATTGTCATGCTCTCTTGAACTTAGATTTATTACTACTGTGATAAATCCCTCTCTAGGTCTCTTAAAATATCTTAACGTACATTTTCTGTTGTTAAAAAAGTAACATATTTATCTGTTTTGTTAGTGTTTGTGTAACTATATCTCTTTTTTATCACTTTGATATCATCCTTTCTTATATGATACTGTTGTCTTTTGTTTATGAATCATCTGATAATTGTATTTTAATCACAAGTTTATTCCATTTATATATAATGTAAATATGATATTTGGGTTTAATGTACTGTTTATTTTGTTTTCTAGTTATTTCTCTTTCTTTCCTTCTTTCCTTCTTTTAAGTTTATTCATTTATTATTTCTGAAAGAGAGAGAGTTAGCATGCAAAAGCAGGGGAGGGACAGAGAGAGAGAGAGGAAGACACAGAATCTGAAGCAGGCTCCAGGCTCTGAGCTGTCAGCACAGAGCCCAATGCAGGTCTTGAACTTATAAACCACAAGATCATGACCTGAGCCAAAGTCAGATGCTCAACCAACTGAGCCACCCAGGCACCCCTCTTTCCTTCAGTAATAGATACCTAATGGGTGTGAGGTGGTATCTCATTTGATTTCATTTTTTACTATTATTTTAATGTATTATAATTCTACATATATTTAGCGCCCCCATATATTACTAGTTAATACTCATTTACATTTATCCATGTATTTACCATTATAATATTTTATTTTTTCTTGCTCCATGATTCCATCTGTGATGATGTATTTTCAACCCAAAGAATTCTCTGTAGTAGTTCTCTCAGTATAACAATGTGGACAAGTGAATCTCACAAATTTCCATTATGAATATGTATCAATTTTGAATTCATTTTTGAAAGATATATTAGTGGGTATAAAATTATGGCCTAGAAGTTATTGTATTTCAGCACTTTAAGAACGTCATTCTACTGTCTTCTCTCATCAACAAGGTTTTATCATTCCTCTTGAGAACTTGACTACCTTATCACTGATCCCTTAAGAGTAATCTGGATTGTACTTCTGTCTTTTTTTTTATGTTTATTTATTTTTGAGAGTGAGAGAGATAGAGCATGAGTGGGAGAGAGGGAGAAAGAGAGGGAGACAGAGAATTGGAAGCAGGCTCCAGGCTCTAAGCTGTCATCACAGAGTCTGATGCGGGGCTCGAACCCATGGACTGTGAGATCATGACCTGAGGGGAAGTCAGCCGTTTAATCGATGGAGCCACCCAGGTGCCCTTGTATCTCTGTCTTTTTAAAAATGTTTTTCTCTTTCTTTTCTTTTTTTTGAAGGTTCCCCTCTCATTTTCTAAGATTTATGTTTTTGCTGTTGTTGTTCTGATCCCGGGGAGTTATTTTTAACCTTGCTTTTAGCTTAATAACTTTTATCAGTCTTAGAAAATTATCCGTTAGCACTCTTAAAATATTGCTTCCATCATCTTCTCTATCCTTTTTAAACTCAAGTTAATATATGTTAGAAATCTTATCTGTGCCCCTGATGTCTGTGATTTACTTTTTCTGTGTTTCTCTACTTGCTTTGCACAAAAATTTTCACTGAATACTGGACATCATGCATAAAAAATTATACAAGTATTTTAAAGGCTATTTCAGTTGTGCCTTTACTCCAGCGGTTTGAACCGTCTGTGTTCTCAGTTGAAGCCCTTCAGTAGAGCTTCACTCCATTAGTATTTATCATGATCTCCAACCTCTGCCTTCCCTGTGTTATATACCTGCTGCTGTCTCTACTGTGTTCTTTTCTTTAGATTCTTTTCTGCTCTTTTCTGTTTGATTCCTAGGAGTCTCACATCTTTGCATCCACGGAGTAGCCCGGGAGTAAATTATGTATGGAATTTGGGGCTCACTTCCCCGAGATTGTCTTTTTCTAGATATCTCAGCGTTTCTCAACTACTTGGCAGCTTCAGACTCTTAACCTTTGTCTCCTCAGACCCATACAATTGCCAATAATGAATTGGCAAATGCCCCAAGGAGAAAAACAGAAGGCTAATGCCTGAAATTTTAACATTTATTGATCCTTGCTGTCCAATGCCTTCAAGTGTTTTGGGGGTTCTTTGTTTGTTTTGTTTGTTTGTTTTATTTTTTCTGTTTTATCAAACTTTCACTTTGTATTTGGGAGAAAGAAGCAGTCATTCCACAGTTCTTTATTAAAATCATACAATACCAGTAACTGTCACATGTTTTCAACAGTTTATAAATTTAAGTATTCACATACTCTACACATTTTCTAAATGAATGCTTAACAGTGAAATTAGTTAACTTATATTTTCAGTTAAGTCTTTGTAAATACTCTCTGGAGATGTGTGTCCACATGTCCATTTTCTTTTGTTAAACTTGATCCATTTGAAGATGTGCTCATAAATTACAAATGTATCATTATTAATGGTAACAAAGAAATCTCTAGTTACAAAATTTTTCCATATATTTGGGGAAAAAATCCATGTCTCGCAAACTTTTTTTTCAACAAAAGTTTATATTGACATTATCTTTATATTTCTAAACTACCTTATTGTTATTTATTGGAGTTCAGCTTGTTTTATTATTATTTTTTGTATCTTGTAAAGAAAATCACAGAATTTTCCTCTTTCAGTTTCCCCTATGCCAGGTTTATTATATTCCCTTTCTGATGTTTAAAATAAATGCTATTTCCCTGTCTGTCAATCATGAATGATTTGTCTTTGCTGTCATATCAAATAAAACCAATTACAGCAAATGAGAGGTGATGCCTTTATCTAGTAGGTCCCTAAATTCTCTACGATGACTGTACCTCTGTATGAAGTTTAGACTATGAATAGCTAGTCATATGTCACTAGGTTACCTAGATATAGTTTACCAGAATTATGTCCCCCTTATATGATATTTTGAGTAAGAATGTACAGAAAGGTTGAATTCTTATTTTCTGAGTTTTTTTTTAAGGAAAAAATCCAAATGTTAAACAAAAACAGTAACTCCAACCTCACCGTGGCTAATATTATCTTACTTTACAGTTAATTTTATTGGTAAATACAAATATGTACAATTAATTATATATTTTATTTATAAGGAATACATGTCACAAAATATGTGACTGCTGTAGATCTAAAATTAATTATCTGCTATGTCTATATTATCTCTTATAATATTTTTAGCTGAACCCATACGTTATTTTTTTAAAATTTTTTTTAATGTTTATTTCTGACAGAGAGAGACAGAGCACGAGTGGGGGAGGGGAAGAGAGAGAGGGGGACACAGAACCCGAAGCAGGCCCCAGGCCCCGAGCTATCAGCACAGAGCCCCACGCGGGGCTCGAACCCGCAGACCGCGAGATCATGACCCGAGCGAAGCCGGACGCTCAACCGACGGAGCCACCCAGGCGCCCCCATATGTTATTTTTGATGGAAAACAATAACAATTTTCTATATACAGTAGCACACTTCAATATCTGCTATGAATGTTTATTACTGCAAATATTTTCATTTTTAAATGTTTTATTTATTTATTAAAAATTTTTTTAACATTTATTTATGAGACAGAGAGAGACAGAGCATGAACAGGGGAGGGGCAGAGAGAGAGTGAGACACAGAATCTGAAACGGGCTCCAGGCTCTGAGCTGTCAGCACAAAGCCCGATGCGGGGCTCGAACCCACAGACCGCGAGATCATGACCTGAGCCGAAGTCGGATGCCTAACCGACTGAGCCACCCAGGCGCCCCTTAAATGTTTGTTTTTTTCATTTTGTTAATGTTTATTTATTTTTGAGAGAGAGAGACAGAGAGATAGATAGAGATAGATAGAGCACAAGCAGAGGAGGGGCAGAGAGAGAGAGAGGAAGAAACAGAATCCAAAGCCAGCTCCAGGCTCTGAGCTATCAGCACAGAGTCCGATGCGGGGCTCAAACCCACAAACCGTGAGATCATGACCTGAGCCAAAGTCAGACATTTAACTGACTGAGCCACCCCTGCAAATATTTTTAAAAAGCAATTAACAGCAACTTAAATAAGTGATGATTTGTCTCCTGTAAATATATAGACAGAGGCAGTGGAAGCCGATGACTCACTAGTTTAACAGTGTTCAATGTAGAGCTATTACTTGGTCTTTCTCTCATGCTTGTTAAAGGATAACACCATTAGCTTTAAACATGTCCATGTGTGTGATATTGGGATTGGCCTTCTGCTCTTTTCTGGCATAGAGCTCCTAAAATCTTTGGAATTTCCTAAGTGATGAGAGCAATAAAGGTGTCTTTTGTTATGTTAAAGAGATAACTTTTGGACTCTGTCTCAGGATGGGGGCTAACCATAACCTTGGGATTAGAGGGTTGGAACTTTCCATCAGCCACTTGACATCCTGGGATGGGTGAGGGATTGCAGGTTGAATCACTTGCCAATGGCCAATGATTTAATTAATCATGCCTGTGTAACGAAGGCTCTGGAACCCAAAATGATGTAGGTCAGAGAGCTTCCAGGTTGGTGAACACACATAGAGACTCCCAGAGAGTGGTGACTGAGAGACGGCACTAAAGCACCAAGTCCTTTCTCCATACCTTGCATCTCTTTCATCTGGCTGTTCCTGAGTTATAGCCTTTTATATTAAAAAAAAAAAAAAAAAAAAAAAAAGTGGTGTAGTAAGTAAAATTCTCTGAGTTATGTAAACTCCTCTAGCAAAGTAATCAAACCCAAGGACAGACTCATAGGAATCTTTGATGTGTATAACCAGTTGGTCAGAAACACAGGTGACAGTCTGGAGTTGCAACTGGCATCTGATGGGTGGAGGTAAGATGGGCAGCCTTGTAGGACTGGGCCCTCTCCCTGTGGAATCTAGTAATGTCAGAATTGAGTTGGATTCTGGGACACCCAGTTGGTCTCTGAGGATTGCTTGTTGTATGTGGAGGTAATAATCTTCCACATATACACAAACACATTGAAATGGGATCCAGGAACACACAAGAATACACAGGGCAGCAAACAGATGGAAAATGGAAAAGAGATGACCAGTCTTCTACATGTGTGCATTAAGCGACCCCCCAGAAACCGAAAGGAGACTGAGGTTGCAAATGTTGATCTGGTACATCAAAATCGGCAAAGGGTGTCTGCAAAACCTTTCTTCACAGACAGCATTCAATTTGATTTTCTCTTTAGAATACAAATAAGATTCAATGAGTAGGGTGTTTTCAAGATACTCATTTGACAAAGAATGCACAATTCCTGACTCAAATGACTGACAAGATGTAGTTGTACTCATACTTATGATGAAACATTCCAAGGAAAACTCCCATCCAAGTAGGTAGTGAGGTATGTAGCTATCACTATCACTTGAGAGGACACGTGGTTCGAGGCTCCGGGTAACGTCATCCATCATACTCCTGCCATTCTATGCAATAGCTTTATATTTATTTGAATGGGTTTATTACCTTTTAAATGTCTTTCCAAGTTTGAACATTACTCAAATATGTCTCAACTAAACAATGAATGTTTTGATTCTCAATGACATGAAAAAGACAACTCACTTTATTCATTTCTAAGAGAAAGAAGGAGATAAAACAGGGTTGATGTATGGGATTGAAGGACATTTCCCAAAAAGGAGAGTTGGCAGAGAAAATACACACATGTTGTCCATTTGACAATCACAGCCAATGCTTACTAAACTTTTTAAAATTTTTTTTACATTTATTTATTTTTGAGAAACAGAGTGAGACAAAGCATGAGTGAGGGAGGGGCAGAGAGAGAAGGAGACACAGAATCTGAAGCAGGCTCCAGGCTCTGAGCAAGTGGTCAGCACAGAGCCTGATGCGGGGCTTGAACCCACAAACTGTGAGATCATGACCTGAGCCGAAGTCGGACGCTCAACCGACTGCTCTAAAACTTTTTAAATATCTAATCATCAGCTAAACAAAGTAGGAAGACCAACTCTGTCGTGATTGTTCCTGATTGCATGTTTGTGCCCTCCCCAAACTCCTATGTTATTCCCCAATGTGATAGTGGTAGGAATTAGGATTAGGTAAAGTCATGAAGATGAAGCCCCCATGAATGCAATTAGCATCTTTATTAGTCATGAAAGAACTTGCTTTGCCTCTCTAGCCAGGAGAAGATACAGTGAGAAGCCGGCAACCTGAAAACCAGAAGAGGGCTCTCACAAGAATGTAATCATGCATCCAAGTCCCCATCTTGGACTTCAACTTTCCATATCTGTAAGAAATACATTTCTGTTGTTTGTAAGCCAGTCAGTCTGAAGTGACAGAGATTATTTCAAAACAAATATGTTTATGCCCATTGAAGTTTTCAAAAAAATACTCTATTTTTTATCGCTTTTTCACAGATCTTGTAATTGCTGCTAGAGTTCTTAAATATTTGTGATATCAAACTTTCACAGAATTATTATCTTTCTTTGACAACACAGAATTGACATTTAATTTAGAAGTGAGTTTTGAATTGTTTAATTTCAGTGGGACAGAAAGTCACACATTGTGTCTTTAACTAAGGTTATCTTTGTCAGCTAATCCACAGTATTTTAATTTTCATCTCTTAGTTCAGCATGAATTTCAAATGTATATTTTAAAAATAATATGAATAAATTTAATTTACATATCTGATATTCAAGGTGCTGAGATTAAACCTTTTCTCAATCACAGAAGAAAAAAAACAGTGTCTTGAGATGAAAAATCTTTTGCAGTTATTGTGCTTTTTTTTCTGGGTAAAAGGAAAAAAAAAGTTTATTTGGTCAGGCGGTTGGAAAAAAATCATCGTTATAAGAGTCAAAATTTTATAGCAATTAGCAGATCATTATGTACATCCACAAATGTACACACATAGACCGAAACACAAGAATAAGAATGGTAAAAATACCAGAGAAAAAAGAAATCTTATTGCTCATATTCTCCGTATGTAAAATGGGTAGAATAGTATTTTATCATTTTATATATTCAGTATTGTATTCAGAATAAAATGAGTAATAGATGTGACCATAATTTGAACATGAGTATTAATCAAGGTTTATTTGAGAACATGACATCAGCTTTAATGGTTACTGATGATATATGAGTAAATAAATTCAGTAAACTGGAGGGGATTGACTTCAGACTTTAGTGACATAAAAAATAAATCGATTGAAAGAAATTTTATTCTGAAGAGAATAAGAAAGATCTTATGGTAGGATAAGAAGTATACAATGCCAAGCAAAGAGAGTTTGAAGAACATAGAAAAAGGACCTGTTCTTTATTTACTGTTGTTTATCCTCATGCATATCATTGTACGATAAAGAATATTTGTTTAAAAAAGAAAATAACTTAATCATGGATTGCAAAGATTAAATGGACCCCCATTGATCCCTTCAGAGAGTACAGATTAAAGTTAAATTGCTAGAATGAAGGAGAAAGTATTAGGAAAGTTGTTTGTTAATCTTTTATAGAGGTTTGTTATCAACTTTCAGATGAACAAAGGAGTCTCAAGAATTCCTTGATAATTCCTTGGAATTGGAAATTGGCAGAGCTCTGAGAGGACAAACTCTCAACTGACACCAAGCCCAATAGATATCAAACATTTACTAAGCCATTCTTGAATGTTTGGTAGTAGGAGCTTAGAGACCTAAATGCACAAAAGCACCATCCGTTAGTAATATGTTTCTGAAATTTCTTTGCAACAGAAAGGGACAAGAAGGCCTTTCGAAGAATAATGGAATAAGCAGATGCAAGGTTATGAGGACCCTACATGGGACTAGTCTCAGAGAGGATGGTAAGTAGATACGTGAACGTAAAAATACGAAGTAGAAAGAGTCAAGGATGGCCAGAGAAATTTAAACTTGAGATATGGGAAAATAATCATTTCAAAACTGAAAATTGAAAAGTCCAGAAGAATAACAGCTTTGAGAACAAAGACGGATTTAAATTGACAGAAGGGCATCCAAATGGAGACATCTCCCAAGCAGGCTGAGCTAATGGAACTCAGGAGAGAGGCCAGATATAGACATATAAATCTGAAGCAGTAAGACAAAGCCATCAGAGTGAATGAGGTTTTTGAATTACAGGATACAAAGTGTAGATCTGGGTTCAGAACTAAACTTTTTCTCTAATATATTTTGGGTCAGGAAGAGAAAATTGAAATAGAAAAGAATGGTAAGAAAAAAAAAAGAAACTGAATGAGAACCAAGAGAGTGTAGAATCACAAAAAACAAGAAATATGAGTAGTTTAAGAAAGGATCTTTGTAAGTTTCAATTAAAGAAGTAACTCTATCATGTATTATGATGCATATATCTTAAAATGAATACTTGAAAATTTGTGTCATATTATTATCATCTAATAAACTAATTTTAGGGAAATAATAGAGTATCCTTGGCAGTTTATTGGTATGCAAATATTGGTACTTAAATATTTTTGGTATTATATAAAATTACAGATAAATCATAAAACAGTCAACGTGTAAATATTCTAAATCTAATTTTAGACTTGATATGGATAAATTCAATATGCCATACAACCAGATGTTATTTCAAAAGTGCAAATTTTAAAATGAGAAAGGAATATATGTAAAATCACATTGTATGGAAGTAGATAAAATGTTATGGGAGGATGTGTGTCGGGTGCATTATGGATAGATCCAAGATTAAAACATATAACCATCAGTGCTCAGACAAGCTTCTGGTGCCCTGACACTGAAAAGCAGAGGTTTACATCATGTGCTACATGTGGAATCCAGTCCTTATTACAACCAGTGATTCACTGATGTAGAAACAGTACTTGTTCTAAAGAATTTTCTCATACCCAGAACCTCACAATGACTTGACCCATTGAGATATTCAAATGTTATTTGGGACCTTAAACAGAACCTCCAAGATGGTGAGTAAACCCCTCCCCATGATGTCTCCACTCTGCTGAGAACTCCTTGCTTTGATCCCAGCCCATTTTACCCCTCAAACACTTTCACTGTGATTCTTAGGGAGCAGGAACTTTTCAAACTCCTATGTAATTGTTTGGTACTTGAGAAAAAATTATACTGGCACCAATATCAAATGAGGTTTGAGGGTGTTTTTCATTTTATATAATACTGAATGGGTTTTCCAAGTAAGCCACTAATGAACCCTTAAAAATGGGGATTCAAAAGGCCTTGATTTTGTTCCCTTCAAATTAGAAATAAACAATTACAGGTGATTTATCTGTTTTCCAAGAAAAATGCAAAAGCAGTAAAGAGACCCAGATTTTTCAGGTCCACCAGAGTTTGTTTTAAGAAATTTTCTTACACATTTTATATATTTTTTTCAACCTGGAATATATAGGATTTTTTGGCCCCATCTTCATATATACTCATCATAAGAGAGTCTCTAAGACTTAGCCTCACAATGACCACCTAACACTTCGTCAATAGCCTGTCTGGCTTCTTGAAAACAGTCTCACATGTAAAATATTTCCTACTTCCAAATGTGAGCAAGAAAATGATACAGAAAAAGAAAAAAAAAGAACAAAAAACAAAAGGAAGCATCTCTGTGCAGTGATCCATTTCAAGGGTTGATTTATTCCAACGCATATAATAATGTATGTAAGTACTTGAAGATCATAAAGGGGATTTAAGATTTTCCAGAAGCTCTTACCTTTTGGCCTTTGCAGCATTTTAAAAGGGATTTGACAATGATTTGTAATTATTTTGATAACTGTTCAGTAAAATCCCCCTCTCCTTTCAAGCAAGTTCCAACCATAGACAAAGTGGTGGATGTGATGGGAATCAAGCATTAGGTGTCAATGGGAGAAAATCTACACCTCAAACTACAGATCTCACTGGTCAAGCTGGCCTGGAAACAGATGGATTGGAACCCAAAGCTATGGGTTCAGAGGACAGCACTACCCTGTGCCCTCAATTCCAAACTCAACCTCAGAATTCCTCTGGCCACATGAAGTTTCACGGCAACCATACAAACCCATCACAATGGAGACTAAGAAATAGCCCAGGGCATTTGCACACTTTTTTCTTTTCTATGTGGTCTGAGTGGCAGAACCATCCGTCAAGTGGAAATATATTGTGCTGTGAAGTTGGAGAAAACTTAGTGAAGTTTTAAAGTGAAATAGCAAGACTGTTTGGCAGTGTGCAATTCCCCACTCTAGTCCATGACCATGAATCTATCAGACTGAGAGAAATTCTCAAACATGGAAAAGGCCAACACAAGTGTATCAAACCAGAGTGGATATTTCCTCAGACCAGTGTTGAATGAGGACATTAAGCTGAAAGTCTATAATGCATGATCGAGCCATTACTTGTAATGGTACATCATGGAATCTACAGTGTCTAGTTAAGGAACATAAAATACTCCTTAGAGTCATGAGACATGCACTGAAGTTGATATTTTTTAACCTCAGAGAGTAGTTTATAAGATGGAAATACACGGAGGTGCTTCAAAAAAATTAATTACTTTATCAGCTAATCCAAAGCATCTGTTAAGAGAAACAAAATATAAAATCTTTTCACACTTCTCTTACTCAAGACAAAAAATATTAAAAATCTATATTTTCCATTGCCCTTTAAGAGTTTCAATTTTTGTGAAGACATTGAATGTCTTTTTAATAAAATAAGTGGTTTTGCTGACACAACATCATGGCTTGATGTATAGTCGTGTGATGTGGCCGTGCTCCTTGTGAGAAAAATCAGGATGTGATATGATTTTAAGGGATCTCATAGTTTATAAGCCCAGCACAACCCACATCCTGACTATTTAGTGTTTTAGAAAAAAGACTGATGGTATTTAACATATATTAAAGATGTACACATAAAGCAGGTATAATCAGAAACATAAATGAATAAGGATACAACACTACTTTGTTCAAATAATCAGAAAAAAATTATGTTTCATTGATTCATTCTTTTGCTTATAGACTCACCAAGCAATTTAACACCTATCATGTTTTGGGTACTAGATGTTCTTAAATCAAGAATGAAAAGAATATAAATTTTCCTCATCTAATGTGATACAGTTACCATATTTCTTCTTCTTGACCTTGATATTATAGATTTACATATGTTTGCAAGACTACTGAAGACAGAATCACAAGAAATTATTAGGGTATGAAAAACAGAGCAAGTATTTTAAGAGCTTCCCCATGTTCTATTTAATATTTACAATACCACAAACATTTACAAACACAAAACAGAACAAAATCACTTGTGTTTTCCTAATTCAATTTTGGAAATTTAGAAACAAAAACTAAGCAGCAGCTCTATTGAATGCCTAATTATTGATACAGACAACAAAATTGTATGTTGCTTTTAAAATAATTTTGAATTGCAGACAGGTATTGATGAGAATGAGTCAGACTATCATTTAATTTTTTTTTTCAAAATACTACTGTTGATTTTCTTATTCCTTGCTTAGAAAAATATCTGGTTGTATTTAATATGACATTGCATTATAAAGATAAGAAGCTGGTTAAAAACTGAAGATACAACAAATCAACTGTGTATATCCCTGTGATATTCACATTCAATTCAATAATCACATTATGTGATACAGTATACTTTTTAGAAAAGTAGTTAATCTTTTATAATCAGATAATGGCTTCCTTAACCTATTGAAATTGATTTAAAAAATCTGTCCTAATTAAAGTGCTTACAGACAAAGAAATTGAGTTAAAAAATTAAAGTAGTTTCCTGGACTGATTACATAATTTTTAGTGGCTCAAATATACCTTTCTAAGTGACTTATTCTAATGTGAACAGTGATGGTGAGATACCATACACTCTTTAAGCCCAGAAATTAGATCTAGATCATCGTCTGGTTTATTTTAAAGACTTTTCCTTATCCATAGCTTGATCATTCTTTTGAAAACTCTCAATATTCATGAAAATGAATTGCTATTTAATTCATTTGGTTTTGGCTTTAAGAAAACTGAGCTTCCAAAAACTGAAAGAGCTATTATGAATCATTTCCTTTCAAGTTAAAAATGACAAAGTATATATAGCCTCTAGTTTATACTGGTTGAGAATTAAAGTGATTGCATCAGGGTTATAACTTAAATTTTTTTACCTTTGCAATGCTAAGGAATATAGACTGTTTAGTTAAACGTTTGTTTCAAAGGTTTTTAAAAAGATCACAGAGATTAATAACAAGCACTTACATAGTTAGGAATGCACTCTAAGTATACAATGAAGAGTGTATGTTGCATTATATATCAACAGATTTTCAGAGTAAAAAAAATAGTGTATACCTGGCTTCAAATAAGTATATATATATATATATATATATATATAGTGTCACACACTATATATATACTATACTATATATATATATATATATATATATATATATTCTCTCTCTCTCTCTCTCTCTCTCTCTCTCTATATATATATATATATATATATAGGAAGCTTGTAGTAATGTAGTAAGGAGATCAGTTGAATTTGATTCACTTACCAGGTACTAGAATTATTAACTTACAAAATACTACAAACAACTCAAGGAATCCATGCTGTAAACTATTTTTCTAAAATATAATGTTTATTATAATAAAACATTAATTAGAAGAACAAATACTTACTGTGTGTTTGCTACATGTTGAGAATGCCCCAGAATTACAGAAGCAAACTCATTTCATCTGTACCATAGAGTGTTTTCATTTTCCTTTATGTGGCCAATAAAATAGGTACCTCTGGGTCACCCAGGTGGCTCAGTTGGTTAAACGTCTGACTCGGGATTTTGGCTCAGGTCATGATCTCAGGGTTGTAAGACTGAGCACCGTGTTGGGCTCTGTGTTCGGCATGGAGCCTGCTTGAGATTTTCTTTCTACCTCTCCCTCTGCTCCTCCCCTCTTGTGCTCTTTCTCTAAATTAATTAATTAATTAATTAATTAATAATGATGAAATAAAGAGGTTCCTCAAAGCAATCAGCAGATATTTAGTCTTATTAGTCAGATTTCATATTTGTGGGTTCTAAAGTGAAAAGTTTGCTAACATCAAGTGATGTGTCTTAGATGGGTAAGTAATATTTCTCTCTTATCCCTATATGTTTTAGGGTTTTTCCCCTAATGCATTTTAGAATATCTTTGAAAAAACCCACTTATTTGTGAATCACTATTTAATTCAAATCCTCCTCAAAATTCTAATGTAGAGCTTCTTTTTCAAAGTAAAAATTATGCAACACTGAAAGCTAAAATCACTAAATATTTTTACATGAATAGATTATTTTGTCAATTTGATATAACTAGCTATATTTCATATAACCTATAAATCTCATGGATTTTTTTAAATGAAATGTATTTCATCATTATTTACTCTAAGGCAATATATAATATTGCCTTGAATATATATTTCAAGCCCCGATGGCCTGCCTTTAGTTACCACAATTACATACTAGTTTCATTAAAATATTAAGGTGACTCTTTTTTTTAATGTCTATTTATTTTTGAGAGAGAGAGAGAGAGAGCACGAGAGAGGAGGGGTGGGGCAGAGAGACAGAGATCTGAAGCAGGCTCCAGGCTCTGAGCTGTGAGCACAGAGCCTGACACAGGGCTCGAAGTCACGAACTGTGAGATCATGACCCGAGCTGAAGTCTGACACTTAACCAACTGAGCCACCCAGGCTCCCCAAAGTGACTCTTAATGTAGTAAGTATATCATTATAGTAAGTATGTAGTAAGTATATCCCCTAAAGGCTAATTAAGGCTTTAATGGGACTTTGGAAATTATTCCACAATTCTTAAAACCCTGTTTCTTCATGTTTCCTAATAAAGCTCTTTTGAAATTTTTACCTATGGCTGCCTTTTTTTTTCTTTTTTTCTCCTTTGTCATACTTTTTGTTAACAATTTTGCTCTCCTTGACAGAACCTTTCTTCAAACTTAGTAGCACTCTTTTCCTGGAGGAATCTAAATTCACACACACACACACACACACACATACACACACACACACACTTACTGTCTATTTCAGATATAAAGAAGCTGCAAATTCCATGCAAAAACATTGTTCCAAAATATCCCTGTGGTTGTGGTGTTGGAAATAAATATAAATGAACATACTCGCTCCCATTCAGTAATTAAAGCTATATTATCCGGGGCAGGGGAGCAATTTACTGATAGATCTTATTATTTGTTGTTTTTTAATTATTACTTTTTCATGGCTCATTTTCTTTATTCACCAGACCTTTATCACTTTTGCTATATTTTGAAAACCATGGTATACTCAAGATAACTAACATTAATACCTACATATTGCTCAAAATAAATAAAACTGAAATTGGGAGCATATGTCATTCCACGTATTGTGTTCGATTTCCAGGTGAAGACATTGGACACATTAGAGTTACGGGTATTATCTCTTGAATTTTCCCCTGCAAGTTCTCCAGTGTTCTTTCTGAGACTCCCAACTACTGACTTATTACACTGCTTATCAAGACACACATGTTTTTTTTTTATGTAATGAGACTCCACCTCAGCTTCTATTTAATTCTTGGAAAATTATATCCAAGTGTCATTTTATCAATTCTCATTGTCAATTGGAGAATCCTTTTCTAGGCATTTGAGTACTTCACTGTCCATAACATAGGCTACCCGTTATATTCAATTCGATATATGACCTCATCATTGTCTACTTTGTCAAAAATTACTACTTTTGTTACACATATTAAAGGTAAATTATGTCATTCTAAAATGTATTAAGCATCTGAACTATAGTGCATTTATTATGATATTTTGAAAGACATTTGGAGGTGCTGGTGATTCTTTAATTTGTGTGTGATAAACTATATATAAATTTTGACATAGTATTCTAAAGCCATAAGGAATTTATGTTCATTTTTCTCTTATTGATTTTTGTGTCAAAATATACTATGTGTGATGTATTGCCCAGAGGAATTACTTTTGGATTTTTGGAACCTTTTTAATATGGAAGAGTTCTTGGTTTACTTTTCATTGCTTCTGGAAAATTCTTGTGAGAAACATTTTCTCCTTTACCCAAAATCATTAAATCTTTTATATGCTAGTATTTTTACTTTTCAGACCATTTCCCTAAAAGAGTTGCCCAGTCTAATAATGATTGCAGTTTTCATACACGTTACTCTCTAGAAAAGCTTTTATCCTTACCCTTTTGCATAAGAGCAAAACTGAACTCTAGGTAGATTAAGTACATTCCAGTTAGTAAGAATCTGGCAAACATTCAATTTTTATACAGTGACTAATTCTCAATCTCTCTTTTTCTCGAGAAAGAGAAAGAAAGGGAAACTGAAAGAGAAATTGAGGGAGAAGAAGGAGGAGGGGGAGGAGAAGGAAAGAAAGTAAGAAAATAACAAAAGATGATACACAGTCTCTGGGGGATGATTTAACCACCTATATGAATTATAAAATGGTGCTCAGAGTACCTGGGTGGCTCAGTTGGTTGAGAATCTGACTCCTGATTTCGTCTCAGGTGATGATCCTAGGGTCATGGGATCAAGGCTGAGTTGGACTCAGTGCTGAGCCTGGAGCCTGCTTGAGATTCTTTCTCTCTCCCTCTGCCCCTCCCCTGCTCAGGTGTGTGCATTCTCTTTCTTTCAAAAAGTAAAAAAAAATGGTGCTCTATAGCAATTTTCCATGAGTTTTTAAAAAGAAAATAATAGAGAATATTTACATATGTCATATATAAGTGGTTATTTATTGAAACATTATTTGCAATATTGGAAACACCTTAATATGACCAATATTGGGAATTAATACTAAATACAGTATGCGCACTACATACTTCAGTGAAATAACTTCATGATATAACTTCCAGTGAGAAAAGTGAATGTCAAATCAATCTGTGAATTAATATGGCCTTTTGCTAAAGAAATAAAAATTCCACATTATTCACTATGTATTTAGCATTAGAAAAGTTCCAACCATGCTAACAGAAAAAAACAGTAATCCATTTAACTTTCTAAACCCAAGCCACAATAAATACTCCCAAATGTTTGTCAATGTCACAGATTATGAAAGCTATATTATTGTTATTATTATTATTATTATTATTATTACTGCTACTACTACTGTTAGAACTAATGGAACATTCATGGTCAGCCACAAAATCTTCTAAGTGTTTGCCATGTATTAACTCATTAAACTTCACAAGAAGCTTAGGAGATTGGCATTATTATTAACACCGTCTAAACATGAGGAAACCATGATACAGAGAGGTTAGCTGATTCACTCAAAGTCACACAGGCAGTACGTGCTCAGTTTTGAACTCAGTGGTCTAGCTGCATAACTAGTGCTCTAAATCACTACAATAGTCTGAAGTTACTTTTTAATATGAAAATAAGAAAACATAGTAAATTTAGTTCTTATTATTCCCAATCTTATTTGTACAAGATTATCGTTACTGATTGTGATATGTCCCTGGGAGCATATTTGCAAGCATCAAACTTAACACCGGAAGAGCAATTAGAAATCACCACTCCTGTGTGGTCTTTCTTTCCTCTTGTCTTAAGAGCTCTGTTTTGGTCATTCATTACTTAAATTTTTAGAAATTTTACACACTACTGGACAGTGTTTTAAAGGAGTTTGTAAAAAATAAAATACAAAATCAATTTTAAAGCCTGGAATTTGGAAGTGTCTTCTATTCCTCTGTAAATGGTAATGTGATAATCATAAATATGTGTTAATTTAATAATGAATTAAAAATGTATAGTAGCTTCTTCCTTATTTAGATCTGTAGCACTTAAAAATCACATGTTAATTTGATACTTATATGTATAAACTGGTAACATAATTGCTGCTTCTGTAAAGGTATACATTGTCTTTCTATCTAGAAAATGAGCTCTGCAAGGAAGGACTGAACAGTTATATTTTGAATCACTTATAGTTACAAGTATAATAACACATGTCAAATAAATGTTGATTTATCAATATCGTCTGTCAACCAAATACATTATCCGTACCCTTATTTTTAATTCAAACTATACTTCTCTATAAATTCAGAAGCAAATCTATGGCAAATATCATATATCCAAGCAAACATCTCTCAGAAAACTATTTATTTAGACTCAGTATTTCGAAGGTATATTTCTCTGCCTGTTGCAAATGAAGACAAATGGGGATTAATGGGAACTCAAATCAGGTCTAGAAGAAATCTCAGGTGAGCAATATAGACAATAGAGAGTTTACACAGACCTTTAGAAAACGTAGAAGAAGGTGTTGAATAGAATGACAGACTGACAAAAGACTTGATGGGGAGCTTCACAGGAGAGAAGTACTGAGATCAGGTTAGAGTATCTGACTGTCAGGATTAAGACAGAGAAATCTAAAATCTGTGCCTTTCTGTCTGCACTTCAGCATATGCTGCTTATCTTTGTAATGATTGTTAAAAGTTTGTCCTCATTAATTACAGATTTCTCTTGGAGTCAAGACAAAGCAGGACGTCCACCAGACTGTCATTATCATTTAGTTAATCACAGTTGATTAATTTGTATGGGAGATTCCAAAGTACAGAAAAGAATCTTCTTCAAGTAAAACGGTCTTAACAATCTATGAGTGAAAGAAATGGTTTCAAGATAAATTGTCACTAAGCACAGATACATGACAATATGTATTTGGGAGCTTATGCTACTTTTTACAAATTCATACAACACGGGCATTGGTGGATTATCTAATACCTAGATACATAAGCAAAATGTAACAAGATAAAGACATTTATAATAATAGCATAGCTATCCCACAGAAATATTTTATCTACAGCATGGTGATATTGTTTCTAAACTAAACAGTCTTTTAGGCAACCAATTTTGGTATTTTATGTTCATTTATGCTATGCTCAAAGATGTCATCAATTTATTGTGTTTAATTATTGACTACTTTTAAGAAAGCAAACTTAAAGAGAATTCAAAAGCACAAACATATATATAACAATTAAAAATGGGAAACATTGATACAAATTAAGTTTAATAATTAATTAGAATAAAAGTAGAAATATCAATCATCAGTTCTTAAATTGTATTAGTCATGTTCTTGCTGTTGGGGAAATAAATCTCTCAAGGCATGTTTATGAAAGAACATGGCTATTTACATTTTTTTTTAATCTTATTTATTTTTGAGAGAGAGAGAGAGAGAGAGAGAGAGAGACAGAGCACAAGCGGGGGAGGGGCAGAGAGAAAGAGGGAGACACAGAATCCAAAGCAGGCTCCAGGCTCTGAGCTGTCAGCACAGGGCCCGATGCAGGGTTTGAAACCGCGAGATCATGGCCTGAGCCAAAGTTGGTCGCTTAACCGACTGAGCCACCCAGGCGTCCCAAGAAGATGATGACTATTTAATAAGATATTTTTCCTAATTAAATTCACTTAATTTCTTGGAAAATCAGGAGAAAATGGAACAAAATGGGATTTTTTTAGTCACAGGAATATACTGCAACTTTTAATGTTTTCTGAAATTTCCTAATTTCTTTTTGCAGTTTTTAATTTTTCCATGATCTGGTGGAGGTTATTGGAAAACATAAGTTTTTACAATGATAAGGATAAATTAGACCACAGGGTGAATGAAGATTTATTTGTATTTAATACAATGTTTCCCTGAAAATTAAAATCTGAGTTTTCTTTCACCTTGTGAAGTGAAAATTAGATAAGTTTAAAATGTTATAATTGTGCCTAGATCATGGCTTACTTAAAAGAAATGTATATATTCAAGAAAACAAGTTTGAAATAAAAGTTTAAGCTTCCCCTCACCCAGCTTTACTGAGATAAGATATATGACACTGTGTAAGTTCCACGGCATCCGATGTGATGATTTGATAATGTATATATTGTGAAATGATTCAAACAGTAGTTAACGTTTCCATCACCACACACAATTACCTTTGTGTGTGTTTGTGGTGAAAGCATTTATTTATTTATTTTAAGTGTTTATTTATGTTGAGAGAGAGAGGGAGAGAGGGAGAGAGCAAGCAGGGAAAGGGCAAAGGAGAGTGAGAGGGAATCCCAAGCAGGCTCCACACTGTCAGCGCAGAGCCCTATGCAGGGCTCGATCCCACGACCCTGGGATCATGGCCTGAGCCGAAATCAAGAGTCAGACACTCAGCTGATGGAGCCACTCAGGTGCCCTTGTGGTGAAAACATTTCTTACTCACAGCTTTAGTAACCTTCAAGTATGTGATAACACCAGATTGTTAACTATACATTGTACATTGGATCCTCAGAGTTTGTTGCTCTTGTACCTGGGAATTTGTCACCTTTGACCAACATCTTCACATTTCCCCCTCCCACCACCCCAGCCACTGGCAACTATTATTCTACTCTGTTTCTATTAGCTCAGCTTTTAGATTCCACATATGTGAAATTACATAGTAATTATCTTTTTCTGTCTCTCTTGACATAATGCTTTCAAGGTTGTCACAAATGCCACAAATGGCAGTATTTCCTTCTTGCTCATTGTATATTCTACTATATATAATATATAATATATATAATATATAGTCTACTATATATACTATATGTATATATAATGTATAGTTACACCACATTGTGTACATATGCACACACATACATACACATTACACTCACACATGCATATCTATACAAATACACACTGAGTATAACATAAAATATACATCACATTTTCTTTATTCTTTCATCCCTCAGTCAACACTTAGGTTATTTCTACATTTTGACTACTGTAAACAATGCCACCATGGACATGGGAACGCCGGTATTTCTCTCTCTCGTTTTTTAATGTTTACTTATTTTTGACACAAAGAGCAGGGCAGGGGAAGAGAGAGAGAGTGAGATAGAGGATGAGAAGCCGGCCTTGCCCTGACAGCAGGGAGCCCGAGGCGGGGTTGTACTTCACAAACTTTGAGATCATGACCTAAGTCAAAGTCATACGCTCTACATACTGAACCACCCAGGCGCACAGGTATTTCATTGAAATAGAGATTTTATTTCCTTTTGTTGTAATAAATGATTTTATTTCCTTTTGATATATACCCAGAAGTGGGATTGCTAGATCATATGTTAGTTCTATTTTTAATGGTTTTGAAGCAACTACATACTGTTTTTTTTCATAGTAGCTATTCAAACTCCCATCAACAGTACACCAGGGTTCCCTTTTCTCTACATCCTCGCCAACACTTGTTAATTTTTGTCTTTTTGATCACGGTCATTCTAACAGGTGTTAGGTGATATCTCACTGTAGTTTTGATTTGCATTTTCCTGATGATTAGTGATGTTGAGCGTCTTTTCATGTACCTGTGGGCCATTGTATGTCTTGTTAAAAGAAAAAAAAAGTTTGTTCAGGTTCTCTGTCCATTTTTAATTAGATTTTAGAAGGCTTTTTGTTGTTGTTGCTAAGTTGTATGAATTCCCTATATATTTTAGAATGTTCACTCCTTATTAGCTAGACGTTTTTCAAATATTTTCTTCCATTGCATAGACTACCTTTTCATTTTGGTAATTGTTTCTTTTACTGTGCAGAAGTTTTGGTTTTGATGTGATTTCCCTTGTTGATTTTTGCTTTTGTTTCTTGTGCTTTGGGGATCATATAAAAAAAATCATGGCTAAGATCAATGTCAAGGAGATTTTTTTTTGCCCTATATTTTATTCTAGGAGTGTTATAGTTTCAGGCCTTAGATTAAGGTTTCTTTTCTTTTCTTTGTTTTTTTTTTTTTTTTAATCTACTTAGAGTTAATTTTGTAAGTGGAATAAGAGAGGGCTCCAATTCCATTTTCTGCATATGGTTATCCAGTTTTCCCAACACCATCTATTGAAGGGACTGTGGTTTCCACATTGGATGTTCTTGGCTATTACTTGGCCATGTATGTGGGTATTTATTTCTAGGCTCTTCATGGGTTTATGTGTCTATTTTTATGCCAGAACCATATTGTTATGATGACTAGAGCTTCATAAATACAGTTTGAAATCAGGACGTGTGATGCCTCCGATAGGTTTTTTCTCAGGATGTTTTGGTTTCATTTGGAACTTAGACTGCATTGTGTTGTCAGTTTTGGATCATTGTTTTAGTATCTGGTTTTACTTTTGGAACCTTCTTGGCCCATATTGACTGAACTATTTTAATGCCCTGTTCTCTTTCTCACTTCTTCTTGAATTCAAATTACTATACATAGAGATCAGAGAGCTTAAAATTGTTGCACAATTCTTGGATGCTCTATTCTTTGTTCTCTTATAATTTTCACCCTTGTTTTGCTTTGTGTTACATTCGGGTATTTTCTAACCTCATTTTCAAGTTAATATATTCACTATAGTCATGTGAAATCCACTAATGAGAAGGCAGAAGGAATGATTATTTCTTTTATTTTGTTCTGTGTTTCCAGCATTTCCATTCGATACTTCCTTATAGGTCGCATATGCTATTACAATGTTAAACCATTTTTTTAAATAAATTTTGTTAAAAATTAGACTGTGCTACCCCATGTGAAAAGCATTCAGGCTTCCACCTGCACACCACATTCCCAAGTGAATGATACCACCAACAATCCAATTGTCTAGGTCAGAAACCTGGAGGTTACTTGGATTTACACACTTTTCTATTTGTCTCGTAGTCAGTCATTAGGTCTTGTCACATTTTTCTCTGGGATATCCTCCCTATCTCCTGATCTTTTTAAATCTGCTTTACACATACCATGGGAAAACTATGTGCCTTCAATTCCTGTGGCAGCTTTCTAACCTGTTTCTGCATATTCATTCATTTTCATATCTTACTCCGGTTTCATAACTATAGCTCTAAAAGATGTGCATAATTAATTAAGAAATTTTAACATCATCTATGTCTCACTTATATTGTCTCATAAGACAAATTTGCATCATAGTGACTGAAACTATTCACATGCATTTTTTAAAAATGAAAAATATTACATGCCTGTTATATATTAGGAGCAAATGTTTCATAGTATATTATGTTACTATTGATTTTCCTGTTCAATATGTTATTACTTAATATAGACTTTAATTTGAATACAGCCTTTGATTAGGATTTTGCATTAAATATTAAATAAAGTTAAATGTTGAAAGTTTAGTTACATTTCATGCTTCTTTAAGAGAAAATACTCTATACTCTCGCAATATTAATATTCCTAGAATAGATAATTTACTAGAAGAAATAATTCCTTTACAGTAGGTCTCAGACACTGAAACGGAAGAGGTGCAGCACCATTTTTATTTTTTCTCTCAAGAAATCCTGTTTCAATATCTTAATGAGCTTTTATTTGAAATTCTCTGTTGGGTGCCTCGGTGATTCAGTCAGTTAACCATCCCACTTTGGCTGGCTCGGGTCATGATCTCATGATGAGTTTGAACCCCACATCGGGCTATGCACTGGTGTGTGGGGCCTGCTTGGGATTCTCTCTCTCTCTCTCTCTCTCTCTCTCTCTCTGCCCCTCTCCCACTCATGGACTCTCTCTTTCCTTCAAAGTAAATAAATAAACTTAAAAAAATGCTTTGTCAAATTAATAAAATTTGGAAAAAACTACTATCTCAATAGAAGATAATGTATTAATTATTTTTTGCTATTTGCTTGTTTTTTATTTGTTCTCTATGTACAAGTCATTTAAGGGTTAGTAGACATTATCTTATATTTTCAAATTACAAAAACAGAATAAGCATAATTTCTGCCCTAATTAGCTGAAATCATCAGATTATAATAAATTGTTAAAATTTTAATAGCTTTCTATATCTGGCTTTGATATTTTATTTTATTTTACTTTATTTTATTTTACTTATTTTATTTTTTAGGCAGGGCTTTGATATTTTAAAATTATGTCAAAGTAGAGGATTCAATTCAATTCAAAACAATCTAGATATCTACTTATCTACTATTAGCTTCACTGCTTCTAATACACTGACCAAAAAAAAAAATGTATAAAGAAGCAACCAAATGCAGAAATTATCTAACTATTTCATAGAGGAGTGGAGTACAAAATCATATTTGATTTCCTTTTTTCTTTTAAAATATTTATTTTTTTAAAAAGGTATTACAAACTTATTACATGCTTGAACATACATGACATTTTTAATGGAAAAACAAAAAAATAGTAAAAAAAAAAGTTGCATTGATTTACTTTTTGGAAATCTTCTTAAGATCTGGCTTAATAAAAGATAACTTGGATTTCATATCTTCTTTTGAAGCCTTTCTGTTGTGATATGTTCTTTTGGTTGAAGTATGGGAAGAACAGTGACCTTTAGTTGGAAGATGAACAGGTATTTTAATAGCCCTTTTAGGTAATTGTGGATATTCTTTGATATTATGTTAAAACTCAACAAATGGAAGTTTTTAACAGATTAATTGAAAGCAGAATCTTAAATCATATTAGTAAACTCTGTTAAAATGATATGTCCTTTCTTGTACATTGAATGAATGTTTTAGCCACACATTATTTTACAAAAATCATGCCTGGGCCATTTGTAAAATGGTAGCTTACTAAATTATGGAGACATTACAAACGTTGACATAATTTTTTTAACATGTATGATGGGTTTTTATTATATTTGAAAGTCACAAAATAGTTACTTTCAGAGAAAAAAGAGTGTGATGCCTGTGAACAATCTTAGAACAATGTGTTTAAAATATTCTCATAAATTTGATCTTGTAGAAGATAACAGCAGAATTTTTTCAGCTATCCTCATGGATCATACCTTCCAGTGCAACTGAACCTCTGGCTAGTTATCACTTGTCATCATTTGTCTCCTCATATATATTTTGCTAGAAATCTCCTCCTTAAACCTATGTTTATACTTGCTTACTCTCTGCTAAGTGATAATGTTGACTGGAAATTTTGGCGTTATACCATTCATATTTGACCTGCATGTACAGTCAATGATATGCCCATGAAGTGTTTGTAAAACAGAGATCATGTTAAAAGGCTAATTTGCACATATTAATTTGCTAATACTCTAACATATCAAGTTAAAGAAGTAATTGATATGTAGTTATCCCACATTTATTTTCTTTATAATTAAATATGCACATAACATTAACATATTTCTTTAAATAGATTGCTTCAAAAACTTCAAAATTTAAGCAACTGGGATTCATTTAGAAAAAATATTTAGTGGTATTTAAATTTCTTTAAAAAACCTGCTTTAGTTGACTGTATTTCAGTGTTAATTAAGAATATTTATACTAACATTAGGTTTTATGAAAATACACATAAAATAATGTTAATTTTTAATATTTTTTCAATTTATATTTTGGATAAAAATTAATTATATACACCTTTATGCAATTATATTTTCGATCACTTAGATTAATGCTATAAATAGAATTAAAGCTATATGAAAATAGACTTGATTTAGCAATCTAATTAGTGCTTATGCTGAAAGGAATAGAATATAAGAAAAATATAATCTATTAATAAATACAATGTGATCTATCAGTTATATCCTCGTTGGTCAAAGAGTAGAATGACTGACAAGGGCAATACTATTTAAGTTCAATCATCCTTAAATGTGGTTGACCAGCACTCTTAAATTCTTAAACACAAATCGCTTTACATACATTTTTCAATTTGGACATTATGAATATTTGTTTGCCAAGGCAGGAAGAGACGTGTATTCTATTCATATATTTGTATATTCACGATTGTGTATTCACAATTCACAACTTTAAAATTTTGACATGTGGTATGGGCCTCTCCATTTGTCAGGGGCGAGTATATATCTGCAGTAAAACCGATTGAGTTAGAGAAAATTTATTTGTACATTTAAATGTAGAACTCATTGCTCCATTAATCTAGTTATAATTACTTAACCATAAATGGTTTTGCTATGTAAACTTGCATACATTTCTAATAAATTTATTTTCGTTTTTTAAAAATGTTTTAATGTTTATTTATTTTTTAGAGAGAGGGACAGAGTGGGAGTAGGGGAGGAGAAGAGAGAGAAGGAACCACAAAATGTGAAGCAGGCTCCAGGCTCTGAGCTGTCTGCACAGAGTGCAGTGTGGGTCTTGAACCCATGAACAGGGAGATCATGACCTAAGCTGAAGTGGGCTCTCAACCGACTCAGCCACCCAGGCACCCTTATTTTTGTTTTCAGTGTTTAAATTATATTAGGTTGGATTGATTTTCCAAATGTAGAAGAAAAATATTTTTCTTTTTTTTAAAAGATTTTTATATTTTTATTTTGAGAGAGGGGGATGTGTGAGCAGGGGAGGGGCAGAGAGAAAGGCAAGAGTGAGAATCCCAAGCAGGCTCCTCACTGTCAGCAAAAAGCTCAATATGGGGCTCGAACTCATGACCCATAAGATCGTGACCTGAGCCTGAGTCAGACACTTAACCGACTGAGCCACCCAGGCATCCTCAGAAATTTTTTTTCAATGCAGAAGCACCCCTAACATTACCGTAAGTAAACATTGCAATAGATCCTGATAAGAACAATATTTCTTCAACATTAACATCAAAAAGAAGTATCACAAAATAAGAGCCTAACTATACTTCATGGTTATAGTTCCATTACAGATGGAAACTCTGTAATTATGACTGCTTATCAATCAGTAAGTGTTCATCATTTTTTTTTTCTATATGGAACTCGGCAGGTTTTTAAATCCTACAAGGATACAGGACAGATATCCTGGGTGTTCCTTACATTTAAGATCCATTGTGGATAAGGTAGGATTTGAATCAATTCTTTGATCATGAGTAAAATTCTTATGTGTACTGTTATTGTATGTACTATTTATGCATAAAAACTGGAGTTGGAGGTAACAGCTTACCCCTTTTAGGATTGTTTTGAGACAGTTGTTGATATTATGTTGATATTAAATTTTAACAAGATATAAAACTAAATGTCTCATATTCCTCTAAGATACATCATTGCCTATAAAGAAGAAATTTACAAATTATTTACTAGACCACAGCTAACTTGTGTTTGGTCTTATGAATTGGGAATTGCACCATTGGATGCAACAAGACCTATTTTGGAAAATTAAGTAAATTTTGTATCAAAAATTGTCTCCAATATTTAAGTGTATTAAAAAAACGACTTTTGATTGTGGTTTCTATTTATTATCCCTCCAAGCGCAAGGTCCAATTGAAGAGAAATAAGGCTTGTGCTATTTACATCTTCTGTCAGCAAATAAAAATTTTAAGCCATTCGAATTTTTCTGTGCATCAAAATTGGTCGGTGGTCTTGATAACTGTTTTATCAGTGATTGTGAATGGGAAGAGCATGAACCATTTCAAGAGAGCTCAAAACTGTATTTTTCATCACATAAGTAAGTTCTGAGGAAATTCACTGAAGCAGAAAAAAACACTCAGTATGGACTACCTATTATTTGTAGCAAATTTGTATGACCTATGAGAATTCCAGTTGTAGATAAGCCTGGAAATGTACATTTAGATTCTAACTCACATCTCATGAGAATAGTGACTCATAGAAGTTACTGGGTAGAATTCTAACTGAATTTATCATGAGTATTTTCAGATAATAAAAATTAGCATAAACCAACCTGAAATTTATAATCATCACAGAGTATTACCGACTATATATACATAGTCTTTCCACTTTGCAAAATAACAATTTATAATTAACTGGTATTCATGAGATTTACATGTCCTCTGTGTCAGGATGATTTATTTTCTATGGAGTAATGTGGCAAATATGTTCTTAATTCAAAATACTTCTGGCTTACCGCTCATTGAATTTTAGTAAGCAGGGTATAACAACAAATAGACTAACATTTAAAAACTCAAACTGGACAAATCACAGTCGATTTTCAACAAAAGGATTCAGAGGATGATGGTAACAATAGAATGATGAATAGTAGTTCATTCCAATCCACATAAGTGATAGGGAAGAGAAACAAAATATCATTCTCTTACAATATGTCTCTTGTGTGTAGGAATAAAAGTGTCCTGCAAGAACATGCGGTCTGTCTGTGTGGATCTCCTTGATATTAAAAGAGGTCTTATAGTTTTGGTTCCAACAATATTCAAAGAGTTACTAATTACCTAAGATCTCACTACTAAGTCTATCTCTCTTAGAGGAAAGCTTAGGAATCACATGATTTACATACAGCATAGTTAACTTCCTGTGCAGGGGGAAAAGGCCATGTATAAGAACTTTGCCATACTTTTGAGTAAATCACCTTTTTCTTTTTTTATTTAAATTTTTTTAATATTTATTTAGTTTTGAGAGAGAGAGAGACAAACAGAGAGCGGCCAGGGAAGGGGCAGAGAGAGAGGGAGACACAGAATTCGAAACAGGCTCCAGGCTCTGAGCTGTCAGCACAGAGCTGGATGCAGGGCTCAAACTCTGTAACAATTAAGGGTTTTGCAGTTTTCTTCATATTTTGTTTGGACATTTAAGTCACTGCATTAAGTGTGCCTCTTTCCAGCTGGTGATTTAACAAAGTGGCACAATCAACATCTGTGGTATGTTAGTGGTGTTGGTTGTCATTAGGATGTCTTTAAATTCTGAATTACTACTTTGGATGTATTTCTTCATTGCCCAAAAAGTATTCATCTAAACTTGTCAAACTTCATGGACAATAAATAATTTCTTCTCCTGCCTTTACCACCACATTGCAATAAAAAGAAAAAAAAATCCATTATGGAATATAGATTGAGGGCCTTATAAATACTAAATACTACCACATGGAAGTATATGCATTTATGATTTGTATGGGCAGGTATATATATCAAAAGGTTGTCTTGCTGTTTTTCTTTTTCTTCCTTTGAGTCATAAATTCCACCTCACGATCGTACCGCAAATATTAGCGTCGAATGAAAATATTTTTCTCTTAAGGACACGGGAAATCATCATGTCTTATTTCTTCTCTGATTCTTTTTGACATTGCAGACTTCGTGGTACACTTTTAGTTTGATATTCACATTTCCCCCCACATATACCAATCTTTACAAAACAGTAATTACCGCATTTCCCTAATTGGTAACAGGTTTCCCATTTCAGGACCATGGTCATTTGGGAAAGAGATGAGTAGACTGTACGTGCACACACCCTGGAGTTGTGTGGCTCAAATCCCTCCCACCAGTACAACTCCAGAATCCACAGTACGGTCGTCATGGGGTGTGTGTGTGTGCACACACGTGTGTAGGATGATGGTTTTCTTCCTGTAAAATATAAGCCCCCAACTGCCTTGAGCCCTCTCTTCTCATCGGATCCCGACAAGAACTAACATTTTAAAATGCTCAACCTGAAATTTGGTAACAAGGTTTTGCTTTTGTGTTCTCAAATTATATCTTGTATTAACAGGATTCTTTGCATTTTGAGGTTCAGAGACCCTTTTGATCAGTCAAGTGCACAGATACACACGCACTTGATTTTACAAAAATATTCAAAGCATCACAGACTTCGTTAGGTTCATTAGGCTCAAGGATAGAGTTTCCTATTGGGTCCATTTAATCTCAGCTGATAAACTAGTACAATCATCACTGGAATCTGCATTATTAGTTACAGACAAGCACATTGACCAATAGCTCTAAGGCTGTCTACACTGGGATAACAAAGAAGAAGTCGTCTGAATCAAAGATTTAACCACCGACCACTTTGTAAATAATAATTTAAAAAACCCAGAACTTAACAGTTTCATCTACTATGTAACTTAAATGATCATCCAAATTATTTATTGCCTGGAGCCAGGAGTATTTTGTGAAATAGAAATTAAAAGGCAAGTGAATCACCTGTGAATTCTGCCAAGTTTATTTTTATGAATGGAAAAGGATCATATCGAAAATTTCTAAGAAAAAAAGCACATAGGTTGACACTGGATTCATTTACTAATCAATAGGATCAAGAATGGAAAAGGAAAGTTGTGATCAGTTAATTGTTACAGGCACTTCAATTGTTTGGAGGCAAAATATAAGAATTAAGAGGTGTTCCTCTAATTCTTAAGGTATTCCACGGAGAAATCGTCTTTCAATTCTCCTAGGGATAGAGTAAGTGCCAGAGGTTTACATGTTTCATGAGTTATCTTCCCCTGTGAGAAACCAAATTGTCCTCAGAAACAAATGGTTTTTCTGCCGAAGGCAATGAGTCAGAGTGCAAGATGTTTTGTTTTGTTTTTTAAACCTCGACATCAGCAAAGAGAATGGGAATGAAGTAAAAGCGCCTGGGTTACAGGGCAGAACCAAAAAACGCCTCTGTCGACCCAAGAGGCAATGGCTTAAACCTGTCCTTGATCTTTGCCCCACATGGGAACAAATTCACCAAGCTATTATAGCCTGGGGCAGGCTGGCTCTCTACACCTGAGGCTGCCCCCAAGGGAGCTGATGCTGAAGACTGTCCATGGACTCCCTGAAGCCTGACATAAAGCTCTTCCTTGAAGGGGTGCCTGGGTGGCTCAGTCAGTTAAGCGGCCGACTTCAGCTCAGGTCATGATCTCGCGGTCCGTGAGTTCGAGCCCCGCGCTGGGCTCTGTGCTGACAGCTCAGAGCCTGAAGCCTGTTTCAGATTCTGTGTCTCCCTCTCTCTGACTCTCCCCCGTTCATGCTCTGTCTCTCTCTGTCTCAAAAATAAATAAACATTAAAATATCCTTTAAAAAAAAAAAAAGCTCTTCCTCGAAGAGAGTTCTAGATGGATTGTCTTCATGTTTATCATAGCAAAGTACAGATATATTTATAACATCCTAAACCTGATAGCAACATAAATGACATTCCACTTAGGAATGAAAAAAATATTATGCAGTGTATTCGTATAATGCAGTGTTATGTAGCAATGAACATTGACAGATGTATTTATGCAAGAACATAAATACATTTAACAAACATATTAATTAGAAAAAAGGCACCAAAGAATGTCTATGGTACCATTTAGGTAAAATTCAAAGCTAAACATTCATATCTCTGAGGCCACGTTAAGAGGAAAATCTCTATGTAAACCCTACTCCCTTTAGGGGAAAAAAAAAAAAAAGGTCTAAACATGCCTACATCCAAGCTGTACTGCTTGTAAGTAACGCCCATTGCCAAATTTAGATCACCAACTTGGCTTTGGAAAAACTGAGAAGGATAAATAAAATAGAAAAATATTAGTAGTTATTTTATATTTAATTTTTATTTGTATTGCTTAAGGCTTTTCTTATACTTTTATTCATTTCCTTTGGGCAAAATTATAAGAATTAAGATTCATGCAAAAATATGAAATAAACTTTTGGTGTAGTCCTATTCAGTAAATTTTAATGAATTTTTGTTGAGCCCTTGTCTTTTGTCAAAAGAGAATTTAGTAAGGTGATAATTAATCACCCCAAATTTTCATTCTGGTGGATGATGCCAATAACTTTTTTTTATACATTTATTTATTTTTGAGAGATAGAGAGAGGCAGAGCACTAGTCGGGGAGGGGCAGAGAGAGAGGGAGACACAGAATCCAAAGCAGGCTCCAGACTTTGAGCTGTCAGCACAGAGCCCGACACGGGGCTGGAACTCACAAACCGTGAGATCATGACCTGAGCCGAAGTCAGACGCTTAACTGACTAAGCCACCCAGGTGTCCCTGATGCCAATAACTTTAATTCAATTCAAGAGATCTTGGGATGGTAAGATGTACATGGCCTCCAATTAACATGTTAAAGAACAGTTGGTTAAGCCCGGTGATGTGGCAATTAAACCATGACAACTGAGCTTCAATGGGAGACAAGTTTTTAAAAATAAATTGCAGTGCTCCAAATCATTCTGAATTATTATTTGAGGTATAAATAACAGAATGTGAGTCATATTATATTTTAAAAATGTAAAGGTTAGAAAAAAGAATTTCTTTTGAAATATATTTTTTCCTACCAGGTTGAAAATACAACGTTAAAATTGAAATTACATTTGGGAAGCTGAGAATAACGTGGGTGTGGGAAAGAGAAAGGAAAGTTTATTGCTATGAGAAATGTATCATTTCTCATAAGGAAATGTGCCTCGCACACAAGCAATCTGGTTTCCACACTGTGCTGATTCACCTAACAGTAGTGAATCATTATCTTTCATTCTTCTGCTATCCCTAGAGACCATACACATTATTGATAATAGCATTGCATCTACCCAAATGGAAACAAAATTTAATTAGAATAATCCAATGAATACAAGTGTGCTTTAATGAGAAATATGATAAAATATTTATTCAGACATCATGTCCTCCTTCAAATATTTCGGATAAAATTTCTTTTTTTAACAATTTGTTTAATGTTTCAAGTTTTTATTGAAATTCTAGTTAGAAAACATATAGAGTGACATTAGTTTCAGAAGTAGAATTTAGTGATTCATCACTTACATGTAACACCCAATTCTCATCACAAGTGCCCTCCTTAGTACCCATAAAATTTCTAAGAATACTTTCACTTCCTACTATGATCGTGATTCTCTTCTTTGACTCTGTAGAAAGTGACAGAGTATAAAATTCTCCCCTCAAGCAGTAAAATTGAATCTGCCTTATGTGTTTTATTTTTCATGTGTGTCATATTTTTTAAAAAGGACAAAAAAACCACAAATTTTTTGCTAAAACTACTTAAATGTAAACTTTTGTAACTTGTAAAACCCTGATAAAAATTTTGAAAGAATAAAAGATTGTTCGTAAATTAAATGGAAATCATTACTCCACTTGGTATATAATTCCTTTCACTGTGGGACAAAATATGTGCAAATCAAATTTTATCATTATAATGTAAAAAAAAAAGTGAAGTTCAGAAATCCTCTGGCTTCTTGGATATATACAGACAAAACCAAAGCACATTCAAATTCTATAGTTTCTTAAACACAAAAATATTCAAAATATTTGCTCTTTAATGGCTGATATGAGGTTTTTGAATTTGTTGTTGCTATCGATTTGTTCATTTTTTTTTTTCGCTATAATGATAAATCTCACTATTCACACTTTGGCCACCTGTTCTTGACTGAAAGTATCTCCATAAGAAACAATATGCAAAGGGGAACAATTTAGTACTTACATGGTTGGGAAAATACATGAGCCCTTCTCCTCTGTCCAATTTAGAGATCCAATAAGTGTTGCAATGGAGAAGGTAGCCTAGGTCTGTAAGTATTTGTTATTTTTTTTTTTGTCTTTCTCTTTCTCTAGATAAAATGACCAGTTCTACTGAGAAAATCTTGATTGACTTATTTACTCAACAGCGGCCTCAGAGAAAATGGAATAGAAAAGCTAACCTTTCAAACTGGGCAATTTCATGTCCTGCGTGTTATCATATGAAATTACAGAAGAATGCTTTATTAAAAGGTGTAATCATCACAAAAGGCAGCTATGAAAAATCCACAGCTAACATCACACCTAGTGGTGAAAGCCTGGATGCTTTGCCTCTGAAATCAGGAACAAAACAAGGATATTTGGTCTTGCCACTTCTACTCAACATTGTGTTAGAAGTTCTGGCTGAGGCAATTAGGCAAGAAAACAAAATTAAAAACTGCATATTGAAAAGGAAGAAGTAAAACTATCTTAGTCACTGATGGTATGACCTTGTATATAAAAATATCCTACAGAATCCATTAAAAACTATTATCACTAATAAACAAGTTCAGCACGAATGCAAGAGAAAAGATTAATATAAAATAATCAGTTGTAATTCCGCACATTGCAGTGATCAATACGGAAATGAAATGAAATGTCCATTTGAAATAGCATCAAAAATAACATATTCAGGAATAAATTCAATAAAAATGCAATACTTACACTCTGAAAACTACAAAACGTTGTTGAAAGAAATTTTTAAAAATCTAAATAAATGGAAAAAGTCTGATATTCATGGATCAGAAGACATAATATTATTAAAATGGCAATATTCCCCAAATTAATTTACAGATTCAACACAATCCCTATCAGAGTCTCAACTTGTTCCTTTGTAGAAATTGTAGCTGACCCAAATATGTATATGGGACTATATGGAACACTATCAAGAAAGTGACCCCACAAAGGGAAGAAAATAGCTGCAAATCATATATCTTACAAGGGATCTGTGTCTATTTAAAGAATCTACAACTCAATAAAAATAAACTCAGTTTTTAAACATTTTTTCTTTATTTTAGAAGGAGAGAGACAGCACGAGTGGGGAGGTGGAACAGAGGGAGAAAGAGAGAAAATCTTAAGTAGGGTCCATGCTCAGCATGAAGCCTGACTTGGGGCTCCATCTCACGACTGTGAGGTCATGATCTCACCTGAGTAGAAATCAAGAGTCTGACACTTGACTGACCGAGTCATCCAGGAGCCCCTAAAATTAAACCAATTTTTAAAATGAGCAAACTATCTAATTAGATATACAAATGGGGACCCCTGGGTGGCTCAGTCAGTTAAGCCACTGACTTCGGCTCAGATCATATTCTCAAGGTTGGTGGGTTCTGGTCCCATGTCAGGCTTTGCGCTGACAGTGCAGAGAAGCCTGCTTCAGATTTTCTGTCTCTTTCCCTGTCCACCCCTTCCCCCTCCTCTCTCTCAAAATAAACATTAAAATTTTTTTTAAATGTAAAAGATATATAAATGGCCAATAAGCATATAACAATGCTGCATGCCATTACTCTTCAAGAGGATACAAATCAAAATCATGATAACATACCACTTTATACCTACTGTGCATGTGTGTGTGTGACTAGGATGGTTTTGTATAACTGATACAATTATAAAATTATATTACATAATTATAATTATAAAATGAGACAACAAGTATTGGCTAGGATGTGGAGAAACTCTCAGACACTGCATGTGGGGATGTAAAATGGTGCAGCTACTTTGGAAAACAGTCTGGTAGTTGCTCAGTTCCTCAGACGGTAAATGCAGAGTTACCATAAGACCTAGGTGTATTTCCAAGAGAAATGAAAACTGAAATCCATGCAAAAACTTGTGTAATATTTGTATGTTTTTGTTTATGGTGGAATTATTCATAATAGCCAAAAGGTGGAAATAGTCTAACATCTATCAATTGATGAATGGATAAACAAAATGTGGTATACACATACAATGCAATATTATTTGGCCATAGAAAGGAATTGGATACTGATATACACAACATGGTTGAATGCTGAAAATTTCATGCTTCATAAAAATAGTTACAAAAGAGGGGCGCCTAGTTGGCTCAGTCGGTTGAGCGTCTGACTCTTGATTTTGGCTCCAGTCATGATCTCGCAGTTGTGAGGTCGAGCCCTGAGTCAGGCTCCACACTCGTGTTCTTGGGATTCTCTCTCTCTCTACTCTCTCTGCCTCTCTGTCTCTCTCAAAATAAATAAATTAACATTTTAAAAAATAGTCACAAAAGACCATGTATTACATGTTCCATCTTTATTAAATGTCCAGAATAAAAGAATATATGGTAACAGAAAGAGTAGTTTACTGGTTGATTAGGGCTGAGGGCCCAGGGATTTAAGAAGGTGGTAACTAAAGGGTACAGGGTTTCTTTATGAGCTAATAAAACTCTTCTGATATAAACTGTGATGATGCTTACACATAGTGGTGATTTTTCTAAAAAACATTGAGTTGGACATATTACCTAAGTGAATTATATGGTATACAAATTACATGTCAATAAAGCCATGATTACTAAGATTGGGTTGTACATAGAACTACTGAGAGGCTTCAGGCATTGCACTGGATATCTTTGATTCAATGAGGCACATTATTAACAGAATTCCAAATTCTCTGAAAACAATCTTTAATTGGGAGCATATAATTTTTACCCCATCAATGTTATCCAAAGAAAAACATATTTTTAAGGCCCTGGAAATATACATGTTCCTAAAAACATTATCTGCAAAACTTTCAGCAGTTTTGATATCTCTCAAATGAAAAACATAGCTTTAAATATAACATGTCATTCCTTAATTCTTGCTCAAACAACTGAAGCAGAAAAAAAAGGATATTTTGTGTTCAAAGTTGTGACATTAAACATTAAACAGTAGTGTCCTTAAAAGAACTAACTTGAGAGTGATTAATATGGAAAACTGTTTGCAGAGAGGAGATCCCAGTAAAGACGACAGATAAAGGTTGGTGAAACACTCAGGGTCTAGCAACAATAAGTCTCCAACATCTTAGCCTTGAAGTGGCTATAGTGGGTATAGAAAGTAGGACTCTTTGAATGAAGCAAGAATTATATCTCAGGAGGAGTATAATCAGCCAGGATCTGTACACTTAAGAAATGCACAGAGCCATTGTCAAGACTGGTGTAGTAGGAAGTCACTGTGGCTTAAACGCTACAAACTCTCTCTCCTTCTTCTGTCTCTGACATGCTGTGAGTAACTCCTGTCATTTTCCAAAGCCAACTGCAAACTCAAGGGGAAAGTGGTTTGGGTTGTAGAGCCACAGAGTCAGTCTCCATGGAAGCAGAGCAGAGCATGGCACAGAAAAACAGAAAATGATTTCATTAGCACAAATAGAGAATAACCCCCAAAAGGCATTATCTATCAACTTTGAAATCCAAAGAGTATGGGATGTATCTTGGGCGGGGGCGGGCGGGGGGGGGGACAGTAGCAGCAGGCAGTCCCTATATGATTCTCATCTCCAACTCTTAGCTGCTTGTATAGAAATTTAGGTAACATGGTTTCCTACAGTTATAGTTTTGTCAGAAGGAAGTGACAAAGATTCTTTCTGGAAATGGCAATACAAATAATAGACCATGAAATTTAAGTTGGACAGAGATGTAAGTGGGAATAGGAGAGAGAAAAGAGAGAGATTGATTGGATGGCCAAATAGTATAAAGTTGAGAATGGGGGCTGGATTCGTCAATATAGTCAGAAAATAAGATGTTCAAGATTTTAGATGTAGTACTTCCTCAGGGCCAAGGAGGAGCATCAGAGCGACACCGTCTACATGGGCCAAGTGACCTTCTTGGGCGCAGTTGGTCTTGGACAGTGACACCACCTGGTGCTGACCCAGGAGCAGCTGCACCAGCTTCATGGTCGCCTCATCTCCTAAGGTGTCCTCCCCCTGCCTCCTCTCCCCCCCACCCCCAGCCCCATCCCAGGCGGCCACTTCTACCTCAGCTCACCTGGGGCCACTCTGCCTGAAGCACAACCACCCCAGCTAGTCTGAGTTTTAGAACTGTATGTGCACAGCTGCTCCTGCCCTGTTTAGCTTCACTTCCACCTGCCAGTGCCCTGCCCCTTGCCTTGGGTTCCCCTATTTCCATTCCCTGGCCTCTTCCAGAATTTGCTGCTCAGCTGCTCCTTCCAGAGGGCCCTCAGGGCATGTGGGGGGGGGGTAGACTGAGACCCCTAGGTCCTCCCTATAGAACCTCAGGGCATGTGGGTGGTAGACTGAGACCCCAAGGTCCTCCCCATAGAAGACTTCACTCCTTAGATTAAAGCAATTTCTGCTAAAAAACAAAAATGTCCATATGAGGTAGCATTTAACTTCGTTCACTTCATTTAATATTTTTGAGTCCCTTAATCTTCTCAGAAGAGTGATAGCATTATTTTTGTTATGCAAAATAATATTAATGACATAATAACATTTATAAAACTTAGTGCATAGGCATGAGAAACACCTCTATAACTTAGATGTTATAAGTGAATATCCAACTTTTGAGAAATTATTATACTATTTAAAATTACTATTGTGGGGGCACCTGGGTGGCACAGTCGGTTAAGACTCTGACTCTTGGTTTCGACTCAGGTCTTGATCTCACAGTTTGTGAGTTTGAGCCCCACATTGGGCTCTGTGTTGACAGTGCGGAGCCTGCTTGGGATTCTCTCTCCCTCTCTCTCTCTCCCCCTACCCTACTTGCATGCTCTCTCAAAAATAAATAAACTGAAAAAAATTTTAGATTAAAAAAATTAAAATAAAAGAATAAAATCACCTTCATGTTTTTCATCAAATAAGTGTCAATATTTGGAAACCAAAGGGCACTGAAAGTTTTAGATAATTCCTATTTGTCACATGCACACACACACATAATACCCTTATAAGATGAGCACAGGTAGGTACTAGAAGTATATAGTGATTTGGGGTTGATGGTTTGAGATTTCTTTCAGAACTAACAGTTATGGAGCCATCTGCCTGTAAAATTTTTCCATAGTTTCTTTTTTAAAAAACTTATTTACTTATTTTGAGAGAGAGAGAGCACACAGGTGAGGGACAGAGAGAAGGACAGACAGAATCCCAAACAGGTTCCGCATCATCAGCGCAGATCCAGATGCAGGGCTTGAATTCATGAACTGTGAGATCATGACCTGAGCCAAGATCAAGAGTTGGATGCCTAATCGACGGAGCCACCCAAGTGTCACTCATAGATAGTTTCTGATAGATACACTTTATTAACTCAGTCTTTGTCAAAAAATAAATTTATATGATTCATGAATACTGGTTTATAAGAATTTAAGTAGGAAATTGGGGTTTGCGAACTAGCTTCAAAAGTAACATTAGGAAGAAAAAATAACATTAGAGAATTTTAACATTCTACAGATGATTCTATAAACCCAGGTCTGTAGAGTACTTATTTAAATTTAATAGATTGGGTTGAAGTATAAATATGTAAGCAATAATAACGGTGTTATTAAATCTAATAAAAATGAAGTGGGTTAATTTGCATTTGTAGTTAGAAATAATAAAAAAGAATGGCATTTTCTTGCCTGCAAACCATACCCTCAATCATTATCACCACAATCATCTCTGAGTTAACAGGTTTATAGGAGCACAGATTTCAGAACTCAAGAGAAGGAAGTTATTATTTTTTATATAGCATAATTTAGGTAACTAGACAATCAGGCATGACATATGTGGCAATATAAACATTCCCAATCTCTTAATAAGAGTAAAATTGAAACAACACTCATGGTATTCTATATATGTCCTGATCCACTCCCATTTGGTTTAATTTAAAATAACTTAAGAGAAACTTAAAGGCATAATAAGGCAAGAGTTGCTGTTTCGACAACAAATCAGCTGAATCAAGAGTAAGCTATGTAGAGAAGAAAATAATATAAATAAAATTAAATTGAAAAACAAAATGCAAATCTCTGACTCTGAAAATAAAGGACAAATCATATTACGCATTTTATGTAATGAAAATAATGTTACTGCTGTATATCAGCTCAGATATTAACATACAATACTGTAATATAAGCAGTGGTCGCCATCTTAGAGAACACGGTTGGAGTAACTTATCCATGTCTGAGTGGCAGAGGCAGGAACTGAAACCAGACAGAACAGCAGCAACGTCAATACAGCGATCTGGGTTTGGCGGCCAGTGCATACCAAGCCGTCTCTGCAGAAGAACCATCATCGATGCCTCATGTGACAATAAACTTTAATCATCGTTAATAAATGAAAACACACGTAGTTCACTTAGTCTTCCAAATTAGAAGACTCTTTTCACATCAGGACAGACATACCTGCCCTCCTATCTTGCTTCTATCATCCAGCAATCCACATCTCAATGACTGAAAATATGCAGAAAATCTCAGCAATATTGAGGAGTATTCTTGGTTGAGATAATTTTCTATTGTGTTATCTAATGCATCATTGAAATACCCCAAGGTCTTTGAGATTTGCAAACAGTATCCTCATAATGAATATTCATTTGAAATACAACTCATAAGTTGAAGTTTCATTTTACATATTAACTAAGACACAAGTGCCTGTGTAGACTTCTAAGAAATTTCAACAATGTACTTTAAATTCATAGTGAAACAAAGACATTAAAATACACACTAGGAAACAAAAGTGTAAATAGAAATTATGTACTTAAGTATCATAAAAATATCAGCTACCTGTTAAATATTTTTATGTAAATCTTCAATTATAAGAAACATATTTCTAGTTGGCATTATTAAAACTGTTTTTGTGTCCTGTGCATTCATCTGTGCAGTATAATAGATATATGAATAATTGAGATATTATCTACTGCCTAAAAGAATTTAAGGCATTATAGTCTCTCAAGATCATGTCAAAATAGGTTTGGAGGAGAAACTATCATTAATATTTAAGAAGTCTCTCTTCTGTATTATGACAAAACAAAGCCAAAAAATGAAAGTAGCATCAGTGCCTAGTTTCCATTTTCTGTCTGAAAAGTGACACATAGATCTTGCAGATGTAATTTATTGTGCATCAACTACTTACCTGATAATTTCTCACTTACTATTTGTAGCTGGAATGATGTGACAAACACTGAAAATTTATATGACCCTCTGTTTTAAATAATTTAATGGTCATCTGGAAACATCTTTGTTAGATGCCCCTTTGTCATAGGTATGTTCACTCCTCATATCGAATTTATTATGGGAGTGGGATGTGGTGGTCATTGTATCAATGAAAACTAATTGGGTTTTCTCCAAAAGAACGTATATTTATGAAAGTCCAGTATTTGACCCTAAATATTGGTTTGTCTAAAATAAGTAGGGGTGCCTGGGTGGCTCAGTTGGTTAAGTGTCTGACTCATGATTTCAGCTCAGGTCATGATCTCATGGTTCTGAGATCTAGCCCCACACTGGGTTCTGTGCCAGCAACTGACAGCATAGAGCCTGCTTGGGATTCTCTCTCTCCTTCTCTCTCTGCCCCTCCCCAACTCACACGCGAGCACATGCTTGCTCTCTCTCGAAATAAATAATCATTTAAAAAATAAATTAATAAAATAAAACAAAATAATTCTAGTAATAGTCATGTCACATTACAGAATTTTAATTTCATTATTTGTCAAGGAAGAAAGTTAGATTATATTAGCATATATGGCCTTAAAATACTATTGTTCCAAATAGCAGACTGTGTCCTGAGATCACAATCACATACTTTTATACTATAGGGTCTAAAAACTTGGTCTTTTTTTAGCTTGAATCAACACAACTTCCATTATAAGCATCTGCAGAGATATTTTATTATGTATTTCTGATTTGATGGAAATACACTTTGTGTATCTTATTTTATTGTTTTACTTTATAGCCATGATTTTCCTAATTCTTGTTTTTATCCATTTCTCCATAAAGGTAATTATTCATATGTCATTCATTTACAAGGACTTTTACAAATGCCCCCGTGTAGTGTAAGCCCCGCCAGTCGGTTTCCCTTTTCTGGTAAGGCAAGTGCCTGATTTAAGCTTCCATCGCTGAGTCATACTCTTCAAAGAGGTTTGTCTCCAGGAAGCACACTCCCAGCTGCAGGACTTGATAAAAAGCCAGGCTGCCTCCCCAACCTGAGGCTCCTTTGTTTTAGAAATCATGGTTGATTTGGGGCCACCTGTTGTTTTTTTTTTTGGTTTTTTGTTTTGTTTTCTTTTCTCTTTCTTATGCTGTAACTCCCTCTCTTATGTTTTATTTTGTGTGTTTTTTTTTTTTAAGTTGAATATAATTGGAGCCCCTGGGTGGCTCAGTTGGTTGAGGGTCTGACTTCGGCTCAGGTCAGGATCTCAAAGTTTGTGAGTTCCAGCCCCATGTTGGGCTCTGTGCTGACAGCTCAGAGCCTGGAGCCTGCTTCACATTCTGTGTCTCCCTCTCTCTCTCTGCCCCTCCCCAGCTCGCTCTCTCTCTCTCTCTCTCTCAAAAATAAATATTAAAAAAAATTTTTTTAATTAAAAAAAAAGTTGAATATAGTTGACCTGCAGCATCACGTTCCTTTCAAGCGTGCAGGTGGCGATTTGCATTCCCCACAGGTTACGGACACTATGCCCACCTCGGGTGTACCTTTCATCTCTTGTCATACATTGTCATTATGATATCATTGGCTATATGCCCTATGCTGTATTTTTTATTCCCCTGACTTACTCATCCACCACTGGAAGCCTGTACCTCACTCTCCCCTTCACCCATTGTGCCCATCCCCTTCTCCTCCCCTCTGGCAACCATCATTTTGTTCTCTGTACTCACAGGTCTGATTTTGCTTTTTGTTTGTTTATTCATTTGTTTTGTTTTTTAGATTCCACATATGAGTGAAATCAATGGTATTCACTCTAACGGTTTAAATTCGGCAATAGTGAGCCCTCAAAACCGTGGGCCCCATCCTCAACCCCAAAAAGGCAGAACCCCAGGCCTGTGCCCTCTCTGTCTCCTTGTGACATTTCTGGTGTGCCATGTAATTTTCAGGACTTGTAAGCAATAAATCTTTTTTTTCAAAGTTTGCTGATGATTATTGCTGAGGGTATCTTGCATTAATAATTAATAAGAAGAACCACAAAGGCAGATCCAACCACAACAGGAGTTATGGATGAGCTGAGACAGGCACAGGATATCTGGTGAAAATATTTACCAACCTATTTGAATTCGTCAAGGGTCTTTTGGTTGGCAAGAACAGAAATTCAACATTAACTCAGTAAGAAGAAAATTTGTGCAAGTAATAATGTTAGCGTAAAGAATAAAAGAAGATTCATCTAGAAATTTTGTGAAGGCATATCATAGACACTGATGTGCTGGACTGAGATTCTGGCGTACATTGGGGAATCTTAGTCTGTGCTCCGTTTGTGCACGTCAGCTGCCCAGTACATACATTCCTCTTCCCAAATTCAAAATACAATTCAGAAAAAGGCTCCTGCCTAGCATAACACAATGTCCTACAAAACTCGTACATGTTGATGTTGTTTACATGCTACAAGATACCTGACCCAATCTGTATCTAGCAAAACGGTAAAAGACAAATGGCAAAAAAACGACGCACGTAAAAAATACCCATGGTGAGGGCCAGGTACAGAGGCTCAAATGATGAGGATACCAATAGTGCATTATCTCTTTGGTACTAAACACAATCTTGTGTTTAGTTTTGATCAAATTCAACCTAATATCTTTGAGAGCATAGACGATATCCAAAGCACAAGGTTCATGATAAATAGTTCTCTTCTCTGGGAGATTGCACTGCTAGTTTTGTGCCAAAAGTCAAGCCTCTAATCTCAGAGTCGACAATATTCCATGCATATCGAGCTGCACGACTATATGGTGAGTTTAGTTCCAAATAAGCAGTCGTGAATTTAGTACTAATCTCTATTTGAAAAAAAAAAGTTTCTCATGACTTTTTTAAATCAGTTGTCTTAATCTTGGAAGTATTTAACATGGAAATTTAAATTTAAATTCCCATTAAATAATCTGGAAATTCAAATGCTAGTCTCTAAAGAATTAATAAAACCTAACATTTTAATCCTCAGAGACTCCTAATGGAACATTATAGCCAAAGTAGACAAGCAGAAAAAAGAAACTATACTTTCTTGGAAAACCAGATAAACAACTCTTTGTATTACCTCCTTAATGGTCACATCATCTAATTTATGTTCACATATTTAAATGAAAATTTGGGTTTTATTTTTCTAAATCAATATACAAAATAATAAAAGTATAAAACTAAGAAGTAATAGCTTTGTTTATTTTCCAGTATTGTTATCCTTAAATATTTACATTAGCTTTTCTCTTTCTTATACAAAATACAATTGTAGAACATAAACAATATCTCTGACCATAAGATCTATAGTGTGAAAGTTTTACCTGCATACAATAACTTGTTTAGGAAGCGCTCCTCTTTGCAGAGACTTGAGGTTCCATTCCAATTTGATTTGTGAAAATCAAAATCATATTTACAATGTAATCATGGTTGAAAGTTAATTTCTGAGAGGTGTTGGGATGTCACATACAAATGAAATGAAATGGAAGTGCAATACAGGGAAGTTTGAAAACAGTGGAGAAAAATGAGAAACATTTGTATGTTTCTTGAGTACGATATCATTGTCTACAGTGCAATGATATGTTGGACTTACAAATAAGTCCACCTGTGGAAATCTAAATAATTTAATATCAAATTTAAAAGAGTTAGAATAATCCATTATAAATCTTTACAGTGTCCACTTCCTTAATTATTAAGTACCTGTGGGTACAGAAAAAGGAGAGAGAGAATGACAAACTGGGTGTTAGGGACCCTTAACTTAGTGTTCGTCTTCCATTAACTAGTATTGTAAGTCCAGAAAAATAACTTCTGAACTTCATGTTTAAGGTAAGTTAGAATTTAAGCAATAATAAGCCCAGGGAACATATGGTCTACAGAGGAAAAATACACAAATAAAAAATGGTGACATAGACTATGGAGGAAACAATTAGGTTGCTAACCCCAAAATGAAGAAAGGGCAGATGCTTTATAAAGCACATTTAAGTTAAGGTCTAGTAAGAAGAAGAAGCTGCCCTGCAAAGAGAGGAGGCCCTAACTGATAAGGACTCAATCATGTTTAGAGAGCATAAAGGAGGTCACTGTGTCCACATTTAGCACAGGGTAGGTCAATAAAGAGGGTGAGTTCAAATTCTGATCAATATTAGTGTATGAAATAGACTGGGGAAATAGAGAATTATTTAGATTTGAGATTTTGGAGATACATAGGAAGTTGTAGAAGGACTGAACCCTCATAGGACGAGTCCAAAGAGTATCTATAATTAGTGGTCAAATATAACAGTGCAGGAGACTGAAGAGGAGAGACTTTTGAGGCAGAAGGAAAGTGTACTATCAAGGAAGCCAAGAAGCATATGTGTGAAAGGAGAGGGTTTTATCACCTCAGTCAAATGTTAGTAATGAAGGACTGAGAAAAATGATGAGGGAAATGTGTCCATCAGTTCTCGATAAGGACATTTTTGAATGATTAGGATAGAAGGCCAATTGGAATGAAATGCACAGAGAAAAGGGGGGTGACGAAATGCAAATTATTATGCAATTATTTTTGATGTTAGTCCATAAGGGATCAGAAAATGAGTCATAGAAATAATTTTAAAAGCTATTCAAGTGGAATAGAGTGGAATAGAGACTATTTCTATGTTTGTTTGATTGTTTTAATTTATTCACTTTTCTGAATGGTATTTATGATAAGCCAGACACGGTTCCAAGAGCTTTATAAATTGTATACCTCAAATCCTCACAACAGCTCCAATGGCGACGGCAGCTTTCTGAATCCAACCTTTGCTCTTTGTCATGCCTTATACATAAAAATGGTTTCTGTGCTGTGTGATGCATCTTGGGATCACAGAGATCCAGAATTAAGGAGTGTCCAAAACAATTTCAGAGACAATGGCCCAGGCATTGTGTAACCATGGAACCTTGCAGCAATAGTCCGTCTCCAGTCCTCTTGATTTCTGGAAAAATACACTGTTTTCTAACTTACTCTAAGTCTTGGATTTTGTCACCAATAGGAAAAATCCTATTAAGGTAGGATACATTCTGGCATTGAAATTTTTTCTTTTTTTCATCTTGTCTTTAGTCCCCATCACCTAATTCACTCATCTCCCCACCTACTTCTCCTCTGGTAGCCATCAGTTTGTTCTCTATAGTTAAGAGTCTGTTTCTTTTTTTCCCTATATTTCTCTGTTCCATTTCTAAAATTTCCACATGAGTGAAATCATATGGTATTTGTCTTTTTTGACTGATTTATTTCCCTTAGCATTATATATATTATATTGTATATTATATATAACACATATATATTTAAATATATATTACATATGTATTACATATATGTATATATGTATGTATTTAAATATATATTTAATATATTTAAATATTTATTACAATGTATTAATATTTAATATTAATTTATATATTTAAATATATGCGTATTTATTTAAATATATTTAGATATATATTTAAATATATACATACTCAATATATATTTAAATATATTTAATATTTATTATATATTTATTATATGTTTAAATATATATTACATATGTATTAAATTTATTTAATATTTAAATATCTATTACATATGTATTACATATATATGTAATATATATTTAAATATACACCGACATCTGCTTTAGCCATCCGTCAATGGACATTTGGGCTCTTTCCATAATTTGGCTATTGTTGATAATGCTGCCATAAACACAGGGGTACATGTGTCCCTTTGAATCAGTATTTTTCTCTTCTTTAGACAAATACGTAGTAGTGCAATTACTGGTTCATAGGGTAGTTCTATTTTTAACTTTTTAAGGAAACTCTATATTGTTTGAAAGAGTGATGACACCAGTTTTCATTCCCACCAAAAGTGCAAGGTTCCTTTTTCTCCACATCCTCCCAACACTTGTTGTTTCTTGTGTTGTAGATTTCAGCCATTCTGACGAGTGTGAGGTGATACCTCACTGCAGTTTTGATTTGCATTTCCTGATAGTAAGTGATGATGAGATTATTTTCATGTGTCTGTTGGCCATCTGTATGTCTTTGGAGAAATGTCTATTCATGTCTTCTGCTCATTTGGAATTGGGTTATTTGTCTTGGGGGCATTTAAGGGATATATATTCAACCAACAGAAAGGGAGAGAATGATGATCCAAAACAGATAAAGTTACAAGAGGCTCAACCTCCTGGACAACAAGGAGTTGAAAACGTAGAAGGCAAAGTACATGAACAGTGATTTCTTCACTACAAAAGGAGGCAAAAAGAAAAGAGGACAAATACAGAGTGATTTGCAGATTTGCTGATGAGAGAAATAGGTATATTACACCTTGCCTTTATTTTTTGTGTGAACTATGATGCAGCAGCAGCCACAACAGCATTAATGTGTGGTGTCAACAGAGAGGCTATGGGCATTTTGAAAGAAGGCATCCATTCAGTGTTTTTGTGGAACGGAAAAAGAAGTCTATTAGTGCAACCGTGTTGGTGTGAGAAGTATTCCTCTCTCTGTTTCTACCACAGATGTTTCTACCACTCATGATGGTTATTTTCCCTTCCCCTGCCTATTTTCTGTATTCTCTTTATAATCCATGAGTTATCTCTGGAAATTACATCTATACCCATAGCTGGTGATTCCTAAATTATCCTCTTTAGTTGAGAGCTGGCCTCTGAGCTCAAAAGTCACAGTTTATAGCTTCTTCAATCGTTCTTACTGGTGGTTTACAGAATAATGTCCATGTTACTCTATCTAGAGTTTGACTCTCCTTCATTTCCTTCCTTCCCTCTCTTCCACACTCTTTCCCTCTCTCCATGTTTCATCCTTCTGTCCTCCTTTCTTTCCTTCCTTCCTTCCTTCCCTTCACCAAACACTTTTGAGAAGTAGAAGTCGCATTTGTCACAAGAAATACAAAATTAAAATGACTCTCTTTGACAATATCCCCACAACTCAAACCAAAATCTCACGGCTATGCTGGACGACGACCATTTTTCAAACATTTCCCAATAATTCTGTCTCCTAAATATCTGCCAAATGGGTTCCAAACCCACTTAAGTGCATTATTTATGCCTATTCCTCTGCAGGAGCCTCCTAAGCAATCTTCCTGCTTCCAGGGCCAACACACCTTCCATTTCTCTCCAGATAGCCTCAAGGATTTTCTTTCAGATATGCAATTATGACCATATAATTCATCTGCTTAAAATATTTGGAAATTCTGCACAAGACACAGTAAGTTGAAGTATATAAAGTGAATTGCCATTCTAACGTCTTTATGACAATGATAATACCACTATTCTTTTCCTTTTGAAGGCTACATGAGAATACAAATTATTATTTTAATTTTACTAAGAGAACATAGATATAGCTTGTCTAAAATGATTGAGAGATGGTTTGATACAGCTTTATTGGACCCAGAGAGATAATTTGATTTTCCAATTCTATTTCTGTTTTTTATTTCATTTGCCTGACATTCAAATTATTAACAGACAGTCAGATAAAGTTATTGGGTTTTTAGAATTCAAGAGAATGTCATTAAATTTTTTTAAATGTTGAAAAATATATTAAATTCTCATGTAATAAATAATCTGAATAAGTTGTAAAGCTAGTTATCTGCAACAGTGTGTGCAAATTTACATCTAACCTAATCAGATGAACATATTACGTATGGAAGTAATTTGAACTGAAAAATGAATATTTGAAATCAATCTCAATGTAGTGATGGAGCCATTAGCAATGGATATTCCTTCTGTCATCAAATGACAAAATTCCCCCAGCGAGTTCATGTGTAATAGGAAATGATTATCCCTAAGAAATGCAGCTTACAGGGCCTTACTTCAACATATATTCACCACATCTTGAATATCATGTGGTCCTAAATATTTGACCTGATAACTCATAACTATTTGATATGGAAAAATCTGATTACCCAAGGGGATAAATGAGTTTCCAGGTTTGTTTAAACAGGGAAATAAATACAGAGGTGAATAAGAAGATTAAATATATCACACTAACATTTTTTTTTTGTTAAATTAGGCATAATCTGGTTATTATTTGAAGTACTTCTTACCTTTGAAAAATTTTAGCTTATTAAAAAAAAACAGTAAGTCAGACCTATGATCTCAATCTTAGAGAATGAAACTGATTTTAGACTTTTGAATTTAATTTGAAAGATATAAGACATTTTTAATTGATGCATAAGGGGTTTTGATTTTTAGGAAACTATTTTTACTATTTTTATATATTTAACTTACTAGATTGACATATGTTGTTTAAGTATGCAGAGATTTTTATGAATTTATAAATGTGTTCAATCCAGAAGCAATTAATTCTTTAAAATAAAATCAAGACTTGTAAATTAATAAATAGTTTAAAATGCTTAAAGGAAGATCATAAATTAAGCATAAAAGTAGAACTAATTTACTTATGAGAAATGTATACATGTGAACATGAATCAAAGACTATAAAGTGATCGACTATTTTATATAAACTTGAGTTTTAGCTTGAAATTAAAAATTAAAGGAAAAAGAGGTTCCTAAATCTATGATCTTTATAAACTATGATTCCCTTAAACACAACTAATTTTTAGCCTATAATTCTGCTTTTTGTTATGCAATATCTCACATTCATATCTAAAAGGATAAAAATTCTGTTTTTTCAAACAGATTAAACCACAACCTAAGTCTGACAAATTTATATTGTTGAATTTATGGACATTTTTCCACATTTCCCTCTAGTAACACAATATCTCCTGTCTGCTGATTCATGACAGAAAATTGGTTCTTTTCTCAGTTTACTCTCACACTTGAATCCCAAGGCTATAGCTATGTTTTAAGCATGACGTAAAAATAAAAGGAGTTAGAGAATATTCTGATGTATCCATTTTCATAATATGATTAAAACTGTAAGTGAGACTTGGTTTTCCGCCCTTGGGGTTTGTGTCTGGGATTCCTTCTCTAAGTTTTCTTACTGAGTGGACTTCGGGGATTGCTTTTTCTTTGTGTGCAATACCTTCAGTCTGACGATATTAAAATCTTGCTCCCCTGGGTGCCCTTAGATCATAAAATAATTTTGTGAAGAAAATTGTCTTGCCACTAATTTCCGTTATTCTGAAGCCCTTTGTATAAACTTTTACTTTCCTTATTCCAGTCCATGGTGGAAGTGGTGGTTGCACGGTAGGTAGTAGGGGGTGTTTACCTTCAGTTACCTAAACATATCACATTGTCTAAAGGGTTAGTAAATTTGTCCCCAAAGAGTGACTTTTATTCAGCATATAGAAAGAAATTTTGATCATCTATGTCATGAAAACTAATGTGCAATTAGAGAAACAACTTGAAATATCTATGAGTCTGAATCTCGTAAATAAGGCCATCCTTTCATAAAACTATGTAGAAGCTGACGCTTGCCTTTAGTGGTTTATTTGCTATCCTCTTCCCTTGCAAAACATTTCATTTCTTCTAATTGCTTCCTTACCGTCAGATCTTCCCTTTCTCTGCAACATAAAGGTCATAACCTGAAAAAGTGAGGCTCCCCCTAAGAAATAGAAACCTTATTTCATTAGAACTTCCCTTCCAGGGGTTCCTGGGTGGCTCAAAGTGTCCGAGTTTGGCTCAGGTCATGATCTCATGGCCCGTGAATTTGAGCCCCGTGTTGGGCTCTGTGCTGACAGCTTAGAGCCTGGAGCCTGCTTCAGATTCTGTCTCCCTCTCTCTCTGCCCCTCCCCTGCTCATGCTCTGTCTCTCTCTTTCTCAAAAATAAATAAACGTAAAAAAAGAACTTCCCTTCCAAGCAAAGCTTGAATCCATGATGTAGGTGGAGGTATTTACTGGGAAGACGACTGCAGGAATGAGGGAGAGAGCCAAAAGACAGAGACACAGAAGGTGGAAAAGCCAATGAAGGGAGTGCCCAGATCATAACTGCAGGCAACTGGACTTGATTCTGCTAACATCTCCCAGGAAGTGTATAAATTGCCTTTCAAAATGTTCCTCCTGAAATACAGAGTAGCTGGAGCATTTATCCATAAGGATAAAGGATGACCCTGGATATAAGCTTTTTTACATTCCAGGGTCACATGTGCAAGTATTAGAAAATACCTTGGAAGGGCTCTGGAGTAGAAAGTCATAAGACTCATAAGGTAGCATGTGACAGGATGCCATCAGCACAGGCTGATCTTTCACAAAAATTGTCCCCTACAACAGCAGTTGACATCAGAGTTATTCTGAGAAGATGAGACATACAGTACAGTCTCATCTGGATCACCACTTCCCTACCCATAACAATGGTATTTATATCATTTTTTTTTGTAGGAGCATGTGTGTGTGTGTGTGTGTGTGTGTGTGTGTGTGTGTGTGTGTCTACATTTATTACCCTCTTTCAGACCTCAGTGTCAACTACATTTTCCTAAGTCTACACTACCTTCCCCTCTACCTAATACATGAGACACCCACTCTGGAAAAGAAAGTCTATAGATACAAAAAACATTCTAAGTAAATACATGGCAATTTGGTTTTTTTACTGTTGGTTTGTTTTTGTTATTTTTCTTTTCTCCAGATGAAGAAACGTAAGTGGAACCACATGAACCAAAAAGAAGCAAAGGGAGACATCTTAATTCCTGAGAGAAAATAAGCAGCTTCCATCCAGGATGCAAACAGGGACAGTCCATCATTCATAAACCATCCAGTTTTGTGAGATGCAGGTGATTGTCTCAGAATGTCTGCTAAGATCCTAACACCCTTATCGCCAGGACATTTCTTTATGACATAACCCATTGTCTAATAGATCTATATACACTTAGTCTCCCAGAAAAATAAAGGGTCAGTTTCGACTCCTTAGGGAGTTATGTATGATGCCAATGTGGAAAAGCATGCTCCACAAACTAGTTGTGACTCTCGAATTTATATTTGTTACAATTTGTAAAGTTATCAAGAGTGTTTTTCCCTGAGTCTCCCCAAATGCACATTCTGTGGCATAGGCTCATATTCTACTATATTTCAGGGAGTGCACTCCCAATATGAAAAAGACATGGAAGGAGGGAGGGAGACAAAGGAAAAGAGAAAAACAATGCAAGTGGTCGTCACTTAGTATCAAGCACTATGGGTTGCTTAATCTTTCAAGACCCTCTTCTAAGAAAATGTATAAATGATGGTTGGGATAGCCTGTTGGGAGGTGGAAGGAAGAAACACGTGTTCACCAGTTCTTATCTCTTATTATCTAGGTTTTGCTTAATGCCTTAATATATCAAGAACTCCTCATTGCATAGAAATAAGCCAGCCCTCCACCTTCTCCTCTTCTCCTGCTCAGGGTCAACAGCTAAGTGCCAGTGCAGGAGGTGAAGTGTACATGGCATGACAATGAAGTGCCATACTCTTTGCTTTACGCTGCTTAAATTTGTCCCAAGTTAACAAACAGTTGCACCAATGGGAAGCTATTCAGAACTGAAAGTAAATGCAAAAAGTTGCTTCCTCCATGGGGCTGCTGTCCCCCTCCATGCCCTCCAGTCACCTCTTCCTCTGCACCCCAACCTCAGCTACTTAAATAATGACGAGTAAGGCTGGGATCTGGGTATCCTGATCCCGAGGGATTCTGAAGGTCATGCACACCCATCTGCCCAAGTAACACTTTACTTAGATATTCACTGACAACCCAGTTTAAAACTGCAACCTCCATTTTATTCATCACTCCCTATGCTTCTTTTTTACTTGTGTTTTTTATGTAGCATTTACTGTCATCTAACATATTATATATTTACCTAATTTTTAAAATATATGTTCATTCCTCTAGAATGTAAGCTCCGTTAGGAAGAAATTCTTGGTTTTCTTCACTTCAGTATTCTCAGCATCTAAAGAAGTACCAGACATTGTAGACATTCAGTGCATTTTTTTTAAATTTAGGAATATTTGAATAAGTATATGTTCACAATTACTTAGTCATTTTATTGTCTAAATAGATGGGTAAAATATCTACATACATTTTGAATCAGCGTATTAGGGTTAAATTATTATTCATATTAAGGATCTTTAAAAAATTATAGCTTTTGCATTACATTTTATATTTCTGTTTTCCATGCTTCATTAGACATCATTCTGCTGAAATGGACATTTTTCACCAGTATCATTCCAGAGATTTCTCTGTTGTAATTTGCCACCTAAAGTTGCTGAGAAATCTAAAATCATCTTATTTTCCTTTTAAAGTGGCTCCTGTTTCTTTTCCCTGAATAGTTGCAGGTTTTCTTCTTCAACCTGGAAGATCAATGAGTTTATCAGAAAATCTCTCAGTCTTTTTGATCTTTGTCAATGGTTTTCGAGCCATTGAAATACGGTGAGTATTTTGAACTTCTACTTTTTCTTTCTTTTAGGAAAAGTTCTTGTATTTATTCTGAATACTTTCTATATAATTTTCCTGTTCTACACATCCATTTTCAAACACATCAGTTACGTCCATTTTGTAGCTGTAGTGCATGTATCCAAAAGAATAATCTTGAACTTACAGTCACTGCTCTGGAATATTCTCACATTTGCCTTCATTGTTTCTCCTTGTTGCCACTTTATCTGAAGAATCCATTTTGCAGGATTTAATTTTCTTTTCTGTAAATATATCAAATATCAAATCTCTTCATTTTATTGTTGTCTCTTTGCTCTTTTTTTTATTGTACCAGTGTACCTTCAACTTATTCTAAATGTTATTTTAGCTCGTGTTGTTCATATTTTATTATCTTTAATGCCTCAAACCCGTGTACTGTAAAATGTCTCCTTTTTCATAGAGCAAAGTTTTCAAGTATCTTATCAGTAATATTTTCCATGATAAGGAAATTTTCCCATCCTTTTGTTCCATAATCAGTATTATGTAATTATTTATATTTGAATCAGCTAACTTTATCTACACCCTTCACTTTCCTTTCCTTCCAATCACTACTAGAAAATTCTTGATGAAGTTTTTGAAACCATTAGAAGGTACATGTTTTATTTTCAGATTTTCAGTTGATGGATAATAATCAAGATACATTCAGGTTCTTTGGAGGAAATTCTGAGGAGGGCCACTAAATAACATCCTTCTCTTCCCAAGTCTTGAAGAAATTATAAAATAATGCAAAGAATGCCAGATGAAGGACAACTTCCTCTCTTTATTCCTAAAGGAATTCCTCTTCCCCCAAATTTCAACTTTCCTGTGTTTCCCTCTCTCCATCAGGGTGTCTGCTCATTGAGTTACTGTGATTGGAAATACCTTGCCCAGGTGCTTACTCTATTTCACTTTTTAGATGCAACCTAAAATATTATTTGCTCAAAGTAACTTCACCTCACATCTCAAACTAAATTAATTCACACATTCCATCATCTCTCATTTTTTGTTGTCTATCTTTTGTTGTTGCTGCTTGCTGGTCAAAGTACCTTCATTACTAGTTAATCTCCATGTAGAGAGACTAGTATCAATTTTGCATCACACTGGATCTGGCATTCACCAAGACACATAACACTTATAAATTATTTAATATACAATTTTGAGTGGGTGAAAAAATATTTGTTATGAAGAAAAAAATAGCAAATGATTGAATAGTATACACTAGGTTGTCAGAAATTGTTTTAAGTGGTCTACATCATTAATTAATTTAATCCTTAAACAACCAAGGGATTTATGGAGTATTACTGTCTCCATTTTATGGTTGAGGATACTGAGGCACACACAGGTATACAATTTGCTTTGGATCACAGAGCTTGTAAGTAGCAGCTCTTAGATTTCAAACATAGAGTCTAGTACTGAATCTAAGGTCTGATTGTTTAGCTACTTGGTAAAATGTCCCTCAAAAGTCAGAAAAAAAAAATCCCAAATGACAGTTACTTGCTAAGTCTAAACTCATTTACAGCACATTTGACACTGCATCATTTTCTAATTTATATTTACATGTTAGGAATTCCTTGTTATACCTAAATATAAAGTAACACTTTCTGAGGACTATTTCATCAGGATTTCACTTACTTTCTCCCTGAATGGAAAGGAGCATAACCTACTCATTTAGAAAAAGGAAAGAAGAAGAAAGAAGAAAGAAGAAAGAAGAAAGAAGAAAGAAGAAAGAAGAAAGAAGAAAGAAGAAGAGGAAGAGGAAGAGGAGGAGAAGGAGAAGAAGAAAGAGAAGAAAAAAAGAAGGAGGAGCAGGAGGTGGGGAGGAGGGGGGGAGGAGGAGGGGGAGAAGAAGAACTGGATTTTCCCAACAGAATGCTGGATTCTCTGAGGAAATTTTGGCAAATTTTTTTGTGGGACAAAGAGTACTAAAATATTTATTTCTTCTTTCTTTCTCTTTTTTCTTTCTTTCCTTCTTTCTTTCTCTCTCTCTCTCTCTCTCTCTCTTTTCTTTTTCTTTTGTAACAAAAGTAGTCCTGTTTCTTTGTTCCTCCCTACAGGATTTTCTCTTACCATGTCAAGAACTAAAGTCTATTCCAGCTTTGCATTGCAGTTTAGAAAAGTCAGATTCTAGATGTTGCAAGAAATAGAAAAGAGACAAAAAGAGGCAACCAGTAACATGCAGAATGCTTTATTAATTGATATTGAAAGAGATACAACTTGAATTATAGACAGTGACATTTATGTATGCTGCCCATAGTATAACGTACACCCTCAAGTCCATTAACCAACCCTGCCATCCTAACTCACATGTCTCCTTCACTGCCCCTTCCATGAAATTATATCACTTCCTCACTTCTTAATGTATCTTATGATTTACACATGCACTTAATATAATGTATATGTACACACACACACACACACACACACACACAGGCACACATTGTTGAAGTCCACAAAAATAGTACCATAGTGTGTATATTCTTCTGTAATTGGCTTGTTGTTGTTGTTGTTGTTCCAACTCAGCATTAAGGCAGTTCATCCATATTGCTAGGGATAGTTATGGCTCAATTATCTCAATAAGGCAGATAATTATTCTATGGCAAGGTGCTGTTTATTCATTCTCCCTATCAGTCAAGATTTTAGTTGATCTCCCACCCCTGTTTTTTAATATCTAGGGCAGTGCCAATTTAGGTATCTTTGTAGCTTTCTCTTGAGGTGCAGGTGCTAGAGATTCTCTGGGGTATAGACATGGGTGAGGATTTACGGAATCACAGCATATGTGAACTTTGGTCTTCACAATGTAATGCCAAACAATTTCACAAAAAGATTGCATTGTGCTAACCCCCTACCTGCAGTATACGTTACTATACTATATATACTCTGTTGTCACATTTCTTAGTGTTTACCAACTGAATCAGTGTGGTCCTAATTGGAATTAGCCTGTAAATGAGTTTAAGCATTTTCCTGATGTTTTGGCTATGTGTATTTTCTCCGTTTTGAAATGCTTTCTCATGTCATTTACCCGTTATTTTTCTACTGGATAATTATCATTCTATTCTTGATTTATTAGACAGTGTTATATTATTGATTCTATTGTTTGTCTCTTTTTTTGTATTTCCAGTATCTTATTCAAGACTCTAGGGTATTTTTTTCATGCTTATAGTATGTTTATTGCAATATTGTGTTAATAATTAATCAAGGTATATTTATGAGTATATATACACATATTATATATGTGTGTATATATATATACATATGTATATATATGTGTGTATATATATATATATATATATATATATATGAACAGGGTATAATGTTCTAATCTTAATAAATTATAAGCTTTTTCTTATTTAACTCTTCAATGGTAGCTGAATTTTTTCTACCATTTTCATCCATGTTTCCCACCCTGAACAACACACCTCTCCACTAAATTATTCCTGTATCTATGAGTTTTCTTTTGTTTGTTTAAATTCCACGTGTGAGAAAGGTCACACAGTATTTGTCTTTCTCTAACTTATTTCACTTAAATAATGTTCTTGAGGTCCATCCATGTTGTTACAAATGACAAGATTTTATTCTTTTTTTTATGGCTGAGTAATATTTCATAGTGTGTGTGAGTGTGTGTGTGTAACAATTTCTTTATCCATTCATCCATCAATGAACACTTAGGTTGTTTCCATATCTTGGCTATTGTAAATAGCAATATGTATTTTTGAGTTAATGTTTTCATTTTCTTTGAATAAATACCCCAAAGTGGAATTGATGGATCATACGCTAGTTGCATTTTTAATCTTTTTAGAAACCTTTACACTGTTTTCTACATTGGTTGTTTACCCATTTATATTCCTACCAACAGTGCACAACGTTTTCTCCACATCCTTACCAATTCTTATTATTTCTTGTCTTTTTGGTAATAGTCATTGCAATGGGTGTGAGGTAATATCTCATTGTCTTTTATTTGCATTTCCCTGATGATTAATGATGTTGAACATCTTCTTATATACTTGTTTCCATCTACATGTCTTGATTGGAAAAATATCTATTTAGATCTTTGCCAATTTTTTTAAAGGTGCTCAAAGTCTTTATTCAGGTATATGTAAATTTAAACCACAAAGGCAACCACTACACTCACTAAGATTGACAAAACTAGCAAACAAACAAGAAAAGTAATAACCACCATTGACAAATTTGTAAAACATTGGAAATGTTTAAACTTAGACCATTTGAGATAATTGGGACGTATGCTTATGTTAGTTATAGTTATGTTAGTTAACGTATAGTTATGTTAGTCTTCAAATTTGCTAAACGTTGCCAATTTTTCCAAAGTGGTTTTACTAACATATACTTGCCACAAGTATTCTGCCCATTTTTTAATCAGATGTTTTTTGCAATTGAATTGTATAAGTTGTTTATATACTTGGGATACTAGCCCTTACCAAATACACAATTTTCAAACATTTTCCCCCTTTCAGTAGATTGACTTTTCATTTTGTGGATGGTTTCCTTTGTTGCACAGAAACATTTTTGCATGATATAGTCACACTTATTTATTTTTGCTATTGTTGTTTTTGCTTTTGGTGGTTAGATTAAAACATCATTGCCAAGGCCTATGTCAGTTGGATAACTTCCTATGTTTTCTTCTGGGAGTTTTATGGTTTCAGGCCTATGTTCAAACCATTAATACATTTTGAGTTAATTTTTGAGTATGGCTTAAAATAGTGGTCAAAAAAAATAGTGGTCAAACTTCATTCTTTTGCATGTAACTGCCCTATTTTCCCAGCACCATCTATTCTTGATGAAAGTAACATAGGATGATCCTGAACTCATTTTTACAGACACACAAGCTTAGAGCTATATATGGAACAATTTTCTGCTTAAAAAAATAACAACTAAAGGCTGACTGAGTGAAAACTACACAATAAACAAGTGAGAAGAAAACCATGTCCAAGTAGAAGAAGAAGCTGGGACATAATCTTGCCATAAGCCCCTCCCCTGGTACATCAACCCACGACCAGGAGGGAACTCAAAACCCAGAGCTTCTCCCTGAGAAGCAGAGGGTTAGCACCTGACATTGAGAACCTTACCTTTTAGGACCAGCAACTGAGAGATGAGCCCCCACACCATCTACCTTTGAAAGCCAATGGGGTTTGAATCGTAAGACCCACAAGAGTAGCGATCTGCGGACAGCCCCTAAGGAACCCCCACACTCAGATGTAACAAATGCAACTGGGTAACTAAGTGGCGTATGTTCACCATAGAGTTTGGTGAACTGGAAGTAACTTCATGACAAAATTTCTGGTGAGAAGAGCAAATGGCAAATAAGTATATGAATTCACATGGCATTTTAGTGATGAAAGCTATATCCCATGCAATTCCATATGCTGTTAGCACTAGAAAACTTCCAACAATGTTAGTTCTTTCACATTGATCACATATATTAACGTGGCAAAGTAAATTCTCAATTGATGCAACTTTTAAACCTGAGATCAATATTAAGAATTACTATTAAAATGAATACAAAATGTTACATATAATTATTGGTCTTATAACTAACACTTACTCTAAGAAAAACCATCTTTTAAGTACTTTGCATATATTGACACATTTCATTCTCATAACAAACTTAAGAGATGGATATTGCTATTAACCCATTTCACACTCAAGAAAACAGAGAGATTTGGTAATTCACCCCACAGAGGTGATGCATGGCAAAATTCATATTTGAACTCAAGCATCTGGCTGCAAATCCCATGCTTTTTATCATTATATTAGTATGACATTAGTGAGTACATACACATGGAAATAAGTGGTGAATAAGTGTGATCTGATACACCTTAAAACTTTTTGTATTTAGTATTGTTATTTACATATATGTAATACGCATGAAAATACATGAAGATGAATATGATTTATGAAAGTAATTCACTGGTCAAAGAAATTAATATTTTATAAATATTATAGTAAGGGATGTGAAATACTTCCTTAGTGACTTACTTGTCTGTTACAATTCCCTGAATATAACTTTTATTGTATAAACCACTAAGACATGGAAATATTGATACATATCTCCTTCTCTCTACCTCTCTCTGACACACACACACACACACACACACACACACAGAGCAAATATTATGGAGCTATGCATAAACTCATTGTTCCAATATATGCCAATAGTATATTCTTAGATAGCATATTCAAGATTATATTTTATTAAGAATAAGGGTAGGTTTGGGATGCCTGAGTGGCTCAGTCATTTAAGCATGAGATTCTTGATTTAGTCTCAGGTCATAATCGCACAGTTCATGGGATCAACGCATGCCTGATTAGGCTCCATGCTGACAGATTCTCTCTCTCCCTCCCTTTCTGCCCCTCTCCTGCTAATATACTCTCTCTCTCTCTTTCTCAAAATAAATAAATAAACCTTAAAAAAGAATAAGGTAGATTAAAAAACTCAAGTCAACATACAGGAAATTATCTTTATATTTTAATAAGTTATTTGTGGAGGCTGCATTTTTGTCACCCTCTGACGACATATTTAAGATGCTTGAAAGAAAATACCCATAGCAACAAAGAAATATAGAATCAGTTGCTCAAGCAAACAGATAAAATCTGGACATATGCGTTGTACTATTACAAATTTGCATGCATATATGGCACCATGCTTTTTTTAATAGACTATTTTTCTTTGTTGCATTTCCTAAATCACAGTATATTGGCTGACAAACCACATGCTAGGTTGTGCATGATGTTCTAACCATACTGACAAGCACAAAGTTTATAACCTGGCTTCAGACCTAATGGTTTGAAATTGAAAATTCCAGTCACATAAATATCTGTCTGTCATCAGGATTATAAGCACCTTATATCTTCTCTATTTGGAGCTGAAATAACTGAAATCTCTTCTTTTGTAAGGAATACAGTCTGTTTTTACAGCTTCTGATTTACCTCTTTGTATCCTTAACTAGGGGTTGTACAGGAGCTCCTGAGGAAGATACACTGCACTGTGCCCGAGTAAGCCTGAGGATAAGCCTGATAGAGAACAAAATTGGAAAGTCAGTGGAATGGATTTCTCTCTATATTTTATATTTGATGGATACACTTCTATTATGGGTCTTTATTTTGGTACTCTGTCAAATTTCTAAAAATATTTTCGTTTCCGACATATCAGATTTTTTCCTTCGCCTTATCTGTTAAATGTGTCATTTCCACTCAATGTTGAGCTTGGGAAAAATAAGGTTTTTCTATATACTTATTCTGAGTTATAAGAATATTGAATGTACTTTAAGTAATTTACAGAATATGTTTACTCTTAATGTCCTTTTCAGCTTCTGTGTAATTAATGCCCCAGAAAGAACAGAACAGTCTTTTGGGCTTTGGATTATCTTTGTGAATTGCATTTTTCCATTTCCCGGTGACCTAAAGCATCACCATTAGCTTTAGTCATATCAGAAGGATGGTTTTCTTTTTATCAAAGTGATTCGATCAGTTTAAAACATTTGAACAAGTACTGCAGCAAGAAATGAAATTGATGGAAGAACTCTCAAATTTCTAAGAAATTAAGGCAATTTGAGGCCATAAATTCTCCCATTCTCCTTAGGACACACCTTATATAAAGCAATCTGTGATATGAAAACAGAAGAAGATTCCTTTTATCATTTATTTTTTGGGAGACAATTTTAAGTCTGTAGGTGTCAGTGATATTTACTTGTTCTTTGAATTTAGGGAGAATTTCTGAAACTGTACACATGACTTGCCAAGCTATAAGTGTTTTCTTTTCCCTTCAAAGGTTATTCATAATTGCCAAGCATGAAGAAATAAATCTCATAACAAACAGAAATGGTATGTCAGTGTCATTTGCAATGGGAAGTGTTTTGCAATAGGTACAGCCCACAGAAAAGGGTCTACTGTACTTGGTAATTTTTTATTCCTGGGACTAAATCTCTAGAGGCTATATTAAAAGCAGAAAGGGCATGTTTACAGACTTATTTCCAGGCAAACAGTGGGATGTTATTGATCCCACGTTTCTACCATGTGTTCACGTGTAAGCTTCAAATAGCATCATGACCGGCAAAGTTGTATTTATTTTTCTAACACGGTGACAATCAGAAGTATTAACAAAATTCATTCTTCCTACAAAAATTTGGTAGAGAGGGTGGGTTCCTACTAAATTCAAGGATAGGAATTGGATTCAATCAATTCACTACACAAACATTCGTGTACCATTTTTAGAATATGTGCAAAGTATACCTAACTGCCTGAGCAATAAAGTGCAAATATATGACTTAAAGAGACATCACTACTGAATGAGAGAAGCACTAATAAAGAACAATACATGCAAATTCTGCTGTTCTTTTCCAGAATCTTAAGGACATCCTTATCTGGTAGGCATAAGCAGGGGACCCTTCCCTGAGAACAGGGAAATTTTGATCGGAGCATTGATAACTGACATTTAAATTAACATTGTATTTTCATAGCACAATGTATATATGAATTTGTCAATGAGTTAAGGGTCTTAGCTAAGGGACAGCTTGCATACACATAGATTTGATAATTTTGCTTGACATGTGTGCAAAGTGTTGATAGATATCAGCTTTAGTAGCATAAAGGAAGACAGAGGAGTGATTTTCTGTGCAATATGAATGCATGCATAACAGATATGCTGTGCCTACAGTATATTCTTATGTATTCATTTTATTCGTATGATAGCTTCTCTCTCTTCACACCCTCTCATATATCTACTATTAAACTTTCAAGGAAAGTACAAGGTCCTCAGAGTAGAAGATACGGGAACACTTTCTCTTCTGCGCCTGTATATTATGGGGATGCTAAGACTGCTGGAGGTGTGTGTCCCAATCTCTCTCTCCAGGTTTCAAAGAATGTGGTTGCAGAATAGTTGCATTGGGAGAGGGCAAAGAATAGTAAATACAAAATAACTTCTTTTATTCCCTCTTCATATTGGGATATAAATGATGTCCTTAGTCACTTCAGGCTGCTATAACAAACTGCCGTAGACCGAGTGGCCTAAACATCAAACATTTGTTTGTTCTAGAGGCTCGAAAGTCCAAGATCAAGGGACCTGCAGATCCGGTGTCTGGGGAGAGCCCAATTCCTGGTTCATAAATGATCATCCTCTTGCTGTGTCTTCATGTGACAGAAGGGATGGGGTATCTCTCTGGCATCTCTTTTTTTTAAGGACACTAATCCTGATCATAAAGACTCCACTCTCATGACCTAATCACCTCCCTAAGTCCCCACCTTCTCATACCATCACATTAGGAGTTAGAATTTCAGCATATGAATTGGGCCAGGGGGAGACACATTCAGTCCATAACAGATGATGAAAAGTGGGTGGTGACAAGGTGAAAGTCCAGCCAAGGCTAGTGTCACACAAAGGATATGGTTCCAGGAAACACTTAGTGCCAACAAGCTACCAATTGCAGAAATCAGCCCACCATGGCAGTGGGATGCATAGGTGGCTAACTGCTGGTTACAATTCAGAGGACAGGAGGCAGGACACATCCCAGGACCAGCATGGGCCCTGGAGCCTCCCTCATCCCAGTGACAGATAAGTAACATTATTTTTATCTGTTAGACATCTTGACGAGGAGTAAGTAGAATAGGAAAATCTGAAGGACCAAGCAGTAAGTCAGAAAGACTGAATTAAACCATGAATAAAACTAACAAACTATAATGTGATGTTAGATACTGCTCTAAGATCTTTACACACATAACTTACAGTTTTAAATATCACAAAACCCCAGGTGATAGTTACTATTCTTATCTCCTATTATAAAAATGAAGCCACTGAGACACAGGAGGGGACATCACTGGCCATAGTAATGCCAGGGTTCAGTCTCAAGCATCTGGCTGCAGAGGTCATGTGTCAATCTACTGCACCACACTGCCTTTTCTGTGCTGCGAAGCAAGAAAATCGTATAATTTCAAATCTCGTCTGGGTAACAGGCATAAATTTATATATGATAGGTTTCTTAACTTGAGATAAACACAGAGTACTCAAAACACAACTTACTTGTGACTCTATGAACCACATTTGGTATATTTCAGATATATTTCCAGTAAATCATTTTGTGAATTAGCTTTATGCCGAAAACAAGTGGAGATGTGGTGTTTTCGGTAAAACCTAAGGTCTGAAACCTAAGATATGTATTGAATTCCTACAATGAATTTTGATGTGACCGCGCTGATAGAATTAAGCTGTTTTCATCCATAGTTTAGAATTTAATTTCTCTCATAACTAAAAGAACATATGTGAGGTGTATAATTAAGCATAAAAACACTGTCTATGGTCGTAAAATAATTTCAAAAGGGCATAGAAAATAGAACCTTGAGAGAATTAGATATATGTTTGATTAGAAACAAAACAAAACAACAAAAAACACATTTATTTACCTGCAGATCAATTTAATTAATAGTGTTGACTTACTAATTATTTCAAAAACATGATATTTTTATATTAGGAATGTTTAAAGGAGAAATTTGTCACCTACTTCTCCATGATCCTAGTGATATTTGTGTTCCATTTCATCCCAATGTACTTTTGCAGTTTCAGTCATATTATAGGTACAACATAGATAACATTATTTGACCTAATTTCATAATACCATTAAATATTTCAATGTGTATGATATGTTTATGTGCCTATGCCAAAAGTTTACTAAAATATTTCATGTTCCAGGGCGTAAGATTATGCCAATAATTTGCTAAGTCCAATAATATTGCAATGACTATTATTTTTCAATCTTAAGGTCAGATTGCCAAATTGGGAGGAGATCATTCATTGATTCATTCAACATATATTTATTAAACAATTAGTATGTGCCTGGGATTTCTCTAGGTATATGCAGTAATGAAAACACACACACACACACGCGTGCCTCTGTTCTAGTGAATTTTAAGGACAGAAGACAATTAGTAAAATAAATAAATATAAGTATAATATGTCAGATATGGGAACAGACATTGATATAGGAAATTCTGTTATATTGGGTGGTTAAGGATGTTATTTCTCATTAGAACTTCATTAGTGACCTGCATAAATTAAATGAACAATCCACAGGGAAATGTCATCTAGCAAAGTAACTCCTTAGGGAAACAAAGAGAATACCTTTTACTCCTCTATGAGGTCTGAATTACCTTGACCAAAATGAAATAAATATACTAAAAGAAAATAGAACTACAGATGAATATTTGCATGAACATGAATGGGAAAAATAATTTTTTAAGTTTTTTAATAGCTGTATTAAATTAATTTAAAAAATTAATGTTTATTTATTTTTGAGAAAGAGAGAGTGAGACAGAGTATGAGTGGGGGAGGGGCACAGAGAGGGAGAGAGAGAGAGAGAGAGAGAGAGAGAGAGAGAGAGAGACAGAATCCAAAGCAGGCTCCAGGCTCTGAGTTTTCAGCACAGAGCCCGAAGTGGGGCTTGAACTCACAAACCGTGAGATCATGAACTGAGCTGAAGTCAGATGCTCAACTGACAGAGCCACCCAGGTGCTCTTTAATTAATTTTTAAAGTAGGCTTCATGGGGACTGGAACTCATGACCCTAAGATCAAGAGTTGCATGCTCTCCTGATTGGGCTCGCCAGGTGCCCCAATGGGGAAAAAAATTCTTAACAAAATATTAAACAATAAAATCCAGCAACATACATGAAATAAAAACCATCATGACCAATTAGAGATTATGCCAAGAGTTCAAAGTCATGCAGAAACCAAATGAAATAAAAGTCACACTATTTGTAGAGCAAGAAATAAACCCTTTTTTCCCCAAATATGAGTATGCGCTTCTGTGAATACAACATCTTACAGAATTACAAAAAAAAAATCTTCTAGAATAAATGAAGACTTTAAGAAGTCAGAATACAAGATCAATAAGCAAAAAATGTACTTCTATAAATAGAAGATAATAAAAAATGGAAAAAATACTATTTCCAATTATGTACAAATGTAAAACACTTTGAACAAGACTTGAATATTGAAAGCTTTAAAACTTGACTTTTAACATAAAATTCAGTTTCTATCCCATAGATACAGCAATTCAGATTTCCTATTTCTTCTTGTGTCAGTTTTTAGAATTTGTCAATTTTATATAAATTTTCGAATGTGTGTTTTAGAGTTTGGAAGATTGCAGTGCAGTAGGAGGACCTTAGGCTCACCTTGACCCACAAATACAGCTAGATAACTATCAAATCATCCTAAACACCCCAGAAATTGATCTGAAGGCCAGCCGAACAAACTCCACAACTAAAAGTAAAGAAGAGGCCACACTGAAGAGAAGGTAGGAAATGCAAAAGTGCCATTTGGGAGAGAAATGGATTGTGGCTGCTGCAGTGGGGAAGGAGCTGAGGTGACAGAGAAAGACAAGAGACAGAGTAGCACATATTGGAGCATATGGGGAAAATGAGTCTGCATCACAACTGACTTTGAAAACCATTCAGTCTGAATTTCATGAGTTCTTGTAACCAGCAGGGGTTAACATTTGGAATTTTAAAGGTCAGAGGGCACTGTGTTGTTCTTGGAGAGAAGGCAAACAACGTGCAGACATGCAGCATGAAAACAGTGACCTGAAGAATGCCTGGGGCACACAGCAGGGATGTTACTGGCTCATTTTGGAGTGCATTCCAGAGGGGCAGCATTCACCATGAGACCCTTCTGGAAGCAAAGGAACTGGCTGGGGCCATTTCCTTCTCCAACCCTTCAGCATAAGCACAGGGCAACCTGTGGGAACAAGCACAATGCCAACACTAATGCCTAACTTCCTCACATGCCCCATGCCCCATGCCCCTATAATCAGGTGGAACCAACACCCCTAGTCACACTTGCCTCGGTCCCAGCAAGTCCTTCTCCTACCCCAAGAAGACCAGCCCAGACTCCTACTTACACCATGTCTCCTGATATGGGAGTTTTGCAAAGGCTTGGTTCTGGTGGTGGTGGTGACAGGTCGCATTTCACAAACATACCAGAGCACATTTAGTTAAAACATGCCACATTCAGGCCAGGGACCAAAATTTGCTCACAACAGGCAGAGAACCTCTTCATACAACTGGCCTGAAGGACAAAGCAGCCAGGACAAAGCAGCAGAGCACATGCAGCACACATTAGAGACACTCCTGGAAGCACCATGTCCTGGGGAACCAGAAACACTACACACGAGGGCACTACAGGACCACTTCTTTATAAGGCCATTACCCTCAATGACAGGATATGTAGCTGACTTTCCTAAAACAGAGAAACAGGCACAGAGACTTAGACCAAATGAGCTATAAAAGGCTGCCACCAGTGTTTTTTTTTTCATCCCTGACTTTTAAAATGATAGTATGTTATTGAATTTTTCTTAACATCAAATTCAGGATAATTGTGAGATAGAAACTTGGCATCTAGAAAAAACCCAAGGTGATAAAACAAATACAAATTATGAGAAATAGAAAGGGGAAAGTAGAGAAACAACATGCTAAGATTTTCATGGTTAACGTGATGACAAATTATTTCTAAATTTGTTAAATCAAAGAATACAGGCTTTATTCATTCAGCTGAAAATACATGGCCAATTACTTTGTACATTTTACTATTAAGAAAAGGAATATAGCAGTGAGCAAAAGGCAATATCCATGATGCCATATAGTTTATATTCTAGAAAGAGAGACAGACATTAACCAAAAAATTCATAGTAAAGTTATCTCCAAGAAGGGGACTCAAGTGAATTGAGTAGACTGAGTTGAGTTGGGTGTGGTTTGTGTAGGATGATCAGGGAAAGTCTTACTGAGGAAGTAATATTTGAGCAGAGACCAGAATAAAGAATGCAACAGAGCCATGTACATATTTTGGCAATAAAAGGTTCTAAAGGAAAACAAAAAATGCAAAGGCCTGAGGTGAGGGAAGCTGTCACATCTCAGGCAGGGTGAATAAGGAAAACAGCACAGAGGTGAGTCTGCAGGAATCACCAAAGATCAGAGAACAGAGGATCTCCTTGGTTTGAAGACATACCATGAGAGTTGAGAGATGGAGTGGACAATGGCCAGGCTGTATATGAGGCTAGAACTCTGACCCATGCCTACAGCAACTTGCCTAGGAGCTGGATTGCTATCTCTAATGACAGTCCAGGAAGCCAAAATATGTCCTCTGTAACAATTGGCCAAAATGGGCAGGACATGGTTAATAACTGACAGTTTCCCCATTTTTTGTTCCCCATTTCAAATTTAGGATTAACCAGAAAAAGCCTAATGTGCCCCCTAAACAAACACATAGGATATCCTGCTCCCACTTAGCCAGCCTCCGTCTCCTCCATGCCCGCAGCCCCAAGTAGGGCACAAAGAAGCCTCCCCTGGTTTCCACTAGAAAGTTTTCCCAACTCTTCTGCCTGCCTTTGAGTTTCTGCCAAAACAAGAGTGACAATGGGTAACTCTCTTGCTGTAGCAAGTTCAGAATAGCCTTTACTTTCCTCATTTGGTTGACCTTCATTTATTTCCTCAAGGCATAAAGGTAAACAATACAATGACTAAAAACAGATGCGATGGCTTTTTTTTTATTCTACCAGAACTGAAACATGCACACACAAGGTAAGCAAATAAAACATGGCTCATATAAACAAAAGGCAGAATAAAATGAAGCACTGAAGACGTAAAACGTAACATTAAACAAAAAATGACCTTAAGAACACATCCTGTGGTAATTTCCAATACCTGCAATCATAAGTCTGCCTAGAAATTTCCAAGGATTTATCACTATTGACTTGGGCCTGCAGCAGCTCATCCTCTAGGTATTGGAAAGTTTACTTCATCCTCTGACTTTACCCTTTTAAAGAGTGCCCTTTGACCAAAGTGCGATTTAGAGTTTTGTTTGCTTTCCCCAAGTGAAATACCTGATGGTACCTGCTGAGCCTTGAAATATTTTTCTCATTTATGTAGCTAAAAATATCCAACAAGGAAGGAAGCCATGAATAAACTCCTTATGTCAAATAATTGTTTTAAATAGCGTCTTCTCTTTCCTCTCTCTCAAAAACAAAACAAGAAATATTTAAACACAAAAATATGATTTAAAGTTCTTAAAGTAGTTGGCACCCATTCTCTGACCCAAATCTTAAGAAGTTAGCAGCACGATGATTTTTTAAATGAATTACATTTTCCTCTCTCCGAGCTTAGTATTTTAGGAAGTATAGCATAGGTCACTTCAAACCCGTATGGAAAGGCATGTCATATTATCTGTAAATATCCTTTCTAACAACAAAGCAAAGCCCACCATATACACAAGACTGAGAAGTGTTTCAATGCTCACATAATTAAGCTTTTGCTTGGCAGTGAACATTTTTTTGATATTTGACATTTCCACAAGTTTCCAAATCTTTCCTGATAAGCAAAACTGTTAATGATTTGTACTAGATGACATGATTTGACACAAATGATGCTTCAACATGCCATTGACACTCACTTAAAAAAATCTATCACTCAAATGTTTAATTTTATCAATACTACCAATCATTTATAAACCCACATGTTTATAGGGGAAAATAAAAACCACATAACAGCAACAAAAACAAAATAACCATGCAATATACTTGAAGAAAGAACTTTCTATTGACACAAAACCAAGGATCTTCCAGCCAGTACTCATGAAAATCATGTATTCTGTCCACTATGTTTTTCACCTGGAAATGCAGAACATACATATTCACTGTTTGAGGCTTCCTACATCCATCAACAACAAGTTTCCACATTTGACATTTTGTTCTATCATGTTTGGTGTTAAAGAAAGTGTGCTTGTTTTTGTTGTTGTTGTTGTTTGTTTGTTTTATTTTTATTTTTTTGGTTTGTTTTTGTTTTTGTTTTTTTTGCATTTAACAATTTAGGCCAGTCCTTGTGAAAAACAGATAGATGTTGCTACATCACTATGGGAAAGTTGTGGGTTTTTTTTTTTTCCCAATTAATGGAATCCATTCTACTGATAATGTGAACATGTACTGAAGTAACTCATCTGGTTCCTTCCTCCAACCTATACTTCTCACCTGATTGAAAATTTGGGGAAAACCTGACATCATTGGGTCTTCCTCGGCAGCTGAAACTATCAAATTGTGAAGACTGTTCTGACTTGTCCCAAGTTTATTTATTGGTTTTTCATCCACTCAAACGTATCACACTTACACACCACACATCTCCCCTGTGCTCCACAAAATATGATCAGGCTACAAATATATAAGCCACAGATTGTAGAAATGCTCTGGTTTCTTCTCAACAGGCCCTAAGTCTGGTTGAGGCAGAGAAAGTAGGAAAGGATGAGCTGTCTGTGAGATTCAGAACTGAGATGCATCTTCCAACAGGATTCACCACGGATTACCCTATCTCATTACCGAAGCAGACCACAGACCATGTGCTCTCCAAAATGGCTTAAGTTCTTAAAGGAAGAAGGGGTGCAGATTTAATTTTCAAGACTTCCACCATTTCTTACTAGAAAATGAGTAACCATATAGTTTTGGAAGTGTTATTTGGCTCATAGTTTAGTCTTATACCAAACACAACCATCATATGAAATGAGGGAAAATTACTCCATGAAAGTTTCTGTGAAAAGAACCTTGTAGAAACTCCCAGTACAATAAGGGTTTAAGTAGACAAGGGATGACATGGAACAAGGCATTTGCTCATTGCTGAGATTATTTCTTCATGGCTTTCTGGATCTTATGGCCAATGTAAATTCTATTTGGCTGGGATTCTTTTGTGGAACTAAGTTTTATAGAATTAAGTTATGTATAACCTATCACTAAAGTCACAAAAATGAATACAAACATGAGGAGAGTATAAACTTTTTTCTTACAATGCATGTATAATAATCAAATAATACTGTTGGAGATCAAAAAATAAACCTACATACTTTATTGTGTTGTGTACAGTGCCAAAACACTGTTTAAAACTTAATTAGTGGTATCTTATAGATTAAATAGTAAAAATCTGATATTAAGTACATTGGTAGACTCACAAATGCAAACAGAGCTAGATGCTCAGTACTTTGATGGTAGTTCAAAGTCAGTCTTCCTATAGAGGCAAGGAGGATGTTAAGGTTTTTTTATTTCTAGGTCTTGATCACCTGGATAGTTCTTTTCTTTTGTGGACTAAAATTGAACTTCCTGGGTTTATAAAATTATATTGTTTAACATTATCAACTAATATGTATAATTTAAAACAACATATAGCATATCTTGTTACCTTCAAACTCTGGAGTCAGAAGATATATTAATAAAAAGGAATGAGAGGGGAGGTGAACCTTAGTTAACAAATATTAACTGTGTATATATTGTGATCAAAGGACTTTTAGAAATGCAGCCCTGAAATAGGGAGACGGCAACATAACCCTCCCACAATTGATCTTCCAATGGACAGATGAATACAATAAACCAAAACCAAACAGAGAAGACCACCTAGTGGCTGGCATTCGTATGGAGGGGGGAAACAACATGACAGAGAGAGAAAGTGCTTTGAAACATTGGGGTCAGGAAAAGACAACTTTCAGGTTGAGGCCTAAATAAAAGAAAGGGGCAAGTCCTATGAAGATGTGAGGATAACACCCACCAGGAAGAGCAAACTGCCAGCAACTGAGCCAAGATAACAAGACCCTCGGGTTAGAAGTCAAGAGACGAAGCAACTAAGAGACCTAATTGCAGAAATATAGTCAACCTTGCATCATGCGGTCTTTTAGGCTATGGTAATGAGCCTCAGTTTTCTTCTGCAAGAAGAAAAAAAAAATGTTTTGGGCTCTCTGAAGAATTGATATTATATTTTAATACCAGGAACTTTTTTTTGTACACAGAATGACCATTATTTGTGTCTTTGGTGTAAAATTCAAGTTAATTTATTGTAATAACAAGTTTTAAAATCTATTTGCACTTGGCATACAAGTTACTTTATTCTATTTATAATTCTAGGACATTTTCTCAGGAAATTTGATTAATGTTCTATATACTCTGATGGAACTTTCTCAGTTTCCACTCACATTTAAGACTTAATGTAATTTCATTAATCATTTTTAAAAGAATTTTTTTTTTTATTTTTTAATATATGAAATTTACTGTCAAATTGGTTTCCATACAACACCCAGTGCTCATCCCAAAAGGTGCCCTCCTCAATACCCATCACCCACCCTGCCCTCCCTCCCACCCTGCCCTCCCTCCCACCCCCCATCAACCCTCAGTTTGTTCTCAGTTTTTAACAGTCTCTTATGCTTTGGCTCTCTCCCACTCTAACCTCTTTTTTTTTTTTTTTTTTTTTTCCCTCCCCCATGGGTTTCTGTTATGTTTCTCAGGATCCACATAAGAGTGAAACCATATGGTATCTGTCTTTCTCTGGATGGCTTATTTCACTTAGCATCACACTCTCCAGTTCCATCCATGTTGCTACAAAAGGCCATATTTCATTTTTTCTCATTGCCACGTAGTATTCCATTGTGTATATACACCACAATTTCTTTATCCATTCATCAGTTGATGGACATTTAGGCTCTTTCCATAATTTGGCTATTGTTGAGAGTGCCGCTATAAACATTGGGGTACAGGTGCCCCTATGCATCAGTACTCCTGTATCCCTTGGATAAATTCCTAGCAGTGCTATTGCTGGGTCATAGGGTAGGTCTATTTTTAATTTTCTGAGGAACCTCCACACTGCTTTCCAGAGCGGCTGCACCAATTTGCATTCCCACCAACAGTGCAAGAGGGTTCCTGTTTCTCCACATCCTCTCCAGCATCTATAGTCTCCTGATTTCTTCATTTTGGCCACTCTGACTGGCGTGAGGTGGTATCTGAGTGTGGTTTTGATTTGTATTTCCCTGATAAGGAGCGACGTTGAACATCTTTTCATGTGCCTGTTGGCCATCCGGATGTCTTCTTTAGAGAAGTGTCTATTCATGTTTTCTGCCCATTTCTTCACTGGGTTATTTGTTTTTCGGGTGTGGAGTTTGATGAGCTCTTTATAGATTTTGGATACTAGCCCTTTGTCCGATGTGTCATTTGCAAATATCTTTTCCCATTCCGTTGGTTGCCTTTTAGTTTTGTTGGTTGTTTCCTTTGCTGTGCAGAAGCTTTTTATCTTCATAAGGTCCCAGTAATTCACTTTTGCTTTTAATTCCCTTGCCTTTGGGGATGTGCCGAGTAAGAGATTGCTACGGCTGAGGTCAGAGAGGTCTTTTCCTGCTTTCTCCTCTAAGGTTTTGATGGTTTCCTGTCTCACATTCAGGTCCTTGATCCATTTTGAGTTTATTTTTGTGAACGGTGTGAGAAAGTGGTCTAGTTTCAACCTTCTGCATGTTGCTGTCCAGTTCTCCCAGCACCATTTGTTAAAGAGACTGTCTTTTTTCCATTGGATGTTCTTTCCTGCTTTGTCAAAGATGAGTTGGCCATACGTTTGTGGGTCTAGTTCTGGGGTTTCTATTCTATTCCATTGGTCTATGTGTCTGTTTTTATGCCAATACCATGCTGTCTTGATGATGACAGCTTTGTAGTAGAGGCTAAAGTCTGGGATTGTGATGCCTCCTGCTTTGGTCTTCTTCTTCAAAATTACTTTGGCTATTCGGGGCCTTTTGTGGTTCCATATGAATTTTAGGATTGCTTGTTCTAGTTTCGAGAAGAATGCTGGTGCAATTTTGATTGGGATTGCATTGAATGTGTAGATAGCTTTGGGTAGTATTGACATTTTGACAATATTTATTCTTCCAATCCATGAGCAGGGAATGTCTTTCCATTTCTTTATATCTTCTTCAATTACCTGCATAAGCTTTCTATAGTTTTCAGCATACAGATCTTTTACATCTTTGGTTAGATTTATTCCTAGGTATTTTATGCTTCTTGGTGCAATTGTGAATGGGATCAGTTTCTTCATTTGTCTTTCTGTTGCTTCATTGTTAGTGTATAAGAATGCAACTGATTTCTGCACATTGATTTTGTATCCTGCAACTTTGCTGAATTCATGTATCAGTTCTAGCAGACTTTTGGTGGAGTCCATCGGATTTTCCATGTATAATATCATGTCATCTGCAAAAAGCGAAAGCTTGACTTCATCTTTGCCAATTTTGATGCCTTTGATTTCCTTTTGTTGTCTGATTGCTGATGCTAGAACTTCCAGCACTATATTGAACAACAGCGGTGACAGTGGGCATCCCTGTCGTGTTCCTGATCTCAGGGAAAAAGCTCTCAGTTTTTCCCTGTTGAGGATGATGTTAGCTGTGGGCTTTTCATAAATGGCCTTTATGATCTTTAAGTATGTTCCTTCTATCCCGACTTTCTCAAGGGTTTTTATTAAGAAAGCGTGCTGGATTTTGTCAAAGGCCTTTTCTGCATCGATTGACAGGATCATATGGTTCTTCTCTTTTTTTTTGTTAATGTGATGTATCACGTTGATCGATTTGCGAATGTTGAACCAGCCCTGCATCCCAGGAATGAATCCCACTTGATCATGGTGAATAATTCTTTTTATATGCTGTTGAATTTGATTTGCTAGTATCTTATTAAGAATTTTTGCATCCATATTCATCAGGGATATTGGCCTGTAGTTCTCTTTTTTTACTGGGTCTCTGTCTGGTTTAGGAATCAAAGTAATACTGGCTTCATAGAATGAGTCTGGAAGTTTTCCTTCCCTTTCTATTTCTTGGAATAGCTTGAGAAGGATAGGTATGATCTCTGCTTTAAATGTCTGGTAGAACTCCCCTGGGAAGCCATCTGGTCCTGGACTCTTATTTGTTGGGAGATTTTTGATAACCGATTCAATTTCTTCGCTGGTTATGGGTCTGTTCAAGCTTTCTATTTCCTCCTGATTGAGTTTTGGAAGAGTGTGGGTGTTTAGGAATTTGTCCATTTCTTCCAGGTTGTCCAATTTGCTGGCATATAATTTTTCATAGTATTCCCTGATAATTGTTTGTATCTCTGAGGGATTGGTTGTAATCATTCCATTTTCATTCATGATTTTATCTATTTGGGTCATCTCCCTTTTCTTTTTGAGAAGCCTGGCTAGAGGTTTGTCAATTTTGTTTATTTTTTCAAAAAACCAACTCTTGGTTTCGTTGATCTGCTCTACAGTTTTTTTAGATTCTATATTGTTTATTTCTGCTCTGATCTTTATTATTTCTCTTCTTCTGCTGGGTTTAGGCTGCCTTTGCTGTTCTGCTTCTATTTCCTTTAGGTGTGCTGTTAGATTTTGTATTTGGGATTTTTCTTGTTTCTTGAGATAGGCCTGGATTGCAATGTATTTTCCTCTCAGGACTGCCTTCGCTGCATCCCAAAGCGTTTGGATTGTTGTATTTTCATTTTCGTTTGTTTCCATATATATTTTAATTTCTTCTCTAATTGCCTGGTTGACCCACTCATTCGTTAGTAGGGTGTTCTTTAACCTCCATGCTTTTGGAGGTTTTCCAGACTTTTTCCTGTGGTTGATTTCAAGCTTCATAGCATTGTGGTCTGAAAGTATGCATGGTATAATTTCAATTCTTGTAAACTTATGAAGGGCTGTTTTGTGACCCAGTATATGATCTATCTTGGAGAATGTTCCATGTGCACTCGAGAAGAAAGTATATTCTGTTGCTTTGGGATGCAGAGTTCTAAATATATCTGTCAAGTCCATCTGATCCAATGTATCATTCAGGGCCCTTGTTTCTTTATTGACTGTGTGTCTAGATGATCTATCCATTTCTGTAAGTGGGGTGTTAAAGTCCCCTGCAATGACCACATTCTTATCAATAAGGTTGCTTATGTTTATGAGTAATTGTTTTATATATCTGGGGGCTCGGGTATTTGGCGCATAGACATTTATAATAGTTAGCTCTTCCTGGTGGATAGACCCTGTGATTATTATATAATGCCCTTCTTCATCTCTTGTTACAGCCTTTAATTTAAAGTCTAGTTTGTCTGATATAAGTATGGCTACTCCAGCTTTCTTTTGGCTTCCAGGAGCATGATAAATAGTTCTCCATCCCCTCACTCTCAATCTAAAGGTGTCCTCAGATCTAAAATGAGTCTCTTGTAGACAGCAAATAGATGGGTCTTGTTTTTTTATCCATTCTGATACCCTATGTCTTTTAGTTGGAGCATTTAATCCATTTACATTCAGTGTTATTATAGAAAGATATGGGTTTAGAGTCATTGTGATGTCTGTATGTTTTATGCTTGTAGTGATGTCTCTGGTACTTTGTCTCACAGGATCCCCCTTAGGATCTCTTGTAGGGCTGGTTTCGTGGTGACAAATTCCCTCAGTTTTTGTTTGTTTGGGAAGACCTTTATCTCTCCTTCTATTCTAAATGACAGACTTGCTGGATAAAGGATTCTCGGCTGCATATTTTTTCTGTTTAGCACACTGTAGATATCGTGCCAAGCCTTTCTGGCCTGCCAAGTTTCAAAGGAGAGATCAGTCACGAGTCTTATAGGTCTCCCTTTATATGTGAGGGCACGTTTATCCCTTGCTGCTTTCAGAATTCTCTCTTTATCCTTGTATTTTGCCAGTTTCACTATGATATGTCGTGCAGAAGATCGATTCAAGTTACGTCTGAAGGGAGTTCTCTGTGCCTCTTGGATTTCAATGCCTTTTTCCTTCCCCAGTTCAGGGAAGTTCTCAGCTATAATTTGTTCAAGTACCCCTTCAGCACCTTTCCCTCTCTCTTCCTCCTCTGGGATACCAATTATGCGTATATTATTTCTTTTTAGTGTATCACTTAGTTCTCTAATTTTCCCCTCATACTCCTGGATTTTTTTATCTCTCTTTCTTTCAGCTTCCTCTTTCTCCATAACTTTATCTTCTAGTTCACCTATTCTCTCCTCTGCCTCTTCAAGCCGAGCCATCGTGGTTTCCATTTTGTTTTGCATTTCGTTTAAAGCGTTTTTCAACTCCTCGTGACTGTTCCTTAGTCCCTCGATCTTTGTGGCAAGAGATTCTCTGCTGTCCTGTATACTGTTTTCAAGCCCAGCGATTAATTTTATGACTATTATTCTAAATTCACTTTCTGTTATATTTTTTAAATCCTTTTTGATCAGTTCATTAGCTGTTGTTATTTCCTGGAGATTCTTCTGAGGGGAATTCTTCCGTTTGGTCATTTTGGAGAGTCCCTGGCGTGGTGAGGACCTGCAGTGCACTTCCCCTGTGCTGTGGTGTATAACTGGAGTTAGTGGGCGGGGCCGCAGTCCGACCCAATGTCTGCCCCCAGCCCACCGCTGGGGCCACAGTCAGACTGGTGTGTGCCTTCTCTTCCCCTCTCCTAGGGGCGGGATTCACTGTGGGGTGGCGTGTCCCATCTGGGCTACTTGCACACTGCCAGACTTGTGTTGCTGGGGATCTGGCGTATTAGCTGGGGTGGGTAGGCAAGGGGCACGGGGGGTGGAGGGGCAGGCTTAGCTCGCTTCTCCTTAGGTGATCGACTTCAGGAGGAGCCCTGTGGCAGCGGGAGGGAGTCAGATCCGCTGCCGGAGGTTTGGCTCCGCAGAAGCACAGAGTTGGGTGTTTGCGCGGAGCGAGCAAGTTCCCTGGCGGGAACAGGTTCCCTTTGGGATTTTGGCTGGGGGATGGGCGGGGGAGATGGCGCTGGCGCCTTTGTTCCCCGCCAAGCTGCGCTCTGCCGTCCGGGGGCTCGGCAGCGCTCCCTCCCTTTGTCCTCCGGCCTTCCCGCTTTCCGCGCAGAGCTGTTCACTTCTGACCTCCCAGACGCTAAGTCGCGCTTGCTGTCGGAACACAGTCCGTCCGGCCCCTCCGCTTTTGCCAGCCAGACTCGGGGGCTCCGCTTGGCCGGCGAGCCGCCCCTCCGCCCCGGCTCCCTCCCGCCGGTCCGTGGAGCGCGCACCGCCTCGCCGCCCTTCCTCCCCTCTTCCGTGGGCCTCTGGTCTGCGCTTGACTCCGGAGACTCCCTTCTGCTAATCCTCTGGCGGTTTTCTGGGTTCTTTAGGCAGGTGTAGGTGGAATCTAAGTGATCGGCAGGACGCGCTGTGAGCCCCGCGTCCTCCTACGCCGCCATCTTCCGGAACCCCCCAAAAGAATTTTTAAACATAAGATATTCAACAGCCATTTAAAGCTCTTTGGAACCTACTGGTCAAGCTTTAAGGTTTATCAGCAAAATATTCTAAAATATATTAAGTAGGACTTTCAAATTCAGTAAATTAAAATTATTAATATAAAGCCCAACTCACTTGAACAGGTTTTAATTGTTACAAATAGAACATTTTTTTTCTCATGTGGCTCAGTACAAAATCACAAATGTAAAATAAATCAGCCAATTTTAATTTAAATTACAATTACAATTCTCAAAGCTTGAATATGTCGAATTTGAAGCACTAAAAATACACAAATCCTTCTAGCAATTATAAAACATACTCTAGCCCTCTTCACATAAGGTATTTGAAAAAGGAGAGGCTGGTATACAAATAATTAACATGCGGTAGCTGCCAGAATCCATCCATACACATATGTGAAAAAGGCCAGATTGGATAACACCCATCTCATTTTCCTTTGAACACTTTCCAGAAACACAGCTATTTTATTTTCTTATTTTTATGGTTTTAATCAAACCAAAATATTCTCAGCTATTAGCAGTGCTGTATCTGCAAATTTTCTCATTGGGTATTATTATTGAATAGGAAAAATCTAAAGGACACTCCCAGAAGTCTCCCGAACTACATCCATTAAATAGCAGTGATCCAAACTCCCCTTAGTAATTGGAACCAACTGCCATGGCAAATATAATGATACCTTTCATTGCTATCTTATGGACGCAGTGAACAAAAAAATAGAGTTAAGGGGTACCTCGGTGGCTCAGTTAGTTAAGCGTATGACTCTTGATTTTGGCTCAGGTCATGATCTCACGGTTCGTAGGATTGAGCCCTGCACTGGGCTCCACGCCTGCTTAGGATTCTCTCTCTCCCTATCTCTCTGTCCTTCCCTCCCTCAAACTCCCTCCCTCCCACTCTCTCTTTCTCTCTCCCTCCCTCTCTCTGCTCCTCCCCTGCTTGTGCACGTGTTCTCTCTCTCTCTCGCTCTCTCTCAAAATAAATAGACATTTAAAAATAAATAAATAAACAGAAGTGATTAAAGTAATAGTTCAATAAAGCAATGACTATGTCCATACACCCTTGGACTCTAGAACTTGTAACCTAGCATATATTAACATTGACCTTTGCTTTTGAAATCTTGGCCATCCACCAAAGCTGGTAGCCAAATTAGTCCCGACAACAAATGGCCACAATGAAACCACCATTTGGATGCAACTACATACGTGACATCAAGTGAGACTAAAAGAAGAATCACCAGGAAATGGACAGAATGATGAAAAGCATTAAATTATTTTTATTTAAGCTTATAAACTTGTGGCTGGTTTGTTATTCAGAAATATATTAACTGAAAAACAACCCCTTCCAGGGGGACCTTAAGTCCAATAGCTGGTTGATGTTGGGATAACAAACCTGGCTCCTTTTCCTCAATTCAGAGCCTCTGAAAGATCACCCTAGCTTCAGAACTCCCCATAAGATCTGTTGAAATCTCTGTAACAAAGCACTGCAGTTCATTTTCTCCCTATGTGTATCCTGCTTCTTCAGTCCTTTATATGTATTGCTCCTGGGAGACCCTCCATTTCTTCTCAATCAGTGCCCTGCTGAGTACTTATTTGGCTCCCAAGTCTGCAACTCTTACAATTAATGCTTGTCATCAACCTTCAGCCATGTATGCCCCAAGGTTATATCTACCACAAAGGTAGCCTGATAGAGGTCAACCTGTGTCTTGAGATAAGAAATTCAGAGCTTTCTCTTGTTTCCGCTCTCCATATATACCCTCTAGTACAATCAACAACAATAATCAACACTTTTACCATAGCCATCAAGCAAAAGTTAACACTTGTTTCCCAATGCCTTAGTCTTCACTTGCACTCCATCCCTGGTATCATCGGTGATAATGGGTGTCACTGTGACACATCACTCTGTGCCACATTTTACTACTTCCCAGTATCTTTTAGCATGGAGGGTTTCTGAGGATTCATAAAATGAGTTTGTATCTCATCATCTAATTTTGTGATTTTTTCCCTTGGGGCCACTCTACCACCAGCCACTACATTAATTTTAGGGTATATGTGTATATATATATTCAAAAATATATGAATATATTAATAACAACATCTAAAACAACATCTAAAAGGATAATTCAAATAATTCATAAAGGGACAGCTTACAAAGTATGGACAAGATTAAGGAAATTAAGAAGGAGTGGTACAGCTTTAAGAAAGTAGCAAAAATAGAGAGCCACCTGGGTCTGTAGGTGCTTAGAGAGAGAGCAGTGCTATTAGAAACCACTTATCACTGTAATTTTGTGGCCTCACAGCAGCGGAGGCCATTTGTGGAGAAATGCAGGCACTTCCAAACCACGAACCAGCAAGGGGAAAGTAGGAAGTCGTATATCCCAATGATTGTCCTTCCTGCCCTCCTGTCTCCTGTTGTTGGTCCTTTGTCACTACCACACTGCACACCAGAGTTGCAGAGGGACCTGAAACAGGTCACGCAACCTGCAGAAGTCAGTCTCCCAGGACAGACAGGAGAGAAGAGAAGGACATATAAGGTGGAGAAGGAATTTGGAGAAACAGAAGATAAATCAAACCCGGCCAACATTCCCATGTTAATGTTTTTATCAACCACTTTTCCCTCAATCCCAGTCATCTTTGTTTTCATTTGTTTATTGTTAGACTTCAATTTGATGACCTTCTACTCTTCCTATGCTCCTGCTTCAATCCTTCCTTTCTAGTTTTGTCTTTTCATCTTTCTTTCCTCTCTCTCTTGTCCTATGTTCTTTCAAAGCATACTAAATAAAATTATACCAATTTATTTTGATATTTACATCTAATATCATTATGTGTTGTTATATAATTGATTATATATATTTTCTAGATAATTAATTAAATATACACATATCTCCCTGATTATTGATTCCTTAAATTAAGAATCCAATCTCTTTGTTAATTCAAGTTCAGCGCAACGCTGGCTCTCCACTAGGTAATTTCCAAATACTTGTTGGCTTGGCTTAGATTTTTATTTGGTATTGGGTTATATGAGTCAGATTTTCATAAAATTTTTTATTGCTTCTTTATGACCATGTAGTTAGAAAATATGACAATTCTAGTCTTAGACTGAGTTGGTATTCTACAAATCATCACTTAAGAATTTAAAGAAATAAAGCATATTTATGGCATATTCAAAGAACTGATAGAAAATCTTCTTTATATCATTTTAGAACAATGTAAATCTGACAGGTTTCTTAAAGTTCATAGAAGAGATACAAATTTCTTGGTAAGAAAAAAAGTGTGATCATCAAATATACTTAAGTTTTTTCTTTTCTGAAAGATGATTTTCATTTTACTAGCTTGTGTTTTATCAAGTATATGATAAGCTTTTTCGGAACAAAATACATCAAAATAAATAGAAAAGTAGATCTTAAAAGTAGATATTTTCCCTTCAAAGACAACCATCACAATGAAAACGTCTACTTTTAACAAAATGTAGCTCTATAAATTAGAAATGCAAATGTGAAGCATCTGTGGATACAATACATGAATTTGAAAGAAATAATATTTTGATCATGCAAAAAATAACTAGAAAATATTTCATTTCCATAGTCATCAGTGTATAGTATTATTTAAACCTTTGATAAAATTACTATGATCATTAAAATTATTTTAAATAATTCTTGGAAAAAATACTTCCTATATACAAAAGGAAGATGTTATTATAATTATCACTATTGTTGCTTCCAAACAAGCTTGCCGTGATTACTTTGCACTTCTCTTTTGTCTCAGCAAGTAGAAGAAAATTTGATGGGTTTGTTCTTTCCATACAGAATGGACCGGACTAAAAAATATTTGGAAACTCGTATTTCTAGGCCTAAATTACTTTGTTTTGCGGGGACTACTGAAATTCTAGAGTCAAATCTCTCAACAGGCACAGAATTTCAGTCTTCTGGAGGAATAAGTTCTTACATGTGCTAACAACAAGAACAAAATCTTGAAAAGTCTCACCTTTCTTTAGAGCTGCTCTGAGGAATTTCATTATCAAAAAAAAAAAAGGGTTTAGCACAGTCATGGACAGCAGCTTAACTATGAGATTTGTGATAGCATGGTTAGGATAAGGTTGAGGAATACAGAAACATGAGAAATACACACACGCGCATGCACACGCACAGACACACAAACATACACATATATGTGGAAAGGATATATAAAAAAAATAAATGAAGAGGTAGAAAACCTTTTAAACTCCTTAGACTCAAAATGAGGATTTAAATTTAATGCAATTAGGTGACAAATAATTGTGTCTTAAGACTCCATTGTCTCTTAAAAGCAACCTAAGAAACTCTCTTATCACAGGAATCTTCTCTTCTTAAGGGAAAAACTTCATAACCCAAGGAAGTGAAATATAAATACCATATTTGTAACAGATCAAGCCAGTGTAGAAAGAGGTATAACAACCAGAAAATAACGGAGGCAGGAAGTTGAGGCCACTAAGGCAATGAAAATATCAGTTTCAAGGGAACTGTCAAATTTTAATGATATATATATATATTCTATAGAACACAAAAATGCCCACAATAGCTATATATTAAGGAACAGACATGTCCCAACTATGATTCACATTAATAATGGTGTGACAAAAAATAATACTTTCTTAACCAATTGCTTCTCTGATGTTTGCCTTGAAATTTTATACATTTCATCTGTTGTATTAATACTGAATTTAGTTAAAAGGAAAATTTTATGAACTTGATATGAAAGAATGAAGGGATATTTGGAATGCCAATGAAGGAATATTATTTGCTTCAATTAATCATTAAAAGAAATTTATTTTGAAAGTGTGATATAAGTGATATCAATAAGGTTTAGCTGATATTTTCTTAGAGTTTTATTTCTGCATTATTACAGGTGACATGAACCAATCAGTAAATAATTTTTATAGTGGATGGATTACTCTAAATGTAAAGTGAAATTAGGCAAAATTATTTTCTGTTATTCTTTTTCTCCTTTTTATGTATACTGAACAAACAACATAGATAAGAATTATATGAATAACTTGTACAAAATCAGTTCAAGGTTTTTAGAGACACAAAGAACAATTTATTGTGTATATATACGTATGCAAATATATGCATATCTTGAAACATTTTTAATAAGTTATTTTCAAAGAGAATAATAAATCTGCTTTCACCTAATCTCAACATATTGAACATTAGAAAATCTCTGATTAAAAACATAATAACCAACCTTAACTGGTTTTCGCTTTCTGGCAAGGAGATCTTTAGCAACCTATCAAATATAAACCTTAAAAAAAATCAGTTCTTTGTATTAATGCTTTCTATGTGTGCTGTCTTTCTTTAAATCCCCTCCAGTAAGGGATGCAAAATATAAAATACTTCATTCAGGTGCCTTGATCATAATGTCCTTCATTGTAATGATGGCAATAAGATCTAATGTTAACACATTCAACAAAAGATGTTTATTAAAAATTACACTCATGTTCACAAAAAAATAAATAAATGCCAGTATTTCTGTCAACACCACTATTCCACCTAATTGAAATCTATGAAGCACAGCAAAGAAAAGAATTGAAATCCTCCCCTTCATTAAGAAACCTGAAGGTAACCTTGGGGAAGGGTACTGACAAGGTATTTTTCATACATAAAAGTATAACTTGCTGTATATAAACAGCTTTGGAGTGTGGAAACTGAAGTTAGTCTAATAAAAAGTCATCGCCTCACTAAGTGAAGAAAAACATACCATGATGTGAAGAGTCACGTATTTTGTGGAAAGAATTATTAAATGTTTATAGGATCCCTGACAGTCTGAAAACATGTCCATATAGGGTAAATGGATATTACCAATAAAGCCAAATGTTAGACATTTTAGGGAAACGTGAGGCCCCTTGTGTTAGTCTGTTTGGGGTGCCATAATGAAATGTCATAGATTGGGTCGCTTTAGGAACAGAAATGTATTTTTTCATAAAAGGGGACTGAAGTCCAAGATTTAAATGCCAGTAGGGGTCTGTAACTCCTGAGACCTCTCTGGCCTGCACACTGTCATCTCCTATGTCCTTGAGCATCCCTGGTGTCTCTTGCTCCTGTTATAAGGTCACTAGTCATTTCAGATTTAGGCTTTACTCACACAACCTCATTAACTTTAATTACCGCTTTAGAGATCCCTTCCCCAAACAGAGTCACATTCTAAGATAACTAGGAGTAAGGGCTTCCACATATGAATTTTGGTAAAGACAAATTTCAGTCCATGACAACTCTTAATTTCTAGTAAAATTAAAGGATTTATTAAATTATCTACAAAATTTTTTATTTTTTTCTCTTTATGCCTTGCTATAAAAAGAAAGCTAAACTCCACCATATTATATTCCCTGATCTTTGCAATTCTCCCCCCGCCCAGAGAATCTCAAATTATTTTTATGTTGAAACATTTCAAACAATGCATGGGGCACAATTTCACAGCCCTGTTGCCACAGAAGTACATTTCAGTATCGCTCACTTTGCTCAACTGTGTCCTCTGGTCTCCATCAATCTCCCCCCATTCAGCGCGCTCCCTGCCAGGGGACATTTGAATACATGTGAACAAATCAATCACTAATACTTTAAACACAGGCAATTAAACTCTATTGACCAAAATCATATTCAGAGATCTGCGCCTGTACAACTTGTTTTTGCCGAATAAACAGTTTCTTGAATCTCAGTCCGGCTTGCTCACAGAGAGTTCATTTAGTGACAAGGGTCTTAAAGCAGCAGCAGCATGCGTTTGGTCCCTTTTTCATTCCTGGTGTGACCAGCAAATGGAGATCAAGCTGGGGAAAATCCCCGAGACCTATTAATAATTCTTTTTGCCAAATCTGAGTGGAAATCAAGCTGATTATTACTCTCTGTCAATTATTATCCTCAAGTCCTTAAAAATCATTTTTGGGGGGGCTTCTGGGTGGGTCAGTTGGTTAAACATCCAATGCTTGGTTTGGGCTCAGGTCACGATCTCAGGGTTTATGAGTCTGTGCTGACAGTGCAGAACCTACATGGGATTCTCTCTCTCCCTCTCTTAATACCACCCCCCCACACACACACACACACCCATGCTTGCTCTCTCTTTCTCTCTCAAATAAATAAACTAAAATTTTATTTTGACTGAGAATTACATAAACGTCTATATTATTTGTATAATGCATATTATTTATATAATGCTTATTGAGTTTAAAAATAATGGTAACAGGCAGCATTATTACTGATAAATTGCTTTAAAAATAGAGAAGTCAAGTACATGTAACAAGGGAATGCCTCTTGACAGCTTGGTTTCTGCTTAAGTACATAGATTTGAAATATTAAGTCAACTGATACTGATGAATATATCTGTGTGATTTGAGCTTTTATATTTTTTTGAGAACAGCAGAATATATTGGCTTCACTGATTATGTTTCAATTCGCTGATGTAAAAAAAAATAAAGATTCCAAGTATTGCTTATCAACAATATTTTACAGCAATAGCAAGTGAGGAGGGTTAGAGGTGAAGAGAATGAACATATTAGTTTCTGTGACTGAGAAAGATAATGGGAAAACATTTTCCCAGAAAAGGGCCACATTACTAGGGCCTAAGTAACCAATGACACACATTGCCATTGAAGTATTTTGAATTTTTTTTAATTTGAATACACACAGAGTAATCACAAGGGTATATGCATATTTAAACTCTTGTTTCTTTAATAAGCTGATAAATAGTTCACTGAAATCAATGCCTGTTTCTTGCAAAATATATTAGAAAAGTTATCTATGTGTGAAAATATTTCGAGTGCTAGAGTGCCCTAAGCAGACATTCAGGAAATAGCAGCATCCAATCACTACATAAAAGCAAAGCAACACCATCAATATGCCTATATGCTTGGTGATATAAACACCGACGGTTATAAAAAAGGAAACTGAATAGTAATCCAAAGAAAAAAATTACTTTGCCTGTGGGTCGGTTCTTCAAATGTAGGTTTAAGTTTAATTTTGAATTAATTATTTGAAATTTTAAATCTGTATTCAACAGAAAACTGAAATTCTGAATTTCTTATTATGTAAATGTCCAAATATAATCTAATAGCAAACATCAGTTCTCAAAGACCTTTAGTTTCATCCAGTCTAGTCATCCACACAGTGACAAAAAATGTTTTATTATATCCTTAGTAGTTGTTGATTGGTTCTGTCCTGATGGATTAACCTTTATCAGACCTAACTTAAAAACAGCTACAAAGTACGTAGTGTATAAGATATAAACTAGAATTTCAGGGTCTTGCAAGAGGTCTTAGCTTCCAATGAGTACAGATGGGATTTTTAAATATCACGCGTGTTAAAAACTAACAAAACATTTCATTTGGTTGAAACTGAACAAAAAGCCAGATTAAAAATTTGGTGTTCAAAAATAAACTCAAAATGGATAAAGGACCTGAATGTGAAACAGGAAACCATCAAAACCTTAGAGGAGAAAGTAGGAAAAGACCTCTCTGACCTCAGCCGTAGCAATCTCTTACTTGACACATCCCCAAAGGCAAGGGAATTAAAAGCAAAAGTGAATTACTGGGACCTTATGAAGATAAAAAGCTTCTGCACAGCAAAGGAAACAACCAACAAAACTAAAAGGCAACCAACGGAATGGGAAAAGATATTTGCAAATGACATATCGGACAAAGGGCTAGTATCCAAAATCTATAAAGAGCTCACCAAACTCCACACCTGAAAAACAAATAACCCAGTGAAGAAATGGGCAGAAAACATGAATAGACACTTCTCTAAAGAAGACATCCGGATGGCCAACAGGCACATGAAAAGATGTTCAATGTCGCTCCTTATCAGGGAAATACAAATCAAAACCACACTCAGATATCACCTCACGCCAGTCAGAGTGGCCAAAATGAACAAATCAGGAGACTATAGATGCTGGAGAGGATGTGGAGAAACGGGAACCCTCTTGCACTGTTGGTGGGAATGCAAATTGGTGCAGCCGCTCTGGAAGACAGTGTGGAGGTTCCTCAAAAAATTAAAAATAGACCTACCCTATGACCCAGCAATAGCACTGCTAGGAATTTATCCAAGGGATACAGGAGTACTGATGCATAGGGGCACTTGTACCCCAATGTTTATAGCAGCACTCTCAACAATAGCCAAATTATGGAAAGAGCCTAAATGTCCATCAACTGATGAATGGATAAAGAAATTGTGGTTTATATACACAATGGAATACTACGTGGCGATGAGAAAGAAGGAAATATGGCCCTTTGTAGCAACGTGGATGGAACTGGAGAGTGTGATGCTAAGTGAAATAAGCCATCCAGAGAAAGACAGATACCATATGGTTTCACTCTTATGTGGATCCTGAGAAACTTAACAGAAACCCATGGGGGAGGGGAAGGAAACAAAAAAAAAAAAAGAGGTTAGAGTGGGAGAGAGCCAAAGCATAAGAGACTCTTAAAAACTGAGAACAAACTGAGGGTTGATGGGGGGTGGGAGGGAGGGCAGGGTGGGTGATGGGTATTGAGGAGGGCACCTTTTGGGATGAGCACTGGGTGTTGTATGGAAACCAATCTGACGATAAATTTCATATATTAAAAAAAAAAATTGGTGTTCATCAGAAACTCCATGGTTGATAAAATAACTTGGAGTAAGGATCAGATCAAAGATACATCTTCCCACTTCGTGCTCCATACTTATGAAACAGCCAACACTAAGATATAGGGGGAGAAAAGGAACAAGAAAACAAAGAAATAAGCAGATACATTTATCTAAAATGAATTTTGATGTATTTACTGTCACATGGAGTTTACTAGAGACAAATAGGGAAGCCATCTATTATTCATTTGATACAAATGTATTTACCTGTTGAAATCTCAAAAGTACTTTGATCAAGAATCAAAACAAAAATGTACCCCAACCTTACTCAAGGGAGAACAGGGCTAAAAAATTTGTATATATTCACCAATTTCACAGAAATGTTGGCCAAAGAAAAAGGGGAAAAAGAGACCTCCCAGATTGAGGAGAGGACAAGACAAATTAGAATTAGGGCCAACTGCCCTGAGGGTGGAAAGCCTTCCAATTCTCTGCCCTGTGAGATTTCAGAATTGCTTTGTGCAAGCAACTTCCTTGTTTTCTTTATTTCTTCTGTTCAAAGGAGAGAATTTCATTGGTTACCTGTCCCACTTAACAACACTAGTGTGTATGCCTGGGTATATACCTAAGGGACACGTCTTGTCTTTTTAACTCATAAGTATGAACACCAGGAGTTGTTATATTCAGATTTAATGGAAGGCTACATACAGTAAGTGACTCAGGGAATTTAGACCATGAGCTGGCACAGTGGATTAGATGAAGCTTTAAGGTGTCTTCCTTGTAGAGGGCATGCTTATGTGCTCTTCCTGTGTGTAGGGGGAAAACGTGAGCCCAATAGATGAAGTTCACAAAATAGTTGGGATTGCTATTGCCTTCACAACATCCAGCTCTTCTCTCCATCATAGGCACATAGAAAAATCACATTTCTCAGTCCCCTTAATTTAGAAAATGCCACATGATTTCCTATGACTGTGTCTATTGACAATAGTATCCCATGTTACTTCCAGGCTGAAGTATTTAAAGTTCTATGCACATTCTTCCAGTTCTCTTTAACCTCTATGCCAAATCTTTAAAAGGCCATGACAGCATCAGCCTAATTCATCAATTGCAAGTGAACTTTGTACTCAGGGGAATACGTATATGTGGCAAATTAACTTGTAGACATTAAGTAACTAAGTGTCTGCGTTTATTTGTTGTAACAGCATATCAGGCCCTGACCTATCTAATGCAACACTCTTTCTAAAATGTATTTTAACAAAGCAGGTCTTCTAAATCCTCATAAACATTTCATGAAAAATAGTTTGGGAACTATAGTTGGCGTGACGTACGGAGAAGAGTTCATTAGATGTGGAAGAGCTTGATTTCTTAGATGCTACATGAAGAAGGATATGAATATTTGGTAAGTCTGTTTTCTTTTGTTTCTGAACTTTCAAACACCAGAGGAAATGATAGCTAATAGTTTCCAGGGTTGGAAAGAAATTCTAGATAAATTCAATTTGAATGCCTAATACTAGAGCTGAGTTTTCATTGACCTAGAATCTCTCGCCGTCATCTCCAGTCAATAGTTTGATATCCCAGGGGTAAATATGTACTTTCCCTTGAGAAAGCAAGTATCCCTTTAACAAAAGAGAGAAGATACTACTGATTCACTTTCTCTGAAGCCGGCCTCAGGTTCACATTCAATGGGACTCTCCCTTCTTTGCTCTTAAATTAGCTCTCCTACCTAGGGTGAGAAGAAAACGACATGGACAAAGATTCCTTCTCCTGCACAGGAGACAGATGAATAGTAAAGACTACTTTGAATGATATTAATTTAACCTCAACTTACCTAATAATGCCAGAGAATGTAGTCAAGCTGGTGCCTTCTTTTTCCTTATTTCAGGACTGTTTAAGGCCAAGAGCTATACTTACTGGGATATACACTTTTATAAGAATCACTCTCTGAGTACTTTACCTCAATAGTCTCTTCCCTTGAATAAGTGGGTATTTCCTGCATGCTGGTCTCTTGAGAAAAACTGGGCTCACCAGAAATGATTAAATCTGTTCTCCTATGACACGGGCTTCAACAACTGCAATATTAAATTCTTACAATTTAGCAGTCCAGGTGTTACCCTGGCTGACTCTGAAATCAAAGTATCGTACCTTTGTGCTTTTAAGTAAAATTCTGTTTTAGATGTTGAGACACAGGAGCCAGCCTCTACTTTTCTGTTGAATAAATTTGTAAGATGTCAGTGTTCTACAATATAGTAGATGTAAAGGATGGTCAAGGATTATAATCACAGATATAGAATTTATACTAAGAATTCTGGGGCTAAGATAGTCATGGACATTACACAAAATTAACCGTAACCCCATAAACATAATTTTTCTCACTTTGGGAGATCAAGACTTATATGGATAATATCCAGATTTTTGTAGCATTATTTGTAATATTTAAAAATTCACCAAAAAACTAAATGGATACATCAAATGTGTATTCACATAATTGAATTAATCTATAATTGAATTACATACAAACAAATCCATGAATATAGTAAACATAATGTTCAGCAAAACTGAAGATGAAGGCTTCATTATACTGTGTTTTTCTTTATATAAAGCTGAAAAGGATACAAGTCAATACTATGCATTGTTAACGTTTACAGTTTAACGTAGAAAACATATAAGTGCACGAACTGTTAAGTACTCAATTCAGAAAACTGATTAAGACCAAGAGGGTCATGAGGGATAAGAATTGGATTGTTGAGGAACACACAGACAGCTCCAATTTTATTTTTTAATATTTTTTATTTTGAGATAATCAAAATTCACACAGAGTTAAAATATGAATGCAGAGATCCCACATATCCTTCAACCAGTTTCCTCCAAAGGCAACTTCTGGTATGATATAGTCCACTATCCCAGTCAGGAAATTTACATTGATAGAGTCCATCCAACTTATTCAGACTTCATGAGCTTGCTTACATGTGTGTGTATTTAGTTCTATTTAAATTTAAAACATACTTGAATTTGTGTGACTTCAGCAGCATTCAAGATTCAAAACAGTATCATCAGTCCAAGAATTCCCCATGTAGCCCTCTTAGGATTAAATCGTCTTTCACCCCTCACCCTTTATTAAGAATCTCTGGTGGCCACTAATATGTTACCCACTTCCGTAGACTTTTACATAAATGAATTAACAAAAGATGTAACATTTTGGATTTGGATTCCTTTCCTTAACAGAATTTGCCAGAGTTTCATCCAAATCATTGAGTGTATCAGTTCTTTTATTTTCAGCAGTACTCCATGATGGTATGCACCACTTTGATTAATCATTCACCTGCTATAAGACATCTGAATTGCCTTTTCACCTTTGCCAAAAATGAGATTGGCGTATTTATGTGAGAAGTCTTTGTAAGATTTCTATTCCTTTCCTTTGATCTATAGTCTAAACCTTGGCCAGGACTACACTGTCCTAATAACTGTGTCATATATTACGACACAATATTGGGTAGGCTAACTTGTCTTACTTTGTTAGCTATTTTAGGGCTTGTGCCTTTTCACATAAATTTTAGAATAAGCATGACTAGATCCACAAAAAACTTGCTGGAATTTTTATAAGAATTGCATTAAAACTATGTATCAATTTGGGGAGTATTGGCAACTTTCCCATAGTGAATCTTCCTTTCTATAAACATCATAAACCATTCCATTTATATAGGTTTTCTTTGGTTTATTTTATTAGTATATTATAATTTATAGCATCAATTTTAAGCATAATCGTACCTAAGAATTTTTCATTTTCTTCGAGGCAAATGCAAGTTTAAGTTTTATTTTCCACAAGGTTATTGTTAGTATATAGAATGAGACTTATTTTTGTTTGGTGATCTTGTATCGTATGACCTTATTGAACTCAATAATAGTTATAAGAGGTAAATTCCTTGGGATTTCCAATGTAGACAGAAGTGTCATCAGCTTTACTACTCCATACCAATCTATGTGTTTGTTTGTTTTTTTAATTTTATTTTCTTGCCATAGTCCACTAGTGAGGACTTCCAACACAATGTTAAATAGGAATGGTGAGAGAACACATCATTGCCTTGTTCCTGATTATAGAAGAAGGTATCCCTTCTTTTCCCATATTAGCTGTAGGGTTTTTCATTTGTTTTGTTTTTATGACCCAGGATATGGTATATCATGGTAAATGGACCATGTGTGCAAAAAGGGATGCATATATATATATATATATATATATATATATATACACACACACACACACACACACATATATATACATATATATATACACTATATATATATATATATATATATATAGACACTATATATGTCACTAGAATCTAATAGACATGTATAGACCACTTCACCCCAAACTACAGCATATATATATATGTATATACACATACATATATACATATATACGTATATATGTATATATACATATATGTACATGTATATATGTATATGTATATATGTATATGTATATATATGTATGTGTCTGTATATGCATATATATATGTATATGTATACATATATATATGTATATACATGTATATATGTATATATGTGTGTGTGTGTGTATATATATATATATATATATATACACACTGTAGTTTGGGGTGAAGTGGTCTATACATGTCTATTAGATTCTAGTGACAGATCCTTTAGCTGTGTTCATCAGATCTTCTCTGTATTTGCTGATCTACTGTCCAATAGTTCACTCCTTTGCTAAGAGAGAGGTAGAGAAGTCCCCACTAATAAATGTATTCTCTATTTCCACCTTCAGCTATATTTTTTTTCACTTAAGGTATTTTAAAATTTGTTTTGTGCATACAAATTTAAAATCTTTATGTCATCTTGGAGGATGGAAATTTTTATTATTATATAGTTTTCTTCTTTGGCCTTGTTATTTTCTTTGCTTCGCAGTCTACTTTATCTGACATTAATACAACCATCCTGTTTTTTCTTAATGCTAGCATAAAATACCTTTTTTTGTCCTTTTACTTTTAGTCCACTATCCACACCATTGTGTTGGAAATGTGCTTACTATAGTGTAATGTTGAGTCAGATTTTTAATCATCCACTCTTATAATCTTTTTTTTTAATTTTTAATGTTGATTTATTCTTCAGAGAGAGACAGAGACAGAGTGGGAGTGGGGGAAGGGCAAAGAGAGAGGGGGACAGAGAATCTCAAGCAGGCTCCAGGCTCTGAGCTGTCAGCACAGCCGTAAGCGGGGCTCGAACTCACAAACTGAACCAGGAAACCATGACCTGAGCCGAAGTGGGCACTTAACCGACGAAGCCACCATGCACCCGCTTCTTACAATCTCTTTTAATTAGTATACTTATCACGTTTCATTTAATGTAATTATTGATATATAACAGCTTAAGTCTTTCACTTTAGTATTTATTTTACATTTGTTTCCTGGGTTTCTTTTTTTCTTCTTGTTTCTCTTTTGTCTTCCTAGAATTACTTGAACATTTTTTTCCCATTTTGTTCTAATTATACTTCTTTTGAGTATATCATTTTGTATAGTTTAATTTGTGTTTACTGTAATATATTATAGCAAAGTCATTCATCACAGCTCATTGGTGTCAACATTTTACCACTACAAGAGAAGCATTGAGAACTTACTTACATATTTGGCTCCTTTAACTTCCACAATTTTTAAACTATAATTATCTCAAGTATTTTCTATGCAGACTTTGATTATCACAACAGCTGTTTTATTTTTGCTTCACCCATCAAATACAATTTAAGAAATTCATGAAAAGTATAACCCAGTATATTTCCCTAAAATGTTATGCATTCTTTTGTTTTTTCCTTTATGAAATTCCAATTCTTCTGTTATTTTCTTTTTGTCTGGAAAATTTCCTCTAGGAAATATTTCTTTAGAAAAATAACAGAAAAATTCTCTTAATTTTCCTTCAGATGCTTTTTTTTTTCTGCCATTAATTCCCAGAGAATATTTTGCTGAATATAGAATTGATGATTGATGATTGAAATGTTTTTTTCAGTACTTGAAAAATATTGTGCCCCTTCCTCTTACCTTTATGGTTTCAGATGAGAGAAAAGCTGTCATTTGAATTACTGTCCCTTTGTAGATAATATCATGTCACTCTGGTTGCTTTTAAGATTTTTTTGTCTTCAGTCTTTAGAGGTCTAATTATGACGTATCTTGGCATAGATTTCTTTGAGTTATCCTATTTGGAGTTTACATAGCTTCTAGAAGTTGTAGATTTAGTTGTGTAGCCAAAACTGTGAAGTTTTCCTCTATTATTTCTTTGACTACAGATAGTCTGTGGTTCGACTTGCATTTTTTTCACCTACAGTGGTGTGGAAGTGACAGGCATTCGGTAGAAACCATACTTTGAAATTTGAAGTTTGAGCTTTTTCCAGGCCAGTGATATGCACCACACTCCTCTCTCGAGATGCCTAGCAGGGCAGCCCCCAGCTGCTAACAGCCGATACACTTACACCAACCATTCTGTACTCACACAAACATTATGTTTTCCACTTTCAGTACAGTATAAAATAAATTACATGAAATAATTAACTCTTCATTACAAATAGGCTTTGTGTTAGATGATTTTGCCCAACTGTCGGCTCATGTAAATGTCCCGAGCACGCTTAAGGTAGCCTAGGCTAAGCTCTGACCTTCCATAGGTTAAGTGCATTAAAGGCATTTTTGGCTTACAATATTATCACTTACGATGGGTTTATCTGTACGGTATTGTAAGTTGAAGAAGATCTGTACTTTTTCATTCCCACACCCTTTCTCCTCTCCTCCTGGGACTCCAGGGACATGAATTTTAGATCTTCTGTGAATACGACAGAGGTCACAGAGGCTTTGTTCATTTTAGGTTTACTCTGATACCTCTGTTTTTCGGACTGAGTAAATTCGAATTGTCTATTCACAAGTCCATCACTCCAACTTCTGTCATATTCACTGTACTATTGAGGCATACCAATGAATTTTTATTTTGGTTATTGAATGTGGCTGTTCCATCATTCCCATTTGGTTTTTTTAAATAATTTTTATTTCTTTCTTGATGTCTCTCATGTTCTACTTGCTTTCATGGCATTTGTAATTATCTACTGAATCAATATTATAATAGCGTCTTTGAAATCTTCGCCAGGTACCTCCAATATCTATTTTATCCCAGGACTGGATAAGCTGGTTTTTACTCATATGAGATTTTCCTGGCCTTTGATCTGATCAGTGATAGTTGAATAGGTCCTACATATATTGGATATTACATTAGGACACTCTTGATCCTATTTAAATCTCAGCCAGTTTTAACTGGCTGTCAGCCTCTGTAGGTATAGAATGTGGATTTTGGCAACTGTCGCTGTTTCCATTGCATCACCATTGGAGGCAGAATGTCTCATCACCACTGGGCATGACACAAAAGATGCCTTATTCTCTCCAGGTTATGGTGCCAATTGAGCACCAGGCAGATTGGGTCACCACTGCCACTGGGCATGGACTACCCCACTAAATCTCTACAGGGCTCCTCCTCCTTTAGCACTTCTTTGGTCAGAGAGAATGGAATTGACTTTTTTTTTTCTTTATCTGCTTTTTTGTTTATGCCCATTGGCAGTTGCAGTTTACAGAGCTTTCTGGAACCCACTCAGAAATACAGGGATAAAAGTAAGCCCAAGAAACTCACCGCCACATCATCCCTCAAATTATGAGTTCCCTACACTTTCTTCTATCTTCCAGAGGGCTTTTAGGATTGTCCTATCATTTTCAGGGTATATAGTCCAGATGATTTTACATATTTTAAACACAGTTATAAAATGCACACTTTAGAATTTGTGTGTGTATGTGAATTTCCTCTGACACCTTTGGATAAAAGCATTATTTTATAAATGTAGCATTATTTTACTCAAAACGAATCTTTTTTTTTTATTACAGTCTTTGAGTCACAAAACCCAGCATCTGAATACAGTTTTATCTCTTATTAGCTGTGTAACAGTCAAAGAGTTAAATTATTTGATTCTGCCCTCCTACTTATACAAGGGAGATTAAAGATACACATCAAAGTATTTGGAAGTATGAAATAAAAATATTTTGTTTAATTAGTTGAGCATGAGCCTACCATACATTAGCATTCATTCAAAAAAGAGGCATTTAAATTAAACAACTTTTGCAAACGAACCAATAAATCTATAAATTTTTAGAGTGGAGACTGTATTGCCACAATCAAGTCTAATTATGAGCAATGGGTATAGATCGCTGTGATGGTTAATTTTATGCATCAAGTTGACTAGGCCAGGATATCTAATTATTTGGCAAAACACCAGCCTAGATGTTACTGAGAGCCACTTTGCAGGTGGGATCGACATTTAATTCTGTGGACGTTATGTAAAGCAGATTACCCACCATAATGTGTGTGTGGGCCTCATCCAATCAGTTGAAATCTTTAACAACAAGGACAAGAATTCTGCCTCAAGATTGCAACATAGAAGCTGTGCCTCTGAAGAACCATGGCACAAGTTAAGTTGCCATTACCAACACAAGAATGACTTTGAGGATCAAGAGTTTGTTTTTACATATGGTTAATAAAATATAAAGATTAGTAAGTAAAATAAAGAGCATGTTAGAAAGGATATTGGAAAACAAACACTCCCAGACACTGCAATGAAAGAATAAAGAGTTATAAGCTTCCTAGAATGAAGCAAGACTAAGTAATACTTATCAAAATTTAAAATGCACTTTCCTTTTGACCTTTAGAGTTATTACCTTAAGTTAAGCAAAGATGCATATGTAGGAGTGCTCGTTGAAAAATCACATAGAGTAGCAACAGGTGGAAATTACTTACATGTACATTAATAAGGCACGTACTTAAAGAAATTACAGTTCCTTCATATGATAGAACATTATAAAGCACTTTAAAAATTGAAGTGGATTATATATTGTTACACAAACATAGTGTTGCTAAATTTAAGAAAAGTAAATAGATAAATGTCATCTCCATGCATCTATAAATGCATATGTATGAAATAGCTCCCAAAAATGTAATACAAAATTTATAGTATTTGATGTGAGGGATTAAAATTAGACTGTAAGTTAGGGGAAAATGGTCTCTTGCTATTAACATATTTACATGACTGTTGGAATTCTCAGTGTTTGTCAATTTCTAAATTAATTAACCCATAAATAGATTCATAAAATATTTGCTGAATGACTTCTTTTTAGGTGGCACAGGAGAGAAAATGAGGAGTGTAAGCGACATCACTGTTGTGTTAATGAAGCTAAGACATTTCTGGAAAAGACAGGTAAACTCAGAAATAAGAAAATGACGTACACAAGAGAAAGAAAGAGGTGATTTGAGAACTTGTTTGGCTTTTCAAGAAGCCATGCTGTTAGGAGAGTTTAGAATTTAAAAAGAATCTAGATGGACAGAGACCTGTTACATTTTGTTATATTTTGTGACAGATGCACACAAAACACCAGGGAGGAGATTTGAGGCTGCAGTGATATTGTAAATCCACGTTGAAATTGGACTTGATCCCAAGACGAGTGTGTAATAATTTGCACGAAGGACATTCATATGGACTTGTTCTTTGAATAAAACTAAAATATTGCTCAGATGAAGAGTTTACACATTATGGAATAGTTTGCACTCCCAGTGTTTTCTATCTAAATACAGAAAAGTGCTGATGCACAAATCTGTGCCTGATTTATGTTTACGTCAGCTCTTCTGCCTTGTCCCTCAGTTATATGGTTCTCTACATTTTCCAGATGAATGGCATCAGTGTCTTATGATAGCTAGAATTTAGGACAGGAAATCATTTAGAATAGAGCGTGTTTCAATAGCAGCAAAAGAAGCAAATTCTCCCTTATTTTAAATATGAAGGACTCCCAGGTGGCTCAGTTGGTTAAGTGTCCAACTTAGGCTCAGGTCATGATCTCCCGGTTCATGCATTCGAGCCTGTGTGGGGTTCCATGATGACAGCGCAGAGCCTGGAGCCTGCTTCAAATTCCGTTATCTCCATCTCTCTCTGCCCCTCCCTTGCTGTCTCTGTCTCTGTCTCTGTCTCTCTGTCTCTGTCTCTCTCTCTCTCTCTCTCTCTCTCTCTGTTTCTCTGTCAAAAATAAATAAATAAACATCAAAAAAATTAAATTTGAAAACTTTGGGTCTCGGTACATTTGTGAATTGTTGGAGTCAAGGATTTATCTGGCTTATGCGAGTTGATAGGCTAAGGTAAGGGAGAATGTTCCTCTCCTAAGAAGAGAAACATGACTTTGAAAATGATTCACAGCAGTAAAGATCATGTGAGGTGATACGGAAAAACTAAACTATTTTTCAATAACATCTTCAGAATCACTAAAAATATGGTCCTTTACCTTCAGTCTCTCTGTGTGAGCCTGACTCAGTCTCTGTCTCTGTCTGTCTCTCTCCCTCTATCTCTATCTCTCTCTTTCTATATCTGTCATTCTCCATCTGTCTCTCTCTCAGTACCTCCCTGGAATTTAAAATCCCAACTGAGAAAGGTTATCCAAAGAGCAGCTAGCTTTAGGAGTCTAACGTAAACACTTCTGGAACTTCTATTTCAAAAATACTTCTAAGTGGTTTAGAGGGTATTGGGAGAACATGTCTTTTCCATTGAAAAATTATGCCTACCTTTCAAACCAAGTTCTTTTCTCTAACATGAGAGTTGCTAGTATTCATTAGCCTTAATACCAAATAAGGTTTATTATTTCACATCAAATAATAAAAATCATTTGCCCCTACTAAGCATCTTTGTAAGAGTTACAAATAATTTCAGTTGTCTAATAAATGAGAAGGTAAAAGGTAGGAAAAGAGGCCCCTTAAAAGACAGTTACAAGAGGTAGGGGGGTTCTTTTTCTCTCATCGTGTGTCAGATGATTTCTGTTAGAGATCTTTCAGATGCCCCTGTTGTCAAGACTGGCCACTTTACAGCTCACGTAGGTCTCCCTGATGGCCTTCTGATACTTGTCATATCTGCAATCATTGTATCCTTGTTTAATGTAAGATAGCTGAGAACAGGTCTTGGGTTATCACTCAGCAGAGTTTAGTGCAACCTTCAAAACACCATGTGGTATTATGTTTTAGGAGACGTACAGAAAGTTAATGCTACTTCGCTCCTAAATTTCCCTCAGAGATAATATCTGAAGGAAATAAGAAATATATACAAAAATGAATGTTTAAGACTACACAGCCATGTTTTGCACTAGAAAAATTTTAGAATCAATCAACGAGTCTGGTTATAAATGGCCTTATATTGGATTACGAAGTCATTAAAAAAAAGATGTTTAAAATGTTAATATGAGCAGGATATATGTGTACTACGACCTAAGTGTTATATACATACACACACTTATACCTATGAACACACATATACCCACATATATAATATTATATACGATCTATTAATAAAAGTAGCTAGCAAAATATACTCGTGGGAAATACATGAATATGTTGACAGATATTATCTCCATTCATCAAAGCACATTTTGTAAGTAGTTTTTAATATTTCTTTATGCTTCTCTGGATGCTCTAAATTTTCTGAAATTAAGATCTACTGTTTTAATCTGAAAATGTTGAGTAAAATAAGGAACGTAAAAGTTCTGTTGCTGACTCTGAAAATGATTGCATGCCTAATTGCAGAAATGGCTAAGATGGCCAAAGCAACACCACATATTGGAATCAGAGAGAGCCTTCTGAAGTGCATTTTATGAGATTTAATAGCACTCTTTGTACATCTTCTGTTGCATCAGTTTTAAAGCCACTTCCCACTACTTTACTCCACACCACTTTGGAAAAGTGAACTGTAACATTCATACCATAGTTTCCCTACATGAATAGTTGCATCAGGAATCAGTAGAAGACTCCATGCTTTCACAATCCCCCAAAATGAAAGTACTTTTATAGCAAGTCAGTATGAATAATGTATTTTATATTTTGCTGCCTCGATTGGTTGATTGACCTCTTGTCTCATTATTAAAATCTTTAAATGTGCAAAGTCCACCCCTGTTTTCTATCCCGGTATTAAAATCAAAACTTTATAATTTGGAGGACTTCATTAGATACAGAGAAAAATTATTTCTCCTTTCCATGAGTTTAAATGGAAGAAGTTCACAAAAAAAATATTATGGTTGAGAATTTATATGTATCCAAGCACCGAATTTTAGAATTATAATTCCCATAAAAATGTCTCTAATAACAATTTATATATAGTTATTTCATATAGAGTTGGCTTCCTAAATCATAGACATTTGCTGTGTGTGCAGCGTCATCAAGTTTACAGCTATACTGGGAGCACTATTTTCAACATCTTAACTCTAGTATGTCTGCATTATTAAACATCATTGCATGGCTTTAAATATGCAACGACCCAAACTTAGAATGATTCCTCTTTTGTCCATATTTCAAACCAGTGTTACCTAATATGGCTCTAAACTGTCCTGTATTAAAGACTCAGAAATAGTCAGACAAGGATGATAAGAACTCAACACAAAGTTCAAACCACTACAAATCATTAGCATGGTCCTATTACAGGCCGTGAAACCCAAAGTCTACCCATCTCACATTTAGGTGGTTTTCAAGAGTCAAATGAATGACCTTCTTTTCCCTAGGTTGGTACTCATGAGAAAAATGGTTATTAAAAAAAGGAAAAGTGATAAAGCTGACAGTCATTACACATTCTCATATAGGATTTAATGGCAATGCAAGGATTCTTTCAATTTATTATACACTGGATACATTTCAAGCAAATTGCACATGCATCCTAATTTAGAAGGATATGAATAATCTTAGCTATAATAATCAGTACCACCTTATCTTAAATTGTCCAAGATTTGTAAGACTGACATGAATAGATGAGCTATGCTTTGTTATTTTCATCTTATTCTGTAAAAGGCAGGGTTAACCATCCAGTTTTCCAGGTCAAATCCTAGTGATCCAGTTTTGTACCCATTCCCCATTTCTATCCTATCTATTGTGCACACACACACACACACACATACTGCCCATTTTATCACCAAGTGAAAGGGAAACATGAATTCCCTTGAAGCAGGTAATGACAGTCGATGATGGAAGTTCCTACAAAGGGCTACACAGTCTAGGAAACACCACAGACTTTTGTCTAGAAGTAGAAAATTTCAGGGGGCATTTGGTCCCCAGATCGTCAGTTTCTTTTCATTATTCGAAATGGGTGGATTCGTTACCTTCTGAACACCCCTTGACGTGGTAGGGATGGCTATCTACAAGGTGGTCCCTAGATTTACAACTTTCATAAATGCTCCTCAAGAAAGTGAGATGAAAACCAATTTGCAAAGCAGATTTGCCTAACATGCCCAGGTTCTAGCTGTGCCTAAGATTTTTTTCTACCAAAGTCAATCCATCTCCTAAATCCCTCTCCTCTTCCATGCCCCTTACCATGCTATTATCACATGTCTTTTGCCCTCCTCCACCATCTCTGCTTTGCAATATTACTAAAGATTCTTCCAACATTCTGATGTGGCTGATTTGAAATGGTTGTGTAGCTATCTAGAGAAAAACTAATTATTTCAGAAGCTACTATGAAATTCTCATGCTCAGCACCTCTTCAGGGGAAGATTCACTTACTAGATGAAAACTCCCATAAACTGATATTTCAAGGTCCGATGGTCTACTTATGTGGAATCACGTATGCACCAGAAAGAGAGGGAAACGGAGGGAGGAACTGGTGAAAGGATAAAGAATTACTGGAGTGAGAGTTTATTAGAAGGATCATAATGGATTTTATTACATCACATACTATGTGGTTTGAGACTTAAGTATCCTACTCCATTTCTCCTAAGAGATGATGCAGAGAATGTTACTTTGCCAACTCCAACCCTCTCTCCATGGATAGCACGATGATATAGATCCAAGAGTCCACTGGTTCTCAAATGTTGGTAGTCATCACCACCACCTCAAGGGCATAATGAAACACATAGGCTGGTCCTCAACACGAGAGTCAGGTTGATAGGTCTAAAGTGGAGCCTACAAATTTTCATTTTTAATAAACATCTAGCAGCTGGCATTGCTGGTGGGACAGCACACTTAGAGGACCCCTGGTAAACCCATATTAATTTGATCCTATTAAAGAACTCATCTCACTTTGATTCCAACCTCAAGTTCCTATGCAGAACTACAGAGGGCAATTTTTTATCTCAGCAAGAGGAAATCCAAGGAAAGCATCACATTAGTTATTGCTTCACTTTACAGGTGACCTCAAGTGTAATATAGTGAAAAACGTGGTGCTTCCTAGGAGATAGAGAATAATAGCCAAACTTAATAACTGATGAGAAATAAAACTCTAAGTTTAACACACACACACACACACACACACACACAGAGGCCACTTCATGTCACTTTTGTCCTCCCTATGAGGAAGAGTAAAGAGTCACAAAAATCACTTTACCTTCTTAAAGTTGAAGTTTGCTATATTCAATTTGACGTGAGTTATCATTTCTTATGAGATATACTAAAGAAGAGAAAGACCATCATCTTCTAGGCTTTCATCTATGAAGGTGACTGTGCCATTCTAACTCCTAGCCAGACATCGGGATATCACCATAAGGTATAATATCAATTCCCCCATTCCACAAGCAGAAAAGACTCTTACCAATGCAACTTGTTAAAATTAGATGATCAGATTCATTTGGCACTTAGAGCTACATGTTCCTTCCTTTGCCTCTCTGTCCCATCCTCATTGTCTTCCTTTTCTTCCTTCCACTCTTGAGTAAATTTATCCACCAGTCACTCACTCCTAGGGACTATGAGGTTCTGACACTAAATGGACTTTATGGGATACTCTGGCAGTCCAGGAATGCTATCTGAAAACATTGTTAAGAGATAAGTGTTCAAGAAACACGTGGCCAATAGCTAATGAAAATTAAAGCATGTGAATGAGGACAAGAGGAAAACTTGGGGATATAATCTGCTTCCGTCTTTGTCACCTAGAAGATGGACCTATCCTTAATTTAATACAGAATTTGAGGCATGAGAATTAATATCACTACTTTTGTCAAAATGGCTTAACCACTTGATCCATGAAACTCTTGGCCAGGTATTTGAACCTACAACCCATAAACAATTTCACTGCTGCATAACATTTCTGAAAATTAATTTTTAGAAACAGTTTTTCATCTGAGCCAACAGCTCCCTTTTTTGAATAGATTGCTCACCTGGGCAAAGAGCTTGCTTACCAGGCAGTAGTTTATCATGGTTCATTTGAAACATTCCCACCTCCATATGCATCCATCAATACTAAACCATCATGCCATTAACTTTATCCAGCTTTGATCAGTTTCCCACCTTTTAGTCAATATCTTCCTCCAAACTGTCCATTCTGAAATCTCATAGAGATTCTGCCAAGGCAGTGTTCTATTACTGCATTAGGTGTAATAAACAGCTTTGCTTGATCAAAAGTTTTCCTGGATGTTAGTTAGGTGAGAGGATTTGAAAGTCAACATGAAGAGAAAGAGTGTTAATGCTGAACCCATTGATTTTGAAGGCTCTATACAATATTCCAGCAAGCACTCCCAAATATCATTTGGAAGTCTTGATCTTTCACAAAAATAATTTCAACATTAGCAAAAATTCAAATAATAATAGCTAGCATTTAGCCAGAAATTACTACCTTCCAGGTGCTCTCTTAGGATTTTACATGTGCTAAGATTCAGAACAACCTTTTGAGGTAAGCATGCTTATCCCTGTTTACCAATGTATGAGAAGATTAAAGGGCCAAAAGGGTGGCTCAGTCAGTTAGGCCTCCGAGTTCGGCTCAGGTCATGATTTCGCAGTTCGTGAGTTCAAGCCCCACGTCAGGCTCTGTGCTGAGAGCTCAGAGCCTGGAGCCTCCTTAGGATTCTGTGTCTCCTTCTCTCTCTGCCCCTCTCTGCTCACATTCTGTATCTCTCTCTTTCTCTCAAATAAATAAATAAATAAACATTAAAACAAAAAAATTAAAAAAGATTAAAACACAATGGGTAAATAACTAGCCCAAGGACACAAAGCTAGTTAACATCTCTAACAACTCTACTGTGTTGTGTCTTTGTGAATGACTTGTTTCTCTTTTATTTCAAAACAGTCCACCTTCATATACATACATATCATAGTATTTGCCTAGTAGCATCCAAAATGTTATCATTACAGTATAATTTTATTTGTGTATATTTAGAGACCTTTAAAATTGCTTTTTGTGATTGATTTCCATGACATTTTTAAATACCAAAAAATTCTTCTATTTGTGCTGGTATAATTTGAAAAGACGCATTTGGCCATCTTTTTAAAAAATTACACATAATCTGGGGTTTCTTTTTCAATTTCCAGAAGGAAAAAAAGTTAAATTTTATGTCTTGCATTGCCCAGCTTATCCTTGGCAGGTGTAGAATGCAAACTTCATGTTTTTTCACACCTGAATACATGCACTTCACAAGCAACAGAAAAAATCTATTTCTTTGACATTTTTGGACTGTGTTTATTTCTACCAGTGGTATCGTTTTTAAAGAATTTAGGAAAAAGCATCAATTATCAGGAAATGATAGCCAAAAACAGTAAGAAAATAATAATAATAATGTGTCCGTTAAATAGATCACTTTTGTGAGCATCATCTGCAAGACCTACCCACTGATTATACTCCCTGATTTGCCTTCTGGGGTCATAGGTTTTCACTGTCATACTTTTCATGTCTTGATGATAACTCTGTTCAGCAAAGACAGCTGGCTTTGATCCACCATGGGGCCCTGCTACTCAAAAATGTGATCTGTGAATTGTCAGCAGATGTTTTGCCCAGGAACTTGCCAGAACTGCAGAATCATGGGGCCCAACCCAACCCAGGCTTACTGAATCAGAGACATGATCTCTCCGCTGTTCCTATATACCTTAAAGTGTCACACATACAGCCATCAGCGTAAGTGTAAGTAAAAATCCTGTTCCTCCCTGAAAGTTTTGATGCACTGGGATCTTTATGCCTCACCTAGTAATAAGTAACAGTGATCTCATGCAGCCACATCATTTTAGAGAAAATATACCTAGGTAGGATTAATTGAGAATAAGTTACACCTGTATGTTAAAAACAGGCTTTATTTTTTCTCATAATTTTATACAAATTATTTGCCCAAAGTCATCCCTGAGTTCTTGCATTTTATTAACCCACTGACCATAATCTGCTTTCGAAAGTTCATCTATTCCATTCATTATGAAAACATTCTCTTGTAGGACTATTAAGTTTGACATTTGAATTTAAAATGTCAATAAATGCAGAGACAAGAGCCTGGGAGCAATCAGAGCATGCCCTTCATTTTATTTAAAAGTAATGGGAATATTGTCACTTTGAGGTTCTGTTAACATTTTGTAAAACAACAAATAAAAAACCTTTAAGGGCAATAATACACAGAAAAATAATGTGAACACTAACCGTCTTGTCTCATGACTATTTATATCATGACCACATAATGCTCATAAAAATTAGTACTGCAAATATTTTTGGTAATTATGAGGAAGCTAAATGGCAGGCATTAGGCATATAGATACCATGTAAAAAATCAGATAAATTAATATCGTTAATATGTAATAATGATGGAGAAACATACCGATGCAATTGTCTTTTTTCCAAATAAAGCATGTCAGTAATGATCTTCACTAAAATCCATCTTCTATGTCTCCAAAGAAATCAGCTTAATTATGTTGTCTTCTGCCTGATATAGACTTTGGTCATTCAATTCCATTTGTTTGGATCGATAAAGCTCCAAATTACCATTCTTATCTGTTTGCTTTCTTTGGGTCATTGCCTAATTTCCTTTATGATTTAAGAAAGAATTAGGTTAAAAAACCGTCAAGCCAATGCCTTGTCACCAACCTTTTTGACAGTTTTGTATTCGAACGGCCTATTCCCAGCTTCTGAAGCTAGCAAAGATGTTAGTGCTGAGACCACTTATAATTATAATGCTTATTAGTATTTTGTACCAATATCCCTTTCATCTGAAGAGTTTTAGGTGCTTTATAATCACCACATAAGCTTCAAGTCAGACTCCCACTGAGATCAAGAGGGAGCTGAAGAATAATTTCTATCAGCAACTGAAGGAAGATTTAAGTTAGGAAAAAGAAATTGCCAAGCTTTTGACAGCATTAACACCTGCTCTCTATGTATCTGATTATTGATGTTCAAATCCACAGGTAGTCAGGATTACATGGTGTTCAATCCTAGAACAACAAGCTCTTATGTTTAAGAAGTTGGTGTTGCTCTAACTTAAGACATAGTCCTCACTTAAATCGGGACTGTGTTTCTAGCCTTATGATATTGTTTGACCCACAATGCCATATTTTATGCCAAATATTTTAAGTAACTATGATTTGATTCCAAGAGAAGTCAAAAAAAAAAAAACCAAAAAAAAACACAACAGTCATGAACATGAATAGCATAACATAATGCAGGCTTTAAAAAATTTTAACTGTATTTATGATAAATATGGAGGAAATACAAACTAAATAAATATAAAATAAAAATTAGCCTGACAACACCAAAAAGAAATAATCACTATTAATATATTTGTGTGATATATTATAGATGAATCTACACACATCAATATGTCTACACTTTTAAATATAAATAATCTGTATGCTTTTGAGCCTGGTTTTTAACTCCTTTAATACATTAACGATACTATTAACAGTTTGCTTTTCTCAATGTATTGACCCTCCTTCTTATTCCTCTTTTGCCATCCTTGGGGTCCATCAGACACTCATCGCTAAAACCAGTTTTGTTTCCAGGGCTCTGTGTAGGTCAATGATACCTCCCAAAGTCATAAGGCCCAAATCCTGGTAAATGTTACCATGCTTGGAAAAGAGGTCTTTGCCATTAAAGCTGATTTAATCATCTCGAGATGGAATATTTATCCTGGATTATCCAGGTGGGCCCTAAGTGCACTGGCATGATTGTTATAAGAAAAAAGTAGAAGGAGGTCTGATACACACAGATGGGGAGACGAAGACAGAGGCAGAGATGAGGGTGATGTGGCCACAAGCCAGAAATGTCTGATGGAATCAGAACCCGGAGTAAGTAAGGAACCATTTTTTTCCCCTGGACCCTCCAAAGGAAGGGCAGAGCCAACCAACACCATGATTTCAGCCCACTTAAAATGATTTGGGATTTCTGATCACTACAACTGTAAGATAATAAATCTGTTTTGTTTTAGGCCACTGGGTTTGTGGCAACAAACGATCGAATGCTTCCGACATTGTCCCCTGGCTTCTTCCATTACCTGCATGTTCAAAACCCAGTCAAGTGACCCAACCACCTACATCCTATAGGCAGGCCCACAAGTAGCTGAACACTGCTGCATGAAGCATTCTGTAGAATTGATTATTGTCCTTAAAGTCAAGTTGCCCAGCCACGATGGACCTTCAACATTGCCTGGCCAGGTCATTTTTCTTTTCTCTTCTTTTCTTTTCTCTTCTCTTCTTTTCTTTTCTCTTCTTTTCTTTTCTTTTCTTTTTTCTTTTCTTTTCTTTTTTTTTAAATGTTTATTTATTTTTGACAGAGAAAGAGAGAGAGAGCCAGAGCATGAGCGGGGGAGGGGCAGAGAGAGAGGGAGACACAGAATCCGAAGCAGGCCCCAGGCTCTCAGCGGTCAGCACAGAGCCCAAAGCAGGGTTCGAACTCACAGACCGCGAGATCATGACCTGAGCTGAAGTCGGAGGCTCAACCGACTGAGCCACCCAGGCGTCCCCAGGTCATTTTTCTGCTGACTCACTGCCCTCACACTGTTCAAGAAGCTTCCATCTTTAACAGGACTCTTGTTTGACACCGCATTCTTTCCCGCACCAACACAGTCTATCATTCACGTCCAAGGCAAAGACATTTACAAATAAAAAATACCATGCAGGCTTCAATTCCTCATACCCAAGTCAGTCCTCTTCATAAGTCAATCTTCTATTTCTTCTGTTTCATTGAATTTTTTCATTTAAAAAAAATTAATGTTTATTTAGTTTTGAGAGAGAGAGATCGAGCATGAGTGGGGGAAGGGCAGCGAGCAGGGGAGACACAGAATCCAAAACAGGCTCCAGTTTCCAAGCTGTCAGCACAGAGCCCGACGCGGGGCTCGAACCCACGGACAATGAGATCATGACCTGAGCCGAAGTCGAATGCTTAACCAACCCAGGAACCCCTGTTTCATTGAAATTTCTACTGAAAGTAGAAGCCCAATGGCATCTCTGCTCAACTTAAAGACAAATTAAAGCCTTCTTCTCAGTAATGGGAAATCATTTCTCATAAATCCCATATATCTTGGTTTAAGTTTCATTAAAGGTATAGTTGAATCTAGAGAATACATAGTGTCTCTGATTTTATTGTTTTTCAGGAAATTTATGAGGATGTGAAAATATCAGTGCAATTCCTTTTGAAAATACCATATGTTGTGTTCAATATTTTACATTATTTAGAGAGAAAAGATAAGGAATAAATCCTGTATCTATTGTGTACCAGTTTTTTTTTTTTTAAAGAAAAACATTTAAGGATAATCTGTATCTATTATGTTGTATTTGCCACCAAGTGAAGTTCCTGTTTGAGACTTTTAACTAAAAAAAGGTAAGAAAACTTCCTGTAATGTTGAAATGCTTTTTTTTTTAATGATTCAATGGACTTAAATAATGAATAATAACAAACCATATATAATTAATAATATAACATACCATAAATAATTAGTGATTTTTAAAGACTTTGTTTACTAGAATATTTATTTAACAGTGTTTTTTTTTGTTTTTTTTCACTTACTGCTATTACTGCATAGGTCCCAGGAGGTAATTTTTTACATACTCTCCTTGCAATAATTAACCTGTGATCTTGACTTGAGAGAGCTAAGCACAAATAGTCAACTCGTGTAAAAGACCTAATATACACTCTTACAATTAGAAATACATCTAAGGCTATTGCATGGGGGAATTTATTATTTCACAGGCTGATACATGAACCCATCAAATTACTTTAAAACATAATACACACGCTTCAGCAGAATTGCACACACTCTCTTGGTTGCTCTTTTAAGAAAGGCTCAAACCACCCATAGAATTAATTTTAAGAAGGCCTCAATTCAGAATTTACTATAATAAGGATGTTGGTTACCAACATTTTCCTGCAGGTAGAGATTTAAAAGATTTGAAAGAATAGTGATGTTTCAAGAGTAAAAAAACATTTAAGACAAGCTTTGATTGGTGTTCTTTTAGGGCAAAATTATCTATGAGGGTTGGGTTTTGGCAAAGAAGAAAGATTCCGATTGCCTTTCTAGTACTTTGGGCATATGGTATCAGTCCCCTATAGATTGGGTGGGGTTTTCCAGGCTGCACAAGATAATATGAGTTTTCTTGTAGCAACTGAAAGAAAACCTGGATCTAATATCTTGCATAAGCTTCTCTGATATCTCATTATTCTTAATTTCCTCTTATTTCTCAAGTCAATAATATTGATACTTTGCTGGCTTTTGTTCATTTTCGTAATTTCCAAATTTTGGTTGGTTCCAAAATATCGTGTGTGTGTGTGTGTGTGTGTGTGTGTGTGTGTGTGTGTGTTTTCTTTTACTTTTCTAATCTTACCCTTGGATTTTTATTGCATTGTTCTCAATAACCCACAGGTACACATCCCCAGCTAACCTTCCTTTTCTGGAACCCAACTGCCAAAGCCAATGCAGTATCTGCATATATATACCCACAGTTTAACTTTTGATCAAAACACCCATTGGTTCTTTCTCCAGCCTTTCCCAGATGAGTCAACAATACCATCATGTTTTAGAATAGTTTTAAATTTACAGAAAAATTGAGCAGGTAGTACACAAATTTACCATATATACCCCTTCACATACACAGACTCATATGACTCCCTTATGAACACCTTGCAACAATGTGGTACCTTTCTTACACTTAATGAAGTAATATTGATACATTATTGCTAACTAAAGTCCATTGCTTACATGAAGGTTCACTGTGTTGTACAGCTTTATGGAATACATGATGTCATATGTCCACCATTACAGTAACATACAGAATAGCTTCATCAACTACTAAAGAAAACAAGAACCAGACAGTAATCAAAGACGTTAAAATCATCTTTGATTCACGGACTATTGTAATAGGAGAAAAGAGACCTAGTATATAACTGGGTTCAATTCTGATACAGCATGAACAAATGGGGATTTGTGGCCAACAAGCAGTGTGGTGGTCAGTAGATGGAAAATTGCTAAGAGGAAACATCAGAGGCCAGAAGGGATTCTGGATAAATCAATTTGGCAATATTCTTGGTGAAGGCAGACCAGGGTGATCAGATATCAAAGGTAGGGTGTTCTCTCTAACCTGGCTTAATAGGATTCTTGCTACAACTAGGCAATGCAGGTTCTGTAGGATAGATGTCAAGGTTGAGGACTAGAGGGGATAGGGGGCTTGATTACAGTTTGGTTAAGGAGAGGGTCTTTGTCCAACCTAACAATCTCCTGTGCCTTAGTTCTTCATCTTTCAATTAAACTATCTGCCACTCCCTAGTCTATTGGAAACCACTGATCTTTTTACCGTCTGTATAGTTTTGCCTTTTCCAGAACATCATATACTTGGAATCATAAAGTATGGAGGTTTTATGTATGCTTATGTTTATGTATGTATGTTTTCTCTAACTTAGTAATATGCATTTAAGATCACACCACATCTATTTGTGGCTTAAGAGATCTTTTATTTTCATCACTAAATAATATCCCATTGTATATATGTGCCATAATGTATGTATCCATTTGTTTATTGAAGAACTTCTTAGTTACTTCTTTTTTGATAATTATGAATAAAGCTCCTGTAAACATTCATATGGAAGTTTTTGTGGAGACAAAATCTTCAAATCAATTGAATAAATACCAGAGGCACAGCTGTTGGATTGCACGATAAGACTATGTTTACCTTTGTAAGAAACTGCTAAACTGTCTTCCAACTGGCTCTACCATTTTGTATTTCCACCAGCCATGAAAGGATTCCTGTTGCTCCACCATCATGTCAGCATTTACCCCTTTCATTTTGGGGGATTTTAGGCATTCTAACAGTTTTAGATATCTTGTTGTTTTAATTTTCAATTTCCTAGTAATATATCATGTTGAACACTCCCTTATATGCTTGTCTGCTATCTGTATATTTTCCTAGTGGTGGCATCTGTTCATACATTTTGACCATTTTTTAAATTGGTTGCTTGTTTTCTTATTCCTTTATCTGACAAGTGTTTTTATTATTATTTAATGTTTATTTACTTTTGAGAGAGACAGAGACAGAGACAGAGTGAGAACAGGGGAGGCGCAGAGAGAGAGGGAGACACAGAATCCGAAGCAGGCTCCAGGCTCTGAGCTGTCAGCCCAGAGCCTGACACGGGACTCAAACTCACAAACCATGAGATCATGACCTGAGCTGAAGTCAGGTGCTTAACCAACTGAGCAACCTAGGCACCCATATCAGACATGTGTTTTACAACTATGTTCTCCCTACCTGGGATTATCCTTTTATTATAACAATGCCTTGCACAGAGGAAAGAAATTAATTTTAATAAAGTGCAACTTATTAACATTTTCTTGTATTGATTATGCTTTCAGTACTGTTTAAAAAATTTTTTTTAACGTTTATTTATTTTTGAGACAGAGAGAGACAGAGCATGAATGGGGGAGGGTCAGAGAGAGGGAGACACAGAATCTGAAACAGGCTCCAGGCTCTGAGCTGTTAGCACAGAGCCCAACGCGGGGCTCGAACTCACAGACCGCGAGATCATGACCCGAGCCGAAGTCAGCCGCTCAACCGACTGAGCCACCCAGGCGCCCCTGGTACTGTTTAAAAACACAAAACCAAAACCAAGATCCCGATCTTCCCTTTTGCTATCTTCTAGTAGTGAAGTTTTTCATTTTACATTTTAGATCTACAGTCAGTCCTTTTTGAGTTAATTTTTGTGAAGGGTGTGAGATTAGTGTCTAAGTTCACTGTTTTTTGCATATTGATATCCAATTTTTCAGCACTATTTATTGAAAGACTGTCTTTTCTCATTTGAGTTGACTTTGCTCCTTTATAAAAGATCACTTGACTCTATACGTGTCGGTCTATTTCTGAGATCTCTATTCTGTTCCATTGATCTATTTGTCAATTCTTTTACCAATATCATGCTGTCTTGGTAGGGTAGCTTTACGGTGAGTCTTGCATTCAAGTAGCGGTAGTCCTCCAATTTTGTTTTTCTTCAGTAACGTGCTGCCATTCTGGGTCTTTTGCCTTTCCTTGTAAGCTTTAGATTCAGTATGTTGGTATGATAAGATAGCTTGCTGGGATTTTTTGGGGGGCTGAGTAGAATATATTTATCAACATGGGAATAATTGACATCTTAAAAATATTGTTTCTTCTAATCCACGAACAAGGAACGTATCCCTGTTTATTGAGATCATCTTTGACTTCTTTCAACAGAGTTTTGTGGTTTTCCTAACAGAGAACCTATATATTTTTGTTAACTTTACATCAAAACATTTCCCTTCTGTTTTTGTTGTTGTTAATATTGTAAATGGTATTGTGTTTTCAATTTAAATACAAATCGTTCCTTGCTGATACATAAGAAAGCAATTGACTTTTATATATTAAACTTATATCCTAAAATCTTGCTATAACTTCTTAGTTCCAGGAGTTTATTTTTGTGAATTCTTTTGGATATTCTACATAAACAATTATGTAATTATCTGTAAGTAAATAAAATTGTATTTATTGCTTTCCAATCGATATACCTTTAACATCTGTTTTCTTTTTTTTATTGCATTGACCAAGACTTCCCTTATGATGTTGAAAGGAATGGTGAGAGGGGCCATCCTTGCCTTATCCCTAATCTTAGGGAAAAACATCTATTTTCTCACCACTTAGTATGGTGTTAGCTGCTGCTTTTATGTAGATTCTCTTTATCTAGTTGAGCAAGTTTCCTTCTGTTCCTAACTTGCTCAGAGTTTTTATCATGATTGGGTGCTGAATGTTGTCAAAGGCTTTTTCTGCATTACCAAGTGGAGCTACATTTTAGAAATTTGGGTGGATATTATTTGTGTGAATATTTCATTTTCAGCTTTTGAAAAACACAAGGACAAATCCTATTATTTTTAACATGCTTTATGAGATAACTAGTGAAAACACTTTTGTGAAATATATTAAAACTTAAAATCATAAATGTATATTTTTATATACTAGATTCCACCTCTTTTGATTATACAGTAAATTTTAAATTAGAAAATATGAACCAACTGTAATATCCTCCTTGGGATGAAGTAAAAATATATCTGCTATTTGATCAAGAAAGGAATGTTATTGTTTTGTAGTATACTATGAGACACTGATGTTTGGAAACCTTTGAATGCTGGAGTAGAATTCATCTCTTTAGCATAAACTACTTTGTACAGAAAAAAATATTTTATTTATAAAATATTTGTTTGAGTCATTTACATTGAGTTATAATTCACACGCAATAAAATGCACCTATTTTAATTGTATCATTCAATGACTTTTTTAGAAAATGTAGACAGTTGTGTAACAAACACCACAGTCATGATGCAGAACATTTCCCTAATCCAGAAAATCCACTTCTGCCGTCTTGTAGCCAGTCTCCTCCCTCACAACCAGAACCCTTCACAACCACTGCTCTGCTTGTTGTCACTGTTCATCCCGCTTTTTTCCAGAATTGTGTGTAAATGCAATCATACGTTATGTACTCTTCTGCGTTCCTTTTCTTAGGCTCAACATAATACTTTTGAGATGCTCTGTGTTATGACTACAGAAAATATTTTTCTTCATAGATTAAATGGAACTTTAGGAAGGTGAAAGAAATCTAACAGGATGTTCAGAGGTGGCCAAGGCTTGTCTGTGTCTCAGCATCAATTTTCCTTACAGACTGGCCATTTTGTGGCAGAAAATAGGCACATGAAGTCAAGATCTGCAGTTAGTGCATCTGGACCATATCCAACTTGTGATCCAGCCGACATTGAGATGATTTATTATAATACCATTGTTTTTTTCCTTTGGTAAATTTTTGAGGTTCCTTATCCATTGTTATTGACAAAACTATTACTGACCAGGTCACTCCCCTTCAGGCTGACTGAAACCGTGGGTATCTTGCAAGCAAAATGTGGGAGTGTGATGTGAGGTAAACAGAGAGCAGTCTCAGAAAAGACACAAATGATGGAAATGCAGAGGTGTGCTTCATGTTTCTTTTCAGTGTAACTGGACTTTTTCCACCTGGCTCTGTGAAAACGTCAAGCTGGTATGATCTGGCCCTGGGAAGACTTATGAATTTTTAAAATGTATAACAATGGGTATATTTTCAGAATTGGAATATAACAGCAGTCTGTGCTGATTGAAATGATCTAGTAGAAAGGAAAAAAAAAAACTGATGATGCAGGGGAGAACAGGGAGAGCCATTGGTGCCATGTGCATTACTGGGTGAGGGTGTTTGAGTGCAGGAACAGAGGTGCTGGCCTGTGTAGGCGCCTCCTAAACAGTGTTTCCATGCTATACCATAAGCTATACCTGAGCTTAAACACAAATATAGATGGTGGAAAGGTGTAGTGGTGAAACTTTATGAAAGGCTGAGGGTAGGATGGAGGCTAGAACCTGGAGAAGCTTAGATACTGAAAGAACATCTAAATACTGAGAGTCTTGGGATGTTGAAATCCCTGAGTACGGTGGAAGGGACAGTGCTAATGTGACCATGAGTCAGGAGCTAAATATTCTGGAAGTGTAGGGAGGAGATGAGGATTTGGAATAGGACTGCAAGGAGTGGAATTGTGTGCTATAATTTTATATTATTAAATGCAAGGCTGAGGGCTAGAGGGGAGTGACATGTGAACTGTCTGCAAGTGGCCACGAGGAACAAGGAAGACACCTCCTCATCCCCAGGTCAAAGTCATAAGATGTAGGAGAGAGAAAAGGTCCTACTTGAGAGGACCAAAGTTAGAAGCTCTCTCCATGAAGTTTCAGTTATTTGGTAGAGCTAGAAAGTCAAGGGCACATTGAGAGAAGAGATCAATCATGTGGAGATTTTGCTGCTGGCAGACCAGGAGTTCCCAAGAGCAATAAGGATGATTTGAGGAGTTGGAGGTAAAATTGGAAATGGAGGGTCACAATAGAGGCTGTATGAAGTAGCAAGTGGATCACACTCAGGATGACCCAGAGGTCCTAGGCTTCTGTGGAGACTACCATAAGAAAGGTTAAAGGTCATAATGAGACTAACACAGATGGTCTCAAGGCAGAGGGTGGTGGTGAGGGCTTAGTGTTTTTGGGGAAAGAAGGGTTGCTGTCTTTCCAGAAACAACGAGCTTTCTGTTTCATCCTGCCAAGGAAACAATGGGGGTCAAGTACAAAAGGCTCTTTTCCACAAACAGGAATCTTTGAGGATGCCTTTTCTAAGAAAGAATCTCTGTCCTAGTCAGATACCCTAATTTGAAGGAAGAAATTAGATAGATGATAGACAGATAAATGGTAGATTGTTAGATGATGATTGATAGTTGATAGATAGATAGATAGATAGATAGATAGACAGACAGATACCATGCGCTTGGCTTCCTTTTCCAAATAAGTGAGGGCTTTAGTGGTAAGTAGGGGAGGTAGTAACTCTTCTATACATCTCTCTAAGATTTACAGGACACACTTTCTGGGAAGAGGATGCTGAAAAAGATCTCTTTAGAATTTTAATGCAATATTTAGTGCTGAAGTTCTGACCTATTTCACATTTGGAAAAGTTTGATTACATTCAGCCTCACACCAGAATAATGAACCCATTACATATGATCAAAGTTATACCATTGGTCTAAATATATTTTATGTGGAAGATTTCTCATTCATATAGTCAACCGCAACAAAATTTAATATAAAATTTAGAAATATTGGATTGATACCTGGTAATGGAGTTATTTTTCCTTGGTAGCTTTACTTGAACAGTAGGTTTTAATCTACATGTATCTATGTACCATATTAGATATCTAAAAATAAATTATCACTGAGAAGCAATCATGTGTGTTCTATATACTAAAGGGTGAACAGAAGTAGTCTGAAAAAATTTCAATCTATTGTATGCTTCAGGGTTAAATTTGGTTTGTATAGCCATCCAATTCTTAGCCTTTTTAAAAAGTTTTTATTGTAAATTTTACATTCAATTATATGTGTAATCTCACTATCCTGTAATCAGTTAAGTCCCAAATAAAATCTTTGAGCTCTGTCAAACTTCCATCTCACAGGAAGAGATGGTGTTATGACCCAGAGAAGACAGCACATGAACATGAAATCAGCCAGGAGTGATTTTCTTCAAATATTAACACTTATTTTAGAGTCGGTGCATTTTTATAACTGCCTGGAGATTTGAAATCCCACTGTTTCATTGGCTGCAGGTATCAGACATTGCAAAGGGTTTACGAGTGGGACTTTAAGCCTTGGCATGAATTGGGATCTGTGATCACAAAAGGTCTTTTAGTCCTGTGGCCCTCTGGTTGGCCTAATCTCATCCAAGCAGTGATTATTTTGTATGTCTCAGAAGGATAAACTTTATGCATCTTGTAAAGTTGCATAATAAGTTATGAAGAGAAAACTTAAAAGTCCTTTTTGAGTAAACCTACAGACACCTAGCCATTTACAATTGATTTATTTCACTATTGGAAACCTTATCTTCTGCTTAACTGTTATAGTTTAATAATGTGAGCCTGTAAGCTGGAATTAATTTATCTAGTAACTAAATTTTATTTTTTAAGCTTATTTATGTTGAGAGAGAGAAAGAGAGACAGAGAGAGACAGAGAGAGACAGAGAGAGACAGAGAGAGAGAGAGAGAGAGAGAGAGAGAGAGAGAGAATCCCAAGCAGTTTCCAAGCTGTCAGTACAGACCCATCACAGGGCTTAAAGGCAGGAACCATGAGATCATCACCTGAGCCTAAATTAAAGGTTGGACGCTTAACCAACTAAGCCACCCAGGTGCCCCTATCTAGTAACAAAATTTTAAATCACTTCTGTGTTTATTTAATGGTTTTATCCACCACAAAGCAGATATTTAAACTATAACATTAAATGTAATAACCAGTAATGTTAAAAAGTGAACATTAAGCTTTACCTAGTAATTTCAAGTGCTTTTATCTGCAATTTTATTTTTTAGTAGGAATCAGATGATGTCTCTGGTACTTAGTTTCTTGTAATAATTTTAATTATTTAAACTCAAAATAACGTTAAATTATAGTGTTAACATTAGGAACACATCTTTTGGATGTACAATAGGACTTCGAAAGCAGTGTGCCTTATAAAATAATGTGAATATCACTGAAGAAGATACCTTTACTCCTGGGTATTTTCAATATAGTCTGATTGAGCTGCCTGAATTTAGTCTTGAAATTCATCATGGTTCTTGTTGGCCTGAGTCTTTAACCTGAATAAACAAGTTAAACAGAACAGGGAGAGCCAAAAGATTCAGACTAAGCACAAACTGAGACCTAACGAAGGATTTTTAGAAAAGGATATCTCATGTTTTCTTTTTTTCCCTTCCTATTTTCCCTACCCCCGCCCTCCAATGCCAACTTCCCCTTCTGGAGATTTCAAGAGAAAAGCTCAGCTCCTGCATTTGGCTGTGGACGGTCTTTAACTGCTTCTGTCACACACCGCTAATTGTTGTGGAAGAGAAAACGACCGATTCATACTAATCATTATGAAACAGTTGAGCTACTGGTGTAGTAATGCAGGATATCTTTTCCATAACAATTTGTGAAAATGACTCTGATGCCACTTGAGGAGCCACAATAATTTCATATAAAGGACACCCGTTTAAATTCTGTTACATCACATAAGACTTAGTTGGATACCGGGCGAGAATTCCATACCCTACTCTGGCTTTAGGAAAACAATTATTTTCTGGCCAACTGACCGCCTAAGACCAATTTTTGATTTGCTAGCAATAAACTAGTGTAAGGAGCTTCATGTGAATAGGGAGAAATAGAAGCAATTTTAGAGCTGGCTTCTACGTACCCAGCCAGCTGAGCTATGTTTGATAAAACACCTTGAGCGGGAAAGAGTCAATCAACAGCTCTCTTTTTCCAAAAGCAGTTTAAAAGTTATAGTTATTTCTACATAGTTTGTTTCCTTGTTTCCAAAATTTCTACCCATAACTGAACTATGTGGTTTTACATCCATTATGGCATTAGCATAACATATTAAGAACCCGGCCTCTAGATACAAACCCCCTTGTGTAGAATCCTGATTCCACCTTCTGTTAAAAGGATGGTCCTCGTCAATTTATCTTAATCTCTGCTTTTTAGCTTCCTTATTTGTAACAGTTGAAGAATGACACGATTGCCAATTTTGTGGGACTGTAAAAATTTGAAGAGATAATATATGTATTTCGAATAGTCTGTGGCACACAGTAAATGATGAAAAATGTGAGTTATTATTTCCCCTAAGAGCATTTGCAAGTCTAAACACAGGGCAGGTAATCATTGTACACATGCAAGGCTTAAGCTGATAAAAAGCAAACTTCCAGGTATCATACAATAGAGAGTTGCAAAGTTCACTTGCAGGAAAAAAAAAAAAAAACTAAATAAATATCCAAGTTGGTTTGAAGTTAGTCTTACGTGATTATTTAAATGTAATCTTTAAGAAAGCATAAATTTCTATGGAAAAAGACTAAGTCCTCTGGCTTAGAGGTCTCGACTTTGTTCTTGACTTTGTCCTTGACTTTGTTCTCGTTCTCACCTGTGCTTGCAGGCATCTGCCATTTCCAGAGCCATATCCCTTTCTCCCCTGAGTGCTGCTTGCCCTCCTGGTCAACTGAGCTGAAGGGTTAGCTGCTGTAATGCAGAGACTGATCTTGCTTCAACCAGGGGCATGTTCACTTGGGCTCCAGTCACCTCCTCTACCCTTCAATCTTCCGGCACCCTGACCTCTCACCTCTGCCGTGAACCCCTCTTGCCTGCCAATTCCACAACTATAACCTTAAGGACATTTCAGCAAAGCTAAATGGCAGGTGCCTCTTCTGGCCACACCGCGTTGTCCTATGACAGCTCTCCATGTGGGTAGACGGACTGCACCCCCATTTTGCAACGTGAATCGTATACCCGGTATACATGTCCCCTTCTTCCAAGCCTCTGAATGTTTAGCTACAGGGTATCGGGAGACACTCTTTTTGAAGGTGTGCTCCCACAAAACCAAGGCGCATGGGAAGGAGCTGGCTCTTCTCATCCTTCCCTCTTGTGTCCTCCCCCGTCTAGCATGGATCAGACTTTTTCTGACAGAAAGTATGTGTAATGTTGCTTTTGTTTGGAGGATTTGGACTTCAGCCAATGAGCTTCTGTGGGGCTTGGCTTCCCATAATTCTAATGAAGTGAATATGTAGGTGTCACAATGTGTGGGCCGATTCCTTACGAGATTATTTGATATCAACTGAACTGGAAGAAGGCCTCATTTAGTGGCCAATTGCTATTACCTCTAAAATAATGTTTTAGTGATAGACTGCTATGTGATTTGGGGCATACAACTCTTAGAGAAGTTCGGAGAATTGGTAACATTTCCAAAACAAAATTTTTCTATTTCAATCTAAAATGAACACACAAAGAATAGATGCTAAATTTAGTCTGATTTTAGAAATAAGTAATTTAAAATAAGGAATGGGTATATGAATTGATTTTTAAAAGCTCCATCCACCTCAACTGACGATGCACTCAGTAACTCATTAATTTTTATGTTTATTATGTTTCAAATCATGAAATATATTATATTGCATTATCTATTATTTGTAAGACATCGTATTATTAACAAAATCAAGAAAAAATTAAAAACAAATCCTGACATTGCTGCTTTTAATGAAATGTTTTTGACTGTCACCTAACTATTCAGTATCTTAGTACTTTCTCCCATCTAAAATGTGACTAACAGTTCACTCTAAGTCATAGACTATAGATACCTGATGAGTTAATAAAAGCACTGGATGTATATTGGGAGATACTATGTGCTAATTAAAAATACCAAACCATATTATAATTACTATAATTACGTTATGATTATCATTAATATAGTTTGACAGTTTGTTCGTTTTTTATTGCTGCCATAACAAATTATCAGTTTGTTTTGATGCAAATCTCAACAGATTAAAAGCAAAGTGTTGGCACCTCTTCGTTTCTTTCTAAATGTTCTAAGGGGGAATCCATTTCCTTGCTTATTTAAGTTATTAACATAGTTTAATTCCTTGTGATTATAGGACTGAGGTCCTTGTTTCTTCCTGGATGTCAGCCGAGGGCCATTCCCGGTGCCAAGAGACCATTAAATTCCTTGGTTTATGGTCCCCTTCTTCCATCTTCAGGGCCCCGAAGGCAGGTGAATCACAATGACACTTTGAATCTCTCTTCTCTCCTTTTATTTTTCCTTCTGTTGTTTTTTTCTTGCGTAAGCTTCAGCTTTCATCTTTCACTTTTAAGGATTAAATTGGACCTACTCAGATACTCCAGAATACTCTTCCATTTCAAACTTATCCTTCATCTCTTTCGCAAAGTTTCTTTTTACCCTGTAAGATACCATAGTCACAGGTTCCAGAAATTAGGAAGTGACACTTTTGAAGTCCATTATTTTGCCTATGACATATAGAATCTAAGCATTTTCATTAGTGTGTCCGTGTGCCAATAATTGAGAGTTTGTGTCAAAACATATCATGTCATGACCTAGATCTATTTATTCTTATTAAAGTTTTGTATTATTTTCATAAGGTCTTGAGTAATAAAGTGCTACTCTAAGTATTGTTGAATATAATCCCTGTCTGTATTTAGCCCGTTTTTTTCAGATATAAAGTACCATAATATAAATAAATCTTTTTTTTAATTTTTGAATATTTTTTATTTATTATTTTTGAAAAAGAGAGACAGAATGCAAGGGGTGGGGGGAGCAGAACGAGAAGGAGACACAGAGTCCAAAGCAGGCTCCAGGCTCTGAGCTTTCAGCACAGAGCCCGATGTGGGGCTCAAATCCACGAACAGTGAGATCATGACCTGAGCCAAAGTTGGATGCTTAACCGACGGAGCCACCCAGGTGCCCCAAATAAACCTTTTAAATAATATTACAAAAATGATAACAACCCAAATATAAAAGTACTAGCAAGTTCAATTTAATTATTGATCACAATTTATCCTATGTGATGCATTAAATTCTGTTTATGAAGGTTAGCTAATGGACAGGAAATGCTTAGTATATGATATGAAATATGAAAGGATCAAGATATCAAATAAGTATCCAGTAATGTGCCACTTTTGTTAAAGAATACAATGCATACAATGATACAAAGAATTCTCTTTCATAATGGAAGTATGATTGGATTACCTTTTACAATTTTAGTATGTATCAACACTACCAACTTTTCTAGAATCAGCTTGCAAGGTTTAATAGAGAGATTGTTTCCTTTTATAAGCACTGGAAAAAAAAATGCTGCCTCTTGGCTTTACCTCCTTTCCCCACTAATCACATGAGAACACATCTCTTTGTGCCTCTTCTCTGGTGTCGTGTAAGAAGGATGGTTCTAATCCAGAAACGTTTGACTAGGTTCATGTGCAAATAGTACCAGCTCTCGTTAGTCAGAAAGACAGTTGCCAAAACATTCTTACCATCCAACAAAAGTACCTACTTAACGGTCACAGTTGAAGATTTTGCTATTAAAATTAGCTATGATCCATGCATTACAAGCTGCATTGCCATATTCATGAACAGAATTTGCTTTCATTTATCAGTATTGTTCCTATTTCACGTAGAATAGTCCTGCATCTTGGAGAACTTAAGTGGATATAGTTTCAAAATTATGTAAGTTTAAAGCGTTAGATGAAGAATTCAAGTAATTGCTTATTTCGGGGGCATAGAATTGATAGTGATCATAAATGAATAGAAGTTTACATATCAGAGAAACTAAGGGGGTAAAAAAAAGAACATATGATGGAGAGAGTAAGACGAGACAGAGGGAAAACTGAAAATGGCTGTAAGATTTCTAGTCTAACAGATTTAAGGGATGTTAAAGAGGCTATGAGGTAGAAAAGATATAAAAATTTTGAATTGCAGGTAACCTTGTGATCTTCAAACAGTGATGATCTCTAGGCAGATAGATAGAATACTGAAGAACAAAGCTGTGTCCAAACTGAAGGAACAGATTACTAACCAAAAAGAGCCAGAGAGAATTCTGTGGTCATATGCACCCAATGCTAGAGAGGCTTAAACAACAGAGAAGTCTTGAGCATTGGAGAATCAAGAGAAACAAGAGAAGAGTCAGCAAAAACATGTTTTCTTGGGTCCAGAACAGTCAGGTAATAAATCAAAGGTTGGCAGGGCAGACACAGCTTCACTGGATATATGCTCTATTTTGAGACTTAATTCAATACTTTCCTTTGTCACTTTATCAACAGGAAAGTATTCATTATTGGAACACACTGTTTTGTGGGATAGATAAGGAGAGAAAATAAAAAGGGTACTTCCCTTTCCAATTTCTGGTTTGTTATCCTATGTAAGGTGATTAAGAACACAAAATAGTCTGCTATATCATTGAGTTCTCTCTAATGTGAAGTCATTAGCTTTAATGGTCACATAATTAAATTGGTTTTTTTCTTTTACATTTATATATTTTTGATAGAGAGAGACAGAGCACAAGCGGGGGAGGGGCAGAGAGAGAAGAAGACACAGAACCTGAAGCAGGCTCCAGGCTCTGAGCTATCAGCATAGAACCCAACGCAGGGCTCGAACTCACAAACCACAAGATCATGACCTGAGCCAAAGTGGGATGCTTAACCGACTGAGGCCCCCAGGTGCCCTTAAATACTGTTTTTTTAAATCACCTGTTGATATTTTTTTAAATCTTACAGATATTTTTGATATAACACATATTTTATAGGGGTGCCTGGGTGGTTCAGTAGGTTATGCATTCAACCTCGGCTCAGGTCATGATCTCACAGCTCTTGAGTTCGAGCCCCTTGTCGGACTCTGTGTTGACAGCTCAGAGCCTGCAGCCTGCAGGCTGCTTCTGTGTCTCCCTCTTTCTCTGTCCCTCCCCCTGCTCACGCTCTATCTCTCTCTGTCTCTCAAAAATAAATAAACTGTTTAAAAATGCATGTATATTTTATCCTGCTCACTGGTCATTTAATGTCCTATTACTCTAATGAGTTAATATTATTTTACTTCAAATCTGAGTGGCTTTGGTCAGCCTGACCCTAAACTGATTTTGAAGTTAACAGCAAATAACATTTTTCCCCTATAATCTGGGGAAACATAAAGTATGGTCCATCTAGGGGCTAACTTGACATGGGTTCTCTGATCCATAGTCTCCTCATTACTTGATACCCCACTTTGCAATAGGCTGTTTAACGATGATCCCAAGGGGATTCTATAGCATTTTTTTAAGTATGATATCAGGAAATTTTCTGAAAATATTACCGAAAAATTATTTTTTAATAATAAACACATATATTTATTAGGCAGATTGTAGAAATAACATTCTACTGTACTTGTTATTCTATTCAATCGGTTCATACTAATTTTCAATGACTTATGACTAAATAGCAGAAATAAATTTACTTCCCCTTACTCTAACATGCCTATCATTAACGAGAGTTCAGTATTTATCATGAATTTTTTGTCTTTAATGTAAAATTTACATAAAATGAAATGCATGCATTTTGAGTGTACATTAATTGTGTTTTGACAAATGCATAAAATGCACAGAAACTTTTCAATCTGAAATGAAACAGAATGGAGAAAAACAGAATGGAGAAAAAATTAAAAACAGAATTGTCAAGAATTGCAGGACAATTTGAAAAAGTATAACATATGCATAACTGGAACAGGAGAACTAGGGGGGAAGAAAAAGATAATAGAGTAGAAGAAATAGTTGAACTAATAATGGTTAAGAAATTTCCAAAATTGGGGCACCTGGGTGGCTCAGTAGGTCGAACATCGGACTTCAGCTCAGGTCATGATCTCACGGTCTGAGTTCGAGCCCTGCAACCGGCTCTGTGATGACAGCTCGGAGCCTGGAGCCTGCTTCAGATTCTGTGTCTCCTCCTCTCTCTGCCCCTCCCCCGCTCATGCTCTGTCTCTCTCTGTCTCTCAATAATAAATAAACCTTTTAAAAAAGTGTAAAAATGTCAGGTAATATTGGGGCACCTGGGTGGCTCAGTCGGTTAAGCGTCCCAATTTGGTTCAGGTCATGATCTCAGTTTCTGGGTTTGAGCCCCGCGTGGGCTCTGTGCTGCCAGCTTCCGGTTCTGTGTCCCCTTCTCTCTGCCCCTCCCCACTCACACTCTGTCTCTCTCTCCTTCAAAAATAAATAAACATTAAAAAAAATTTAAAGAAATTTCCAAAATTAATGACAGACACCAAAGTATGGATTCAGGAAGTTCAATGTCAAGCAGTGCAGGGGGTGGAGCAGAGGATGGGGGAGGGGGACTATGTGTAAGCACATCATGTTCAAACTGTAGAACAAGAGAGAAGAGTCTTGAGATAATGTAAAGGAAGGAGACAGGAAGACCTCTTATAAAGGAATAAGCATAAGAAATATAGCGAATCTCTTGTCAGAAACCACGAACACAAGACCTTTGCTAAAAGTAGATTTCAGGTGCTTTCACCACACACACACACACACACACACACACACACACACACACACACACAAAACGGGGAACTTTCTGAGGAGATGAATATGGTAATTAGCTTGACCTTAGTCACCCACTTCACGACCTATATGTATATCAATGCATATGTATATATGTATATGTATTATGCTGTTTACTTAACATATACACCGTATACAGTTGTTATTAAAAGTAAAGAAAGAAGTTTTTAATAATTTTTAATGTTTATTTATTTTTGAGAAACAGAGAGAGCTAGAGCATGAGTGGGGAAGAGCAGAGAAAGGAGACACAGGATCTGAAGCAGGTTCCAGGCTCTGAGCTCGAACTCACGTGGTGGCTTGAACTCACAGACTGCAGGATCACGTACTGAGCCGAAGTTGGACGCTTAATCAACTGAGCCACCCAGGTGCCCGAAATAATAAGTTTTTAAAAAGAAAGTATAGTGAAATATTGCACATGCTAAAGGGAAAAAAAAGGCCCCACTAACCTTTAACTTATGTCCATGAAGCTATGTTTTAAAAATTAAGAAGAAATAAATACTTCCTAGATGAAAAAAAAATTGAAGGACCCCCCCCCCCAACTCCAGCAGATCTGGCCTGCAAGAAATGTTAAAAGGACATTTTAAGAAAGAGAAGAAACTTTAGAAAGTCGCCAGGGTGGCTTTAAGTTTCCATCACCTTTGCTAAATTCAAATAGATATCTTTCTGAGGGTGGGCTTCTGACCTCCCTTTCTTACAGCATTTATTTTAGAAAAGTTGCTGTTTTAATTCTCTGTCTCTTTCAGACGTAAATTTTCTACAAAAGAAGGTCCTTCTTGAAGACCTGGGAGCAAGTCTGTTTTGAAATGTAATCAGAAAGAAAGACAGCCACTGTATGGCAGACTCTGTGGGAGACAAGGAACCTAATTTTGAGAAGCACCAAGTAACAAACACAGATGGCCTAATTACACTGACCAACCTCCCCTTCAATGTCCATTATCTCAGGCCTGCAGCTAAAAATCCGCCCTTTTGCAAGAACGTGGATGGAACTGGAGGGTACTATGTTAAGTGAAGTAAGTCAGGCAGAGAAAGACGAATATCATATGTTTCACTCACATGTTGAATTTGAAAAACTTAACAGAGGACCAAGGGGGAAGGGAAATGGAAAATATAGTTTCAAATAGAGGGAGGCAAACCATAATAGACTCTTAAATACAGAGAATGAACCAAGGGTTGATGGTGGAGTTGGGTAGGGGGAGGGAAAAATGGGTGATGGACATTGAGGAGGGCACTTGTTGGGACGAGCACTGGGTATTGTATGTAAGTGATGAAACATTGGAATCTACCCTTGAAGCCAAGTATACTGTATATTAGCTAACTTGATAATAAATTATATTTTAAAAAGTAATAATAATAAATAAAAATCTGTCCCTTTATGCAAACTGGTGCAGCCACTCTGGAAAACAGTATGAAGTTCCCTCAAAAAGTTAAAAATAGAACTGCTCTACAACACAGCAATTGTACTACTAAGTATTTAAACTAAGGATACAAAAATATATATTTGAGGGGCACATGCTTCCCAGTGTTTATAGCAGCACTATCAACAATAGCCAAATTATGGAAATAGCCTAAATGTCGATCGATTGATGAATGGATAAAGAAAATGGATTATATATACACACAATGGAATACTACTTGGCAATGAAAAAGAATGAAATCTTGCCATTTGCAATGGCATGGATGGAACTAGAGTGTATTATGCTAAGCAAAATAAGTCAGAGAAAGACAAATAACATGATTTCACCATATGTGGAATTTAAGAAACAAAACAGATGAACATAGGGGAAAGGAAGGACAAATAAAATAAGATAAAAACAGAGAGGGAGACAAACCTAAGAAACTGTTAACTATAGAGAACAAATGAGGGTTGCTGGAGGGGAGGTGGGTGGGGGATGGGCTAAATGGGTAATGGGATTAAGAAGGGCACTTTTTGGGATGAGCACTGAGTGTTATACATAAGTGATGAATCACTGAATTCTACTTCTAAAACCAAAATTTCACTATTTGTTAACTAACTTAAATTTAAATAAAATCTTGCAAGAAAAATAAAGAAACAAAAATAATATTCTCCGTTTTTAACTTCATAGAGTTCAATCTCTCTCTTCTATTGCCATAGTCTTGAATAAAGGTATTCCCTAATTTTAACACGTGTCCAGTTGCAATATTCCTTTTACAAAAATTCAAAACTATAGAAAGTGTTGTAGAACAAATAAATGAAAGTGAAATGAAACCTTTACTTTTCTTCAAAATAAGTTTATTTGAAGTGACACATTTAGATGAATATTGCATATGAATAAGTAAAATGAATGACAAGAGTACTATATGAGGCAAGAGAAAGAAAATGTGGGTACTCTGTCCTAAGGTACCTGCATTACACGTGAGGCAACATAGCGTTCTTTAAAGATGGATTTCTTTACTTAAAAATGTATACTGGATATTCTAGGACAAGTGCTAAAAATGTTGAAACAAGAAGTATGATTAACATGCTTAGAGAGGAAATAAAATGGAATTATATAAAATGCTCAGGTGAAACCGGAGGCAAAAAAAAGGGCAGAAAAAGACGAAGAATAGGGATGCCTGGGTGGCTCAGTCAGTTAAGCGTCCCACTTCGGCTCAGGTCATGATCTCACAGTTCGTGAGATCACAGAGTTTTAGCCCTGTATCAGGCTTTGTGCTGACAGCAACCAGCCTGGAGCCTGTTTTCAGATTCTGTGTCTCCCTCTCTCTCTGCCCCTACCCCTCTTGCACTCTGTCTCCCTCTCAAAAATAATAAATAAACGTTAAAAATTATTTTAAAAGACAAATAAATGGAAACAAAAAGAAAATGGAAAGACTAGAACATGCTTACAAACATGGCATATAATAACCCAATTGTACCAGTAATCATTTTACATGAAAATATTCTAAATGCACCAATTAGAGGGCAGCCATTGTCAGAGTGGATTAAAAAATGTCTATAAGAAACCCACTTTAAGTATAAAGACTTACACTAAATAAAGGGTTAGAGAAAGATATATCATGCAAGTACTAATCAATGAAAAGCACATTAACCTTATAACTTACTTTTTACTCATTGGTTCTTAAGCTGTGTGCTAATTTCCAAATAGTTGGGGTCATACAAGAATTCATATTTGTATTGATTTCTAATTAAATTCTACTTTGATAAGAGTACATATCCTGTAATTTTTTAATCTTCTTAAATTATTTGATAATATTTTGTTATACCACATATATTCTACACTGGTGAATATACTACACATGTCTGGGGGGAAAGGTATATTCTGTGTATCAGACTGTGTGATTGCGCCAATTTTTCTCTTGTGTTTAAAATTGTTTTACTTATTCAAGCTATTTTTCCTTTCCATGTAGACTTAGAATTAACCATATGCACAAAAATTCTGCTGGGATTTTGACAGGAAATGAATTAAACCTAGCATTACACAGTATTCCATATACTTGGTCTGCTTTGATTTTCTTTGTCAGTGTTTGCAGCTTTCCACATATGAGATCTTGCACATGTTTTGTTAGATTTATTAAAAAGACTATAAATCATATAAAGTTGATTCTAGTTTAAAATGTTTAAAGACAACATATAAATATAGGAGTTACTATTGTATGTTGACCTTCCAACCCACAACCTTGCACAAATCACTTATTAGTTCTAGTAGATTCTGTAGACTCCTTGGGGTTTTTGATGTAAAACACCCTGGGGTGTGTGTGTGTGTGTGTGTGTGTGTGTGTGTGTGTGTGTGTAGATAGATGATAGATAGATAGATAGATAGATAGACGATAGTTTTCTGTCCTCCTTTCCACTCTGCGTGCATTTTATTTCCTTATCTTGTCTTATTTCACTGGCCAACGCTACATGGAACAGGAGTGGTGAGAATGTGAGTCCCTATTTGTTCCCAGTTTTAGAAGGGTGGCCTTCTCCATTTCATCCATCATTAAGTATACTATTAGCTATAGGGTCTTTCGTACCTGCTTTTAAGTTGAAGAAGTTCGACAATACCACTTTCTTCAGATTTTTCATCAAGGTGAGTGTTAGATTTTGTCAAATATATTTTCTGCATAAATTACTATAATCATGTGGTTTTTCTTCCTGTGACTGCTAATATGGTATATTACATGAATTGATCTCTAAACCTCCAACTAACTTTCCATTCTAGAATACATCTCACTATCTTCATCTTCAAATCTCTTTCAGATATAATATTTTGTCTTTAATAATCCTCTAAAATGAAAAAAAAAATCATTTCCTTAATTAATACAGGTTTTTCGTTAATTTCTTAAAATGTGAATCAAGATGCTAATTCTGCCTAAAATGTAGTTTAGACTCTTATTCCCTTATCAATATTTCACAGGCAATTATTTCTTGTAATTTTATCTCCTAGGGTTCCATTAGCTGTAACTTGTGTTGCTTAAAAGCATTTAATAAACACATCTGACACTGGTGTAAAATATTCTTTCACTTTCTTTACCATATAACATGTATAATAACATAGATCTCATTTTTTTTAAGTTTTTATTTTATTTATTTTGAGAGAGAGAGACAGTAAGAGCAGCGGAGGGGTAGAGAGAGAGGGAGAGGGAGAGAGAATCCCAATCAAACTCACAAACCACGAGATCATGATCTGAGCTGAAACCAAGAGTCAGACACTTAACCAACTGAGCCACCCAGGTGCCCCAACACCAACCTCTTTAATCAGGCATGCTATGCTTTTGTTTTCTTCTCAATATACTAAGTCACTGTGGTTCATTTAGAAAAAAAGAACTGCTTGGGGGCACCTGCGTGGCTCAGTTGGTTAAGTGTCCAACTCTTGGTTTCAGCTCAGGTTATGATCTCACAGTGTGTGGGCTCGAGCCCCTGGTCAGGTTCTTTGGTGACAGCGCAGAGCCAACTTGGAACTCTTTCTCTCTCCCTCTCTCTCTGCCCCTGTCTGCTCATCGCACTGTCTCTCTCAAAATAAATAAATTAATTTAAAAAAACAATAAAAGAACTGTCTGATGCTCCAAACTACATGTTGCCATCAGAACTAATATACATAAATAATATAGCTTGACATATACACAGCTTGCAATAATTGACTTAATCCATACACAACAATTTATTAGGGCATAAATAAATTTCAAAATAAGCACATATGAATGCAGTTAATTGGATAATAGGAAGTTCAACAAATTAATTTTTGTGAAATTTTAAACAACACAAATGCAATATTACTGTTAATTAACTGTACAATAACCTCAACACAGGAAAAATTCATTTAAGCTATTATTTACACATTAAGGATTTCTTCTAAGTTCTCATAGGAGAAAATGATCAATTTTACAGAATTAATTTGAAATTATTTATTGTTGAATTTGATCCCTTTTGCAATACGCAGTTTATGTTTTGTTTGTTACTTATATTGTTCAAATACTAATTTAAAATACTAATTTAAACAATAATTATTTTGTTATTATTAGTAGTAGTATTATAAATAATACTGCCTTTTTTTTTCTCTACTTTTTGGCAAGATCAATGCTTTAAATAATCAAGATTACTCTTTTTGCCAAATTATGTAGTAAGGGATTGGTAAATCTTTGTTGAGTATTTAGTGCTAAGAAAATGACTGGAACAGACACACAGTGGTCAGATTTAGCTAATGTGGTAGAAACAAAAGCTTTCCATTTAGGAAAACTGTGATACAGTCCAATGACTGCCAATTGAGGGAAGGAGCTGAAACAAGAAGAAAAGCATCCTAAGGAAATTATTAGAATCAGTCAGAGAATTTTTAACACATGTCTTCTGACCTAGGCAGGATTATGTTCTGTGCTCTATAATATCAGTTAAAAGAATCATAATAAATATAACACAAATGTAAAACAAAAACACATCTAGCCATTTGATCCCAGGAATGAGCCACTGTGATTGATTGTACTAATTGTCTGGTTTAAAAAAAATGGCTGGACATGGACAAAGTCCTGATTAAAAGCTTTCAATAACTGATTCTTAGTTATCTTCTTTCTCAGAGTTTCCTTCTCTGTGAAATAAGGACTAGAATAAATAGCCATGAGACAGCTCTTCCAAGATTAATAATATTTTACTGCGATACTTTTTTGATTTCCTTATTGAACACATATAGCTTAAAAGTTCAAAAGGAATGTTGAAAATCTTATTTTAAACTATTAATAACATGATCATTAAGTCTGACCAGGGTACAATATTTATACTTATTATTATTTCAGTAACACTGCTGGTGCCCAGAAAGATGTATGTCTGGCCTTGGATGAACTGCTGGTAAATAGCAAAAAGAATTCTACTGGTGATTGTGATGGTTAATTTTATGTGCTTTTCCTAGGCCGTGGTACCCAGATATTGGTCAAACACCACTCTAGATATCTCTATGAATGCATGTTTTAGATGAAATTAACACTTATAGCAGTTGATTTGGAGTAAAGCAGATTACCTCCCATGAAGGGGGTGGGCCTCATCTACTCAGCTGAAGACCTTTAGAGAAAAAGACTGAGGTCCCCAGGGGGGGAAGGAATTATGCCTTGAGACTGTCCTTGGACTCAAGCTGACACATCAACTCTTTCCTGGGTCTCCAGAGGGTGGGAATATCCTCTGGTTTGCTGTAGCATGCAGTTAGAACAATTCTCGCCCATGGTGACATGGGGTAGAGTATAGGTACAAAAGGGCATGCTGGTTTTTGCAGTATCTCCATAAAGACAATGTAATTATAAGACTGTCTTATGGCTTTGTTGCTGTTATGTGTCTGTAAAGTGCTAATGGAAGAAAGTAATTGTGTTGGTCAAACAACTATAAAGTAGGGACATTATATAAAATCCAGAAAACCTGTATGTTACTTTCCCAAGGATGAGTTCCAAAGTGTCACAAACTGGAGGGCTTAAAACAATAGAAATTAATTACTTCACTGTTTTAGGTGCCTTACATCCAAAATCAAGATGTCATTAGGGCCATACTCTGAAAACTTTAGAGCAAAGAGCTTGTCTTGCCTCTTCCTAGTTTCTCTTGTTTTCTCTCCATATAAGGATACAAGTCATTGGATTAGAACTCACTTTAATCCAGAATGACCTCATTGTAACTAATTACATCTAAAAAGACCCTTTTCCCAAGTTAGGTCACATTCTGAGGATCCAGGTTCATATCCAGGTTCATATCCAGGTTCATCCTCATTTTGAGGAGTAACTATTCAACCCAGCACAGTTCCTATGGACAGTAGTAAAGAGGACCCATCTCATATCTAGAAGGGTGACTGTGGTAGAAATAAATTCCAAGACTGCATTTGGAGAGAAGAAAATTAAAAAGAAGGCTAAATTCACAGCCCGGGCCAGTTTCCTTGTGGTAGACAGAATTCTGAGATGCTCTTCAAGATTCCCACTCCTGATGTGCACACACCTCCTCACGGTTACTCAATCAAACACTAATCTAATCCACAGATGTGTTTAATATTCTAAACAAGTTGACCTGAAAAAGGAGATTATTCTTGGTGAGTCTGATCTAATCAGACAATCACTTAATGAGACTGAATTCTTCCTAGCAAAAGAGATTCAGACTATAAGAGGTATTCGACACAAGGGAAGTTCTTCACTGCTGTCTTTGAAGATAGATGTCCATATAACAAGGAATGCCATGTCTTTGAGCTGAGCTTTTCCACCAGCCATCAACCGCAAAGAAAGCAATATCTCAGGCCTACAATGGGAAAGAAATGAGTTCTACCACAACCACATGAACTTGGAAGAGGAAGCTGATCTTCAGATGATAACACAGCCTCATCAACACCTTAATTTTAAGCATGTTAGAACCTGAGCAGAGAATACAGCCAGGGCCTTGCCCTTGCCCAAATTTCTGAACTACAGAGTTAACAAACGGGTATTGTTTTAAACTGAGAAGGCCTTGGTATCTTGATTGCGGCAGTAGAAAATACATTCTTACACTACAATTAAAGCTTTGCCAGGAAGTAGTGTGCCCTAGAACCCTGCAGCAGGGACATCCTATCGGGTGTGCTTCAACCCCAGACACACTTGAAACCTCAGAGCCCCTCACTTCTGAAATTGTCTTCTCCACTTTGCTGGTAGATTATCAGCCCTTTATTCTGTGAAGATCATGCAAAGACCTAATCTTAAGCAGGTGCTTTGAAAGATAATAAACCATGATATTCCTAAGAATGAGATTAGATGGGCAGACAACATGGATGTTGTTTGGCTCATATTACCCAAAGAATATCCATATTACCCAAAGAATATCCATATTACCCAAAGAATATCCATATTACCCTGGATGGAGCCGCAGCATCTCAGCTTCAAGCCGCCAGAGCTCTGACCTGTGTCTGACCAGAAAGATTAGCACCAGCAAACAGAAAAGAAAATAAAAAAACAAGAAAGAGAAGAGAAAGAAAGGATCTCAAAACATGGTAGAAGTAATGATTGAGATTTAGACTAAGAGGAAAGAGACAAAGAAACAACGGAAGTCCCAAGGACATTCATGAGCAAAATCAAGATGTCCCATGCCTTGAACAAAGGACACAGCAAGATGAATAAATATGTTGACATTTTTGGAAACCAGATTCTCATGTATTGGAAGACAAAAATACGGAAAATAGAAAGTAAGAAAGTACCTTACATGTTGGATTTGAATTGGAGATATGAATATGAACTCAACTTACCTACCTTCATAGTAGAAATAAGCACATCTAGTCTCCAGATCGTGGTTTTTAAATAACATTTCATACTAAAAGGAACTAGAAGTCCTTAAGGAATGGCTGATCCCAGGGCTAGGCAGATAAAATACAAGTTGATCCTGGAATAGCTTGTTATGGCAGAAAACAACAAGAAAAAAAATATGCTTAAATACAATGGGGACCTATCAAAAGTACACAGGAGTCAGCTTGAGGAGTTTCATGCTGGCCAAATTTGGTATATCTAAGCAGAAAACAGAATAATAATACTAATGCGGTAGAGCACATTAGATAAGAATGTACATCATAGTGAAATTAAGAAACAACAGGCACAAAAATGACTGTACTTGGAAGAAAGATCCTCATTTCAGTAGTATGTCTGCTAATAAATGTAGAAGGAATTACTGAAAAAAAAAAGTAATGGTATACACTTTTCTAATGGCAATTTTGTAACGCTACGTCCCCATAGATAGAATATATGAGTGTGGGGACCAAGGTGTGAAAGTAGAAATGCTTTCTCTCACCATTAATTCTAATGACCCCCAGGGGAGTTTGTGCTTCTGGTCCCTACAATTTTAGGCTCTTAGGAAATTCTGTCCCTAGGTGAGAGATGCTTCCACAAGGAGACTGAGCAATGATTCTTCTCAATTTAAAGCTACGATTACTGCCTGCTAATTTTTTGGTTCTTCACGCACCCAAAGAAAGAATTAACTGTTCTTCCAGGGGTAACAGACTGATTATCCTAAGGTGATAGACGTGCTACTGGTAATGAGGCCAAGGAGGAGTATAAGTGGAACTCAAGGATTTCTGGGATACTGAGTTTCTGCTAATAATTGTAAATGAGGAATTTCAACAGCTGCAACCTTACAAGGGCAATGTAAACAGAATCCAGATGAAGATCGGGCTAATCCCACCTGGCATGGTGAAAATCTAAAATGGGTGTTAGAGGAAGAAGATGATAAATCGCGATTGTGGCTGTAGGAAAAACTGTGGCATGGAGGACGGGGGCTTGTTCCCTTGCTCTTCTTATAGTCTTTTTAGTTTTACTCATTATAAACGTGACCAGCCATCACTTGAAGAAACTTGCCAGGAAATGACAAGTAACATGGCACGTGAGGATCTAAACATTGCAAGAGATACCTGGTAGCAGCTATCCTTACTATCTAAGGTGTCCTTACTATCTATGAATAAGAATAAAACTCATAGAACATTGTAAGAAACTTCACTGCATAGAAAAACAATCCAAGATTAATAACATCAATACTGAAGAAAACTGGAATAATTAAGGGAACAAAAACGAATTTTCAAAATGGTTCAATTTCTATTCGCAGGGATAGATGAAAAGATATTATATCCTTAAGAATAAATAAGAGGCTAAAGTTTCTGCTCAGCGAAAGAAACTATCAAGAAATGAAAAGGAAACCTATGGAATGGGTGACAATATTTGTAAACCATATACTTGACAAGGGATTAATACCCAAAATATATAAAGAATCCATCCAATTCATCCACAGGAAGAAAACAATCCAATTAAAACATGGGTAGAGGAGCCTTTCTAAAAAGGCCCAAAGATGGCCAGCAGGCACATGGAAAGATATTCAGCATCACTAGTCATCAAAGAAATGCAAATCAAAACCATGAGATATCACCTCACACCTGTTAGAATGGTGGGGATGTAGAGAAAAGGAATCCTTGCACACTGTTGGTAAGAATGACAATTGGTGCAGCTACTAGGAAAACAGTATGGATATTCCTCCAAAAGTTAAAAATAGACCTACTATATGATCCAGCAATCCCACTTCTGGGTACATTTTCAAAGTGCTATCCGTACTCTTATGTTTACTGCAACATTATTCAAGATATGGAAACAACCTATGTGTCCATCAACAGATGTATGGATAAAGAAGGCATGATACATACACATACACATACACACAAACACTATTCAGCCATGAAAAGGAAGGAAATCGTGCCATTTGCAAAAACATGGATGAACTTGAGGGCATTATGCTAAATGAGATAAGTCAGACAGTGAAAGACAAATACTGTATAATATCATCCATATGTGAATTCTAAAATAGATAAACTCATAGAAACAGAGAGTAGAATGCTTGGGGTTGGAGGAATTAGGGAGATGTTGGTGGAAGTATATAAACTTACAGTTAGAAGATGAATAAGTTCTGGGGGTCTATTGGACAACATTGTGACTATAGTTAACAATATTGTATTATAGGGGCTTCTGGGTGGATCAGTGGATTAAGTGTCAGACTTTGGCTCAGGTTATGATCTCACAGTTCATGAGTTCAAGCCCTGCATTGGGCTCTCTGCTGTCAGCACAGAGCTCGCTTCAGATCCCCTGTCTTCCTCTCTCTCTGTCCCACCCCTGTGTGTTCTTACTCTCTCTCTTGAAAATAAACATTTAAAAAAATATATTATATGCATCAAAGTCGCCGAGACACTAGATATTAAATGTTCTCACCACAAAAAGAGAAATTATAATTATGGGATATGATAGATGTGTTAGCTAACAATATGGTGTTAATCATATTGCGATAAAAAATGTATGAAATCAACACCATGTACACCTTAAACTTACATAATGTTATATGTCAATTATATCTCAAAAAATACTTGGCACTTAATAAACTGTCAATTAGATATTTAAAAAAATAATAAGGTCATATAAATAAGTCACTTGAAAGTAAGGGCAAATGCTTTAAGAACCTTGAAATGAAAAAAAAAATACCATTAAAAGAATTTCCTATAATGCAGAGCAAAACAAAAGACAAAAATTAAAATATGTATAAAATGTTAAGGAGGATATGGGACTAAATCAGGATGACAAAATCTTTTTATTAGAAAGAAGGAACAGAAAACATAAAGAATGAAACCAAAGAATTAATGAAAAAATTCCCCAAAGCTTAAAATCTAGATAAAAGCATTCGTAATTAAAGGCCCTGCCAGATAATAAACAGTAGAGATAAAAAAGACTATCACCTTGGAACATCATGTTGAAATTTCAAAGAATGAAAGTTAAAAAGAAGATACGAAGAGCTTTCAAAAGAAGGATTAAGTTATTGGGAAAGAAATAAAACCTAGATTGTCAGCAACACTGGGTTCAAAGCTCAATAAAGTGATATCTTTAAAGTTCAAAAGAAAAATGATTTTGAATATTGAATTTTTTAACCCAAATTATGATTTAGGTCTATAAAAATTAAACATATTTGATCTTGCCAAGGCATCTACATTTACTTTCACATACCCATTTTGAAAATGAATTTGCTTGAGCATGTCTTTTAGCAAACCTGAAAAAAAAAGAAAGAAAAATAGAAGAACCCTTGGACTCAAAGAACCAATGCTCTTAATTAAATGCAGAAGATAGTATAAGAAATCCCTAGATGGCAGCTCCATAGCAGCAGGAAAAACAATCACTTTAATTTAAAACAAGAAGTCAAAAACCCTTTTGAAAATTATTTATTTAAAAATGTAGATAATCAATAACAAGGATGATGCAATGGTACCTTTTCTTATTTATAAATCATATAAAACAAAGTCCTCGGAAAACAGGTTTTTTTAACTCGTTTGTTAGCATAGTCTGTATTGATGAGAAGCAACATATTATAATCTGTGTGATAATTTTTGTACATATTCATGTTTTATTTAAGAGATACTAAAATGTTTGAGTATGGAGTTTTACCTTCAACTCTATTCCTTCTGTTATAAAATTTATAATACCAGCCTGTTTTCCCCTATCTAACACCTGGAAGATATCTGAATTCCAAGTAATACCTTGCCCCAAGGTTTTCAGATGAGGGATTGAAGAACTATAATTATAATAGTAGCTCAGAAGACTGCACTCAGATTTGCAGATTTATACTTTAGAAACCAACTCTAATAGTTATAAATTTCGGAAGGCTGGCTTGTAAAGGTCACCTCTTCATTAGCACCACGGTGTTACTCAGGAATGACTGATTTGCTTCGTCACCCACTGGAGCACACACTTCATCAATATAGGGATTATTGTTTTCTACACCACCAAGATAACACAATGCGTAGGCCTATCAAATCAGACTAACATATTGGGGGCTATGCCTAGAATCAAAGAAAACTCATCATTTCAGAGACACAAGAACCAAGAAACACAGACAAAGTATACAGACATCTGACAGGTGTAAAGTCACAGAACATGACCCTCCAGGTTTTTTCTGTTGGACATGTGCTCTCTGTCCCTGGATGTAGTCACCTTACACATTCGGCAGCATTTTAGGATTTAAACACCTTCATTTTGCACCTACGTAGTTAGAACTTACAGGAAATGTCTCAGGGACCCATACCCCATAGTATCATGTGTTTGCAATAGCAGTGCTAAAACAGAAACAAGTTATCAAAAATATTTTTACATAAAGATGCTCCTGCTAGCAAATACTGTTGTCTATTAACTAGAAGACTAATTATCAGCATGTTTATAATGACATTACAATGCCAGCTGCCTTCTCTCTGAGCATCCTCATGGCAAAGAGAAATAAATAGATTGCAGGCCAGCTGCTTGACTCCGTCTTTTCCACCTGTTACTTCCCTTGTGCCTCTAGCAGTGTCTGGCACATAGGAATCTTCAAATAATCATTGCCTTAGTGACAAAATTAAATGAATCTTACCAATAGCTATTGAGAGTGTAAAACACTGTGTTCAGAAGGAATCTGGGGACAATATCTGGACTCCAATGAAATGGTACAACATGAATTGGTAGCAACAGGTACACGTGGGACCATAGGAGAATTGTGACAGCCCAGTGTCCAAACGTGTGTCTTTACTGCCTTTCCAAATAGACTACAGTCTACACAACCAACATAATTTAGTGTGCTAATGTTAACATCTAGAATTTACAAATTTTGAAAGTGAAAAAAATATATAATGGCTTTTGACGTTCATTCACGAAGAGGCTCTAAATTCTTTAGTTTCATTCACATTTCCCTTTCTTCATTTATAAGAGTACTTCACTATTCCTATTCTTTGGTTTATTATTAATTATCTTCAGTGAATTAATGGAACTGATGATTGTTTCCAATGGGCTTAGATGAACCTCATTCACATGCTATTGTAACCCAAAACTAGTTATGTACAATCATCTGAGTTATTAAGGGGGCCATAGTGAAATACCACGAACTAGGTGGTTTAAACAACAGAATTCACTTTCTTACAATTCTGGGATGCTAACAGTCTAAGATCAAAGTGTAGGCATAGTTTAATCTGAGGTCTCTCTCCATGGCTTGTAGATGGCCATCTTTTGCCCCTGTCTTCAGACGCTCATTTCTTTGTATGTGGGTGCCCTAATCACTTCTTACAAGGAGACAAGTCCTATTGGATTAGGACCCACCTTAATGACCTCATACAACCTTAATTACATTTTCAAAGGCTTGAACTCCAGATACAGTCACATTGTGAGGTATTAGAGGCTAGTACTTCAAGATATGAATTGAAGGGAACACAATTTGGTCCATAATATCACCCAGAGAGTTGTCAAACCATTTATTACCCAGTAGACTTAGTTTTTCAGCACTATTTTATTCTACTTAGCTTTAAAGAAATTAGTTTCTTTTTTCTCATGGAAAAGGATTACATTTCCTTCTCTAATAAGATTCTTTCCTGCCTACATGTGATCTGCTCTTTTTACTAAAGTAATCTCTCTATTGGCAGGGGTACATTATTGACAGTACTGAATTCTATTAATAAAATTACAGAGGCCAAGAATTTACCACTTGAAATTATAAATCTCTGAAAAGGGAGTTGTTGGGGGGAAATTCACTCAAGAAATGCTTTCTGGTTAGAAAATCTAAATCTATGTGAATAAAATGTAGTAGTTTCTGCAATCATGAATAATTTGATGATAATCAAAATATGCAAAATAGTACAGTGAAAATTAGGGAGTTGTCAATGGCTTTTGAGAAATTGCCAAAGTCTGTAAGGAAAATATTGTTTAGAAAAATGCCGATTAGTGCTAAAAAAAAAATAATAAGTTCTCTGTGTGTCATCAACAACCTAATTTTTTCATCAAAAATCTCAACTTTGCTACAATTTCTGCTTTATAACTTTGTATTTAAGAATTCACATCTATAGGGGCATCTGGGTGGCTCAGTCAGTTAAGCGTCCCACTTCGGCTCAAGTCATGATCTCACGGTTCATGAGTTTGAGCCCTGCGTCAGGCTCTGTGCTGACAGCTCGGAGCCTGGAGCCTGCTTCGGATTCTGTGTCTCCCTCTTTCTGCCATTCCTCTGCTCGAAATCTGTCTCTCTGTCTCTGTCTCTCTCTCAAAAATAAATACATATTTTAAAAAAAGAATTCATGTCTGTGAAGATTTATATCTATCTTCTATTATTCAAAATATTATAAGACTCCAAAATGTTCAATAATTTGGAAGGCAAAAAGAGAAAAAACACACAAATAAATTATCTAAGACCTTCAGTATATGTTATATGTAATTTGTTGCTGAGCAAGTGTCTCTTAATTTCTTTAATCTATTTTTTTCCCTAAACCATATGAAGAAATGGATCATGTCTGTGTTTTGAATTATAGTAAATAATATATCAAGTTGCCTAGCAAGTGAGATTATAAATTAAGTAATAAAAGTATCTTTCAGACTTCCAGTTACAGCTCAAATATGTAGAGATAGGAAGAAAACAATTATTCCAACCATTTAAGAAGAAAAAGAGGGACAAACTGAAAATCAATGACTTGTAATGAATCCTGAGGTCTTAGGACAAACCACCAGTAACTCAGGCACCTCCAGGGAGAGATACAGGATCCAACAATTTGCTTTCCTAGGCAGAAGCCACTGGACCCACATAAGCCAAAAGGAAGATTAAACTAGAAATTAGGACAAATTTCTGGGGCCTAATTATGGGCTATCATAAAAATGAGAAGCAACTGGAGACAATAGTCACAAAGACGTCATCACACTTGTATATCTTTCCTACAGGAACCCCAGAGACCTCAAAGCTGTGGATCTACATAACGTCCCCACTGTCCATGGCATAGAAAGTGCCCATAGCCCATGGAGAGGATGGGTAAAATACACAGAAATCCTTTTCCTTATAGAACAGAATCTCAATCTACAAAGGGAAGAAAATCAACAGAGCCTGCTTGTTAAAATTCCATTACAGCTGGGGGAAATGAATTCAGTACAGCCCCAGCCTCTTAGTCTCATTGAAGGACACAAAAAGCCATAATCTGCAGGAAGGGTGGCCTAAAGGATATGGACTAGGAATACTGGAGGTATTCCTAGGAAAGGGATTAGGGCAGCAGAGGGAAAAATCTCTAGCCCTGAGGAAAAACAGGAACACTTGCGAAAATGGTATCCCCATACCACAGGTCCACCATGTATTCCAAAGACTGAGACTTAGAAGATTTGAGAATGCCCTTCCTGCATCCTGTCACCATGATAGTAAATCTTCATCAATAACTATAGATTATAACCAGGAGAGATAAAAGAGGTAGACCTTCTTTGAGAAAACAGAAGCCCCAAAGCCAGAAGGAGATTAGAAACAAGGTCACTAGAGGAATTTGAAGGCTGTGGTTCCCATACTAACAACAGACTTCAAACACAGCTCAAGTTCTGGGTAAATTAACAAAAACTCCCACAGTAAAGTCTTGTCTACCAAAGTATCTATTTCCAAAAAATTGCCAGCATTCTAAAGGACAAGAAAGGCACAACATGTGAAGACAAATTAATGGCCAAAACCATACTCAGATATGACATACGCATTGAAATTATCAGACAGGAAATTCAAAACAATTAAAAGGAAACAACTTGCAAGACAAGATGAATAACATCATCAGAGAAATGCAAACTATCAGAAATAATCAAAAGGAAATAGTAGAAACCAAACAATGGCAAAAATTAAAAATACCTTCAACACACTCATGTGTAGACTCAATGCAGTCAAGGAAAGAATCAGTGAAATTGAAAACTGGCCAATAGAAATTATTCACATTGAAATTCCAGGAGAAAAAAATAACAAGGCAAACACATAGAATAAAACACCCAAGAACTTTGGGATAATAAACAATGAACAATGTAACATTCACAGCTTCATAATTGCCAATGGAAAAGAGAGATTGGAGCAGGAAACCTATTTAAAGAAATAATTACCAAAACTTCACACATTTTTTACAGCCAACAAACTACAGATCCAAGTAGCACAGACCATATAAAACAGAATATAAAGACAAATCAAAACAAACAAAAAAACAAAATTCACATCCAGTATATTATATTCAAACCACAGAAAACAAAGATACATAAATTAGCCAGAGATGGGGCAGGTGGGGAAGACCTTAAGATGAACAAGAACAAACATTACACCAGACATCTCATTAGAAATAATTCAAGGAAGAAGATACTGGAGTGAAATCTCAAGGTATTGGGGGAACAAACTGACAACTAGATTTTATATCTAGAGAAAATATCCTTTAGGAAAATAACAACTTTCTCAGATAAACAAAAGTTGAGGGAATTTATTACCAACAGACCTGCCCTATAAAGAAATGTTAAAAGAAGTTCTTCAGCCAGAAGGGACATGAAATAGGTCAGACAACTGAATCTACGCCAATTAAAGAATGTCAGAAAAGGAATATGTTAAGATATAATATAATTTGATATTTTTCTCATTGTTCAAAATGTTAAGAGAATATACAATATGTAAAATTCAGAGAAATGTGTCTATATTTGAATGATGCAGATTTTTCAGCAGAAACCATGATATTTTCAACATAAGTGTTGGGATAACTGCTTAACCATGTGCAAAAAAAGACCCTCAACACAATCTATATAAACTCACATTCTCTCTCCCTCTATCTATCTATCTATCTATCTATCTATCTATCTATATAGAATCTATATAGATAGATAGATAGAGATAGAGATGATATAGATGAGAGAGAGAGAGAGAGAGAGAGACGTAGATATAGATGTATAGATATAGATACATAGATATATAGATATAGATATATATCTCAAATCAGGTCATAGATCCAAACGTAAAAACCTAAAACTATAAAACTTTTAAAAGGAAATAAGATAAAGGAGAACATCTTTCTGACTTGTGATTAGACAAAAAGTTCTTAGACCTGACCCTAAGAGCATAATCCATAAAGAGAAAGATTGATAAAATGGATTTCACGAAGATTTTTCATTTCTCTGCAAAAGACACTGTCAACAGACTTGGATAAATGTCTGTGAATCACATATCTCTAAAGCACTTATATCCACAATATATAAAGAACACTCAAAATTCAAATAAAAGGAAACTAATCGTTCAATTCAAAAATGGACAAAATATCTGAAGAGACACTCTATCAAATAGGATATACACATAACAAATAGTGATACGAAAAGATGAACAACATCATTTAGGGAACTGCAAATTAAAATTTCAGTGGGCTGTCACTACAGACTGATTAGAATGGCTAAAATAAAAATTCTGATAGCATAGAGCTGATGAGGCTGTAGAGAAAATGAAAACCTCACACGACGCTGGTAGAAATGCAAAATGGTACAGCCCTTTTAGAAAACACTATCAATTTTTTGTAATATTCTATATATACTTACTATATAGTAAAGCAAGCCACTTCCAGGTGTTTACCCTAGGAAAAGAAAGTTACATTCAAAAAACACCTATACATGAATGTATATGGTAGGTCTACTCATTGTAGCCCATATTTGAAAACAACCAAATATTATTCAGTTGGTACATGGATACATAATGGAACATGAATCAGTACTAAAGTGGACCAACTACTGATAGACCCAATAAGTTACATGGATCTCAAAGGCATTATGTTGAGTGCAAGAATCCAGTCTCAGTGTGTTTCTAGTGTTTGCCAGAGGCTCATGGTTGGGTGTATATGTGGCTAGATGATTGTGTAGCTGTGAAGAAGTCTTGTGGAGACGTAAAAATATCCTGTTCCCTAATTGGCAGTAGTTACACAAACCTGTACGTGTAGTAAAATTCACAGAACTATACAGCAAAACAAATGAATTGTAATGTGTTATTTATGTATTTATCATTTATTTTCAAAAACAAGAATAAATAAGTAAGGAAACTGTGAATGGAGGCAAAGTTGGCAGGTAGGTTTGGTTTATCACATACTATTTCCCAGAATCCCCTCCCCTTTAAGTTTTAAGGCTGGGGTGGATTAAAAGAGGATTTGCAGGAGATTTAGAATGAGAATATGAAACAGTGATCGTCACCATCTAAATGCCATTGAAGTTGCGAGGGGGGACGCCTGGGTGGCTCAGTGTGTTGAGCTTACGGTAGGATTAAGCCCTTATGGTTTGTGGTTTGTTATGCAGCATTACTGAGGCAAAATATAACTAATGCACTTATTAACAGTCTGTATTGTCATTAACAGTACTTGCTACCCTCTGTTGAGGACCACCTATCTATGCACCAGGCACTATGCTAGGTACTACATATGGTTTATTCTACATCCTGGCGTTAAAAAGAGTGGATTTTAGAGAATCTGAGTTGTCTTAGATTACCTAAATATTAAATGCTACACCTGAAATCCAAACTCAAAACTCCAGCGTCTACTTTCTTTCTTCTGCATTCTTCTATCTCCTCACAGCTAGAAAATAATTTAGAGCCTGGGATAAAATTTTAATGGGAACATGCTATCCCTTCTCCTGAAATGGAAAATACGTTATCTCTGCTCCTGATTATACTTAGCTCTGCTTAAAAACACCTACCCACACACCCTTTTTAGTGACAAGACATTAATAGACACTTAAGGAAGAAAATAAGTCCAAATGATGTGGTTTTGTCAGAAAATCCCCCAAGGAAACTAACAGAACCTATACATAAACTAGCTTAAACGAGCTGACAATGCTTCATTTTCAAAGAAGATAAGCAACACCCAAAAACTAAGAAAGACAATACACACTGTTAATAAGTATACTGGTTAGATTTTGCCCCAATAATGCTTCATAACAAACCACAAACCATAAAGGCTTAAAATTCTCATGCTTTTTCTACTCTACCTTACTAACTTCCATTTAAATTAATATATTTTTAAATTTTTCATTTGCTCTTTTCCTTGTTACTTGAAGCTCTATGCAGTATAACACTTTTATAAATATATTTTTAAAAGTAAAAATGTCTGTACCATAGCAAACAACCTTTGGCAATTCTCTCTCTCTTTTTTTTTTTTTTTTGTATATAATTTCTTTTGCTTACCTTGAGAACTTGGGTAGGCAATTAAGAAAAGAAATAAAACATCTCTTGTGCTCTTTTTCATAGTTTTACAAAGGCAGAGGAAACTATCTGGCTTTCTCTAGCTTAGGGATCATTAAAAAGTTGCCACTTTGATGTGTGTGCAGAAAAAAAAAAAAACAAAAAGTTTCTCTAGGAATTGCTCACAGGTTCCTGGATATGTCAAAAGAGAACAAACAGAAAGAAATGAAGATGCTAGAAATCTCAAGTGGCTGGTGAGAGGTTTAGAAAATAAAAATCCTCAATAATGCATAGCTCACGATTCTTTTCATCAAGCACGATGACATTGTAATATTTTCCTCATTGTTTCAATAATAAAATCACTAGAAAAGACACAACTTCTTTTCCCAAATAAGTGAAGGTCATGAGGATATGAGCAAAGAATGGATTACTTGCTGATGTACATAAAATAAAGGTATAAATAATTTGTTACAGCTCCTCACATAAATTTTGTATTTTGAGCTAAAATCCTAGTTTCTATTTATTTCCTTTTGCTCTTCCCATATCGTATCCCGGGAAACATAGACCTTGCTTTCATTTTTTTTTATTATAATAAGAACTGTACTTTCTTTTTCAGATTTCACTAGGGATTGCAGTACAAAGAACATTTACCTCTCTCACTGTTTAAAATGTCCTTAGCCGCTATCACCCTGGCACAAAAGCTAGTTAAATTTAGACTGTGTTCAATTCTCCCAGTTAATTTTGGACCCTTACCTTTTTAAATATACTGCTTAGGATATGAATGCAGGCCAAACACTGCAACTCCCCCATTCTCTTGATAGAAATGAGGATGAGCCATTATTTTTTTCTGTATTTTAGCAAACGGTGAATCTTTTTATGAAATAAAATGCACACATCATTACAACTTCTCATTAAATATGTACTAGGGAGATAATGCTACTGCTGAATAGCTAGAGTTATTACTCTTTCAACAATTTAACAGCTCTCTTCTTGTCATTGTAAGACTTCTTTTTTTTTTTTTTTTTTTTTTTTTTGCCTTCTCTGATTATATGAGTTATTGTTAATTTCAACAAAAATGCTAGGGCTTTCTTCCCTTCAAGCAAGGATTGGCAAACTGGTTACAGTGCAGTTGAATATATTTCGCAAATATTATCAGAATAAAAAATGGTTTTGGGGGCACCTGTGTGGCTCAGTTGGTTAAACGTCAGAGTCTTGATTTCAGTTCAGGTCATGATCTTACTCAAGGTCACGAGATTGAGCCCTGCATCCAGCTCTGTGCTGAGTGTGGAGCCTGCTTGGGTTTTCCCCTTACTCCCCCACTTTCTCTCTCTCAAAAAAAATGGCTTTGATAATATAGTTATTTCATAATAATATATAATATATTAATAATATATTAATAAATAATATTATTATTTATATATTAATTATTAATATATATTATATACAATTATTAATATATATTATATATAATTATATAATATATAATTATTAATATATAATAATATATATTAATAATATAATATATAATAATATAGTTATTTCATAATAATATAGTTTTATTTCATGTAAACACTATAATATACTCCTTCATGATAAAATTTTTAAAACTTTCCTGTAGTAGAAAAGTCAACAAGAATTTAGCTGGGAATGTACTGATAGAACTTAGTGATTTATCAAGCAAAGACTGAGAAAAATGTCATAGCTTTATATCTTAATATTACACACACAGACGACATTTTAATGCATGTAATGGTTATGGTAATTATTTCATTTTCCTTAAACATCATAAATAGCTAATTCATGATGGAAACAAACGTAAAACTACCATTTTATGTTACCTGAAATAATGGGAATAGTGGGAAAGTGCTAACAGAACTGAGAGACTCACAAAATAACTTCTGAAAAGAAAACTATCGAGATTTATAGGCAATATTTAACATATATTATTGTTTCAAATTCTCATTCATGCTTGATACAACTTTTTCAAGTTTAATTTTATATAAGTACACTAGATTGACCATAATGGACCAACTTAATCTAAAAGTTTTTTAAAAATTACTTCTAGTTTTTGAAGTTACATGAACAAAAATGGCATTTCAGTCATTATATCTATGAATTCAGAGCCTGCTTCATTATTTCCAAAGTCTAAAATATATTTGTAAAGATGGTCCAATGCACTCAGATGGTTATAGAGGCTGTTGTGATATAGCACAATAAACCCTTTTGAGAACTGGAAGAGAGAGTTTTATTCTATGTTTATCTGCTAGCAACCTGTGTTACCTTGGGCAAACGAATGGGACTCACTCCATAGCTTTTTCTTTTGCAGTAAGAGAGGAAATTTGACTAACATGTATCTCTAAGGCCTATTTAAATGTAAAAGCTGAAACTCCATCACTGATGACTCTTTACTACTCATGAAAATGAAATACACATTTCGCCACATGCCAGATTTTAAGCCATCTAAGAAGCAAAGGTAATTTGACTCTTGCTACCTGCTAAATCCCCATGCCGGGCTTAATGCCTAATGTGGCATAGGTGAGTCACTCAATACATGTGCTGAGTAAATGAACAAGTGAATGAATGAATGAATGAATGAATGAATGTTTTCTCCAAATGGTTATATTTTTCTTGTCATGCAACTATCTGGACTGATTATTTCTTTTCATATTTTAACTTTGCTCTCATTTTTGTCATTATTATCAGGATACTTACTGTGCAAGTCTAACGAATGAAATGTTCAATAGTAGCTTAGTTTCCTTTGCTGATTTGATGTGGGTAACCTTGACTTGCCAGGCCCTTATTCACAAGCTTTAAAGTTCCAAGAAAAATGTATTCTCCCCAGGAACTAAAAAATTATTTAAAATTATAGAAAATGTGGAACATTTGCTCCAAGTAGAGTGAACAAGAAAATTCAGAACATCCCTCCTGCTAAGCACCAGAGGCAAAGTGTAAACAGCACTGGGACTTTAGAGGGCTACGAAGTATTACCAGACCAAGATCTGGCCAGGGATGGAAATCCAGAGAGAATTGTTCTTCAATTCTGAAATAGGTACCTGAGACTCTATAAGTACGAACCGCATGTTTGGTGGTCTTGTAGCATCAGGAGGATAAAAGTTGATATTCAGAGCCATGCAAAGTGGGGCTCTGTTAAACAATTTTCTATTTACATGGGGGCCCTGAAAAACTGAACCCCAGAAATAAGGATGAACTTAATGTCCTTCCAAACTCAAATCTCAGTCCCTGAAACTGGGATTAGATGACCACACACCGCTAGTTTCCCTGAGAGATGCATGACAGAAGCAAATGAAAATTGCCTCAAGACATTAAAGTTATTTTAATTCCAAATAATTTCTCAAGTTTATTTATTTATTTAGAGAGAGAGAGAGAGAGAGAGACAGCATGAGCAAAGGAGGGGCAGTGAGAGGGAGAGAGAGAATCCCAAGCAAGCTCCACATAGTCAGAGTCAGCACAGATCAAGCAGGGCTTGATCCCAGGAACCACTAGGTCATAAGCTGAGCCGAAATCAAGAGTCAGACACTGACCCAACTGAGCCCTCCAGGCACGCCCCCCGCAATGATCCATAAAACAATTTTATCAAATATAATCCTTGGCACACAATAACAACAACCAAGCTAGCCGTAATTTTGTGTTTATTTTTACAGGCAAGGTCACTCTTTATCCTTCTAACAGCACATTCTACTTTCATGTAAATTCCTCACTGAGTATAAATTTCAAAGTCTTGATTTGTTTCCTATTCCCTCATATGTATTTTAATCAGGACATGAAAGAATCATAAATTCTCAGCTTGGCAACTGGAAAATTTTCAAGAAACGTGTTGCAGTATTCCTTAAGCATATAGAAGTACTGGGCATTTTCTGATATGACAGCATTTTTGTTACTGCCAAAGTAAAATAACATTGTCCAGGGAATTTTTTTTTTTACTCTAATGAGTATTGACATAATTAAAATATAGTTGGAGACATTCTGATCTATAGTTGCCATTTATTTCTACTGACAGCGTTTTGAAATTATGTATTGATGTTGGAAAAGGGAGAGCCTATGAACTCCAAAAGAATATATGTGTTCCTAATATTTTTATGTGTCCCTAATATTTTACTTGGGAAACTATGGTGTAGTTAGTAGTCATATGCATTATGGTCAATACACTCCTTCTCCTTCTCCTTCTCCTTCTCCTTCTCCTTCTTCTTATTCTTCTTTTTTAATGTTTATATACTTTTGAGAGAGAGAGAGAGAGGCGCAAAGGGGTAGAGAGAGAGGGAGACACAGAATCTGAAGCAGGCTCCAGGCTCTGAGCTGTCAGCACAGAGCCTGATGTGGGGCTCAAACTCACAGTGTGAGATCATGACCTGAGGCAAACTCAGGCGCCTACCCACGTGAGCCACCCAGCTGCCCTGCCAATATGGTCTTCTTAAGCAAAAATATATACAGCAGCAGATAACAAAACATGTCTTTTCTTGTTTTTTAAAAGAATTTCTAAACTATTAAATGACCAAACATTTTTTCCAGATATGGTGGATGTTACAGAATATGGTGACGTTACAGAATATGGTGGGCCTTACAGAATGAGGTGACGGTACAGAATATGGTGATGTTACAGAAGATGTTGAAGATCCTTTAGCTTAGTATCCAACCAATCTCTTGAATTCTAATTACTATGTCCAATGTTTGGTCATGAGATTGATGAGCTGAATCAGGAGGGAAATGAAGGCAGAAAAGAGAAGATGAGGAGATGGAAAGGGAAGGGAGAAAAGGGTGAATTTGGGGGCGCAGGAATGGATGAGGACAAGAGGCCTTGCCTTCCAAGGACATCAAGAAGGGAGAAGAATTAGCCCAGCAAAAAGGCTAAGGGTGATAAAAAACAAACAAACAACCTTTGCTATTTGAGTAGGAAAGAGGCATCATTATTTGTTGGTAAGTCAAAAATACTGAAAACCTCCTTCACCTAGGAGTGAGTGTTGCACAAAAGTTATAAACACCTAAGTAACTAAGAGCTGGCACTTACTCTGTGCTGCACGCTGTTCAAAGCCCAAGGCCAGCTGGCGAGGTTGTACAGGTTGGACCCAGCAGGAGATGGTCACAGTCATCGAGTAGTGACTGGTCACTGTGTCCCAGCTACCTCTCTGCTAGTCACATCATGCACCTAGTGGTGCAACTAAAACCAAGACTTTCCTCTAGTTCACCTGAGATGGGCATCTCCCACTCAGAGGTGACTCTTCCTAAGCACTGGATACCTGTGAACTCATTTTATCCTTCCAACACAAAGGATATGGACAACAACATCACTTTTACTAATAACATTTGCATAGCATTTCCTAATTTATGCAATGAAATTTTACACCTATGCAATATTAATTAAGTATTGATAGTCCCATTTACAGGTACACAGAAATTAAGTTACTAAGTCAAGGTCATAAAGAAGGTAGTAACCAGACTGGTATATGAGGTGAGGAGATGTAGTCCCTGGATCCCTGCTCCTAGCAGTGGTTCCTAGCAACGGTTCCTCTTACTCCCTCCCAGCTGTTTTTCTTTCCCTTTTCCCTGTCTTCTCCACTCTCCTTCTTTCTCTCTTTCTCTTCTTTATTCCTCTATACTTTCGCTATCCCACGTTGTCTCTCTTTTCCCAAACCAAGCTTAAAGGAGGCTAACATGTTAATTGGAAGTTTCTGGATAACCGGTTCTTGATTCATAAACAGATGATTACTCCTCTTGCAGAATCACAAATATATGGATTTTAATCTATTAATTTCCATGTACTGTTTCTTGTTCTGTTATCGCTAGCAAATACTTATGCACACACACACAAGTAAATTAGTTTACTAACACAAAATTTAAAAAAAAATTAACCAAGGGTTTTGTTAATTTTCTTCCAAAAAATTGAAGAACCAGGAGCATTCTATAAGTATAACCTCTCAATAAGAACCCGCACCATCTGGTTTACATGACTTTCTGCATGTTACTCTCATAAAAATGAATATAAATTTTATCTTTAAAGTGATTGTTTTACATTTTATTTTGTCAGAGCAACTTACTTACGAAAAAGAAACGTGATAGGAAAATGTCAAGTGTTTAATATTTCTTCGAAATACATGTAGACCCGTTCACTTTTTCTGTTCCACCAGCAGCTAATTTGGGGGTAATATGTTAGCAAACAAATAATGTTGCAAAGATCTACTTTTTTGCAGTAAAGATTTAGAGAGGTGCTCAGACTTGATGCTGCATGACATGGTTGAAGCAGTTCTTGGGTATCATCTCCCGTGAGGGCAAGAGGTTAATAAATGGTCTAACATTAGTGCTAATTCAGTTTCCCACTTGATTCGCTTCCAAGTGATTCATCTTCCAAGATGAAGACACTGATACTTCAAGATAAAACATGGTTGGGGCGCCTGGGTGGCACAGCCAACCGGTTAAGCGTCCGACTTCAGCTCAGGTCGGATTCTCATGGTTCATGGATTCCAGCCCTGCATCGGGCTCTGTGCTGGCAGTTCGGAGCCTGGGGCCTGCTTCGGATTCTGTGTCTCCCTCTCTCTCTGCCCCTCCCCTGCTTGTGCTCTGTCTCTCTCTCTCTCAAAAATAAATAAACATTTAAAAAAATGTAAAAATTAAAAAAAAGATAAAACATGGTTATCGAATGTATAATTTTTTAGTGTAGAAAATAATTTTAAGTGCCTTGTCTCAAAATGTATGATGCACAGGTCTTTTCGAAGTAAACCCACCCAAATGGCTACTTACAGTTTGTGCAAGGCCTTCTAGCAGTACTTTATCGTAAAGAGAACACTTTTCACTTTGTAACATACTGACATCATATCAAATTGATCCATATGAAAGGCTGGAAAGGCAGCAATAGAGTCCGCCTTAAGCTATGCACTAATGCTTTTAAAAAGAAGGAAAACACCTTGTAAATAAAAAGTTTAATCCTCAGAATTAATCAGGAGGAGAAAGCCTTGCAGTTGGTGCACAGATTGCAAGAAGATACCCACGGTGTAAGAGATAGCTGGAACAGATCGCAGCTCCAAGGCCATGACCATGTGAGTGAAATGGCCAAATAGACCCACGCAACCATGCACATATGATCTGAATGAATAGAATTAAAACAACAACCAAAGTATACAACCCCAAAGATGTTTTCTATAGTCGACATTTTCACACACACACACACACACACACACACACACACACACACACACATTTACATGTTGTCAGATAAAAACATACTGAAAGTTAGAGTGCACATACAGATACTGTTTGAATATTCAAAACTTTAGATTGCTATAATGCCATGCATTTTCAATATCATATCATAAATGTAAAGCAGAGGGCCTGTATTCCCAGTGTCCCTCTCGTCCCTCCCAGCTCCCAAGTGTGCGTCACCTCACCACCCACTGACAGGAGGGAGTAGCCCTGGTGATTCTACAACGTGCTGCTAGAAACATGTTCAGCCTTCAAACATCTCGAGTCTGAATTTTCTAAAAATAAAATGACATTTTGTCTGGATGACTTTATTAAGTTTTAGAAACACAGTGCCAGGTGTTTTACATGGAATTGGTTTCCCTGGTACAGATTCGACATATATTAAAGACACAGGGAGAGGGAAAGAAATACTCACACCCACCTCGCCACACCCCTCCCTCAAACACCAGTGAGAGCATTTCGTAGTTTTAATTACTTTGTCTTTTAAAAGTTAATTTCCTCGGAAAAAAGTACAGTTTGGACAAAAATATGTATTTAGACAAACTTAGGTGTTTAAAAATTTATGTGCTTGGGGTGCCTGGCTCAGTTGGTTAAGCATCCAACTTCAGCTCACGTCAAGATCTCGCTGTTCTTAGGTTCGAGTCCTGCATCGGGCTCTGTGCTGACCGCTCAGAGCCTGGAGCCTGCTTCGGATTCTGTGTCTCCTTCTCTTTCTGCCCCTCTGGGGCTCATGCTCTATCTCTCTCTCTCTCTCAAAAATAAACAAATGTTAAAAAGTATAAATAAAAATTTATGTACTTAAAATTCTGAGCTAAAATATCTATGTAGAAATATATATTTAATAACGAATTTTCCAGATCAGTTCATACTTTAAGTGAATAAATGAAAGCATATATTTTTAATGTTTATTTATTTTTGAATTTTTGAATTTTTAAAAAGTAAGAACTTAAATGGTTTGAAAGACTGTGAGTACAGCAGTACAATACAATATTAAATTTCAAGAGAATTTGATTGTGGTTTTTTTTTTCTGGTTCTTATCAAATTTGAGACACTCAGCCTCTTTAAAAATTCCCTTATTCTATATTGCTCTTGTGTAGAAAATTAAACACAAATTTCAAAATTAATTGAAATTAATTCCTTACAGGTTTATACCAGAGGAGATGAAATATTTAGTAACATAGTGTAAAACAAAAAAGATTAATCAGTCAACTTTATTCCCTAAATTTATTAATTATAGTTGATATAATTGCTTATAGGTTTGATTTCTTAAATTATGGTCTTAACAACACTTTAATCCCACAGGTACTCAGAATTCCTAATTGAAAGTTCATATAACTAAGTTAGTGGTAAAAATTTTGCCTCTGAAATACTGTGTTCTCTGATTTGAAAATATGCTTATTATAAATTAGTTTATAATAGTGATATTTCAAATATATTAAATTAAATTTTTAAAGTGTAATCAATCATATTTTATCAACTAAATCCAAAATTTTCATTCTTCTGTATTCCCTTGCCCCTTAAATAATTTGAATAATTGAAAATTATTATTTTAGATCTTTTTCTCCTAGTATTTTCAAATAGCAAACAGCTTAGTTTTCCAACAAAAGGTGGGATATTCATTAGTTACCATAACAAAGTTCCAGACTCCATACACAAAATAGATTTTTATCCCAGCTCTTAAGAGGGGAATATCCACTTGCCCCCCCCCTCCCCAATCCCCAGCTCTGGAACATTTGCTGCTGTGTAAAATTCAGTACAGTGTTTGTTTTCTTATCATAAGATTCACAGATATCACTGGGAGAGAAGAACGAAGAATCAACCATCTTCTACTGACCCTCATAAGACTCCCAGGTGAGACCTTCTGGTAAGACTGCCTACAGCTCAGGGCGCCTGAGTGGCTCAGTTGGTTAAGGGCCTCCCTTCCACTCAGGTCACGATCTCACAAGTTCGTGGGCTTGAGTCCCACATCAGGCTCTGTGCTGACAGCTCCGAGCCTGGAGCCTGCTTCGGATTCCGTGTCTCCCTCTCTCTCTGCCCCTCCCCTGCTTGTGCTCTGTCTCTATCTCTCAAAAATAAATAAATGTTAAAAAAAAAAAAGACTGCCTACAGCTCGTCCTCTCCAGCTGGTAGCCAAACCCAACCTGTCCAACAGAGTCTGACAAACTGTGGTTCCACTCTTTCTGCTTATTTCAGCTATCCTGTGTCTCTAGCAGCCAAAGCTTCTCCAGACTTTACAAGAATTTGAACAGTAAAACAGTTCTCAAGAAAAAACTAAACATTAAATGTCTTCCTCAATCTGTCCTATAAAATTTTTATACCTTTCCTCCATAGAACTTCTATGTTAAAGCTGTATTCATTTTGCAATGTTCTCATGAAGGCCTGAACTAATGGTTTTAGGTGGATTTTTCACTTTCAACATTTTTAATACTATATTCTTTGATTTAGTACTATTATCCTTTTATTAATATTATACACATTAAATTTTACAGCTCTAGCTAGTCAATATTCCTTAAAAAATGGAAATACCAATGAGACTGTATCAATTAAATTTCTGAAACAAACTACTGTAAAAGGAAATTAACCAGGCCACATTGCTAATTTATCTGGAAGCAACAGCTTTGTTGCTCTGGTTTTTCTTTAGAATCTAAAAGTTAATGAAGAAGGCTCTAAAACAACAATAAGATAAACAAAAAGAGATAAATTTAATAACCTAATAGACAATTCTAGGGTTCACTATACCCCACATTACAGGATGCATGAGTTTCTTTACATATATGTGCAAATTATATTATTATCTTTGGTTGAAAAAAGAAAACTATCTGAAAAATGCAGGTTAATATTATATGTTAATAAATGCATGAATGTATATATAATAAATATTATATTTAATATACCATTTGTATATGTGATAAATATATTTTTGTTTACGTATATAAAATAGAAATATAATAATATGTAAAATGTATGTAATATAATGTATAGCATAAATATTATATGTTATAAGATTTTGTATATGATATTATCTTATATATAATATAGAACATATATTATAGAAAATATTCTATACAGTACATTTATATGCTATACAGTGTTTTATATGACCCTGTATTTTTTGGTTATTATATATAATATATATCTTATCTGTTCTGTCTTATGTATATACATATGATATACAATTATATAAACTATAAATCTCTTTATAGGATGGTATAACTGTAAATAAAATCAGGGAAATAATCAAAGATAAAGAAGGAAAGAAAGAAAGAGAGGGAGGAAGAAAGAGCAAGAGAGTATGAATCAAGAAAAAAAAAGGAAATGGGGCACTTCTGTGGCTCAATCAGTCGGGCAGCTGACTTTGGCTCAGGTCATGATCTTGCAGCTCGTGAGTTCAAGCCCCATGTTGGGCTCTGTGCTGACAGCTCAGAGCCTGAAGCCTGCTTCAGATTCTGTGTCTCCCTCTCTTTCTGCCCCTCCCTTCCTTAAGCTCTCTCTCTCTCTCTCAAAAATAAATAAACATTTAAAAAAGAAAAAAGAAAAAAAAAGAAAAACGAAACAACATAAGCTGACCGTTGCCCTGGAAAAATTTGCTACATCTGTTCTTTTTAATCATGTCAAAGATCAAAGACACTTCCAAAACATTCTCAATCAGATACCAGATCAAAATCTCCTTATTGTGCCAGAACCCAGCACTCAGTTATAGGTGAAATATATGTATCCCAATATTTCCACATACACAATCCCGATCTCAGAATACACAGTAACACAACAGACACTCAAAACCCATAGGACATTCTGTTTTATATGGCCTTAGTATGGAATGGAAGAGGCATCTCTTCTGAGTATTGATAACCACAAGCCAACATTCATGCAGATTTGGACCCTAATGATCCACTAAGCATAAAATTTGAAACAAAAACAGAAAGCTAAGAATGTTTTTAATGCAATTCAGCTATAATATACTGGAGAGGCTCACCCCTTGAATCATTTAAATATAAAGTTCAAATGATCACTCTGTATAAAATTACAACACATAGAAATAAAGCACATTACCAAGAGTCCATGAAAAAAATGTGCAAAAGTACAATTAGAAAGTGAGAATTTTACTGGGACTATTAAGCACAGAATATAAAATAAATAAGCATCTGTAACACATTTAAGAACATAAATGGAAACTGAAAGTATAGGATGGAATGAGGTAGTATAAACACAAACAAACATATTTGAATAAAAAGAATTCATGTAAAAATATAGGCAGGTAATTTAAAATACCTTAACTTTTAAAATTCAGCAGATGAGATGTGGTTTATTAGAAAAAGTTAGGCATAAATTTACTAAGTCAGAGAAGGAACTAAATAAAATATCCAGAAAGTAACACAAAGTGTGAAAGACATGGAAAATACGTAATTGAGTTTAAGAATGATAGAGAACTTCCATTGAAAGTGCAAGATGATAGACAAACTTTGAAAGAATACCTGAGAAATTTCTAGATCTAGATAATTTGGAGTCCACAGATTTTGGAAGTACAATCAAACTGTAAAAATTAGTTAATTAATTAAATTTAAATAAAATGGCACCTAAATAAATTTAGTTGATGCTTCAAAAAAGTAAAAATATAGAGGAAACCTGAAACTTGATAGTTTGAAAATACAAATCAAAATCAAAAAGGAATTTCAGGGGTGCCTAGGTGGCTCAGTCGATTAAGTGTCCTGTCTTGATTTCAGCTCGAGTCATGATCTCACAGTTCTGAAATTGAGACCACATTGGACGGAGCCTGCTTGAGATTATCCCTCTCCCTCTGTTTGCAAGCTCTCTCTCTCTCTCTCTCAAAGAAAAAAAAAAAAGTTCAATTAAACATTGAGTTCTAAATGGTAACACTGGTGTTTGGAAAAGAATTGAATATTATCACCAAACTTCTGAGAAGATATTATTGTCTATCAAGAACTATATTTTTGAAAACATAGTAACATAATTTTTAGAAGAATGTTGAAAGAAATAGAGGGCAAAGTTGACTTTTCCAATTTAAAATTTCATGCTAAAACTTAGGGCAATACTAAAAGAAGAATTACATATTTCAAATTTTCAAATCTGTTAAAAAGAAAGTAAAAGAATCCCTCAATCAAATCGTGTGTTTACTTACATAAATCACTGACTTTCACTTTTTACAATTTTTTCACTTCTCAATGCAAATCTCAAAGTACAGTATATCCTCCTACGTTTTAGTGTAATTTATATTAAGCCATTTATACAGTTTTATGTTGTTACAAAATTTTATTTTGTTAATAAGAGTTTTTGCTCATCAAAAGGAACCATAAAGAAAATAAAAAGCCATATCTGGAGGAAAGTCTATGTTACAGATACCATCAGGAAAAAAAAAGACATGTAAGACACTAGCAAACGGATGAGTGAATAACAAACACTGAAACAGGAACAAATGAGTAACATACATGAGCAGGTCCTCTACAGAAGATTAAGTAATGGCTAATAAAACGTGAAATGATACTCAATTACACTGATAATCAAGAAAATAGAAATTAAGAGCACATAAGATACTATGGACTCACTGATTTGCAAAACTTTAAAAGTTGGTCAATACTATTATGAGCAACAGGAGTTCTCAAATACTTGGTAATGGTAGTGAAAATCAGTGCAATTACTTTGAACACAGTAAAAAAGAAGATTAACAATTTCACTTACACATGCTCTAGATTTTAGAGCCTAGAGAAGTCTCTGTAAAGGCTTCAGATGACAGGCACAAGAATATTCAGAGCAAAATCATTTTTAATAACAAAATAACAATAGCAAAAGCTAGAAACTATTCAAATATTAATCAGGAAAAATCGTGGATAAATTGTGGCATATTCTCACAAAGAAATACTGTACAGCATTGAAAATTAAGGAACTGTACTAAATTTTTCACAAAATCATAATATTGTGTGGAAAAAAATCAAGTGGCAGAGAACATGAAAAATTGACACTATTTATTTTTTTGACACCATTTATAAAAAAAGTTCCTATGGTTTAAGAACTTAGACTTTTTTTTTTAGGACTATAAAGAAAGCAAGAAAATGATTAATCACAAAATTCAGAAAGATGATTACCACTGGTTACCATGGCATGGGGGAAATTGTAAATGGATTAGAGAAAAGGACAAGAGAAACATTACTATTATTGATACTAGTTTGAAAACACAAATCAAAATCCAAAAGGAATCTCAGGGTGCCTACGTGGCAAATATTCCCATCCCCTGAGGATATAATCAAACACTAACCCAGGTACTGTTGTAAAGTATTTTGCAGATACAACTGGAGTCTAAGTCAGTTGAGAAACAAATTATCTGGCTCAATTAGATAACCCTTGAAAGTAGAGATACTTCTTCAGCTGCCCATACAAGACACAGAAAGACAGAAATTCAGAGGATTTTGAAATGTGAGGACTACACTCCATGGCTTCTTTGCAGATGGATCAGAGGCTGAGGGACACCTGAATTGGAGCACAGACAGCCTTAGGGGGCTGGGCGGGGCCCCTGGCTGATAGCCATCAAGAGGATTATACTTTTAAACTCATTGGGTTATTGGATCAAAACTGAAAACCTTAGAAATACAAGGAGGGCATTGCAGTTAATCAAAGAATAGATAGATATGCTATAATAGGGATATAGCTAAGAAAGTAACTTCTGAGGCTTTTATAAGGTTTCCTTATTTGGGTATAATTATCTGATATATTTACTAATTTATATTAATCATATTTTCATAGAACATATGCAGCCAAGTATACACACACATACGTATGAACATGTTTAACCAGTCAGTGGAAAAGATTCTTTTAAAGAACTACCTAGCAAGGAAAAGCAAATTTCTATTTGATCACATTCAAGACAAAAGCTAGCCCTGATCCAGGTCAGAATGAGAATAATTATTCTCAGGTCTTGGACAGGTCTTGTCCATTGGCACCAATACCCTAGAGCAAAAGTAGAAAAAGGCTGTTGACAATTAAATTAACACCACTTGCCTAAAGGTACCATTTGAATAAATTAGCACAAGCAAAAAAATAGAATGTTTGGAATTATAAATATCTTCTCATAGCATTTGACTTAGGTTTTAAATCTTACTGAAAGCTCTAATTTAGCTTTAAAAATAGAGCATTGAAAGACAAACATCAACAAAATAAAACGTAACCAATTAATTCTTCAATTTTTCTGCCCAGCCCACACAAAAGAACTAAACTTGACTTTGACATCTAGATTATCCTGGAGAATTAATTGAAGTTTTTCCGTTAGTATTCTCTCGACTCAAAATGTTTTTATCCTAGAATATAATCAGTCAATCACCAGTAATGCAATCATGAAAACAACTTTGAAATATCAGCTTCCCAGGAAGAGAGAGATTTTTTTTGTCCAATCCAGATAGACTTCTTGTAGCTCCAATATATAATGTTGTGTACAGAATCATAACAGCCCCTTTCATTAGGGACATTATCCTATTACCTTGGTAGTGGTGAACCTGACTGGTCACCATACTTAGGTAACTTTCAGCAGTAAAGTATTTACATGCATGTTAATGCCTGGCTCTTGCATGACACCTGGCAAGTCAAGGCTTTTATTTTGGGGGCTCCTAATCTGGACACGTCTCCTGGAAGCCAAGGTAACATGTCCTAAAAAAGCTTAGTTGACTTTACAAAGAAAACACATAAATCTTTTCTTGCATATAGTATTTATAGATTTTACTTCTATTTATGGTTGCAACCAGATCTGATAATTAAGCTGTGAGTTTAATTAGTGAAAATCTAGTTTGTGTAAATAAATGAGACATAATTTGTCTTTAACTGAGACAGGTACTCATCAATTATAACTAGGAGGAAATAAATGCATAATACCCACCTTAAAATTAACATCCAACAATAAAATACAATATAATAATAATGCATTGAGTGGTTTTCAATATGGTTATTTCCAAAGTCTGAATGTAATGTTTATTTTTACGGGAAGTAGTTGAGGAACCTCATGATAAATCACTTGTATGATTTTTTTTCCCTAAATTCTACCTGTTTTGTCACTACTAACATTAATAGTTGCTTTACCAATAGTGAGTTATTTTGTAAGATTTCAATTGTTTGCTTTGTTCTGTTTTATGCATTCATGACTGAAATTATTTTGGTTTAACCACTAATAAATTGCATTAGAATGATCAGTGTTATTGGAACTAATTAAGGTTCAGAAAGATGGGTAAGATGTCCAAGGGAAAGGAAAGTGCTGGGCAGCACTGAGGTTTTAGATGATCTCAGATATAAAACTTCATGGCCTTTAATACTGAGGAAACATTTATTTTAAAAAACATGACCTACTGGTGAGTCCACAGTTTTAAACATGACCTTGAACCTCTTTAAGATACACTGTCTGTGTTCAATGCTATGGGATTCTTAATGGCACATAGACTGAATTAGCAAAACTACCTCCTCTCACATCTGACAGATTCTCCCAGCTGTTTCTGACATGACATTGTCCCACAGGCATTAAGCTGAGTGGCCAGTCTTCTGGAAAGCTGGAATGTTGGCTACGAACACTTTAGCATCCTGGCAAATTGGCTTAGTTTAGCTTCCTGACATCACTTTAAATTGAGCTCTCTTTTTATGTTGTTCAAGTGGGCAGCTAAGAATCCTGAGAGCCTCTCCAATGATCAGGGGAGGCCACAGGCCTGAACTTGAGGGACAGGAAGCTCCTCCCTGTTAGAGTTTCCGGACTCTCAAAGAGTCTGCCCTGGAACTTCCTGCTTGTCAATCAGCTAGCTAGGACCCCTGCTGTCAAACCCGAGGCTACTTCTAATCTCCGGTTGCCCTTCTGAACAGACAACACAAATAAAACAACGAAAAGTATAATTTACATAATGCTATTCAGAAAGTAATTATAGAGAACACCAAGAGCGAACCGTAATGTAAACTGTGGACTTTGGGTGATCATGACATGTCACTGTAGGTTCATCAGTTGTGACACATATACCACTCTGGTGTTTGTTGATAATAATGTGACCATCACATGTGTTAATAATCACATGAGTGTGATGGGGTAGGGGATAGTACAGGAAATCTCCATACCTTCTCCTCAATTTTGCTGTGAACCTAAAACTTCTCTTAAACCATAAAATCTTTTTTAAATGGGGCTAGTTTTAAAAAGGAATTATAATACCTTGGACTACATCCTGGACTTCACACATTCTGTCTCTAAGGTTCTGACTGAAACATTTTTTAAATGATTACTATTTTTTTTATTTGAGAGAGAGTGAGAGAGAGCATGAGGATGTGTGAGGAAGGGAGAGGAGTAGGGAGACAGAGAGAGAGAGAGAGAGAGAGAATCTTAAACAGGTTCCACACTCAGCACCGAGCCCAAGGTTAGGCTCAGTCTCACAATGGTAAGATCATGACCTGGGCTGAAATCAAGATTTGGACGCTCAACCAGCTGAGCCACTCAGGCACCTCCCACCTGGAACATTTTTAAGAAAGACTTCCTATCTTTCCTACTGTCCATCTGGAATATCAGGAAAAGGGTTCACAGGGTCTTGTGTAAGAAATCCTTAGGTTCTGAGTCTTAGCAACAATACTAGAAGTGGAACAGGAAATTCACTATTTCATAATACTGACTGAACTGAGAGGGAGACTTCATTGCTACACAATTTAGGGAGAATTTGTCAGACACCAATAAAGAAATCTCTAAAGTGAGTCAATAAGGTACAGATTTTGGGGCACCTCGGTGGCTCAGTTGGTTAAACATTCAACTTTGCTTCAGGTCATGATCTTGCTGTTTGTGAGTTTGTGCTGACAGCTCAGAGCCTGGATCCTGTTTCAGATTCTGTGCCTTTCTCTCTGTCTGCTTCTCCCCCACGTGAGCCCTGTCTCTCTCTCAAAAAATTAAAATAAACATCGAAAGAATAAGGTCTAGATTTTACTTCAGACAGACAAGTAGTGTTAAATTGCATTATGTCATGACTCACTTAATGAACTACTAAGATTTGCAACTTATCCGCATATACATGGGGAGAAATGTGCATGCCGGCTTCGTCAGGTTAGCTGGAGAGGTTTATACCTTTAAAAGGGCTAGAATTGGGTTTTTGAAAGACACAGAAATGTGAGTGAGTGAGTGTGTGTGTGTGTGTGTGTGTGTGTGTGTGTGTGTGTTTTCTACATAGATCACTTAGTGAAATAAACTGATCTTTGGTGTTTTGTTTTGTTTTGTTTTGTTTTGTTTTGTTTTGAAGAGTGAAAGTAATTGACAACTAGAACACCTGCTAGATTTGGCAGCTATCACAACCACTTTGTTGGGGAACGGAAGTCATAACCTCCGATATTTTCTTAAAACTACTCAAAAATAAAAACGAACACAAGAACATTTGATAGCAGATGATACTGTTTGAAAGATATATGTAAAATAAATTATTGGACTCTGAACACAGAGCATTACAAATTATCTTTAATTCAATTTATACTTCTCATAAATTAAAGCTAACGTGGCAAATATATCCTGAAGAAGCTTTAAAGATTATAATAGTCTTGCTAAGTAAAGGTTAGAAGTCTCTGTTGTTGTTGTTGTTGTTGTTGTTGTTGTTGTTGTTGTTTTTTAATTCCCTTTGGTCATATGTGGAACTCATACCATTATTTTCTTCTTTTTTAAAAATTTTTTAATATTTATTTTTGAGAGAGAGAAAGAGAGAAAGCAGGGGAGGGACAGAGAGGGGAAAGATACAGAATCTGAAGTAGGCTCCAGACTCCGAGCTGTCAGCACAGAGCCTGACACGGGGCTTGAACTCATGGACAGTGAGATCATGACCCGAGCCGAAGTCAGACACTTAACCAACTGAGCCACCCAGGCGCCCCATTATTTTCAATAAATAACAAATGCTACAAGATCCACCGCTTCTGGTGGGAGGTAGAAACAAAACTTTTCTGTCGGGGAGTAAAGGTATGAATCTTCCTGGGCACAGTATCCTGATCTCATGTAGAGCAGTGAAGAAGAGGCAGAAAACTCTCTCTGTCTTGAGTTCTTGTATGCCATACAGGTTGAGAAGGGGATGCTGAGAAAAACCCACTCTTGAGACTCAGGTACAAAGTTCCGCTGGTCCACACAGTGGAAATGGATCCCACATCACCACTCAATGATCTATCCCAGAGTGCGCTCAAGAGCAGCCTTCTGCTGGGGAAGCAGCAGGAACATGGCCAAGACATCTACTTTGGGATAAGTGTTCAGGGACGAATAAAAATTGGGGATGAAGCTGGGACTCAGGGAAAAATAGCAAAAAACAAAAAAACATCTAAGCATCTCAGACCTTCCAGTAAGCCCAAAGTAATAGCAGCTCATCCCAGGGGGAATTAGAAGGCTGTGTAGTCACTGTAGATAACTGTGACAAAAACAAAACCGGCCCCCAGTTCAACGGACAAGATCCACTCAGTTCCTCACACTGACTGGTGGACAGATGAAAAGGTAGGCCCACTTCTGGGTACAATTGCCATTTCCCTCAGTAGTCCACAAACAGTGTCTAGCTTTCAATAAAAAAATCATAGAACATGCAAAAAAGCAAGAGGAAAACAACCTGTTTCCAAAGGAGAAAATAAGCAGCATAGCCAGACCCAGAGATGTAATTATCAGTTAGGATCATTAAAACAGCTGTGATTTATATATACGTTCAATATTTGCACATTCATTGTATGTCATTCTTACATAAAATCTATACTCATATATGGACATCCAGTTAATATGCATATGAAAACATTCAGGATATTCAGGGTACCGAAGTATCTCTTGATGTCTGTAATATACTTTGAATTCTTTCAAAAATAAAATATTTAATGGATAAAGAGATCAATAAATTAATATCGTCTGACAAATAATTTCCTAACATATTCCTTGTAGAATAAGCAGTATGTAAATTCCTTTAAGTTTTTTTTTTTTTAATTTGAAAATGTTTACAATATGGGAAAGCATGAATTTGATGACACGTTTAAAAAAAGCCAGATTGGACACCATACAAAAAAAATAAACTCAAGACTTACCGAAGGATGAAAAGTAGGAGGGTAAACTTTAAAACTACTGGAGAAAATAAGAAAATGTCCTTATAAACTCAGAATCAGGAAGGACTTGGTAAACAGTGCAGAACCTAGACTTGAAACTATAATAAATGAGATGTTAATGTGATAGACACATATGAATTACCGCCCATAATCTACAGTTACATAAAATGCCATAGTAAAGTATACTGCATTGTCAAAAAAGTGAAATATGAATGAAAGCATTAATGAACCTTAGGTTTTACATCCCTGTGTGATTTCTAAATTATTTTATGATTATTTTATAAATTATTACTATAGATCATTTTATAATTAATTTTTTCATGTTTGTTTATTTATTCTAAAAGAGAGACACAGACAGAGCAAGAGCAGGGAGGGGCAGAGAGAGAGGGCGAGAATCCCAAGCAGGATCTGTGCCACCAGCAGAGAGCCCCATGTGGGGTTCAAACCCACCAACAGTGAGATCGTGACTTGAGCCAAAACCAAGAGTCGGACGCTTAACCAACTGAACCCCCAAGGAACCCCAAATTTTATAATTGTAGAAAATATCATTATAAAAGACAAAGCTGTCTAGAATAGATTTCTGTCATTAAAGCGATTTTCACGTCTTATTAAATACCTATCTAAAATGTGGCTATATACACAATATGTATTAATCTATGACATATGCAGGGAGATAATGTGAGGTATACGAGGAACTTAGACATACTTCATACCATCCCGACATCTATGTAAACATACTGCGGCTGAGACCGTTTCCTACATACACAATTTTCTTTCATTTTGTCTTGTTGAAACCATCTCTTCTTAGTCACATTGTACTTGCATCTCGTTAACAGAGTAATTATAAAAAAAGCACAGAATGATATATGCCTTCTTATTTTTTTATCACATAGGAAAGTTCTACTGTTTATTTTATTCTAAGGACTTGGGAAAACACAGGCAAATTGTCCCCTTGTTCTAACCAATAATAAACATCTCCATTTAGACTGAAATAAATGTAATTAAAGAAATTATTTTTGGTTTCATGCTTCAAAGAAACTCCTAATGTAGAATATTGTCTTAAAAGAAAATTGTTTTCAGACTGCAATTAATTTTAATTATAATTATCTATAGCAGAAGCACTGTGATAGAGAGTTAAAGACAATCCATGCCAAAACCATACAGCTGTTTCTTGAAATAAACACAGTAATAGAAATTATTATGGCAGTGGCGTACCCCATTTAGCAATCCAAGAAAGGTATGCACTGGCCAGAGTGTGTCCAAAATCTTGTCTACATTCACATGGGCCCATAAAACGAATTTTAAAAACACAGAAAATATATCCAGAATATACAGACAAGGTTGAGGTTGGTGAAGGCGTTTCCTGAAAACGATCAGATCACCAGTAGGAATGATCAAATTAGGTAGAAAAAGCTAACTACCATTTTATGGTATAAAATTTCTTTTCCAGTATTGGAAGAGCTGATATAATAAGCTTTTTTAAAAAAGTAAATAATTACCAAAAAAAATCAGTTTACTCTATTTATATGTAGAGAATTTTGAGAATTTCTTTTTTGATTCAATCTTTGATCCGATCAAATATTATAGATCTCTGAAGATCCCAGTATGGCTATTACCATTGAATTTAAAGGAATTATATAAAAGTTACTTTTACCTTGGCGTTAGTTCAAGAAAATCATTGCATGCTTTTTAATTAGCTTTAACTATAGAGTTAGAAGGAGATAGACTATGACTTCAAACAAACAAACAAACACCCTCAAACCAACAATATGAGCTACATGAGATAAGAATGTTTTAACTAAAACCAAAAGGATACAAAGAACAGGGAGGGAAAGCAAGTTGTGAGTATTATTTACAGGATCTGGACATTTCCACTAATGAACCACAAGATGTTCTAAAGGTTACTTTGCTAATCACAAATGAAGTGAACCATGCTTCCTGATTCAAGTTTTCTTTTTCTTTTCTTCTCTCCCTTTCTCTCTCTCTCTTTCTTTCTCTCTTTCTTTCTCTTTCTCTCTCTCTCTCTCTCTCTCTCTCTCTCTCTCTCTCAAGAATGCCTTTTTTAACCTGCTGGGATTAACACTGACCTTAATAAAAACCAGCAAAAGCCTATACTGTTAGAGATACAGTACTGTGTATTCACAACCACATACTTTCCTTTTAAAGTAGTAAAATAAAAACCTTGTTGACTTCAGCCAGGGACTCTGTGCCCAAGCTGTCTGCAACTCTGTCTAGAGTGACATCCACCAGGGAAACACAGACTTTGCTTCTGGCATTTCAGGCAACAAAGAAAATACAAAATCCAATAGAAGCCTCTTTATAGTGTAATCAATCTTCATTCTCTCTTCAAATGCCATTATCAATGAAATCCCCAATTTTTCTTTCCCCTTTTCTCCCACTCCTCAGGTGTTTTTTTTTTCCCCCTGAAAGTTCAAAGAAACCTCATGACTGAAAATATTCATTATTTATTCTAGCTTCCCAGGAGAAAGTTGGCAGTCAAGCAAAAAGAACTCTTGTCTCTGATGGCAGACACTGGAGGATCAACTAATAATTTTTTAACCTTAATGCTTTAATGCACATATTTGGATTTTGAAAGATGGGCTTACCATATCTTAGTGAGAGAATAGTTTATTAGAAAGGTGTGGGACAGCAGCATGGGGAATGACAAAAAGATTCTTATTAATTTACCCAGTGGCCTCATCAGGAAGTTGGCATCTGAACAAAGACTTGAAGTAGTTAAAAACATTACCCCACATTATAACCTGGAGGACAGAATTTTCAGGCAGAGAAAATAATCAGTGTCAAATTCTAAAGCAGAGGCGTACCTGGTTTCTCCCCAGAAATAGCAAGGAAACCAGTATGGTTTCAGCATATTTAGGAAAAAGAATAGTTGGTAGAAAATTAGTCCAAAGAGAAAATGGGGTGAGGGGGAAAGAAGATTATGCAGAGTTCTATAGGCATGCCTTTGTGGACTTTATTGCAGTGGAATGGAGAACCATCGCGGGGCTGCAAAGAGAAGAGCAGTGTGACGTAATTTGTGTTCAAAAAGGATTCATCTTATTTCTGTGTTGAGAATTCACTGCGGTGAGCAAGAGAAGGAGCAAAGAGTACAGCTGAGAGGCCATTTGAGGACCCAGGGATAAAGGTACGTATCCTCTACAGGAGAGGAGAGGTCAGCTTAAGACAGAAGACCAGACTTCTTGCAGGGAAGCACTGTCTACCAGTATTATAACAGAAGCATTATAGGGACTTTTTAATTTTCTAATAGACACGTTTCAAAAAAAAGTAAAAAGAAGCAGAGGCAATTCATTTTAATAATATGTTATTTAACCAAATATATTCAAAATATTATTTTGACGTTTAACCAATCTAAAAAACTCACTGAGATAGTTTTCTTTCAGTTTTTCATACTGTCTTTGAAATCCAGTGTGACTTTTACAGTTTCGGGACAGCTCAATTTGGACTAGCCTCATTTCCTTTCTTTTTCTTAACATTTATTCATATTTTGTGAGACAGAGCATGAGATGGGGAGGGGCAGAGAGGGAGACATAGAGTCCAGAGCAGGCTCCAGGCTCTGAGCTGTCAGCACAGAGCCTGTCTCAGGGTAGGAACTCAGGAACCGCAAGATCATGATGTGAGCCAAAGTCAGACGCTTAACCGACGCCCCTGGACTACCCTCATTTCATACACTCTATAGCCACAGGCAGCTGATAGCTACCATACCAGCCAGCCCAGATTTGGGGTATCAAGAAGGGAGGTATTAAATGTGGACGCAGATACTGTTGGAGGGGGATCATGGGAGACTATGGACTTTATTTTCTGATAAGTTCAGTTTACCTGGTGAAGAAGGAACGGTAGAGGGCCAGCAAAATGTGAGGATGGGGACAAAGATGTTGGAAGTTTGTGAAAAGAAGGTATGAAACAGTCCTAGAGTATGGAAACATCAAGAGGTGCTGTTTAGCATAAGGGGTTCACCTGAGGTTCAAGATTATGACCTTAAACAGTCCAAGTAGCATCGCTAAGCTCATTCCTGTGTAAATTGCAGTATGTCCCTTTTACCTTTCTTTCCTCATCTGCCATTGCTTTATTTGAACAGACGTAACCACTCTGTTACCTACTAAATATTTTGGGGAAATAGGCTTGTCGATTCTATTATGTGTGTGTGAGTGTGAGAGCATGTGTGCGTGTGTGTGTGTGTGTGTGTGTGTGTGTGTGTACTCTCCCCACGCTAGAATGTAAGCTTCCTAAGCTTCATTTAGGCAGGTAATTTTATCTGTATCTTCTGTGTCTGGAATATATAATAGGTGTTCACTAAATATCTATTAAATGAAGTCATCAAACAATATTGTTCTAAGAATAAAGTGTTTCTAGTGTTTTAATGATGCTATTAAGGATTTAAAAAATACAAATGGAAAACCTAGTTTTGTATAAATTGAGTAGCTTCTAAAATTGCCATATGTACTCACTGGAGTGAATTTGTTCTTCCTTATTACCAATCCTGATACAGTAATTAAATTGGATTTTTATTAAACCAAACCATTCTTTACTGCATAGTTAACCAGAGCTTTATAAATTATTCTTATTGTATTCCAGAGAATCTCTCCACGGGTGATACTGTATTAGATACACAGGTACTTATTACTGATAAATAACCCAAATAAACCATTTTATTGTTTAAATGACAAAATGGAAATAGGTATATTTTAGCCTTAATACAATCATCAATTTGTTCATTTTGTCTCTTTTCAGTTTTATACAATATGTATTGGGTCACATGCAGAAGTAGTCACAGATTATATTCACATGCAGCGTGGATATCTGTGTCCCATCCATGTGATTCTTCCTCTAGCCTAACATTCTCCTTATGACAATTCTCACAGAGATGTTCAGCTTGCTCAGCTCTAGATCAGAAAGAGCAGACATTTCTACTAGCACAGGGTCTCCAGACACATGAACTCCTGCAGTGGATATGAGACTCTCACTTCTAGAAGACTGCAATGCAAGCTGGCAGGGATTCTGATTTAACGTCACTCCTACGTGCTGGAATAGTGCCTTTTTCTGTGCTCCTGCCCTCAGCTCATTTCCAGGCACTTCCTATATTCTGTGAGGACAACCACCTTGGAAAGTCAGGCCAAGTATCTCCGTGCCTCATCCAATAGTCCTCCCCGGATCAGTTCTACCCCTACTCCTAAGGCTGCTCCCAATGTCAGCTCTGGACTTCATTCCTTGCAGCAAAAGCCCTTTTGCAAATCAGTGCACAGGGTTCCTCCCTTATCTGTGGGGGATACATTCTAAGACCCTCAGAAGATGCCTGAAACTGCACATGGTGTACAAAACCCTACATATACCATGATTTTCCTATACACACAGACCAACGACAACGTTGAATTTATAAATTAGGCACAGTAAGAGATTAACAAACAGCTCATAGTAAAATAGAACAGTTATAATAATATCCCATAATAAAAGTTATGTGAATGTGGTCTCTCTCTTAAAATATCTTATTGTACTGTACTTAACCTTGTGATGATGTGAGACAATAACCCGCTTACCTTTTGAGAGGAAGTGTGAAGGATGTGGACGCTGTGATGTCGTGTTAGGCTACCACTCACCTTTAGACAATTCATTTGAAGGAGAGTCATCTGTCTCTGGACCACGGTTGACCATGGGTAGCTGACACTGAGGAAGGCAAAACTGCAGGTAAGTGGGGGCTCCTTTACACTAGAGTCCCAATCTTTAACAATGGAAAAAACAAAGTTCTCATCACAACGTGTAGTTTTTAACTGAAAATCTTCACAAATTTTACCTAAGGTGTATTTACAGAAATGTACTTTTATTTCACATGAAACAGAATGATTTCGTTTAACAGAATTTTAAGTGATAGTATTTGTGAAATGCCCAGATAGATACGAAAGTAGATTTTTTTTTCTTTCTCACAGACATTATATGCAAAAATTTGTTGCGTTGTTTGGGAAACTCGTTCCAGTCTCTGAATGTAGGAGAATGCAGCCTCTGCTCTTACCATTAATGTGAAAGAAAACAGTCTGGCCCGAGTAGGCAGACCAATGTGGAGAATAGTATAGATAAAATATTGTATAACTTATCAATTCTCTCAGCCTTATCACAATTCCAGACGTACAGCTTCGCTACAGCTTAAGTCTTCATAAGCGAGTTCTTCTTATGTCATTGAGATAAGCGAGCCAGTGTATTTCAAACTAAACTTTCAAAAGAGAAGTTGAAAAGGAGGCAAAACACATACATACGTGTGCACATGTGTACACACACACACACACACACACACACACAATCACACAGAGTGACACCTGTTGGAAGGCATTAGTCAGCTTGCAAGTCACAAAGGATCTGAAATAAGAGAGGGGTCCAGCAAGGTGAGGCCAGTATTTGATAGCAATTTTTCCCTTCAACTTTTTACTGTCTCTCGGGGATAGAGAGATACCTTTGGAACTGTGAGCTGGTACACATCTTTGGGAAGAGCAAAGGGCTATATACTGAGAGTAAATAGAAAGTAAAAATAAATTAGTCCTCCTGCACCTGCTCGACCTCTGATTAGTCCTCTGTGGATTAGGGGATCTACCTCTAAGTAATTGCTTACCCAAAGCAAAAGTAAATCCTCTCTGCAAAATGAAAACGTCATATAGAGCATCATATCACTTCTCAAATTTTTCATCAAAATGGCCAGTACACAGGGAAGAGATAAAAGGCATACAAAAGACTAGGTAGGTTGAAAAATGAGAGAAAAAAAAAAAGAGGTAATGAAACAGACTATCAGGAAGCCCAGATACCAAAGTTGTCAGAAAAGGACTTTAAAATAACAGAGCTAATATTCGCAAGAAATTAAATGATGAGAAGAATTTCAGTAGAAAATGTGATGCTATACAGAATAAAATAGGAACTCTGGAAATACAGTGACTGATATTAGGAACTGAAATAATAGATAGGTTTAAAAGTAGAGTAGAAAAACTGAGGGGAATAAGTAATCCAGAAAGCAAGGGAGAAGAAAATTTCAGTCAACATCTTACAGAGTAAAAGGAATGCCTCACACAAAGAAGAGTGTAAGAGTTGTATGAAACAGGGTGAAAATAGGCTGCTTGTTCACTGTTGATCAATGCAAAGTTCCATTTCTAATATGTTTATACATCCTAATGCTTTATAATTTCTTACCCCTCTTGCCGTGGTAAAACAATAAAAGTACAACTCTTAAGTCTTTGGAATATCATTCTATTTTATTACCCTGAAGGGTTACTCAAAGTTAGTATCTCACTTCATTAGCACGTTGGAGGAAAATTTCAATCATTCTTTGAATAGATAACTTTCATTGTCATACACACACACATTATTTTGATATAATTGAAACGTGTCTCAGTTCTCAATAAATAAACCCAAAGACAAAGCTAGCTCTTGCTCAGATAAGTGACTGGAAGGAAGACACTCAAACATTGAGTCCTATAACCAGAGTAGGACACATACCCGTATGTCTTCTCTCTTACCTGTTTTCATTATTAAATATAGGTTATCATGCTGGTTTCTGATGGGACACTGTTGTCAGTGGGACATCTGTTTCTAGAAGAAACTGAAAGTTTTACCCCACTCCAATTCTTTTCTCCAAAGGTGAAAGCAAGACCAGTCTTTCTCAAGGTCAGGAATGTAATTTGGTCACATTATGGAAAGGCACAGTCTGACGTTTTATGCCCGCACTGAATCAACCCTGCCCCCCACTACGTTTTTTATTCATTGTTCTTTATATTTGTATCATCTCCCCCTTTTAGATTGCTAGGATCGTGCCAAGATTGCGTAGCGAGCAGAGGGAAGGAGTTACAGGCAAAGCACAGTTCTTCCTGAGCTAGATGATCCACAACTGTTTGGAGGAACAGAACCATTCATTGTGCTTTGTAAAAGTAAGAGGTACTTCTTTTACAAAGGAGTTACTTACTGCCTTCAAGTGAGAGTGTGGATAATGAATTTAGTACCTAAAATCTGACTTAAGCAGGAAAGAGAAAGTTAAGACAAAGAAGTAAAACAGAAAACTAATAGTGCAAAGAAATGTTTGGTACTAAAGGCAGAGGACATGCATCTCAATATCCAGGCATCAGTAAAAATTGAGTTACATTTCATGTGAAATATTGCGATCTCAATGGATTTCTCTTATTAACCTGTTGCCATTAGAAAATACAAATCTCAGGGGAAAATAATGTAACAGATGTTTCCATAAACTTCTTTGTTCAAAAAACGGAAATCGTATTATAATTCTAAGGGACAACAAATCCTAACAATCTCATCACTTCTTATTCTGTTATATGGCAGGTAATAAAAGGATATGGACTACCAAGAAAATTAAATGAAATTTAAAATATTTCCAGAACTAAATAGAATGATAAAAGGCTGCTTTCTGTATTTCAAATTATGGCAGTGTTTTTTCTTATAGTTCAAACATCGTATGGAAATATAGCAACAAAATATCAAAAAGAAAAAAGGAGATAAAGCACATGAGTGACTAAGATGACAATCTGTCCAAGACAAGTTGTATTGACATGTCAGTGTGAGATATTATCTATCATAGCTAATAATACGAATGTCTACATATGAAAACTAAATATATAGATATGTAGATCAAATATAGATATTGATATAGATACACATATAAAATATAAAGATACCCGTTTAGAAAATAAAAATATATATTAAAATATCTTAAAATTTAAGAAATCTTATTAACAGCATAAACTAATGGTCATTATTAGACTATTATTTAGTCTTTTAAAGTATATTTCTTTGCAGAATTGCAGAAGCACTTTATTAATTATTAAAAGTACAAAAAAGGTACATACACACACATGCAATCAGAAATAAACACAATTCCACCAAAAATGGCTCCTACTGTGCATAATTATTAGATTATGTTATAAAATAACACAAAAGACGTAAGATTGTGAATCAGGACTTGCCTACAGAAGTCATTCCATAATTGATGTTGGAATTCTTACAGGTCTGGAAGAAATCTTTTTAAATAGACTGAGAAAATATTAGTATTAAAGCATTCATATAGAATATTTTGAAGAAATTAAAAAATATATTTTTCTATATATTTGCAGTTACTTGTCAAACATTCTGAGATGTTGGATTATTTCTTTGTTTGTTCGCTCTTATGAGTGTGGGTATATGGTCCATAGGTTTTAATGGACTGTAGATATTGCATGAGAAAATAAGTACCAAACACAGTACCAAAAACGGATCGATAATCTTTGGCAAATTCGTTAAAAGTGAAGTATCAAAATGTCATCATTTTGCTCTGATTTTATGATGTATTAGTTTCAATAATAGAGCATTGCTGATAATTGGGTATTTACACCTGCAGAAAGGAAACATTGTACAGTTCAATCTCATGTTTTGTGCTCTATCAATTTAAGACTAAAATACCTAAAACCAATATAAATATAAACAACTTAATCGCATGTCAGGAGTATACACATTATGAATTAAAACTGAAGGTGGAGATGATTTTCATCCATGAATCTAAAGTTAGAAACAAGATTTGTGGTAACTAATGCTTGTAGCCCAATTATTTTCGCATTGGTGACTTTTAAAAACCTATTAAATGCATTTGAGAAGAGTGTCAAAATCTAAATTTACCATGTCCTTGTCATTAATAGCATACTGGATCTTACTATATTAGTTAAGAAATGTAACAAATTCTAAGCATATATGATACTATCCCTTATGTTCAATTTTAAAGAACAGTGTCTCTTACTTGTCCTTATATGTCATTGTAAGAGAAATGCTCATTATGCTGACTAGGATGAATGTAAATTTCTATCTTATATGTACAACTGAGAACTGAAGTTAGACCAGTAAGTCTCTTACATATATAAAGAGATCTTTGGGCTTTCACAGTGCTGACACCTATCATTTTAGAGCTCTACAAAATTTTGCCTTCACGAAAATTATACTTCTGCTGACCCATTATGCTAGCACTTACATCTAAAGCTCTGTGTTTCAAAATATTTTTATACGTAAACTGATTTTATTGAAAATATTAACCATATAATAGATAAAATGTCAAGGATGTTGATATGCTCCTTCCTGTCTCCCAGTACTTTCTCATTTTGTCTGTATTATTGCCATTAACCATAAAAAGTGAAACTCTAATTTCATAATCAGCTTATTTTATGCAGATTTAAAGTAAGAGTAGTGTGTTTAAAAATTTAAGTGTGGCATACTTAGACTTTAAACCCTTTAAATGTTTCTGTCATTACAATGTTTTATTTGATTATTCTGACACAGAGCACAATATGTAAACCTGAAAACAAAATAATACTAAAGAACAATGTATTATGATTTTCAAAAGTATCTAATTAAACCAGTGCTTAATTCCAACTGAACACATTGTGGTGTGTGTGTGTGTGTGTGTGTGTGTGTGTGTGTGTGTGTTGAGTTAAAGATAGAACAGAGAGATAAAATGAAGCATAGGAAAATCAGTATAATCGTTAGGTCCTACAAGCCTTGATTAATTTAAAGTGTGTCATTTATTAATCCAGTTCACTTTCACACCACATTAAAATAGTGTCTTAATAGCAGAAATAAGATGCTCTGGTACATAGGAAATAACCAATTTATTATGACTCTAATGGCTTCAGGTATCTAATAAGAGGAACAATTTGTTTATAGGTGGTCCCTGACTTACCACAGTTACACATATGATTTTTCAACTTTATGATGGTGCAGAATTGTTACGCATTCAGTAGAAACCATACTTGGAATTTGGAATTTGGATCTTTTCCAGAGCCAGCGATATATAGCTTGATGCTCCACATGGCCTGACCACTGGGTCCCAATCAATGATACAATCACAGGGTAAACAACACGTACAACAACCATTCATTCTACTCTTCACTTTCAGTAGAGAAGTCAATAAATTATATGAAATAGTCAACACTTTATTATAAAGTATTAGATGACCTTGTCCAACTGTAGACTCATGGAAGTGTTTAAGGTAGATAAGGCTAAGGTAAGTGCTGTTTGGTTAGTTACGTGTGATAAATACATTTTTTTCTTAATAATATTTTCAAACTCTGATGGGTTTATCAGGATGAAACCCCATATTAAGTTGAGGAAAATCTGTACCTCTATTATTCCTTAACACTTGCTGGACAAATTGAAAGCAAAATTGTTTCAAATACAAAGAAATATTAAGCTTTTTTGATACTTTTGAATTGAGATTGTGAATTCAATTAGTTTTTTTTTTTTTTTTTTGAGTGTGTTATTTTTTTTTATTTATTTTTTAATATTTGAAATTTACTGTCAAATTGGTTTCCATACAACACCCAGTGCTCATCCTAAAAGGTGCCCTCCTCAATACCCATCACCCACCCTGCCCTCCCTCCCACCCCCCATCAACCCTCAGTTTGTTCTCAGTTTTTAACAGTCTCTTATGCTTTTTATTTCAGGTATTCTGTGATATGCAAGATCCTGACCCACCATAGAAAACAGTAAAATAAAAAGTTAGAATACCCTTTTATATTATGTTTTTAATGTCCCAAATAAAACTGGAAATGAAAATACTTAGCACAATTTTGTTTTATGGTCTCAGACACATGTTTTGTAAAACGTAGCTATTTCTCTCCATTAGTGGTTTTTCTCCAGCAACTGTTCACACACACTCTTCCGCTCTCCAAAAACAGACTTATTCTATTGCAACACCTTCCTCAACATCATTATTACTCTAAATTACAATTTTTAGAGTTAATTTATGATTTTTTTTAATTTAATTTGAAAACTAAGCACTTGTTTCTGGGTGACGATGTGAAGACAATGTCCTCTGTTCCCTTTTGGACTGTAAAATTTTCCCTCTTCATAGTTCATAAAGAAAAAAGAAATGACCCTCGAGTTGTACGTGGAAAGGGGACACAGAGACACCTAACGCTCAAAACGATTAAAATATGTAGACAAGAAAGTTATGTTGTTTCTGAGGTTAAATACATATTTTAGTTTTTCTTATTAAGTTTTTTATTTCTATATACACTTATTTTATTTATTTATTTATTTATTTATTTGTTAAGTAGTTAGTTTAATTGTCACGACAATTAGGGCATCTATCTTAAGTCAAATTTATCAAATAAGAGTGTCATTTTTTTTTTTTTTTGCTATTTAAATTTCATTGATTTGGCTTTGCTATGTATCCGTGGAAGATTTATCTCTATATTTTACTTGCAGGATTTAAGGTTTATATCAGGAATGACCCAAAGGGACGGAACTTCAAAGACAGTAGTAAGGAGTAAAGAGTAGAAGATAACTCAGTTCAGGGCGAGCAATCTGTGCCCAGAAAGTCAAAGGTGTGAGGGTCCACTGGAGCAGCACCCCTCGCCAGGGTGAAACTCTCAGTGGTGTGAAAGTGTTTCTCTCTGTCCTCTCTGCTATGAGACCCCTCGAGGCCAGAGGCTTGTGGAGTGCTGGCCCGTTGGGGAAGAAGACAGACAAGCTACAATTATTTCACTATGGTTTTGTAATCTGTCCAAGGACAGAGGAAAATAACATACATGCTACATTGTGCTCTTCTATAGACACATTGTGAAAAAAACAGGTATTAGAAAACAAAGAAAGAAAACTGTTTTTTAATTCTCATTTAATCCCTTAAATGAAAATTCTTTAATTCAGGAAGCTACAAAATAAAAACAACTAAATTACCTTAACAAAGTTTGTTGGTTTCAAGTATAAAGGAAACATTTACTATAGATATGTGAAAGGTATACAAAGGAAAAAATTACAATAAAATATAACTTTGCTGTTCTCGAAATAACAAATATTAATAATTCCAGGTGCCTCTCTTTCAGTTTTGAAAAATAACATACAGAGACTATTTTGAATGATAACATATTTTTGGTTTGCATTGTTGAAATTAGTAGTAAACATCAGTTTAACACCTGTATAATGTGTCTTTAATTTTACAGGAAGTAATTCAACTGATAATTTCCCAATTCTGCATATACAGCATGTTTTGCTTTGTTTTCTCTATTACTTCATTTTTTGGCATAATTTGGGGGGACTGGTTTGTTTTTGCTATAATAAAAAATCTTCCATAAATATATGTGAACATAATTACAAGCCTTTTTTTATCTCATTTCCTTATTTTATTATAGAATTACATTATTGTTATTGTGGGATCTTTTTATATATATTGCTAATTGATTTTCAGAGAAGAAAAAACCTGACCTATTTATCCATGAATGACTAGTGTTTTGAGTATGGCTTTTAAACCACATCCATTCCAATATTATATTGACTATAGTACTTATCAAAAGGAATCTTATTTTTCTTAATTTTAAAAAATATATTCAGACAGATCTATAGCTATACCTGTATCTATATTTCTGTATGTTAGAAATATGCCTTGGAAAATATACATGTTAATGTCTATATCATACTAATGCTTATTTTTATATTTTCATGACTAAAATGAAACGCTTTTCATTGGCTAAATATTAGGTGGTCATTTTTCACTCAAAAACAAGAACATGACTTGGGTAGCAGTATAGTAAGAAATGTAAGTGTCACGTAGAAATGAATAAAGAAATGAATAAATGTAACGTAGAAATGACTGTCATTCTTACATCCACTACATGGTCCACATAAATGGACCACATACTCAGGTCCTAATGTGTTCTCTGCATGGATACCTAACTTCCTACAGTGGGAAGAGGCCCTAAAGGAAGCAGCATTGGGGGTTGGTCACCGGATTAAATCCAATTTGAAAAAGTGAAATAATCTTCAGAGCCTTAACAATATGGATGGAAACTAATTTTTCTGAGAGTCAAGACGAAACTAGAGAATGCCAAAAATGAAATGATCACTCAGATTTGAATGGTTTCATAATACATAGCTTTGTATGTATTTTTTTAAGTGCCACACTTAAGAGTACAGTCTTGGAGGATATTGCCCAAAGCCGAATAGTGTTATCTCCAGAACAGGGAAAACTTCTAGATTAACTAGACAACAAGTGTAGCTCTACCCTAGCAGATTTTGTTGATGGTGATGATGTGGGTAATAAAAATGAGTTGAATGAGGGCACCTGGGTGGCTCGTTTGGTTAAGCACCCGACCTATGCTCAGGTCATGATCTCACAATTCGTGGATTCAAGTCCCATATCGGGCTCTGCATTGACAACTCAGAGCCAGGAGCCTGCTCTGGAATCTGTGACTCCCTCTCTCTCTGACCCTCCCCCACTCACTCGAGCCCTGTCTGTCTGTCTGTCTCTCTCTCTCTCTCAAAAATGAATAAACATTTTTAAAAAATTTAATGAGTTTATGGGATGTGTCACATGTGGCAGATCACCTTCTGGAGATCTCTGTACAATCTATCTTTGCAGGAAACCAAGGATCTGGGACTGAAGGGAGCACCAGGGCAGGACTACAAGGAAGAGTTTTGACTGCTCTCCCAGCTGTCAGTGCTTGTAAACAATTCTCACACTTCAAGGATTGGAAGACAAATCCCTTTTTAGTAAGTTGTTTTTTGTAACCACTGACACTAGAATAAGTCAGGTACGCAGAAAAGGTGATGTTCAAAGGGAAATTTTCAAAACTGAAAATATGTTGAAATTTCTAGTAAATCTAACAAGTCTTCTGGTCTCTACTTAAGAGGTTTTACCAAGTTGCATAATTTAAAAGATACTGGTGGAAGGGGGTGTCTGGGTGGCTCAGTTGGTTAAGCATACGACTCTTGATTTCCACTCAGATCATGATTTCACAGTTCATGAGTTAGACCCCTGCATTGGGCTCTGCACTTACAGTGGGTAGCCTGCTTGGGAGTCTGTGTCTCTCCCTCTCTCTCTGGCCCTCCCCTCCTCGAAATAAATAAATAAACTTTAAAAAATAAAATATACTGGTGGATGGAAATACAGTTAATCATGCTATGCATTAGCACAAAAATATTTAGGAAAAGAAGTACCATCAGACCATTGAGTCTAAAATCTAAGTGAAAAGACTAGACATTCAGAGTAATTATGTGTTTTGCCTTGTACTCTCTGCTTTAACAAAGGGATACAAGAAAAAAAAAAAACAAATGCAGAAAAGAATCAGTCTATTTTTATGAAAAAATGAAAGTGAATAGAGATAGTAATTCAGGGCTTTAAAGTGTTAGAAAAATTGATTGCCTCTATACTTCAAAAGTATGGGATAAGACACAAGCAGCTTGGAGTGATAAAGTCTTATTAATATTCACATTTGACATATATATGAGTATGCCCTTCTCACCTAATGCCATTATTTCTAATAGCCTCAAGGTAGCTGCCATTAAGTTGAGAAAAAAAAAACTATTGGGCCAGGGAATACAAGAAATAAAACTTTTTAGTTCAATTACATTGCCCCTGGTTTAATATCCTATACTGGGTTTATATGGATAAAGGTGGGGGAAGGCATATAATTTAACTCTTTAGTTTATGGGTCACTGGACTTGGAAGCTCCCTATCTAGGACTGATGGAAAAGACTAGCATCCTTTAAAATCTTTCATTTGTGATTGGATGCAGGAATTAGGGATAGCCCCTGGGAGTGGGAAGAAGGATAAAATGGCATTTGTTTCCAGAATGTGACTATTACTGACATCTAATCAACCAAACCTATTTATCCTTTCTGGACATGGACCCAGACTACAATTACCAGTCCCCTTTGCAGTTATAATTAGGTAAGTATTTGATTTCAGACCAATAAACAAAGGTAGACATTACGTGAGCTACTGGCCAGCTTATCACATGAAAATCTCTCATGTGTAATTCTCCATGTTTGCCATCCTTGGGGGTGGATATGACTTCCAGGGTTACCTTAATAGATGCAATTGTATTGATAATTGACCTACCAAGATCGAAATTTCATGTGGTTAAATCACATAATATGGAGAAATACAAAAATAGAAGAGACTCAATTTCAAACCAACATTTGGAAGACATGACTCAACCAAAAGGCCATTGGACAATTTTAAGACCAAAATTAAAAAAAAAAAAAAAAAACAACTTTGTGAAGACACTGAGATTTGAGAACTCATTGTCTCTAATTCCCCACCTAACGCGTCTAAAATATGTACTGAGTTTTCTTTACCCTGATTCTACTACATATTTAAAGCAAAAAATTTTTAAGCTCTATGGTATAGCCTTAATTTTCAGTCTGAGAAGATTTTTCCAAGGTTAAAAGTGCAAGAGATGTGTTACAGGACAGAGTATGAGCAGATGAGGAGAGCCTTCAGACTGTAATGCGAGTTAGTATCTGTGAGAAAAGAAAGGGAAGGAGGTAGACATGGGTGGGAGGAGCGTATGAGTGTAGAACAATGCCAAGAAAGGTCTAGCCAGCTTAATGCAGACATCCTGAGCCAAGGTTGTCCAAAAGGGAAGTCTGCACCTCGCCCTAACGGGCATGCTTTAGAACCGCTACAATGCTCAGCCATTGCCTGGCAGAAGTCCATCAAAACTGCGGCCTCAGCCTGAATACAGTGGTTGATTCAGAGAAGCAGCATATGGGAATATCAGCACATCACGGTTGTCCCAGTAGGAAATTCAGGCAACTTATTTTCATGGCTGCTACAGTCCAACCCTGGGGCTCATTAGAAGTTTGGCTGCTTAGCCTAGGACAATAGGACAAGTATTGTAACACCTGTTAAGAAAGAACGGAAACAGCAAAAACAACATACATTTCCACCCCTCCTGCAGTCTACATGCTAGCCTTACATTTACTCATAAACAAAAATAGAAGTTCTTGCATTTCTTCTGCAGATTATCCTAGCTCCTCGGAAGGAACATCGGCCTTCTAGGGGCGATTTCCCTGAGACAGACAAACTACTACAGGAAACAATAAATGAGACATTGACTAATAGTTGGCTCTTACAGGCCCAAAGTATTAGGATTACAATGCCAATTACAGTTTCCTGCTGGAAAATAAGAAATTGAGTTAATGTATCTAGATACCTTTTAACAAATACTTCTTTAAAAAAAAACTCATGGGGCGCCTGGGTGGCTCAGTCGGTTAAGCATCCGACTTCAGCTCAGGTCACGATCTCGCGGTCCGTGAGTTCGAGCCCCGCATCGGGCTCTGGGCTGATGGCTCAGAGCCTGGAGCCTGCTTCCGATTCTGTGTCTCCCTCTCTCTGCCCCTCCCCCATTCATGCTCTGTCTCTCTCTGTCTCAAAAATAAATAAAACGTTAAAAAAAAAATTAAAAATAAATAAATAAATAAATAACTCATAAAAACCATTTCTTAGTTGAGCCTGTATTAAAGGAAGGGTATATCCCAAGGCCCAACCAAAAAGCAATGGAAATGCGATTGCTGAATAAAGGAATCCCCAAAGCTGAAAAAGAAACAGTAATGATGACCTTCCTACCTGATACTGAGTTTTGGGTTGGCTAAATGAATGTTCCTTCATTCTAGTTACAGCCCCCAAGGGTGCTTACTTGTCCACCCATGATTCATTTGTTGCAGAACTAAGGCCATTCTGAAGGCCGAACTTTCTCTTCCGCCTTGAATTATTTGAAAGTAAGATAATCTATACATAAGAAAGCCTGACCTATAGCACAGAGCAAATGATGTTACTACTCCCGCCTGTAACTCTCAAACACAATCTAAAGCTTAATTTGTAACCAAGATAATACTCAATATTATGTAAAGCTCTACAGGAAACATAAAGGATGCAACTGAGGCCAAACCAAAAGCAGGTGACAGTCAAATGACCACAGGGTCTTGCTCAAGACACAAAAGACAATCACGACTAGAGTCTAGAAGTTCCCCTGAAGAGTTATAATTAACTTTTGATTTTTTCTGCTTAACATTTGAGACTTATTTCCCCCTTCCATTCCCCTTTAAAATCCCCTGCCTGCACTGAGATTGTAAGAAGTTTATTGGGGACATTGGTCCACCATCTTCTCAGCTAGCTGGCTTTCTCGAAAAAAGTCATATTCTTGGCTTCAACAACTTGTCACTCGACTTACCGGACTGTCATGCAGTGAGCAGATCAAACTTTGGTTGGGTAACACCTTCACCCCTCTACCTTGACATGAGCCTTCTTAAGGAGAAAGACGATTAGAGGTAGGACAGAAGTTTCTGTGTCCCAAATGAGGACTATAGGCTACATGCGTCTGTATTGCATGCTGAAGAAATCTTGCTGAGGATTAAATCCATATAGTTCAAGCTCTCCTTTTGTTCTTGTTTATAGAACATAGGCTTCAAATACATGATTTTACACCACAACAAAATATTTTTAGCTCTGTATATTTCACATAAATGTATCATTATGTATCTTGTGTCTGTGTCTTTCTCTTTTACACCCCACCTAAAAGTTACCCAGCATAAATTACTTTCTTGAAATTTTACCGAGTTTCCATTTTTCCTTCTTACCATACATCTTATAATGTTCACAACTGACAGGCACAAAAAGAAAGTCCTAACCTGTAATTAAGATTAAATTAGTTGTCTTATGTCACCCAGCTAATTAGTGAAATAGTCAAGATCATTTGGGTATCAAAAGGTAAAATACCTAAAATATCTTATATAGGATCACAAATATCATCATCTTAACCATCACACAGAGAGTACATGTGTGTTTTATATATATATGACACTTGGAATCATAAAGCAATTGAAAAATGAAACAAACTATGGTATTTTCCATCTTTCTAACGTCCTCTGCAATATTCTGCATACTTGAACTTAGGTAAGAATCCTGACACTAATGTTATTTGACTTTTTTCAAGAGGAATTATCTGCCTCAAACACTAAAAATCAGGAGGACAAACTCAAAGCTTTTTTTAAAAATAAACCATTCCTGGGGCGCCTGAGTGGCTCAGTCTGTTGAGCGTCTGGCTTCAGCTCAGGTCATGATCTCACAGTTCGTGGGTTCGAGCCCCTCATCAGGCTCTGTGCTGACCTCTTGCTCAGAGCCTGGAGCCTGCTTCAGATTCCGTGTCTGTCTCTCTCTCTGCCCCTCCCCTGCTCACTCTTTGTCTCACTCTGTTTCTCGAAAATAAATAAATGTAAAAAAAATTTGTTTTTTACATAAATAAAGCATTCCTGGGGCATGTGGGTGGCTCAGTCGGTTAAGTGTCTGACTTCCACTCAGGTCATGATCTCACAATTCATGAGTTCGAGCCCCGCGTCAGGCTCTGTGCTGACAGCTCAGAGCCTGGAACCTGCTTCAGATTCTGTGTCTCCTTCTATCTCTGCTCCCGCACCCCTACTCACGCTCTGTCTCTCTCTCTCTCTCTCTCTCTCTCTCTCAAAAATAAACATTAAAAAAATAATAAAATAAATTAAATTAAATTAAATTAAAATAAACCATCCCTTGTGAGAGTCAAAAGCACCCTACTAAATAATTATTGAAGTGGGAGTATTTCCTGAAGATCAGTTTGGCTTATTCACTTTTTGTGAAAAATTCTATATTAAATACTTTGGCATGAAAAACCCCATCAACTGATGGCCATTTTCAGGTGCTGGAGCACTGTTTTATTATCATTAAAATCTACCAAAACAACTCTTTGTGGTTATACCAAATTTTATGCTACAACTAATGTTTCTATTTTCCACAGGATGATACGTCAATCATATGAGGTATATTCTTTCCAACAAAAGTGTGACTCAAAAATTAATTTTCAGAATTGCTTTATCATTTTTATATTTTTGATAATTCATCATCATCAAAAGAACTTTAAAAGTACAGAAATATATGTGTATACACAACATAGCCATATAAATTATACGGTTATAATTAACTGATTAAGAAATACTACTTTACTAGTGAGATCATATGATATTGTGATTTATAATAAATATATGTTTGATCTTACTCCTGTTTCTGGCAGAGCTCCCAAAACCCTTGGAATTTCCTAAGCGATGAGAGCAGCCAAGGTGTTTTTGTTATGTTAATGAGGTGGCTTAGAAGCCGGTAAGGGAGAGGGACTGGAGTTTGAATCAATCCCCAGTGGGAATCAATCATACCTATGTAATGAAGTCTCCATAAAAACCCAAAAGGATTGGTTTCTGAGAGCTTCCAGGTTGGTGAACATGTAGAGATCTGGAGGAAGCAGCATGCTTTGAACTCTGTGGGTAGGATAGTTCCATTGTGAGCATCGAGACTCCGTGCCCTTTCCTCGTACCTTCCCTTAGGCATCCTTCCATCTGGATGTTCATTTGTATGCTCTATCATATCCTTTTATAACCAACCAGTAATTCACAAAGAAAAATGTTTCAGAGTTCTGTGAGCCTCTCAAGCAAATTAATTGAACCCAAGGAGGTCATGGAAACCTCTGATTATAGCCAATGGGTCACAAGAACAGATAACAACCTGTACTTGTGATTGGAACGTGAAGTCCAAGGAGGGCGTCTTTGGACACTCCAATTTATAGTCAGCCAGTTAGGAGCATGGGTAAACAGCCTGGGCTTGCCAGTGGCGTCTGTCTGAAGGGCTGGGCAGTCTTGTAGAAATGAGCACTTAACCAGTGGAATCAGATACTTTCTCAGAGTAGAGAGGGTCAGAATAGAGTTGAATCATAGGACACCCAGCTAGTGTCTAACAATTGCTTTTTGGTGGTGTGGGCAAGTCCCCCCCCCAACCCCCACGATGTGTTAGAATTGGGTTCAAGAATTTAAAAGAAATTATAACCAGAAACAAGTGACTTTTTTGTATGGCTTAGAAGTGATATCTTACAAAAATACATTCCTAATATTTCAAGTGGATTTATAAACAAGCCACTTTGACTAATCCCCAGGCTCCCCTAACACAACTCCCCTATCTTCTGGTAAATCTTAACTAGTTTACATCTAATTACAGCAAGAGGATCTCATATTGTTAATTCCTATTCTCCTTCCTTTTCCAATGCCAATTTGTGATGGCAATTTTCTAGGACCCAAAATAGCTGTACTTGACCTTTCTTTTCTGTGAGCCCACCTAAACAAAGTAAGCACTCAGTAAATGTTAAGATCTTTTCTCGCCTGACAAAGCCCCATATATATAACTCGATTTTAGCCTGAGGACCAGCTTTCCATTTCTCATTCTAATACACTGGTGAAATGAAATTTTTCTGTCAAAAAAACTTATCCTCTTCCTCCTTGCTTCTTCTGCCTGAAGACAAAGGTGCTTCCTTGAACTTCAGCCAGTGGCAGGCAGGTGCCTTATGAGTGAGTCCACTTTCAGACATCACCTCCCTGTTGGTTGGGATTCAGAAAATCTACACTCTGTATTTATTTGTGCTCATGTTCTAACACTATGTCACTACTATCAGGGAACATTACATTAACTGTTTTCCTAAACTATGTATATACAGGATATACATATGTATATATATATATTTTTTTTTTTTTCCAGGCATCCTATCTTAAACTTCCTTTACATAGTGTGTATTCAGGTTCTCTGTTTGTCACACAACACCCATGGGGCTCTATATGATTCTAAGATATGGGTAATGTAATCTGATCATATATCTCAAGATTTAAATTTATTTCTGGAGAAACTACTTGTTTTTAAAGTGCTATTGAGATATAACTCAGCCATGAAAGGTACAATTAATTTTCTTAATGTTTATTTATTTACTTTGGTGGGGGAGGGGCAGAAAGAGAGGTAGAGAGAGAGAATCCCAAGCAGGCTCTGCACTGTCAGCACAGAGCCCCATGCGGGGCTCGAACTCACAAACTGTGAGATCGTGACCTGAGACAAGATGCTTAACCGTCCGAGCCACCCAGGCACCCCTACAATTAATTTTTTTAAGTATATTCCCAGACGTGTGCAAATATTATCACAGTCAATATTAGAACATTTTCATCACCTCAAGAAGAAACCTTGTATGCTTTAGTTATCAATTACCCAAACCCTCAGATATCCCCCAACCCCTCCCAACCACTAATCTACTTTCTAAGGACCATAATTATATGAGACATTACCACTAAGAAAAGCTGGGTGATAGGAAACAGAAAAGCTCTTTACTATCTTTGCCAGTTTTACATAAATCTGAAATTATTCTAAAGTGAAAACAACGTAAGAAATACCTCCACACATACGGTACAAAGCAATACATCATACCGTTAAACCAGTACGATGCTTGTGCAAAACCAGACTGTTCCAAGTACTTACGTGTATAAACTTACTGTATCCTCACAACAGTCAGATAGAGTTGAGAGACCCTTACAGGTAAAATTCAGGCCCAGAAATAAGTGAATTTCCCAAGGTGCTCAGCCTAAGAACATGCAGACTTTCTACTCTGGCTTCTGGCTCCACAGTCCACTCTTTGAACCACTGTATTGTTCTACTTCCTCTTCTAAATAATTGACTTGAGCCATTCAATGTACGAGGAAGAGAAAATGTTGAAGTATGAGATTAAAAATCTTGAGCTTTTTGCCACACGTGAGTTTTAAAGAATTACAATTATTAACTCAGAAGTTATTTTTCTCACTTAAATGTAGCATGCATTAGAAAGGTCTAATGGTGGATGAAAGTAGGTTACATGGAGCCTACATGCCCATTGACGTGAGCGACAAAAGATGGTTGTATTACAAAATGCTGGAATGTGTCTAAAAGGGCCCAGATCTTTAGTCCACTATCAAATGTGTCACGTTGGGACATTTATTGAATCCCTCTATTTGTCAGTGCTTTCACCTACAGATCATAGCACCTACCTCAAACGCTTGCAAGGTTACATAGCAGATAGTAAGTGCTATGAAATCAGTGGAAGGAATGATGGCCAGAGTGTGAGTTGGGGCAGGACAGGGGAGCTAATTCAAAGAGGGTGGCCCAGAAAAGACTATTATTCACAGAAGATGTGAACAGAGACCTGAATAATTTCAGTAAGTGAGTCATGGGGCCTACTTAAGAGAGTATTTTAGGCAGAGGGAAGATGTTCCCTTGAGAGGAGTTTGGACAATGGCAAAACCTAAACAGATTCCTATAACGATGCCTGAGACACTCTTCTACCCACAGAGATGTCCTCTTCCTTAAGTTTCATAGCACATACAGTCTGGCTATGCCACACAAATTAATATTGAAATATAAAGGACTCTCTGTACAGACCCTGCATGAGTAATCATCTTTCACCTGGGACTGGATTGTAAATTGTTTCATGGTAGTTTATCATATAGTATGCGTGTGTGTGTTTGTGTATGTGTGTGCATGAACGTGTGTTTATTTAATTATCTAAAGCATCGAGAAAAGTATAAAGATTACGCTATGTGATTAATAAATTCTAGCAGACACATTGTTTTAAAGCAGAAACTATGGTTTGATTATAGTTCTTTTGTCATGGCTCTTGAATACTTAATATATACTCACTGGAACCAAAATTGTCTTAAATTTGCAATATAGCTTACAGGTTTGAGCAGAATCGTGCACACATTGTCATGTATTGTGATCTACTTTACAGTTATGAGAGATGGTCAAGGTCATTTTAATCTCATTTCATAAACAGGTCAGCCTTCTCTTTGAGAAACCAAATGGCTTTCCTTATACAGTTAATGAGTAGCAGAGACCAGAATTGAACCAAGGTCATCAGGCCCTTGTTTATTTCCTCTAACTTTGTTATAACCCAAAATGACTCTAAAATATTGCAAAATAAGATTAAGGCTATAAACATTAAAAGAAATATTATTATGGTTCCTAAAAAAGTAAGAACCACAATTCTTTTAATTGAATTGGAGTCATGCCCCTGACAAATAAATGCTCTGGAGCCTGGCAGTAAAGAAGACTACTTTTAAAAGGTTGTATTTCTAAAATATTAGCACAACATAAAATGATAGCTTTCAGGGGAACCAAATTTCTAACAGCAGAAATTGCATGAACTGCTCTTTGGAGAAATGAAAGATTGACTCTGATACTTTGTCCACAAGTGAGTAGAATTCCAATGTGACCATTCTCAAAACGTAATATTAAATATTAAAATTATTGAATTATTTTCAGGGAGAAAAATCAAGAAAGATGCAAGGCTGAGGTCTGGATGAGAATTTAAGAAGAATTCTTGGCTTTTGTATAAAACTGGAAGATGAATCACAGTCAGATCCATATATTATATTAATGTACAGATAGAGTAAATCCTCATTTTAATTACTCATAGATGCATTTTCCCTCTTCCCATTATCTGTAGCAAAATTTGAATCCAAGTTTGGATTCTTTCAGCCTCTTAGAACTTTAGTTAGAAAATTTCAAGTGAATAGAGAGGAAATGTAAAATATGTTAAACATTACCAAAACTTATGCGTTAGGCCAATCTGCTGCCAAAAGCCATGGAATGACTTCCAAACACAAATGACAGTTTGTGTCCTCTCCAGGCACTTACTCACCTTCCCCATCTGATTATTGGAATATTTACAACATAAAGCCTACGTGTGGTGCTCAGTTAGGTTCTATTGCCTATCAGAGTTTCAAGCTGGTGAACACACAACCTCAGTTTTGTAGAAACATGTGGCCAGAAGCCATTCAAAATGCCAGAATTGTCAGGGCACCGGGGTGGCTCAGTGGGTTAAGCCTTCAACTTCAGCTCAGGTCATGATCTCACAGCTTGTGAGTTCGAGTCCCGCGTCAGGCTCCATGCTGACAGCTCAGAGCATGGACCCTGCTTCAGATTCTGTGTCTCCCTCTCTCCTTGCCCTGCCCCCGCTCACACACACACACACACACACACACACACACACACACACACACTCTCTCTCTCTCTCTCTCTCTCTCTCTCTCACTCACTCACAAATAAATAATAAACAATTTCAAAATGCCAGCATTGTCAAGCAGGCATTTAATATCCAACAGATGACACATAATCAAGTCCACACATGCTATATTTCTGTTAAGAACAGCTCTTAAATAGAACCCGAGGCAGGACTGCATTGCTGAATTCTTTACTAATTAAGCTAAATATGATACAACATATAGAAAAGTATTAAGCATATTGAAAATTACCAGTTTTAACATTTAGATAGGATCTGTATGGCATTATCTTATAGACATTTATAGTTAGGAAAAATACAGAAAATAACTAAGCCCATGCTAAATGAGATGATTTTCAAGGTAGGAAGTGGAAACATAATTTGTAATTTTAAAGCAAATAACAGCTCATTTTGGTGAAAGTGCCAACACTATAGAAGACTAGTTCACTGCATGCAACTTATAAAACCAAAATGGAAGACGTTGAGAGTAGTGCTATTTTTCAAATACTATGTATATGCAAGTCTCATTCCACATGCTTAAAAATGGTAATATTTTTATCTGGTTTTATTTGAGGGAAGACTTCAAACAAACATTCTTGTATGTTTATATTTTTTAAACCTAACATAAAAACATGAGATCTGGGGACTTCATTTTTATGAATATAAGTAGATATTTTGAGCCATTTTCATCTGGATGTTATTTTTTGTACAATTTGTGAGCAAGATTGTTGAGCAGTATGCTTCCTCTAGCTTCAGAATGACAGAACTTCTGCTGATTCTATTTATCAAAGCATAAAAATGTATGCTAAGTTATTAAGTAATTTTTCTTTTTAGATGAGGAAAATTGTATGGCATTATTCTAGATGAAAAATAAATTTTGCATTGGTGGTCTAAGAGCTAATGACAGATATTAATGGGTTTTCTAGAACCTGTTTTCCACGGAGCATTATTTTTCAGTAAAACTGGGATATTCAGGGTCAGGAAAAGACAGGAGAGAATTTCTCTGAGTGTGTTCAAAGATGTTCCTGTCAGCCTTTTCTTTAACAATTTCCCTCAACCCCAGAATAACCTTTCTATGGACTCTGTCACTATGCCAACATATTGTGTCAAAAATACTTAGCATTTTGCAAAAGGATGAAAAAGTTACTCTCAAAGTCTATGTCCATTCATGCAACCAGACTGACCCCTTTCCCACCTATATAAAAGATGTAACAAGAAGGAAAGAACCTAACGTATTACAACATCAAACCAATACACTTGGTGAAGATCAAATACTTTTTTTTGCAAGCTTCTAGTAAACACTTAATCAATTATATTTGCTTTTAATATCTTGACCAACTTTACCAGTACAAATTGGAATTCAAATTGATAATTGGCAGGACTAAATTTGATGCTTTTTTATTGCCATATTTTAATTTGTACATATCTTTTTTTTTATTTCAGGGGTAGAGTGAATCTATAGCGGCGATATAGATGATTGAATGAAAAATAAGAAGCTGTAGGTGTTTTAGACTCTGGGTTTTGAGTTCTCTCTTGTCCAGCAAGAGAGCAGACACAGGATTAAAATTTGAGAGAGACTAATGTCCCGGAGGAGATAAGAGCCCTGAGTAAGGGTCCTTGCTCTGTTTTTATTAAGATCAGAAGGCTTACAAGCGTGATGGAAATGCCCAAAAGACAACGAAACCGTGAAAATTAACTTATGGGCATGAGAGAAAGGGGGTTTTGAAGATACACTGTGGTAGGGGTTTGGGACAATACAAAAAAAAAAAAATCCTGGCTCTGGGTGGAAGGTTGTTTACAGCAGACATGAGGCCTCACCTCTCTTTACCTAAACTTGCTTAGGGGACAAGAAAGACAGCGTATGCTACCTCAGGGTCAACAAGGCACCTTTCTTTTGCTAATTAGCTCCTCGATGGGCAACTTTGCCCTGCTCTGGTCTATAGCCCTGTTTACCTATTTTGGTCTTCCAGCATCTCTCCGCTACAGTACTAAATTGGGGGGGGGGTTGCTTCTGCCCGAATACCTCATCTTGTTTACCCAAACTTGGGTGTGTTCATTGCTATTTCTTTATGCCTTGTTAACCCATCAGTGCAGCTCAGGGAATTCCTAAACGTATTCCCCACATGTAGGCACCTCTAGGATGCACATACACCATGAAGGCTGCTTGCTGTTATCCATTATGTTAGACATTCCTCTTTTTTTTGATGCAGTTAGACCAAAGCTTTCATTTGACTAAAAAAAAATTTTTTTACTTTATAAATTTTTATTCTTTTTACAAAGCCTTGTCCTCTACAAAGTGCTCCTTAGCCATCCCCACCTTGGTTTCCCTCTTCTACAATCACCGATATCAGTGATCATTTTCTACACACAGTGCTAATAGACGCCTTGCATCACACATTTCCATTCGAGTACAAATATTTCTCATTCTACAGATTGAGAGTATTAGGTGATGCCTTCCATAACTTATTTCCTTCATGATGAATACAATGGATGCTATAAACATTTCTCAACTAATTCACAGACACACAATGTAAGTCCCTGTAAAAACCAAATGAAACAACAACAAAAAAACCTCTTGTATATAAAACTTGACCCTCCTGGGGCGCCTGGGTGGCGCAGTCGGTTAAGCGTCCGACTTCAGCCAGGTCACGATCTCGCGGTCCGTGAGTTCGAGCCCCGCGTCGGGCTCTGGGCCGATGGCTCGGAGCCTGGAGCCTGTTTCCGATTCTGTGTCTCCCTCTCTCTCTGCCCCTCCCCCGTTCATGCTCTGTCTCTCTCTGTCCCAAAAAAATAAATAAAAAAAAAAAAAAAAAAAAAAAAACGTTAAAACTTGACCCTCCTGAGACCATGTAATATAAACTTAGCCTTCTATATCTTACTGCTATTTCAATTATTATAAAGTAGCTCATTTATAATAGATAATGGCCATATTTACTCAGTATGACTGAGATCCAGTATAGAAAAATATTTTCACTTAAAAGGAAACTTTAAAATCTTATTGCTACCTTTAATTTTTAATTAGGAAAGAAATCCCTTTGGGGCAATAGAAAGCACTATACTGATGATGTATTTCATCATTGTTCCTGGCACAGAGGGCAAGAGCTGGATTCGTTTTCAAAATAGTAAGAAGAAAGAAATACATTCAAGTTTCAAGCACCAATAGTAATTCAGAGGAAAACCAGTTAGAACATAATGGGAAGATAAAAGCTTCTGGAAAACAATAAACCAGGGTAGAAATTATCATAAGTAACTCCTAGCAAACACTGGCTAAATGTGTATTTTCTTGTGAGAGGTCAGAAGGTCCATTGTCTGGCAGTTATGAAAGGGTAAGAATGAAGTAATTGGTTCCCCAACCCGTGCCTATTGAAGTCTTAGGGAAAAGGATCTATTTTACAAATCAAACTAACCTAACAATTTCGACTGTATAGGTTTTCCATTAGAAAAGTGAAAACAATTGGGTCACTATATTGAGAACTCACAGAAATGTTGTCAAACCACAAATTCTCTTACTTTAATTAATTAATTAATCCAATGTGTATACTATCACTAAAGCTTAAATTCGTAGTTACCATGTACATGAATTTAAGTACTATAAAGGAAAATTTTATTATTTGGTAAGAAATGTAAGAACAGGAAATGAAAATACTGCATAACCTGATCTTTTGATACATAGAAAGACTGAATTTCAAGGAAATTTAGAGAATTTATGAGCCTGTCTCCAATATACTTTGGGAATTCTTACTTGACTAGTGGTTATTTAGTTTTTGCCTATTTCCAAAAATAGGACACCCAAGGATGTTAATATTCCTATAGGTAATACAAGAGTATGAGTCACGATTGAATAGCTAGTTTACATAAACATATTAAACCTATAACTGGTAATTTTTAATGTAGTCTAACTTTAAAAAGTGTTTATGTATTATTTTCAGAGAGAGGGAAAGATGGTATGTGCCCAAGTGGGGGAGGGACAGGGAGAGAGGGAGAGAGATAATCCCAAGCAGGTTCCCCATTGTCAGAGCAGAGACCAAGACCCCGCTCTATGTCATGAACCCTGAGATCATGACCTGAGACAAAATCAAGAGGTACATGCTTAACTGACTGAGTGACGCAGGTTCTCCTAATATATTCTGTCTTAATTTAGTAGTTAGATGAAGCATTTTCAGATGTTTTTGGTGAAATACTGTTCCTTTTCTTTAATCTTTTCTTATCTATCCAGCAACAAACTTTTGTAAAGTAAAACAAATTGTCACGTAATACCAAATTACCATACACTTGCTAAAATCTTACTCCTAATCTCCTAAAGTCTTACTCCCAATGCCTATCTGTTTTTGGCCATTAATAAACATCTTGAGGGCCACAAATAATTCACGGTCTATACTTTGAATAGCATAAGGTAGATACATTACAAGAAAACTGTGTTTTAATTTATCATTAAATTTCACATTTTTGTACCTGTTGATAGGTTCTGGGTTGATTTGTTCATTTTCTCTGCTTCTTTGCTTTGCTGGGGTTTTATTTGTTTGTTTGTTTTTTAGTAAAGCAATGGTATGAGATCAATGACTTTGTGTTCAGCTGTTTGAGAGAACCCAACCGTTTGTCCTTCCCGGAGTTGACAGTCTTCCACAGGATGGTGTAGAAGCAAAAATGGTAAGGAGAGATCACACACGATTCATAGGTCTCAGGTCTGAGGCCTTTTGTTGGTGATTTTATGAATTTCTTTGATATGAAGCACTGGAAGGAAATTGTTAGGACACATGGAGACATGTAGTGGTTTATGGATCATTTTGGAGTCTTAGTCAATTTGGCAGTCTATCCCTGAATGATCATGGGGACAGTGTTCCTAGATGAGCATCCAAAGTTGACCACTACCTTGATAGTAAGTGCCTGGTGCAGAATGAGTGTTTACCAAATACCCAAAGCATGAATTAAGGGATGATAAAGCCTCCACATACAATGGGTCCTTTTTCATTAAAGATGTTAAATGAAATTTGTCAACTTAAATCATCACTTGTTTCAAAACATAAAACACCTAAGCTATCCCATTTTTAAAAATTAGTGTTCAGAGAGAAATCCTCTTTGGATGAAATCACCCAGTTGTGGCTGGCATATAGTAAAGGTATAAATATCCTTTAAATTTGTGTATTTTTTCATGTGCACCAAGAGGATACGAAGGACAGTATGTTGCCACATTAACACTTCTATGCCCTCTTTTCCAGTTTTTTATTTCTGTTTATTTTCTAATAAATGTTTCTTCGTAAACGAACAGAGTGGCAAACTTACGGTTTAATCTTGTGTTATAGAGGTGAAGGTAGTGACCATGCATTATATCCTACTTTAATGTGAATGTCTCTAAAGTTATTAAGTACTGATGGAGTATAACTTTCAAAATTAAAAAAATAACTCTCATAAAAGCATAAATGAATATATGTCAAAAAATTTTTCAGTTCATTGGAGAAAACCTACCAAATGGTAAATAGATCAAGGAAGGCTAAAATGAATTTGCAAATGGAGACAAAATGGGTTAAGGTCGTGCATGCAAAACATGAAATCTTTGGGCTTATCTTTTTTATAGATAGTAACCTGCAACTGACCATGTAATTTCACATGGGATCTAATTAACAAAAATAGCAAAGTCCAATACAGATCTATTCTTCTTGATATTAAAATAACCCTAGGATGAGCCAACGAAATGGAAGGGACTTGTAGCCATTCTCTTGCTTTTTTTCAAAGATTTGGTTAATTTTTATGATATGTCCATAAGGTATATTGTTTGCAGTCAGATTTTGAGAAATGCCATTTACCCTTTTAATGAAATTTCATTCTGTTCCTAGTTAACTAAGATTTTTTTTTTTAATTCATGAAATGCCCTCTTGTTTTTTTAATGGATCTACAGAGATGATCATTTGTTTTTGCTCCTTTAGTCTGACAATGTCATGCTTATCTAACACTAAAGCATACATGTAAAGCTAATATAAACCAAAATAATCATGAAATTTTGTTTTAAAAATATCCTCTTTGGTTTGCTTATATCTTATTTAGAATTTTTATCTGTGTAAACAAAAATGATGTTACCCTATAATTTTTATTTGAATTGAATTTTAATGATATAGTTTTAATATTGACATTATACTAGTTTTAATAAATGACTTAGAGGGAATTACTGCTTTTTCTAATTTCTAGAAGAGATTTTTTGATGATATGTCTTCCATGTGTTTTTTGAGGTTTCGGTTAAACATGCCTGTAAATTTTCTAGATCTTGTGCCTTGAAAGTGATGAGACCTGAGTAGCCTTCAAATTTGTGTATTGCTTAGTGGTGTAATCATGTTCAGTCTTTATTCTGGGTAAAGAGTAATTTTTAATTATAATATTCTAGAAAATTTCCCATTTCTCCAAATCAATTTTTCACATATAGCGATTCTTGGCGCATCTTAACTGCCAATATGTATGTGTGCAAGGGGGTGTGTGTTTGTATCAGTCTTGATATCACTTTTTGTGATAATTTTCTCTCCTTTTTTTTAGCTTTGTTGCATTTTCCTAAATGTTGATATTTTGTATTATTCTTTCAAATGTTTGGAGTTCTGTGATATCTCAATTATTTTATATTAATTCCATTTCTTTTTAAAAATACCAGTTTTTTTTAACTCCTGTATTTCCATTTTTCACAGATGTCAATTCTTGCTGATATTCTCCACCCATAATCTATTTACTTTTGCTTATAATATTTGCTTCGCAACTATGTTAAAAATCGGTATATGATAACTCCAGTGTCCAAATATATATTTATATAACTCCTGAAAGATTCTTTCTGCAGCCCTTATTTATTCTTGGGTAATTTATTTCTGTCAATTTATTTCTGTCTCCTAATATGCCTGATAATTTTTTACTATATGTGAGACTTTTTGTATAAAATGAAAGTGTAGGATAGTTCCACTTCCAGGAAGATTAAAAAGATGTATATTTTTCTATTCATCCAAATACAAACAAAACCTTGGACATTATATACAAAAAAATACAGGAAAATCCTCAAAGGTGTGAGAAGAAAGCAGATTGGCCAGGGACCTCAGCACCCAGGAAGTGGCAGACTAGTTAGTTCCCTGGATTTACTTTTTGCTTTATAAATCCCAGAGTTGGAGCAGAGAGATGCCAATGGACACACACAAAGAGGCCCAACAAAAGAGGCTTGGTTCTAACCAAAGAACCAGGAAAGAAGCCAACTAGCAAGATAGAGAACTTTATTGTTTTTAATGTTTTTCTTTATTTATTTTGAGAGAGAGTGTATGTGTGTGCACATGCACATGAAAGTGGGGGAAGGGGAAGAGAGGGAGGGAGAGAGGGAGAGAGGGAGAGAGGGAGAGGGAGAGAGGGAGAGGGAGAGGGAGAGGGAGAGGGAGAGGGAGAGGGAGAGAGAGAGAGAGAGAGAGAGAGAGAGAATCCCAAGCAAGCTCCACGCTCAGTGCTGAGCCCAATGCAGGGCCCAATCTCACCCTCTCGAGATCACGACCTGAGCAGATATCTAGAGTTGGACACTTTACCTACTGAGCCACCCAGGCACCTGGAGAACTTTTACACATAACAAATCCATCCTAGCAAAACACCACAGAAAACAAGTGTAGTTAACCTAAACCAGCAAATGCCAAAAGTGGATCCTACTTCCCCCTTCTAGAGGCAAGGTGTTGTAGAGAAAACCTTACAGGGAGTCAGGAATTTTGTGCTCACCAGGTGGCCACTAGGCCCCAAGTGGTGTTAATGCAAACCACATAGGCAGCTTGGATTCCCATTCCCACCTGACAGTAACAAGCCATCCCTTCCCCTTCTTGTGTACAAGGAGACCTAATAGAAAGTCAAATTTTACTTTAGCCCACCAGTAACAAAAACTACCCAGTTCTGTGGTGTTAGAGGAAGTTATATTTGGAGCAATAATGAAGTATATCAACCTCTCCAATCTAGGGAGGCATCAGCGGAGACCAAGTGGGGAGCCAGTCCTCTCATGCCAGCCTGGGAGCAATCAGCAATCCCCTCAGGTGTAAACTTGAGCTGAGTGGAGAACGTAGGTGTCTAATTCCACCTTACTCTTTTCCCTGGAGCAGTGTCAGAAGAAGCCAGGTAATCCAGAAGCTTTAATAATATCCAGAATCTCATAACATAATACTCAAAATGTCCATATCTCAACTGAAAACCATTGTCATACGAAGAACCAGGGAGGAAACAAAGTAAAGACAATAAATGCCAACACTGAAATGGCAGAGGTTAGAATTATCAAAGAAAGATTTTAAAGCAGCCATCATACAAATGTTTCATCATACAAATGAGCAATTGCAAACACACTTGAAAGAAATAATTGAAAGCCTCAGCAAAGAAATAGAAAAGCCTTAGCAAATAAATGGAATATTTTAAAGAACTATCAAATGGAAACTTTAGAACTGCAAAATATAAGGAACAAATAAGGAACACCTCAATGAGTGAGTTCAACAACAAAATGGTGGGGACAGAGGAAAGAATCAGTAAACCTGAAGAAAGATCAAAAGAAACTATCCAATCTGAACAGAGGGAGAATAAACTGGGGTAAAAAATGAACAGAGCCACAGGGCACCAGGGGACAAAAGCCAAACAAAACAAATAAGTAAACACTGTCATTGGTGTTCTCAGAGTCATGACAGAAAAGAAAGACAGGGAAGGATGGAAAAAGTACTCAAGTAAATAATGACTGAAAACTTCCCAAGTTTTTAAGGTTTGCAGAAACCATAAAACAACAGACTCAAGAAGTTGAGCATACACCAATCAGAATAAACTAATTTTATACCAAGACAAATCATAGTCAAATAGTTGAAAATTAAAGAGTAAGAAAATATGGAGAAAGCAGCAAGGCGCGCGCACACACACACACACACACACACACACACACATGCACACACACACATCTTCCCCATTGGGAGGAAACAATTCAAATGACAGGAGATATCTCATGAGAAGCCATGGACACCAGAAATATGAATTAGAACATTTTTCGAAGGTCTGATAGAAAAGAACTCTTAACCCAAAACTTATACCCACAGAAAATATCCTTCAAATATGAAGGTGAAATGGCAAGATTTTCTTGTTTCTCATGGCTGAATAATATATATATATATATATCTTCATTGTCCGTTCATCCACTGATGGACACTAGGTTTTTCCATATATTGTTAATAATGCTGCAATAAACATGGGAGTGCAGATATCTCCTTGATATCCTGTTTTCATTTCCATTGGATATATACCTAGAAGTGCATGAATGGACCTTGATGGCTTACTGTATGATATCATTTATATGTGGGATCTTAAAAAAGCTGAACTCATAAAAACAGAGAGTAGAATAGTGATTACCATGGGATACGGGGTGGTGGACCTGGGGAAGCGTTTTTTAAGGGTACAAACTTGCAACCAATGGATAAATCAGTCCTAGAGATATAATGCCCAGCATAGTGGTCATAAGTAACAATACTGTATTATAAACTTCAAAGTTGCTAAGAAGCTAGATCTTAATTTTCCCACCATAAAAATGATCACTATGAGATATGATAGAGGTGTTAGCTAACGATGCAGTTTTAATCATGCTGCAATATATAAAGGTACCAAATCAGCATGTTGTATACCTTAAACTTATACAATGTCGTATGTCAATTATATCTCAATTAAAAAAAAAAAAAAGAATGAAGGAGAAACAAGACATTCCTAGATGAAAAGAAACAGAATTTGTTGAAAGGACATGTACTCTAAAGAATGGCTAAATAAATTGTATAAACAGAAAGGGATCCATATAAGAATATCTTTTGTGGGGCGCCTGGGTAGCTCAGTCAGTTGAACATCAGATTCTTAATTTTGACTCAGGTCATGATCCCAGGGTAGTGGGATCAAGCCCCATAACAGGCTCCATGCTGAGTGTGCAGCCTGCTTGAGATTCTCTCTCCCTCTCTCTCTCTCTCCCCCCACCCCCATGCCCCTTCTCTCCCTCTTCTCCAATAAAATTTTTAAACATTAGAAAAAAGAAGATAGTTGTAACAGGAAAAAGAAGAGATCATGGTAGCAAAAATATGGGTATATACAATAAACTTTTCCATTCTTGAGGGATTTTTTTAGTTTAAATCTAGTTAACATATAGTGTAATAATGATTTCAGGAGTAGAGTTTAGTGATTCATCACTTACATATGACACCCAGTGCTCATCCCAACAAGTGCCCTCTTCAATGTCCCTCACCCATTTAGCCTATCTCCCCACCCAAGACCCCACCTGCAACCCTCAGTTTGTATTTAAGAATATGAAATACTCTTTAAGAGTCTCTTATGGTTTGTCTCCCTGTCTTTTTTACCTTATTTTTTCTTCCCTTCCCATATAATTTATCTGGTTTCTTAAATCCCATATATGAGTGAAATCATATGATATTGGTCTTTCTCTGACTTATTTCACTTAGCATAATATACTCTAGTTCCATCCACGTTGTTGCAAATGACAATATTTCATTCTTTTTGATAGCCGAGCAATATTCCAGTGTGTGTGTGTGTGTGTGTGTGTGTGTGTGTGTGTGTGTGTGTGTGTGTGTATCTCACATCTTTATCAACACATCATTTGGGCTCTTTCCATACTTTGGCTATTGTCGATAGCACTGCTATAAACATTGGGGTGCCTGTGCCCCTTCAAACCAGCATTTTTGTATCCTTTGGATAAATAACTAGTAGTACAATTGCTAGGTCATAGGGTATTTCTATTTTTATTTCTTTGAGGAACCTCCATACTCCTTTCCAGGCTGTACTAGTTTGCATTCCCACCAGCAGTACAAAAGGGTGCTTCTTTCTCCACATCCTCACCAACATCTGTTGTTATCTGAGTTGCTAATTTTAGCCATTCTGACAGGTGGGAGGTGGTATCTCGCTGTTGTTTTGTTTGTATTTCCTTGATTATGAGTGATGTTGAGCATCTTTTCATGTGACTGTTAGCCATCTGGATGTGTTCTCTGGAAAAGCGTCTATGTCTTTTGCTCATTTCTTCACTGAATTATTTGTTTTTTGGATGTTGAGTTTGATAAGTTCTTTATAGATTTTGGATACTAACCCTTTTTTTCAAATGCCATTTGCAAATATCTTCTCCCATTCCATTGGTTGCCTTTTAGTTTTGCTGATTGTTTCCTTCACTGTGTAGAAGCTTTTTATCTTGACGAGGTCCCAATAGTTTATTTTTGCTTTTGTTTCATTGCCTCTAGAGACATGTCAAGTGAGTCGCTGCAGCCGAGGTCAAAGAAATTGTTGCCCATTTTATCCTCTAGAATTTTGATGGCTTCCTTTCTTATGTTTAGGTCTTTCATCCATTTTGAGTTCATTTTTGCGTATTGTGTAAGAAAATGGTCCAGGTTCAATCTTCTACATATCACTGTCCAGTTTTCCCAACACCATTTGCTGAAGAGTGTCTATTTTCCATTGGATATTCTATACTACATTGTCAAAGATTGGGTGGCCATACATCGGTGGGTCCATTTCTGGGTTCTCTGTTCTGTTCCATTGATCTATGTGTCTGTTTTGGTGACAGTACCACACTGTCTTGATGATTTCAGCTCTGTAATACAGCTTGAAGTCTGGAATTGTGATGCCTCCAGCTTTGTTTTTTATTGTTGTTGTTGTTGTTTTGTTTGTTTTTTTCAACATTACTTTGGCTATTTGGGGTCTTTTGTGGTTCCATACAAATTTTAGAATTGTTTGTTCTAGCTCTGTGAAGAATGCTGGAGTTATTTTGATAAGGATTGCATTGAATATGTAGATTGCTTTGGATAGTATCAACATTTTAACAATATTTGTTCTTCCAATCCATGAGTATGGAATGTTTTTCCATTTATTGTGTTTTCTTCAATTTCTTCCATAAGCTTTCTATAGTTTTTGTTGTAAAGATTTTTCACCTCTTTGGTTAGGTTTATTCCTAACCAATTATAAATGGGATCAATTCCTTGATTTCTCTTTCTGCTGTTTCATTATTGGTGTATAGGAATGCAACCAATTTCTGTATATTGATTTTATGTCCTGTAACTTTGCTGAATTCATGTATTAGTTCTAGCAGTTTTTTGGTGGAACCTTTTGGGTTTTCCACACAGACTATCATGTCATCTGCGAAGAGTGAAAGTTTGACTTCCTCCTGGCCAATTTGGATGCCATATTCTCTTTGTGCTGTCTGATTGCTGAGGCTAGGACTTCCAATCCTATGTTGAATAACAGTGGTGAGAGTTGACATCCCTGTCATGTTCCTCGCCTTAGGGGAAAAGATCTCAGTTTTTCCCCATTGAGGATGATTTTAGCGGTGGGTCTTTTATATATGGCCTTTATGATCTCAAGGTATGTTCTTCATATCCCTACTTTCTTGAGGGTTTTTATCAAGAAAGGATGCTGTATTTTGTCACATGCTTTTCTGCTTCTGTTGAGAGGATCATCTGGTTCTTATCCTTTCTTTTATTAATGTGATGTATCACATTGATTTATTTGCAAATATTGAACCAGTTCTGCCTCAGGAATGAATCCCACTTGATCATGATGAATAATTCTTTTAACGCATTGTTGGATCTAGTTTGCTAGTATTTTGGTGAGAAAAATCCATGTACATCAGGGAAATTGGTCTGTAGTTCTCTTTAGTGGGATCTTTCTTGAGTTTTCTAAATTGTGTTTTTCAGTTGAAGGAAACACAACTATCTAACGTTATTCTAAATGACTATTATATTATAAACACAGTAGGATAGAAGAATAAAAACGAAGAAGGTAAGGTTTCTACACTTCATCGTTAACTGTGTTAAAAGTTATTACACCAGAGGTACATGATTATATAGACATACTATAAATGGCTCAAAATATTTAGAATAAGAAGAACAAAGTGGAGTGAATCTGTCTACCTAATACCAAGACATCATAAAGTCATTAGATGACTACAATAATCAGGAATGTATGGTATTGGCAGAGGGATAGACAACACATAGCCCAATGAAACAGAATAGAAAACTCAGAAATAGATCCCCACACTAAAATGTGTAACTTTCCAACAAATATTTAAGTGCAACTCTATGATAGAAAGACAATCGTTTCAATAAATGAACAAATGGACATCCATAGACAATAGCCAATTGGATTGATTGATGGATGGATGGACGGATGGATGGATAAAATAATTTTGACCTAAGTTTCATACCATACACAAAAATTTAACTCAAAATAGACCACAGATTTTAATGTAAGAAAATATCTTTAAAAAAATAAGAGAAAACCTTTGGGATCTGGTGTTAGGCAAGATTTCTTCCACTTGACATCAAAAGCATGATCTATTGGGGAACCTGGGTGGCTCAGCTGGTTAAGTGTCCAACTTTGGCTCATGTCATGATCTCATGGTTCATGGGTTTGAGCCACGGATCGGGCTCTGTGCTGACAGCTCAGAGCCTGGAGCCTGTTTCAGGTTCTATGTCTCCCTTTCTCTTTGCCCCTCCCCTGCTTGTGCTCTCTCTCTCTCAAAAATAAATAAATTTTAATTTTTTTAAAAAAAAACATGATCCATAAGAGAAAAAAAATGTATAAATTGAATTTTGTCAAAACCTCAAACTTTTGGTCTGTGAAATACCTGTTAAGAGAATGAAATGACAATGTAGAGAGTGTGAGAAAATATTTGCAGAAGTATCTAGAATAAAGAACTTTCAAAACAGTAAAAAAAAGAAAAGAAAAGAAAAAAAAGCCAATTTGAAAATCAATAGAAGACATGAAGAGACCTTTCACTGAAGAATATATACAAACAGCAAATAACCACGCGAGAAGAAGCTTAGTAGCATTAGTCACTAGGGAAATGCAAAATAAAACCACAATGAGTATCACACAAATGATAGAATGTCTATAATGAAAAATGGTAACATCAAATGCTGGCAGTGATATGGACAACTGGATCATTCACACATTTCTTTCGGTAATATAAAATGGTACAACCCCATTGGAAAATAGCTTGGTGGTTTCTTAAGTCGACATGCAATTATCATATGATCCAATAATTAGATAAACTCTCAGGCATTTTCCCAGATGATTTAAAATTTATGTTAACACAAAATTCTATACAAGAATGTGGACAGCTGGGTTTTTTTAAGTTTATTTATTTATTTTGGAAGAGAGAGTGTCCGCATTTCTGCAAGTGGGGAAGGGGCAGAGAAAGAAAACCCCAAGCAGGCTCCATGCTGTCAATGCAGAGTCCAACACAGGGCTCAAACCCACAAACCATGAGATCATGACCTGAGCTGAAATCAAGAACTAGAGTCTTAACAGACTGAGCCACCTAGATGCCCAACAACTGGATAAACTCTTGGGCATTTTACCAGATAATTTAAAACTTAAGTTAACGCAAAATTCTATACATGGATGCGTGCAGCTGTTTTATTCATAACAGCCAAAATCTAGAAACAAACTAGATATTCTTCAATGTGTGAATGGCTGTACAAACAATGATACATCCATAGCTTGGAATAATAACAAGAAACAGGCATGAAAAACTATTGATACATGCAACAATTTGCATGAATCACCAAAGAATTATGCCAAGTGAAAAACAGTCAACCCCAAAAGGTACCTATTGTATGATTTCATTTATATAACATTTTGGGAATAATAAAATTACAGAAATGGAAAACAATACAGTTATTGGGGTTAAGATGCAGGTAGGAACAGGAAGAACATGTGGATATTACAGGGCACATAAGAGATTCTTGTGATGGAAATGCTGTGGTTGTGATATTGTAGTTTTGCAAGGTGCTGCCTTTGGAAAAACTGACAAAGGAGTCCATGGGATCTCTCTTTTCTTTCTTAACAACAGAATATAAATCTACAAATATCTCCAAATAAAACACAATTTAAGAAGACTAAAGGCATAGGTGATATTATTATTATGTAAAGTGGAATTATTTTTCTTCTGGCAAGCAGTTAGTGCTGTGCTAGGCTACTTTAATTAGATCAGAGATTGAGCTGACCGGTAGCTGGGATTCAGTATTTGTGAACGTTGTTCCATTTTTTGCTTTTCTTTCTTTTATGTGGTAAGCCTACAAAATTCCCCACTGAAAATCTGGCATGTTGGCCAGAGACCTCCTTCCTTGTTTGCCCTGAACCCACTGATTTTTCTTCCCAAACACATGATAGTCTCAAGAACTTGGCTCAGGTTCTGTCTTTCAGTCACTGCTTAAGAATCCATAAATGTCTCAAGTTTCAAAGTAAAACTGAATTTGGGGCTCACCTCTCCATCTATTGCAGGATCATAGCTCCTCAAGCCCTACTTGATTTGGGAGTTCTACAAATCTAAGTGCACTCAGTTTTCTTTCTTATTCTCTTAGAGCTCATTCTGATACAAAATAGTCGATCATAACAGGAAATAGAAGTAGTCAATTTTTCTCACATAACGAGCCAGCATAAGTCAGTAAGAGCAAGTCTTAACAAACTCTAGGAGGAAGGGAACAAGAAAAGCTTCTAACCGCCCCACTAGGCAGCACGCATTCCAATTTCTTAAATCATCCTCTGTCTAAATTTACTTAATCCCTCTTATTTTTTCTTTTTATATTTTAATGTTTCATTGAGTGATTTCTTCATATCAGTCTTTCAATCCACTGATTGTCTATTCCACTGTGTTTATTCTTTATGATTTAGTCCATGTGAAATATATATTTCAAATATTACATTTTCATATCCAAGATTTTTGTATGACTATTTTTCAAGTTTTCCTGCTTTTACCATTCACATTTTGTGTTACAAATAAATGTTTAAACTATTTCAAACTCCTTCCTATATTATTATTTCTTATTTTGGGGGTCATGAGCTATCCTATGTTTTTGTCTTCTATATCACATGACTATGGACTTAATATCCTTTCTACTGTAAATTTTTTTAAGTTTATCTATTTATTTTTAGAGAGATTGAGAGAGAGAGCAGGGGAGGGGTAGAGAGAGAGAGAGGGAGAGAGGGAGAAAGAATCCCAAGCAGGCTCTGTGCTGTCAGCACAGAGCCCAATTCAGTGCTTAATCTCATGAATCACTGAGACCATGACCTGAGCTGAAATCAAAAGTCAGACACTTGATTGACTGAGCCATCCAGGTGTCCCAATATACTTTATACTTTTATAAATGACTACATATTCAGCAAGAATTACCTTCCACAGTAATTACATTTACTCATGACTTTGTGTCATTCCTATGGAATGAATTTGCTATGATCTCTCACCAAGTTTACAAGCTTATCAAGACGAATTATTATTTTTTTTAATAATTGTTATGTAATGTGTTACCAGGGATTCAATTGTCAGTAATTTCAATAATTTAATAGTAATATTTCAATATACAGTGACTATAGAGTAGACACTTACTTCTTATTTCACATATTATATCTCCACGGCTCCTGGGTGGTTCAGTTGGTTAAGCATTGGACTTTGGCTCAGGTCATGATCTCGTGGTCCATCAGTTCAAGCCCTGCATTGGGCTCTGTACTGACAGGTTGGAGCCTGGAGCCTGCTTCAAATTTTGTATCTCCTTCTCTCTCTGTGCCTCCCTTGCTCACACTCTGTTGTTCTCTCTCTCTCAAAAAAGTAAATAAACATTAAATTTGTTTTTCAAATATTATACCTCTAATTCCAGGATTTCTGTATGATTATTTTTCAAATTTGCCTTCTTTTGCTTTTTAATAATCCCTTCTTATACAAATGGCTTAATTATTTTATATTGCTCTATTATATCTTGTTTCTTGAGTATGAAATTCCCTGTTTTTGTTGCAAAAAAAGGCTACTTAACAACTGCAATTGTATTGCAATAAACTATTCAATGATTTCGTAGTAATATCTCAATAAATATCAATATCAAAAAAACAGTGGCCAGGCAATAAACAGTATCACACATCTACTTATTTTTTAATATGTCTACAGTAAAATATATCCTTTCTAGTGTAAATTTTATAGATATTTACAAATGTATAGTATGTATTCACCATCACAATCAGAATACAGGACAATTTTATCATCCACAAAGTTCCTCCTCCCTCCACTTACATCCCCTGAAAACCATATTTGTTCTCTATCACAATAATTTTGCCTTTTTTAGAACATCATATAATTGACATTTATAATTTATAATGTTAATTCTTGATCAAAAATCAAAGGAAATTCCCCTCCTTCAAGTTGTCAAAACAATTAATAAATTATTTTTTATTATTTAACTTTTTTTAGGTTTATTTATTTTTGGAGAGAGAGACAGAGACAGCAAAAGTAGGGGAAGACCAGCAAAGAGGGAGAGAATCCCAAGCAGGCTCTGCCCTGCCAGCCTACACCGGGCTCCAACCCAGGAAGCTGTGAGATCATGACCTGAGCAGAAACTGAGTTGGAAGCTTAACCAACTGAGCCACCCAGGCGCCCCAATAAATAATTTTTTAAATTAGCAAGTGAAACGCCATAATTCCAAATGACATACCTATTCGTAAGAGTAGTTTTAATTTTTCAAACTTTTAAAAAAAGTTTTTAACATCAGATAGCCTCAAATAATAATTAAATTAAACTCCATCAAAATAGCTTTCTTGGCCATCTGCTGGTGAAATCTCTTCACTGGAATTGTTTCAAAGGTCTGTGTAGAAATGGAGAACACCTCCTTACTGCCCCCTAGTGTTGGAAGTCTATTGAGACCCAAGCAGAGTGAAGAAAACCTGGTAGCTGCTTTTGCCTCTGTGAGGTGTTCTGCCTTCCTGCTTCTTATTTTACATCCAAGATAATTGGCAGTGGTGACATGCATCATATCTCATGACCCACGTCTCAAGAAATATATTACGTATAAATCATTGGAAGAATTCCCAGGGCATGTGGAAATAAGCTCTGCTAATTCCAATTTATTTCCGTAATGGAGAAATCATTATCACTGGGGAAAAAAGATAAAAAAAAAAAAAAAATACAACTAGCTTTGATGACAAGATTGTGTTGTCAAGATTTCCAAGTCTTGGGTATGCAGACATAATAAACTCATAGCTTGAGAAGGGTCATTAACATCAAATCTTTCACCACCAACATCCTGGACCACCAGTACCAATAGACTTTCTGTGTTTGTTTGGATCACCTCAGAAGCAGAATTCAAAATAGGAGTAGATGTGCAAGAAATTTATCAGCAAAATTTGCAAAGTACTTGGAATGGTGCCTGATATGTGTTGTGTTATATAATTATTCCACTGATGAATAGTTAGGTTACTTCTAAAGTTTCTCTGTCATAGAGCTGTCAAATTTAACAAATAAGATTACAGGATGCCAGATAAATTAGAAACTCAGACAAACAAAGAAGAATTCTTTGTATAACTATATCTTAAGCAATTTTTTTTCTGAAATTATAGGAACTTGTGAATGTATTAAGGATGTTACATTTGTCATGCATAAATTCTAATAAGCTCTGGAACAAGATTCTTCTAGAACAGGTTGGGTTCCAAAACATAGAGATGATTGACTGAGCCATCTCTCTCTTTATAGTTTCAACTTTGATGTATATGTATTCCTTTCATACATATCCAGCTAAGAATGCTGTAAGTATTACATACAGACAGGTTATTTTGTATAGAATTCACAATAATATTTATGTGCCAGAGAAACAAAGGAAGATCATTTTTGTCTTTAATAGTTAACATAAGGTTCTAATTTCATTCTTTTCATACTTACATGAAAATTAAAATTCAGTTATCTGTTATAATTTTAATAACTTGCAAAATGTTTTTAAAAGGCTGAAACATTGACAGATGCCTATAATTTCACATGGTAATTTGCCTACAGTTTATCAAGCATTTCATTTTATATGGAAAATCAAAGTGCTATCAAACCGAGTTTTGATATCATTTGAAATTAAGTTTCTAACTTTAGCTTTGAATCTTGAAAGAAACTTGTAGGTCTCAATGCACAAGGAGAGCTAATTAGACATCTTGAGAGGTGAGAACCTTCACAAATGCTTCACTTTTGAAAATCCAGAAATATTTTAAGGAGGGCCATGGGAATTTCTTTCAAAACTTATGTGATAATTAGTCTCCCTAGTGTTGAAAAGAAAAGGTTTACCAGAGGGTGAAATCATATCTATACCCTATTACCTGAACCAGTCATTCCAAGGCAGAGTTCCATTCTAAATATTTGTTTTCATTTGTATATTTGGTTGCGTGATGAGTTTTTAGTAAAATTTAATCTTGACACTAAAGATCCATGCGCTTTCCTTGACTTCTCACCCTCAAATTCAACACAGTAAATATTTTCATTGACTCTGAAAAATTATAGTTGAGTAGATATATACATAGTCCACAAAATCAATAAGAATGTATCTTGTGTGTATAGCATTATACAGAGTCATGTTTCACATGTTCAATAAATTGACAATTGACAATTCTTTTGCTTGATATGCAACAATAGCAGTACATTTAATTGAGGGCCTAATGTACTTAGACAAATTAAGTCTATGTACTTTATGCTTTAAATCTACAAAGACAATGTCTAGGATTGGTTCATCATTGTGACTCCAAGGTTCTGTACATTATCTTACAAGAATTAAAGAAATGGAATATACTCAATGAATGTACAATTATAAATCCCTACATATTTATTTCATGATTTCAATAACCACATGAATGTATTAGAATATATGGTTTAGTACATATTCAATATATAATTTTAATTATGTATATATCATAGGCAAATACAAATATATATTTATAATACTATAAATACAAATTTTTATTTGGCATGTGTCTAAAGTTGTCCAAGATTCTTATTGTTTTGAGAACAATTAAACATTCAAAACTTTTTATAGGGGCACCTGGCTGGTTTAGTCAGTGGAGCATGAGACTTGATCTCAGGGTTGTAAGTTTGAGTCCCACATTGGGTGCAGAGATTACTTAAAAATAAAATCTTTAAAAACTAAATATATTTTTTTATAAAAGGTACTAATTTGTATTTATATATGCATATATGTACATTTTTATAAATATAGACTATATGTACATGTATATTATACACATTTAGTAGATTACAAACATGCATAAGAATCAACTTTTGATTATACATACAGAGATGATACCATTTTTTTCCTGGAACAAAGGATGCACATAGTGACAGCTTTACTTCTTCCTTACTGGTTTGGATGCCTTCTATTTCTTTTTCTTGCCTGATTACTGTAGCTAGGACTTCCAGTACTATGTTGAATAAAAATGGTGAGACTGGACATCCGTGTTCTGTTCCTGAGCCTAGGGGAAAAGCTCTCAGTTTTTCACCATTGATTATGATGTCATCTGTTTTTCACATATAGCCTTTATCACTTTGAAGTATGTTCCCTCTAAACCTACTTTGTTGAGGGTTTTTATGATAAATGAATGTTGTACTTTTCTGCTTCTATTGAGATAATCACATGGTTCTTATCCTTTCTCTTGTTGGTGTGATGTATGACGCTGATCGATTTGCAAATATTAAACCACCCTTGCACCCTAGGAATAAATCGCACTTGATTATGGTGAATATTTTTTAAATGTATTGTTGGGTTTGATTGGCTGATATTTTCTCAAGAATATTTGCAGCTATGTTCATTAGAGATATTGGCCTGTAGCTCTCTCTCTTTTTTGTAGTGTTTTTATCTGGTTTTGGTATCAGGGTAATGCTGGTCTCATAGAATGAATTTGGAAGCTCTCCTTCCTCTTCTATTTTTTGAAATAGTTTGAGAAGAATAGATAGTAACTCTTCTTTAAATGTTTGGTAGAATTTTCTTATAAAGCTGTCTGGTCCTGAACTTTTGTTTACTGGGAGTTTTTGATCACTGATTCAATTTCATTGCTGGTACAGTCTTCAAATTTTCTATTTCTTCCTGATTCGGTTTTATGAAGTTATATGTTTCCAGGAATTTATCCATTTCTTCTAGTTTGTCCAATTTGTTGCCATATCAGATTTCATAATATTGTCTTAAAATATTTTGTATTATTTCTGATTGTTTTTACTTGAGTCCTCTCTCTTTTTTATGAGTATGGCTAAAGGTTTATCAATTTTTTTGATCTTTCAAAGAAGCAGCTCCTGGTTTCCTTGATCCATTCTACTATTTTGTTGTTGTTTTTGTTGTTTGTTTCTACGTCATTTATTTCTGCTCTCATCTTTATCATTTCCTTCCTACTACTGGTTTTGGGTTTGGTTTGTTGTTTTTCTAACACCTTTGGGTGTAAGGTTTGGTTGTTTATTTGAGATTTTTTTTTGCTTCTTGAGGTGGACCTGGATTGCTATAAACTTCCCTCTTAGAACAGCTTTTGCTGCATTCCAAAGACTTGAGACTATTGGGTTTCATTTCCTTTGTCTCCATGTATTTTTTTTATTTCCTCTCTGATTTTTTTTTGGTTGTCCCAATCACTTTTTGGAAGCATATTATTTAACCTCCATGTTAAATTATGTAATTTTTTTTAACATAAAACATTAATATATGTGACTATTTTTGGCTAATATAATTTAATAAATATTGCTAAACTTTAACTATTGTAGGATTCCAAAATAGCTCTAGTTCTGCTATTCAACATATATAATTTAATTTTCTTACTCATATAAGCAGAAACAGTAATGAGAGCTAGTGTTAAACTTTAGGTTTTCACCGGAAGGAGGATATGCAAGTGTTACATACAGGGGACATGATCACACAGATCTGTAAAGTTCAGCAAATTTTTTTTCTGCTAGCTGAGAAACAAGAGGTGATTCTCTTCTCTCAAAAAGATAGCACTATTCTTTCAACTATTCTTATTAATGTAAAGCAGAGGAAAAGAGAAAATATCCCAACCAGTTACAGCAAGAATTTGGTAGAATACACATTAGAATGTGATCACCCTTATTGGGCTCTGATATTTCACAGCATAGTGGAAAGAAAAGTAGCCCCAGTACAGATTTGCAGTTAGTTAATAGTGCTGATACAGTTATTTTGTGCAGATCAATATAGAAGGGGAACTAGCTTTGAAAGCAGAGGAATATTGACAACATTGTATTGAATCATAAATGTGAAAGTAGAGGAAAATCTAGAAGCTCATGTTAGAAACTGTTTACATAGCCAAACCTGCCCAGAGGTTCACACAAATCTCTGTATTCATGAAACTGTACAGAATACAATCTGTCATGTATCCTATGTGTATGTGTGTTTGGTTATTAACTAAGAAAATTTATATGGAGCATTCTATTGCGTGATCAGTAATTCTTGCCTCAAACTGCTGTCTTTACAAAAAAGCTCTTTGGTGTAGTTACTGATATGTACCTTAATGTGCTAGCCACTAACAGACAAATGCAGTCAGAACTATGATAGTTGTTGAGGTGATCAGAACAAAAGCATTGGCAGAGTGTCAATCATATCCAAGATTACATCAAGTTGCAAAGTGCTGTGGTCTGTTATTCTTCTGAGTTATTTCCCAGGCTTTATTTTTATGTCTGACTTTACCATCTATAAAAGGGCTCAGTAGAATGACATTATATCTCTGTAGATTAATTTTTTCTTCTCTTGATCCTGCTGTCCACGTATTGGTTCAGTAAGCTAGTCAAAATATCAGATAGATGGTTACATGTGAAATCTCAGAATATCTCAGTAGGCAATGCCTTATCATTTCTGATAAGGGAATGTGTTTTTCTGAGAAACTGTCATGATAGTCATTTTCAACTTTGGCTGCACTTTGAAATCATTTTGGGGAGCTTCCGTTACTCAGCTGCAGTTGTCTCCAGACCAATTGATTGCACCAGAACTGAATTTCCCTCAGTAATTGCTGGGATTTTTAACATGAAGGCATTATACAAAGAATAAGTTTAAAACATTTACTCAAACTTTTTTGCATTCCAATTTATCTGTACATTCACAAATATGTATTGCAAACCTACTTACTATGAACTAGGGACCAAAATAGACACTAGGCATCCAATAATCAGCAAAACATCCAGAGCTCCCATCTTTTCTGTCTTGCGGTCTATTGGGGATGGCATAGTTTTGACAAGCAAACAAACTAATAATTATTAAATATGGAAGAAATAAACAGAGCTCAGAGGAAAAAAAGAGAGAAAAAGGGGTGGGGCTGTATTAGTAAGACTTAGGACTAAATGCTATAACAGAGACCTAGATAACATTGGTTTTATAAAAAAAATATTTTACCTACCGATGCAGAGACCTAGGTAACAATGGTTTTATAAAAAAAATATTTTACCTACCAATGCTAGGTAACAATGGTTTTATAAATAAATATTTTTTAATAAGTATTCCTTTCGTACATAACAATCTAAGTAGGTGCCAACCACACATTTTCACCAACCAAGTCTCTTATCCTGTTATACCACCATCCCTGGGGGATTCACTTCATCCATACTTTCTAAAATGATACATTACCGCATCCTAATTCCAGCCTGCAGAAAGAAGACACACGTTTCTTTTGTTGGTACCACCCAGAAGCCTCAAACCCCCTTCTACTTAAATCCCATGAACTAGGACTTATGTCATGACCATACGTAGAGATATAGAATTTAAGTTTTGTTCTTTCTTTTCTCTGCCCTATATGAAAGGACAATAACAAAGGTTGAAAAGATGCTAAACAATCTACCATACATTTGCTGAGAGCTGCTTCATTTGTTTATAGAAGAGATCTCTAAGGGGCGCCTGGGTGTCTCAGTTGGTTCATCATCTGACTTCAGCTCAGGTCATGATCTCACAGTTCGTGAGATCGAGCCCCGCTTCGGGCTCTGTGCTGACAGCTCAGAGCCTGGAGCCTTCTTGCAATTCTGTGTCTCCCTCTTTCTCTGCTCCTCCCCTCCTTATGCTCTGTTTCTCTGTTTCTCTCTTTCTCTCTCAAAAACAAATAAACATTAAAACAAAATTTAAAGAAGAGATCGCTAATGAAGTGTTTATGATAAAGTCAAAAGAATAGGAAAGACTCGTGAAGTTGAAGAAGTAAGGTACACATGACCAATGCTGGAAAGAGCATGTTGTATTAAGACCCACATAACCAAAAAACACTGATGATGTAAATAGATGATATAAAATGATGTTGCAGAGGAAAATGGGAACTGAGTTATACACATTTGTGCGTCTCATGTAATATTTCCTGAATCTTACTCAAATTCAGGAAATTCACTTGAATAGGCACAGGTACATGATCTAACTCACATTTTCCAAATCTTACTCTTATGATTTGGGGGATGTGCAAGTTAAGAGGAGCAATAAAAAAAGAACAGAAACAGGAAGCTCCCATGATACTAATGGCAAGAGAGCACACTGGCTTGTTTGTATTCAAGATGTAGCAGCAGAGATGGGGAGACAACTGTCCTGTTCGGCTGGTGGTTGTGAGGCGACTACTAACAGAAACAGAGGAAATAAGAAAGGGGAGGAGTTTCTGGACCATGCCACTTGGTAGCTGGCAGTGCCATTTACTGAAATGGGGAAGCATGAGGGTAAACTTGATCGGGACGGAAAAAAAAGTCTTCTAAAAATAGAACTCTGAGCTCCCTGTGATTTACCTGGGTCCAAATGTCAAACAGTGTATTGGTTCTATGGTACCAGATTTGAAAGCTAAGTCTGCAGTATGCATAGAAATTTAGAGTCTATTAACAGTTGTAAGCAAATTGAAGCCTTGAGGATGCAAAGCCTCAGTGAGGGTGCACAGAGAGAAGAGCTGGGGACTGGGGATCAGCTCTGAGGAACACAACATCTTACAGAGGAGAGGATGAGCCAGCAGGGCCTCAGGCCGGAAGAATCCACAGCCAGACGAACAACACGAGAAGCTTTACCTTCTTTTTGTACATCACACATAAGATTTATGAAGAGTAAAGTTCTTATAAATTCTCAGAGCCTCTGACAGTGTCTAAAGCACACTTTAAACAAAAAAGCAGGAAGAAAACAGTTTATATTTTGTAGGACAGTTCACACGTGCTATCATAATTAATCCTCAGAGAGATAATTACTGTGCAATCACTTTACATAAAAATAAAATGAGGCTTAGAAATGACATATTGTCTTAAATTACACAAGCTAGTCAGTGCAGGGCTAAGTTTGAAGAGAGGTTGTTTTTATTCCAAAACCCTTAAATATCTACTGCAGGGAGGCTGAGTAAGCACTTCTTCTGTAGAAGCAGACTAATTTGAGCCTATTGAGGGTACCTGGAAGACCGGCTAGAGTACATCATTCAAACCCATCCAGGACCGTGGAAGCTCACAGGAGATTGAGTAAACTCATAACTTCGGAAAGACCGTACTAATCAGAGTGGAGACAAAGCAGGAAAACATCATGTGCATTTATAAAATGTTTATTCAAGACATAAAATTACACCCGTAGCCTCAAATGTTTCATATTTATGAGAAATTTCTCACTCATCTGACATAGTACATGGTAATCATATTGTAAATGCACCATTTCTCCCAATAGTAATTTGGGGACGGAATTTGGGATTGGCCAGCATGAAGCGAGTAAAGGGATACTTATTTCTGCAGTAAATTTACCATTATGTAAGGAATCACATTTTATTTAGCAGCACTGGGAATTTAGAATCTTAGATTATTCATTCACTTACTATTTACTTTTTATGGTATTGAAAGAAATGCTTACATTTGTGTAATTCAGGTCATGTTTTGTTTTTAATATTTATGGATGAAGTCTGGCATTGACAACTTTTCAAAATCTACATTTTATTTTTTGCTGTAGCCTTTAGATATATCACTAAGTATATTTTTGGAAGCCTATGAATATTGTTATACTAAGTATATTTTTTATAGAAAATATGTTTGGAACTGGTATCATCTTTCTTATTATGTGAACAAATCTAGCCTTAAATAGCTGATATTCATACTTTTTAATCATAGGAAATTTTTATATGGCTTATACTTTAGGTGTGAAAGATAGACTTCTCTCATGGTTTCTGCTTGTAAAATTTCTTTACTGGATAAATAGTTGATATATAAGATATTCATTGACATTAATTGCTTATATAAGAATGAATTGTTTTCTTACATCACTTACCTTAAATAAACTTAACAGGTTAAGGCAGTGACAGGCTGTCAAATATATTTCTTTGTAAACCAACTATAGTTTCCCTTCCTTCTACAATCCCATGCTAAGTCAATATTCTCAATCAATAATTTCACAAATGTGTGGGTTTTTTCAATGAACGCATCTTGATGTATGAAAACCTATCAATGGCATAAAAAATTCACAAACCATTGACCAACTTCGTTTTATAGTAGTCACATCATTTTGTGTTAAAATTTATCATGCCTAAAATAACTTAGCATATTTGTACCATCATTATTTATGTATATTGTGCCTCATCTTCCTCATCCACATAGCACCAGTATGGGTTGTGTAGCTGGGAGAACTGATTCCCAGAGTATTTAAGCAACTGGTCATATTTCACACAATCAGGGGTAACCAGGCAGGGAGTTGAACCAGGCTCTCTGGCTTCAGGGTCCAGCCTCCTTCCAATATCTTCCACAGCTAGATCTGAGAAAAATAGCAGATGTTGACTTTTCTAGAAAATCATTTTATTCCCCTTATGTGATATGTAAAACAAATTCTTGTAAATGAATATTTTCTGCCTTCACCGCAGGTTGGGCATGGTGATATTTAATATTTGACAAATAGTGTTTCTCAAGTTTCCTTAGCAATAATAAATTTTAAACAACTTCTTTTTTTAGTACAGAAGGCTAGCACATTTTCAGTGCCACCAGAGTAAAAGAAAATGAAGTATTGTGATTTTTTGGTGCTGGAATAAAAGCAATTGATTTTCAAGCATTTCTACAAAAGTTTCTTAAGGTCTCATTTTTTTCCATAAGTGTTGGACACAGAGCCCTGAAAGAAGTAAGTTTGGGCCAAACTAGAGGGAAGAGAAGAGTTGAGGGGGGCAAGATGTCACCACAGCAAAAGAACTCGATTAAATCCATAGCAAGGGATTGGCAATCTAAACCGAGTCTATTTTCAGCTCCATTCCTGGTCATTTGTACTGGTTCTCTTCACTGTTGTGCCATGAGTCCAGCAGTCTTGTTATTGGAGAAATCACTAAGGCAAATGAGAATCTAAATCTCTTTTATGGTGAGCACAGCATAATGCATAGACTTGTCCGATTGCTATGTCGTACACCAGAAGCTAATGTAACATTGTGTGTCAACTATACTTCAATAAAATAAATAAAATAAAATAGTAAATCTCTTTTACTGACAGGGAAGTACAAACATTGCTCTCAGTAATTGACTTGATTTGCTAGTGAGAGGAGGAAACTCTGAAGGTGGAAGTAGACTCTGTCCACTATGATTTCGGTCTTTTTACTGCTTTCTCTACTCACTCAGGAGTCTTTCCTCTCCCCATGAAGTAATTGTTGCGTCTATGGTTTCAATGATAGATTTAAGGCAATTACTCCAGAAGTCTGTGCATTGGCCAAACCACCTATTTAACTTGTTAATTAAACCACTATCCCACTCTCTGTTATTCTCTATTAAAGTACTTCCTAAAATAATTATTGTTAGGATTTACAGTAACACAAACTATAGCAACATATATTAATAACCCTCAATATACATATAATATATATCTTATTCACTTAGTAGTTAGTCAACAAATATTGTTGAATATAATGAGTGAAAGCATGACTGAATAAACAAACATCACCAAATCTTATGTATCTTTTCTGAATAAATATTTCTGGGCTTCACTTATGACTGCTTTCCTTACTTCAGTCTCCAACATCCAAGCTCTTATCATCTCTTTCCTGAACCGCATCCATGTTTTCCGTCTGAGTGCTACAGAGCTTGTGGTCAGTTTACCACCTGCAGTAAAAGAAATCCCTTAAAAATCTATGTCTGGTTATAACTATTTTTTTCTATATTTTACTCTTTAGAGAATGATATCCAAAACTTTGGCAGTTTGCAAAGAGCCGCACATTCTGGCTTCTGCAAACTGCACCAACTGAGTCTCCAGGAAAGTTTGCTGCCCCTTTCTCCCAAGGGACTTCGGCCATAACCATATTCCTTCAACTTCATAGTGTATTGTACTCTTAGCTTCTTGCATTCAAACATGGTTTTCCCTCTGCCTACGACCTTCTTCCTCACTCCACCGTCCTAACTTTCTCCTGCCTAGCCTACAGATGTAACTATTAGGTTCACTTCTCAGAGAGGTGGGAAGAGAAGATAGACTAATTACCTGGTCCAGATTCAGCTTCCCTGATACAGAGGCACACAATGCTGCAGCTCTCTTTCCTAACAATCCATTACTCTAATAATTGTTTGCTTAATTTCCCTAATCCTTGTATTTTCCAGCACCTACCATGCTAGTATTTGTCATTGTATGATGATCGACAAATTTTTCTTGAATGAATGAATGCATCTAAAATATTAACAAATGTAGTATTTGAATGCCTCTGGGTCTTTTGCCCTCAGATGGACTCCTCACACTGTGCCTATATTGCCATAAAAAACACATACCTGACCACTGAAAGGGCCTCTTTCCCTGGCCTTTTTTTTTCAGGTCTTCCACTGTAGTTGGTCCACTGGAACACTGGAGAGTAGGCAGGGAAGAAGCTACTATGTCTCTTCTCTTTGTTCTCCACCCCAAACCTTATCTCCGTCACTGCCACCTTCTGCACTCCAATTTGATCCCTACTTGACAGGCTGCTGGAGCTCCAAGTTCTATCCTCGGCTGATTCTTTATGTCCCTCCAGACAGCTGGTCCTACAGGCTCCCTATGCTTTCTGTTCTAGTGAAATCACAAACCTTCATTTAACTTCTAGGTCTCCCATTACTTCTGTTAAAATGATTTGCTCTATATTCACTTTGTTTCAAATAAATAAAGGGATTCCTACTTTTCTGGATATACCTTGCCTAATCTCTAGGTTGATGATGGACTGAAACAGGGAATTTATCAACAATAGATCTTTGCAAGAATTGTTGAAAGAAGTTATTCAGAGAGAAGTAAAATGATGGTCAGAAACTGAAATCTACATAAATAAAGAACACCAGAAGAAGGACAAATCAGGCAAAATAAAATATTTATTTTATTTAATTTTATTTTTTAGAATAACATGCTGTGAACTGAGTGATAATTGAAATACAATTATAAAAACTTGTAGAATGCAGCAAACCAATACTTAAATAATATTATATAGCCTTTAATATATATACAGAAGAAGAAAAAGGCTGAAAAATGAATTAAGCATACCCCCTGTGAAATGAAATTCATAACAAATTACATTCTGTGCCCATTTTTAATCAGATTATTTTTTTTTTAGTGTTGAGTTGTATGTTCTTTATTTACTTTGGATATTAACCCATTATTAGACATATCATTTGCAAATATCTTCTCCCATTCAGCAGATCACCTTTTTGTTTTGTTGATGGTTTCCTTCACTGTGTAAAGCTTATTTATTTTGGTGTGATCCCAGTAGTTTATTTTTGCATTTGTCTCCCGTGCCCAAGGAGCATATCCAGAAATATGTTGCTCTGGCCAATGTTAAAGTGATTACTGCCTATGTTTTCTTCTAGAAATTTTATGGTTTGAGGTCTCACATTTAGATCTTTAATCTATTTTGAGTTTATTTTTGTATAGGATGTAAGAAAGTGGTCTAGAAATACCATATGATCCAGTAATCCCACAGCTGGGTATTTATTAAAGAAAATCAAAATAGTAATTTGAAAAGATATATGCAGCCCTATGTTTATAGCAGCGTGATTTACTAATGCCAAGATATGGAAGCAACCCACATGTCCATCAATAAATGAATTCATAAGGAGGATGTGGCCCATTACTCAGCCATAAAAAAGAATGAAATCTTGCCGTTTGCAATAACACGAATAGACCAGGTGGGTATTATGCTAAGTGAAATAAGTCAGACAGGGAAAGACAAGTACCATATGATTTCACTTATATGCAGAATTTAAAAATCAAAGCAAACAAACCAAAAAACATACTCTTAAATACAGTGGTTGCCAGAGGGGGGGTGGGTGGGAAATGGGTGCAATAGATAAAGGGAACTATGAAAAGTACAGCATAGGGAATATAGTCAATAATATAACAACATTGTTTGGTGACAGATGGTGACCACACTTACCATGGGAGCACTAAGTAACATATAGAATTATTTAATCAATATGTTATACACCTGAAACTAATATAGCATTGTATATTAATTATACTTTAATAAAAATTATATCCCCTAAAATAGAAAGAAATAATAGGAGTAACAGTAGAAAATAGATTAAGGAGATCAGCAAAAAAAATTATCGCTTTCTGAAAAGACTAATACACTTGATAAATTCTTGGCAAGAACAATTGAAAGAAAATGTGAAAAGAATATCTGGAATAAATAGGGACTTCACTACAGAGTCTATGGGTATAAAATTAATGTAAGAATGTACTATGAACAAATGTTCACCAATACATTGGAAAACTGAAATTGAATCAACAAAGTAATGAAAACTTCTCAAACCTTATGAAAGAGAAAACTAAAATTTGAAAAACTTATATGGCGTATACAACTAAATATCTTCCTAAAAAAATCTCAAGGCCCAGATGATTTTATTCTAGGGAATTCAACCAAACATTTGAGAAACAAGTCATGTCAGTCATAGACATCTCTTCAAGAAATAAGAAAAAAATGGGAATATGCAACAAGTAATTTTGTTTTCTACTATAGACTTGATAACAAAATCCTGATAAAAGCATTAGAAGCAAAGAAAATATGTGCTTTTGTACACACACACACACACACACACACTTTGAAGTAACATAGAGGAATAAGTTCATGAGTTTGGTAAAGAAAAAGATTTAAGACATTAAGAACACTAACACTACAGAGAAAAAATATTGATAAATTGGACTGCCTGAAATAGAAACTCTTCTTCACCAAAAAACACTTTTAACAAATTGAAAAGGCAAGCCACAGAGTGAGAGAAAATATTTACAGAATACACACTGAAAAACAGCTCCTATCTAGAATAATCAAAACAGTGACAGAAAAAAAAAATAAGTTTTATTCAAGTAATCTCTACATCCAACATGGAGCTTAAACTTGAACCCCAAGATCAAGAATCACATGCTCTTCCAACTGAGCCAGCAAGGAGCCCAACTGCCAGAAAATTTTAGAAAGACAACCCAAACAAACAATGCACCAAAGATACTAATTGTAATGATTAAACACGGAGGTACAATCGTGATCAATATATTCTATAGGAATTATTATTGCACACCTTCCAAATGATTAAAGAAAAGAGCCACTTACTACGCCCACAGTTGCCAAGGCTGTAAGACAAAGAAATTCTCCCACACTGGGGGTGTGAGTGCCCATTGCCCAATCACTTTGGAGCACTGTGTGGAAGTCAAGATACACTAAAGTTGAACATCAACACAATTCCATCCTTCAGAATATTTCAGGTGTACGCATGTGGGTATCAAGACCCAGGTACAAGAAAGTTCAGAGCTGAATTACCCTTAGCAAATACAGGAAACAACTCAAGTGCTAATCAGCAATGGATTGCCCACTAGTGAGCATGTAAAGAATAAACAATAGCTACATGAAACAACTTGAAGAAATAATCTGAAGATCTTGTGTGAAAGATGCCTAACACACATACAAAAAAAAAAAAAAATGCAATTTTATGATTCAATTTACTTTAAGTAATAAACAGATAAAACTCAATTTTAAGATTTAATGATACTTATTTTCTTTTTAAGGGCGGACAGATTAATGACTGGGTGGAGACATAAACGGCCCCTCTGGCGCTTAAAACGATCAGTGTAATGACCTGTTCTAGAGTACAAATGAGTTCACTTTGTGGTAATTCATTGGGCCTTTCAGTTAGGATTGTCCTCTTTTTTCTAGGTTTGTTACACTTCAAATAAGGTTTCAAAAATAAAGAACAAAGTCTTTGCTGTTTGCTTCAGAAGAGATTATCTGTACCCTGCATTTTAAAATATGTTACAACAGGGGCGCCCAGGGGGCTCAGTCAGTTAAACATTCGACTTCAGCTCAGGTCATGATCTCTCGGTTCGTGAGTTCAAGCCCTGCATTGGGCTTAGTACTGACAGCCTGGAGCCTGGAATCTGCTTCAGATTCTGTGTCTCCCTCTCTCTCTGCCTCTCCCCTGCTCACGCTCTGTCTCCTCTTTCTCAAAATAAATAAACATTAAAAAAATTAAAACATCTTACAACATTCATTTACCCCATTCTCTAGCAGGAAAAAAAAAAGTGTGCAATATTCTGTAAAAAATTCCTGTATATAGAGAGAGGCAGAGAGGAAGGGTAGACAGAGAGGAAGAGAGGTAAAGGAACTAAAAAGAGAGGGGGATGATATTTAGTATTTATCATCCCAGGAAAGAAGAAGCTACTGTATCTGATTGTAAAATAACCACATTATATTTACCTCTAGTAAGAAAAATAAATCTGACTATTCAGCAGCACATTTATAAGCAAAATATTTAAAACACTGCTTTCCAAACTAGACTTTTTAAAGGTTAGATTTTTTTTTTCAAAATAAATGTGAAATTTTTGAGACATGGATATGTTCTGAAAGTCTTATTGTTATTATTAATAGTAGTTATAGTCAGATAGGCATATTAGGGGGTATGTAAAATTCTAAAGTATCTATTTTAATATCTGATAAGAGGTGATATATAAATAAATGTGTTCCTCTGGTGAAGAACTTTCCATAAGACTACATATTCCAACTATACCTAGCAGATACAGTTATATACAGATCAACCTGTCTCCCTACCTGCTCTCCTACATATAACAGAAGTTCCTATCAAAATTTCACTATTTTGCTAGGTTTCACATTTTGGATATATTTTTGTTTATTTGTTCTTTCCTCTCCTGGCAAATAACCAAGAAGAGGAAAAGAAGAATAATTATGATAATAACAGTTATTGAACATTCAATGAGCCAGATGTAAGGCTAGGCACATTACTTTGATTGATTGATTTAATTCTCACAATGGCCCTGTGAATTAAATACGATTATCATGTTATTTTTGCATACAAGTATCACAAAACCAGTAAATGGTAGAGCCAGGATTCCCACCGTGCAGAGTCTATGAGAATAGATGAGAAATGACCAGGATATCCTCCAGAGGAAATCCTCATCTCCCAAACACCCTTTCCCCACCTCCGTAAATGCATCCATGTTTGTTCTAGCCCCCTCCGAAAACTCGGAAGATGCAGCAGCCGTAATTTCAAGGTTCATCGACATGTATGAGTGTGTAGAAGTTTATGTGGGTGCACGGATTTAACCACATCTATTTCCACAAGAAACGAGTTTCCTTCAACATTTTGTGTTTTAATTCTACCATTTGAGCATTTACCTCAACACAGACTGATGTCTACTAGTAGAATCTCGTAAGTCGTTTCTCTTGTATTTCCTTGCCTTCTCATAGGGAAAAAACACTGCTACATACAAATTTCAAGAAGCTGTGTTGAAGCAAATTTCTTGAGAGGCAGCCTTAGCAAGAGGCTCTGTCTGACCAACCACCACTCTTGCCCTCCTTTCAAGAACATCTGCCACCAACTGGAGTGTCAACTCGGAACCTACAGGAAGGGTTACTTTGTCATCCTAGCCCTCCCTAAAAGCCTTCTCCACTTCTGGGAGTAGTGCTTGGCCACTTGGAGACAGCCTGGGTCTCAGCACAGCTGCAGGACCCCTCCCACCATATAGCTCGCTCTGAGGCCAGCATGCCCCAGGGCAGGCCCTCAGATGAAGTGTCCTCTTTAGACCAGTGCCCCTTTCTATCGTCTGCTTCTTTACCCCCAGCTTCTTCCCACATTCCGGAGAGGTTTTCTACAAAATTGTCTCTTTCTTGACGATCTGCACACTCACCCCCATCATCATGACATTTTAAAATATTTGCCCCACTCCTCCATACTTTGCCCGAAATGAGACTCTCCTGTCCAGATGCAGCCCCCAGAATCTTTGAAGTTGCAAGTTGTTTTCACTGTGCTTGTTTTCATCCCCTTTCAAATCATAGTAACAGTGTCTTCAAAATCTCTGTCCCTAAAGCTCTCCAACCTTCCCCCCTTTGGCATCACTCTTCTTAACTGACCTCGCGAACACTCTCGGCTCAGCACAGACTCTGGCACTTTGATGCACTCTCTCCACCCCTGCAAAACTTTCTGCTTTGCCTTTCACCTGACATCCGTATTACAACATGTGCTTTATTTTCCTTCATACAACCAGTATTTCCATGCCAGTATTTTCAGATGCTCTAATTTTGTTACTTTAAATGAGTGTCCCTTGAAAACAACTGATTACCTAGGTAGGTTGTTTGCAGCCCTGAGATGATCTCCAGTTCATCCTTATGCTTATATCGATTTGCTTGACTATCTTCCCACCATCTTAGTTCATGGTTTCTACTTATGCCTTCTAGTTTGCTTTTCCGTCATGTTTTTCTTTTGATGATTGGAACAAATTTTCTTTGTTTCATTCACCTCACATTGAAAGATGTATTTTTTCCAGTACAGTCTGGAGTTGAACATAATGTATCTTACCTCTGAATAAGAAAAGCATCTTAGCATATTTCCACTTTTCTCCCCTATCACCACCCCTACCCATTTTGAAACCTCTTGGGATTTTTCTTTTTTAATTATAGCAACAATTTTTTGACAACAATTATTTAGACACATATTTAAGCTTTCTTGTTACTCTTAGTATTACCATTTCTCTTAGCCTAAAATGTCCTTGAATCTATTCATTCTTCAACAATTCTTTCAGGGAGATCCCGTAGTTGTTAAAAGTTTCTGAACCTTTGCATATCCAAAAAATGTCTCCAATTATCCTTTCCCACAAATTCTAAAATGTCTGGGTAGACGAATCTAGTTTCAAATTCATTTTCCTTGAGAATATTTACAATGTTGCTTTTTGCCATCCATGCTTAATGTATTTAATAAAAATTTCATTATGAATCCAATTCACTTTCCCATGTAGATAACCTAGGTCTTTTCACTCTGCTTTTCATTCTCTACAGTAGATTGTTTTCATTCTTAATTCATGGACAATGATATTTTAAGTTTCAACATATGTTCTTTTCTACTTGGTAACACTATTCTTTGTGGGAATTCAGTTATGTCCATTGTCTCTATATTTATTTTAAGTCTCTAAATGCTTTGGGAAGTCTCCTCAGGAGTCCTATGGTTAATTATTCTGCTGGTTAAGGCTGATGGCTCTTTCAGGTTACTGCGTTTCTTCAAGTAATTAGCAAGGTTTGACTTTCCTACTTTTCTGTTAATTTGATAATCCATGTTCATTTGTCTTGGAATACAGACGTGATTGATTGCAAGATCTTGTTTCTTGTCATTGTGCATGTTGGGGAAGGCCATGCTGCCTCCTGGGATGAGTTAGCATCTGGATCTCGTGTTTCTTGAAGCTCCCTGTCTCCTCGAGGTGCTACTACCTTGATGGGACACAGTCCTTGCAGCTCCAACAACTGCCAGCAGCTTCAATTCTTACTCAAACACACTTGCCAACCTCTGCTTCTTCAAGCAGTGTTGGGGCACTGGCAAGGAGAAAGCAGCCTGCTTCCCCAAATTCTCTGATTAGCGAGCCTATTGTTATGTTCTCTGGCTTCCCATTCCGGTCCATCCAAGCATTTAGCGAGCCAGAAGTCCTCCCGCCTCCACAACTTTCATTTGCATGTTTTATATTGCTTAGGGTTTGATCAGAGAAACAAAACTAGCTTGCATGACATGAAATAGGGCATTAATTGTAGTGATTCATCCCTACTCAGTGGGAACTCAAAAAGAAGCCTTTGGAAAGCCTCTTGCTGTGGTGGCCTGCGGCCAGTGCCATGAGTCCAGAAAAACAGCTGGATGTGCAGCAGAGAACAGCAAAGGCAAATTCAGACCAATGAGGACAAACCGAAACCCTCAAGGACAAAGGGATGCCTGTGTTGGTATCTCACTGTCTCCAACTTTGTGCAAATGATCTCCAGAAGGAGCTGGCAACCTTCTCATAGGTGCCTGCCCCAGGCTGTGGAAACCCTGAAGGAAGGGCACCCTCTGGGCTAACCAGCTGGTAGATCAGAGAGGATGTGTGTGTGCAACAGAACCTCTGTGTCCCCTGGTGATCTTCAGACCACAATGGCTACTGGCCCCATGTCTCCTTCACATCTTGCACACCTTCTCTAATCCAGTATGGACGATAAAGAGAATTCTGGGAAACGTACCCATGTTGCCATAGTTCGACACTACCACCGTCAACCTCCTGTCTTGGCACCCGGGCACATCTCTTTCAACCGTACTTAATTTTCGAGTAGAGAAAATCATGCTTTCGCCTCCAATGTTTTTGTTTCTTCTCATACACAGAACATTTCAACTGCTCCTCAAAGACAATACACAGTTTCATTATCTACCTTTGGGCAATGTTCTCTCCTTTGGAGCTGAGTCACACCACCCTTAATAGGCTGTAGCCCCAATACTAATATTTAAGATTACCTGCTTCTCACACCCCTATAGGAGTTGGTAGGTATACGGGAGGAGGGGAAAATCGGTTACTCCTATTTTAATACAGTTCACACCACAATAAGTCAGAAATACTCAGAACTATTACAACCCTCATTTCCACAATTGTTCACATGGTTATAGCTCTTATGTTGTTCCTTCATTACTCATGCCCTATTTTCTTCACCATCTGCTAGCATTTTGGTGTAGTTCTTTGCCTGATGGGGTGGCCCGAATCATCTTTATTTCTGCAGGTTTGGAGCCATGAGCAGGACAGTCTTGGTTCTTTGATGTTTCTGTAGTTTTCCATTCATTGTTATCCAGGACATGGGACAACTGTGAAGTGTCCCAGATGGTATCTTATATTCCAGACATTAACCTCCTTACTCTCGTTGAGTACTAGCAATGCAATTTTTCTTTAGTATGATCAAATTAATTTCTGCAGCCAGTACAGTAATCCCTTCATTAGGATGAGGAACCCAATGTTGCCAAATGTCAGTTTCATCATCCACTTTTTTATTAAAGTAAAAGTTTAACATTTTTTCTTTAAAATCCAATTAGTTAACATATAGTATAATATTAGTTTAAGGTGTACAATGGAGTGATTCAACACAGTCATATAGCATCCAGGGCTTAACACAGCAAGTGCATTCCTTAACCTCCATCAGCTATTAAAAGTAAGGTTTTTGTCGTAAAATACATTTACATTTGTGGGAAAGGTGTATAGATAGTATAGAAATTTCCTGTGGATCACTGTGTCCCCTATTGTGCACAGCTTACATTGGTATGAAGAATCTGTCAAAACTAATAAACCAATGTTGGTTTATTATTAGCAAAAGGATTCAAATGCCCTTAGTTTTCCGTCATATCCTTCTGTTTCAAGATCCCCTCCAGGATACTACATTGCATTTAGTTTTCATATCTCCTTAAGCCTCTTCTTGGTTGTTACATTTTCTCAGACCCCGTCTTAATGACTTTGATGAAGCCTTTAATAGTTTGAAGGAGTAACGATCAGGCATACTGTAGAAGGTTCCTGAATAGGTATCTGTCTGATGTTTTCCTCATGATTAGACTAAGGTTATAGGTTTTTGTGAGGAAGACCTTTTGGAGGAAAGATTTTCCATTTTAATGGAAAGAGTACTATGCCTTGTCCCCGGATGGTATCATTCCTTCCTTGAGAGTAAGACCTATAGACAACAGATGTTGTCCTTTGAACATCCGATTTTGAAAAGTTTGTAGTGGAGTATGTTAACATAATGTCAGTGTCCTCCTAAGGAATTGACTCTCTTCCCTTTGTTATAAATATGTAAGCATAAAAGTGTCCCTTCCTCACAAAGCATGCATAATTTGATCTGCTGAACCAATCTGTCGTAGACTCTGGGTCTAAAGTGCTCTCTTGCCTAGCAAGAGAGCAGGACGCAGGATGAAAAGTGAGAGATGTCTAATGTCCAGGAAAAGACAAGAGCCCCAAATAAGGGTCTCGCTCCATTTTTATTAGGATCAGAAGGCTTACAAATGTGGCGATGGACGCGCACAAAGAGACAATGAAACTGTGAACCTTAACTTGAGGACATGAGGAAAAGGGGGTCTTGAAGATATTTGGGGTTCAGGTTTTGGGTTAATACAAAGCAAAATCCGGGCACCAGGCGGAAGGTTGTTTACCGTGAACACGAGGTACCACCTCTGTTTATCTTAACTAGCCCAGGGGATGAGACAGATAGGACACATGACCTCAGTGTTAACAAGGCACGTTTCTTAATCATCTCCACTCTGGGCTGCTTCACCTGCTGCGCAGCAGTCTATAGCCCAATTTACCAGTTTACCTAGCTTGGTCCTTCCTTCCTGTGAAAGCAGCTTTCTGCTATAGTACTAAATTGCGGGGGGGTGGGGGGGGTGGGGGGGAGGGGGGTGCTTCCACCCTGAATATCTAATCTTATTTATTTCATGTACCTATGTATTGTGTGCCTTTGCACCTCCCTATTCTTGGTTGTCTTGTCTTGTTTACCCAAACTCAGGTGTGAGCATCCTGTGGCTTTGCAATTCTTTATGCCTTGTTAACCCATTGGCATAATCCCGGGGAATTTCTAGGCTTATTCCCCACACCAATCATCAAAAATATAATCTGAGATATGTTTTGTATTCAGTTTATATTTTAAAGGGGAACCTGATGATAGTAACACTAAGAGAAATTTGAATGAGGCTACGGTTTCCAGATTTTGGCCCATCTAAAATCTGGAAACTATTTTTCTGATAATATTCTATCTATATATACATATATTATCATTTACAATATACGTTTTCTCTGCTAATCATGATTTTAGTTTACTTTTTAAAGTTTTTAAATTTATGTTGGGGGGGGGAGGGGCAGAGAGAGAGGGGGATTGAAAATCCCAAGTGGGCTCCACACTGTTGGCACAGAGCCCGATACAGGGCTTGATCTCACAAACTGTGATATCATGGCCTGACCCAAAACCAAGACTCAAACGCTTAACCGACTCAGGCACCCAGTTGCCCCTAATCGTGATGTTAAAAACCATCATGATGTAAGTGGCAATTCATAATTCAAAACAAATGCCAAGTACCTCCTTGGCAGTCAAACACACAAATTTATTATAGTGAGATTAAAACTACAACTTTCCCACATGATTTTAAGTATTTTTGCGTCAATATGATCAAGGGTCTTAAATATTCATAATAGGTGTGGAAAAATAGTATATATTTGTTGCAATATGCTTAATTCTAAAATCCTTTAAAGAATGGATGCTCTAACTTATTTTATATGAAAATAATAAAAAAATATTTGAGGCAGATAAACCTTGATACATTCTCCAGAAAGATATGACCAAAATATTCTGCAAGTATATTTGTTTCAGTTTGTGTAGCTGTGTGCCCCAAACTATCCAACCAACCGAAAATGAAAAAAAAAAACAAAAAAAACAAACAACCCCTGTATCTTTGCTGCAAGTTGTGGGGCTTCACAAGGATAGGATGGTAAGTAGAACTCCCAAGAACCATGTCTAATTGGTTTTTTATGCCTAAGAAATATGTAAATTTTAAATAACAGACTGAAATAAAAAGAAATCAGTGTATTCCATACTATTATTCTATATGTTAACCAACTGGAATTTAAATTAAAACTTAGAAAAGAAAAAAAAACCCAGAAATCTGTGTATTCCAGATTGTGGCAGACTTTCATATAACATTCTTCATGATTTCTTTCTTCACTTGTCAATTAAATCAACACAAATTAGGACCTTTTTCGCCAGTGTCTCTGCCAGGAGTTAGAAGTGTGATGTGAAAACAAAGCAACAAATATAAAGAACAGTGCAGAGTTGTTTGAGCAAGTTTCCACCTTGACAATTTTGTTGTGTCATCAAGAATGATTTGTCAAAGGAGGACCCAACATGGCGGAACAGCATGGAAGTTTTTTGTGTGTCTCGTGTCCATGAAATACGGCCAGACCAACACTAAACCATCCTACACACCTAGAAAACTGATCGGAGGATTAACACAACGATCTGCACAACCTGAACCACAGAACTCAGCAGGTACGCGATGTGGAGAAGTGAACCGGGAAAGAGAGAAGATGCGAGGGCAGGGAGCCACTTTTGTGGGTAGAGAGAGGACAGAGACCAAACGGGAGAATATGGGGAAAGCACCCCTCCCCAAAAGCAGCTGGAGAGAAAGTGGAAAATTGGAAACAGCCACAGGGACTAAACTAAAAAGGGAGAAAGGAGAAGGGAGAAAGGCGAGGGTTCAAATTCCATTAAGACTGTAAACAAGGGGAGCGCAAAGGCTGCAACTCCGCATTTCCATACCTGGCGGTGCTCTGGTGGGAAGGGCGAGTCCCCGGGAGCCGAGTGGGGTCCGGGAGGTTCTCTGGCCACACGGGGAAAAGCGGTTCCACTGCCGGAAGGACATTTGGTGGAGACCGTTGAAGCCACCCGGTCCCGGCAGACCCCAGAAAACGGCCACATTCGCCGGTGCCGGAACAAGGTCGTTAAGGGTGAAGCCTGGTGCCAGGTGTGTGTTGCGATTTTCCATCATCCCTGAAAAGCTGCTGCTACGCTGTCTCGCGAACTTTTTCTGGGGCGGGCTGGCACCCGGCCGCAGTCTCAGGGCTCCGGCACCAGCAGGGTCCAGCAGGCGTTCCTGGGCGCAGCTGACATTCGGCCATCGTTCGGCCATTGCTCGGTGAGACCCTCCCGCAGAGAGGCGGAGCGGGTCAAAGCCGCAGTCCTTCAGGAGTAAGGGGCCGGGGAAAACAGCCGCATCTGAGACAAAACTCGGGAGGGAGGTACTGCCTGGGGACGGGTCAAAGACAGTGAAGAAGCGGGCAGTGGACGAAAACTGAAGACAGAGGACAGCTGCGCGATCGCTGATCTGGAAGAACAGACGGGGTAGCTGGGAGGTGCAGTTTTCACAGCTCCCGCACATGCGCATACACGCACCTACAAGGGCCACAACCACCCACCCCAGTGGAGCTGGCAACGCCATCTGGTGGCGAGCGGAGCCGTTGCACTCGGCCCCACCCAACCAGGCCGGCCCAGCTCTTCAGAAGAATGGGCCTGCTTAGTTTGTGGACTGTAAGGGGCTTTGTAGTTTGATTTCTGGGGGAAAATGAAGGAATTTCAGTCCTATTTCAATCTGTTAGCAGGTCCATCTATTCAATTTTCTTTTTTTTTGTTTGTTTCTCTTTTTCACTTCTTTTCTTTTTTTTGAATACAGAAAGAGAAAAAATTCATTTTTATTTTCAATTTTTATTAAAAATATTTGTCTTTAATTTTTTTACTATATTTTTATTTCTGTGTAATTTTTTCAAATTCTATTTTACTTCCATCATTTTATTTTAGTCTACTTCAGTGTATTCACTTTTTCAAATTTTCAAACGATTTTCTTGTTTTTCTTTTTCCTTTTTCATTTTTTCGTTTCTTCACCTTTTCTTGAATACAGGAAGAGAAAAACTTCATTTTTATTTTCAATTTATATTAAAAATATTTTTCTTTAATTTTTTAACTATATTTTTACTCTTATGTAAATTTTGTCAAATTCTATTTTACTTCATTATTTTAGTCTACTACAGTGTATTCACTTTTTCATATTTTCAAATGATTTCCTTTTTTCTTTTTTCTTTTTCTTTTCTTGACTACAGAAAGAAAAAAATTCATTTTTATTTTTAATTTTTATTAATAATATTTTTCTTTAATTTTTCTCTATTCTTTAGTGTAAATTTTTTCAAATTCTATTTTACTCCCATCATTTCATTTTAGTCTACTTCAGTGTATTCATTTTTTTTAATTCTCAAATGACTTCCTTTTTTTCCCCCTTTTTTCTCTAATCTATAAAACCACTTTCAAAACCCAAACCAAAACACACCTAGGATCTAGCATCATTTATTCAATTTTGTGTGTGTGTGTGTTTAATTTTTTAATTTTAATTTTTCTACCTGATTAATTCTTTTCTCCCTTCAAAATGACGAAACGAAGGAATTCACCCCAAAAGAAAGCATGAAGAAACGACAGCTAGGGATTTCACCAACACAGATACAAGCAAGATGTCTGAAACAGAATTTAGAATCACGATAATGAGAATACTAGCTGGAGTCCAAAATAGATTAGAATCCCTTTCTGCGGAGATAAAAGAAGTAAAACCTAGTCAGGATAAAATAAAAAATGTTATAACTGAGCTGCAATCATGCATGGCTGCCATGGCAGCAAGGATGAATGAGGCAGAACAGAGAATCAGCGATATAGAGGACAAACTTATGGAGAATAATGAAGCAGATAAAAAGAGGGAGATGAAGGCAAAAGAGCACAATTTAAGAATTAGAGAAATCAGTGACTCATTAAAAAGGAACAACATCAGAATCATAGGGGTCCCAGGAGAGGAAGAGAGAGAAAGGGTAGAAGGGTTATGTGAGCAAATCATAGCAGAAAACTTTCCTAACCTGGGGAAAGACACAGACGTCAAAATCCAGGAAGCACAGAGGACCCCCATTAGATTCAACAAAAACCAACTGTCAACAAGGCATATCATAGTCAAATTCACAATATACCCAGACAAGGAGAGAATCATGAAAGCAGCAAAGGAAAAAAAAAAAGTCCCTAACCTACAAAGGAAGACAGACCAGGTTTGCAGCAGACCTATCCACAGAAATTGACAGGCCAGAAAGGAGTGACAGGATATATTCAATGTGCTGAATCAGAAAAATAGGCAGCCAAGAATTCTTTATCCAGCAAGGCTGTCATTCAAAATAGAAGGAGAGATTAAAAGTTTCCCAGACAAACAAAAATTAAAGGAGTTTGTGACCACTAAACCAGCCCTGCAAGAAATTTTAAGGGGGACTCTCTGAGGGGAGAAAAGATGAAAAAATAAATAAGTGAATAAGTAAATAAGTAAATAAATAAATAAATACCAAAAGCAACAAAGATTAGAAAGGACCAGAGAACACCACCAGAAACTCCAACTCAACAAGCATCATAATGGCAATAAATTCATATCTTTCAGTACTCACTCTAAACGTCAATGGACTCAATGCTCCAATCAAAAGACATAGGGTAACAGAATGGTTAAGAAAACAAGATCCATCTATATGCTGTTTATAAGAGACCCACTTTAGACCTAAAGACATCTTCAGATTGAAAGTAAGGGGATGGAGAACCATCTATCATGCTAATGGTCAACGAAAGAAAGCTGGAGTAGCCATACTTATATCAGACAATCTAGACTTTAAAATAATACATGCTAAATGAAATTAGTCAGAGAAAGACAAAAAAAAATATGACTTCACTCATATGAGGACTTTGAGAGAAAAAAATAGATGAACATAAGGGAAGAGAAACGAAAATAATATAAAAACAGGGAGGGGGACAAAACAGAAGAGACTCATAAATATGGAGAACAAACTGAGGGTTACTGGAGGGGTGGTGGGAGAGGGGATTGGGCTAAATGGGCAAGGGGCACTAAGGAATCTACTCCTGAAATCATTGTTGCACTATATGCTAACAATTTTGGATGTAAATGTTAAAAAAATAAATAAAATTTTAAAAAATAAGAAAAAAGAATGATTTGTGAAACCATTGAAAGATACACTTGGTTATCTGGAAGAGGATACAAGTCATGGATTTTAAACTTGGTATTTAATTTTATTTTCCTTCATAAGGGAAAAAATGTCTTAGTGATGAATAAAAAACAAACAAAGCAACCACACATAATGAGTTGACTGTTTATCAAAATAATAATCAATAAGTGACTAATTTAGATGGTCTATTTCAAGACTAAACACTGTTAATCAGTAATTAAAGTTAATATGAGGTTCACTATGAAAGCAAGGGTACTAGCAGATTAATCCTCAATGTTCCCCACTAAGTTATTATTTCTTAACAATATTCCAATGAGGAAATAGAACTAGTAGGGATTAAGTACATTCCCGAAACTTATATGGCATGTAAGTGAAGATCCAGCATTTGCTTCCAGATCTCTGTATATCACCTGCCATAAACATAACATATGAGTAAAACAATGCTATCATCAACAGGTGCAAAGGACTTGTTTTTATTACACTTGGGAAGATTACCTAATAAAAACGAAGTTTCAGAATTGCAGTTCTTTGTTTCGTTTCATTTTTATTCCCATTATTGTTGCCTAGACTTTCTGTCCAATTCTTCTGGTTTTGTTTCATAGATACTGATCCATTTTGGACACGACTCCTTCCATTATATATTTGTGAACTATAAATATACTTATTTCAAGTTTTTCCAGATACTTCCAGGTTTTACATTTCTTTCCGAACTAGATTTGTGTGCTTGTTTTTACGTTGCATATTTAGTTTTCTACGTGTAATATGACTGAGTTATTTTCTACACAAATATTGAGAAGGAAGCTCTGTACTTGAAGATAACCTTGAGAATGTGATCTCTCTTCTGTTTTATAATTATGTTCTCCAAATCACTGAGTCCCACAGTTCTGAGTAGGCTGTAAATTGGCAGCTTGGGGGCTACAAATTCCACAAATTTCCCAAGACAGTGAGGACCTGGATCCAGTTCCCAGCTAAGGGTGGGAACTGCTCTCTGCTCCTCCCGAAACACCATCAATTTCAAGGTGGGGTCTACAGCTCCTTGCTTTCAAGAAGACCCATTCCTGGGGTAGTTTTATGGTCCCTCTCTCCTTCTGTGTCCACAGAGTTACTTTGATTAATTGAAAACCTTATCTTGCCATTATTTCATTTAGACAGAAGTTTGTTAATATGTATATAATACAAAGCACTTATCAAGCAGTCGCGTAACAGACGTACAATCTCGGTAATGCTTTCATATGGTTTTTATCATCTATTCCTCACAAGAACACTTGCTTGTGGATGAAAATATTGAAGTTTTGGAAGTTGAATACATTCTCCAGTAACCCACTTGTAAGAAGTAGCAGAGCCAGAATACTATGCTTGTTTGCCATGCCCCTCTTGGCTTGGCTCAAATTTATTTTATAGACCAAGAATTACTCGATCATTGCTTATTTACCTGTTTTAAAATTCTTTTATTACTTGTAGAATAAATATATCATAAGTCAACTATCAATTATAACAATCACATGACAAGTATCTCTCTGAGGGTGTAAACTGATGGATTAGCCTGGATCACAGACCCTGATGATCTGCCATATGACTGAGCAACTCAATCTATCAGCAAGAAGATAAACCAATAAAAATGTCTGCCAGCATTTCAACAGCCAGAAAACGCTATACTTTATATTCAGCCAGTTTTTTATTTTGCAGTTTTGCAGTGATTTTTCAGATACAGAATAGGGAAATCAACTTGTAGATAAATAGATGATAGATAGATAGATAGATAGATAGACATATAGATTTGACTTCTTAAAATTGTTATAAGGCAAAAAGAGGTAAAGAAATTGCCCAGACACCAAACTATATATGCAGAATCACATCTATGAAAATAAGGACAAATTTGTTCAAGTAGATAATACAACAATATCTTGTAAGAAAAATGGTTAGACATTTTTTTGGTATTGTTATTTGCAGAGAGAAAGCAATTTTTCTAAGAATAATAATAGTTGTGCAAATTAGATGTCTGTTACAAAATTTTCAAGGAAAGGACAAAAGAATGAAGAAACAGTACATATACAAATACACATATGTATTATTAAATACACTCACATGAATACACTTTAGCTACAGTGTGATAGACACAATTACATACATTTTCTATTGATAGAGATATATGGGGAATAGTTCAGAAGATGAGTGAATAGACAGAAGGGGGAGAGAAAGAATATAAATATGTATTTCATATATCAAAGTATATTAATACATGTAAATGACATTATATCATGTTATTTTTCAATAAAAATGTTAAACTTAATATATATATGTAGATATTAGGGTGTAGATATGTAGATATTATGTAGATATAATGTATCTATTATATTATGCATCTATTATATTATGTAGATATATATATCTATAGATATAGATATCCATATATATATATGGATATCTATATCTATAGATATTATGTAGATATATATATATAATATGTAGATATATATATGTAGATATTAGGGTGTAGATATAATATGTAGATATTAGGGTGAAATTAAAGGAATTTTTGAACTTTAGATAAATGCTTCTTCACCAAAAGACATATGGTGTTGCATCCATTAAAGATACTTGAGTTTCCACATTCTAAGCTCTTTGAAATCAGGATGGCCCTTAGAGTCAAGGACATCTTAATAATGTGTCATAGTGTATTTGTAGTCTTTATTTCTCTTCATTAGTGCTACATAAAATAGTCGTGCACCTCATAATTAATGGTTTCTTAATGCTAATGAAATGTAATATTAGTTACTAGAAGATCTCTTAAGAGTTAAGAAAAAAATAATTATAAAAAACATCATGAGGTCAGAATCTTTTCTCACTTTAATTTTAGGCACTAAAATTAGTGACCAGCCCCTGCTATGATCAGTGGTGAAATGTCTGCATTTATACTTCTCTTGACCCTTCCTTATTTCAAAACTTTTTTATTTTACTGTCATTCATTAGAGTATTTACATTTGATTATATAAAAATATGTCTTACAACTATTTAACTTTAGGTCTCTCTAAAAAGATGGAATGTTTTCGACCAGTCATTTTACTATTGTATTTCTAGTCTCAATATTCATAATCAATGTCCTCTAAAATCTTGAAAATTTGAGAGGGTGTTTTTAGACTCTACGTTTGAAAGATAATTCAGATGATATAAAACCCTTTAGATGTACTTTCCTCAGAAATTTGTAGATGCCTCTGTACTCTTTTAGTATGAAAAGCTATTTCGGAAAAATGCGAGGTTATACTAATAGTTTCCTCAATATTTGGATTCCTTCTAATCTAACCACGATATGGCTTCTTTTCTGACAGGTCTGTTTCAGAATCCTCATTTCCCATTCCTCATTCACCCACCCACACATTAAATGACTTTTGATCTTCAGATTCAAGTCTGTCCTTACTTCAGAAAAGTTTCCTTCCGTCATAGGGGTGCCCAGTGTCTGTCGTTAAGCGTCAGACTTTGGCTTAGATCATGATCTCTTGGTTCGTGAGTTCAAGCCCGCTAGCGTATGGCTCTGTGATGACAGCCTGGGGCCTGCTTTGGATTCTGTCTCCCTTTCTCTGCCCCTCACCTGCTCCCGCTCTTTCTCTTTTTCCAGAATAAATAAACATTAGAAAATTTTTTTTAAAAAGAAAAGTTTTCTTCCATTATAGATTTGATTATTTGATGGCATTTTTTTAAAGCTCTGGAGTCCAGTAACACCACCGGATCACTCTGTCTGCTAAAGCCATCATGCGCTCTATTTTTTCAAATCCTTGTTCTTCTTATGTCACTGGGATTTGATTTCCTTTGTTATCATACCACTGACTCTGTCATCTGTCACGATTGCACTATTATGTTGTTTGTAAAGTGCTTCAGTCCGTGAAGCTTTTACTGTTCCTTTCCCTTTTAAGTCGGTGTTCAATCTTTATCTTCTCTGTTGTCTTTAATACCATTTTTGAACTCTTAGATCTGAATCACATCTGTTTTTTGTTTGTTTGTTTTAAGAATAAATATGTTGTCATTTCCCTGAAATTATAAAGCAACATTTCTCTCAAGTCTTATGCCATGTCTTAGTCAAATCCCCCTATCGGGATGTTTTCATCTACCTTTTATTTACACTGCTTTCCTCGCTTTTCATTTACTTTGGTTTGGGTTTTTTTTTTTTTTCAAAGTATTTATGAATAAGCATTATGCTATTTCTTTTCTGACCCATATTCAACTTTGATTGGAACAAAGAACAACACAGTGATGTTGATGGGAAGTGAAACAGAGCATCCTCTCATTTAACGTTCTGCTTTGTTACTCTGAAAAACCCTTACAAAAACTACCTCATTTAGTTCAGATCCTTAACGTTCAGTTTGGAATATTAAGCAATCTGCGTTGCTCACTGAAAACTCCGTTGTTGTAAGTTCTTTGTACCGGGATGTGTTGATCTCTTCCTCTCATCTGCCAGTCCCCACAGATGTGGGCGGTAGGATTTCCCAAAGGGAATCAAGAGTCAGACTGACATCTCTTTCCACTCACTACTTACCTCCCCATCCCCTGCTCAGTTCTGGGAAAAGATAATGCATTTATTTACATTTTAAGAAATGTAAACTGAAAAACTGGGAAACTGAAAAATTATGCTTTTTAAAAGCTGTTTACAGTTTTGCTTTTTTTTTTTTTTACCAGCTTTATTGTAGTATGATTGATACACAAAAGACTGCATGTAATTAATGTGTATGATTTGATATGTTTGGACTTCCAAAAGTTTCTTGTGTCCCTTTGGTTTTGGGGTGTGTGTGTGTGTGTGTGTTCATGCACACATGTGTGGAGTACAAACATTTAACCTAAGATCTAATCCCTTAACAGTTTTGAAGTACATAATGTCATATTGTTATCTACAGACGCTAAGTTGTAACGCAGATCTCCAGAAGGTACTCATTCTATACAATGGTAACTTTATACTCATTGAACAACAACTCCACATTTCTCCCTCCTCAATCCCCTGGTAACCACCATTCTATTTTCTGCTTCTTTAAATTTGGATAATTTAGATTCCTCATATAAGCAGAATCATGTAGTGATTCTTCAGTGCCTAACTTATTTCATGTATCATATTGTCTTCCAGGTCCATTCACATCGAAACAAAAGGTAGAATTTCCTCCTTTGCTAAAGATGAATAATATTCCATTAAAATTTTCCTGTCAATGAGCGTTTAGGTTGTTTCCGTATGTTGGCTTTTGTGACTAACGCTGCTATGAACATGGGGTACAAATATCTCTTTGAGACAGTGATTTCATTTCCTTTGGACATATCCCCAGCAGTGAAAGTGACGAATTTTATGGTAGTTCTGTTTTTAATGTTTTGACAAACCTCCATGCTGTTGTCCACAAGCAGCTGCACCACTTACATTTCCATCGGCAGTGAATAAAGGGTCCAATTCTCCACCACTTCATCAACCTTTGTTATCCTTTGAGTTTTGATGGTGTCTATCCTAATAAGCAGAAGGTGATATCTCATTGTGGTTTTGATTTGCATTTCCCTGATGAGTAGTGACGTCAAGCATCTTTTCATATATCTGTTGGCCACTAGTATGTATGCCTTCTTTGGACTTCTTTTAATTGGGTTACTTATTTTTTATTTTTTGCTATTTAGTTGTCGAAGTGCCTTATACATTTTGGAGATTAGCCCTTTATCAGATATATCATTTGCAAATATTTTCTCCCATTCCATAGGCTTCCTGTTGACTCTATTGATTGTTGCTTTTGCTGTGCAGAACGGTTTTTTTTTAGTTTGGCATAGTCCTGCTTGTCTATTTTTGCTTTTGTTACCTGTGGTTTTGTGTCATATCCATGAAAACATCACCAAGACCAATGTCAAGATTTTCCTCTAAGTTTTCTTCTAGGTATTTTATAATTTCAGGTCTTATGCTTAGGGCTTTAATGGATTTTGAGTATTTTTTGTGTATGGTGTAAGATAGGGTCCAATTTCATTCCTTTGCATGTGGATGTCCAGTTTTCCCAATACCACTGTAAAAGAGACTGCCCTTTCCCCATTGTGTATACTTGGCACCCTTAAAAAAAGATCAGTTAAAGACATCTCTTTAATTGTCAAATTAGTCTCTCAGTTGTATATGCTGCCTCTTCGGTGGACCCTCCTATTCCTGGTACCTCATTGATCTAATGCAGGATCACAGACAGGACTGTTAGGGTTAATATTCTTTTTTTTTTTTTTTAATTTTTTGCTTGGGATTCTCTCTCTCCCTCTCTCTCTGTTCCACCTGAGTGCGTGCACATGCTTGCTCACTCTCTATCAATATAAATAAATAAACTTAAAAAAAGAAATTAGCATTGAAACACTTTATAAATAAATATCATAAAAAAAGTGAATGAGAACCTTAAAATCATTCACAAGGAAAACATACACCTACAGCAAACCAAAGACAATAGTTATTATAGACTTCTGACTAGAAAATGCTCAAGCCAAAAGAAAATTCAACCATGTCTTAAAAGTGCTAGGAAACAAACGAAAAGAAAAGCTAATCTTGAATTGTATATGCAGAGAATATCCTCTTCAATAATCAAAGTAAATTAAAAGCATTTTAAAATAGAGAAAAATTCAGGGAATTCATTGCTAGTAGACTTATTCTACAAGTAATATCGAAGGAAGCTTTTAAGGCAAAAGGAAAATTGTTCCAGATGAAAATTTGAACCTACATAAAGGAATAAGAGTGTCAAAATGGATACATATGTGGGCAAATATAGAATATTTTTCTCATTTTACAATCACTTTAAAGGAAAACTGGCTGTATACCTTAAATAAGGGGAGAATCCCTTGACTACAATCTCCCAAGTGACCACAACTCCAGTACTGTTCATCACGATCTGCATTTTCTTTGACTAAGTCAAAAGGTTGGATAGACCCTGCAATAATATATTGTAGGTTAAATGTTACATCAACAATTGAGGGGGGCCTGGGTGGCTTAGTCGGTTAAGCGTCCGACTTTGACTCAGGTCATGATCTCACAGTTTGTGAGTTTGATCCCTACATCAGGTTCTGTGCTGACAGCTCAGAACCAGGACCCTGCTTTGGATTCTGTGTGTCCCTCTCTCTTTGCCCTCCCCTGCTCACATCTGTCTGTCTCTCTCTCTAAAAAATGAATAAACATTTAAAAAAAATTTTAAATGATTGAACATAAGCAGAACAAAAAAAATCACAAGAGAACTGCATCAAGTTACCAAGATTTTGGGTTCTTGGTATTTTGTAACTAGCAAGCAAAGAAAAGAGACATTATTCTTGTAGGGGTAACTGATGCTGATCATCAGGAGGAAATATTGCTGCCTTTTAAACATTGGGGGCAGAGACCTAAGTTTAGTGACAAGTGATCTACCTGGGCTCTCTTACTATTTTCTTAACCAATATGATGATATATCGGCTGTTGTCACCATACCAGGGACTCAGCCCCCTCAAACCACCAGGTAATCCTTCCAGCCCATAGAAGGTCCTGGCTGAGGGCAAGAGAAGTCTAGAATAGATACTAAGAGAGGGAAAGAATGGGAAACAATGGTAGCCAGGGCTAGCTTCATGAACATTCAACCTGTAGAGTCCATAAGGCTCCACACTTAGAATAATCTCATACTTGGTTTAGTGCTCTACCATCACCCCCTTGAAATTTTTAAATACATTTTTTTAAAAATTTTTTTAATGTTTATTTATTTTTGAGACAGAGAGAGACATGAATGGGGAGGGTCAGAGAGAGAGGGAGACACAGAATCCGAAACAGGCTCCAGGCTCCGAGCTGCCAGCACAGAGCCCGACGCGGGGCTCGAACTCAACGGACCGTGAGATCACGACCTGAGCCAAAGTCGGACGCTTAACTGACCAAGCCACCCAGGTGCCCCTTTAAATACATTTTTAACAAGGAGCCCACATTTTAATTTTGAGCTCATAAATTAATAAATTATGTCACTAGTCCCATTAGTAGCTATTGAAACTCCCAAGACCTACTCCAGTAGTGGGGATTATACCATGTGCCACTAACCTTCATAAATCCTCTGGGAAGAGAAGCCTACTGCAATCCTAGAAAGGGTGCTGTGAACTATACAGAAAAAGTGAATTGGGTTAGGACAACAGATGGCCTTTGGTGGATGCAATGATGTACCAACCAGACCCCCTTCAGGAAATGGGGACTCTTTTCCCTGTTTCTGTGGGTATCACTGGCCGATATCCACCACAGAATTTTGTTCTTTGGAAATTACCTGGGCTAAAGAAACTGGCTTTCTTTGAGGTCACACCTATTTCCAAGGGAAGCCCATGATTTTCCTTAGCTGATCAATGACTGATTAATGCTGGATTATAAGAGCCTGAGCCCCATATCCCAAATTAGGAAAATGCTGAGTGGCCATCCCAGCTCCAGAGAATCCAGTAGAGTCAGCCAAGGCCTCGATTAGGATTGCATCACTGCTCAAATTCTCCCTAAGCCCTTGCCTGCCCCCTGCCACAGGTGTTGCCCAAGATAGTGTCCTAATAAAACTTCTGCTCATGTTAATCTCTAACTCAGAGTCTGTTGCTCAGGAAACCACCTTGCAACACTGATCATGCTCCTTACCTTTACTTTAATACTTTTTTGTGTGTCATTATTCCTGGCAACAATCTGCACTTACCCAATAGTGTATACTTCATGTGCTTTGCAATAACAATTTGCATTTTTCCTTCATCCTCTTCTTCCTGATGTCTGTCCACAATCTCAACTTTATCAGTTCCATTGTAACATTTTTAAAAGGAAAAAATAATAACACTGTAGAATTTTGGAATTAGTTGAAACACCTAAGGCCTAAGGGTAACTTAACCCAAAGATTTATATTCTAGGTTTGGCAGTTGACATAATTTTGAGCAAGTGGGAAAGTTATTCAGCATTCCAAAGCAACATTTTCTCATCTTTATGGACGGTAAATTAAGGTCCTTATTTTGCAGATTTGCTGGGAGAATTACATGAGACATTGCAGAGAAATCCCATTTTTTGGCATCTAATAGGAACTACAAAATTGTATCTATCATTATTCTACAATGTGAGAGGTAGTCCCAGATAGCCCCAAAGAGCAGAGACTCTGGAGTGCGGTAGCCTGGACTCACATCAAATATTTGTGGTTGACTTGCATGACCTTGGGGGAAGTAAATGTCCTTCTCCACTTGAGTTTCTGCATCTCTAATGTCGTGACTGGCAGAGTCTGTCTCTCACAGGGTTAAGTGGGATTAAAGGAGTAAATATATAAAATGCTCAGGATCATCCCCGATACAGAGTAACCAAAAGGAAGCAAGTAGGAATTCACTGCACTATTGTGGGTCAAACTGAAATATATTTTTGTTATTAAGTTCAGTGTTCACAACTCTGTATAAAAAAAACTTAGTGAATGTAACCCTAGTTAAAATGCAAATCCTATATGTGTAACACTAATATTTACTACTATTTTAAGTATAAATCAATACCATTCGGAAAGACAACTCAATATGAAGAAGGGCAGGGCTTCAGAGATGTTACAATACCCCTCTGAAACACAAGCCACTTCTTCCTAAAACATTTTGCTGTCTGTTTCATATCCTTATTCAAGATATTAAAGCAAAAATTGTAGAAAGAATAAAATCAGTCACTTAGCCATCATTTGGTGGACTTATTTTACCGAATTAACATTTCTTAGAAAACTTACAATATTAAAAAGATACTTAATGATATTAAAAACAAAGCTATTGAACATATTTTTTCCTGCTTTTGTTTTGTAGTTTCTATTCTAAACTTGGTAGAAATAATGAAACCATAACATTCTGAGTATCGTTGGACTTGTTATTTGCTGTGTAAGATCAAATTTGAACATTTCCTCCAACTTTACACCTCATGACAACCCTAGTTGGTGTAATCTATGAACTTGCAACTCTGACAGAAGTTGTTGATTGACAAAAGAGAGCACTGTTTCCCAATATTCCTTAAGCACAAACAAGTCACTTTCTCATACACAGAAGTTAAGGCTAAAATAAAAGCAGCAGAAAACTTTCCAGATTATTGGAATTTTTGATACCTTTTAGAACCATTTTTTTAAAAAGTCATTGCTGTTGTCTAAATGTTAGAAATTGAAAAATGAATCTAGTGAGTTATTTACACAGAATGTACACACAAACTAATTAGCATATTTCTTAAGAGTTGTACTTATAAAAAAAACATAAAACAGTTTAAGGAAAAGAGCTTATGTGAAAACAAATATCAATTTACACTCTGCTCTTAAAATTGGAGGATTTTAAATATATATATATATATATATATATATATATATATATATATTATTTTAGGTCACTTCCTCCAGGGATAGATGACTGCCTTTCTGTGATGTTACCTGGCAACAGTGAATTAATAGTTTTCAAATATTTCAGTCTAAAGATCTCCAGAAGGTATACAAGGTCAGTGAATCAATACAGTTTCCTTTTCCATTCTAAACCATTATGAAGTAAGTTAGATGCCTGGTATATTTATTGCCAATTATTTCAAAATAGTCTGTGGGGAGTATAAGGAATTCCGTGTGGATATTGGTGCTGTGTGATTGCTTCCAGAAAGTAGGAAAGACTGAAACTGATAGGGTCATTAGCTCATCCATTGAAAGGATTAGAAAGATAGAAGGACAGGTGGACCCAGGAAAGGAAGAAAGGACTCAACAAATCCCTCCTCTACAAATAATTTTTAGTTTTATGATAATTTATTAAGTATAAGAGATAAACATGATGAGAACCTCTATTTTTCATGTCTTAAATGTCAGCACACCCATTTGCTCAAGATTTAATCATCACTCTGATAACAGTCCCTTTAAACCGGTTAATTTCTCCCAAGACCATGTGTTTCCATCAAAGGCAGGAGACGTTGTCAGTTCAGGCAGAGTATTCACCACAGCAGTAGACAACTCAACATATAGCAACAACAACAAAAGTTTCACAACTAACACATTTTATGAACAAACTACTTACACTGTAAAATCCAGGCTCTAATCCTATCATTTCAGGTTGGAGTGGATCATCAAAAAATCAAACAGATTTGAACTGTGTTTGTATTTGAAGAGCAACTCAAGTGAGTTGCAATAAAAAGAAAGGGTGTTTGAATTAATGGGAGAAATCATTCCAACCCAGAAAAAGAAATTTAATAATCTTACTCAATCCCTACATATCTAGATGTTACCTCCGAAAGAAATAGAGGCCGTTTAAAAAGCAATACACATTTAAAGTAGTACCTGTAATGCCCATACATGCACGATAACGTTGTTTCAGTAAGATAAATTAAAAAGAAAACAAGCAATGACATATATTTTATTAATGCATTTTAGTTGGAGGGGAAAAAAAAAAGAATAGACTTGCAGAAGAAATGAAAATCTTTCTTAGTCTACCAGCTAAGGTACAAGAAATGAGCAGTCCGCTTAGTAGCACTAAGGCAGAATGGCCTCTGCATAGGGAGGGGAGTCTATACGTGCCCAGGCCAACAACTTAGGGTGAACCAGCCATACATCCCTCCTCTTCGAAATTAAAGAAGGTGACCTTTGGGAAAATAGGTGAGGTCCACACTTTCGTTTCATTAGAAATTCAAAATAGACCACTGAATTGGGGAATGGAGAAAGCAGAAGTGTCTAAGTGAGATGGCGACAAATGGAAATACTGTGTCCAATCTATAGCTAAGGAAATATAACCTCATCGCATCCAGGTTCATACTCCATGTGTCACCAGGTTTGTAGTCTAGAAAATCATCATGGAAGACAGAATAATTTATAACAGTCATTCACGATCAATGGCCTCAGCAGGACTGGTCTCCAGGTGATGTTGGCAAAGCATGTATTTAAAATAGCCAAGGAAAATGGATATTTAAATACACATAAGTTTCTCTCAGAAGTATCTGGTATCAGTTTGCTGCTCAAATCCATTTTTTTTTTTACTTTTTTAAAAGTTTTTATTTATTTTTGAGAAAGAGAGAGAGAGAGAGAGAAAGAGAGAGCACAGGGAAGCAGCAGAGAGAGAGACACACACAGAACTCAAAGCAGGCTCCAGCCTCTGTGCTGTCAGTCCAGAGCCTGACGCAGGGCTGCAACTCACAAACCGTGAGATCATGACCTGAGCCCAAGTCGGACATTTAACCATTTGAGCCACCCAGGCGCCCCCCAAATCCATTTTAAATAGATAAATGAAAAACAAATTAAAGTTTTTCCAGGGATGACAATAATTGTATATTCTAAACATGTATTTCAGTATTTAAAAATGCACACAAACACATACCTATGACCAGAGAAACAAAATTCGGTTCTTGAGATGAAAGTAAAAGGATATTCATAGGAGACATTTGGCTATTTGTGTCGCTGTAGTTGCTGCATTGACCATTTGGGTAATTATCTTATATTCCAAAGTGACATAAACACACTGTCCCTTCTCTCAGAGGACAAGGGCATGGCCTTTATTCACAGCCTGGTATGTATTTAAGTTGAATAAATAGATTTAAATTATATCATCTGCCCTGGACCTTATATAATTTCAAAAAAAAAATCAGGTATTTATTAGATCCCTTCTATTTTACTCCCCAAGCCAATAATTAAAAACTATGACCTTGGAAATCCTCAATAAATATGTATTAAATGAATAAAAGGAAGGAAAAAAAAAAACTTTAGTCAAGTGCTGTAACCTAAATCACACAGTGAAATATTTTTGAATCCCATGAAGGGCTTATAATAGGAATTCATCATCGAATCACATTATTAAGCACCCAGGTGTGCAAGGCAGTGTGTCGGGTGCTGAGCAGAGCATAATGAAATCAGTATGAAATCAGTTCAGTGCTGGCCTGAAAAGAAAAAAATTATAATTTTAAGTAAAATTTGTAGAAATAAAATTCTTACAGTCCACCAGGCATATTCCTTAAAGAAGTAACACATGTCGTGTTGGGAACATAAAGGTTTGTAACTTCCAAGTAGATGCCTTTAAAACATATCCACTACTAGATGTGTGCCCAGGGAGAGCTTGATTTTATAACAGAGGGCTCAGGTTGAACATAAAGCTTATCTTAGACTGTCGGGGGCAACCGCTGCTTTTATTTCCTTATTTAAAGCTTAATCAGAGTGGGTGTGAGCTCTTATTTAATGTTACTTACACATGCTTCCTACCACTCAAATGGCATCTTATAGCTACCATGTAACTGCAACAGAAGTGACACTATGTGGCTTCTGATAATGGGTCCCGAGGTTGGCATAGCTTCTGCTTGGCTTCCTGGGATATGCACACTTGTCAGTAAGTCATCAGGCTGTGAAGAAGACCAGGCATGCCAGGGACATGCCTGCATGGAGAGGTTCGTGTGGAGAGCCACCGTACTCTCGCTTCCAGCCACGACTGGCCACGTTGTCTAGTTCAACACTGAATTGTCAGCCATCCAGGAAGTGGCTCTTCCATCCCCAGTAGACCCACCCCTGCAAATGTTGTGCAGAGCAGAGACGAGCCATCTCTTGTGAGCCCTGGCCAAATGGAAGATTCATAAGCAAAATTAATCATTATTTTTGTTTTGGGAAAAACTGCTAGAATCAACCGCCTTTCCTATTTCCGGTTTGGTAGGCATCAATAAGTATCTGGGCCGCCACGTTTTATAGAAATAATGTGTGGGTGCCTGTGTATGTATATATCCATATATACGTGGATTTTTCTTTTGCTGAGGGTTATGACGGTTGTTGTTCCTTATCAAATGAACAAAGAACAGTCCGTACAGGGCATACCAAAAGGCGAGGCAGAGACATAATTAGAATGTGGGAAAGCTTTTCTGAATTTCCATTAATGATTTCAAATCCCAATGCCTTCCTTTCTACTTTTAACTCAGAGTTCATTGCTGTCTTTGAAATGTTTGAGATTCCAAGAATATATGCAGATCAAAATTTGAATGCGGTCTAAAATTTAAACAGCTCACGTAGAGGAGGGGTGAAACAAATCGGCTCAAAATCAGACTGATCTGAAGTGTGGTTTTAGTTATTCCGTAAACCAGCTACGCAAGTTGCAAATGAGTTAATTTCATCAATTCTGCCTTCATTTATCCATAAGTGGGCATGAAGATAAAGTGAAGCAATATGCCAGAGACTTAAATCAAACTTATTAGATGGTGGGCTCTCCTATGTTGGGGGGATTATCCACTATTCTGTATGATTTGCATGCGTTAATTAGTTTCTATGTTAAGGAAATACATCTGAAAATAAACACTGAACTAAGAATACATGAATCTCATATGGGTGAGTGAGGAGGAAGCATCTAACACTTTAATGTAAAAGGTGTCATTCATCAACCCATATTCAATTTAATAGTGGGACAGATAGGAAGAGCCAGCCGACCAGACAACTGCTATAGATCATAGGATGTCATTTCTTGCCCAATTTGGGAACTTCCTCCACAGCCTTTACTAAAATCCCAAGTAGAATCCTTGAGATACGTAAACGCCACCATTACTTGGTTGAGGAAATTTTATTCTTAGAAACTCCTCCATGCATATAAATCGATGAAAGCAAAGATTGATATAAGCATGGACTTTGGGGGAAAATGACATCATCCATCTTCTCAGAAATGGATTCCTAATGTTATCAATTAAAAAGCATTTGTGTGTCTTAAAACAAATCAACGACTTCTATTTTTCAGAAGAAAATATCACATAGCGTCACTAAGAAAAAGCAGAAGATTAATTTAAGGTCCAGTAAAACAAGTGTTTTCTTCTAAAAGTGGGATTTTACCCTCACTTAAAAAAAAAAAAAAAAAAAAAAAAAAAAAAAACCACGTTGGCTCCAGAGAGGGTGAAGACTAGAATTTAATTAAAACAAAGATGAAAACCAAGTACGTTATGCACGAATCTACATTAGTTTGTACCCCATGGGGGAATCTCACTTGCATTCCACTTTAGCTTTTTCCTAATTTCACTTACCTTCTCATAAGAGAAATTGAAGATTTCTATAGGTGAGTAAGCTCTTAAAATATTCCATGATCTAGGGGTGCCTGGGTGACTCAGTCAGTTGAGTGTCCGACTTGAGCTCAGGTCGCGAGCTCATGGTTCGTGAGTTCAAGCCCCGCATGGGGCTCACTGCTGTCAGCTCAGGGCCCGCTTCAGATCCTCTGTCCCCCTCTCTCTCTGCCCCTCTCTCACCGTGCTCTCTCGCTCTCTCTCTCTCTCAAACATGAATAAGCTTTAAAAACAAAACCATTTAAAGTAAGTATTAGTTAAGCATTAAAAAAAATATCCCATGATCTTTATTATCATTTAAAATGCTTGACTCCTCCTGAACCGGCCAGGGCCTGCATAGCACAGCAGAGCCATGCACCCCTGGCTACTCTGAACCTTCACTCCTCCCAGATGGCAGAGCTCCCAAGACAAAGGTAGGTGAATGTTTGCTAATCATGGCTTTCCTCAGGGTGTTTCCTGTTGGTCGCTACTGAATGCTCCTCAGCATCATAGATTGGTTTATGTGATTGCATGTGAGGGCAGGAACCATACAGGGGAAGGGGAGCAGCACCAGGCTTGCAAGGATAATTAAGGAGAAAAGTAGGGGAAAAGGCTGCCGTCTCAGTACCTTAGTTTGACTGTTGACACTAAGGCCACTTTGATGTTAGACAGTAAACATGGCTTCCTCTCCTGGAATACACTAGATCCGAAGATAAAAAACAGAGACACGGGAGGACTGGTTCTCTTCACTGTTGTTTATGATACTCTCTTCTGATCTAATGAATGCTCATTGTGAAAACATTAGAAAAACATATTAAATATAAAATGAAGTAAAACAAGGGGCGTCTGTGTGGTTCACTTAGTTGCTTAAGTGACCAACTCAGGTCATGATCTGGTGATTTCGTAAGTTTGAGCTCCACATCAGGCTCTGCACACTCGGAGGCTGCTTGGGATTCTCTCCCTCTCTCCCTCTCCCTTTGCCCCTCCCCCACTTGGCCTCTCCCTGTCTCAAAATAAATAAATAAACTTTAAAAATAAATTAAATAGGGGTGCCTGGGTGGCTCAGTCGGTTAAGCGTCTGACTTCAGCTCAGGTCATGATCTCACAGTTCGAGAGTTCAAGCCCTGCAAAAGGCTCTGTGCTGACAGCTTGAAGCCTGGAGCCTGCTTCAGATTCTGTGTCTCCCTCTCTCTCTCTGCCCCTTCCCTGCTCATGCTCTGTCTCTCTCTGTCTCAAAAATAAACATTAAAAAATAAAATAAAATAAAATAAAATAAAATAAAATAAAATAAAATAAAGTAAGAAAAACGTGTGATCCACGCATACAGAGATAAGTACTGCTTTTCCTCTGGGCCGTGTCTTTTCTCGTGTTATATGTGAACACATGGTACAAAAATGACACAAAGCATGCTTCACGTTCTTTCTGGTCTCTGAGTTCCTCCATATCATAATAATTTGCAGGCATCTTCCACATACTGTCATTACTAAGTAAATATGTTCTACCACGTCATTATCAATAATTATACAGTATTTCTTTGAATGAAAGCACCATATTTATTTTTTTAATGACATTGGCCCTCCAAGGTTTTCATTGTGCCCTGGTCTTACTGAAGCTGATTTAAAGCTCTGCAGAAACGCTTGAAAGAATTTCGAGTCCTGTGCTTTGAACGTGTGGGTCGAGTCCAAATCAACTCAAGCAGAGCCCCGTATATTGTCTGTGGCCATGTCCAATTAGTACACAAATGCCACACAAGCTACAGAACATTTCTAGTATTCACAATGCTCCAAGCTAAAATTGTATACGATTTGCTTCTGTCCTCATGATAACCTACAGACTCCTGATGCTTTCCTGTCACACGACTGTTGCCCTTTTCCCATTTCTCGTGTGGCTCTCAGTAACTACATGAGACGTTTTCCCCATTGTAGCGTGCCTTCTCTTTCTTCTCATCGCATCACTGTGATGGAGAGGCACTTCTGACGATTCTCTGCAGAGACTCCACCATGGTGAGCTTTTCTATACAACATGCACTAAAGAATGCAGACTGAGTGGTGTGGTCTCTCTCTGGGTCAAATTTGAGTGAAAGGGGGTTCTAAAACCTCTTCTCTATTAACAGTGAGTGGCTGTGAGAGTCATGTCAATGGTATGTTTACTACCTACACAACATTTATGTTCTGTATTCTTTACAACCATGTTCTTTTCAAGACTTAATTTCTGGATATTAACACGAGCTGAAGGGGTCTGTGCTGGCTATCGTTTCATACTGGGGAATGGCCGCCCGAGGCAAGACCTTCCCCCAAAAAAGTTCCTCCAGGTAAAATGACATAGGGCCTAAGTCTATTCCTTTTCTAATGGGTTGTCTGTATGTGGCTCTAAGTAACTGCAAGCCAAACACGCTCAAAACAGACATTATCATGACCTAGCTGATGTGCTCCCATGACAGTTTGTCTTGCAAGTTGATTTTCAGCTCTTTCCAATAAAAATTCAAGCGTCGTGAGTTTACGTATGTTCCTACTACTCTTTGTATTTTCAGAGCCCAAGATAAAACCACACGCACAGCAATAAAGACAAGTTTCTTGAATTTATGAGTGAACTCTTAAATGACAAATCAAACGATGCCAAGTGATTCTTACATTTACACTCATTTATGTAAAATAATCTAAAGATGGAATAAGAAAAGGGTTAACAGGTTGGTTTCACTAATCAGATATATTTATTAATGTTTGGCTTATAAAGAAGTAAATTATTCGAACTCTTGAAAAATAATTGTTGGGAGTTGGGGAGGGTAACTCACAACCTGTGGGCTAGACAAAGGATCTTGAATATCTGTTTATTTCTTTTATTTTAATTAAATTTCTAGTCTAACCTACTCATAAGGTGGTCACCTCTTATTTTGGGACCTTAGAGTATTTAAAATATTGTTTGCTGTTATAAATGCTTCCTTAATTATTCTGTCTATAAATGATACAATTTTAGTGCCTAGTGCCCAAACTTAACAGTATCTGAAGAAGAAAACAAGGGTATCTATTTATTCATAAATAGATTCATATTCAGTAACATAATTAAAAGCACTGGCTTAGCTAAACATGCCGGCTGCGATGCAACAGGTGTTTTGCCAAGACAAAAAAAGAAAAAAATTAAAAAGAGACAAGCTCTTACTGCAAATCTGCTCTCGGGTGGCAAATATTCAGGATGAACGCTTACCCTTTTCTTGCCAGCACAATTTGAAGTTTTCGTGTTCTTTTGATTTACCCAGAGCTTTTCACAGCTCTCCAATTGAATCTAAATGACAGAATGCATCCATTTGGAACCAGTGTAGATGAGTGGAACCAATACTTACAAGAAAGGCCGTTGGACTCTCTGTGCTCTCCCTAAGTCCCTCAAAAAGAGGAAAAGAAACTTGGGCAGGTGGTCTAACACCTTTTCTCTTAACATCTTTCCTTTTTCAGTGGAGAAGCAGACTTGACTGCCAAAGCCCGTGCTAGCTCTCATTGACACATGGGTTGCCAGTTTACATACATCATCTCTTCTGATTCTTGGGGCAACTCATTAGAATGTGAGCTGAGCAAGGACAAGGCATTCAGATCTGTGTTGACTGAATGAACTTCAGGAGCAGGGCAGGAAAGGTTTCATTAGCAGAGTGGAGGAGAGCAATTAGATTCAATTAACCACTTAAGGACTGCTTACTCTTTGAAATTACTTAATTCCTTCAACCCTAGTTATCTCATCAGCAAAGCTATTATTGCCCACAGATGTTAGTGAAAGTAAATAGGATAACATTTATGAAGTGCTGAACACACAAAGCCTACAATTTATTGAGTATTCAGTATATGTTTAGTTGTTGTTATTTTGTTACTGCTTCTAATTATTAAAGATGTTGTCATACATGAAGGGAGCTAAGCAAAGCAGGTTAAATTATGTCAGGGATAGAATATGATTGACCATCTCAGGAGACTTAGGAACCATAATTGGGGATACCTGCACACAGTATTTGGGAAGATAATCTTTGGGACGTTTTAGGAAATAAAAATGTACCTATGACCTTCAAGAAAAGATCTTCTCTGAGGTCACAGGAAGGAAGGAAGTTGTTTTCTCTTAGGGTCTGAGAATATTTGCCTTTTCCCAAAACATAACGGCAAGGGGAACTGTCATTAGGAGTAATGATTCATTTTCCAGTTGACAGAATGTATTCTCTTTAACTAGATGATAAAATATACATCCCAGTACTTTGAAACTCTGCCGCACTAAGCCAAAGTAAGGCATAAATTATATTTATTTACCTCGGTAGAGAAGGCATAATTACAGAAGCTCAAAGCAAACGAAAAATCTGACACAGGAGGAGAAGAAGCTGTAAACCACAGGGGAGACACTGGCAGAGGATTCCAAGACGAAACAAGGTGAGGCTAAAGGCCCTTTTGAAACTTACAGAAGTGTTGGGTAGGTTTAGAAGGGGAGTCTGAGCTGACTGAAGACATCTTCCTGAAGGACACAGTACTCAATGGACACACAGAAGTGGATTTGAAGTAGGAGAGCATTATCAAGGAAATGGCGTCTGGTCACTGTGGAGCCTGAGGCAGCTGGTAGACGGAGCTGCTTGTAGGACTCCTGCAGGGAACGATGTTGGGAGAGGGTGGTGCCTCAAGGGAATAGAGAATGTGCTGTTAAGTTGGCAAAGTTGAATTCTACACGGTCCTCCGGCAGAATGAGGCTACACTCTGGATGAGAGAAGAACTGTATCCTTCCTTCATCTCACCTGATATTCACGACCTACATTCTGATGGTGTTGGGATAGACAAGAACCCAAAACATGACTCTCCTAGTGCCTACCTTCCGGTGCAGGAGACAACGATGACGAAGCAAATTCATACTCCATGTGCAAGGTGGTTTCTGCGCTAATATGAAAAATAAAGCAGAGTAAAGTGGGGAGTTTAGAGACAGAGATCAGGGATGTTCATTCTGCTAACATGAATTTTAGCGGACACTTAATGAAATGAGTTAACTTGGAAGGAAAGTCTGGATCCAAGGATTTCTGCTGATGAATTGTACACTAGGATATGAGGGTTACCATGTCTTGCTTGGACAGTGGTAACAAAGACTTGGCCACTGAATGGCAAAAGAGAATTCTAGAAAATAACCGGTGGGATAGGCTCTAGCTCGTGTTCTACTACACATTTTAATTTAACCCATGAATTACATACAAATACACCCAATCTTACAGTCTAATTTTTCATCTGGGTACAGTATGTTTTTATTCAGATTTTAACTTGATATTTGATTGGTGAGCTTGAATGTGTCTCTTTCTTAGGACCTACAAACCCTGCTAAAATAGTTACTGGCCTTGCAAATGTATTTTATACCCTCTATGACCTAAAATAAATATAAATAATTTGTGTGGAAGGCATTCTTAACTAGAAATTTATGATTATATTAATAAAGCTCAAATTTCCACGGAATCTTAATAATCTTCTATTTATAACTATGCATACAATGTCTCAGTGAGATTCAAATCGCACCCTATCTGTATGTGAGATGCATGTACTAGCCAATTTTTTTTTTATCATTTACAACAGTTAGGGGAAAATACACTTTATAGAATATTATGCTAAGCTAAGATTCAAATGAAACATTAAATAAACAACAAATTTATCCATAGCAAGCTTTTGTTCCTTTAAATCATAAGGAGTCTATTCCAGTAGTATAGACATGCAAATTCAATGACAACACTAAAAACCATTTCAGAAAGAATCGTGATGCCATTCAAAGAATAGAATGTTCTGCCAGAATGCGGCTTTAATTTATGGCGTCTGATAATCTTTTTCCTCTGTAATACATACAGAGCTCTACTCAGAGCGGAAACTTCTATTTTACAGGCACTAGAATGACTAAATTACTTTCATCGTCTAAATTCAGTGTATGCTTTGAATTATATTATTTGGTACAGTGTAAATATAAAATAGGCACCTTGTTTTTACCTTTAAACAGGAAAAATAAAATTCCCTCAAAGCTTCTGTATACAAACAACTTCATGATGATGGGAGATAAAAATATACTCTGTAAAATTTAAATTTTTTTAATGTTTATTATTTTTGAGAGACAGAGACAGAGCACGAGCCACAGAGGGGCAGAGAGAAAAGGAGACACCGAATCTGAAGCAGACTCCAGACTGTGGGCTGCCAGCACAGAGCTCGATGCGGGGCTCGAACTCATGGACTGCGAGATCATGACCCGAGCCGAAGTCAGACACTTAACTGACTGAGCCACCTAGCCACCCCTACTTTGTAAAATTTAAATTCGAAGGTACAATAAAGAAACTACTCTTCAAACATGTCATGAATACCTTAATTCAAGGAAAAAGGCAGACTCAGTTCACTGTTTGCTCCTTTTACCCTCTCTCTGTGTTCTCCCTGATGAATGCGTTGTCGCTACAGAAAAGGCAAACAGAGAACAAGAGTAATATAGGTATTAACTCATACTGGATAGTTTTCATTTGACCCTTATATCTTCAATTGAGATTTTCAGGACTTTAATAGAAGTCTTAGTTAATTAATTAATTTCTAATAAGAGAAGCCTAAAATAACATCTATGGAAAGAGTTTTAAAGTAAATAATTGTTTGGGGGCGCCTGGGTGGCTCAGTCGGTTAAGCATCTGACTTCGGCTCAGGTCATGATCTCGTGGTCCGTGAGTTCCAGCCCCGCGTTGGGCTCTGTGCTGACAGCTCAGAGCCTGGACCCTGTTTCGGATTCCGTGTCTCCCTCTCTCTCTGACCCTCCCCCGTTCATGCTCTGTCTCTCTCTGTCTCAAAAATAAATAAACGTTAAAAAAAAAAAGTAAATAATTGTTTGGTTTCAGTGCTAAAATTTAAATAGACACGCACCAAGCAAAAATGTTCTCCGATACTGTACTCCATACCTTCTGAACAAGATCTCGATATGCACTTTAACGATAACAACAAAAAACTACTATCTGGAGTTATCACTGTTGATAACCTATTGTTACTGAAAGCTGAAAAAAGGAATGTGGAAGAAGTGTTTATGGCACACTGCACCTCCCAAAAGTAGAACACACTTTCCTTTAGGATTTGTGAACATTTTTTGTTCACCAAGACTCCACAATGGGCCATAAAGTAAGATTCTAAACAATGAACCTCCATACTTAGAGCTCCATCCTAACGTAACCATATATCCACCTTCCTACCCTCAATTTTCATACAGATGCCTCAAAAAATCAATACATCCCAAGTCAACTGGATATTCTTTACCCACTATGATGCGTCTTTGTTCTATTACTTGAGAACATTCAAAAAGAAAAACAAACAGGATAGATAAGACTCATTAGAAGGGCTAACTCTAAAGAATGAGTAAATGAGTAAACTTTGAGATGTAAGCAAATTCATAAGGTATTAGTGAGAGGTGATGAGTAATCAAATAAAACATCTCATAAGAAATGGGCCAAGTCTGTAAGATACATTAGGTTTGCATAGTAAGTTAGCAATCTGTAAGATATGTTAGAGACATATACGTAAATGGGAAATATAATTTAAAAACACTAGATAAGGCAAACCAGAGTGTTACTTATAGACAGAAAATTGGAAAGGCCAGATCATAAGTTCTGAATCTTGCCTCTTCCAGAGAAACAGCTATGTCATCCTCAGCTTCATTGGGTGACTCCCATTATCATCCTATTCTGGCCCCAGGTTCTCCCAAGAAACTCAGATGACACTAAGTGCTGTTCACACACTCATTGGAAAGTGACAACCGTAAACACCGTGGGTTGGCTCCAGGGGCAATTTGACTGCTCCAGCACCTTCTTTAACCCCAATTATCCCCCTTTTAATCACACCGCCAGTGGCAGAAACTGGTGCATCTGAAGGAGACAGGACCTAAAAGAGTTGGGTAACACAGGATGCAGGTAGCTTGGTCTTTCCATCCTTCTGCAGCCTATCCTAAGGTTGCTAACTCACCCAGTCTCTTCCTTCTTGCTTTGTTTTGTATGTTAAAAAAGAACTAAAGAAAGCATGTAATGCTAGCCTCTTAATCTAGCCTGTGAACATTTCTAGAATAGCTTGCTTCATAGTACAGTTGGGAAGCTACTGAGATAGTTTTCCCTACCACACTCCCCACCACAATTCCCTCTCGTATATTTTCTGTCTCTCCAAATGGCACCAACATTCATATAAACCACTCTTCTTTTAGAAGTACTTCCAACAATGGATGTTATTGTTGCGGTCAGGGATTTGTCATACTTCTATTCCTCAATTCCTTCCTGACATTTTTGACTGAGTCAAGTCACATATTAATTCTCAGAGCCTTGAAGTTATTAGATATTATTTGAGAACTGTCCGGCACATTCTATGAAGCAGGAGCCACGACTTCATTGCCAACATTGTATTGCTCACATCCATCAGAGTGCTTGGTACCGGAACATGCTGCCTATATTCCCCCTTTGCTAAAGAAACGCTGACTAGTCTTGCACACACTAGGAATTTACAATAGGTACAGAGCTGACTGGACCAGAAATGGTCTCTAAAGAGAACCTGGAGTGCAGGGGCATTTTTGCCTTGACAAGAAAGTAATGCCAGTGTGACAGGACATACTGATAATAGTAATAGAGGTTGAAGTACAGCTTGTCTTTTGTTAAAAAAGAAGTCACTTCATGCTGTGAAACTCGACATGCAAATGAATGTACCAAATTCATTGAAAGTTCGACTTTAATCTATTTTGACTGTTAACCCAGATGGCTGAGGGATATTTTTTTTAAATCTTTCCTTTTTTTTTTTCTCTTCACTATTAGAAGCAGCTCTGAAATTACTAACAATTGATAGTCCCTTATTTCAGCTTTCCCATTTTAGAAATGATTAAAATATTCAAGTAATTTATATTCTATCTGTATTTCTAATTAAGAATTCGAAAAACCAACTGTGGGAGCAAGTTTCGGTGGAACCACCACGTCTTTTAACATCTTGAATTTTAAAACAATTTTTCTCTACACACATCCCTATAGAGAAATCTATTGATACATTGGAAACCTTAAGCCAAAGTAATAATTTTCAAAATAGGACTTAATTTGAGGCAAATACTTGATACTTTCCAATGTTCCATAGGAAACTGACCACTTAAAAATTGGAGAAGATGTTAGTAATTGAGCTAATGATTATGACTCTTGTTAAATAAGTCGTGCTATTTCTTGTGTGTTGGTCCACATACGTATTCAATTTTGAGTTAAATTTAGCCACAGACTATAAAATGTTTATTTATTATGATGTGTGAATTTTTGTGAGTTTCTCAACTACCTTTAATGTTGTAAAATCTCAGCTTGCTCATTATAGTTTTCCCAGAGAAATAGGACTTTCTGACTCATTTTGTTCCTCCAATGACAGTTTTCACAAATATAATTCCTTGGCACCCCTCTTTTTTTTCAGGTTTCCGGTAATCATATCTATTCGAGAATCTTCAGTTGGGAGTCAATTAACCCTCTACTAAGTTTCACCTTTGTGTTTTCATACGCCTACTCCCATGGTAACTCCTCTACAGCAACAAAACCCCCAATTAAAGGCAACCAAAACTGATCTTACTCAACATCTCTACACCACTGTTAGAATAATATGTTCTGACTGATGTATTACTCTGCTCAGATATCATGTGTTGCTTATCATTTTTATTAAATAAAGTTTCCTGTTATCAAGGAACGCCACAAGTCATTCCTAAAAATCTCTTATTTTCCCTCACTTTTCACTACATGCCCTCAAGAATTCTACCTTCTGGCCAGAGAGCAGGTGTATCTTCTTCCAAGGAACATCTAACAGTTACTCACAGACCCATGGCTTGAATCACCCATTCCGTATGTTTGAAATGCCTTTCTGAATGCACCTAAAATTATGATAGTTTACCTAAAGTTGAACATCAAATTAAATGCACTCTCCTTTATCCTGAACATATTAGAAAGGAGATGGAAATTCCTGTAAGAACTCACAAACTCTATGTATTTCATTTAGGTTTCTGACCACAAGTTGCCTTGTTAGTTAGTTTTTCCTTCTTTCACTTCCTTTGCTAGATTATAAAGTACTGAGACTAGGGACATTATCTTATTCATATATAAATTCTTCACAGAACCTAAAGCTGTGGTAAGTAGCACAACATCTTGCAAGCACTCAAATATTTATTTGTTGAGTAGATGAATAATGCAGCAAGTACATAAAAATGAAGGAAACGACATCAAGACTGTTTCACAAATGCATTCACCATCGAAGAGTTTACTATCCCAGCAATCATACATTCTGGAAAATAGTTGACTGGAGCCTCTTGAAGTTTAGTGAGATAATTTCATTATTTTTAAAATATGTTTCTAGTTCGTATCATTTAAAACCAATAATAAATTTAAACATAAAGTCATACACATCATTACAAATCCAAAAGGTACAAAATAAAGTCGACACTAACATGGTTTCTCAAACCCTGCATCCAGTCCCACATGCCATGCCCAAGAGGTGACTTATATTATCAATTCCATGTGTTTTTCCAGAGATAATTTACAAATATACAAGTTTAGTTCTGCATATTCTTTTGCCCATTTATAAATATTAGCAGAATTATGCAATATTCTGCATCCTGTTTTTCCCCCAAAGAATCATTTTGGACATATATATATATATATGTATATATATATATATAAAATCTTCATAATTTATAATGTTCTTTAGTGATTTTGCCATGATCTATCACTACTTGATTAGATATTTATTAATAAGCATGTAGAGGGTTTTTTTTTTCCATTCTGCTGTTATTACCAAAACTTGCCACAATGGATTATTTTTGTACATATCTATAGTAAAACTGTGAAATAAATTTCTTGGATAGGAATAACTGATCAAATTGTTTATTAATGTTATTTTATATGTATCACCAAATTTTTGTGCATATATATGGGCTTAAAAAAATTGTACATTTATTTTCTCACAATTTCCATGGGACAGAAGCCCAGGCATGGCTTAGGTGAGCTGTCTGTAAGACTGCAGTCAAGATGTCAGCTGGGGCCAGGATCTCTTCTGAATGCTCAACTGGGGAAGAGTCCTCTTCCAAGGTCACTCACCTTATTGGAAAAATTCATTATCTTGAATTTGAGGATAGCGTGCCTCACTTTCTTGTGGACTGCTGACTGAAGGCCTTGCTCAGCTCCTAGAGGGCAAACCCTGTGATTTATATCTTTGGGCCCCTCCACTGGCTGTTTGTGTCATCAAAACCAGCAAACCAAGAATCTCTCAGCAAGATGGGCACTATATCTTACATGATGAAATCATATACATGAAACAACGTACATCCTGTCCCCTTTGCCGTATGCTTTTGCTTAGGAGGAAGTTACAGGTCAAACCACCACTCAGTGGGATTACTCATGGGACTGATGACCTCAAGGAAGGGATGATGAGGGACACCTCAGCCTCTTCTGGCCACCAGGGACACACCAATTTAGAGTTCTCTCGCATTTGTGACAGTGCCACCTACTCCATACCCTCACCAACAAATGTATTATCGGGGTTTTTTCATTGCTGCCCATCCGACAGCTAAAATCAAATGCTATTTTATTGTACTTTTAATTGGCATCTCACTCATACCATGTGAGATAGATATAGCATCTTTTCACATATTTAAATGAAATAAACATTTCTCTCCGTGAACTGTCTGTTCTTAGATGCCCACTTTTCTACATGTTAATTGGTTTCCTTTGCATTCTTTCTGTATTAGTCTCTAGGAACCATCTACACAGTTTTAAAAGCCATTCATTTCTAATAACAGTGCAATATTTATTTTTATTTGGTCATTTGTTTTTAGATTCTGAATATTCTCCTTCCTACGCCGAGATTTTGTTCCTTCATTTTAAGAGAGTTAAAAAAAAAAAAAAACACCTACATAGTTTGAGTTTTGCTTCATTAAACAGAACTGAATCCGGGTGGATGAAAGACTTAAATACAAAAAAAAAAAAAATTACTAAAGAACAAAAATAGCACCGCAGGGGAGAATTCTTAATTTATAATCTCCCAGGAATGGAGTTTATCAACAAGCCCATTTTCCAGAGTTCTATGCTAAGTAGGGTAGGAAAGTGAGCTCAAGTTACATACATGGGCTAGACCACCAGTGGAAGCGACAGGCCCTCGGGCATAAAAATTATTAGGACTCCCAAAGAGAAACCAGGCCTGTTTTCCCCAACAGGGCAATCCTGCCCGGCTGAGCCCGCTCACCACTAGGGGAAGCCATTTCTAGCCCTCTTGTTGCCTAGAGGTTAAGAAATCTGGATTCCAAAGTCACATTTTCAACAATATCATCTTTCTTGTCTAAAATTCCAACATTCACCATACCTTAATCTTATTTTCCTCATATTTTTTTCCTTAGTTTTTTGTTCACTAAGATATTTTCTACTTAACTTGCCTTTTTACTTTTGTCTCCCTATAAACATTAAGTTCCACCACAAGGATTTTGCCCACTTTTGTCAGTGCTGATTCTCCAGAATCATGCACAGCACCTGTCCACATACCACAGTGAGTACTTAATTCCACTCTCTTTAATGAACAATTGAAGGAATTAATAAAAGAGAAACAAGGTAAAGATAAAATGTGAAAGCCTCTAAGTCGAATTCACTCCTACTGTCTTAAAACAAATAGATATAGAATGAGATGCCCAAATTAAGGATGATCAAGACAAAAAGAAATGGTGGTTATTAACCATATATAGCCTTACAAAAAATATAACTGCATAAAAACATGATACAGGCATGTCTCATGCCTGATACAGAAAGCAAATGTCTGCAAGTAACACAGAGTGAAAGAAGTTACCCCAAGTGCTTTGATAAATCAAACCTAATAAAAATATGAAGCAATAAATCAATAAATTGAGAGCTTCAAATTATGATAAAACAATGAAATGTGAGCAAAAGGAAATTGTTTTCCAAGAGAAGTAAGTTGTTAATAATTCACATTTAAAATCCATAAAATAAATCAGGAGTAGCAAAGAACAGAATACACAAATTTGAAAGGAACTTGAATTGACATAATATTAAAATTACTCTAAATTCATTTTACAGGTCTCCAAAGAGTTGTTAACAGCCAGGGGGCAATTTCTGCCTGAGACTGACAGATATTTAGAGCTTGATATATTCCAATAGAGAATATAATTCCTCCATGAGAAAATACGAATAATCTATGTGCATTGGGCCCTTTTCTCCTCCTTATATTATGTTGTTGTCTTACAGAAGCCTTACGTAAAATAGCAAAGATGGTCCATTTACACAAATTGTGACTTATTTTCCTTGGAAAGTCAATGTAATCTTCACTTAGATATACTTTCCTTAATTTAATGCTTTAAATTCATCTTGTAGAAATCAGAAGCTTTGTTATAGAATTCTCAAATAGCCTCCTGCCATTGAAATTTTTTGCTACCCTGACACTTTGAGAATTCTTTGTGGTGCACCTGGACAGCTCACACAATTGAGCGTCATGATTTCAGCTCACGTCATGATCTCACAGTTCATGAGATAGAGTCCCACATCAGCCTCTGCTTGGGAGTCTCTCTCTCTCTCTCTCTCTCTCTCTCTCTCTCTCTCCCTCCCTCTCTGCCCCTTCCCTGCTCGTGTTCTCTCTCTCTCTCTCCCTCTCTGCCCCTTCCCTGCTCGTGTTCTCTCTCTCTCTCTCTCTCAATAAATAAACATTAAAAAACTATTCTTTATATCTAATTTTTATTCCATGATTTTTAACATAAGTTCAACCATTGAGAAAATGGTTTAATTAATTAAATTTAACTTAAATTAAAAACAGTACATTTAAAATAATTTAAAAATTTTTAAATAAAAATAAAATTCCAACAAACCAAGGCAATTCCATGTGCCTGGATAACCAGAGCAATAATGTCCTTGAATCTGGTATTTAATTCAAAAAGTCACTGACCGGAGTCAGCTAAGGCTTGGCTTACCAACCCTAGGAGGCCAGTACCCAAACACCACCTTACTGTCATCGGTGTCCATTGATGGAACAGAAGATGAACATTCCAGAATTTTTTTTAGATGGAAAGAGAAATCAACAGAGACATGCCTTATTACTCAACTTTAGTAAGAAGAATAGAGTCCAAATGTTAACACAAAACTGCCTAGGACTGCGAAGTCACATGATCATAAATATATGCTCCCGTTCATTTGCCAAAATATATTTAACAATTTTTCTGAATTAAAGCAGTGATATTGACATTTTCTTAGCAGATCTGTTAGAACCTTATTTTATTACCAAAGCATCCCCAACACTTAGAACAGAATCCTGAACAAGTAAGCACTCAATCAATATTTGATGGATGGATGTAAGACATTTGATTTTAGTATTGCAACAGGTACAAGAAAGCTCTCATGAAATAATTGGTGATTAGTTCTGGAAGTAGGAGTAGAAGAAAATTTAATTTTTTTAGGTAGCAGATGGGGATTTTCACATCACAATTTTAATCATCCAAAATGCAACTTTTTCATAACAATTTAATTTTGACTTTGAATTTCATTCTGCTTGCTAACAGGAAAATGATCGATTCAATTCCAAGAAAACTCAGTAAATCATTTTTCCCAAACTTATTCCAAGGTTGAAACTTCTTAAATTGAAAACTAAAATTCAAACAATTCATTACACTCTTTGTCCTCATCTTCCTCTGTCAGCCCAGTCCACATTTATCAGTCTCTTGGCTACAATCACTGGACTGTGGGCACTGTAATTCTGCCTTCAGTTTCACTCATCCACCTGGATCCACTAAGCCATTGCTGCCATGCAGTTCTCTGTTGTAGTTACTCTGTCCTCTGCTGCAGGGTGGGTCTTGCAGCTTCTCGAACAGGTCCACAATTGCCTGTTGGCTACACCTTTGAAATCAAGCACTCTTGGATTGTGCCACAATTACCTGGTGTTGCTTTCCTCACCCCACCCCGTGAAAGTTTTGTCTTGAGGAATGTGAATCACTTCTCAGAAACTTCCATCGGTAATCAAATCTACTGATGCTTCTTACGATTCTCCACCCTTTTGTCAGCCATTTAGCCTTCTCTCATTGGGAGCTGTGAACCAAAGTCTTTCATCACTGCACAGTGTTCTCTAAGCTAGCATTTGACGTACTGGTTTCTAAAGCATGAGGCATACTGCCCAGGGGGCACTTGCAATGATCTGCATTTGAACTTCCATTTCTATTTATCTTTTTATGTTCTTCTGTATTCTTGTGTGAAATTTCCAATGAATATAATATATTACTATAGATGTTTATACGTATAATTTATAAATAAATACACAGCTACATTAGCATTATTGCTCCAAGCCTCGATAAAATTGGGCAATCTAAAATATGACACTTGAGTTTTGGGTAGAGCATTTATGTGTCAAGCCCTGTAGGGAAACACAAAGGCAAGTTTTCTAAAATCAAAACATTCTCTCCAACAAGAGAATGCCTTTTTCTTTAAGACCACTGTGTCCTCTGTGAATTTTAATAGCCTAGTTTGCAACTCAAAGACTATAATTTCACTTTTTGTTATTTCTGTGTCTTACCAAACCTAAAATAACAGTCTCTGCATAAACTGTTTTTGTCATTTTACTTTAAAAAATTGTTGTTTCAGCAGGTTAGTCTATAATGCACTTTCTAACTTATTTTAGACTGGGGCTAATGCTTTCTCTTCTATTCATTTTTTGGAAAATTTCAATACTACAAAAGAGTTGAAAGAATAGTATGATGAATAGCATTTACCTAATTATTAGCATCGTTAGTATCACCAAATTTATGTGTTCTCCTTATCTGTCATTCACCATTCTGAAAATATGAAAGTGTATCACAGACATCATGTCATTTCACAAATAAATATTTCAAGATATAGCTGAAAACAAGGGCATCTAAAATACAATCACCAAGTACATGAAATTTAACACCGGAACATTATCTGAACATCCTTTTGCCATTTTTGCCAATAACATCCTTGATAACTGCCTTGTCTCACCCCAGTATTCAATTATGTGTCCCCTGCTGCACACACCTTGTATTTAGTTATCACTTGCTGTCTTCCAACAAAGACTTGTATCAAAATTACTGCTTCCATAACATAACATAACATAACATAACATAACATAACATAACATAACATAACATATCATAACATATCATAACATAACATAACATAACATAACATAACCAAAAACAAAGAAAAATTCAAAATTACTTTGCAATTGTTTTCATGCTTAGAATATATCACAGTGAGAGTGGGCAAACAGAATACTGTGTTCAAAACTTTCTTGGATCATGTTTTACCTGCTTTATCCTAATGAATTTGATTATATCTGAATGATCAAGATCTAAGAAGGCCTTAACTTGCCCTCCCTCAACTAAATTTAGATTTCTTCCTCACTGTAGACCTGACCTCCCTTTTCTTAGTACTGACATTAAAAAGGTTGTAATCATAAATTCTTTCTCTTCCCCTTTGAGATAGAAATCTTCTGCATGCCAGGAATGTTCTCAAGGACCTGGGAGCCATTCCTTTGAAATGCAGTCATCAGGGACAATGACCTTCCTATCTGCCACTCTCTGGGAGACCATAGGGATCTGATTCTCCAAGTCGCAAAGCTACCTCCTGTGAAGAAAGAAGATAGAAAGTTGACTTTTCCTTTGGGTAAAACCAACTAACAAACACAAATCTCCTCTGATCCTTGTCATATTTAATGCTTGCCATCCAGAATTCTGAGCGTGTTCTTCACAGGAAGATTATAGATAATCCCTGCTTTCTTTTTATTCATATTTGTATTTTCTTCTGTCTATCCTCTTATTTTGAACCTTTTTGAATCTCTTCATTTTAGGTTTCTCTCTTGTATAAAGCATTCTGGAGGCTAAGGTGAAATTTCTCTTTTTTAATATTCGAGCGAGTCTCATAGGCACGTCATTGTATCACTGATTTGACTGTTCTTTATCAACATATTTTTTTCTTCATATGTGTCTCTCCATTCAGACTCTATTTAGTCATTTTGCGTTATTTTGAGTCTTTAGTGATGCCTGTATCTATTCCAGAGGTTTTTACATATTTACTAATATAGTTACGATGCCTTCAATATCCTTCTTCTTCACTTAGGTGTCTAGTATTGGGGTTCAGTTTTCTGTGATTTATTTGACTCCACTTATTAACAATGTGACAATGAATAGTCATATCGTTTTCTTTTTTTTTACATTACTCATTACAGTTTCACATTACTCATACATATTTTTACATTTCTCACAGCAGTGTTTCTATATTGCTTCATATTGTTTTCCACACATGAATCCACATTTGTTTTAGCAAGAGCTCCACAATTAGATATACTTACTTCCCCCCATCAGTTCTTTTGGAAAAAATTCCCTTTATTTTTGGTTAGATGAACAGATCTCTCTTTGATATTTTTCATGAATACCATACTCCCTGAATTTTTGCCTATTGAATTTTTCTCTGAAGCCTTGGAATATGAATTATAGCTTGGATGGATATAAAATCTTTTTTCATACTTTATTTTCCTTATTTTATTGAAAATGCTGAAGTTCCTCTTGATTTGTAGATCTCATTTAAGTCTAATGCCAACTTGATTTTCTTTCCTTTGTAGCTGACTTGGACTTTTTGCCTAAGGCCTGGAGAATTTACTTTCATTTATTATTAATATCATTTTATCAGAATATGTCTTGGTTTTGAGAGCTCTAGGTCAATTTTTTTTCCAGGTACATGGTGGCCCCTTTAAAAATAAATTCAGGTCTTTTATTTCCAGAAACAAACTTTGGATTACAGTATTAAATATTTTTATGCAGCATTCATTTTTCTTCCCCAAAGTTCCACTAAAAATATAACTGATTTTGTTACCTAGTTTTTAGATAGATCATTGCTTTTCAGATCCATTTTAAATCATTAAAAAATTTATTTCCTTCATTATTTTGTCCAACATCTTTATTATGCTTTTGGGCAAATCTAATTCCTCTTTGGCAATTTTGTATTTTAATCCAAAATAATGATTTTTTTCTTTTTCTTCAATTGAAAAGATTGAAAAAAATCCAGCCATTAAAAAATGTTTTCAATTATTTTCTTGGTCTGTTTAATTCTCATTTAGTATCTTCCTGATTTTGGTTTGTTTAATTTTGTTCATTTGTTTCTGGAATTTTTAAAAAAAATTCTGAGTAAAGATTTTCATCATGCCTATAATTGCTTATTTAAGGATATTTAATTCTGGTTCAGAGAGGGTGCCTAAGTTTTATTCTTTGTAATTTGTGTGTATGGAGAATTTTTATCACCTGATAAGGTTTAACTCTCATATCCTGTAGTCTTCTTATTGTAGACACTACCTGCTATTTTCAATATGATTTGTAATATCATACTTGCCTAGATCAGATGCAATGGCTGTATATAGGTGGGTGGAGGTTGTGGGGAGCGGTTACTTTCAAGGTACATGACCATTGACAGTATCCATTCGTCCTTGGCTTCAAATGATTAAAAAGGTTTATGTGATATATGATGTTCCGCACATCATTTGTATTTAACTGCAAAAGATTCAAGGCAGGCAAGAGAGCGCACACCCTAATAGTTGTGGTGGACACTCATGAAAAATAAGAGGTTTAATTTCTACACCCCTCCATCCCACCAAACACAACCACCAACGAGAGCATCCTTGGTCACAAGAGGTGGTTTCACTTCAGATTATAGCTACAAACCTAGGCATTGAGTCTCATAGTTACCACTTCTTATAACTAGATACCATTTCCTTAGTACCACATGAACCAGTTGACATAATTCAGCTATCTTAACTAAAAACACTCAGCAGGAAGTATTGCAAATAGACTCACGTACATGTTGTGCCACAAACTTGGTACAGGATTCAGGTGGCCAGCATTTTCCTATAGACACCTACACCCTATGGTCTAATTATGAGGGCAGAGGTTTTGTGGGCAAGGCTTAATGACTGAGACTGCAAAATTATTGAATATCATTGCAAAATATTTCCCAGCAACTCATATTCCTCAAATGCAACTTTTAGAAATGTACATGCATCCATCCATAATTAAAATTAATTTTTAACAAAAGATAAATTTATTCTCAAATATGAATGGCCATAAATCTGTCACATTGTGATAATATTAAATAAGTAATGCTATCTCTTGATATCTTATATAATCTTCATGAGTCTGGTTGGGTTATTTTTAAGTTTCCTTCCAGAATTTTAGTTAAATTACTTCTCAATATTACTTCTCAATGGTCAGAGAAGACATATTACAGACATCTGCTACAGTCTCTTCCCTTGTAGAAAAGCCAATTCCCACATCACAAAACTCTGTGAAGGCAAGCATTTTCAACTCCTGTGTTTACTGTTGAATCCTCACCTTCCCAGACAGGTGACTGAGGCACAGAATTTGCTCACTGAATATTTTTTGAATGTTAAGCAAATGTTTGAATCTAATCACAGGATATATGGTCAAAATTGATTTTTTTTATTCTGTTGGAAAGAAAAGACTCTGGATGGAACCTACATCAGTATACAATATCCAAGTTGGCTTAATAACTATGTTAGCTTTATAAATGCTTAGGTGACAGCCTGAAGGATGTTTTAAACAACATAGCTGCATTTAGCATTGGAGAGAACTCAGGGGGAGTTTAACTAGATAATACTCATGTCAGTAATATCTAACCCTTGAAACTAGGTAATGTGTTCCATATTGGGAAGAATAAGTTAGTAGGAGGGTAAACATAGGCATGGCTTGATGCAGGGCATTGTGCCTGTAAAATTGCATGTCTATTATCTAAGAGTTACATAATAAATAAAGCAACACAACACAAAGTACAAAGGGCCTGAATGAATGGTTGGAGAAAAGAAACTTAAAACACCATCTCAGGTAACATTCCTGAGAGCCCTGCAGTTTAGGAATCACAATCCTTGCAGCTGAAAACTATAAGAAAAGTAAAATGAAATCCTATGACCTTATTGGTACCGGGGGGCTGCTAAAAATGTCAAAGGAGCAAGGCACCTGTTATGGGCTTGTCCCCAGAGCATGGAAAATAATATCCCCAATCAAGCATGCCTTGTACTGTGATCTTTGTTATGGCTTTGGAAGACTTACACTTGGTGACACAAATCAGTTAGATACTTTTAACAGCCAAGAAAAGTGACAGTTCCTAAGAACAACTATCACAGCCAAGAAATTTATTCTTCTCTCAGAACAAGCCGAAACACTCTCACACCCAGGATCGCAGTCTTGGAATGCCCTTTTGTGAATTGTCAAGTTTGAGAGAGTAGCTTTTGTTACACTGAACAAGCTTTGCGTGCAGAAGGAAGCTATGAAATCCCCTTGCTAAGCTGCTGTAGGAACGGAGTATGAGTTACAAGATGTGAAATTGAATAACAAACTCAATTTTTCTATTATAGTATTTTGGGGCCTGATCATTACCAAGTACTTAAAAATTGTTTTTAATCACTAAATATGCATTATACATCAGTTTAGTCAGTAAGCTACCGAGTAATCTCAAATGAGGAAGGAAATCCATACTACAGATCTGATTTCATTTTTGGTAATTTTCCATTTTGTCTTCCTGGAAGCGTTTTCATTAACAAACTTTCAAGCCATGGAAAGTTACTGGTCTTTTTCAGGAATAAGTGTGAGGTGGGGGCAGATTGTTTCCAGAACACTCCCAAGATGCCCAGTTGCCCTTCGACCCTGTCTACTGGCTCTTCTCCCACCACTTTACACAGCTGGGAGCCTAAAGTCACTGTGCTGCTGGTCACAGCATCGGTCACAGGGAACACGGTGCTCTGGGCACACGTTTCTGTCCCCACATGTCTGCTTGCCTTGGTGACCACTGCATCCAAATATTCATGGGGAATTAGTGTTCACAAGAAGGGGAGGAAACACTAAGGAAAGAAGAATTTAAGGGGTGCCTGGGTGGCTCAGTCAGTTGAGTGTGAGACTCTATATTTCAGCTCAGGTCATGATCTTAAGGTCATGGGATAGAGCCCCAGGTTGGGCTCCACACTGAGCGTGAAGCCTGCTTCAGATACTCTCTCTCTCTCTCTCCTTCTCTCTGTCTCAAATTAAAAAATAAATACACAAAAAAGAAACAAGAATCTAAGACTGTATGCTACAACTGTAAGTTGCGGGGAGAAGTGACTTGGGAAGGCAGGAAAGAGAAACTGTCTGACATAAGGGTCCGGGGACCTATCTCTGGAATCAGAACAACCAGGATTGGAGCTGATGCCGGTGTTCGCTTAAGGGTAGTCTTAAGAAATTGCCATATTGCCCTGAAACTCAGTTTACTCATCTGTCAAATGGAGAACGAAACAGTACCAAAATCGTGATGATCATGGAGTTGTGGGAAGGATTAAATAACCCAAAACATTGAAACTACTGATGTCAAAATCTGACCTAAAGTCTGTGATCAATACATGTTAGCAATTACTAATTTAATTACAGTGGCCCAAGGGGACACTTTTTCAGGTGGATCATCTCAGCAGTGGTGAGTCCTGTCACAAGCCCCACAGTCAGTACCGTCTACCTCTGTGCATCTCACCTCCTAACAAAAGTTGTTCTTGTCCTGCTCTCCACTCAGAAGAATGACTTTTCCAAACTGCTTGCTTAATCTAAACCAAGCGTCCCTTGCAGTCGGATCCAGAAGGTCTAGATATTTTGCTCCACGAATCCTGCACAGGCTTTAACAATTCAAGCCTGGGAAAAGTTCAAGGTCTCTCTCCCGCCAGAGTAAGAAAGCTTTCCTAATTCCATTCCCACAAAACTGATGGAGTCGCTGCCCCACATCATGGGCTGGTGATAATCTCTGTCTTTACCTTGCTTGCTCCTCTCTGCTTGGAAATCTGTTCCCTCCTCTCCCCAGTGGTGGGCTCATTATTCAAATATATTCCTCTCCTTGGCAGTTCCCTCCTGTATGCAAAAATACAGGCTGGAAATGGCCCTTCGGAAGGGACCAGCTTGTTTCTTGGAAAAGTGCCTGCATCTCCCAGGAGGTGGCCAGGGGCTTATGTGGAAACATCAAGCAGTGTTAAAGGAATAGTGTTTTCTGGGGCCCCTGGGTGGCTCAGTGGGTTAAGCATCCGGCTTCAGCTCAGGTCATGATCTCATGGTTTGTGAGTTTGAGCCCCGCATCAGGCTCTGTGCTGTCAGTTCAGAGCCTGCAGCTTGCCTTGGATTCTGCGTCTCCCTCTTTCTCTGCCCCTCCCCCACTCTTGCTCTGTCTCTCAAAAAATGAACAAATGTTAAAAAAAAAATATTTTAAAAAAAGGAATGGTGTTTTCTTTCTTCTAGCTTCAGACTCTTTTTTCCTCTAGGTAACAAAAGAAGAGACAAATCACAAATTCATCTAACTTTTTGAAATAAACTAGAAAGAAGAACAAAATTATAATAATCTGTTAAATTATATATTTCTCAGATTTGTGTTCTTTTGTGTCCCCATCACCCACTCTCAGCAGTGCTGCGAGGAAAGTAAAGGTTTTGTTCTTTTTAAAAGTTTGTCTATTTTGAGAGAGGGAGCATGAGTGGGGGAGAGGCACAGAGAGAGAAGGAGAGAGAGAGAATCCCAAGCAGGCTCCACACTGTCAGCTCAGAACCCGACGAGGGGCTCAAATTCACGAACCATGAGATTATGACATGAGCTGAAGTCGGACACTTAACCGACTGAGCCACCCAGGAGCCCTGGAAAGTAGGGATTTATTATCATCATTCTACTGAATAGGAAAATAAGCCCTGGAGAGTTAGGTGAATTTTTCAATATTAAGACTACTCAATTCTGGCCATAATTATTTGGTCATATAAATATAATTTTTTTTTACTTTAAAGGTATTAACCTGATTACTTCAAATTATTTATATATTATTCATGTCTTTTATCTACATATATGTATGTATAAGTATGGTATGAATGTAAAATCTGGAAATACCAACATGAGATGTAAAAAGTCTCGTAATTTCTGATCCCATTAATAATTAAAACATCGTTATTTATTTTTAAAACTGGTACTTATGATTTTTTTATGGTACACTTTTGTAGATTTTAACTTTTATTCCTAAGTTTTATGTTGAACCACATGAAAATGCCATTTTTGATAATCCTTGAGCTATATAAACAGAAAAGTATTATGATTCAAACTGATACATAATATCGAGATTATATGAAGTACCCCCAACTTAGACATCTTAGTATAAAAAATCTACATAGATGAAACTATCCAAAAGGGGAGAATGGACAAAAAGAGATCAATTTTCATCATCTCTTTCACCTTCCCTCCTGACCCACCTCAGCCAGAATATTATGTGCCGATCAATTTTGAAGTCTAGGGATAACAGGCATCCCTCAACATATATATTACTAAACCCCAAAATATGATTTACTACAAAATTCACCAAAGAACAATAATGAGGTCCATTATATGCCAATTTACTTTTATGAAAGTGAAAACTACCTTTGGCCACTTAGGAAATCCCGTGAAACATAGGTTCTGGATTGATGTACCAATTTCTTCAAGGATATAAGAATCAAATGTTAAAATCAGAAATGTGTTCTCAATAATTGTGGATTGAATTCAGCAAAGAAAAACTGTTTTTATGACTTATTTAGAACTAAACATGGGGGGAGGTATTATTTATAGGCTGACCACACTGGTTCTGGACTCAGGTGAACAGTGAACAGGAAAAACACTTCCCAGAGAGTTGCTGCCGGCTGGATAGACCATTTGGGAACTGTGAACCTGTGAGCCAACATAAGGAGTCGTTTAAGAAGAGAAGAACACTTAACAGCATGATTTCAAATGCCTTCAATATGCCCCCAAATGTGAACTTTGATCCTTTGCATATTTAAGCAAAGGCTGCAGAAAATGACTGGCATAGTTGAAGAAGTCAGCAAGAATAAGTTGTGACAGTAGCTGATACAATGACCAAAAATAGGCTGGATGAGTCCAGAACAGCAAAGTGGAAGGATTGTCATTAGGTTTCCCGTTCACTCCCATATTTTTCATTCCATGAATGCTGCTTATGGACAGTCCTCAACTTGCTTAATGGCCTCAGTATAGAAAATCGAGCAACTCTCATTCCAAGATGGAGAGCCCACATTTCTTTGCCAAGACGACTCATCCTGGCAGGAGGAAGGTGGAGAAAAGGACAAAGCACTGAAATGCATAGACATTTTAAAAGAACAGAGGGCTATACCGTAATTCATTGAGTTTAAGATGGCATATATTTTATGAAGCACCATGATTTTATGTTGCACTAAGAGGAAAAAAATAATGATGTCAGAGTATGAAATAATTTTCCCCAAATTTAAGTTTAAAAGAGGTTTTTAAGAATTATTTAAACAAAAAAATTATTAATAATCTCTCTCATTCATAGGCAGCAATTAAAATATAAACAAAATAGAGATTAGCTCCCAAAAGACAATTAAAGATATTCCTCCCACAATGAATATTTGCGTTACCAAAATATATTTATCCACCACTCTATTTCAGAGCCATTTTCTCTACATAGTCATTTTTCTTTAACACCAAGTCATAGTGTAAGCTTTTGAATATATTTCAAAAGACAATTAAACTTATTGCATGTAGTTTAAGTCCAACCAAAGAGATGACAATATGAACAGCCAGGATGACGTTTATCACAGCACATAAGATATGACAACCACAAAATAACAGCCTCTTCAGTAATAACAGCAGTAGTCTCAATCTTAAGAAAAATCCATGAACACAAATGTTAAAATATAGGAAAAAAAAAACTTAGAATAGATGAAAAAAACAGGTATACTAATAACTTCAAGACATATGTGTATAAAGCATTAAAGAATTCAAGACCCCTGAGTGATCTTTTATCTTGCATAATTGTAATAAACTACTATTTTTAAGCCCAATCTCATGCAAAAACAGCAGTTTCACTACACCCAACAAAGTAGCTACAATGATTAATAATGTTAAGTTGCATTGAGTATGTAGAGCGATAAAAACTCCCTTACGTATCTAATTGGGGTGTAAAACCGAACTCCTAAGTTTGAAGTTGTTTGGGGGTTTCTAATAAAGTGAAACATACTCCTATTCTATGACCTAGCAATTGCACCACTAAAGTGATTCTATCAGTCTATACAAGCGTGTATCTATGAATGAGTGTATCTATCCACACAAGAACTTGTTCATGAATGAGTGTATCTACCCACACAAGGACTCGTACTCATAGCAACAGTACCATTGTCAGCCCAAAGTAGACAACTCAAACATCTATCAAGAAGTAAATGGAATATTTACACAACAAGAGCTGTTCAGGCTAAGACAAATCTCATAAAACATGGAAGTCAGAATGTCAAAATAGTTACTTTCAGTGTGTGTGTGTGCGTGTGTGTGTGTGTGCATGTTGTACAGACTGGGAAAGTGTATGAGGGACTCATATAATCCTGGATATGTTCTACACCTGAATCTGGGTAGTAGCTAAACCTGTGTACATATGTACATAAAGACGGTATATGGAAAAATTGAACTATATACTTCAGAGTAGCATAGTGTATGTACTCTATTGGATGTATGTTTTCCTCAATTTAAAAATATTAAAATTAGAGACACCTTGGTGGCTCAGTTGGTTGAGTGCCTGACTCTTGATTGCTGCTCAGGTCATGATCCCAGGGTCGTGGGATGGAGCCCACGTTCGGCTCTGCACTGACAGGGCAGACTTTGCTTAGGATTCTCTCTCTCCCTCTCCCTGTGCCCCTGCACCACTCACGCTCACTCTTGCTCTCCCTGTCTCTCAAAGTAAATTTAATAAAAATTTTTTAAAGATTCTCTCTTTTGCTCTGCCCCTTTCTCCTACTTGTGTACTCTCTATATATAATAAATAAAAACGCAAAAAAAAAATAAAAATATTAAAAATAATTTATTCAAATTGTCTGAAATTATTTATTTCCTGGAGCCAATTCAACATTCTTCACTTTGTTACAGATCATAGATATATTCGAGTTGCTTACTGTCCAAACTAACTCTCTAAATAGGCTTAGTATGGTACAAATTATTTATCTTTTACTTGGCATGAGTTAAGCTGGATTGTTTTCCCTTAGCAGCAAGTTGAGACCAACAAATTAGCTGTTGTGTTAGGGTCAACATATAAGCAAATATATTTTGAGCATGGACCTGGATGTAGTCTTTGGGGTATTGGAGAAGAAAAAAAAAATACTCAAAAAGGGGACAGAAATAAATCCAGGAAGTTGTCCATTTAAAATATATGTTATGAGGAATAACAGTAGAAAAAGTGAGAGATTTTTCTATCTACTTACTTTTTACAAGTGCAGTCCAATAATGTGAATACACTGGTTTAAATATGTTAGTAAAGTAGGTTTTGTCAGCATGTCTTATCCTGTTTGCTTTTCTACTTAAATGCAAAGTGCAAAAATGCAGGTCTGATTTCACGTGGCCTTCCTTAGTGGAATGGCTGCTCTCTTCCCCCCGCTGATATGGGGAAGGTAAAACCTACCTAGAGAGTAATCATGAGGCCGTGCACAATGTCGAAATGTACAGATTCATCGATTTCACAGTATAATTTTCTGGACATTTTCCTAAAGGAAAGTACTTTTAAAGATATGTGATGCAACATAACTTTTAAGTGAAAATTAAAAATATCTAAGCATTTAAGATCTGGGAGCTGGTGAAGAATTCAGAGCCTCCATCAATGGAATACTTAGAGGGTAAATATATTTGTGTTGTCAGTGAAAGCTACTTTTTATTAAAAGAGAAACATTAAGAAGACAAAATAATTTATAAAATTATACTGTATTACATAAACATAATTATCAAAATCCGAGAGTTGTAGATTAAACAACAGCAGTTACCTAGGAGGATAAACAAACAGTAGGAAAACTTCTAGTGCATCTAAATTTTTACAATAAGCAAAAATTGTATAGACTCAGCAAAAACTTAGATCATGATTCTTCAAAACTGAAGGAGCATGAAGGAAAACCCGAAAATCATATTTTGGTCCAATCATAAAAAACAGGTATTGTCGATAATTCTCAACTTGCCACTTCATAAATTAACAATGAAAATGGTCCGGCTATATAATTTTTCCAACTTTCTCATGAAAAGATCTAATTTCCTCAGAAAAGAATGGGACATTACTTAAAACATTTTTGTAAAAATATATTAATTGCATGAAAAACCACACACTCTATAATTCTGTTTCTCTATATTCAGTTAGTAGCCACAGGAGAAAATCAATGAAAATGAAAAGTAATTTTACAATTGGCCACGTTAACTGAGAAATTAATAGCTCAGTAATAGAGCCTTCCCTTGCTTTCTCTTGAGTACATATTTCAAACCACCAAATAAACTTCTTACTTAAGAATTTTCTATACTATTTTCTGACACCCATCTAGGGTATTAATTATGCGCCAAATATTTATTCTCTATTTATCTATTTATGGTGTTGTGCTACATATTTAACATATGTCTTAGTGGAATAAGATACTATATTTATATGTCGGATATTAGGGGAAAAACACCCACTTTAGAGTAGATGCACTTAAGTAGCAAGGTCTGTAGGTTAGGCGGCAGAAAAAAACAAGTCATTTTTGGGAAAGAGGTTTTAACTGATGTTATCAATTGGTCGTTTTTTTCGGCACTTGCCGATATCCCAGTTGCTAGAGTTACCCATTCAGTTGGATACATCACACAGCCTCTGACCTCAAAAGGACAGCCTTCAGGAAGCCAAGCAATTATCACCTGGAGCAAAGCATCCTCTAATGGCAGGAGCAGAGTGCAATGGGACCCTTAGGAAAAGTTCCCAGAAATGACTGGGTTGGATGAATGAGAGAGTCACAGAAATAATTTACTAAGGATGTTCAAACTGCTTTAAATACCACCTCATTCATAATCATAATCACGATCATTCAAACCGAAATGAGATATCACTTCTGTTTGTAAAATCATTTTTTTAAAAAAGAATAGAATGACCTCAAATGCACATTAGTGCATGCAAATTCGTATGCTTATTCAAAGCAGGTTAATAATCTTCCAAGTAGGAACCAAGCTAAAATTATATCCATTTGATCGCACGAAGAAGCCAGAAAAGGAGATTAACAGTGAACTTGGAAGAATTGCATGAAAAGCAGACATAAGAAGCGATATGGGAACAAATCCATGGCAGTGGGAATCAGCGAAGTGATCTCCAATTCCTTCTCTTTTTGTTTTCTTTGGGGGTAGGGGAAAGCAATCCCACTGAAGGTCACGTTGTTGTTGTTCTTGTCGTTTTAAGGTTTTATTTAAATTCTAGTTAGTTAACATACAGTGTAACATTAGGTTCAGGAGTAGAATTTAGTGATTATTCACTTACATACAACCACCATTGACTCTTCTTTGAGATTACTTCAGCAGCTAAGAGTTTTTGAGCCTGTTGCCAAATCGGAGGGAAGATTTAACGAGCCAAGGAAATCAGCTGAGATGAACAGCAGCAGAATGAATGTATATTAAGTACCCATCCTCCACTTCTATCCTTTGTGTTTGTTTGAATCTTATAAACATCGTAAGCCTAAGAAAAAATTCTTTTTACTAAAGATGAGGAAAGGCTGGGGTCAAAAGAGGCATGAATATAACCCCAAAGTAGAAGGTAGGCAATGGTAAATGAATAGGGATCTCACAAAGTTCCTCACATAGCAAACATTTGTGAGAGCACACATTAAGAAATTATTTAGAAAGCCATCCTAAGTCCTAATGTCTGGATGCAAAGCCTAATTTAATAGAAAGAAAGTGTAAGCAAAGATTGAATTGATCACTGTCTGCAGAGACTTTTATGATCCTTCATTGACAAGAAGGCACAGAAAGGAAATTCGGAAAACATGTCAAATCCCTGGAATTTGTTGAATGCTATCCAGTTTCGTAACTGTACAAAATATATTTTAAATTTATATTTCTTGCTTGGAAGCAGCAGTTCTTACAGGGCATTTTGGACCAAGCCCAGTGGGGTATTCATTTTTCAAACACTGAAGTTTTAAGTGGAATCAATTTAACTTTTCTGTTAATATCCCATGATGTGAGTCATTTGTGTTCTCCTCAATGTAAACTACAGACTCTGCTACTCAAATGTATCTACCCTCTAAAATCACTCAACTCCTGGGGCGCCCGGGGGGCCCAGTCGCTTGAGCGTCGGACTTCAGCTCAGGTCATGATCTCACGGTTGACGAGTTTGAGCCCCGCCTCAGGTTCTGTGCTGACAGCTCGGAGCCTGGAGCTTGCTTCGGATTCTGTGTCTCCCTCTATCTCTGCCCCTCCCCACTCACGCTCTGTGTCTCTCTCAAAAGTAAACATTAAAAAATTTCTTAATCACTTAACTCCTTTCAATGTTCACTCCTCTATGGAGACAGGGGACCTGTCCATTCCCTAATTTGTATCTAATATGAGGACCAGTGACAAGGACTCTAAACCATCCCCCCAATCTAACATCTACATTCTTATTGAGTGATGAAGGGATAGACATGAAATGAATTGGTGTAGATGAGTGCAATGGGGAAATTATTTTGAAAAAACTGAACTAGTTTTTACAGACATGTATTTTCATCATCTCAGTGATCCATGTTCTCTCAGAGATCCCAACTTTACAGTTGTTATAGAAAAGGGTTGGAGGTTCCCAGCTACGGGAGAAATAACATACGGTACAGGGAAGTGCCAAGCATAAAGGAATGAGAAATAATTAAATTTCCTCTGATGCCTAAAGGGGAAGAGAACAGGAAGGGAAGTGGTCCATCCTGTGTTCTGGCTTCCCTATTTAGAATGAAAATAGGCAGGGGCGCCTGGGTGGCTCAGTCAGTTAAGCGTCAGACTTCAGCTCAGGTCATGATCTCACAGTTCGTGATTTCAAGCCCCCCATCGGGCTCTGTGCTGACAGCTCAGAGCCTGGAGCCTGTTTAAGATTCTGTGTCTGTCTCTCTCTCTCTCTGCCCCTTCCCTGCTCATGCTCTATCTCTGTCTCAAAAATAAATAAACATTAAAAAAAAATTAGAATGAAAATAGGCAGATTGAAGGGGCAGCTGACAGCAAATCGTCTTGTGTTCTGGCTCTCTGCCCTGCATCACAGGGAAAAAGGTGTTGTGTTAGACTGTGGCCATGAGAAGACCTCAGAACCCCTTTCTGTTCCCGCATGTTAGAGAAGGGATGCTGTGTCTCGTGTAGGGTACAGAAGGGGTAATGGGTAAGTCAACATGCTCGCTGTGTATTCATGAGAGTCTGCAGAAGTAACAGGGAAGAGAGGGCCTGGTCAGTAAGGAAGAATGTTCCATCCTCAAGGAACAGAATCCCCTGTGAGCGGAGCTCTCAGAGAACATGCCTGACCAGCCACCTGAGTCTGTGACCTGTGTTGACCTGAAGGCACCATGAGTATCTGCCCTTGGCACTGTGGTCTTCTTCGTTTTACCAGACAGTCAGATGATCTTTTTCACACACTTCTCCCCCTTGAGAAAGAGGGAAGAAAACAGTGAAAGACTAAGCTTTGACACATCTACTTAGACATTGCTTTAGCATCCCAATGGGGAAAAAAACTGTAATTTTGATTTCCCTCACCAAACAGCTATGCTGTTCCCTCGTTTAGTTAATAATCTAATCAAGGCAGAAGTTGGAAAGCCATTCCTGAGATTGTCTTCCTCATCATTACTTTTACCTAAGCTACCGGCAGTTCCATTTGTTTTTACCTGGAGGCCATCTCAAACCCATCCAGCTCACTCTGTCCCAGCCTGAATCACTATCATCTTTTGTCTAAATTGATATATTAGCCTCTGAGGACTGGGCAGGCACTCAGAACATGGTAGATAAATGCAGACCGTGAAACCAGACTGCCACAGCTCTGCCTTTTAGCAATAGAGTGACACTGGGCAAGTTACCAACCTTCTGAGGCAGCTTCTCTAGCCATAAATTGGGAGATAATAAGGGTACACACCAAATACGGTTGAGGCAAGAATTAAAATTTCTCGTATATGAAATGTGTTTAGAACAGTGCCTGGTACATAGAAAATACTATAGAAATGCTTTTCTTTCTTGTAGTTCTTCCTTCCTCCCTTCTTCCTTTCCTCTCTTCTTCCTTTCCTGTGTTAAACTCTAATTCCTTGTATAGACTGTTCATAGCTACTCCTCGGGTCAATGTTATGCGGTGCCCCCTCTGATCGACTCTTCTGCAGTCACTCTGAAGTTTTTCATTCCCACATTTCCCTCCCAGCATCTGCTCACTGGCTATGTGTTCTGCCCAGGCAACTCTGTCCCCCATTGTTGGCAAGGCTGGTTGTACGTGACTCTTTGTTTATGGTTTAAATATAAAGTCCTCCAAAAAGCTGGCTTAGACCATCTAATGTAAGTTAAATTTCCCCTGAGTCTACCTCATAGATTTCATTTAAAAAAATCAAACTATTTTGGAATAATTTTAGATGTATTTAAAAGTCCCCATATGACTCTCACCCAATCTCCCCTATTAATATCTTAGATAACCATGTCATAACTATCAAAACAACATTGGTATGTTATTATTAAAACCTAGACTGTTTGGATTCTGTCAGTTTCTCCACTAATATCCATCAAGTGAACGTGAGGTCATATTAGAATGGAATGGGCCCTAAATCCAATGAGTGGCATCCTCATAGGTAGAGGGACATTTGACATATAAATGTCCCAGAAGAAGGAAGGCCATATGATGACAGTCATAGTGACACAGCTGCAAGCCAAGAAATGCCAAGGAGTGCCAGCAACCATACTAAGCCAAGAAGAGGTAAGGAAGGAATCTCCCTGGAAGTCTACAGAGGGAGCATGGCCCTGCCAACATCATGGGTTTAGACTTCTATCCTCCAGAAGTGTAAGAAATAAATTGTTGTTGTTTTACATCATTCAATTTGTGATAATTTGTACCCCATTTCTCTTCAGTAAATACATAGGAGTAGAATCGCTACTTATATGGTGGATACGGCTTAATTATACAAATAACTGCCAAATTGTTTTCCAAAATGGCTGAATTATAATGCATTTCCGTCAGGAAGATGAGAGGTACAGTCCTTCCATATCTGTTGGTGTTGGCCAAGACTGGAATCTCAGCTGACAAGTCAATTGAGGATTGTCCAGTTCCAAGCTTAATTTCGCTGCTTATCCGTAGGATTCAGTTCCTTGAGGACCCCTTTGACCTGAGGACCTTAGTTTCTTACTGATTATTACCTGGAGGCTGCCCTCTGTTCTGCAAATATGCAAACATGCAGCTTGCTTGGTCAAAGCCAGTGATAGAGAGAAAGAGTCTGATAGCAAGACACAAGTCTCAGACTTCCTACAACCCAATCATAGGAGTTACATCACACCAACATTTCCATATTACATTTATTACAAGAAACTTATTCAAGGCTGGGGTTCTATAAGGGTATGGATCTGATAAGACGAGGATCACTGGGGATCATCTATCACAACAACTCACCAGTCATTTTGATCCTAGCCATTCTAGTCAGTGTGAAGTATTATCTCATGGTTTTAATTCTTATTTCCCTAAAGAATAATGAATATTTACTGATGATCTGTAGATTCATTTGGTGAATTTTCTGTTCAAATATTCTGCCCAATTTTTTAAAAATTGGGTTTCTTTTTGGGTAGTAAGAATTCTTTATATATTCTGGATACAACTCTTTGTTAAATACATGCATAATAAATATTATATCCGAGTCTGTGGCTTTACTGTTTATTTTCTTAATGGTATCTCTTGACAAACAGAAGTTATTAATTGAGATAAAGTACTATTTATCCTTTTTTTCTTTTCTGCTTGGGCTTTTTATGTCTTGTCCAAAAAATCTTTGCCTATCCCAAATTTGCAAATATAATGCTCTATGTTTTTTAAGAAGTTTTACACTTCTAGGTGTTATGTTTACAATTATGATCTATCCTAAATTAATTTTTGTGCATGGTATGAAGTAAGGGTAAATTTCATTTTTCCAAGAAGATATCCAGTTGTCCAGGACAATTCATGGAAAACATTATATCTTTCCCCACTGAGTTATCTTAACTTCTTTGTTAAAAATCGGTTAACCATATATGCATGGATCAATATAGACTCTCTATTTTGTTCCCTTAACCTATTTGTCTATATTTTGCCTATATTACATTGGTTACTCTGGTTTGTAATAGATCTTATAGATGTTGAGACTAGTTAAGGAAGTGTAAGTGTTCCAATTTGGGGTTTCTTTTTAAATTGTTTTTGCTCCTCCAAGTATTTTCCATTTCCACATAAGATTTTGAAGCAGTTTGTCAATTTTTATGTAAAAAAAAACCTGCTGGAGTTTGATTGAGATTTCTTAAAATTTATTAAGAATGCTTCAATTTGTCAAAATGATCTCATGAGTTTTAGATTTACTTAATTATTTTACAAATGATTTTAATATTAATTCTTGAAAGAAAAAATATTGGCGATTAGAAAATTCCTAAAAACAAAGACTAATGTAGGAAGATTCCCAACCAGTTAATCAAAATACAAAATTTTTAATTAAACAGTATAGCATCAGTACAGGACTGGTTTAGGTATAATTAAAGAATTTAGAAATATACCTGCATGTAAATTATCCTTTTTTAAAGTTTTTAAAATTTTTATTTGTTTTTGAGAGAGAGAGAGAAGAGGAGAGGGAGACAGAGCATGAGCAGGGGAGGGGCAGAGGGAGGGAGACACAGAATCTGAAGCAGGCTCCAGGCTCCAGGTGTCAGCACAGAGCCCAACACGGGACTCAAATCCATGGACCGTGAGATCATGTTGTGAGTTGAAGTCAGACGGTTAACTGACGGAGCCACCCAGGTGCCCCTGCATGTAAATTATCATTAAATTCAAAAATCTTGAGCTGGGAAAATTAACCGTCAAATTGACAAAACGACGAAAATAAGGTAATTAATAAAAGCACTATTCTAACTTAAAGTACCTAAATATTACAAATTCTGTATGGTGCAAGTATGTTTCAAATTATAAACTGAGGAATATTTATTTAATTTTATCATAGGTAAAAACTTGAGAAGAGTTCTTACAAATTTGTATGAAAAAGAAGCATTCTTGAGAAAAACATAGCCAAAGAATATGAATAAGTAATTGGGAAGGAAGAAAGGAGGAAATAATATTGGTCAATAACTATTTAGCAAATATTAAGAACACTAATAAACTAATTCAAATAAAAGCAATAATAAAATTTTTGCCATTTAGCTGATAAACAAATAAGAAGAAAAACACTATGTAGTTCTAGGATTTGTTATATGAAAACCAGTTCTCTGATAATCTGTAAATATGTGCAAGCTTTAGAAAAAGGTAGCATATGCATCAGTGTTTAAAATGTGCATATCATTTGCCCCAGCTGTTTCACATCAATGAACTTATCCTATGTTGTTAATGGAGAAAGTGTGGTGTGTGCGTGTGTGTGTGTGTGTGTGTGTGTGTAACTGTCCAAATTCTAAATGTCCTGTCAAAGGATATTAGTTAATTATGTACATCCATACAAGAGATGCCTGTATTACCACTTAAAAATGGTTTCATTTTGAATGGTAATTCACATAATAAAGGACCATTTCTTATGTTTGGATAAAAGAAAAGGCTCTTGAGAAAACTACAAGCATAAAATGATCCTTTTAATTTGTGTGTGTATGCACAAAGAAGACATTTAAAATCAGGTTTATAGTTTTATCCTGACTTGTAATATTTGGGCTGATTTTACCTCTTTTTATGTAACTCAAACAGCTTAGAATTTTAAATAACTATTTATAATACGGTAAGAAAAACTAGAAACGAATATGAAGACAAATTTACAAAATAAATACGTAGGAAATATTAATGGCCAATATATGTATGAAAAGATATTCCACTTCAGTAATTATCAAGAAAGTATATATGTCAACCAAATATGGTATATGATTTTCCCCCATTATTTGGCTATATATAATTTTTAATGTGATAAAATCTAGTATAGAGAATGATTATAAGAAGTATATAATTTCATATATTACTAGCAGATTTATTTTTTAATGTTTATTTTATTTATTTTGAGAGACAGAGCACAAGAACATGAGCAGAGGAGGGGCAGAGAGGAGACAGAGAATCCCAAGCAGGCTCCATACTGTCAGCACAGAGCCAGATAGAAGCCTGGAATTCCAAAGCTACAAGATCATGACCTGAGCCGAAATCAAGAGTTGGACGCTTAACCAACTGAGTCACCGAAGTGGCTCAGGCAGAGGCTTTAAATTGATATCAACTTTCTGGTTGGCAACTTCATATCTTTAGAGAAATAATTTAATAGCTTTATTGAGGTTAATAGCTTTATTGAGGTATAATTGACATACAAAGGAATGTACAGATTTAATATAAACAATTTAATGAGCTTGCAAAAATGTAAACCCAAATGATACCATAACCAAAACCAAGATAATAACATATCTAATTCCCTTGGTAGTTTTCTTTTTCTTTATTTTATTTATTTTTGAGAGGTGAGGGGTTGGGGAGGCAGGGTAAGAACCCTGAACATGAGATCTACCCTTAACAAATTTGGAAATGTACAATACTCCACTGTCTACTATAGGCACTATGTTGTATAACATCTCTAGAATTTATTCATCTAGAATAACTGAAATTTTATACCTATTGAACAATGGATCCTCATTTCCGCTGCCAAAGTGTGCACATAATTTGATGTAACAAGTCTTTTTCTAAGCATGCATCCAAAACAACTATTTGCAATGTGCACTAAGATACCTGTACAGCCACATTCACTATGGATTTTTGTAATTCTATAACTTGGGACAGATACTAGATGGCTCCTCTGACAAGATCTAAGGAGACTACTGTATAAGTATCCTATGGAAAACTGGATAGCAGTTATAATCTAATACGTAGTTCTGTATAGTTGACAAGGAAATAGTTCTAAGATGTGTAATTACATAGAAAATTAAGTTAGAAAACAATACTCAGTTGCTCAATGTAATGTGATTAATATTCAATTTTTTCTTAATTTTTAAATGTCAAATGTTTAGGAAGATTCATAAAAAGAAAAACGTTGAAAATTTAACTCCTACAGAAAATGAGGATAGAATAAATGAGACTATTTTAAAGTATGTAGCTTCTCTATTTTTTATGATTTTTACAAGAAAAATATGATCCTCTCTAAAAATATGCCAAAGAAATTAAAAAACTTAAAATAAATATCGAACAGAGATTTCATAATGCCAAAAATGTATTTACTTCTGTCCACAATTGGATGTTGCTTCCTTTTCAGGAAGTGGATGAAGAGGCAGCTCGAAGACTCCATGATAACAGAGAAAGCAACTGTCTTACTCCCAACATTAGCTGCAGTACACAGCGCGAAACAGGCACTCAAAAATACGTGTAGAAGTCATTAACAAATAAGTGCATTAATTCGTTATACCAGTTAACTTCCTAATAAATGGAACATACAAGAGCCTGGTAAGAATATTTACCTGAACATAGCCAGCCTAGTACAAGAAAACAGAACAGTTTATTACTGCTGGTTGGTCACATAGTGTTTCTGTGGTCAGGAAAATTTGCCATTTGTAGGATACTTGCACATACTGGAATACTATCTTGTTAAGATAGACCATCATAAATATACATCACTACAACATCTTTTATAGTAGTGCTATCAATGTTACAAAGCATACTAAGTAAAGAGCTTTATAATAATTTTCTTCATTAAAAAATAAAATAAAATAAAAAATTTTCTTCATGCAAGTTCTTTATACATTTGAGATATTGGTGGCCTTCTCTTACATAACCTTAAAATTAAATTATATTTTGTATCTTTTCGAAGTGTAGTAATTATGATTAATAGTTAAAGGTTGGAAAACAAAGTCTCTTTAAAAGAAACAATCAATATTACAAGTCCAATTATGTAAATGAGACTCAAAAAGTGTAATTTTTTTTTCTACAGCTTAGTAATTGAGTAGAGAATGGAAGGTTGTCTTGACAACAGAAGATAGAAAAATTAATTGTTAATGAAGAACAATCGTTCTCTTCATTATAAAAAGTACTGACTTCATAATACGCAGAACAAATACTTATCATATTTTAAAATCATATAACTAAACACTAAACATTTTTTTCTTTTAAAACATATTCCAAAGCATTAATTTCAATGATAAACTAATTCCTTCTTGAACCCAATTAATGTGACTTAAAAAGTGTAAAGTTAAGTTTGCTATCTCCCTTCATCTTTCAATAATGGATGGCCCAGAGACAGAAAAAAAAAATTGGAAGATCATAATGGAAATTGATAAATAACAGCCCTCTTTCCCCACATCCTAACATTTGAACCAATTGAAAACTGAAGATCAATAAGGCAAGTGGAAAGAATATTGGTATTCTTATAAGGCTTATAGTAGAGAACATGGCTCTGTTGCATATTAACACCACACTTCTTAATATAATGTTATATTTGGTCGTGGTTAGACAGTTAGACAAGTGCTTCTAAAATCGGAACCTGCTCCTTATAGAACTTGTTCCAGAAGGAGCAAATCATGGGCAACTATCAACACGAGGAAGGAAGGCACTGGTTTCTAGCTGCCCAGAGCCTTCTATCACTCCAATCAGCTAAGTGATTCCTTTTCTCCTAGGGAAGTGTAGAAAGGCACAACCCAGTAGTGTTACCATCACTTTGCATAGAAATATAAGGCCTGGGGAAAACAGCCCTATTGTAACTTTCACCAATATTCTTAAGCATTTATAAATACAGGATTTAACCTCTCCTATGTTTACACAATTTTTTCTACCATTCTTGAGGTCATCAGTCCCATAACATTGCTAATCTGCTTCTACACTCACAAGGCCCCAGTGCCCCAGATCTAACCAATTTATCTTTGGGTATCTTTCAGGAAATTTCTATTGGTTAGTAATGACCTACTCCCCAAAGGCTCTAAAACACATATTTATCAATTCCAATGCTCTCTTCACCCAAGACTAAATATTCACTCCATATACCATATCTTATTCCAAATTGCTGTGCATAGTCTATCAGAGACCTGGCATTTGAATGTCACATTAATACTGAAACACAGCTACATAGAACTGCCGAAATTTTTAAATTCAATTACAATAATTAAAGATTCTTAGACGTTATAATCCAAGATAATTAAAATCCAAAATAAAGTTATCTTTTTCTCATAAGTTAAAGCCCAATGCCAAAAAAAAACAAAAACCAAAAAACAAAAAACAAAAACAAAAAAAACAACAAAAAAAAGAAACCCACAACAACAACAAAAAAAACCACAAACACATATCTTAAAGTGCAAACCAAACAAATCTGCCCCCAGAGGCACCCAGGTCACTGAGCTGGTTAAGTGTCCAGCTTCAGCTCAGGTTATGGTCTCACAGTTTGGGGGTTCAAGCCACTCATCAGGCTCTGGGCTGACAGCTCAAAGCCTTGAAACTGCTTTAGATTCTGTGTCTCCCTCTCTGCCCCTGCCCTGCTTGCACTCTGTCTCTCAAAGATAAATAAATGTTAAAAAAAATTTTTTTTAATCTGCCCCCATTCACCATTTTCTTATTTGAATAACTATTAACCAGAAAGCCTCTCAGTACCTGGGTGGTGGTGCTGTTCCCATAGTAACTGTAACCTGGCTGCTTCTCCCTGATTAGGGGTGAATCCTTTATGGCCTCAGAAGTTTAATTAGATCAGTACCAAATCCCAGATGCATCATTCACTTTTTAAAATGCCCAAATCTGTTAAATAATGTTATTTTCCCAATTCAGGACCCACAGTAACCAAATTTCAAGCACATGTCGCATTCTAACCCTGACAGCAATTACCCTGAGGAAAGCTTTAATATCAGAACGTAGGGCTTAGTGATGTAAGAGGACCTTTGAAGAGACTCAAGGGGACTGATTATGGAGGGGTGATTCAATTTGAAAAGAACTTTTCAAATTACCTATTTCTTCAGTAAGTTCTGGTACTTTGTGTCTTTTGAGAAATTTGTCCATTTCATTATCAAACTGATTGGTATAAGTTGTTCAGAATATTATTCCTTTCTTCTTTTCTATGTACGTAAAATCTATAGAGATGTCCCCTTGGTCTTTTTCATATTGGTAATTTGTGTCTTCTTTTTATTTTCACTCAGTGTATCTGGACAGAGGTTTATTAATGTTATTGATCATTTCCAAAAATCAGCCTCATTGGATCTCATTCATTTTTTTTCTTTTTTTTCTGTTTTCAATTTCATGTATCCCTAGTCTTTATTATTTCCTAATTTCTTCATGTTTTAGGTTTATTTTGCTCCTCTTTCTCATTTCTTAAGGAAAGGGTTAGTTTTTTGATTTAAAACTTTCTTGTTTTATATTCTGAGCAGTACATGCAATAAACATTATTATAAAAGCTTTTTCAACACATTTTGATAGTCTTTTTAATTTAATTCATTTCAGAATATTTTATACGTTCCTTTTTTGACTACCTAACTCTTTAATCTGTAAGTTTATTTAGGAATTCGTTATTTAATTTCCAAATATCTGGGGATTTTTCCCTGAATATTTTTTTCTGCTATTGATTTCTAATGTAATTCTACTGTAATCAGAGAACATACACTATGTGATTCAATTCTTTTAATTTTTTGAGATTTGTTTTAATACCTCCAATATGAACTTTCTTTTTTTTTTTAATTAAAGTTTATTTATTTATTTTTGAGAGAGAGAGCGTGCACATGTGTGAGTAGGGGAGAGGCAGAGAGAGAGAAGGAGAGAGAATCCCACGACAGCCCGTAACCCCAACTCAGAACCGTGAGATCATAAGCTGTGGGTTGCTAAACCAACTAAGCAACCCAGGCACCCCAGAATATGGGCCTTCTGGATGAATTCTCCATGTGCACTTGAGAAGAGTGTGCATCCTAACACTGTTGTTCTATAAATGTCAATGAGGTCAAGATGTCTGAGACTGTCGTTCCTTAAGCATTATGTAACCACCTGTTTTACGATTAGCTATGAATGGAGTGTTAGAGACTTCAAATATAATTGTAGGTTTGACTATTTACCTTTTCAGTTCCAGATTTATGTATTTTGAGGCTATTTTGTTATGTACACACACATTATGATTGAATACCTTCCTGGTAAATTGGTCTGATTAATATTATGGAATGTCCCTATTATTATTTCTAATAACATTCCTTGCTTCGAAGTCCACTTTGTCAGGGGTGTACTCCAGCTTTCCTTTGTTTCATGTTTGCGTATTATTTTACTTATCTATTTCTTTATATTTACAATTGGTTTCTTTTTCACAGTTAGATTATGACTTTTTTTTATCTGACAACTCTTCTCTTTTAATTAAAGTGTTTAAACCTTTTAATTTAATATGATTATTGATAGGGTTGGATTTAATCTCTGATCTTACTAGCTGTTTATTATTCATCCTATCTCTTCTTGGTGCTGTCCCTTTTCTGCATTATTTTTTATTTGTAATTTTTAGTATTTAATTTGATCTCTACTTTTAGCTTATTATTTATACCTATTTTTAGTTTTAATTGATGCTCTCTTCTTTGTAATATGTATCTGAACTTAGTAAAATCTACTTTCTAAAAACATTAAAACACTTCGCATAGAGCGTAAGAATCTTAAAACTGTATACTTCCAATCCTTCCTCCTGTTCCGCTATTGTCCTGCATTTACTTTTACATGTTCTAAATTTCATAGTGCTTCGTTACTATGTTTTTTGTTCCAGACGGTCATTTTTAAAGCAATTAATTTTTTTTAAATTTCTACTTTAAGTTTTGTTCTTTCCAACTCTATTTCTTTCTGTAGATCCAACAATTCCTCATACCTTCTGCTTGAAAATATTTCTTTTAAAATTTCCTGTAGTATAGGTCTACTGGCAAGGAATTTCCCAGTTTTTATTTGCCAGAAAAACTGTTGACTTTGCCTTCATTTTTGAAATATATTGAAACTGAAAAAGAAGAAAGATAAAGAGATTGAAATCTATATTAACAGCTTTTGTTTTTATCATTTAGCACTTTATACCACTCTGTTAACTCAAGGTTTTTAGAATTTCTGACAAGAATTCTGCTGTCATTATAGTTTCATTCTTCTGTACAAAATGTCGTTTTCCCTCTAACTACCTTTAAAGTTTTATTTTTTCTCTTTGTTTTCAAAAGTTTTACAATGTCATATTTAGGTGTAGTTTTGTTCGCTGTTTCATCCTAAGCTTCTTGTGTTTGTCATTTGATGTCTTTCAATATATTTGGAAAATTCTCAGTGATTTCCTCAAATAATTACTCCATCCTATTCTCGCTCTCTTATCCTTCTGTTCCTCAAAATGTATGCATATTACACCATTTTACATTGTCCCGCCACTCTTGGATATCCTAATTTGTTTATTATATTTTAATTATTTGCTTCTTTGTATTTTAACTTGAAACTTCCATTGATATAGCTTCAAGATCACAGATTCTTTACTCAACTGCATAACTATATAGAATTTTCAGATAAGCCCATCAAAGGAATTTTCATAGAGGATATTGTTTCTAACACTTTCTCACTTCCCTTTGTCACTTTCTTATCATTTCCATTTCTGTGCTAAAATTCCCCATCTGTTCATGCCTATTGTTTACCTTTTCTACTAGATCTTTAGCATATGAATCATAGATATTTTAATTCCTGAGGAACAGTTCCAACATCTTAGTCTCGTTCCGCTGATTGCTGTATCTCTTAAAAGTGCTTTTCTGTTTCCTTTGCTTTTTTGTGCCTTGTAATTTTTGAGAGATTGCCTTTTCTCCAATAATTGAAGCTTTGTTTCAGTTGTGTTTACTAATTAAAGTACTCTTGACTCCATAATTCTGATAAAGCTCCCTTTCTCGTATGTACTAAAGTTGGCACACGTGTTGTTTATAGACAAGCCACAGCAGACTGAACACATTAAATGGAGTATTAAATGGAGTATTAAATGGACAACAAGTCTCTTGCTATTGGCCTAAGACTTCACATGCCCTGCCTTTCATTTTCTTAAATATCTATCTATCTATCTATCTATCTATCTATCTATCTATACTATAAGAACATCCTCTTGGCTATATAAAAACATGTTATTGTTTTGTGCCATAATATCACAATATTTCTTAACTCCATAAGTTATTTGCTTAGCTATTCTGGGTTAAATATAAATATACAAATGGAAACCACAGCAAAACAGGAGTCAGCATTGCACTATATGACACAAAACAAACATTTTTGAAGCTTAAAAGTTCAAACATGGAGCCTTTGTGCATATTCACCTAACAAAGTATGTTTCTTAACCCAAACAATAATTTCATTTAAAGTGTATCTTATCGTTCTAGCAGCGCCTGGGTGGCTCAGTCAGTTGAGCATCCGACTTTGGCTCAGGTCATGATCTCACAGCTCATGAGTTCAAGCCTTGCATCAGGCTCGCTTCTGTCAGCATAGAGCCAGCTTCAGATCCTCTGTCCCCCTCTCTCTCTGCCCCTGTCCCACTTGTGCTCTCTCTCAAAAATAAATAAACACTAAAAAATAAAGTATCTTATTATTCTAATAACTCCAGGAGAAAACAACATATACTTCTATACCCTTATAATCTACGAGAAATATGAAAATATGGGTACATGCAATTAGTAACGGCAGGCATTTTGGTTGCCCTCAAAATACTTGTTCCTCATCAGATGACCAGTCCAATGCAAGCCAAGTTTCCTCTCAACAGTGTAGATCAGAAATGAGCATGTGACTGCTTCTGATATTGAGGTGTCAGGGGAAATGTGATAGTGGGATTTATGGGGAAGCATTTCTTAATCCTAAGAAGAAGACATAGTAAGAAACAGTCTTTCTCTTCTGTCTCTGGGAGGTGAGCCTCAAAATGCTATCGCTATTTTGCTATAAGATCTAGGATAGGGTCCACATGGAAAATAACAGATTGGAAAAACAGAAAGAATCCAGTTCCACAAACACAGGAGGTGGTTTGCACTTCCTTGGATGGGAGGTAACATGTATCTTTACTATTCAAGTCATTTTGATTTGGAGCTTCTGTCACTTGAAGTCAACATCTTAATTACTGATTGTGTAGTTACTTTGATGTGTTCACTAGACCAGTAACAAGATGTTTGCTCAAACACCTGTCTAGATGTTTCTGTAAAGGTATTTTTTAATATGATTAAGATTTACAATCAGTTAACTTTAAGCAAAGCAGATTACCTTCCAGAATGTCCATGTGCCTCCTCCAATCAGCAGAAGGCCTTCCTAACAGACTGGGGCTTCCTGAGGAAAGAATTCTGCCTTCAACTGTAACAAAGAAATTGTGTCACACTTTCCAGCCTTCAGCTTCAAGACTGCAGAACCAGCTATTACAGAGATCTCCAACCTGACAGTTTCCCTATAGGTTTTGGTCTTCCCGTCCACACAATCAATCATATGAGCCAGTTCTTTAAAATAAAGCTCTTAATACATGTATGTTCTACCAGTGCTGTTATTTTGGACAAAGATGGCAGCACACTGATGCGGTAGTTCTATTTTACGATTAGTAATATTATTTCCAAATAATAACAGATAATAATGAAAATTGATAGATTATCAAAATAATTATACAAAATGTATTGTACTGTCTGGTTATTTTCTTCTTTGAAATAACCTACGTTTGGCATGGTCCGGAGAACTAACAGATTTAAATAATCTTAATCCCAGATTCATTTTATGAAGTACTTAAAAATCTATTCATCTGAAACTGTTTAGCATTTTCAGAAATACTCAGTGAATATTTTTGTGGTTATTTTTAACTTAAATTGGACAAGGCTTATTTTGCCTAACCCCATTTCTTTGGAGTTCTGTGCATCTGGCTAAATTTAACATTTGCTCTTTTATAATGGCAGGATTATCTCACCTATTTTTGTTTAGTACAAAAGAATTTTCTCACAGTAAAATTAAAACAATGGGAATATGTATCAAATTATTAGATAACATAATCTTTAACTCACAAATAAATTCTTACTATCTCTTGTTGTCAAGGAAACCACTTTGTATGCCCTTGTGTTGAGTTACTAAAAGGGTAAGTTTTTTTAATGCAAATGCTTATTTCTATTTCACTTTGTATGCTGCATTAAATTAATCATTATAATTTATATTTGATGAAGCTATTTTAAAGTGTTTGCCAATAAAACACACGAAAAATAGAACACAAATCAAACAAATATTGCCATGATATAGGCATTATTATGAGAAAAAAATTATTACTCATCAATTGAAAAATGTATGACAATAATTATATATGCCTGCTAAGAAAAATACTATAAAGTTGAGTGAATATTGAGATATGATGTAAAAACATGCTATATGAGTTATGTCTCAAATAAAGCAAAAACATTTTTTTCAAAATAGATGGATGTAAATATTTGACAATAAGTAGAAAGTTTAAACGATTTTATTTATGTAGGCCTTAGAGTCATTAAAATATTATAACTTCTACATAGAATCAGATATATCCTCCATTTGCCTGATTGGTCTCAGTCTGAAATAGTATCACATTTTTATCGAATGGTGTTAATAACCAAAATTCCCAAAAAAGATAAGACCACACTGCAGGCATTCCAAACATCCTTCAATAATGTTTCATGGCAGAGTTAAATAAAAATATATTGAACAAATTTTAGTTTTAAGATGAAAATATATGGATGTAAGGGAAGCACATATTTTTTAAATGTGGTGGAAATCCACAAAACCTTGATTGCCTTTGTCTTAAATTTCAACATTTAAAACTTCTGAGTGTGTTTAATCATTAACTATACGTTCGTAGTCTGATCTGTGCTGAGAATTACGCTAAATGGTAGAGCAATGCATACACATACAGCGTCTGCCTTCTTGCACGGTGGGGAGACTCATGATAAAGACGGGGAATCTGGGACTGAATGAGGAACACACAGACATGCACACGATGCAGAATGAAAATCGGACTATTGACTTGGCAATGTGGGGGAAGAAAATGGGGTGGCAAGAAACACTGTGGATAATGATCTGCATCCCTGGTGAGAAACAATGGTTAAGTCACCAAGTACATATGGACCCACATACGCAAATGTACACCCTCACAACCAGAAAGGCACACTCAAACACAAACACACACATTTTTCAGCATCACTCAACCATACAGGTTTTTAGTATTCATCTCTATTGATTTTGTCCTGTTATTCATATGAGGTGCTTTGGACCCGAGACAGATTATAATTATCTGCTTAAAAAGTGACCACATGGTTCCCCATCCCTCAATTCTTATCCTGGGTCAACACATTAACAGGCAGGTCAAATGTCCTATACGCACAAAATTTGCCGTCTGTGTCATAAACAAAGAATGATGAAAAAAGTGAATTTTCTCTTCTTACAGAAGGGAGAGAGACAGATGCTCTCCTTCCCTCCTATAGAGGGCTTCGTGGAAATGTAACCAGGTGGGGACCTTCAATTCTTATTTATTTATAAGTATATCTCTCCAAGGACCAGATAAATTCTGTGTCCCCAGGCACAGAGGTCTCCAATGCCCCTGTCATCATTCCTTCTTGAAAGATGAAGTTGTGCAAATCTCTGTGTACTTCTCACAATCTATAGAGTTGAAAATTAATTTGCATTTGCTTACTCTTAGCCCAGGATCCCAAGGTTCATCAAAATTAGTTCAGCAAACCCTCACTGTTAAAACATGAAGTTTTTTTCTCTATTATCGACAACAGCTGAAGAACATAATTATCACAGTGTAATAAAAACTATAGACAACATTAATAGGATAGAAACTAAATGGATAGGTTGTTTTTAAAAGATCAAAAGACACATGCCTTAGGAGGTAAATTTTAAACTAATACATGAAAGTGGAAAGAAGCAGACTATGGGACATTAGGCAGAATTAATAGCAAATGAGAGATTTCCTGAGAAAGGACGGGGTTTCGTATGTATACAATTTAAAATAAAGATATCAGTAATAAATAAAATCATCAAAAATGATATGAGGGGAAACACATCATGTGGCTGAGTACATGCCATTCTGCAAGGCTTTCAGGCAATGATAAGATGTTTTATTTTAGGTACAATATACAAATTTAATGTTTAATTTGTTTAAAATTTATTTAAACTTAAATATTTATTTAAATATTTATTTATATTATTTATTTATTTAATATTTATTTATTTATTAAAATTAATTTAAACTTAAATATCTATTTAAATATTTATTTAAAATGTATTTAAAATTAAATTTAAAATTTAATTTGTTGGTTTCAGAAATTGCACTCTTCATGTCAGGCATCACCTTGCTTTTTTGTACATGGTAGGTGTTCATTTGGCAAAAATTCGTAATTTTGATGCTGTCGAATTACCCTTGTACTGAAGTGTTTGCATGTCTTAATTAAGATATTCTTCCCCATTTGAAGTTATATAGATTGTCTCCCACATTATCTTCCTTATATTTATCTTGCATACTTTCACATTTAAATAATTAATATTTAGCGATATGTTTCTATAGGTGGTGTGACATAGGGATATAATTCTTCCCATGCAATTGAGCTGGAAAACCTAATAACACCACTTTTTCCGAGAATTGTGATGCACTTACACCAAACAGTACGGTCTGCCACAAGTGTGGGGTAACTTTTTCTAAACTCCTTAGTTATACTATCTTTTAATTCTCCTATCAGTAGCATATTATTGTCATTACCATGAATTTGTAATACATATTAATATCTGATAAGGCGAGCTTTATCCTTTGAGAGCATTAACATCTTCATATTATATGTCTATAATTACTCAGATATTTTATGCCCTTGTACTAAGGATTTCCAGTTGGCTCGCTCAATCTCCTTCATAACATTACCACAACATTTTTGTCTGGGCGTATTGATGCTCAGATAAAAGTCTATATTTTTCAACTTTCCTAGCAACTAGGAGAATTTCTGAACACTTTGATGTAAGTAAAATGCTGTGTTCATGTCCTGTTTTCATCCCTTATGACTGAAATGGGACTGTGGTATCTAAAACTCCAATAGCCACCTTGTTGAAATAGTATTGAAAATCAATATGCTGCAAAATTTGTGAGAAGTAGATTTTTGACAACGGTCCTGGTTTCTTAATTTTTCTATCTCTTCTTATGTCAGATAGATTTATTTATTTATTTATTTATTTATTTATTTATTTTATCTCTTTAATATATGCTATCAAATTTATTTATAGATGAGTAAGTTGTTTCCTATAATTATTTGAACTTGCTCTGTATTTATAACTCCTTTTATAAAGAAATTTTATTGAATAATTTTTGTTTATAATAAACATAAGGAAAGTTTTTAATGAAAATTTCATGATACTTTTCAAACGTTTTGAATTATTTAAAGAAAAATTATTACAAAGATATCTGAGGCAAAAATAATATCTGACCATCAGAACAAACAATAATTCCTTTCATCAAGTTCTGTACTTATTGATTTTGCTGTTCTTTTATTTTTTTTTATTTCAGCATAGTTGGCACACAATTATTCCCTTTTATCTTTTCCAAAATTCTATACTTCTTCCTTTATTAATTCTTCAGAACATCTAAATGTCTCTTTTATTCATTTCCTTAAGAACCCTTATTTATTTAATTCATAATTTCTATTATGAATAAAAATTCTTCTACTATTTTGGAATTAATTTATGCTTTAATAATTATTAAGTCATATGACCATCCTTTTTTATATTTAGCTTTTTATTTCACTATCTTTTTAAATAGAAGACATCATTTATTTACTTTCTTTTTTTCATGTTAATAAAAAATAAGACTAACAGTTTCCTCTGAGTACCACTTTTATTGTGTTTTTCAGGCTTAAATACAGAGCACTTTATTTGCCTTTATACATTTTAAAGATTTATAATGAAATATAAAAGATTTTAAGTGATGATAAGTTCTGTGGAGAAAAACAAACCATAAAAAAGACACACAAAGTAGTTAGGAATCATAACTGCAGTTGGAATTATGAGGAAAGCCAATTAAAATGTGACATTTCAGCAAGAACCTACGGGGGATAAGGGAGGAAGACGTGTGCACATTTTGATAATGAACATCACCGACAGAAGAGACAGCTAGTGCAAAGACCCTGAGGTAGGAACTTTCCTGGACGGTTTGAGAAACACCATGCAGATCATTACTTTGTCAATGTTGACTATGAACAGGAACCTTTTGTCTTTTACTTTGACAGAAATGGGGAACTATTTCTGACATTCACCAACAAACATTTTAAAAAGGAAAAGCCTGAACTCTAGCTATAGTGTTAAGAATCTACGGGTCAGCGTCAGGAGTGGCAACATAAAGAGATTGATGAGAATGTCTTGGATTAGTCTGGTAGTGGTAAAGAGAGTGTGAAGAGGCCTGAATTAAATACATTTTTAAGTATGAGTCAAACGGGATGTAAGAACAGAACAGAGACACAGTTAAAGTTTGGTAGAATCAATAGCCCTGGTGAAAAATTTTGTGAATGTGCTGAAAAGAAAGACTAAAGATTGGAACAACTGCTTGAAATTCAGAGAATGAAAGCTTTGCTGTTATAGATAGTGACAAAAAGTGGGCTATGTCCTGAGAATGAGTTGCTGAGTGTAGAGGGTAAGATCATTCAAGAAACTAGGAGTACAGTGGTTCAGGAGGTTCATCTACCCATAAACTGAAATTACCAAGAAATTAAGTCTAAAGTTTTGCAGGAAAGAGGAAGTGAATTGGGTTATTAAACGCTCATCAAATAAAGATGATCTAACTGAGTATTAGGAGGTGAATGTAACTGGTGGGTATTTTGATGATACACCCGATAACATAAGACTCAAAACTGGGAATGGAGTTGAGGAGGAAGGCACTGAGAGAGATTTGGCAATGGCCAGGATATCTACTCCACCTCCAGGCCAAATATCCAAAAGTATAGGAGGTAAAACAGCCCTTACTGGAGAGGACTGCAGAGCAAACAATGGCCGTGGCAAGGAGCCCATTAAGTTCAAACAAAAAGTCAAAGGGACGCAGTGGAGGAAAGAGAGTGTGTGTTGGTGATGAATAGTGGACAGAGGACACTTGGAAAGGACTCGGGAGCCAGGAAAGTACAAAATAAGGAAAATGAAGCAGAGAAGTGTTGAGGCATAGGGAAGTTGGAAAGCAGCAGATGAGGGCCGACCTAGAGTCCCAGGGGCTTATGACAGTGACACCCACGTGACTAATCCTCATGGTCTCACTATGGCAGTAGAGGAAATGGTAATACTGTGATTGTTGAAGGAGAGAATGCAGTCAGGACTTTTCAGGAGCATCCAGAGTCCTAAAGCTTCCTTTTCCTTCCTGATAATAACATAAAGCTGGAAAAACAGTTTATTTAGAGCACATAAACCTAGGGTACCCTCCCAAGGTGTGGTCACTGCCCCAACAGCACCTGTAGCAACACCAGGAAATAAGTTAGAAATGTAAATTCTTAAGTTACAAACCAAACCTACTAAACAGAAAGTTCTGGTATGCAACCTAGTCATCTGTGTTTTAATAAGTACTACAGGTGATTGTGATGTACATCGAGTTGTTTAAGAACAACTGTCTTTGACCACAAGTTCTGGGGCTTTATCCTACTTGATTTATCCCCATGGTGATTTGAAGACCAGTGTTCATGGAAGAAAAATCCCATTCGAGGAGCTTTGCTCTAACCAATACACTGCACTTCATCATAATAGCTTCATTTGTTATACAGTATTATAAAGAATTTACCATATTATAAAAAGTGGACCAAGACTTAGGAATAATTAATAGATATAATCAAAACTCATCCAGAAGATTAAAAGTTAAAACTATGGAGACTATTAATTCTGTTGAACTTAATTTCCTAAATAAAATGAAACTATATTTGTTGAAGAAATTATAGGTATATACCCCCAAAATAAAATTAGTATTCTTTCAGATAAATGGAGCCTTAAAATTGAAAATTAAATTATACCTCTAGAATAACAAAAACATCAACATATAACACCTTTATAAAGAAGAGCCAAAAAAGAACTGAAGGTTATTGAAGTTGAATAGGATTTTTTTCATAACATTAAATGAAATTTAATAAAAACATTTGTTAAATATCCAATTTTTTTTCTTTGAATGGTTGCATTCAATTTAGATAGCATATACACTTTACACTTTACATATGATATAATAAAATGGCTAAATACAGATGTTTAACCCATCTGTTATAACAGAAAAAAAGTCCTTTCAAAACTGTGATTGAAAAGATAATTAATAAATGGATAAAATGGAAATGGAGTCATTACTATTAATTTATGTTTGACTCCACATGAAAAATTGGCAGATTTCAGATCTCATTAGTATTATTGAGACTGTTAAACAGAAAAAAAAACAGTTTTTCATAAACTATTAGCAGACGGGCTCACTCAATGAAGAAGCGGGCTAGATTAATCAATTCATTTATTCAGCAAATCCATTCAACAACCCAGTCTGCTGTATTATTGCTGGTTTATGCAAATCTGGTGTTGCTGCATTTCAGACATTCATAATCCTGGTAGTAATGTGGTGCTACGACATATTCCTTTCCACTCATCCATCCACAAGAAAAGTTCCACCTTCCTTAGTGTGACATCTTAATAATTAGGATTTATGTGCTTGGGCATTCAACATTTTCAGTCATTATGATCTGCCTATTTTGCACTATGATATTGTGATTGATGATAAGAAATATATATTTGATCTTCCTCCCCATTTCCGGCAGAGCTCCTAAAACCCTTGGAATTTCCTAAGTAATGAGAGCCATAAAGGCGTCTTTTTCTATGTTAACGAACTGAATTTTGGAAAGTCCTTTGGTAAACTAAAGAGCTGGTTGTCAGGAAAACCAGCCAAGTGATTGGAGGGTTGGAGCCTTCAGTCCCACTCTCTGATATCCAGGAAAGGGTGAGGGGCTGGAGGCTAAATCAGTTGAAAATGACCAATGATGTAATCAGCTATGTCTGTGTAATGAAGCCTCCATAAAAGCCCAAAAGGATAAGGTTCAAGAGCAACCAGATCAGTGAACATGTGGAGACTGGGGAGAGTGACATGTGCCGAGAGGGCATGGAAGCTGTGTACCCTTTTCCCATACTTCTCCCCATTCATCAATTCCATCTGGATGTTCCTGAGTGATATCCTTTCATAATAAACTAGTAATCTAGTGAATAAAATGTTTCTCTAAGTTCTGTGAGCTGTTCTACAAATTAATCCAATATGGGGACGGGGTCTTAAGAAGCTCTGATTTAGCCAATCAGAAGCACAGATGATGACCCAGGTTTGCAATTGGTGTTTGAATGGGGAGAGAGGCAGGCAGTCTTGTAGGACTGAACCCTTAACTTGTAGATTCTAATGTTATCTCCACAGAGAGTATGAGAATTCAGTTGAATTATTAGGCACCTTGATGGTTTGTCACAGAGCATTGATTATTGAAGGTGTGTGACCACCCCCAACCCCGCCCACCCCACCAAACCTGCGTGCGCGTGCGCGTGCGCACACACACACACACACACACACACACACACACACACACACTGAAATTCTGTCCAGGAACTCAATTACGCACACACTTCTGAAAAAAGGCTTATCTTAACTCTTCATTGGTAATTAACATCTGGTAGTTTAGCAGAGGTTCAACAAAAGTCTGTAAAGTGAAGCATTTCTAGAAAACTGTAGCAGGCATTGTACCTTTGCAAGACTCAAAGGAAGGGGAAATTCATATGTGAAGATAATTGTGTCTTTGTCCTACACTTGGATAAAGGCCACCCTGATGGAATATATGGCAGATAACTTAACCCAAAGAAATGTGCCCTTTAAAATTTAAAGACCAACAGCAGTAATTGTCATCCACACTGTAGCGAAGATTGTATCCAAAGCTAAGCCCACGTTTTATCTACAAATAAGCATAACATTGGCTGATGGGTTTTAGGGGGAGAATTAAAATCTCTTTATTACTGTAAAAATCATAAGAACATATTACATGAAAATATAGTTTTACAGTTTGATCAATTAATAGCAACAATTTCAGTGGCTGGACATATAATAAAAGAGATTCCATTTAGGCAAGACAACATTATAAATACTTCCTGGAACTAATATATTCTCAGAAGGCTAAAGCTAAGAAATTTGTAGCAAAAAGTGTAACAAGAATTCAAATCATACTATAAAATTGGGCCAAAATAAATAGAAGTCTTTCTAATAAGACTAAAAATGTATGTGGGGCTAGAAGACCTGAAATTTTCAGAAACACACAAAAAATGTGATTAAACCCATGACAGACAATAAGTGCTTGGGCTGATGAATTTGTTGATTACATCAAACTAACTGAAGGTTTTCATTTGTGCATGCTCAAATTAGAGCTACTAATCAGAACACTTAACTTCTAGATGCCTGACATATGAGTCTGGCTACATGTGTAACTCAGTGATAGATCATTATTATCCCTTAAACAATAAACCCTGAATTATTCGGGTTCACTCCCGCAACTGATTTAAGCTTATTGATCCACAAGTTGGTAATTTTTTTTAAAAAGTAATATTAATAAAAATAAAGTTTTCTTATGGGCACCGAGGAAAATAATGAGTTTAAAATGTTTTCATTTTACATAAAACATTAAACATATAAACATACTTATAGTGATTATCAATAAGGTGTAAAGAATCATGATTATAAATAAGGCGTTAAGAATATACTCCACTCACAAGTCGAACAGCCCAAATCCAAATCTCTCCTCTCAAACTCCAAAAAACATACAGAGCAAAAAAACCCAAACAAACCATACCTAAACAAAACAAAAAACAAACAAACAAAACCGTGTTCCCACCCAACAACACAAGTCAAAACAAACAAACAAACCATAATCAAAGCCAATAGAATAATTGGGAAAAAAGAATAAAAGAATATTCCAAACTTGAAGTAACATGTAAATAGGAACTAAACACCCCAAATTCAGCAAAGTCAGCTTCCAAGTCCATTCAGAAGCAAATAAGTCACGGGGGTGCTTTGTGGAAAACACAACAAGGAAGAGGGACCTACAGGGATAAAACACAGACGAAGTCACCTCAAGAAATAGAAAATCCCCATGTTTTATTTTTTTCTTTATCTTTGGAAAATCCCTATGGTAAATGTAGACAATCTGAAAACAGTTGAGAACTGGTGGCCCACAGCCAGTACTGTCAGTGGATTAACAGCAGCACTTCAAAACCCTCTGAGCTTTGCTTTGATGGCATTTTTCATTCTTATGGCTCCTGTCTCTCTTCCACTCCATCTAAAAGCCAGCACTGGGACTGTGTTCAGAGGCCTTCCCTCAGGCTTGTGGAGTCCTCTCCAACTGCAGACAGAAAGCCACAGGTGGCCCTTAAGCACAGACTGTGGAGCGTGTGGTGGTGAGAGCCCAGCCCCACTGGTGGTGACCTAGACGATTCTGAGGATCTATGCAACCCTGCCAGATATCGCAAGCTCACTCGGTTCCCTCTCTTTCTCATTTTGCTTTCTAAACTCCTTGCTAGTTTCTTTTGGAAGCATCCCCTCCCCCGCCCCCAACCCGGGGAATCCAAGCCAAAAAAAACCCCCAAAAAACAAAAAACTAGCCTCTAGGAAAATGAAAGAAGGAGACCTGAAGTATGAATTCACAGGAAAAAGTAGTGCCTCTGAGGGTAGATGGGAGCAATCTGAAATGAGAGGCACTCTTTGGAGGCTTGATGCTGAAGGCGAGGAAAGACAGAGGTGGGAGAAGTCAGAGCCTTATAGAAACAATAAAGAATGGTGAACCAGAGACATACTAACAGGTCGCCCTCCCCAATTAACACAATCAATTTAACCAAACTATACTTGACTCTGTCAGTGCTACTGACAAATTCAGGTGTCAGCCCCTTCAGGATTACCCAAGCTACAGAAGGCTACCCCATCAAAGGTAATGTTTCTCAAGGTGGGTCACATCCAAAGCTTTTTGGAGTAAAAGTATGAAGACCTGGCCATCTGCCCTAACTGGGACAATTTTGGGAGGCTATGTAGGTCCAGATCTCTCCACGGGAACAGCCAAAGATGTATTACAGCTTTATTTCTCCCTCTACCACCCACTCGCTACTGCTTTCTTCCACTAGTGGCCACAGGTGTTGATCTTAAGGGCATCCCTTAATAAAGTTCAAATTGTAATTCAGAGTCTAAGGCACTTAACCTGTGACATTAAACCAACACAAATTCTCAGCATCCCCCATACGTCACTGTAATTTGTGATAGAGGAGGAAAAAAATCATTAAAATATTAAAACAAAATCTTAAAATATATTTTACGAAGAAAACAGAATATGATAGGCTTTAACTAATGAAAAGTGTCCCCTAGAAAACACGCATGAAGCAGAAGAATATTATGACCAAAAAAAAAAAATCCTTAAACGGTTATTTGCACATGATGAAATCCCTGTGTCAGAACAGCAAAAACAGGAAAAAAAGGAAGGAAAAGAAACATGCAAATTAAGAGTTGTGCATAATGAAGGAAGACATTTGAAATAACCCAAAAATAATCTTAGAAATAAAAATTACAAGTGTCAGTGAAGAAAGCCACGCCAGTAGTCTAGATAAAGAGAATGAAATCAGGGGATAAAAGGATAAGAAAATAAAATAAAGTAAGAAGTAAAAAGAATCACTGTTTGATCTGAAGACAAAAGCAGAGATTATGTTGTATGCATAGAATTCATAAAGAAAAAAATTGAGGCAGAACATGTATTTAAAATTTCTGAGAAAATTTTCTAGAAATAAATGAAGGCTTGAATTTCATACAGGAAGAGTCCATGGTGTATCTGGGGAAATTAAGCTAAAATGGTCATTTCAGTGATAGATCTTGTTGTAGTAAAATGATCAGACTTCAACAAATAAGCAAGCAAAAAAGTCCCAACAACTCCAAGAAACTAACAGTTAGACATTTACAAAAGAAAAAAAAAAGTAATTAGAGAAGAAGGAGGAGGAAGAGAAAGAATGTCAACTCGGCATCAGAAGTTTTGAGAGGAATATGGAATACAGGACTGAAATGCAGCAGATTGACAGCAAACTGGAAAATGAAAGTGTGAACCGAGGACTTAATATTCAACAAAGCTGTCCAAGTATCAACACCTTAGAAAAATAGTTTTAAATATGCAATAACTCAGGGATCACTGCACTCTTGAATCTCTCTTTTTTAAATTGCCTAGAAAACAAGCTTTGCCACCCAGGTTGGTGGGGGATAATTCAGCAAAAGGACTGATAGGAAAGCAATGCATTTATCGAATGGTAGATGTAGGACTAAAACTAGGTGAGGACAGAGTGGAAGAATAAGAATTAAATACTCTGTGCTCCAACTGAAAAGTAACTAAAAATGAGGATAAAGTCCAGGGGAAATAGGAAGTAGGGTAGTCTCATTGATCGGACCATAGCTAAAGGTTGGAGTAGAAAAATGTCAGGTAAAACTGAAAAATCAAAGAGTAGGAAACTAATTAAGAAAGACTGCAATTTGCATTATATCAGGTCTTAGGATAAAAGTAGCACTAGAATAACAAACATGAAACCTTTCTGAACTCAAAAAAAAGAAAAAAGATAAAAATAGAAGAGTAAGGGAAGGTAGACAGAGCATGTGCATATATAAAATATAAAATAATATGACTGGTTTTAGACTAAAGACATCAGGTATGTCGTCAGTGCAAGTTGGCTTTACTCACCTGATAAAAGGAAGTAACCATGTTGGTACAAGCAGTGAATAGATAGACCAATCTACAACATTCCATACAAATATGTATGTGAACAGCTGGCCTCTCATATCAATAACAGAAGGTGGATTTTTCAATAAATGGCATGGACAACTGGATAGCCAACAGAGAACAGGTAAATGTGAATCCATATTTTATGCCATAATAAAGAAGCCACCCAAAATAGATTAATAATCTAATTATAAAATGAAGTACAGTCCTTTTCAGCATAACTTTTACTATGGATTTAATTTTGAACAATATTGTTTTACATATTCATAAAACAAAATTAAATTAAAGCAAAGGGAGATATGATAAAATAGAACCACTAACAGAAAAACTTAATTGTATATAAAATTGAAAAGCAAATAAAGAAAAAAATTAAATTTTTTTGAAATATTTACTTATTTTGAGACAGAGAGTGGGGGGCACATGAGCAGGGGAGGGGAAGAGAAAGAGAGGGAGAGAGAGAATCCTGAGCAGGCTCCCCACTGTCAGCACAGACCGAGATGTGAGGCTCAATCTCATGAACCAAGAGATCGTGACATGAGCTGAAATCAGGAGTCATATGCTCAACGGACTGAGCCATCCAGGCACCCTAAGAAAAAATTAACTTTTTAACACAATGATCTGTTTACACAACATCAGTTGGATGTATTCTAAATGAAACAGGAACTCTAAAGGAGTCTTGAACTAGATTTAGAATGTGCTATTGTTGGGGCACCTGGATGGCTCAGTCAGTTAACTAAGCTTCCACCTCGGCTCAGGTCATGATCTCACAGTTGATGAGTTCGAGCCCCACCCAGGCTCTGTACTGGAGCCTGCTTCTATTCTGTCACCCTCTCTCTCTGCCCCTCCCCTGCTTGCACTCTCTCTTTTAAAAAAGATTTAAAAAATATGTCATTGCTAGTAATATTGGTTTCATAATTCCCAAACCTACTTTTTTATATATTGAATGTATTCATATAGAAAAAAATGGTAAGTACGCTAATATTTGTGGTAACCATGTGACTATTGTGGGAGAAATATGATATAAATGGGGATGGAGGAGAGAAATAGCCCTTCATTGTTGAATTGTCTGTGACGGTATCAGTACAAAGTTTTTAAAGTACTCTTAGTATTATTTCTCTAGCTCACGTCTATTGAAATGTCCTAGAGGCAATGACATCCCAGGAGAAATTAGTGTACCTAGTGCCTAGATATCAGGCTATAATACAGTTTCTTCATGAAAACAATAAACGTTCTTTAGAGAAATCACCTGTTCCAGATATAGGGAAGAAAACATGAATGGTGTGCCTAAAATATCTCATTATGCTGTAAAATAAGGATTTTCATATTTCTTTACCTTTAATCTAGGAAACTTTGTTTCTAGATACAGGCATTTCAAAAGGGCATAAGAACAAGCTTTATAGGGTTCCCACTGAAAATTACGGGAAATTTTGAGGATCTAAAAGAATAATGACAGCAATAGATTATAATACTTTTAAAAAAGTACATAATTACAATCAAATTAAAAAGAGAAAAGAAAATAGGCTTGTTTTCAGAAGGATACCAAATTATAAATGCAAAATATCCAAGCAATAATTGGTTGAAGCAAGGATCAGGAACAGATACTAAACCATTGAGTAAATTGTGGCTGGGAAGTAGGATGAGGAGTCAGAGTATCACCCTGTAGATTACTTATTACAAACAGAAAATGATACTTTAAAGAAAGTCTGCTGATCCAACTTAACGTCACCAATGATGATACAAACTCTCATTGTATGAATCTGATCATGGGGAAACAGACAAACCCAGTTGCCCAACTACTGACCTCAGTTCTGTAATTTATCAATTCTATGAAAGAAAGAAAAAAATTCCTAGATTAAAGGTAGTTAAAGAAATATGAAAACTATATACAATGTATGATCTTTAATTGGATTCTATATCAAATATGCTATAAATCTTTCATTAGGAAAGCGAGCAAATACGAATATGTTACCAGCACTAAATCCTTTGAATGTGATCATTGTACTGTGATTAAATCAGAGAATTTCTTTGCTCTTAAAAAATTCATGCTAAAGTATTTAGGGGTAAAATGTCATTATGTCTCCAACTTCCAAATGATTCATGAGACAAAATATTATTTATCTAGAAAGATTTTTAAAACATGGCATAATGTAAATAATTATGATAAGAGAAGTGTTCATGGATGTTCATTAACTATTCAGTCAACTGCTTATGTTTGAAATTTTCAACATAAGTTGTAGGGGAAAAAGGCATACTTGAATTTTTACCAGGGCTAAAAAGATATCTCAGGACAATGTTTCCAGGCTGCTAAAAATATTAAAACCAACTGGCAACTAGAATAAAATGTATATATAACCAAAATTTTAAAAATAATAGCTGTAAAATTCTTGATTGGTTATGCAGAAAAAAATAAGAGAAGTAATTTTAAAATGACAACCTTTAAATGTAGGGAATTTCATTTTGAGTTTGCCCTTAAGAAATCATAATGTAAAAGAAGACAAGCATAGATGCAGATATCACTATGTATTTTAGAATTAACTGAAAACACTGAAAAAAAAACATTTTTTTTTTGTCAAAAAAATATGTCGGGCGAAGAAAAACCTCGTACGATACCAAAAGCAAAGCCCTTCAGATCTGGCTTTCCTGAAATGATGGGATGTGGCAGTGGCACTCCTGGGGACGCTGCTTTCTTCCCTTGCCTGCATCATCACCATGACAACCCGATTACGTGGACTCCTCAGCTAATTGATACTCCATTGGGCTTTAACGTTTTCTTGCATGTTCTCCTCCCAGAACATCACGGACTACTTTTGTTCTCAAATCAACACTGCACTAGAAGGCCTAGACTCTGCTGGAACTCAGGCTAAGCGTCCACTACACTAACAATCTGGCTACGTATCCCGTCTCAATGGCTTATCCATTGAATGGTAGGTCTATCTTTTATCAGTGTTTGAGTAAAGAATACATTGGATACTGGCAGAAAAAATGCTCACAATACCTATAAAATACATTTACCTAATTTTATGGTGCATACACACCCTCCCTGCTTCAATCTTCATTAGAAAACATTACAAAATTCACTATAGGAACGGTATTCCCTCTTCGCCGTTGATCATGTTTTCATACAATGTTTACAAGAACATTTTGTAAATTGCTTCTAATGTTTTAATACCACTTTTTAATGTGGGCTATCCACAAATATATATTTATTAGTTTTCACTTGTTGAAATATTAGTAACTACTTAAATGTTTTGTTCCTGCCACCTCCTGTAAAGTATTTTTCGTCCTACATCACCTTACTAGGATTTATTAAAATTCCTACTAGGCTATAAAGCCCAGGAGGTCAGCGGCCTTCTCTTTCTTCATCACCATTGAAAGCCTAGTGAGTAACATAATTCAGGGTTGCCAGTTGTGATGGGCCTGGATGATAACCCCTCCAAAAATATCCATGCCCTAATTCCCAGACCTGTGAATATGTTACCTTATATGGAAAAAAAATTTACAGATCAGATTATGGATTAGGGGGTGGAGAGACAATCCTGGATTATCCCACTGGGGATATGTAACCTCCAGGGTTTTTATAAAGGGGAGGAGAGATCTCTTTATAAAGAGATCTGAAGATGCTCTACTCCTCTCTTTGAAGACAGAGGAAGAAGCCAGGAGGAAGGCAGGTGGCCTCTTGAAGCTGGAAAAGATAGGAAATGGATTCTCCTTTAGAGACTCCAGAAAAAAGTAGCCCTACTAACACCTTAACTGTAGTACAATGAGACCGATTTTAAATTTCTGCCTTCTAAAACTCTAAGATAATATATTTATTTTAAGCTACTGTTTTTGTAGCAGCAATAACTAATGAATCAATCAAAAATCTTTGGATTTTAGGGATGCCTGGGTGGCTCAGTTAGTTGAGTGTCCGTTTTCAGCTCAGGTCATGATCTCGCCGTTTGTGGTTTCGAGCCCCATGTCAGGCTCTGTGCTGGCAGCTTGGAGCCTAGAGCCTGCTTCGGATTCTGTGTCTCTCTCTCTGTCCTTCCCCTGCTCACTCTCTCAAAAATAAATAAACATTTAAAAAAATCTTTGGATTTTATTGTTACAAACTGAAGTTTTCTACACTGAGGTAATTCTTAGATCGTATGTAAGTAGGATCAGGATACAAAATGAGACTTTTCTGACAATAAATGCTATGCTATTTTTATTAGATTTGCTAAATTATGACAGTCACTCCCACAAGAAGTTGTAGGAAAACTGTACATGTTTGATACTAAACTATTTTTCTGCATTATTTTATTCATTTTAAGTAAAATAGAGGCCAGCAAATAAATGTATTTTAATATGTTTCAATGATTAATATGCATTTCTGGAGTGAATGTGGTAAGTCAAAATATTACCTATGTAATATACTGGTACCATGTTTCAGTTTACTTGCTAATTCATGCAGAATGTTTTTAGAAAGACATCATTAAAACAATAGTATGAATATTAAAAATTTGTGTGTGTGTTTTTAATGTTTACTTCAGAGAGAGACAGAGGGTGAGCAGGGGAGGGTTAGAGAGAGAGGAAGACACAGAATCTGAAGCAGGCTCCAGGCTCCAAGCTGCCAGCACAGAGCCCGATGCAGGGCTCGAACCCACGAAACACAAGATCATGATCTAAGCTGAAGTCAGACGCTTACCTGGCTGAGGCACCCAGGAGCCCCCCAAATTTTTGTGTGTTCAATGTTATATTTAAATCGTTTAGTGTTTTGGCATCCATATCCTAAAAAGCCAAAGTTTTTTTGAAGTTTATGTATTTATTTTGAGAGAGAGAATGAGCACAAACTGGGGGAGAGCAGAGCAGAGAGAGAGAGAGAGAGAGAGAGAGAGAGAGAGAGAGAATCCCAAGCAGGCTCCACGCTGACAGCAAAGAAGCCAACAAGGGGCTGGAACCCACTAACCGTGAGATCATGACCTGAACCGAAATCAAGAGTCAGACACTTAACTGACTGAGCCACCCAGGCACCCTACTAAATGCAAAGATATTTAAAATCAGGTTTACTGAAGTATAATTTATATACAACAAATTACACCTTTTAAAAGTGTGCTGTTTGCTGAGTTCTGGCCAATGGACACTGCTGTGGATTTATCACCACAATGAAAATACAGAATATTTACACCTCCCCCAAAAGGTTCCCTTTTGTTGTTTTGCAATGAAAACTGCCCCATCCACAATCCCTAGCAACACTGTTGTATTTACCGTCACCCAAGTTTTGATTTTCATAGAATTGTATATAAATTGTATTATACACTATGTAGTCTCTTATGTCTGGCTGCTTTCACTTAGCAAAACACTTGTGAGATTCGTTGATGCTGTGTTTCAGGAGCTCTTTCTTTTTATGTCCCGGTAGAATTCGATGGTATGGATATACAAGATTGTTCATCCATTCACTAGTCACAGGACACTTGGGTACTCTGTAATTTGGGGCCACGATAAATAAAACTGCTATGAACATTCACATACCTCTCTTTGTGTGAACCTATGTTTTCATTTCTCTTGGATAAATACCTTAGAGTGGAATTTCTAGATCATATGGTAAGTATATGCTTAAATTTCTAAGAAACTTTCAAACTGCTTTCCAAATTGAAACATTTGGCATTTCTATCTATAATATATAAAAGTTACAGTTTCTCCCTATCTTGTCATCACTTGCAATTGTCAGCCATTTAATTTTAGCCATTCTTGTGTGTCTCCATTTACTTAATGAAAAAGATGCCTGAATTAAAAAAAAAAAAAAGTTTTGAAATCTAATCTCCCTATACCTTTCTGAGTATATTATCATGGCTCTCAAATTCTTGATTTCCTAAATAAACCTCTGGACGATCTTTAGATGGACTTCATTTAGTTGTATCTTCAGTCAATGATGCTACCAATTTCCTGGTCTTTTTTATGTTAGGAGATTTTGGAATTGTGTTTTGAAAAAGCATTGTATTTCAATGGAAAACTAGACATTGTGTGGAAGACACCCCCAGGCTATCTGATTCCAGTTTTATATCACTGAGATATTTTATAACTCGGTAAGTCGTGGCTAATTTATAGATCTGCAAATTCTATCCTAAGTTCAGTTGACTTCCCTCTTCACTGTAGGAAAAAACTTTTGCTTCCATTTCAACACTCATTTCAATATTCCTGACGTAGAATTTTTGAACTGGTTAGAACATCTATCTGGTCATTTTCTCAATAAATGAATAGAATAAAATCTTACACAAGTGTTCATTTTTATATCTGTATGAGGCTTATAATTTTACCTTTTTTATTTTTGAAAGCTGTCTTTGATAGCGTCTTAGATATTTGAATGTTAAGATGTGGAAACTCTTTAGTCTATAATGTTTCTTTTGTTTTATCAGGCAATCAACTGGGTTGTCGACAAAATGAACATTGTTTTTTGGGGAGCAGTTCTAATCTCCGTTCAGATCTCTTGTCTCTGAGTTTCTCTCCATCTGCTCCTCTCAGGCATGCTTTGGGGATCAGCCAAAGATGTGGTCAGATAGAAGTCTGAGACCCCTTCTCTGCAGAGGCTTTCCACGGCAAATACAAGATGTTATCGTAAGTATCTTGCCCTATTGTCAACGTGGCTGAGTTACTGACTCCTAAACGTGCTTCTTGAGGCCAGAAAGACTGTGCTCTTTCAATCACCTCACTCCCCAGCTGCATGGGAGCCCACTGCTCCTGGGGTAGAAACAAAGGAGAACTAATACCATTCAGCTCCCCTCCAAATCAATACTCTACATTTGCCTGCTCTTCATTCCCCAGTGCTCTTAGGCAGCTGCTTATTCTATCACATCCAGATTGTATCATTGCTCTCCGTGGTACCAGCGGTCCACTTGGACCTGACCCAGTCACTATGGGAAGTGCAATTCTGAATATACTAAGGTTTTGGATAAACATGGATTTGTTACACAAATGGACACTGTTTAATAATGTATCCACACATTGGATTCTAACAAGCTTCATAATATTGGACACATGCAAATATGATTGGAACACATACATTTAATAAGTGATGTATTTCCCCATGTTGTAGATATTGTCTAGCATTTGGATAAGAGTGTAATCTCTGTAATACATAAAAGTAGATATTGTCTTTATTTCTTGGACTTGACAGTAGTATATAGTGTCTTAGGAAATGAAATAGACAAAAATGTGAACTTTCTTTTTTTCTTTTTTTAATGCTTTAAAAAATTACTTTGAGAGATTGAGAGAGTGTGCATGAGCAGGGGAGGGGCAGAGAGAGAGAGGGAGAGAGAGAATCCCGAGTAGGGATTCCACGCTCAGCACAGAGCCCAACATGGGGCTTGATCCCACAAACTGCAAGATTGTGACCTTAGCTGAAATCAAGAGTCAGATGCCTAACAGACGGAGCCAGCCTGGTGCCCCTGAACTTTCTTTTTTTAAGCTGCACTCTATTGTGTGTTATTAAAGAAGTAGGAGAGACAGAGTAAATTTATCATGATGAACACTGAGTAATCTATGGAAGTGTTGAATCACTACAGTGTACACGTGAAACTAACATAACAGCATATATTAAGTATACAGGGGGCGTCTGGGTGGCTCAGTTAAGCATCTGACTTCAGCTCGGGTCATGATCTCTCGGTCTGTGAGATCGAGCCCCGCGTCAGGCTCTGTGCTGACAGCTCGGAGCCTGGAGCCTGCTTCAGATTCTGTGTCTCCCCCTCTCTCTCTGCCCCTCCCCTGCTCGTGCTCTGTCTTGCTCTATCTCTCAAAAATAAATAAATGTTTAAAAACATTTTTTTAAAGTATACTGGAATTAAAATTAAAATTTTAATAAAGAAAAGGAAAGAGAGAGAGCATAAAGGAAGGAAGGAAAGGAGGAAGGTAAGGAAGGCGGGAGAGAAGGAGGAGAAGAAAGAAAATTAACCAGTGATAACAGTGATTGAGAATAGTTTCCAGTGAAAGCCACAATATAAAAGTAGAATTGAATTTTCATGAGCTGCTCATCCTTCTTCACGTGCCTGTTACTACCCCTTCCAAAGTGCTCATCTTTACCTGTGAGCACATCTTACATTACCCTTTACTGTTATGGCTTTGCATTTGTCCCCTCCGTTGGGATGTTGCTCTCGTAAGCCTCAAACTCCTCATTTCCATGATGTAACAAAACAGTCTGTTGCTATGGCAACGATCAGCATCTTGCAGCATGAGCCACTGTGATTACAGGTCTCTAGTGCTAGACTCTTTTTCTTTCAATCAATTTGTAGAGATCGCTTTTGTTCTTCCACACACTCCAAATTCAGCTCTTAATGTGCTTTGATTAATGTTTCAAAGTTTAACCAGTGTGGTGATGTATTAAGTGGAAGAGCCTTACCTGCATTTTCCTCTAACTGCATTGTTCAGCCGCTATGAATTTGCATCAGAGTAAGCTAGGCATGTCTGACATTTAAAAAGTACACAAATCCACCTTGAAATAGAAAATACGTGTATTTTAGAATTTGTTTACATGAGATCTAGATAGTGGGACTCAGATCTTTCATATATAGATTTAAGTTAATTATTTCAATGTCTTGATTATTAAATATGGATTATGACTATAAATTATCGTATGCTAGAAGACAGGGAGACTGTTTCTACCACATAGAGTAAGCATCCTAAGCATGACATTACCAAAGTATTACCTTGTGTTTATCAGATAAATTTTAGCCAATATCTAGCTTTAAATGTGTATATAAAGTTAAAGGCATAAATTCTGCCTAAACTGTACTTTCATTGCTAAGTATGTCCCTAAATAAAAGGCCCTTTCTCTTAGGTTTATACATATGTGTGTGTGTGTGTGTGTGTGTGTGTGTGTGTATTACTGTAAAGATCCATGTGCATTTATTTCATTCCAGTTACACCATAACTTAAAATCCAAATAACCATGAATTATTTCATAAAAATAATGAAAATGCACGGCAAATGATATAGAAGGTAAATTATATAACATACTATGAATTTTCTAATTAGTCAAATTTTATTTTTTAATTTCATATAATATTTAAATCAGTATTTTTGCAACAAGGCAAATAACCTATGAAATGCAAATCTGTTAAACCATATACACAAGCGGCCTTGCTTCCCAAATTTGAAGACTAAATTAATAGCCACTGTTATGAAATATCACTCAAGTGCCCATAAATGTCCTACGTCTGATTCAATCTTAGATCCAATTAAATATCTCCTGGTAATTTAAGCTGCCATCAAAGGCCACACTTTATTATGCTGAATCAAATTTTTTCCTTCCCCAGAAGAACAAAGATATTCAAGCATAAATGCTATTTAAAACTCACTAGATAAGAAAAATTTTTATGGACTATCGCCTAGTGTTACAGAACTATATTTCCGTTTATAATTAATAACATATAAACATATAATTTGTATAGTTTTAAAAATCATGGGTATTACACATTATACTAATTTATCAACTCTTAAATGTATTCCTTATCAAATAAATCTAAAGGACTAAACTCTATTCAGAAAGGAAGACGATAAATTTGAGAGTGAAAATGTATTCACATAGGACACTATGCTACAAGTTAACACAATGTTGCAGTAAAAGAGTATTGGTTATCACAACTTTATGTGTTCACATTAAAACATATATATCTGGCATGATTATCTCGTCCTTTCCATGCCTGTTCTTAAACCTTAGTGATACCTAGTCGTATATCCTATATACCCAGTGCAATTCACTCTTTCAAGTTGCCCTGTTTCCAAAACTCACTCTATGAAAAGAATTCGTCAAACTCATTTCACTCTGAAAGTGAACTATTAATAATCTTAATCGTTATCATTATATTTCTCTAGGAAAAGCCTGTCTTACTTGACTGTAGAGTGTTTCTGACTGAGTCTGCCCACATCTGAGCCAGCAGGTAGGGTAGGTCAGGTCAATTTCACAGCAGCCATGTTTACACCTTTGGCTAATACTCTCTGCTTCTGGTAAGGCACATGCCAAAATTAGCATTCTGTGTGGCAGGAGTATAATAATAATTATTGTGTACAATGACGTTATATTAAAAGATCTTATAGGACCTGAATCAATCAGACAAAGACGACATGATGTTTCTTATGGTTCTGGCAAGTTTACTGCCGGCCCCTAGGAAAACGTATTTCAGAGCAAGGCAGCATATATTTTGATGCCAAAACCACTGACAACAATTTTGAGTAAAGCAAGAGTTTTAGAGAATAGAGATAAAACCTAAGGGAACACATATAACTTCAGTTGGAATTTTAAGATGAGGTAGTTTTAGATTAATACAAATGCATTCATGTGGAGAATCAAAGCACAGGCCTCACAAAGCACAAAGCACAGTTATACCTGGCACAAGGTATAACTTGTGGTTAAGGACAGTGGGTTAAGTAAGTCAACTAACTCTAAGTGCCAGCCTTATATAAATATAATTTAAAATAACTATTTTGGAGGCGCCTGGGGGGCTCAGTCAGTTGAGCCTCTGACTCTTGATTTCAGCTCAGGTCATGATCTCACAGTTCGTGAGATCAAACCCCGCTTTGGGCTCTGCACTGATGGTGAAGGGCCTGCTTGGGATTCTCTCTCTCCCTCCCTCCCTGTCCCTCCCAGCATGTGCGTGCACTCTCTCTCTCCCTCAAAATAAATAAATAAGCATAAACGTTTTCAAAAAAAAATTAAAAATTAAGAAAAATAAAATACCTCTTTTGTTTAGTGACCTTTCTTTTGAGTAGCAGAACTAATCTGTAAATTAGAAAACACTTTTACAGGAATTAGCTAAACATTTTTAGTAACATCATTCACAAGAACAGATGTTAGAGTTTAATATGCATTGCCAATTTAAATAAAAATTGCATCTTATCTATAGAATACATCTATTTTTCAAACTTGAAATTTTTAAGCAAAATTTCTAAACTACATGCTTAGCTGTCTTACAACTGGTTTTTACCTGTTTCCTAAATGACTGAATTTATGTAAATACTAAATGTTATAACACACTTTTTAGAAACATACAAGCCGATAAATTCTAGTCGCCTTAAATTTCTTTTAAGTTGCATGTAAAAGATTAAAGTTTTCCCATGGTTGTTTTCTAATCATTATCATTTTTTCTAGTTATTATTTTTAAAACAACTGACTAAAGACAGGTTTAAATAGTATGAGTTGATTTCACTTTGTTTTTTATTACCTTGAGTGAAATTAATCATTTCTATTTTTAATATATCTAAGCCAAAACTTTATACCATTGATCTGTACCAACAATTATTATCACAGTCCTACTGTCTAGACTCTTAAAACTGGGTATGTAAAACACTGTAGTGAGGAAAGAAAATATTAGAATATCTGTTTATGATTATCTCATCCTCTAGAAATTTCTCATCCTGTATTTTATATAGATGTGTGAAATGTGTGTTATTTAAGTCACATATGACTGTAAAAGTACACGTAAAGAAGGTATAAATAGATAAGTTATACTTCTTACTAAAGGGTAAAAAAAAAAAAAAAAAAAGAAAAAAGAAAAACTGTAATGGCTAGAAGGGTACTTTCAAAGAGTCCAAAGACTTCATGCAGGAGAGTATCCTAAGGCAGAATTAAGAATGGAAATACTGGCCCTATATTGTATCATGTTAGCTTTTCAATGTTTAGCAATATTTTTCATGTAATAGATTTAACACCGGATACAACAACAAACTAGGAAAACTTCACATGTAAATCACCTATTTACCTTTAAAAGGGACCCTAAAAACAGAATAAATGAACCTTAAGAGTATAAACTGGAGAACATAGTACATTACTTAAATTCAGGTTATGTCAAATTAAGGAATCAAGCAAAGATATGGATTATAATATTAGAAGGACAGTTCACAAGATGAAATGTTTCTTTGGAAGTGCTTCCCAAAGCTAACATCACTTGGTTGGCAGAACTTATTATTTAAGAGGAAATTCCAGGGGTGCCTGGGTGGCTCAGTCAGTTAAGTGTCAGACTTCGCCTCAGGTCATGATCTCACGGTTCCTGAGTTCAAGCCCTGCATTGGGCTCTGTGCTGACAGCTCAGAGCCTGGAGCCTGCTTCAGATTCTGTGTCTCCCTCTCTCTCTGCCCCTTCCCCTCCTCTCAAAAATAAATAAACATTAGAAAAACTAAAAGAGGAAATCCCATATGTAAGAAAATCTGTGATTTGTATACTATGTAATCTAATAACATCTAAAACAAGACTGCTACCTGCTTCCAGAAAGGACTAATTCATCTAATCAAGATTTGTTACTGTTTTTAATGAGAGCTTATATTCACTACATTAATACCAAATAACATGCCGACCAAGGAAAGTTATCTACTGGGTTCAAAGAGTTTTCAATTCTCTTCATTCAACTTGAGCTGATTTGTCCCTTAAACGATGAAACTTAATTTGATCTCCATAAAGCAGTTTTTTTCCTTTGAGAGTCGAAGGTGCCTCTTTGAAAGCTCACGTTACTGAATGTGTCATCTTAGGGATGTTACACGGCATCCTACTTCACCTCACATTCCGAGGAGATCCCCAACTTAGCGCACTCATGGAACTTGGAGGCTGGACAGCTGTCATCTTAGTTTCTTTGATCAAAATTTACGAATCCCAACATCTATAAATCTGGGCATAAATTTGAAAATCCCTTACATTTTTTTCCTCAGGAACACTAAGGGTGTTGTCACGAAGGAACTTATGGGTAAATTTTACATCTCAGAGTGTTTGAGATATGATTACCAGCATCACAGTTCTCTATATTTCATGGAGTTCAAATGCAACATTAGTCAAATAACTTATAAGGTCAAATGGAATGGCATATTTGATTCAGTGTACATTTATTTCGTGTAAATTTTAGTAACATGAAAAAATGCATGATTTTTGCAGTATTTATGCTTTAAACTTTTATCTTGAATGGTGAAGACCTGCGCATAGTATGTACAAAAGTGTGACAGGTAGACTCTAAGATAGTCCCCAAAGGTCTTCATGTCTTGGCATTCATGCCTTGTATATTCCCCTCCCCTTGACTATAGGCAGAACCTGTAACTTTCTCCTAACAGAATATAGCAAAGGTACAAGACTTTGCTTCCATGATTACGATACATAAGATTGTAACTTCTGTAATGCTAGCCTAGTCTCTCCCTTGCTGCCTTAGACATAGGAGGTTGTTGTGTTGGGAAGTCCAATTTGTCAACAGGCCACCAACCATGTAGGAACTGTGGCCCTCAACCTAACAGCCCAAAAAGAAATGAAATCCACCAACACCATGGGACCTGGGAAATAGATTCTGCCTCAGTTAAGTCTTCAAATTATATTCCCAACCCTCATTCACACCATGAATGCCACCTCACAAGACACCCAAAACAGTGGGTGAAGCTAAGCCATGCCTGTGCTTTGAAACCATAAATTTTTAAGTAGTTTTAAGTCACTATGTTCGCAGTGATTTGTTACCCACAATAGATAACTAATACAAAGAAAGCTCATTTTATTCTAATTACTAAACCATATTTATGTCACTTCAGTGGCTGAAGGATTAATAGAGACTCAATGCAAAATTTCGTAGAAAAGAAATGCTTACCAAACAAACATCAAAGTCAGCACTCTCTTGGGGTCATAGAAAGCTTGCTGCTCACCAAGCCATCCAATGTTTTCTTAAGAAACCACTGTTTAATGGGAAGTGAATTCTTAATATGGATTAGGGCCAGGCAAAGGAATTTTGTGGGTATAATCAATTCTGTATTGCTCAATGGCACAAATGAAAGCAAAGGGTCGACTACTACATCCTCCCTATTTATTACATCCTCTTTCCAAAAACTATGTGGCTATGACTGTACTAATTACTTCATCCATATTTCTATTAGCTACTTAAATGATAGACTTTGAGGGTTAAGCTTATAGTTGCCTTTGGAAACTATGTTTAGGTATATAAATGGGTAAAATGACTATGCATTCACTCTTAAGAAAATTTTTACATGGTGAGCCCAGTAGATTTCCTGTGGGATGCCTGTGTTACTTCCCTTTCATTAGCGCTAACTGTGATATATTCTCATAATGAAAATTAATACAACTGTTTTTTCTACCTTTAAGAAAATCTTTATTAAATAGAGTTGTTAAAGGTTTGACAGAATTAATATCATACTGGTTCTTTTTCATCATAGGTAAATTTTCAAGAAATTCCATTTTATTTGGAAATAGAAATACCTAAAGATAAGTTGTTCCCTTTATCAAAAGAAAAATCATTATCAACTGTTTGAACTTGGTAAAAAATAGAAAAAGGAAAGCAAAAAAAATTTCTTCTTTGCTGATTCTAGCAAGTAGCATGTCAAAAAATGGATCTCAAAGAAAAAAAAGAAATTTTTTTTATTGTTGTTTACAATAAAAGCCAAAAGTGAAGTAGGCAAGTGAAGACGTTCTTATAAGGAATAAATATGCATCTGATAGCTCAAAAAGGTGAAAATGAAAATGCAATCAGTTCTCTAATGAATTAATAGGTACAGCTGGGACTCTCATGTTACTTTATATGAAATAGCTAATGAGCAGAAGAGAAGTTGCCAAGAACAGGGCAGTCAGCACATTCCAGAAACTCACTTGCCTTTTAAAAGGCATTATAAATAGCACATGGCTGTTCCTACAAAATCAACACATTTTCCTTTTCTTTCTACATTTACAAGAAATTAATTTTTTTTCTATCTAGAGAAATAATGGTAACAGAAAAGTTTAAACACATATTGCACGTTTTTACCTTTCTTGTTTTTTAATATTCAGTTTTGAGAGAGCACAAGCGGGAGAGGGGCAGAGAAGGGGGGACAGAGGATCTGGAGCCAGCTTTGTGCTGCCGTGCTGGCAGCAGGGAGCCCAATGTGGGGGCTCCAGTTCAGGAACTGCAAGATCGTGAAATGAGCCAAAGTCGGACGCTCAACCAACTGAGCCGCCCAGGTGCCCCGTGTTTTTACTTTTATTAATTTGCATTGCTCTTTAAGATGAAATTTTAAGCTGGTTTCTCTCAGAGGATTCTTTTTGTCCATCCAAGGAGAATGACACCTCTAAGAACCACTTCATGAACACACGTGGGAGTCACACTCAGATGTTGGCAGGGCCCAATACGTAATGTAAGAGGCCAGAGTTCATTATCTGACACACAGGGAGTGGGTTCCCCCATCAAAAGAGTAATTCTTCAGGGCACCTGGGTGGCTCAGTTGGTAAAGCCTCCAACCCTTAGTTTCGGTTCAGTTCATGATGTCACAGCTGCGTGAGTTTGAGTCCCACGTCATACTCTGTGTTGACAGTGCAGACTGCTTGAGAGTCCCCCTCTCCCTCTCTCTCTCCGCCTCCCCCATTCACACTGTGTCTCAAAGTAAATAAATAAACTTTAAAAAAAGTAAAAGAAAGAGTAAAACTCTTCTTGGCTGTAGTTGTTTGCAGATATATGGAAATAAAGACATGATATTGCTTGATTGTTGAGTTTTCAAAGTGGTATCCAACTGTTTACTTGGAATCTTCCAACTTTTAAAGGTTGACCCTAAAGGCAAACAATTTCAAGTATTAGGCAGCCTTAGTAAAATGTGTGTAGTTGCAGACGACTTGAATTAGTTGTAAGGCTATTACTGTAATACTTCCCCAATGGCACATCCTGAGCTAATCCCTGGTTCCTTAGCTGAGAGATCTATGACCTTAACCAGAACAAACACTTCCTGCTGTGAATTTGAAATATAATAAAGAATACTCAGATACTCATTTGTGTGTGTGTTGGGGAGAGGGGGGGTGGGTGATAGATCATCTTATAAGGCAGCAACAAAAATAATAAGGTCCAATACTCTAGAGGAGCCTTGATTTCTAATCCTCTTTAAATATTTTAGGTGACCCCAGCAGTTCTTCTGATAAATATATTTTCATTATTTTCCCCCTTGGATAGCCAGAGTTGAGTTCGTGGCTTGACTGGGAAAACAAAGCAAAACACAATAAACCAACAAGAAAACCTTAAGGTGGGAATCAATCTTTTTATTTTCATTCAATTCCTTGCCTCTACTCAAATGGTTTTCAACTGGACTTCTAGTGGTGTTTAGACTGGTGGATCAGTATTTTTGGTTGCCAGTGTAATTAGGGGAAACAGATACCATTGATATTCAGTGTGTTAGGGGGTGGAGTTCACAGAAACCCCAGGAATGATAAATATCCTGCAAGGAGAGGCACAGTCCTATACACAAAGATATGTGTCATTCCAACACCAAAAGAATACTGCTTCAAATACCAAAAGAAATACTGCTTCAATTCCTTCTAAAAGATTCCAGGATGATGCCATGATACACCTAAAGTCAATCATCTGTTATTTCAATCCAAGATGTCAACTTGAAACTTTTAATTTGTCTTCACAAACTTGTTTTTTGTTCTTGAGTGTTTACAATATGCAAGAAGGTATATTAAGTGGCTGGAATACTTTTTTTAAAGTAAGGAAAAAGAAAACACAGATAATCTTACACCCAGAGTTTACACTTTCTCACTTATTTGTCTGCCAGCTCATACAGAATAAAATCCTCTATATCACCTCTTCCTCTCTGATGTCATCCCTAGACAGAACCATGGAACTTTCTTCACTGTTCACTACCATTTATTTCTGAAATCCCCACTAAAAGAAAAATCAAAATTTCCTCCCAAATGAATTCCACCTGTTATTTAAGTAGGTGGTGAATAATTTTTACTGCTACAACAGCACAAGTCCATTAAAGAAAGTATTTAATACACGCATTTATAGAAATTAGTATATTTGGTTCAGAGCTTGTTGGAAGCTTTGAAGATTGTGCAAAGCTTGCGAGACGTGTATTGTGGATGTACGTTGCATTGTTGGAATTTATAAGGTAAGTAAAGCAAGAATCATTCACTCTTCTTTCTTAATCAAATTAAGCCACTGTCTTCAAATCTACCAATTTCTTACAAGTCTGTAGCAGGCCTTGTGAACATATGTTTCTTGAACACCTGCCATACACCTGAAAACACCTTTGCATTGCAGGAGCTATTGGCCATCAATAGAATCATAGTGCTGGGATAGTCCCAAACGTGCTGGTGATGGAATATTTTTTTTAATTTTTTTATTTTTTTAATGTTTTATTCATTTTTTTGAGAGAGAGAGAATGAGAGAGACAGAGTGTGAGAGGGGGAGGGGCAGAAAGAGAAGGAGACACAGAATCCCAAGCAGGCTCTAGGGTCCTAGCTCTCAGCACAGAGCCCAACATGGGGCTCGGACTCACCAACCGCAAGATCATGACCTGAGCCGCAGACAGATGCTTAACCGACTGAGCCACCCAGGTGCCCATATTTTTAATATGGTTGTAGGAGGTGGGGAGAATATTTTAGGAAAGCAAAGCTTGATGTTATCAAATATTTTGCAATTCTTCTGTCCTTCTTTATTACCATTGTATTGTGAATACTTGTTTATTTACACAATTGCAACTTTCTTAGATTGTGGGCTGCCCAGAACAATCAGTTTATAAGCCCACATCCAGGCAAGTTGCCTAGCACATAGTAGGTACTTAATAAATATTTATGAATGAATATATGAAAAATATTTCCAAATTATTGTTTTAATCAGTTTGCCTTATAATTCACTGATTTCCCAAGGTTTTTAATGTTTATTTATTTCTGAGACAGAGAGAGACAGAGCACGAGTGGGGGAGGGGCAGAGAGAGAGGGAGCCACAGAATTTGAAGCAGGTTCCAGGTTCTGAGCTGTCAGCACAGAGCCCGATGTGGGGTTCAAACTCATGAAACGTGAGATTATGACCTGAGCCAAAGTCGGGCGCTCAAACAACTGAGCCACCCAGGCACCCCTGATTTCCCAAGATTTTTTTAATGCATCTGGAGCACTGGGTTGATGACTATGCCTAGTAATCATATCTTTCACAAAGAAGAGAGGATAAAAAAGGGAGAAAAGAGAAGGGGAGGGGAGAGGGGAGGGGAGGAGAAAAGAGAAGGGGAGGGGAGAGGGGAGGGGAGGAGAAAAGAGAAGGGGAGGGGAGAGGGGAGGGGAGGGGGGAAGGGAGAGGGAAAAGGAAACGGAGAGGGGAGGGAAGAGGGGAGGGGACAGGGGAGGGGACAGGGGAGGGGAGGGGAGGGGAGGGGAGGGGAGGGGAGGGGAGAGGAGAGAGGAGAGGAGAGGAGAGGAGAGGAGAGGAGAGGAGAAAGAAATGAAGGCAAGGCAGAAGAAGAGAAAGAAAAGAGAAAAACTTGACTTCCCATTCTTTATTTAGTTAATTGATTAATTGGAGTGGTCCTCTAAGATGGTGCCTGGGGCTCTAATGCCAGCTCATTCCTTCGCTTGGCAAAATTAATAGCCAGAACTAGGTTGTGGTGAATGTGTGGAGGGAAATTCATTTTTAAAGACAAGATGATTTGCTGCTGAACCTGATGTGAAATTCTAAAAAACAAAAACAAAAACAAAACAAAACAAAAATCTAAAATCTCTTATTGGAAACCTGAGTTAAGCCCAATATTCTGTGAACACAGTTTACATGAAATTCCTACTCTTTTTTTTTTTTTAATTTTTTTAGTATATGTGCTGCCGAAGCAAGCGCTCTTTTTTTTTTAAATTTTTTTAATGTTTATTTATTTTTGAGAGAGAGAGAGAAACAGACAGAGTGCAAGCAGGGGAGGGGGAGAGAGAGAGGGAGACACAAAATCTGAAGCAGGCTCCAGGCTCTGAGCTGTCAGCACAGAGCCCGATGCAGGGCTTGACCCCAGGAACCGTGAGATCATGACCTGAGCTGATGGGCACTCAACCAACTGAGCCACCCAGGCACCCTGAAATTCCTACTCTTTTAACCTGAATCAAAAACACGATGTGCCCGCTTGGAATACAGGTTGCCATTTGTTACTGAAGGATATCTGTAAGGGAAGGCACCACTAAGCAGAGGCAAGAAGCGGGTGGCTTGGAGACGGATAAAATTGGACCACATCCTGACTTCGTCACTTAAAATGTACAGAAAATCTTCATGTTGCAGAGCTTCAGTTTACTCATTTTTAAATATACTGATGATTATAATATCCATCTCAAGCGATTTCTATATTTAAAGACTGAAAACTGCTTTGCCAAGTGCCTGACCCACAACAGATGCTCAAATACATTAATTCTCCTCCCCCATTGAAATCAGGATAGAACCTGACTATCCACTTGCTATATATATTTTTTTTAATTCAACAAAATTCTTGGGGACCACTGTGATAGGTATTATAGGAGATATAGGGATGAAACTGATAATGACCGTGGCCTTCTAGAACCTTAACAATTTGAGATGAGAACCAATCACATCATGTATATATAACTTCAAGAGAAGGTGAGCCATGGTAAGTGTAACGTTAAAGTGCAGGAAGCTGATGGAGAGTGAGATTAATCTAAGCTGGCTGAATCTCCAAAGGTATCTCTGAGAATATGTAGGGCATACACAGCCTGAAGCTTTGCATCTTATAGTAAGGTTTCCCTGGCCAGTGCAATCACTAGGGAAATTTCTCCTTTTTTTTTTTTTTTAAATTGTTTCATGTGTAGTGGACTTAACTCATTTACTGGACACACACACACAAAAATCTTAAAGTTAGTGACTTCATCACAGTGGTGAGGCTAGTGTTGATTCACACCATGGTATAATAAGTGTGTCGAGGGGGAAAGGGAGACAAATTCGTTTGGAATAAAAAGACCAGAAATTCAAAGAGTTGGTATGATGGGTTAACAAGATAGTATCTTTAGGACAGCATCCTAACTGCTAACTGTCAAACACAATAAAATGGAAATTATTTATATTATAAGTAGTAACTGTTGATTGGTTAAAACTTGTAATTATACTGCTTAGAAAAGGATTTTCTATTCTCTAAGTGAATCACTGAGACGTTTCATGGAGGGCATCTGAATGAATTTTTAACTTCCTGTTTAAAATCAGTCAACCACACAAGTGATATATCCAGACAATTCCTAGAGTTTATTGGACATATTAATATTTTCATATTAGTGTTAATAATATCTCAACTTTTGCTGTTGTAAAATGATGCAAAGCTTTGGTAGAATAAGAATGACAATCATATCTTAAATACTGTAGAAAAAAACTAAATTGAAAATTTTGAAAATGCAAGTTTTGATTGTCAAAGTAAACTGCGTTTCAGATTTTAGGGCGATAGCCTTGCAAATAAGCACAATTACTTTTTTTTCCTATCATTCCCTTATTTCTCTTAAGAAACACCACATCTGCTGTTCCTTCAGTTGGAAAATTTACAGTATCTCCATTAAAAATAATCTCATTTACTAATTGAGTTTTCTTTGATTTCACAGGTTTACTTTATTTAGACAAAGACAAACTCTACTTGAACAGGTGTACTTGAAATCTAGGCATATCACTACTAGACTATATTATCTGGGACATTTACACAATCATTCTGATTTCGATTGCTTTATCTTGAAAATGAAACTTAGTAATGGCATTTTTGTAGAAATTTCAAGTGTCAATGAGATTATATATTTTATACCATATTTTAAGTGTTCATTAAAAGGTATTATTTATATTTGGGATACCAAATTTTCAAGCTCCTTAAAAATTTGCATTCACATACAATTTTATATTAATGTTGGCCAAGAAAAACTACTTACATCTGTCTATTAATTTGCAAAATATGAAATATTTCTTTATTAAAACAAGACCTACCACAAAAGCCATATTTAAAAACAATAAAAATTAGGTTTTAAAGTGTATTTTTGAAGCCCAACTTTGTGCTAAAACAAGCCTCTGCTAACTCATGGCTATTAATTTAAAAATAATTCATATTTTGGGGGGGCACCTGGGTGGCTCAGTCAGTTAAGCATCCGACTTCGGCTCAGATCATGATCTCGCATTTCATGAATTCAAGCCCCACATCAGGCTCTGTGCTGACATCTTAGAGGCTGGAGCGGGCTTCCCATTCTGTGTCTCCCTCTTTCTCTGCCCCACCCCACTCATGTGCTCTGTCTCTCTCTCAATAATAAATAAACATTTAAAATTTTTTAATTAAAAAATAAAAATGATTCATATTTTTGGGGTGCCTGGGTGGCTCAGTCGGTTAAGCATCCGACTCTTGATTTTGGCTCGTGTCAGGATCTCACAATTCCTGAGTTCGAGCCCCACATTGGGCTCTGCACTTACAGTGCAGAGCCTGCTTGAGATTCTCTCTCTCCTTCTCTCTCTGCCCCTCTCCACTTGTGTGTGCATGAGGATGCTCTCTCTCTCTCAAAATAAACACATAAACTTAATTTTTTTTTTCATTTATATTTTTGTACTATTTCAGAATGCTTTCACAGGTATGTTCAACCTTTAAAATCTCAGGGGAAATACCAAGTGTCTTCCTAAAAGAATGGCTACGTAAGAAAGAAGTAAGAACCTCCATCAGGAACGCAACAACCCTGGCTGTCTTCTCAATTCTGTCCTCCGCTCTGACACAGTCAACTGGAAACTTCAGGGTGACAGCCACCAGCCCTCTTCCAGAAAGCTCCTTTCCTCTATAAACATGACTCGATCGAACTAGATGATCTCTACATTTTGTCAGAGCTCAAAACCTTATTTCTTTAATTAACCAAGAAGGAATGATAATAAGGAAATAAGCCTTTATATATCAAATATAATTCAGTAGTAACAATTCCCAAGCATTCAAAATAAATTAATATAAAAACAATCAGGTGATTTTTGGAGCCCAATATTACATAGATAATTTTTAAAAAATGAGAATCAGTAATATTCACTTGAAAATACTATCATTTTAATTTAAAATGAATTTAATTAAAAATAAACCTTCCCTTATTTGGGTGGGGTGGGGGGGACTTTCCTACAGTATATGAAGTAAAAGATTGGAATTCACTTACTCTGTGCCTAGACAATGTTTCTACATCTTTCAAAGCTGTTTCACTTCTATAAATCCAATGGTTTTGCACATAAAATTCTAATATATATTCCATCATTTAATAATTCATAGCATACTTCCTTATATTTATCTCTAACAGCATTCTTTAAATATTTTGATGACACAGAAACCACTGAGATTAGAAAGGTGAGGCTGAATTATGCACATTGTTCATAAAGAAAAAAAATTAGAGAATGTAATAGTAGACAGTGAAAAAATGCTAACTCTTGTAAGGATAGCTTTAAAATGTAAATCTACAAAGCTGTATATATGATTCCTTTCTTTCATGTCATTAAATACAGGATGTAGAAAATAACACTGTACAGATGCTAGAGAAAAATCCTGTCACACAGTCTGCACCCCTGAAAAGTTTTTTTCACATATTATAAATCTTATTTTTTGCATACGAAAGTGCAATAAGCTTTGTTTTTTTTTAATTTTTTTTTTAATGTTTATTTATTTTTGACAAAGAGAGAGGCAGAGCATGAGCGGGGAAGGGGCAGAGAGAGAGGGAGGCACAGAATCTGAAACAGGCTCCAGGCTCTGAGCTGTCAGCACAGAGCCCAACACGGGGCTCGAACTCACCGACCGCGAGATCATGACCTGAGCCGAAGTCGGATGCTCAAACGACTGAGCCACCTAGGTGCCTCTCTATAAACTTTATTAAACGAGTTTATTTCCTATGTTGTTTATGCACCTATTTAAATTACACAAAAACAAAAGTTTAAATATCCTTTTAAAAACAAGAAAACAATGTCCACAAAAAAGAAAACCACATCTAAGACCCCAATAGAATAGATACAAGTCATGAAGTAAACCCCTATTACTTAATTTTCTATTATTCTGTAATTATAAAATACTTTTTGTAACCAACAACATTGACCCCGAGTTATTGTGAGATCTTTAAAGATTTTAAAATCACATAAGACCAGTGGGTATTATTTGGGTTATTTTTTATGTCTGTGAATTGAGTATTGCATTTATCAAGGTCCTACTCTGTGCTCAGGGATTCTATCCACACAACATTGTCTACAGATCCCTACTCCAGATTTACATCACTGCACCAGCCTCCCTCCCTCCTTGCCTATGGATCCTTACTAGTATACTCATAAGCACAGTGACCTTCACAAAATCCCAAACTGATCATTCAGATTCCCTGCTGACCACCCTTTATGGCTTCCTGCTATCAAGATAAAATAGGAGTGCCTGGGTGGCTTAGTCAGTTGGGCATCCAACTCTTGGTTTTGGTTCAGGTCATGATCTCACAGTTTGTGAGATCGAGCCCCATGTCCGGTTCTGCTCTGACAGCATGGAGCCTGCTTGGGATTCCCTCTCTCCCTCTCTCTCTGCCCTCCCCTGTTCATGCACTCTAGCTTGCTCTCTCTCTCTCTCTCTCTGTCTCAAAAATAAATCAACTTCAAAAAAAAAGATAAAATAAAATGTTCTCAACATTTCATGCAAACCCTTTTCCCCTGACTACTTAACCAACCTCATTTCTTCATATGCACACCCTAAACTCTGATGTTAACTACCTATTATTTCCTAAGCACAAATTCATTCTCACCTTTTGGCCTCTGTACATATACTTTGTAGTAAGGAAGGATCTGTGATTTTCTCTACTATTAAGCTGTGGTTTTTAGGGGGTTTTGTTTGTTTATTTTTTGTTTTAATCACAAAGGCTGTTGGATTTTGCTTCCTGTCTTTTCCGCATCAGTGGGGATGGTCCTGTATTTTCCTCCTTAGGCTCTATCAATACGGTAAACTGCACTTTTACCTTTCCTAATGTTGAAACCACATTTTTACCCTTGGAGTAGTTTCCATCTGGTCCTGATGTCTTCTATTTTGAATGAACTGCTGAATCCTGTTTGCTAGTGTTTTAGACAAGACTTCTGAATTAACATGCAATTAAGGTCAGCATGTAGCTTTGCCGTTCAGTGCAATTTTTGTTGGGATTAAGAATCCAAGTTATTCTAGTTTCATAAATGATATTTTGATATTTGCCTTCCTAAGTCTTTACTCTGGGTCAATTGATGTTGCATTATAATTATTTTCTCTTTGCTAGATTTGCTCCATGAGCTTTTCTGGGCTCAGAACTTGTTTGGAGGGGGTTCATAGAACATTTTATGGGGGAGCTCTGTAACCACTTCCTCTCTAGTATGCATTAACTTCTTTATTTCTTCTATGAAACTAGTCTATTTTGTTCTTGGATTTGAATTTAAAATTTTCTTAACTGTTATTCTATTTGGTTGTATTTTTTTTCATGACTCCCGAGAGATCATTTCGAAGCCACTGCTTGAAAGTTGAAGCTCTCTAATAAGTCCTTTTATTATTTTTTAATGTAATTTATTTATTCTAAGACAGAGAGAGAGAAAGCACGAGTGGGGGAGGGACAGAGAGAGAGAGAGAGAGAGAGAGAGAGAATCCCGGGGGGGGGGGGGCTCGAACTCACAAACCATGAGGTCATGCCCTGAGCTGAAGTCAGACACTTAACCCACTGAGCGACCCTAGAAGTACTTTTCAATTGATAGTTAGATAAAAAAGAAAGGTTTCACACAGTCTCACCACAAAGTAGAACATTAAACAATATCAACACCATTCCGAAGCAAGCAAATAACTACCATTCAACTTTCCTCCAGTTCCATCCAGACCTATGTAACTAATTCTTCTGATCTGGAGTCAGCAGCTCACCTCCTGAAATCCTCTGCTGCAGCAATAACCCTGACTCAGTCCCTATATGTGGGGTGTCTGCTCCAGAAGCAGTGCCATCTGGCGCTGGCCCTACTTCAGGTATCAATTGTCCAGAGTGCTTGCTACAACCCTTTCTGCCAACATTCGGAGAAACTGGTCTTATTTATCGTGTCTCCCAGGAGGTTTAATATTTGCTCCGTAACTTGTAGCAGGAGCTTAAGGAATAACAGGAGAATAATGCTGACACCCTATTGAGAGACAATATAAGATCAGAATGGAGGAAGATAGAATTCCTTAGTGGGGCATAAAATATAACTATACCACATGGAGTCAGTTAACGCTTACTCTGAGGGTAAGACGACATTACAACCAGTGAGGGTATTTGCATACCTTCCAGACTTTCGAACCTATCCTACGAAGCATATGTTAAGATTTTCAACAGTGACAAGTATATTTTATTCCTAGAAACAAACTTTTCTTAAAAATAAGTTTGCTAACAAATACTGTGCTAGAGTTTTCACATGACTTATCAGAATATTTTTATATATTAGCTGTAAACATAATATACAGGATATATATATTTATATTAAAATTATGGTCTTGGGGCACCTGGGTGGCTCAGTCGGTTGAGCATCTCACTCTTGATTTCAGCTCAGGTCATGATCTCTTGTCATGTGAGTTCAAGCCCCAAATCGGGCTCTGTGCTGACAGTGTGGAGCCTGCTTGGGATTCTCTCTCTCCCTCTATTTCTCTCTGCCCCTTTCCCACTCACTCCCATGCATGTGCTCTCTCTCTTTCTCTCTCTCAAAATAAACATTAAAAAAATAAATAATAAATAAATATTTAAAAATAAAATAAAATAATAAAATAAAATAAAAATAAAATAAAATAAAATAAAATAAAATAAAATAAAATAAAATAAAATAAAATAAAATAAAATAAAAATAACATGATGGTCTTGATAAAAATACTTCTCAGGTGCCTGGGTGGCTTAGTTGGTAAGCCCCGACTCTTGAACTGGCTCAGGTCGTGATCTCATGGTTCATGGGATCGAGCACCAAGTAGGGCTCCACACTGACAGCTCAAAGCCTGCTTGGGATTCTTTCTCCCTCTCTGTCAGCCTCTCCCCACCCTCTCTCTCAAAAAAATAAATAAACATTTTAAATATTACTTCTCATTGCCTTATTGAGCTCATGAAAAATATGGAAAATATCAATGTTTTCCAGACCTGCTGAATTCACTGTCCCTCCTTACTCATGCATACCTTCCCTCATGGTTACAAATTACTAGAGTGAGACTTTGGTGTTACCTCACATCCACTTTTAATTTGGGACCTGATTTTAGAAAGCCAAATCAAAAAGGCTATCAGAGAAGACTTATTATTATATCAATAGATGAGTATAAGTCAGAGGAACCTCAGGACAAGAAACCATTGCTGTCTTGTCCATACAATTAATATGTTAGACAATATTCTTCAAATTAAACAAACCCCCAATTATTATAGATTTGATTTTTCATGGAAGTCAGAACTTTTGTTCAAAACAATTCAAGAACATGATAAAGTTAATATCAAAAGCACAATAAGTCAACAGTTTCTCAGGACATGAGAGTGTTCTGCTGAGAACCTCTGTTTTCTGGACAAATATCAGAACACTGATATTTGCTGTGTTTAAGAACAATTTTCTCCCGAAGGTTTTATTCCTTTCCCTTATTTATCAGTTACTTTGATTAATAATGACAATATACATATGCACATTCTTAAAATACATACACATGTAATAAAACATAACAGTAGCTTGAAGCATAGCAACTTTAAGCATATTATGAGTAACTCGTATACCACACAGAATTTATCACTTTATTTATAATATACTATGTTTTTAGAGACAAGAAAAATACGCAAAACATTGCTTTGTGACTACTTTGATTTTCTCTCTTTATAGGCCTTAACCTCCCTTAGAAAATATCCAAACAATCAAAACTTAATCGATTTAAAACAATACAAAATGGGGGCACCTGGGTGGCTCAGTCAGTTAAGCCACCGACTTCAGCTCAGGTCATGATCTCACGGTCTGTGAGTTCGAGCCCCGCATCGGGCTCTGTGCTGACAGCCCAGAGTCCGGGAGCCTGCTTCAGATTCTGTGTCTCCCTCTCTCTCTGCTCCTCCCCCACTCACGCACTCTCTCTCTCTTTCAAAAATGAATAAACGTTACAAAAAATTTAAAGCAATCCAAAATGGTGGAAATTCTATGTATTTTTTGATATCTCAGAGTAACACAATCACTGTTTGTAAAACGGCTGTCAGAGGGAGAAAACACTTACCGATCTTGCCTGGTCACTGACTTCCTCCAAAGGCCGATGAACATAGAGGATCAAGCAGTTTATTTGGGAGGTGAAGGAAACAAGGACAGAGGGTGGAGGAGGGACACCTGTTAGAGGAAGTCATCTGAGGGTCGTGACCACCCGCTGACCCACCAGCTGGGCCCGGGCAACGGGGCTTCCTCACCCCCTCCTTGTCCTTGGAATGCACGCTTGCTGGCTCTTCCCACGGTGGGAGCCCTTTTCCAGGATGCAGCCTTGAGAGAGCAGTGCGGGGTGGAGACCGTCTGGTGCAGGTTCCAAACTCTCTCCGGAGCTTTCTGTGTGAAATCTCCCATAGCTGGAGGGCAGGGAGAGACCGGAAGAGAGAGGCAGGGCCTCCAGGCTGGTCGGTGGCAATTTTAATCAGCAAAGGAAACTTACAAATAAGGCTTGGGGGGGGGGGGGGGGAGGGCAGCAAGAGGAGTGGTTCCCCACACCTGCCCTCCAAACCTTAAAAGCTTGTAGAAAGGCCTTAACTGGGTGCGGTCACATATACCAAGCAGGTGTTCTCAGCATCACAAGCCTGTCTCGAGGCTGTGTCCTTGGAGCAGCCTCTGAGAGCAGGAAAGGCAAGCCGGAACTAAGTTCCAAAGATGGGGGGTTGGGGGGAGAAGCCTCCCGGTGCCGGGGTCCAGCCCAAGGGTCATCCCCTGGTTGTGTGGTTTCAGTGACCTTTCCCAACGTGCAACATGTGACTGAACTCTGCTAAAGCTTCTACACAGGGGCACCTGGGTGGCTCAGTCGGTTAAGCGTCCGACTTTGCTCAGGTCACGATCTCACAGTTTGTGAGTTCGCCCTTGGTCAGGCTTTGTGCTGACAGCTCAGAGCCTGGAGCCTGCTTCAGATTCTGTCTCCCCCTTCTCTGCTTCTCCCCCATTCTCTCTCTCTCTCTCTCTCTCTCTCTCAAAAATAAGTAAACATTAAAACATATTTTTAAAAGCTTCTATATAAACTTTGAAAATTCTATCTGGCAGGTGCGGGGACCTACTTGTCTTGCAGCGGAAGGACACAAGCCTTGTAAATAGATCCCCTTGCTTGTTAAACTTGCCTACCTACCCATCTAGGGTGGCCTGCCTCTGTCTTCCCTCTCTCCTTGCCCTCTGTGTACTGGGCAGTTGCAGATTCCTTCTGAGAACCACCAAGGTTGCAAGCCAACAAAAGAGGGAAGGTAAGACAATTAACAAACTGCTTTATCAAGCCAGGTATCACCCTGGCTCAATGCAGCTTAAATTCTGCATATTAATTTCTGGGAGTCGGTGGAGAGCACATACCTCTGTGTTACCACACCCAAAGGGTATTAAGTCATATCTAGTGGGTGAATTACGTGTGGCTGATCTTGGTGGGATCTCCAAGTTTTCTATAAGAAAAAAAGTAATAACAAGAAGTTAAATTTCTACTTACAATAAGATATAGGAGTGAGTCCAATTTAAAGAACCATGAGCTTCCAGAATAGAAAAGGAAGGCAAATTATCTTAATTCAGATTATTGTATGGTAATTGAAATTTTTGACTGGGTAATACTGGTTTCATTAAAAAGCAAACTGTTTTGGAGGGGTGCCTGGGTGACTCAGTTGGTTGAGCCTCTGACTTCTAGTCAAGCCGTGATCTCACGATTGGTGAGTTCGAGACCAGCATCGGGCTCTTTGCTGACAGTTCAGAGCCTGGAGCCTGCTTCAGATTCTGTGCCTCCCTCTCTCTCTGCCCCTCCTCTGCTCATGCTCTGACTCTCTCTCCTTCAAAAATAAATTAACAATTAAAAAAATGAAAAAAAAGGAAACCTATCATGGTATATTTCAAAATGCACAGCTTTCAGGATGCTGCTGTTATTCAGACTTTCAGAAAACTCTTGTTACTTGTGACTTAGTGTATCTCAGAATGCAAAGTTTTTAGAAATATGTTTTCTGAATTACAATATATACTAATAGTGTCCAAATGGCTGGGGGAAAGGAAAATATATTAATTTTTCTCTACTATTTTCTTAATGATGACAATATTTTCAAATGAGAAAATATAGTAATTGACATGTAATAGAAAATATTTACATGCTCTAATCTTCTGTCACAGCATATATTTTTAAATATTTTAAGTATGATGAAAGATTAACATTTAGGTCAATATGTAATGCTGAAATGGCAATATCCATGAAAATAACTCATTCGGGTGATTACAGGATGAACAAATAATATTTATAAAAAGCTACTTTGCTTGTGGCTAAATTAGCTCGTGCACGAGCCCTGAGAAGTATTGGCAAATAACTATTCCTCTGTCTGCTAAATAATAAATGTATTTTGCAATTACAATAGTACACTGGATTTAAGATAAAGTAAAATATTAAAGAGAGAAAAATAAAACAAAAATGTACTCAGGAAAAATCTAGAAAACATGCTTCCCAATGCACCAAGAATATTTAAATTCTAGGTTTCACACACAGTGATTCCCTAGGTACTGTATTATCTTCCAAGTCCTCAGATGGTCTCAAAAATTTTACTACACGTAGGTTTCTTAACTATAAGCAGTAAAAAAGGGATTAACTCCAATGTCAGGCCTGCTCTTGTTTTGGTAAATTAATTTTTATGGGAACACATCCATACCCATTCACTAATGTTTGCCTATGACTGCTTTTGTGATACAATGGCAGGCTTGAGTAGTTGTGATAAGGACTGCAAGCCCAGAAACCTAAAATATTTCCCATATGGCCCATTACAGAAAAAGCTTTCTGATTCCAATTCCGTGTTAATGATAACAATTTTAAAACTGGTATAGACCATAGTAGGGCTGATTGAGAATGTCTAAGAAAAACTCATCCTCGGCTATTTATTTATTTACTTACTTACTTTTCTTCTCTGAAGGTCAAACAATATTACTTTATTTATACACTAAGATTTATGTTGCATAGGAGCCAGACTTTAAACTTTAATACCAACTGTTGTTCCAATGAGCTATTTTCATTATATATGAAATTACTTCTAAGTTTTAATATAGACGTATTAATTAGCTATTGCTGTGTAATAAACCCCCTGAAAACTCAGTGGCATACAAACATAAGCATAGTTAGGGGTCTGTAGGTCAGATGGCAGGGGTGCACATTGGGGTACATCTATGGATCTTTGGTGAATTTATGCATGTACTCATAGGCAGGTGCAGGTCAGCTGGGTAATGGGTAGGCGAGGATGACCCCACCTTCTGAGTATGGGCTCTCATCCCATCACTTCTCATTGTTTGGCAGAGATCCCAGAGGCAACAGACACGTGAAAAGCCTCTTGATACCTTAGTTCAGAATTGAGGGTAAATTAGAGAATTGGAGAACTTTTGCAATCAATCTACCATACATGTTAACCATTACAACTAAAAGATTTTTGTAACATTCTGGGGGGGAGCAAAAAATGTACAAAATGTACAAAGTACATGCCAGGCAAAGAGTGTTAGAGAATTTGGACCATTTTTGTAATCAACCTACTACCAATGTCATAACTTACACCTGAATAATTTTACATCACTTTTTTTCTGGAGTAAGTAAATGTTTCACATTTCCTCATGAACTTGTTTCCCTTGAAATACTATGGTATTTTTGGAAATTCTAAACTAAATGTTTAGGATATTTGTTAATGGTTTTAATTCATAGATTTATTTTTTCCTTCTGTGATTTGAAAGGTAAGATTTTTATGCCACAGGTGAAACTTTTTAGAATTCAAGCTGCAGATAAAATTTGTCAAAACCATAGCTATCCACACCTTCAATCAAAATCTATCCCTTTAGCATGCTTAGGAAGCTGGGGTATTTCTAAAACAAGCAGATTATTGGGTTCTAGCCATGGAATTTTTATTTATTATGTCTAAAATGGAATCCTGCTTTTGCTTAAGAGCCATGACTCTAGAAGTCTAATATGTCTGAGTACTTCATTTAGTTCAGAATAAAACTGTATTCAAGAAACATAAAACTTATTAAAGAACTTGCTGGTGGTACTCTGCTTTATATAAACCATTTCAAATCAGGGTCACTGTGTCAACCAAAAAAACATCAACCGCAGAAATCATAGGGGTATATCTAGAAACGACAGCAATTTATTTTGGAGCACTGCCTCTTTAATTAATACGGCATTGATATTAAAATGCAATCAGACTTATCCCTAGGTGGCAGTGCAGAAGATACTCTTTTCTATCGGAGACAGAAGGTAGTATTTTCTATCAGAGAAAGCTAGTGTCAGGGGCCAGAGCTCAGCGGGCAATGGGCGAACAGGAAGGGAACTTTGCCTAACTAACAGGATAATGGAATATGACAGCATGAGCAACAAAATTTGAATAGGATTTTATATTTCATTTAAAAGTTATTTCCTCATTTGTTCTTTTAAGTTTGCCTTATTTATTTATTTTGAGAGAAAGAGAGAGAGAGAGAGAGAGAGAAGACAGAGAGCAAAAGAGAATCCCAAGCAGGCTCCACATTGTCAGTGCATAGCCCAACATGGGGCTCAAACCCAGGAACCACGGGATTATGACCTAAGCTAAAATCAAGAGTCAGACACTCAACTGATTGAGTCACCCAGGCACCCCAAAAATTGTCTTCACATTTGATGCTCAAAACAACACAAATGAAATAGTTGCTATTGTATTTTCACATAACAGATGGGGACTCTAGGATCACAGTGTTTCCAGTAAGTGCTTGCCCAAGGTTCCACAGTAGGAAAAAAATGCTCAAGACAACGCTCATCTTCAGACTCTGATTGGCTGAATTATATTGTGCCTGTAGTAAAAACCATAAGTGAACACATAAACAAAGTCAGGTTTATTTATTTAGCTTCGGCAAGGTTGAACACAATCCAGTGGAAATTGGAGCATCTCAGTAAGAGGGACTGAGAAACGCATTCATAGAGGGTTATCTGCCTGGCTCAGTTGATGGAGCTTGCAAATCTTGATCTCAGGGTTGTGGGTTTGAGCCCCATGTTGGGTATAGAGATTACTTTAAAAAATCTTCAAAAAAAAAGGCATTTGTAATAAATTTGGGCCTATGCTAGATAATTCTATGGAAAGTGGTTTAAGGAAGCAGGAGCCAGTCCTGGACTAAAGTTATCAAAAGGAGAAGCAGGGTTACACTAATAATAACACATATAATGATGCAATCAGTTATGTGTCATAGAATTGATATATTACTACACATACATATGCCATAAATGTATGTATGATTCTATAAATAAAATTATATATTCATTATATATTTTAATGTGTATTTTCTATAAATGATGTATACTACATAAAATATGTCACTATTATAGGATATATTATGCATATTATAACATATAATATTAAAGTAGTATCATGGTTAATATGTTATTATTACTAACATAATTTTTACTAATATTTATCCCGGATGCTGAAGGAATAAAGTGAGGCTAGCAAGGTCATTGGTAACAAAACAAACATCATTCATGTCAGACAGAAGAAGGAGATATTTGGGCATCTCTGTGGTTATGAAATGACCTCTTTGTCTCATTCCGTGTACTCACAGAGTCATTTCTGTCTGCCTTGTTGATGCTGTGTTCAAGATCACTTGGGGAATATAAAGGTTTAGCTGCCATTTAATGCAAGCTGAGTAGTTTTTACAGATTCTTAATGGGTAAAGTACTTAAAGACCTTTCTAATAATAAACAAATGCAATAATAGAACCATTTTTATAAGGTAACAAAATACACCGGTTAACAGAACTCAATCAGATACAAATTATTTCGAGGAAGAAAAATTCTATGTACTACCTATCTTTTTCTGTTATCCGAGTGTAATTAACATATAGTGTGACATTAGTTTCAGGCGTATGATACAGTGATTCAACAATTCTATACATTATTCAGTGCTCATCATGATAAGGATACTCTTAATCGCATTCACCCATTTAACCCATTCTCCATATGCACCTCCCATCCAGTAACCACTAGTTCTCCATATTTAAGAGTCTGTTTGTTTTTTGTTTGTCTCTCTTTTTCTTTGTTTTGTTTCTTAAATTTCATGTATGCGTGAAATCATACGGCATTTACCTTTGACTGACTTACTTCATCTAGCATTATACCCTCTACATCCATCCATGTTCTTTGCAAATGGCAAGATCTCATTTTTTTTATGGCTGAGTAATATTCTGATAGAGAGAGAGAGAGAGAGAGAGAGAGAGAGAGAGAGACATAGATATATACATAGATAGATCACATCTTCTTCACCCATTCTTCTATGGATGTATACTTGGGTTGCTTCCATATCTTGGCTATTATAAATAACACTGCAATAAACATAAGGGTGCATGTATCTTTTCAAATTAGTATTTTGTTTCTCTTTGTGTAAATGCCCAGTAGTGGAATTACTAGATCATAGGTAGTTCTGTTTTTAACTTTTTGAGGAAACTGCCTACTGTTTTCCACAGTGGTTGCACCAAACTGTATTCCCAACAGTGCATGGGGGTTTCTTTTCCTCCATATCCTCACCAACCCTCTTATTTCTTGTGTTTTTTATTTTAGCCATTATAACAGGTGTGAGGTAATATCTCATTGTGGTTTTGATTCGCATTTCCCTGATGATGAGTGATGTTGAACATCTTTTCATGTATGTTTGTCATCTCTCTGTCTTCTTTGGAAAAATGTCTTTTCATGTCCTCTACCCATTTTTAAGTGGCTTATTTGGGTTTTTTTTTTTTATGTTAACTTGTAGAATTTATTTATATATTTTGGATATTAACCCTTTATGGGTTATATCATTTGCAAATATCTCCTCCCATTTTTGTGGATTCGGGTCTCCCATTTAGGTCTTTAATCTATTTTTAGTTTATTTTTGTGAATGGTGAGAAAAAGTGATCCAGTTCATTCTTTTGCATGTAGTTGTCCAGTTTTCCCAACAGCATTTGTTGGTTGCCTCCTTTATCATAGATTAATTGGCCATAAAAGCATGGATTTACCTCTTGACTCTATTCTGTTCCTTTGAACTATGTGTCTATTTTTGTGCCATGTACTACTTATCTTTAATGAAAGCATAGTAGTTTATATAGTTAGACCAAAACTTAATTGATTTTCATTGTAACCAAGTACTTTGTGTTGTTGTTTTTGTCGTTTTATTGACACACATAGTCAAAGCAGATGCAAAGATGTCAGGGCCTGGATACCGGAAATAAGTAAATAAATCAAGGCTCTGTGGGGATGCCAATAAATTGTGAAGTTAAGAGTTTTTAAAAGGATGTTGTTAATGTTATCAAAGAGAGCAACATGACAGATACAAGTCAGAAAATCAGGAGCTTAAAATGAATGAACACTAAGCTAAGGCAAACAACTTATGATGAGATGTTTCTTAAATTTAAAATTAACCATCTCACACTGAACATGATCAAAAAACAAAAACAATTATTATTTATAAAGACAAGCAAGAAAGTTGGCAACTGTACAAGAGAAACACGGTTCATAAAGAAGAAATTAATCTAATCAAAAGATCACCCACAAACACTTCTCATTCTTTGTATTATTCAACATACTAGACACTTTGGAAAATTCTATTGTAATATCCAGATGTAAGATATTCTAGTGTTTCATGTCCCTGAAAGCTAGACTTTACTTTTTGATATCCTTCATCTTGCTCAGTTTCACACAAACTTTGATTTCTCTAAATAAAAACATTATAATGCATCAAATTAATCAAATCAAATAATTGAATCACTCAGAACTCTAATTACTTTGATTAGACCCTTAAATTATAAGGTAGCTTTTCATTATCTAATCAATTAATGTCACCTGTCTACAAAAACAAATAAATATGGAAGGGCGTTTTAGTAAGTTCATTTTACTAAATGTATTATTGTATATTCATTAAATGATAATTAGAAAATTTCCTACGAAAACAACATTATGTTTAAAGTCTAGAATTTTTGTGGAAAATGATCTTTCTTATTCTCTTTGGCCCAATACATTTTTGCTGACACTTGAAGAATCCGCATTTAAAAATAGTAACACCTAAGATAAAAACAAATGCTGAGGAGGCCAGTATTCCTTTATTTTAAGGAAAATAATATTGAAACATCCTGAAACAAGTCTTGATGGTCTATGTTACAGGATATTTGACTTGTATACAAGAATAAAATTTGTAAGATGTGTTCTGTAGAATATAGAATAGCCTGATCTGCTACATCATCACAATATGAAATGTTTTCAATTAAAAAAAAGTCTCTGTATTTTTACCAAAGAACATATGGAAGTTGCAACTAATAAAGAGTGGCTCACAGCCCTAGCTTCACATAAGATCCACCTGTATTAATACTAATGCCCCACCCCACACAGGCACACAAAAAAATGTTCCCAGGTGAACTCTGTCCCTTCCTAATTAATTTTGAAGAATGGAAGTGCATGTTATTCCTGATTTCCTGGTATTGACAATGGCGGGTTAGAAGCTGAGTTCTAAGGCATTAATTAGTCCACATTCTAATGTCAAAGGATCAGCTAGTGTGGCACCTGACAGCAGTCCAAGGGCTGTTGATACTTGTCATTTCAAGCAGGACCAGAGATAAAAACCCCACGTCACCCTCCTCACCTCTGCCAACCTCTGTATCAATCGACTGTTGTTCAACCTTGCTGTTTCTCCTTTACTTTTTGGGGTATCATATGCTATATTTCTTTATATTTTCTCCACCTATTTAATGCACATATTATTAAAATGTAATTTAAATCAAATTATGGCTTTATCCATCACTTTTGCTCTTGCTTCTATTCAATCAATGTTAGCTGAGTCTTACTCTATATTTTAGAAATGTCTTTGTTTACCCTTCCTCCTTTTTATTGGAAACTATCCATTTTCCCTCCTGTCTGGGGAGGGTAGTTAGTGGTAAATTCTATTCTGTTATCTAAAAATGTCCTTATCTTCCTTCTTTCCTAAAAGATCTTTTATCGGGAATAGAATTCTAGATAAACAGGTATTTTTTTTCGCTAATTCAATATAGATGTAATTCTATTATGTTCTACCTTCCCTGTTGCTATTGAGAGGCTGTTAGTCTATCCATACTCTGAAAATGACCACATCTCCAAACTTATCCACCAGCTTAACATCTTCTCTTTGGCTTTGCTCCTCTACAGTTTCTCTGGGATGTATCTAGGCTAAGATTTGTCTGTCTGTGTGTGTGTGTGTGTGTGTGTGTGTGTGTGTGTGTGATTCTGAAGTTTTAGCCTCTTCATTCCTTTAATTTTCTAGATTGTTCTAGATGTCCAGAGATCCAGATCACCCTGCTTCTTATTCACCTTATTTGCTTCACTATATTAAGCAAACTCTAAATGTTATCACTGCCATATATGGTACAATTGACCATAACGTCAGAATTCAAGGTTTCTGGAGTGTGGCAGAAACCCTCTGAGTGAAAGTTAGTTCTGGCACTTGCTTTCCTCCCAGGGATTTTGCTTTCACTATGTTTTGGATCTGAAAATTTCTTATTTTAATGCCCACTGATCAGTACACTCTTCTTCTTTAAATGTATTTTATCCCATATATTACTTGTTTTAATTTGCAGGGTCACTGAAAATATCAAATACAACAATGCATAGATATTTGAGAACCAGGAGACCCGACTCTTTATAAAGAGGATTATGATAAAGAGGAAGATAGGGACTCCCTATGTGAGGAGGCAGAGCTTGCAGGGTGTTTAAATCTCCCTTCCCCTTTGCTCCTATTTCCCTCCATGGGCAGATAAGAGACAGGGCAAGGTGCTGTGTTAGACTTGTTCTCCTTCATTCAAAGTCCTGACTTAAGACTTCTCCTGTAGGATAACGATGGTTCAGAACAAAACCAACAAGAAGGAATGTTCAATCACACCATATAAGTAGAGTCCATTGTTTTCATTTTTCCCTTCCCAAAATACAACCCTAGGAGAAGTCAACAGAGAAGAAGCCTGTGTGTGAGATACATGAATCCACATCCCCACCTCTACTGCATCACAGTCTCTCCAAACCATGAATCACAGAGGCACCTTTGAATTAAAAGTGAGACTGAATAAAAATGCATTAAAATTGAATCAAAAGTGAAATGGAATCTCCTAATAATTAAACTACCTAAAACTGGGAGATTGAACTGAGCTGTTGCCTCCTATCATTTGGTTTCTCAGAGTTCATTTCATATTTCTGTGTGCACATCATTGGGCTGACTTGGATTAGGTGCCTATCCCATGGTCAAGGTGCAGTGAGCATTGACACTGATTCTCCTACCAGGAGTACATGATGTGGGGAAGGGGTATTTCAGTAAGGGGATAGCACCATAGCCACAAAACACAAAGGGAAAGAGATCATGGCAGACAGGAGCACCACATGTCCATGACAGATCACATTAAATTAAGATGTTACTGGAATATGAAAAAGGACGGTAAAGTTTGTTATATAGAAACAAATATAGATATAGATATGATATGATGGGGGAATAATATGGCTGTACACAAAAGGGACTCCAAGATATTAGGGACTTATAAATTTAACCATGAAAGTAACTTGGACAAAATTGTGAATAGACTAGTTTGAAAAAAGGCAAAGTCCAGATTTTTTAATTTATTTATATTTTTTAATGTTTAATTATTTATTTAGAGAGAGAGAGAGAGGGAGAGGGAGAGAGAAATCCCAAGCAGGTTCTGCGCTGTCAGCGCAGAGCCTAACGCGAGGTTTGAACCTGTGAACTGTGAGATCATGACCTGAGCCACAACTCTCAAAGGTGCCCCTCAAAGGTCCAGATTTTATATGGGATGTTAAATTTGTGATGAGTACATTAAGAAAAAGAAACAAATGCATCTTTGGGGGTAAAAAATGCAAAAGTTGGGACACCTAGGTGGCTCAGTCAGTTAGACTTGGTACTGGCTCGGGTCATGATCTCATGGGCTCATGAGTTCCAGCCCTGTGTCAGGCTCTGGAATGACAGTGCAGAGCTTGCTTGGGATTCTGTCTCTCCCTTTTTCTGCTCCTCCTCCACTCATTTTCTCTCTTCTCTCTCTCTCTCTCTCTCTCTCTCTCTCCCTCAAAATAAATAAACTTTAAAAATGCAACAATTAAAATGGCTATCTATCTTACTGTCTTTAAAATCACATAAATAATGACAGTAGTTTGGTTTTTTTAATATGACATTTATTGTCAAATTGACTTCCATACAACGCCCAGTGCTCATCCCAACAGGTGCCCTCTTCAATGCCCATCACGAATGCCAGTAGTTTGAATAACTATATTATACACAGGCATATACACAAATGTGTGTTTCTGTGTTTTTAAGTTAGGATTACACATTTCCTATGATAAAATACAACTTTCTTAGAAGCAAAGAAATTATTTATCCTGAATAAGTAAATAAATATTTCAATGCTATAGCTATTAATAAATAAATTGATTGATTAATTAACGTTAAATTGTGTAGGAGTTCTGATGTGACCTTTTTAAGCAGGTATGATCAGTGTTCTAGAAAACTGGTCATTGGCAAATAATAGAAAATAGAAAAGGGTACTTTGAAACCCATTGTATTTTGTTTATTTTATTTGATTGTCTCCTTCCCACTCTTCTAAGGCAGAACGGAAGAGCTCTTTCCCGATGTCAGCCAATAGCAGGCATTTTGCCAGACAGGCAGAGTGGAGGTAATATCATAAAGGGTAATGACTAAATTGATTCTAGAGCCTCTGCTTCTATAGCTTTGGAAAGAAAGTGATTCATAGCTGAGAAATCAGAATAATGCAATCAAAAATCCCTGTGGTACCATTCTTGACCTTTAAAGCCAGTACACATTTGCAGAATGGAGAATTGAGCAGGAAGCAAGCTATCAAACACTTGCCCAGTGGTGGTTGGTGCTTCACCAGCTAGACAGTGTTCCTTATCAATATTTCAGAACCTGATGAGCAGGTGCCCTTTGTAACCAAAGATCATATCAAGAACCAGAAAACAGAGTGCCTTGAAGGAAGTCAACCCCAAAAGTACTAACCTAGTTACCACAGAATATTTTTTTTTAATTTTTTTAACGTTTATTTATTTTTGAGACAGAGAGAGACAGAGCATGAACGGGGGAGGGTCAGAGAGAGAGGGAGACACAGAATCGGAAACAGGCTCCAGGCTCCGAGCCATCAGCCCAGAGCCCGACGCGGGGCTCGAACCCACAGACCGCGAGATCGTGACCTGGCTGAAGTCGGACGCTTAACCGACTGCGCCACCCAGGCGCCCCAAGAATATTTTTTTAAAAAACCCAACTTGGAAATATTTTTGAGAAACGTTTCAGAAAAAAACTTTTCAAATGGTGGATTTAACTCAGAAGCTTCAAAAGCTGTCATGTATTAGGTATTGAACTGCAAGAACAGAAAGACATTGATGCTGATATATGTACAGAAGTTTCTTTTGTGCAGATAGATGATGTTACGAATACTTGCGAAACTAGAAAACATGCTCTTCCAAGGTGCATGCATCTGGAACTAGAAAGCTAGAAACCGAAGCCATCCTTTCTTTCAATTTCTACTTCTCACTGGATCATCTAATGAACTCTCCTAATTCTCGCCAAACACAAACTTGATGAGCTTTGCCTTTGCTTATCTCCAATGCTTCAGCAGGCCATCACATCCACTCTGGCTTTATATCTAAAAGACCCTCAACACTTAATATAACCTAATTAGCCTAGACTCTAAGGTTTCTAGCCCGAATCCTTGCAGAGTCAGAAAGATTCACCCATCATACCATATAGATTAGGTTTCTTGGGTCAAAACTCCACTCCTATTATGCTGTTAAAAGAGTTACATGCTTTAAAAAAGTGGTAAAAATAGGTGCAATTTCATTTGGCTACAGATTATATACTACAAAGGGAGTATAGATAGGGAAGCACTTGTCAGCTTCTCTGCTAAGCTTAGCAAAGTAAAGTAGATTTAGGGTAGAAGAGAGATGACTGGTTTACCAGTCTAAATCCAGTGAGGTAATTTATTTTACAAATCAATGAGGAGGTATGTTGTGATCTCCAAAGTAAACACTCTGAAAATATGTATAGAAGTATACTCCCTTGACTTTTTGTCTTTTTTAAGGATTATGAAAAAGAAAAGGAAAAAAGGTGGAAGATGGCCCAATCGCTTTCGTAGAGTCCCTAGTCAAATTAGCAAATCCTTTGGAGAAAGGAAAAGCATCGTGGATCATCAGGAAAGACATGCTTTCTGAATGTAGATACAAGTAACAAGACCTTCAAAAGCAGAGTCTGATTGTCTTAGAGATCCACAGATTTTAATAATTCTCACAAACTAAGTCCATATTCCTGAGTGGGCCTCCAAAGTCCTCCCCACCATCTGGCCTCCACGAACTTTCCAACTTCAACCTCAGCCTTCTCCTCCTGACTGCCTGCTACACTGACTCGTTGTTGGTCCCTGTACGTAACATGTTCTTCATGCCTCCCTGGCCTGGAACACCCTGCCCTTCCCCTTCTATGTGATGAACCCCTGCTCATCTGGTCAACAGAAGATCAAACCTTCCTTTCTATAGGAAACATTCCCTGACTCCCACAGAAAAGGCTAGATGTTTCTTCACCCATGATTGCCACAGTGCATTTCACATAGCATTTAGAAAACAACGATGTATTTCTTTCTTTTGTCTTTATGTCTCCCTATAAAAAAATTTCAAAGTCATTGTATAATTTACAGCCGACCATAATAACCAAAAATAATGAAAATATTAAAATAATGGTTCAGGTCTTCATCATTACCCAAAATAGCTGTCTTTTTAAAAAACGTCTTCTCAATTCTTGAACAACTTGTTATCAAATACATAAATAGAGCATACAGTATGTGTTCAACTGATGTCAAAACAGTGACCCCTGTTCTTTATCCCTACCCATGCCCTCTCACCCTGTGCAACCTGACTTTAGAATGACCCTGTGACCTGCCTTAGCCCTTAGGGTTCATTTCTGCTGTCTCTCTTGGACCCCTGCCTGTAATGAGAAAGAAACCTGGGCTAGCTTTCTAGGGCCTGAGGAACCATATGGAGCTGAGCAAAGGGAAGTAGGCCCAGCCTAGGTACTCCCAGACCAGTGAGCTCCTACGAATCCAGGCACAGACTCATGACAAGCCCAGCCCAATCATAAAACCATCAAACCAAAGTAGGCACATGTGTGATACTAACTTTTTATGTTTGGAGCCCCTAAATTGGGGGGTGATTTATTGCTCAAAATAACTGACACAAAACACTGCAGAATTTTAAAAAGAAAACTATCCCCTTACCTTAGAATAGGGAACACATGCAGCAAAGATCAAAATTGTATTTAAATATTTTATATAGAATAACAGATAAAAGAATCAATATAAACCGGTATCTAAACTAGGTTAAAAATCATATATTCTTTTTTATGGAAATATTTTTGTCACATTATTTCGTGAAAAACAGTTATCACTACATCGGGGTTTTACGTTCACATAAAAATAATCAAGTGTCATAATAAAAGTACTTTCTTCATAAGAGCGTAAACACTTATATCAATATCCCATTTTTTTATACTGCCATCCAGAATCCAATTTTCTTGTAAAGTTATATTTAGGCTCACAAAAATGATTGAAAATGTATCTTCCTCATTTGATTGCCTGGCTTTGCCATTTCTAAAAATGAAAACTAAAACATTAGCATTGTTCTGCTCCTTTATCCTATTTTTTCTTTTCAATCTCTTGGATGAAGGACTTATTCAGATCAATATCCATGATTTATAAAGCTATTTCATTATCTGTAGTATTATTTGAAGATTAATAATCCTTCTCTTAAAATATTACTATCTAGAAACAAAGGTGAGGAAAAATCTGTTTACCTTATACGTAAATGTCACCACGCATAGCTAAAAAGAGTTCATTTGAATCATGCTTTCTATTTCACAGACTATAAAAGTCACATTTACTTTGTACTGTATGGGAACTTCAGTATTAATTTGATTAACTCCCTGCATTAGTCTTTTGTTTTTTAAATAAATCATAATGCATCTTCTTTTTCCTAAAGGAAAAGGGCAGAGATTCAAGGGCCTTGGCAAAGTTTTTTAAGATTGGAAAGTTTAGGGGCGCCTGGGTGGCTCAGTCGGTTAAGCGGCCGACTTCGGCTCAGGTCATGATCTCGCGGTCCGTGAGTTCGAGCCTCGCGTCGGGCTCTGTGCTGACAGCTCAGAGCCTGGAGCCTGTTTCTGATTCTGTGTCTCCCTCTCTCTCTGGCCCTCCCCTGTTCATGCTCTGTCTCTCTCTGTCTCAGAAATAAATAAAATGTTAAAAAAAAATTAAAAAAAAAGATTGGAAAGTTTTAAAGTGTAAGGACGTCAAACTAGATATTTCTGAATAATAATATTTATGTAGTAGGTGAAATTTGGAAAACTCAGAGCCAGGTATGAAAGAAAAAATGTGTAACTATAGGAGGTTTTACACTGCACTTAACTTATCCTTAAGGCTTCAATCACAGACTGCAATGATTATCACTTATCCGTGGGATCTAAAAAAGCCAAACTCAGAAACAGAGAGTGCAATGGTGGTAACCAGGAGGCAGGGGTAGGGGAACTGGGGAGATGAGTACAAACTTGTGGGCGCATGGATGGCTCAGTCACTTAAGCGATCGACCCTAGATTTCGGCTCAGGTCATGATCTCACAGTTGGTGAGTTCAAGCCCCGCACTGGGCTCCACATCGACAGTACAGTCTGCTTGGCTCTCTCTCCTCCTGTCACTGCTCCTGTTTGTGTTCTCTCCCCCTGCCCCCCGCTCTCTCAAAATCAATAAATAAACTTTTTAAAAATCACGTAACTTAAAAAGAGCACAAATTTGTAACTACTAGATAAATAAGTCTGGAGATCGAGGCACAGCTTGGTGATTATAATCAATAATACTGTATTATAAACTTCAGAGTCACTAAGAGACTAGGTCTTCATGGTTCTCACCAGAAAAAAAGAAATGATAATTATTGATGTCATAAAGGTGTTCTCTAATGCTAAGGTAGTAATCACCTTGCGATATGTAAATATCAAATCAAAACCTTGTACACCTTAAACTTACTCAATGTTTTATGTCTATTATATCTCAATTTTAAAAATTGTCAGTCCAGCTCTGATCTCTTTACTGAGCTTTAAACCCAAACATCTAATTATCCACCAATCATGAGTACACCAATTTGAGTACACTACAGATCAAACAAACCAAACCTTCCTCTTCCCCACAAGCCTTAATTCTGTGAGCAACATCGTGATTCTGTTCAAACACTTTGTTCATACCACAAACCTGGGAAGTAGCCTTGACTGTTGTTTTCATCAGCGTCTACCTTCTCTGTTTGAAGTCCTGCTATGTGTATCTCATAATTACTTCTCAAACTTGTTTGCTTCGCAATTTCATTGATCTAATTTAGGCTAAAATCATATCACCGAAATTCAAGCCACAGTTCTCCAAATGACCACTTGACTTTTATTGTAACCAAATCTGAATTCCACCATTTCCAGACCAGTGGATTTGGTGTTTTAACAAAATCCACCAGGGCCTGCATATTCCATGTCCTGATAACTCTCCATGTCCTTAACTCTCAGGGCACTGTGTTAAGCTACTCGCAAGTTCCATAATTCTGTCTCCTATGCGGGACTTTGCAAATTCAGTTTCTTCTTACTGGAACACTCTCACATACTCCTTCGTTCCTTGGAAAAATCCTACTTGGTTCCAGATACCATGTCCTCCCGGAAGTCTTCCTTCATGCATGAGATTGTATACGGACCTTCACATTGTCCCCAGAGCGTCCTGTGTTTCTCTCACATCACATCCCCACTCTCTTGCTTCCTTAACTGTATCTCCAATTAAGTCTTAGAGACTACAACTTTTTATCATCCAGCATATTAATAGCATGGTAATATCTCTAATGCTCGGCGAAGTTCCTGGCTCATAATGAAAGAAAAAGTCAAGTTGGATAAATCAAATAATGAATAAAAAATATAATAATTTAAGTGGATAACCCTGATTTGTCCACTGAGTATTACATTCCCTGTGTCAATTTGTTACACTGAGTATTTTTCTTAATAAACCCTACAAGATTAAGTATACTGGGTGAACCAATAAGACAGATTGTTATAGTAGAAAGAATCCTGAATCAAGTCAGGATAGAGGAGATCCAGTTTTGAGATATGTTTACAGCTGTGAAACCATCACCATAATCAAGACAGTGAACTTGCCCAAACCTTATCAAATTGTACACTTAAAGTAGTGTAGTTTAACGTATATCATACATACTTCAATAAGGTGTTTTTTAAGAATACCATTAAATTGGTCAAGGGAAAACAGTGAATACATGGGAGCTTTAAATATGATACATCAATATATAACGTGCATTCATTCATAGAGACAATCAGATGGCAACGGCATAACAGAAGAGTTGAATTGTTAAAAATACCACTCACCTTGATTGAGTACACGGTATGTTTCTTTCCACCATATACTCTTCTGTCCATCCTCTCCTGTAAAAGGTATCATAGCAATGCAGAGAAAGACACTTAATGTTTTCTTTGCTACCAAAGAACATGTTGTAAGCCACTCCATGTGGTCAATCATGTATTCCATTAAAATTAATTAAAAATAAGGAAATAGTGAAATTGCACTTTAGACTTTTGGAGCCGAAGAGAACCTCACAGACAATCTGGTTCAGAGTCCTAATGTCACAGATGAGCAATCTGAGATCCGGAAATTGCCTCAGCTCTAAAAGGCCACACAGTGGGCAGTTGGAAATAACATTCATATCACCCATTTCAGAATTCCCCTGTAGAAGGGCTCCTGGCTGACTCAGTAAAGCATGTGACTCTTGACCTTGTGGTTGTAAATTCGAGCTCCAAACTGGGTGTAGAGATTACTTAAAGAAATAAAATCTTTTAAAAAATAACAAATTCACCAGTAGAACACATTGTCAGAGTTCTTTTTTTGTCGTTCTGAGTAGTTTTTTGATACAATTCCTTTTAGGGGGGAGCAGGCAAGGGCAGAGGGAGAGAGAAAGTCTTAAGTAGGCTCCACACCCAGCACAGAGCCCAACATGGGGCCCGATCCCAGGACCCTGGGATCATGACCTGAGATGAAATCAAAAGTCGGTCACCTAACCGACTGAGCCACCCAGGTGCTCCTCAATACGGTTTACCATTTAATCAAATTCTGTATTGGCCATCTTCTCCAAAAAAAGAATACAAATAATATATCACATGAGGAATTTAATTCTCTCCGCTTAGGTGAAAATTAAGGCTACTTCTTGCTGCACACATCCATTTTCACCACTGCCTTACAGTTTCTCTCAGCCCCACCAATAGAATTACCCTGCTGAACTTGTATTCTTCTGTAAATGTAAATTATTATATTAACATGGTAGGTGATTGGCCAGTAGAAATATACATAATGAAATTTTGGATTAGGAGAAGTCTGCCTGAGAAATCTATTTTTTACTGAAACACTTACAGAAAAGCAACCACAGAGGGTAATCTCAGTATTATATTTTCCATCAGCACTCTGAAAGTTTACTTATTGCCAACGACTTATTTGAGGCCCAGGCATTGAGATTACGGTTCATTTAAAGATAAAAACTTGACAGTGGCTCACCTTAAATTTACAATGTATAAGCTTTCCATCGTTAGGCAATATTCTTCTATGGTAATAGAATATCTGCCTGCAAAAAGTTTTTGCATTAATCATTGCTTTGACTCTTTCATTTATATGAGCACTAAAGCTACACTTTGTAAGACTGAAAGGCATCTCAAAGAAGGAAAATGCTCTTGACTGCTATGCTGACTGGTATTGTTTCCTTATTTATAAAACCACAAAAATAAGTCATTTTCTCTTTTCTTCTTTCTTTACTTTTTTTTAGGGAGAGGATTATTGTTGCTGTTGTTATTGCTTTTGACCAGTAGGGAAAAAAGACGGACAAGGAAAAAACAGAAAAGATTGTTTTACTTTTTCCCAGTTACTCAAAGAGCTGCATAAGGCATTCTATAACAGTATCTATGCTATGATTCTCATAAAGTCACAGCCCTAGATAAGGGAACTAATTGTCAGATTTGCCTTTTCACACAAAGCAGCTATTGTATTCATAGCTTTTAATTATCACATTATCTTTAATTATCTTTCAATTAAGTTATGCAAAAAAACACAACGCGAGTTTGGCAATATTTAGAAGCATACAGGGTGGTTTCCGTTAACCACTAGAAATGATTGTAGTTCCCTTCCACATCTGAGTATCCCACTCAAAATGCAAGGATTTTTGTGATTATCACAAAGTTGTTTGTACTCATTTAAAATAATTCACTCAGCTCAGACAACGATTCATGAATTCACACAATCTGCTTGTTTCCAGTAAGTACCCAACTGGTCTGCTTTAGTTTCAGTAGGGGTTAAAGCAGTTAACTCGGTGAACTCCCATATAGCCGAGTTACGTAGCATGACGTTACCAAACACACGCTGCCCATTAATCAGGATTCTACTTGAACACCATACGCCAAACTAGCTAGACAGCTCATGGGACACCTGTGTGTATATTACATGAGCATAGCTCAACAGATTTTCACAAAGCGAACACACTCATGAAACCAGCACCCAGGTCAAAAACAGACATTTTCACAATTCCAGAGACACATCTCTCCTTCTGGGCATTATCCGTACCCACAAGGCAACCACTAGACCCTTGTAAGCATGGTGTGATTTTGACTCTCTCATAAATGGAATCGTATAGAATGTTTGCTTTTTTGTCTCACTTCCTTTGCTCAACATTAGTTTGGTGATAGTTATCCATCTTGGTGTATATAGTTGCAGTACCTTCTCATTGCCAATTAGTGTTTTCACCGGGCAGGCTTTTTAAGAGTTGAAAGTCAATGTAGCTTATATATAATAAATATATTTTGTTCTATATGTGACAGTGTAAATGTATCTGCCGACTGGCAAGCTTTTAAAATAAAAATAAAAATGTGCTGCATTTTCCTGTATGTACCACTATTTCCTTACAACGTTTTCCCTTTGTCTTTTGATTAGCTAGAGAAAATTATAGACAAAGAGGTAGCGTGAAAGAAAAATAGGAAATCTCTGTTAACCCTCCTCCACAGCAAATATTAAAAGTGCTATATACAAAATAATTACTTTTCAAATTTATAACATTCCTTGGTTTGCATTATGTCTACTCTCTTCTGTGTAAGGAGGTTTTACATTTGCATCATGCTTGAGAATAAAGCTTTTTTTTTTTTCATTTATATTCCACAGAACTCTGTTAGAAAGGGCAGTTATCTCTTAAGTACCTCTTATGTCTTGTACAACACTAACTATGGTGTGATATTTTTAGAAAGCAAACATCAGCAACCACAAAAAATACTGTCATAGTTATTGTGCTTAAGGAAAATATTGGGGAGCTGAATATTACCAAGGCACCAGAAGGTGCAGGGCTAAGAAAGAGTAATCACATTGGGAGGAAGCAATAGTCGGGTTTTCACCACAACTTTCATTCTCTGTCTTCATTTTGAAAGTGTCATTTTCACATCCCAGCTTTTCTTATCCCTTCTCCCTCACCGTCCCCCAAATGGGGCTTTGTGGTTGAAATTGAACATGACGTGGGGAAGAATGGGACCTATTAGAAAATTATAGAAAACAACTTTCAGGCAGATAGCTAAACCCAGAGATAAATTTATCAAAGGTAAATAAATATCCCTAGACTGTAAATCATCTGTGGAATCCCCTTAGCTGGTAATGAAGAGCCACATCCTCATCCAGGAGGGCTAGTCCTGGCCCCATACAGATCCACAGAGGCAGGAAGTCCTTCTTGGAAGAGCAGGCTCCCCAAGCAGTTGGTTGGTGGCTGATGTGTAAGAGTCTGGAGACAAGTAGTATGATTTGTCCATGAGGGATGAGAATCATGGGTCCCTCCATAGGCTGTGCGAAGTTTGTGATAGGAGAGGACCAGAAGGGAGAAAGTCAGGACCAATATCCTAAAGGACATCACCCAGGGAAATAAGGATCTGATGTATATAATGGGCAAAAGTCACCCAGTCATTGATTATTACAATGAACAAAGCAGGGACCTGGTAACAAGGTAAAATCAGCTGTCAGTGGATAGATATTCAAAATTTCAGCATTAGAAAATCCGGTTTCAATATGAATTATTTAGCACTTATTCTAGGATTCCTTATACATATGCTGGCTGGGGATACAGTTGGCTTTGGGCCTGCAATACTGCTGATGTAAGACTTATAGCATTTGACAGCCACCGTTGGAGGGTAGCAGCTTAACATAACATCGTTCAACTGTTCTTTCGCTCCCTTCCTCTCTATAAACCTGGAAGGTTGAGTAAGATCATCTCTAAGGTATTTTCGTGGTCTGCAACTCTCCATTTTTTCATCTTTTTATCATTTTTTCACATAATCCTTTTAGAGGTTAGCACCTCTTAAGGTCATCTGCACCATATGATTCTGAAAATTCAGACTCATTGAAATAGCAGAATTAATCTAGCCATAAAAATAGACAGAGGTCAGCACAGTATCTGAGGCCAAAAGGAAAAGGCAGGAAAGACTGTGATGAGAAAATTATGCTCGACCTCACCTTTCTATTTCCTTTGGCTTTGGCTTTTATTGGATGCTATATTTCTGGGGGAACCATTCCCGTTTGCTGCAGGTAAATGGTTGTGTTCTGAATTTATTGAGACGGGCAGCAGAAGGTCAAGGTATAGGCCAAGGGTAACTAAAACAGGGAAAGAGAACATTTGAGAATGATGTAGACAAATGCAAACTTTGTGGATTAGGCATGTGTTGGGTGGAGAGTGGTGAGCATTTACAGAAAAATAGAACAGGCCTGCTTTTAAGCAGATCAAGCAAAAGAAAGCCCCAAGCCAATTTATTTTATTCATTTCTTCCATCCCTGAAGTTGGCCTGGGATGCTACAAATAATTCCAGAGAAAGAAAGTCCTTAAAATCATAAGCCATTGTCTGTAGAATGTTTGCATTATTCATATACTTAACTAGTTTAAGGAGAAAAAAACAGCTTATAATTTTTACATAATACTAATTTAGTCTCTGGATTTTTAGGAAATAAGTAGGTAGCTGATCCAAATAGATGACACTTTTTTTCCGCTAATGTAAATGGTCAATGATATCTTCCATTTAAAAATGATTCTAGGAGCGCCTGGGTGGCTCAATTGGTTAAGCATCCAACTCCTGATTTCAGCTCAGGTCATGATTTCACGGTTCATAGGATCAAGCCTTGCATCAGGCTCTGCACGGAGAACACAGAGCCTGCTTGGGATTCTCTCTCTTTCCCTCTCCCTGCCTCTTCCCCACTCACTCTTTCTCTCTTTTGCTCTCTCTCTCAAATACAAATAAATATTTTTTTAAAAATTTTTTAAATCAAATAAAAACATTCTAATGGGTTTAACTGAGCCCAGATGTTCTTATGAAAAACAAGCAAAAAGGAAATAAAAAGTTTCAAACTCACCATATATTATAGTTTCCTTTACAACAGATACACTGTTATCACATATTAAATAGCATAGGAATGCTTTCCTTCTTAATAAATATTAAAAGCATTCAATTGGAATACTCTTTTAATTTCATATATAAAACATGTAACTTTTTCTACTAGATTCCAGATTGATTAAAGCAAGAAACCTAATAGATGGTGTTTAGATAAAAGCCAAATAAACTTTTGAATATGAGTTCATAATTTAAGTGAGATGCTATTACAAAATGTATATATAAGTATTGACTGGTCAGTAGCCTGCTAAAAGAATGCAGTTCATATGTGTGTGTAAAGCAAGGGGCTGCTGTTGAAGAAAAACAAAGTTGTATTCTCTTTAAACTTTTTAAATTTTGAGATAATTGTAGATTCACATGCAGTTGTAAGTACCAATATAGAGAGGTCTCATGTATGCTTTACCAGTTTCTTCCAATGATAATATCTGGTGGGACCGTAATATAATATCACAACCATTATAATGACGTTGGTGGAATCCACAGATTTTATTCAAATTTCACTTGTGCTTGTGTTTGTGTGTATTTAGTTCTATTCAGTTTTATCACACTTGTAGGTTTATGTACCCACCAGCACAGTCAAGATGCAGAACACTTCCATCATTTAAGGATCCCTATGTCACCCTTTTATAGCTGTGAATCATTTTCATATCCCAAATGATGGAAGTCAAAATGAAAATGAAAGAAAAAGACTTTAAGGAAAATGAAAAAGGTAACAAACTAGGAGGAGAATTAGTAAGACACAAAAGAAGACAACAGGAAAGAAACATAGATAATGAATGCCTTGGCCTGGTTTTCTCCCAGAAAGCAGAGCCTTGAACAAAAACTCATATATAAGTCATTAATTTGGGGAACTGATACCAAGGAATCAGAATAAGATACTGGGAAGACTAAGACACCGAAGGTGGAAAAGTCAATTGAACTGTCTGACTTTCAAGCAGATCACCACTGAGGGTAAATGGAGTTTGATCCTGCTGGGACACTAAGAGGAATGATGTAGAATGCCCCCACAGGATTCACCAGCAACGGGACAGAAGGGTGAGTCCCCCACTGGCCAAAGGCTGGCTCACGGGGCATCAATTCCGTACTTCTAGATACTCACATGCCACGGTCAGAGCCAAGCAGATCCCACGGAGAGCCCGTGCCACAGCATCTGAGAAGGTCCAGGACAACTATTCACACGTGGTGCCGCCGAGAACGAGACAGTAGAGTTACTCTTTGAGAAACTGGTTGACAGAGTGAAGGATGCAGCATATAGTGGACTGAGCAGAGCTGAGGTGGCTGAGAAGCGTCGGACACCCCGAGTTTCATGGATGAAACAAGACAGCCACGGCTTGCTTATAAGCAAACTCCTCTCAGACGGGACCCCAGTCACACTTCAGTGACTTCCATCAAGTGACTCGGAACGTCTCTGATAAATTCCTCTAAAGTGTCTCCCTTAAGGAATTGTTCAAGTAGTAGACTTTACTGTAGATTCTCCTTTCTGGAAAGAAATCAACATGAAACAATTAAAAGTGAATAAGCGTGAAGCTCTGTTTTGTCGGTAGTTTGTAAAATGCTTTTAAAAAGACCAGCAGTTTTGGGGCGCCTGGGTGGCTCAGTCGGTTGAGCTTCCGACTCCGGCTCAGGTCACAATCTCACGGTTTGTGAGTTCGAGCCCTGCATCAGGCTTTGTGTTAACAGGTCGGAGCCAGGAGCCTGCTTCGGATTCTGTGTCTCCTTCTCTCTCTTTCTCTGTCTCTGTCTCTCTCTCTCTGCTCCTCCCCAGCTTGTGCTCTCTCGCTCTCTCAGAAATGAAGAAACATTAAAAAAAATTTTTTAAAGGACCAATAGTTTTTTAATGGAGGAAAAGACGACAGAACTGATTTCAAAATCTTCTTGAGGTCAAACCAAATTATTAGAGTCTCCTGTCACCGAATGATTTAAATTATTTGGTTTTATGTCTTTGCCTAACAAACAACTATTATGAGACAATTAAACTAAATAAAATCAAATTTAAAATTATCAAGAGGTTGGTTGGTTGGTCAGTCATGAATTTTAAGGCTCCTCAGGACACATCACAGCGTGAACTAAAATTTTACTGAATTACTTACGTTGGCAATGGTTGGGGTGTGGAGGGGCTGTTTGTGCTGAGGTCAAATAGAGGCAACTGATTGAGGGTTTCGCTTGATATATTAGATTCAGGTAGTTCTGGCCCTTGAAGTCAGTTAAAGAATCAGGCTATTTTTGAGCACAATAGAATTTCAAAGACTTCAGAGTGCAAATACTACCAGATTGAAGTTTCTCTGTACTACTTTTCATGCTCTAATCATAAATTCTTCCTTATTTACAAATAGTGTGAGTAGACTGATCAGTAGGTGACCATATAACTTCCCATCACCCTGGATCCTTTAGAGGGTAAAAAGGGAAATAAATAATTCTAATTATTCTAAGGAAACAACTGTAAGCTGGTACTGTTCTGGGTAAACTAAATGTGTTACCCTACTTAGAAAGGCTCTGAGAGAATCTTTAAAAGCAGCTCTCTTGTTTGTCTTTTCTAAGCCATAAGACAAGTAAGAATCATAATAATCACCATTATTGACAACGGTATTAATGGTTGAACCTAAGAGATGCTGAGTTAGATGTTGAGCTGACAGATGCTAGTGGCAGATAATTACAAATAAACCAAAATGAACACTGTTTACCTGGGTAATGCTGAACATTCACAAGGCCCTTAGGAACCCCAAAGAAACTGCAAGACTGCCTCACTGGAAGCTTTGTCTGATAGAAACCAAAGTAGCTTGAATGTCAAGTACTCAGACAAAGCTAGGACCTAAGAGCCAATGAATCCAAAGAATTGAGAGACCTTGTGATTCCTGCAGCACTGGAAAGTTATAGAATTATGCTTCCTGACATGGTATCCTTCTAATCAGTAGAACCTTAGACAGTGGGGTTGAGAGACCAAAGAAGTCACAGCTCGGGTCAAATAACTAGGGCATTGAACTAGGGCATTGTTCAAGGAACTCATTATTCCTGCTCCAGGCTAAGACATGTGAGTGTGCTGAACAGGCCATTAATTTGGTGCCCTTTTATTATGACTATTGTAGCCAAAAAAGAAAAAGACAAGAAAGAAAAAGAAAGAAAACAACCAAACAACAACAACACATGAGATTTATTCAAAAACATTTTAAGTGCACAGCAGAATATTGTTAACAGTAAGCCCAATACAATATATCATATCTCTAGAACTTTATCTTGCATGACCCAAACTGTATTCCCATTGAATAGCAACTCCCTATTATTCGTCCTCGCAGCTCCAACAGCCACCATTTCTGCTTTCTGTTTCGATGAATTTGAATTTAGATCCCTCATTTAAATGATTATTTCAAACTATTGTTCAACAGGTGTTTAGAATGAAAACTAAGTGATGAATGAAAGAAACACAAAGAAAGAGGAACCTCTTGTTCTCTGCCTACCTCCCTGTGGTAGACTGAATAACCTGCCCCCAAGTGTCCGTGTCCTAATCCCACAACCTGTGAATATGTTATTTTTACATGGCAAAAGGCACTTAGCAGATCTATCTAAGGAGAGGATTTTAAGAGTATTTCTGCATTATTCAGACGGGCTCAATGTAATCACGAGAGGGAAGCAGGAGTGTCAATCAGAGAACGGGATACAACAAAGGGAGAGGAGATGTGGTGACAGAGCAGAGGTTGGAATGTCGCCATTGCTGGCATCTGGCAATTGGAAAAGGCGAGGAAACAGACTGTCCTCCAGACACAATTAATACAGCCCTGCCAACCAATTTTAAACTTCTGACGCCCAGAACAATAAGATACCATATCTGTTCTATTTGAAGTCACCAAGTCTGTAGTCATTTGCTACAGCAGCAGGAACAGCAGCAAACTTTAGCGAGACTGACCCCAAATTTGAAAACCTCACTCAGCAAAACTAAATACCTGCGGTTACGAGTATTGAAAAGATGCAATACAGCATCTTAATCTCAGCTGAGCACTCTGACCTCACCAGATCTGGTGAGACTACTGACCTCTCCACATTATCAAAGTTGACATCATTAAATGTACAGACTTCTCATGAAAAGAGTGATTTGAACACATTTGCTATTTCTCCCAATATTCCTGGTGGTATTTTAGAACCCAGTTGTGTTTTCACGCCCCCAGGAAACTTAGGCAATGCCAGGTGGATCTGATCCTTAAACTTCCAGGGTTGCAAAGTTACTGGGTAGCCTATGCTTCCTGCCAGAGTATTTTTTTTCTACTTTATGACATATGCTATGAAACAGAAGAAGATTTCTCAAAAATCAAAGATAGAGGTTCTTATTTATCATCACTTCCTCCTCTCCTAAACAGGGTAATCATTGCAGAGGTCGTTAGACAGGGTCAGATCAGAACTAGAGAGGAACTCAAAGGCCATCTTCTCAATGAGTCTTGCACCGATACATTTGTATCGGTTGAATGTTTATACATTTCAACTCCTGTGTCCCTTGCCTTGTTTTACTTTTTCTGTGTCCCTTGCCTTGTTTTACTTTTTCTGTGTCCCTTGCCTTGTTTTACTTTTTCTGTGTCCCTTGCCTTGTTTTACTTTTTCTGTGTCCCTTGCCTTGTTTTACTTTTTCTGTGTCCCTTAGCACATCCGCCCTTCCAACTCACTACATATTTTTTCATTTATTGTGCTTGTGGAGTATTTTCCATCTTCCCATGCTAGAATATAATGCACTAGATCAAGATGTTTATCAAGGATCATTGATGTACCCAAAGACCTATACAGTCTAGTCTGTACAGTAACTGTGGCCTGTATGCTGACTGTTCTGCTTCACCTCTGAATACAATACCTAAAGGTAACTTGGTATTGTGAACCCTTTTGGGTGAGGGTAAGTAAAGGTGACTCTGGGTCCCTGTTACTGGATTTTTCCAGAAAGGCTTCTCTGAAGCTGTTTAATCTTGCTGCCGGCCCAAACAGGAGTAAGAATGTATATATAGACGATTGACAGCTGTCTGAGAGTTAACTCTCCCTGTCTACAAAGTCTCTGCCCCACTCACAACACAGTCTGAGGTTGACCTATGCAGGATGTACCTGCTTTGGTAGCACATGGACTCTGGGCCTAGGCCACTGCATGATTAGTCAGAGAAGGGAAATTAGCTCAGGGATGGTCTGAGAGAAATGTTTCTTAATAGAGGAAATCTATACTGAATATTGCCTGACCAGCCCAATTTTTAAGAAACAATGAATATCAAACAAATGGGGGAAATTTTTAGAAAACGAAGTAGAGAAACAACAAAAGGCAAAGCAATAAGTAGGCAAAGCAATAAGTAGGATCACGAAGCAGACAGAAGAGAAGTCACAACGATTGGCAAAAGCTATCAAAGCAGAAATCGGAGTGTTTAGTAACCATGAATTTGAAACACCAGAGCATGGGTTAGGAGAGCCTTACCACTGAAGGAGTAGCTTCCAGAGCTATGATTGTGTCTGTCAGGTTACTGTTATCTACTATATCCTGGATGATGGTGCTCTGGAAAGCTCTCTATGAGGCCGCTCAGGCTGACTTCTGTCTCCATTCTCTTTGTTCTTACTAACAAGTATGCAGCTTCGGACAAAAACTCAAGTAGAATTTTTAATTACTGTTTATAATAACTGAGGTTATTTCTATTTCTAGCCTCCATTTGGTTGGATGGTGGAAATTTCAACCAAGTCAATTTCTAATCCTCATCCACACTCTTTCCCTGGGGTTGCATCAAATTCCAGGAAGCTTATGTGAAGCAAAGATCTTGGCAACACTCGGTGTGGGTGCATAAATGATAACAGTGAAGGGTGGATAGGAACTCACCTTCACTAACTTAGGCTGAAAAACATGTATGTGTGCAGGTACAGAGAGCATGTATATGTACATGTGTTTTTGTGCATGTATAGAGATCCTTGGATCCCGGATCCACAAAATCTTGAATCCCAAGATCTTTTCACATCTCTCCGCTACTTCTAGGCATCTTTCACTCCTCAAGCCTTGGGTGCCAAGGCCACATTCTTAGATTCATCGTAAGCCTTTTATCATTACAGTCTCTCTACAATGTTGAGGCTCTACCTTGGAGAGGTGGTACATTTTCTTTCTGCTCTTACATTCTCTAAACGCATAAAGGCATTTGACTGCACCTTCCCTCACCAATCCTGGGCCTGACTACTTTACAGGGGAGAGGGGTGATGATTTCAGTGCCTGTTTCCAGAAAACCACAGCATCTTTTCCATATTCACAACTGTCTGCCTTAGTCCTGCTAACCCAGGGCATCATTTTCCTGATTCAAGCACAGGAAGCCTTCATCAAAATAGACCCTAAAATATGTTATTCAAGCTCAGAAACTTATCCATAACTCCCTTCCTCCATGGACATTAGAGTTTAAAGCAAAGACCAGTAAGAACTGGCTCTATATTCTGATATGTCGTCCCTTCCCAGAGATGATGGAGGTAGAAAAACCCAATTACCTGAATGAGACAAAGGATACAACAATGCTGAAGGAAGAACTTTGATAAATATTTCAGGATAACATGCTGAAATATTCATATTACAATATGGAAAACTAGGTAACCTGAATACTGTGAGTTTCCTAATATAAAAAAGGCTCAACCAATCTCAGATGAAATAAGTTTGCCCTGTAAATCTCTGTAGAAATTTCAGTGTGCACGGTATATTATTATGTCTGTTTTTAATATGGGTATGCAATTTTTCACATAAGGCTTCCAAAACCGGATCAGTTATACATGCATACTTAATCTGAAAAAGCAAATTAATATGTATTTAGTACCAAAAATAAAGTGTATCAAGGTCATGAATAATTGTATAACTATTTAATATTATCTTACACTTGCATCTGTGACGATAATTTTTGCAGGCAATATAACCCTCTCACATTCCAGAGTTTGAGAAATCATTAAAATAACTTCAATGAAATATTAACATTGTACATTGGCATTTACAAAGCACTCCTTAGTATATTGCTGCAGTCAAATTTTATAGGAGAAATTGACTGGGAACTTTAAGTGAATCAATTTTAAAGTGTTAAATCTTTCTTCTTCCCTAAAATGAAGGATGTACATGGGAGTATGAGCTTGGTGCCCCAGTGCTCGCTGCAGTAGTAACTTTACAGCAACTAAACCGTTAGAGTAATTGCTGAAGCTACAGAGATTTACCTTTCACCTTGCAAGACTTATTTGATATACCAGCATCAAATCCTGTCTTGATTCTACTCCAGAGGCAGCTATATTTCAATCTGTGGACTGTTTTAGCAATCTTTGGTGGGCTTACACATATGATCTGGAGAACTGTTTATTGCATGTGAAAATATTCGTTTTTTAGTGGTTTCCGCTATGATTGGTTTTTCAAGTAATACTTCTATTGGAGTCAGAGATTTCCTATCTTCTCTTTGTTGATGCTTTTTTTAATATGGCTGCAGCATTACTTTGTATTCCAAGAAAACATTCAGTTTCTCTAGAGTTTTCCTCTTTCTCCCTAGTTACATGGCAACCATATTCAAACTTAAACACTTCATCAAGACTCTAACACCTTGCCAATCCAGGTCTGGAAAGGCAACCATGTTTTGTTTCTTTGTTTTTTAAAGCTTATTTATTTTGAGAGACAGAGCAGAGGAGAGGCGGAGAGAGAGGAAGAAGAGAAAGAGAATCTCAGGCAGACTCTGTGCTGTCACCACGGAGCCCGATGCGGTGCTCAAACTCACAAACCATGAGATCATGACCTGAGCCAAAGTCAGACGCTTAACTGGCTGAGCCACCCAGGTGCCCCTAGCAGCCATGTTTAAATCAACAAAATCTAAAGTGAAAAAAGAAAAGGAAAGGAAAGGAAAGGAAAGGAAAGGAAAGGAAAGGAAAGGAAAGGAAAAACAGACTTTACCTACCCCAGAGATTTGTTGTGTATCTTCTTTCTTAAAACACAACTTCTTTCTGTAACTCCAGAATTACAGGTTAACTGAGAAATATATTAGTCTAATAACTATCATGATGATATTTTTTTAAAAAGGGAGTTGCAATTTGTACACTGTTTTTAGTGCTAATATCAATGAAAGAAATTCATTTTGTATTCATGACCATGAAATATGGCTATTCAGGTGTATTTATGGCATAATTGTTTCTCTAAAATTAAAATGTTATCTATCTCATTAAATCTAATGAATCACTATAATGAATATTTCCACATATAATTATAACGGAGAGGACAAAGAGAATAGAAAAAATAAAGAAATGAAGGTAGTTTACTTTCTTCTACAGCTAATTTCTTTCCTTACCCTACATTGTCTTATTGTTTTGTATTATTTCCTTTTTTATGGTGTTAACCATAATACTAGATTCACTTCATTCTTGTTTTGTTTTTTGTTGTTGTTTTTCTTTCTTTTTTTTTTTTGTGATTCTCTGTCTCCTCTATGTGCATGTGTGTTCTTGTGGGGGTGATGGGGAGACAGAGAGCCAAAGATATATTTGACCTAGATACTGAATGCTCATTCTCAAAGAATGGGGCCAGTATGAGGGAATTCTCTCATGTCCCATGATTTTAGAGCAGATTTGAAAGTGACAGGAGTGTAAGGAAGTTTTATTGTACCCCAAAATAACCATTTTTTATTGTGTGAAAATTTCATATTATATATGATAATGTTATTCAACCTATGACAATAACCTAAAATGTTCCTCATATACATTAGTATAGATCCTATCAGGCTCTCAAAAACATAATTTGGTGAGAGCAGCAGGTGTACAAAATAACTGTGCTCCCAAGAGCAACCAAACTGGCCGTGAGGGTAGAAATTGAGATAATTCCTGCATCATGAATGAAGGGAATGTAGCAATGCTCATATGCCTAAGGGTCTGGTTGGGCACTGAGGTGAGTTGAGAATATTAATTTGATGTTGGCCTTGTCCAGTTTATTTGCATTTTGCTAAACAACCAAGTAGGAATATCAAACAAATTAGTACATGCAGGTGAATAAGAATCTGATAAAAGCTTCCACTGGAGATCCACCTATTCATGGTCTTAGAAGCAATTCCTTAGAACAATCCCAGGAATGTGGGAACTAAGATCCACTCTGCTGAGTCCACCATCCATCCGGTGTGCCCCTCCTCTAGTGACAGGTTCTAATTGTGTTTCCATTTCAGTGTATTTCCTGCCCTTTTCAGGGTCGAAGATTGGTCATACATTCCCAATTTACTGTTCAAATCTAGCTAGTTGCTCTGAAAGTAGCTCATCTTGTCCTAAAGTAGCTTAATGGCCTGAGGGTTATACTCAATCTGAAGGGTTAACAGGATAGGGTAGAAAGATGGGGGGCTCGTGGACTCAGGACACCCTGATCTTTAGCCTTATCCTGATGTCTTGTCTTTGGACACAGTCTTCTCTGGTGTTCTTTTGCCTTTAGCTACCTTTTCTAATGTGTATGCTACCATCACTTTAACAATATTTAAGAGTGATGGCAATGGGTTCAAAAGTCATAATTTATATTAAAAATGTGTTGGACTTTTAACTACATTTTTCAAATAAAAAACGTGTAAGCAAAAAAAAAAAATGCGCTAAGGAGGTATTGCTTTCCGCGGAATTTCTTTTCCTTGGACCTAGTGTTGAAGCTAGTAATTCATAATTGCGCTTACAATTTCAAAGGTGGCAAAAGTTGAGTATTAGAGTAATATAGCAATATGTTGGTATACTAAGGTGAATTACTAGCTTTAACACTAGGTATGCAAAAGAAATTCCATGGAAAGCAATGCCTCTATTATCCCATCCACTTTTGTACATACATACGTACATACATACATACATATGGTATATTTGTTTTCCGTGTCACAGTAAAATCAAGGAAATATCATATATTTTATATTTGAAGTTGATACATATTTAAATCCCCATTTAAAAACAGTAGCTCCCCAAACTAAAATTTGAGGATAAGTTTTTTACTTGACAAAGACCGTCCTACTGTACATACTTTATGGCATGTAGAATTCAAAAATTGCAAGCCAATGGTAGATATGCTGCCTGGTCAAGAAACAGACTGAGTCAATGGAACAGAATCCATATCTTATTTTTTTTTTCTTTTAGAGACTAAAAGCTATTGTGACACCTCCCTAATTGAAATAGTTCCGAGCAAGATCAATACTCTGGGAATTCATTTACAAGTGGTTTTGAGGGAGTGCAGAGGCTGGAGAAAGGAAATACTTTTTACTGCACTCAAGTTTCTAGCTTTGGTAACTAGGTGAATGAAGCAATTAGATTATATAGAGAATGACAGAGGAGCCAAATGAGAAATTCAGAGTGGAGGGTAATTCAGCCTGAAAATTTCAAGTCCAAGTGAAAGATGAAAGTTGGTATTTGTGATAAACTGCTATAGATTTAGATCTAGAATGTAACAGGTAATTGTTGGTACTCTATATTTTTTGGAGAAGCATGCAGTTAAGAGTTCACAAATGCTTTTTAGAACAAATTTTAAGAAATATGTACATATCCTTTAGTTATAAACTATGATTACATTATTATGATCACATGTTTAGAAATAAAATCATGTCTTAAGGTCTAAATCTGTATTATCCAATATTTTGAAATTTCTTATTCTTTACATTTTAGGTTCTTCCAATCTGATAAGACTACCCTACAACTAGAGCACCTGCTCCATTTGTAATTAACTAACTTCTTTTTTGGCTATTAATTTACCTTTCTTTTTTAATTTTTTTATTACATTTTATTACATTTATTTTTGAGAGGCAGAGAGAGACAGAGCATGGCAGGGGAGGGGCAGAGAGAGAGGGAGACACAGAATCCGAAGCAGGCTTCAGGCTCCGAGCTGCCAGCACAGAGCCCGATGTGGGGCTCGACCCCGTGAACTGTGAGATCATGACCTGAGCCGAAGTCAGACACTCAACCGACTGAGCCACCCAGGCGCCCCACCTTTCTTTTTTTTTTAATGTTTGTTTATTTACTTTTGAAAGAGAGAGAGAGAGAGGGAAAGAGCAAGAGGGAGAGGGGCAGAAAGAGAGGGAGACAGAGAATCCCAAGCAGGCTCCACCTTGCCAGCATAGAGCGTAATGTGGGGCTCGAACTGAGCACCAAACCGTGAGATCATGACCTGAGCTGAAATCAAGAGTAGAATGCTCAACTGACTGAGCCACCCAGGCATGCCTCACCTTTCTTTCTCTTAATCTTGCCTTTCTCTCCTGTTCTCTGTTCTTTCTTGCACTTCTCTTGGTTTGATTATTTTTCAACATCCTGTTTTACTCTCCTGTTAGGCTGGTAGATTTACAAATTTTATAGGATTGTGAGATTCGTTTATTATGCTTTTAAGAGATTACCCAGAAATTATAACATACGTCCTTGATCAATCAAATCAGACAGTGATCTTTAACCCTTTAATTCCATTTATCTTTCTCCTGACTTATATTCTACCTGTCGTGTGATTGAATCCTCTTTTAGTCCCCCAAGATGTTGTCGACATAGTCTTTAACAGACAGTATATTCATTCATATTTGTTGATATATCTGCCATTTCCAATGTTCTTCTTTCAAACTTGCATCTTCAACCTTTCATTGATTACTATTGTTATTCCCTCTTAAAAATATAGTTCTTTAATATGGTTCTGCTAACGACAAATCGTCTTCGATTTTATTTTCCTGAAAATGTCTCTTCTTTAATTTTCACATTTTTAATGATATTTTGATGGGCTCAGAATTCTCAGCTGGCAGATTTGGCTTTTTACCCTTTGAAGACATCATTCTGCTGTCTCCTAGCTTCCCCTGCTTCTGGAAGGGATTCCATGTAATCTTCCTGTTGTGCCTTTGAAAGTATTGTGCCTTTTTGCTCTGGCCTCTTTTAAGATTTCTTAAAGTGGACATGTTTTACACATCTTGAGTGCATGCTTTCTAGTTCATAACTAATTTGGGGAAGAGTAAAACAAAGGCTTTTAGTTGATTCTTAGCAATAATGTCTTGTTTTCAATAAATGAGAGAGATCAACCTAAAGTCATGATATTCCCATGATATACCCAGAAGTACCAGGCTGATTCCTAACAGCACTGTTCTCTGGCCACCAGACTGTTTGTATTTTCTATCCTCTTTTATCATATTTATGGAAGGAGTTTATGCAGAGTTACTGTATCATTATTCATACCAACACGATTTCATCATGTCATTATTTATCATTATTTACATCAACATTATTTATATTAACAATTATTACACCTGGACAAGGCTTCTCTCAAATGAAATGTATTGAACATTTTCTCAAATAATATTGGTCAAATAAATCAAAATGTATGTTTTCTCTTTTAGATATGTTTTTTTTACAAATTCTGGTCATTGTTTATAATTTAAAAAATTTTTGAGAGAGAGAGAGAGAGAGTGCAAGGGAGGGGCAGAGGGAGAGGGAGAGAGAGAATCTTAAGCAGCCTCCACACTCAGTACTGAGTCTGAGGTGGGGCTCTATCCCATGACCCTGGGATCATGACCTGAACCCAAATCAAAAGTTGAATGCTCAACCAACTGAGCCACCCAGGTACCCCAATTAAATTATCTTCAATTAAATATGAGCCATTCCTATATGCCTTCTAGGTTATTATAATTTATAGTCTCTGATTATAAAACAATTCATACATGAAATACCCAACTTGCTGAAGGGTGTTCATTACCAACTATTTGAGAAGGAAGGAATGGGATTTTGAGCATGTTCATGATCTGACTTTCCTCTGTACCCTCTGTGTGCTTTGTTATATAGGTGAGCCCTTACCTGTATGTGGTGTGTGTTAGTTTCTAATAAATATTTAAAAGGTTTTTTGAGAATTCTGCCATAAACTTTAGCTTCCCTGGTATAAAGGACATGTAGGAACCAAGTTAAACTGTCAGTGTATAATACAGTCACTTCAACATACATTTGACTTAACCATATAGACATGTTTATTAAAGATAATTCCTTAATATGTTTATATAATGTATATATGTTATTCAAACACAAAGAAAATAATTAGATGTATAGAAGCACAGGCCTACAGAGTTGACTCAAATATAAATTGTAAAGACCCACCTTTTACTCCATCTGTCTTCAATGCTAGACTTTCCTCTATAATGAATCAAGTCCAATAAGCAAATACTAACTGATACATAATAACAATTATCATATATTTAATACCTACATCTAACATTTTTTTCTTCTAAATCCTTAGGTCCTGATGTCTGGCAGTCTCTGAATCTTAATGTGCCCCGTTGCGAGGTTTATGACATCTCCCAGAATTTCCCTACGGGTGATTATTTTTTAACCATTCATTTCACTACAGTAACTATAATTATCATATTTGGCATGTCAATCCCCAGCCAAGAGCTGTCCACACTGATTTTTCTTACAGCTTTCCTTTTTTTAAATGACTATCTCCCTTACCATTTCTATCACCATAGGGCCATATTCTAAACTGAGATAACTGAAATAGTTTTTCCAATCTATTCTTGCTAGTTTATCACATATACTATAGCTTTTTCATAGATTGTCAATTTTTTGTTTGGGTTAAAACAAATTTCTGCCACAATACAATACAATACTCTTGACAGAGTAAGTATTTAGGTCTCAGAGAATGGGAGAACTCTTTCTAGATCAAGAGATCATGTACCGCATGCCCTAAATATTTGTTTTAGGTGAGCAGGAAAAGGTAACCTTTATTTCCAAAATTGTTTCTCTGACACGAGGAATTCTTCACCCAAGAAGAGTACAGTTTATTCATTATTTTAAAATAGCTTATTTTTTTCCCCATGCTTGCTCAGTTTTTAGATCTTGTGTGCCTGATGTAATTAAATATAAATTATATTAATTTTAATAAGTTTTTTGGGCTTGAGCATCAGTTTAGAAGCATGAACTATCCGGTGTTCTTGAGCTTAGTCACTAAGAATTTCCAGCAGTATTATAGGAAATCACTGACATGCACATTTCTCAAAGACCAGAGCTTTATTGTTAGTTAACATTTAACTCAGCAAAATGTTGGTACTTCAATTATGTAAAAAATCATTGATCGAGAAATGATGAATTGGAGTCAGAAACATAAGTATGTGTGTAGTCACTATTAAGCAGTTACTGAATATCTTATCTAAATGTTAAGGGCTTTTTTTGTATAATGATTACAAATTTAGAAAGGTTACTAGTGAACTCTAAGATCTAAAAAACAGTTCCATTAAAAGGAATAAGGACTTCACAGAATACATGGGTACAATACCTGGAATTTTGTTAAATTATGGAAACAGTATCAGCCTCAGCCTCTCCCCAGGAGACACCATATAATGTCTGTTTCCTAGTGACAAACAAAATGTTTCCAGACATTTGTAAATGTCTCCTGGAGGGCAACACCACCCCAGATTGAGATGCATTGCTTTTAGATAAAAGTCAAGAAATGTTTTCTAAGTCCCTAGCATGTGGTTGAGTTTAACTTGTTAGCTTATCTAGTATTAAGATAGTTGACACAGTGTAGGTTTAACTAGTGCCTATATCTGCCTTTCAAAACAGGGCATTTTCTACAATGAGTGTCTGTCTAACTGTAAAATTCAGCTAATCCTTCCTGCCTGGACTAGTTCCTGTTCCAACAATTATCACATACCAGGAACACCAATCAATCTCTCCAGTGGCGGTTGGCCTTCTGCTTAACATCATATCCAGGTGTTCCTTATTCTGCCCATTGCCAAAAACATCTCCTTAAAGCTCACTCACCTCCCTGAACACTTCTTACTCCATATGCCACCTCCAGGTATTTCTGCAACTTTCACAGTGCTTTCTCCCTTCCATTTTCTCCCTTATCCCTGAGTTTATACCTGTCAGGCAAGATTCACCACAACTGTGAACAAATGTGTTATCATCTTAGCCGGGCTGTAATTTATTTGAAGATAGCGATCGTTGGGTATTCAGTAATATGTCTTTCAGTGCCTATCACATACATTAGGAAATTGTTTCTCTAATAAACAAATGAAAGAGAAGCATTTCAGGGAGAGAAATAAAAACCCCGGACAACTCTGCACCTTCCATTACTCCATCAATTAGTCCTAAACTCACCTTCTGTTCTAATTCAAGACCAACCCCAGTCAATGAGTAAGCTAAAACACCCTCAGAATCACTATTTCTCAAGGGTATCCTTTCTTCCAAGCTGATGCAACCTGGAGCCGGGCTCCCTGGCTTGGTCTATATGAGTTCAGTTCCCACAGACCACGCAGACTTGCCAGGTGCCTTTGTGGAGAATGGAAACTGAACAACCATGGTCTGAGACCTTCCACACCCCACATAGAGGCCAAGGAGAACCATATCTTGTCTTATTTATCTCCGTCATCACATTTTTGAAATTGTGCTATTTGATTGAGGCTATATGCCATTCATCTTCTTTTAAATATTCCACTTTAGTGGGGTAAAGTCCCACTTATAAGCATGACATAGTCATAATGACTTAAAACATTTTAATTTTGCATTATTTATTAAATGAAATCTCTTCATTACTCCAGGTGTATGCAATAATATATCAAAACTCACTTTAGATTATAGAACCATGTTAGCTGAAGATCTGATGTGCAAATCAATTCAAAACATAACCAAAAACATTTTTTTTATTTTAATGTTTTTTTTTATTTATTTTTGAGAGAGACAGAGACAGAATGTGAGTTGGGGAGGGGCAGAGAGAGAGGGAGACACAGAATCTGAAGCGGACTCCAGGCTCTGAGCTGTCAGCACAGACCCCATAGAGGGACTTGAACTCAACAAGCCATGAGATCATGACCTGAGCAGAGGATGGACACTTAACCAACTGAGCCACCCAGGCGCCCCTCAAACACATTTTTTATCTTTGCTTTACTTGTTTTGGTTTAAGCCAAAAGATGTCATAATCTTCTGGAAATGTTATGAAATCAGAAGGAATAAAATGCATAATATACATACTATGTGATATCCATGAAGACTTACAATCTGGGTTTTAAAACATATTTAAATATCAAAGTGATATCAATTTTGAATAAATACAAAATCACCTTCTGTTTTTAAAAGTTCCAGGTAGTAATTTAATTGACTGTAGCTGAATTTATGATACTCAGCACACAACAATCTTAAGGGTGGTAAGGGTGTTCCTGTTGTGATATACTTTGATAATGATAATGGGAAGTGTTGACTCTCATAATAATCACTATTTCGATTCTGAAAAGCAATTCTCCAAAGGGACTTCCATTGTGACTTTATATTTTCTTTACATGTAGATTTATATTTATTTTGATTATGACATAGTTGGTGAAACCTGGGACTTTCAAATGGTTCTTCTGAACATATGCAAGACTTGACACATATCTGCAAAAACCTCCACTATGTGACGAGTGAGTAATAGCCCTTTAATGCAGACATGTTCCTCTTAGTCGAAAAAATATTTGGATCAGTTGGTAATTTGAGAACTTATAATTTCCTACACTTGAATAATTTAATAATTTGAAAGTTCACTTCTAATTACCATAACTTGTCAAATAACTGGCACTTTGCATAAAATGAGCTAAAGCCTAGAGTGTCACTCCTGAGTCACTGGCTGTGATCAGGAATGCCTAGTGAGGCTTTGAGTCCTGAAGTATATCAGGAATAGGAACACGACCAAGGGGCGCCTGGGTGGCTCAGTTGGTTAAGCCTCTGCCTTCAACTCAAGTCATGATCTCATAGTTTGTGAGTGTGAGCCCTGCGTCAGGCTCTCTGCTGACAGCTCAGAGCCTGAAACCTGCTTCAGATTCTATGTCTCTGCCCTTCCCCCGCTCGTGTGCGCTCTCTCTCTCTCTCTCTCTCTCTTTCAAAGTTAAATCAACATTAAAAAATTTTAAATAAAAAGAACACGACTGAGAAGGGAGAATTTTATTAGCAGGCCACCAAGTCACTTCCTTCAATCAACAAGCCTGGATCCTGCATGAACACCACATTCCTTCTCACCTTTGTAATTAAGAGCTGGGTAGGCATCTGCCTGTGATTCCTTTTTTGGGAGACAACGCTCCCCACATGCCTTTATGTGGTTAGAGCTTCCTAAGAATAGGAAATTCCTGCCAGGCCCTGCCTTACCCTAGCACCAAAGGAAGATGCACGAGAGTAGAGAGTCACCATAAGACATCAATGCCCTTCTCCAGTTGTGCTTACATAAATCCCAGACTCCTCTCAAGAAAAGGTCCTACCCTCTACTGCAATAATCCCTTTAGATTTTTACAAAATTTATTTTGTTCAGGAACTTAATCAAAATTCTTGATTTTTCAGGATAAAGTGAAGGGGGGATATAGCACAGGTCCTTAGATTTCTTGGGTATGCAAAAGAAAGGGACTATCTAAAATCCATGTAAACTTTGATATAGATATCTATTAATAGGCTCCTAATATGAGCTTCTGGACCATAAAGTAGGGTTTTTAACTGATGGCTCAACAAAAAGACCACCAAAATAGCACACACAACACACACACACACACACAATATGTATGTGTGTGTGTATACACACACACACACACACACACACACATACATAGGCTTTCTGCTGACAGCTCAGAGCCTGAAACCTGCTTCTGATTCTGTCTCTGATATAAATAAATAAATTATATATATATATAATTTATTTATAAATATATATATTTATTTATAAATAAATTTGTTTATGAATCTATATTTATATCTCAATATCTCTATATAAATGTGTTTGTGTGGTGTGTATCTAAATTTAAGTTCATTAGACTTACTGCAGTAAAGAAGAAAACTTACAGACAGACATCAGTAGTGTGTAAGAGAGGTACTTACAGTGAAGAGTCATTTATATATTTGGGGAGTCTGGGTCTATGTGGCTTAAGGAAGAATTTTCAAGGTGGGGAACAGATTGTGATTAAATAACACTTGTGACCTAATAATGTAGGTTTGGTAAACACAGAAAAGCTAGATTCTTGTAGGAAGTTCTGATTGTTGCCTCATGAGTGAACTGTTTGCCCAGGTGAACAATGTATTAATTTCATTGTGAGAGCTCTTGGCCCAGATGAACTGACTCTTTGCCCAAATAAATTGGATTGCGAGAACTTCCTGAAACAGAACACAATTTTTGTGTTATTTAAATTGGTTTAATGATTTTCTGGGCAATGGTTTCCTGAAACAGATAATTCATATTTATATCTCTTTTCTACCTCAGTCTGTAGAGCCAGACTTTTCCTTCTGTACACTAAAACAACCAAACTAAAGTCAAGATTTTGGGACTTGCAGCAGAGACTACAGTATTATCTATTTGAAAACAATTCCTTAATTTTTTTTGTTCAAATATCATCCTCATATTGTAGAGGGGAGCAAATTGTCCAATTAAAAACCATACTCCATAAAATCCCAAAATGTACCTTCCCATTCAATCCACACTCATTCCTATCACAGGTGACAATTATCCTAATTTGTAACAATATAAATTACAGAATAGAAATTTGTATAATGGAATCATATTATTCTCTTGTGTCTGGCTTCTTTAATTCAACATATTTGTGAGATCCACTTACATTGTTGCATGTAGTAATGGTTTATTCATTGTTACTTCTATACAGTGTCCCATTTCATGAATTAAAACAATATGTCTATTCATTATATTGCTTAATGTCTTTTCAGTTCAGGAAGGTCCTCAGCCTTTATCTCATCAAATAATTTCCCCTCCTCCTCCCCCCACTCTCTCTCTCCTAGTTCTCAGATTCCAAGTATATGGACATTACATCTTTGAATATTTCCTCCTCCCATGTCTCTTATGCTCTGCTATGTTCTCCTGATTATTATGTTTTTCTCTCTCTTCATATGTCTAGTAAGTTTTATGGTATGCTAGACATTGTATATCAACTAATCATAAAGCTTGAGATGATATTTTTTCCCCAAAGGGTTTCTCCTTTTATTAGGTACATATGGTAGAGACAATTACCTCTAGCTGACCACGTATTAATCTGAGTCCAATAAGCACTGAACTTTTCTTAAGATCAGTCCACATCTACATCACTCTTGTTCTTCAAGCATGGCACTATCAGGCTTTTGATTGATTGTATAAGACTCTGTTCATTAAGTTATGAGTTTTTAAAGCTTTGATCTTTAGTCTTTAGCCTCTTTCCTGTGGAAGGTTCAAAACTTGGTAGACATCTTAAGGAATGATGCTCTGTAGGTTTATGTTAGGCCCTTCCCATAGCAGGTCTTTGATTCTTAAACAATGCAAGACTGTGAAAGATTTACCTCTTCTTTTGGCCCAGGTCTAGTCTCCTTGCCCATTCCAGACCCTCAGAAATGTTCCACGGTGAAAAATAATCTTGTTTTTGAAGTTCGTTTTGATTTCAGTCCAGCTCCATACAACTTCCAAAAGTCCTCTGGTTTCTCTTCCTCCAACAGAGACTCTGCCTGAGCCAAAGCTGATCCTCAGCCCTCATTTAAAATTGCCAAATGCAAAAAATAAAATATAAAATAAAATAAAATTGCCAAATGCTACCAAGAACCAAAATGGTCAGCCACTATCAGTTTATCTTTAAAAAGCTTTTTCTTTGGTGAATTTTATTATTAATTCATCTATTCATTGTTTCCACAATTCTCCATGTCTTTAAAATATTATCTTAACAGTTTATCCTTTTATTTTTTTCTAATTGTTGCAGCAGGAATAATGGCCACCTGTGTTCTACTGCATGCTACTGCAAGAAGTCCATCGTGAACTTTGATATTTTACCATTAAAATTCAGTCCAATGTATTTTGGATTACTATTTCTGTTCTGCTTTGGTCCTAGAGATTTTAGAAATGTTTTGCATAAGTTTCCTACATAAAGCAATTTTCAAATTATCTGTTTACTCCTGATTTTTAGCTTAATTCCACTGTAGTTGGAGAAAATATCCTGTACGGTTTCAAGACTTTAAAGTTTTGAGCAATACTTTATGTGCCAGTATAGGGTCGATCTTGATAAATGTTCCACGCACAGTTGAAAAGAGTTGCATTCTGCAGTTGTTGAAGGAAGATTTCTATATATGCCTATTTTATCACATTTGCAAATATTGTTACAAATCTTTAGTATACTTGCTAATTTTTCTGTTTCATAAGATATTGAGAGAGATATGTTAATGGTATTTTTAGATTTACCAGTGTCTCTTTTGTCATCCTTTATGTATTTGAAGGTGTGTTTATTAGGTTCGTACAAAATTGGAATTGCATTATTTTGGTACAATAGTTAACACTATGATCTGTCCCTCTCTTTGCTTCTTTTTAATGTCTATTTTGTAGTATATTACTATGGCTATCCTTTTTTTTCTTTTGCAAATGTTATCTTTTTCCATTCTTTGAATTTTAGTCTGTTTCTGTGCTTATTTTAAAGGTATATATCACTTAAGCATCCATGTTTTAACCCATTCTGATCATCGTTTCTTTTTTATTTAGATTACTTGATTATTTGCACTTTTTAGGATATTAATTCTATTTTAGATTTACAAATGTATTCTTTATATTGTATTTGACCCAGAACTGCTTTTTTTTAAGTTTACTTATTTATTTTGAGAGAGACAGAGACAGCGCAAGTGGGGAAGGAGCAGAGAGAGCGGGAGAGAGAGAGAGAGAGAGAGAGAGAGAGAGAGAGAGAGAGAATCCCAAGCAGGATCCATGCTGTAAGCGCAGAGGCTGATGTGGGGCTTAAGCCCACGAAACCGAAACCGCAAGATCATGGCTTGAGCCAAAACCAAGAGTCGGATGCTTAACAGACTGAGCTACCCAGGTGTCCCTTGGACCCTCAACTGTGTTATATTGTTGTTTTCTGTCTTCTTCTCTTCTTTAGGATTATTTATTGACCTTTAATGATTCAATGAACCTTTTATGTTTTTGTTAATGACTATTTTGCTATTCTTATGGTGGTTATTCTAGAGCAATACCGTCCAGTATAAATTTCTACAATGATGGAAATATTCTACATCTGTGCAGAGTGTAAAATAGTAGCCATAGCCACATATTTCTCTTGTACACTTAAAATGTGGCTAGTCTGACTCAGGAACATAATTTTTAATTTAACTTTAAAGTTAAATAGACACATATGGCTAATGGCCACCGCATTGGACAGTCCAGTTTAGAGATTACTAATTGAACCCCTGACATACCAAAGTCTAATATTTATAATATGCTTGTTTGCCATTTCCTGAATAAAGAGAATTTAACTCATTTATTGCCTTCCCACATCATTTTATTGAGGTGCAGTATAGTAATATATTAATTATATTATATGTTATATTAATAATATTGAGGTATAATTAAATGGTATTTAATTCCATTTGCATTTCAACAAAACAGGATATTTTGGTTATTTCTTTATGTACTCATATTCAATTAGAATCCCACATACTTACCTTTTGCAATCCTTCATTTTTTCTTATTTTCTACATGGCCGTCTGTGATTAGTTCCTTTTGTCTTAATAGTGACCTTTCATTTCTTTTATTATGGCTTTGCTAGTGTTTAATTACATCATGGTTTGCTATTCTGAAGAATCTTCACCACACCTTCATATTTAAAATATATATTTGCTGGGTATAAAACATTGGTACTTGTATTACTTCAGTGTTTTCAAGATATTCCATTGTCTCTGGATTTCTTTGCTTTGAGATGCTTGTGATTAATCCTATTATAGTTTCTTTGATGGTAATATACCTTTTTTTTTTTCTCTCTCTTTATCTTCTGGATGCTTTAAGTTTACATTTCTCACATTAGTTTTTGGCAGTTATACCATGGTGTGCCCAGTGTTATTTTATAGCATCAATTATATTTGGGTTTTAAATAGCTTTTTGCTTTTGTGGTTTTTGTCTCCTATTTTAAAAAAATAGTAATTATGTCATCAGATATTTCTTCTGTCTGTTCAATTCCATGTATGTTAGAACTTTTTCTGTATTCCATGTATCTCTTATACTCTATTACAAGTTTTGCACTTATTTTACTTCTCTGTGCTTCAGTCTAGAATATTTTCTTCTGAACTAACTTTCAGGACACTAATTATTTTTCAATAAGTCTAATGTGTTGTGAAGTTCACCTAATAAATTCCTAATTTTCAGACATTGTAGGTTTTAGTTCTATGATTTTAATTTGACATTTTGTATAGTTTCCAATTTGCTGATTTTTCAAAATTTCATAATCACTTTAACTATATTGTTTATAGTTAAACACTTTAACTATATTGTATATAGTTAAAATCACTATATCACTAAAATCACTAAATCACGTTAACTATATTGTATATCTGGGGGAGGGAGGGATGAATAGGCAAAGAGATTTTTAGGGCAGTGAAAATAATTTCTATGAAACTATAGTGGAAGATACATGTTATACATTTTTCCAAGCTCATAGACTGTCCAATACCAATCAATTTATTTAACTCAGTTAATGTACAGTGTAGTGTGGGTTTCAGGAGTAGAACCCAGTGATTCATAACTTCTACATAACACCCAGTGCTAATCCCAGCAAGTGCCCTCCTTAATGCCCATCACCCATTTAGCCCATTCCCCCACCCACCTCCCGTCCAGCAACCCTCAGTTTATTCTCTGTATTTAAGAGTCTCTTATAGTTTGCTTCCTTCTCTGTTTTTACCTTATTTTATTTTTCCTTCCCTTCCCCTATGTTCATCTGTTTTGTTTCTTAAATTCCACAAATGAGTGAAATCATATGGTATTTGTCTTTCTCTGATTTATTTCACTTAGGATAATATACTCTAGTTCTGTCCACGTTGTTGCAAATGGCAAGATTTCATTCTTTTTGATCACTGAGTAATATTCCATTGTGTGTGTGTGTGTGTGTGTGTGTGTGTGTGTGTGTGTGTGAAAACATCTTCTTTATCCATTCATCTCCTTTATCCATTGATCAGTTGGTGGACATTTGGGCTCTTTCCATAATTTGGCTATTGTTGATAGCATTGCTATAAACATTGGGGTGCATGTACCTCTTCATTTTTTTAATGTTTATTTTTGAGAGAGAGAGAGAGAGAAAGAGACAAAGTGTGAGTGGGGGAGAAGCAGAGACAGAGGGAGCTACAGAATCAGAAGCAGGCTCCAGGCTCTGAGCTGTCATCACAGAGCCCAATGTGGGGCTCAAACCCATGAACTGTGGGATCATGACCCGAGCTGAAGCCTGACACTTAACTGACTGAGCCACCCAAATGCCTCTACATGTGCCCCTTCAAATCAGCATTTTTGTATCCTTTGGATAAATACCTAGTAGTGCAATTGCTGGGTCTTAGGCTAGTTCTATTTTTAGCTTTTTGAAGAACCTCAGTGGTCTTTTCCAGAGTGACTGCACCAGTTTGCATTCCCACCAACAGTGAAAAATTGTTCCCCTTTCTTCACATCTTTGTCAACACCTGTTGTTTCTAAGTTTCTTTTAAAATATAAATAGTTGTGTTTTATTTCTCTAAAAGGTAATAATTACTTCATATATCAAATGAGGATTAGATATTTTAATAATAAGCAAAACTTAAAAGTTTTATTAAGAAATTGCTATTTGCAAAACTTTTTCTACATACTTTAGGTGATTCACCTTATTTCAGAACAACCTCACTGAGTAGCTACTGTGACTGTCCTTACTGTACAGCTGCAGAAAAAGGAAGGAGACAAATGATAAACAAATTTCCGCAGGTCATATTGCTGGTAAGTGACAGAGCCTGGATTCCAAATAATGCAGCCTGTCTCCATAATTCTCCCCTTAACCTCTAGAGTATACCAAGTGGCACATAAAATAATACTGTGACATGGGTAACCGTCAAGTTTATCTCATGTTAACAAATTAAGGGACATAATAGCAACAAATTATTAAGGAATAGTGACTAGCTGACCACCAAGTGAGAGTAATTTTGTAGATACATTTTCCTGAGTTGATGAATATGATGGAACAATCTCACTTGCAAACTGTGCATAACACATAATTTTTCAGTTAAATTGAGCAAACATTTTTACACATCATGAATTTCTAGTTTTCAAAAATAAGTAACTTATTTCTACTCTTTGTGAAAGTTGCACTATGACAGACCTTCCATATGCATATATCCAGCAATGAAAATCAATATTTAATGCTTTAATCATCTATTAGGGTTGATTCGAACCCCTAAAAAAGAGCCCCTAAAAATTCTATCCCCTATTCACCTGGGTGGCTCAGTCAGTTGAGCGTCTGACCCCAGCTCAGCTCATGATCTCTCAGTTTGTGAATTTGAGCCCCGCATCGGGCTCTGTGTTGACGGTTCAGAGCCTGGAGCCTGTTTCAGATTCTCTGTCTCCCTCTTTCCCTGCCCCTCCCCTGCTTGCACTCTGTCTGGCTCTCTCTCTCAAAAATAAAACTTAAAAAAAAATTCTATCCCCTATTACTCCAGAATGTGGTCTTGTTTGGGAAAAGAGTCCTTGCAGATATAATTAAATGAGTTAAAATAAGTTCACACTGGAGTAGAGAGGAACCTTAATCCAATGTGACTGGTATCCTTATAAGAGGAAAATTTGGACACATACATACAGAGGGAGAGAGAGAGAGAGAGAGAGAGCACTATGTGAGAGAAGATCATATGAAGACAGCAGCAGGATTGAAGTCATGTTGCCACAAACCAAGGAACACCTGAGCCTATAGAAGCTGGAAGATGTGAAGAAAGATTCTACCCCAGACACTACTGAGGAGGGTGGCCCAGCCAATATCTTGAGTCTGGACATCCAGCTTCCAGAACTGTAAAATAATCAATTTTTGTTATTTTAAGCCACTCAGTTAGTGGTACTTTATGACAGACCCAGGAAAGAAATATACCATTCCAAACAATTCATTACTGACCTAATATTTAGAATAATCCTTCCTTAAAAAGCAGGTTTCCAGATTAATATTAGAAAATGTAATTTTTTGACTGATTCAACAAATTGTAACTTGTTAAAGGAATTTTCTTCATATCATAGAGTCAACATGCATCACAATCTTTAGCTCTTAATTATGGATAAATTATGTCAGGCAATTTAGAGTCTGAGGCACGACCACTTGCAAGCGAGTCCAAAAAGACTTTGTACTAAGTGGTCAAAGATGATATGCAGTGCATCTTCCCCCTCAAGAGCAGTAATGGCTGACCACATACAGGTCCTTCTGGTTCCTCCAGGGCCATTTTCTAGGCTTCCCATGAACCTACAAGGACACAAATGACTGCCAATGGATAGCAGAAAGCCAAGAGCTCCTCATCTCCCCTTCATATGAGGACTAATAGGTATTCAATGTACTTTGAAGTATTAATCAAGGAACATGGAAAGAATTTAGTGTATATTGGGGCTGCTATAATGGAGATATTTATGAGAAAAAAATATTCTCTTTATTCAATTAATGCAAGTAAAAACATCAGAAACTTTATTATCTTTTCCCTTGGAAATGTATAGTAGAGATAATAACTTAATTTTTTCTAAGGGCAGTATCACATGAAAAATTAAAAGGTTCCTCCTGTACATAGATCATTCCTAAGGCTAAACCAAAATATTTCAGATCTCAAACTAGCGGCTTTGGCATTCCCAATCCAAAGCATCTCCTAAATAGTACGCTGATATAAAGCTTTTCAACATCTGTGCCAATATCGTTAAATAGCTCAGCAATTTGTTGTACATGATATATACCAATGTTGTTTATTATTATGTCATTGTCTACACAAAAGTGTTATTGAATGGCAATATATTAACTTGGACGTACAAATGACATTCTAGCCTTTTTTAAAGATTAAAAGTACTTTAAACATGCACAGAAAAAATTAAATTGTCTGAAAATATAACCTTGGCAAAATGCAACCATCCAAATACTCGGACAAAAATTAACTGAAATGCACTATCTTGACCTCGCATTTCCATGAAAATGCACTTAATGGGCTCGTGATCAGGGATTTAGAAGTAGGAAAATGCTATATGACCAAAGATTTTACTTACTACAATCATGTGAAAAGATGAAGAGCACATTGTAATTTTAGATAACGATGATTTAAGGCAAAAAAATACTAAGACAAATGGAATTTTTTAAATGGATGATCATTATAATATCCATTTATAACATTCGACTGTAGGGATGTGTTTGGTGTTTAGATTCCTAGTTAGATAATCTTAGACTTTAATTTAATGAAAGTCAAATGGCTGGTGAATAATAAGTAAGGACTAGAAGTAATATGTTCAGACTTTTAAGTGATTGTGTTTAATTTTGTAGAAAAGAATTTCACCTTAGATAAAGAAATATTGTATCAAAGTATCAAGCCTTAGGTTAATAATTTATTGATGTGTAGAAATACTGCTAGATTTTGAGCAAGAGGATTAACTAAACTGAGGCTTAGAAAATAAAAGTATATCTTTAGTTTTGTTGGCAGATATCTGTGTGTGCGTGAGAGAGAGAGACAGAGACAGAGAGAGAAAGACAGGAACAGAGAGAAACAAAGAGTGAATTATATATTTCCTCCTCGTTGTAACTACTCAACTAAAAAACTACCATAGGTTTATAATTTCCTTTAAAAGTGATCAGCCAGGGGCACCTGGGTGGCTCAGTCAATTGAGCAATTGAGTGGCTGACTCTTGATTTCAGTTCAGGTCATGATCTCATGGTTCCTGAGATCCAGCCCCATGTAAGGCTCAGTACTGACAGCAACAGAACCTGTTTAGGATTCTTGCTCTCCCTCGCTCTCTGCCCCTCCGCCACTCACACACTCGTGCACATTCTTTCTCTCTCTCTCAAAATAAATAAACTTTCAAAAAAATAAAATTATAAAATAATGATTAGCCAAGTTAATATATGGATGGATAATGCAAGGTACAAAGACAACACTGCATTCTGGGAAACCAACTGGGAGTCTCCATAGTTCCATATATGCACAGTTCCATATAGACCAAAGATGGTGGCTTGGACCAGGATGCTGGTGGAAATGTAGATAAGTGAGAAGTAGTGAAACAAATTTAGGTGGAAGAATCAAAAGACACTGATGATCAATGAAGGAGACAAAAGGATCAAGATTGACTTCTCATATCTGGCTGGTGCAACCAGATAGACAGTGATGTCATTCACTGAAATGAAGAACACTGAAAATTTGAATCACCAATTATTACATGTACAGTTCTTGACATACCCTTATAATAAGAGAAGTGCAGTGGCACCTGGGTGGCTCAATCAGTTAAGCATCCTACTCTTAATTTTGGCCCAGGTCATGATCTCATGGTTCATGGGTTCGAGCCCCATGTCAGGTTCTGTGTTGATAGTGGGGAGTCTGGTTGGGGTTCTCTCTTCCTCTCACTCTGCTCCTCTCCCTTTCTCAAAAATAAATAAATAAGCCTTTAAAAAGAAAGAGAAATGCAGATTAACGGGAAAATGAGTTATCCCATAACTACTAACATCCAACACCTAACCATTTGTTGGTGGTGGTGAGGGGAAGGGGACACTAATATACAGTTGGTGAAAATATTAATTGATAAAACCTCCTCAGAGAGCAATTTGACAGCACTTAATAAATCTTAAGATACCAACACCCTGGGACTAAGCAATCCAGCAGTGTGTGCCAGAAAAATGCTCACACATTTGCCAAGGAGACACATCCACCCATCTTTACTGCAGCACTGTTTGCTGTAGCCATGCAGGGAACCTGCATAATTTCTCCTCAGGAATTATAGCCACTGTAATTTTTTTCAAACAATGGAATAGTCTATGGCAGCAAAAAGAAACTGGACTGATATGTACTAACATGGATAAATAACTAAGATGTGAGGTTAAGTCTAAAAGTTGCAAAAGGGTATGTATATCATAGCACTGCTTCTGTAAGTTCTAAAAGCACAAAACAATACTACACATTGTTTTTATGGTAGCACAAATTACAAAATGATATCGAGGAATGATAAGCACCATTTTACGGTAGTGATTACCACCAGGGAATAAAGGTATGGGGAGCTTTATGTATGCAAACAAAACATACCAAGGAATTCAGAATAATAACTTCTGGTGGGTGAAATTATGAGTGAATTTTATTTCCTTTATTACACTTTTCTGTATTTTTTGTATTTTAATGAGAAGTTTAATAATAAAAGTATTCACTAAAAATTAACTGAAACTATTCTATTAGATCATAACTATTGCCATCCTTTATACTGAAATCATTTGAACATGGTATTTTCAAAAATGCAACATTTATTGTTTCAACATACATATGTACTTTGGCGCCAATATAGGCAAGAGCAGGTAATTATTAGCTCACCAATATCAAACATGCTATTAACTAAACATAATCTGAAAACCAGAGAAAATCAGCCAAATCTCAGGCAAAGCAGTCTACAGTTGGACTAGAGTCTCCTTTTTACTCACCTTCCATAAGAGGTCTTAAAATAAAAACAGTGTTTTCGTACAATGAGTATTTATTTAGTACCATGCAATCTCTCACTCAATTTTTCATTATTTCCCCTCTTTAGATTTCCTTTCCACCCCCACCCCCAAGCCCCAATAAATGTTAGTTTGGAGATGTGGCTGGTGGAGAAATTACACTTAAGAAAGAAAAGACTTTTATTAACTACAAATTGTTTTGCCCCAGGAACCTGGAATCATAAGACTTGCTCTAAGATTAAAGTGTATGTATGCTTGAGTACTGAGGTGTATTGAGGTTAGATCAAGGACACTTGACTGGTAACTATTTGCTGAATAGCAAATACTGTGGGGAAACTCAAATGACTACGGTGGAAATATTTTTTAATGATTGAATGCTGTCTTAAGGTTTTCTTTGTAGGAATATATGCCCTAAACACTTGCAAAATTGTAGACCTCCCAAAATCACCATAGCTCATTCCATGTGTATATTTTGAGAACCTTTTTACCTTGTGTTTTGCCTCCAAAAATCTGTGAATTTTTTAACATTAGATCAATATAAGTGTGAAATAAATGTTTATAATTTATTTTCATAATTTCTAAGCAAACAAATTCTGCTCTAGGGTAGACACAGTGATAAATTTCATTTTCCTAGAGAATACTGGTAATTTAAGTTCTCTGCACTCTGAAGTTCTTTATTGATTTTACTTAACCCTCAGGATCCAATTTAAGATGAAATCTTTGCCTCCAATGGAGATATGGAAAGAGTTTTGGAGTAAAGGAATCATGGTAGCACATACCCAAATATTATTTCATTTTCATTTTCATTTCTCTCTACTCTTTCCTTCATTTTGGGCAGGAACCAAGGCCAGGTGCCATCTTAAGGATTTTGAAAGAATTAGAACTGACCTGGGGGAGCCCACTCTGTCCCTGAATTTCAATCCCAATTTCTCTGGGCTTCAGTAACTCTCAAGAAGATGAAAAATCTAAGAAAAGTAAGTACATTTGGGGTGCCCTTGGGACTAAAGTTATTTCTAGGTGAGGAGGAAAATCTTTGTTGATTCCTCTTAATACTGAAATTTATCCTTTGAATTTGAATCACATTTTCCCCCCACAATACCTTTTATTTGTTTGTTTAGCAAAGACTGTACAGGCACGCTTCTAAGTGCTTTACATAAAAGAACAACTTGTTTACCACATTGGTGAGCTAGGCACTACTATATACCAATTTTTACAGCTTAAAAACGTGAGGAGCAGAGAGACTGCGTAACCACCCCTCGGGTTATATAGCAAGTTAGAATGAAGTCCACGCAGTTGACCCTTAGAACACACGCCATGCTGCTTGTGATGCTAAAAGAGAAGCAGGATCTGCCTTGAGCCTTTGGTGCATGACATTGTCTACCATATTGGAATTATTGGAATGATCTAAGAATTAAAGTACCCTCCATGTTTTACAAATTTTTTAAATTTTACTTAATTTCATCTCATTTATAATAGGGGTTTTTTCTTATTTATTAAGAATACGGTCATCTGCCTCCCTGTCTTTCTGAGCTAATAACACTATCAGCCCTGCTTGCCTTTCCCTATCCTTCTTCATGATCAGAGCACAGGAAATAATGATGCCTGTTCCTCTATGAGGTATTCAGAATGACTTCGCATTTATTCCTGCTATGCAGTATTAGCTCTATTCATTTTATTTTTCTGCTAGTCAAGTCTCCCTTCATCTATCATGGCTCACTCTTGTTTAAAGACAATTTGAAATACCAATGCTTGGTTCCTTCTCGCTTCAGAAAAATGATGGATTTTTTTGACAGAAGCCTGTAACACATCTATCTACTGCTATTCTTTTTTTTTTTAATTTTTTTAAATGTCTATTTTTTTTTGACACAGAGAGAGAAACAAACAGAGCATGAGCGGGGGAGGGGCAGAGAGAGAGGGAGACACAGAATCTGAAAACAGGCTCCGGGCTCCGAGCCATCAGCACAGAGCCCAATTCTGGGCTGGAACTCACGGACTGCGAGATCATGACCTGACTGAAGTCGGACAGTCAACCGACTGAGCCACCCACATGCCCCGGTATCTCCTGCTGTGCTTAGTGCTGATCCTGATGAAGACAATATGCGGTATAAAGAAGGCTTTTCCTTGAGACCCCTACTCCCTGAAACAAACCTGCTGCACTGAAAACGCAGTAAGCTAAACATGGTTTTCTTTTTTTTCACCATCCCAACTTACTTGGCTGTTGTCCGACCTTGACAAACCATTCACTTTTTAGCGTGCTTTCAAACTAATTCAAGAAACCAACCTCGGGAATGTATAAACGGCCGTAAAACTTACACCCTGTCTAACCCAAATAGGCCTACCCTCTGACTTTCTCATTTCTCATAATGATGTCATAAACATCCAAAGTTAGAGAATTCTGAGCCACTTTGAGACATTGTTCCTTTCTCTTAATGTATATTTAATTGCTACTTCATAAAGTGTGCATTTAGAATCCATCTCAAGCCTGTTTCCAGATTTTATCATGTCTCTTCTGCACTCCTGTAATGGTTTTTAGCCAACTTATTTGAAGACCTCCTATTCCTATCCAGTCATTTAATATTTTAACAAATATTTTAAACACCTGTTCACTGCTTGTATCTAAACAAAATTCTAGTAAAGCAAAGTCAAATAATACATTGTTCCTCTCCTTTATAAAGTGTGATAGACTTAGTGTGTGTGTATGTGTGTATTCATTTTTCAATCCTTCATACCGTAACAACATTCACATTCCTGAAACATAGATTTGATTATTGTATCTCCCTACTTAAAATGTTAACTCATACAAATACCATCAATTAATCTTAGACAACAGTGCCAAGGATACGCAATGGGGAAAGCATGATGTCTTCAGTAAATGGTGTGGGGAAAACTGGACAGCCAAACGTAAAAGAATGAAATTGAACCTTATCTTATACCATACGCAAAAATTAACAAAATGGATTAAAGGATTGAATGTAAGACCTTAAAACATAAAAATCCTAGAAGAAGACATGGGAGAACAACTTCTTGACATTGGACTTGGCAATGACTTTTTGGATTTGACACCAAAAGCACAGACTTCAAAAGCAAAAATAGACAAGGAAAACTACATCAAACTCAACAGTGTCTGCACAGTAAGGGAAATAGCCAACACAGTGTAAAGCAAACTATGGAATTAGAAAAAAAAATCCACAAAATATGTTCAATTAGGGGTTAATGTCCAAAATATATAAGGAGCTCATACAACTCAAGAGACAGAAAAAAAAAAAACTGATTTAAAAATGAGCAAAAGTTGTGAATAGACAGTTTTACAAAAAAAAAAAAAAGACATAAAATGGTCAACAGGTATATAAAAAGGTGTTCAGCATCACTAATCATCAAGAAACGTGAATCAAAATCACAATGAGATATCATCTCACCCGATGTAGTGGTAATTATCAAAAAGTCAAAAGATAAGTATCAAGTAGGATGTGGAAAAAAGAGAACTCTTACATACTGTTGGTGAGAATGTAAACTGGTATAGTCATCATTAAAAACAATATGGAGTTTTCTCAAAAAATTAAAAATAGGGATGCCTGGTGGCCCAGTTGGTTAAGCATCTGACTTCGGCTCAGGTCATGATCTCACGGTTTCTGAGTTCAATCCCCTCATCAGGCTTTGTGCTGACAAGTGTGAAGCCTGGAGCCTGCTTCGGATTCCCTGTCTCCCTCTCCTTCTGCCCCTCGGCTGCTCACATTCTGTCTTTCTCTCTCTCAAAAACAAAGATGAAAAAAATAGAAAAATAAAAATAGAACTACCATATGATCCAGCAATCCCACTTCTAGGTATATATTCAAAGGAAATGAAGAGACCTGCACCTTCAACTTCCCAGCATTATTATTCATGGTAGCCAAGACATAGAAACCATTTGATTGCCCATCAAAGATAAATGGATAAAGAATTTTCACTTATATGTGGAATCTAAATCAACAGATCAATCAACAAGTTGAGCTCTTACTGACAGAAAACAGATAGAATGGTAGTTCCCAAGGGCTGGAGTTTAGGGAAATGGGGAGATATTGATCAAAGTATACAAACTTTCAGTTATAAGATGAATAAGTTCAGGAAACCTAATGTTCAGTGTGGTGACTGTAGCTAATAATACTGTATTGTATCCCTGATATTTGCTGAAAGGATAGATCTCATGGATTCTCATCACACACATACAAAAGGTAACTATGTGAGGTGATGAGTGTGTTAATTAGCTTGACTGTAGTAATCATTTCACAAGATATATCAAAATATACTGTACGACGTAAATATATACAAATTTTGTTAATTACAAGTTTTTGTTATAATTTTTGGAGGGTTATGAGGTGGAGGGCAAAGGATACCTGCAGGCACCACAATAGAGAAGAGATCAATCACACCCCCTCCCAGGGCCGGGGTCCACAGTCAGGTGGCTAGACCTGGCAAAAATATACAAAAATGTGGAATCAAGTTTGTAATTGTTAACATCTTGGAATGAGCATTCTAAGTATGACACATGACTGCATTTGCAGTTAAAGTGACAATTGGGCTTTTCATTACCAAAGAAGGAACAGGCAAGTGAGGGTGCCAACATGCGTTTTCATTCTTGGGAAGGGGAAGATTTCATTGCTAAATTTAAAAAATAAGTAAAGGTTCACTGTGATTGCATCTCTTATGATTGTTCAATACGCTACTTACATTCATATCATGAGCCCCCTTGTGCCTAACAGCAGCCACACTGTAGTCCTCTCTTCTCAGTTTGTAGCCAGGCCCAAATTCGCTGCTTTTAGGAGCCACACACTCAGATAGTAGGCCCTGGAAGAGGTGAACTGTATGAACCCTTCTAGACTGTAAAGGCACAAAAATGCAGCTTTGTATTTCTTATTTGCCCCCCAAGGGCTGCCTGCAAAATCCAAGGTTTTTGAAGTGGTACTATTTACTACTACCTTCTCCTCTATCTCAGTAAAAAGCTTTTATTTGGGAACAACTCAAAAGGGAAAAGTAACAGACCCGCAATCTAAAGATACAGTTTTAAAAGTCCTATTGTAAATGACACCAGACTCAGTCACTATACCGCTCTATGGCATGAGGAAAGAAACGTTCAATTTAGAGAGGAAGGAAACAGAGGAAGGAAACAAGAGACCCTTATAACTTTTCAGAGGACCTGATTCCATCAGAGACAATGAGCATTCATGGGCAGGATTACCAGCTGCCAGGGGGAAAGGCCCACCTGAACTGCTCCCTCTCTAATGTCTTCATGTGACACTTTGTGGAAAAGTCATCAGTGCTTATCTGACAGAGTCTCCTTAATCATTGAAATGCAATTCCCTGCAAAGGCTCATCTCTCTTTCCTTTCATACACGCTGGCCCTCTGCCCAACCTGCCTCTTAAAATTCTGTGAATGTTGATTTGCATTATATGTATAAAATCCCAAGAAAAAAATTATGCTTGAGCTAAAATGCTCGTGTAATCGGAAATAAAATCCAATACATAATTCTAAGAGGAAATGTATGTCAGAATTTCTGGCATGTATTTGTGGATATAACACCAGTTTCCCATACTTCCTTTTAATAGACAACCATCCCCAACTCTACCTCCCACCTCCTGCATGCACTCACTCATAAGCACGAACACACACACACAGACACGCACAAATGTATACACACGTGCACACAAAACGTGTTTGGATTAGACCTAGGGACTAAAAGCACTAAAGATTACATAACATATGCCTGGTAACTTACTATTGATCGTCCATTTCTGGATTGTACGTGGGTAAATCACAAGGCTCTCCATAACCCATGGAGGACACTCATGGGTCATTAAGAAGTACATGCATTTTTTTTAACAATCATAATTGCAAGTCATTTATATAGACACATCCATTTAAAATTTTGCTTCTATTTCCTGCATAATTTTTTTAAAAACATTTACCATCTCCTTGAAAATAACCAACTAGATGTATATTTGAAAAGAAAGAGACTATTAATCACATTTCTGAGAATAAGAGGCCAGCTGTATTTTTTGGTTGCAGAACCAAACGAGTAGTTTCTTGCGGATTCAAACCATCCCTCCAGCACCAGAGACTGGAGGTAACAGTTTTTTAAATTCATTCGACCATAAAATGCACAGAATCTTTACCACTGAGAAGGTTAATGCAGACCAATCTTCCCACTTTAAGGCAAAAAAAAAAAAAAAAACAAAACAAAAAACACCTGTGAAATTCAGAGCCTGTGGTTACTCAGTTCAAATGAAATTGAATCTAGGATACCTGGCTTTCTTTTCCAAAAGTAGTTAATATTCTTACAAGATTAGATACACATTGAGACTGATTCATACACATTGCTATGCTCTGCATAATTATTAAATTACTTTATGAAGGTGTTTTTGATGTATATATACTTTGAGCCTGTGAATCCAGGAACTGAAGTGTTGAAACAATAGTTTTCGACAAGTATGATCAGAGATTTCCTCTACAATCTGCTACCAACATGGCAGCTCGGAATTTACAAGGTCTGTATCTTTTTTCCAACTTACTGAAATTTACTCAGTTGAATATGGATAGTGAAACATCAAGCAGGCTTTTAAAACCAAGACATCTTCTCTCAGAATTTTTAAATTTTCTATCTTCAAAGCAAAAGTGCTTTCATTGTTATAATGTGAAATGTCCTAGTTATATAAATACGTTACTAAAATAATTTTATCCATACGGAGTCACTTAGAAAATAAATTATGATTAAAAGTCAGGTGAATCGTTTGCACTGGGGGTAGATAGAAAAATGTTAGTTGTGGCTTTGTAATAATTACAAAGGAAATAAATGCAAGTTAAAAACAAAACAAAACTAAGTGCACTGGGGTGCCTGAGTGGCTCAGTGGGTTGAGCACCCGACTTTAGCTCAGGTCGTGATCTCACGGTTTGTGAGTTCCAGCCCCCAATCAGGCTCTCTGCTGTCAGCACAGAGCATGCTTGGGATCCTCTGCCCCCCTTTCTCTGCCCCTTCCACACTCGGCTCTGTCTCTTAAAAATAAATAAGCATTAAGGAACAAACTAAGCGCACTAAAAAAGAAGCACTAAACCAAAAATTAATTATCAATATAGAGAATAGGTATATGGATAGAGACAAGTGTTCCACATGTGTTTGATCAATTACCTACTGGCTTGTAGAGACTTGTGCAAACTTTTAATGGGGAAGGAGTTGAAAAGGATATTGTGCTAGTTTCCTATATATTTTGTAACAGATTACCACCAATTTGGTGGCTCCAAACAGAATAAATCTATTCTCTTCCAATTCTCCAGGCCAGAAGTCTGAAATCACTTTCACTGAGGTAAAGTGAGGCTCTCAACAAGCCTGCTATTGTTTAGAGGCTCTAGAGGTGAATCTGTCCCTTGTCTCTTCCATTTCTAGGGGTTGCCCATGTTCCTTGACTCCTGGCTTCATGATGACAATCTCCATTGTCATAGTCACACTGTCTTCTCCTCCACTGTTTCCAGGCAGGCCTCCCTCTGGCTCTCTCTTTTAAGGACATTTGGAGTTGCGTTTTAGAGTCTGATCAGATAAGCCAGGATAACCATCCCATCTCAAGATACTTAATCTCATCTACAAAATCCCTTTGTCACATGAAGTAATACTTCTAGGTTCCAGAGATTAGGATGTGGATGTCTTTGGGGTTATTATTTAATCTACCACAGAAATGCTGGGGTTATTCCCAATGAACAGTTTAGAAAATGCAGTTAGAATTCCCTAAAATTACTAAACTAGTAGGGAGTTGAAGTTTTTCTGTCCTCATGAGTCCTCAATAGCATGGGTAATGTTGGGAAATGTTTCCTCAAGTTTACATCAATGATTTATTGAACCTGTACCATCACTAGAAACAATTTTTGTCTGGAAAATAGTAGATTATTTATCTGTGAATCTTTTCCTAGGCAAGCCCTTGGGAGGGACTTTTAAACTACATTAAGAGGATGCTAATAACATTGATCTTTGAAGCTATTCATTAGTGAACTCATTATTGGCATGTAACCATTCCCTTATTGAAATGATAAGCCCTAAATGCTGGGCAAAAGTAACCATATGATAACAAAGACTGAGAGATTAACTCAGCTTTTGGATAAATAGATCAATGGCAGAAGTCTGATTACTCAGTTTTTTTTTTTTTTAATTAAAACGTCAACTAATTATAATACTTGATTGTATGGATGGGTGAAAAATAAAGATGTTTATTTCACATGCTTATGGCCTTTAAAGTGAAGTATTTAAATAGAAAATTATTAGCAAATTAAGATTTTCATGACTACAAATGATTATTCCAAGAAAACAACAACTTTTATATCAATAGTATTTATTTTGCCTAATTTTGCTAAAATTCTTACTTCCTCACAGAGGCACAGCTTCAAGCAAGACAGTGGGCTTTTCCCCAGATAGATAAGGGTCCGTTCACATACAGGTAAAGATCCTGCGTAAGTACTTTTCAAAGCTATCTGAGGGGTCCCATCGTACACCCACAAAATAGCTGTGTGGGGGGTGGTTCTGAGGACCCGCTCAACTAAACACTCACCTTTGATGACTCTAGCAGCCAAAACCCCAAAGGATGCCTTTTACCATGAGGATGGTGGACAACTCTCTACTGATTAATCAGAGTGACATATTTCTCATATTTCCCTGATGCTATGTTAATTTCTGAGGTGAGTCCCTCCAAAGTGTTCAGGTAAACCATTTCTATGCCTTTACTATGAAATATGTGCCTCTGTCAACACTAATAAAACAAAAATATCTCTCAATTACATCATCAAAGATAAACGCTCAGATCCCTTAAAAGTTAAAAAAAATAAGGGTAATATAAATAGTTTCCACAATTAACATTTTCTCCAAGCACACCACTTTATTAAATCTTATAGGTGAGGCATTAATTTAGAGACAAACTCTGGTAATCCAGATGTCTACATCTGTATTGTTAAATGTTCAGTTTTAAGTAATTGCAAATAACCAGAAAGTTCCAAATTACAACAGAATAATGTGAAATTCATATCACAGCCAAGGTATCACTCTGGTCATAGGGCTCCAAATAACTATTATCAAAAAAAAATTAATAATATGACTGGCTGTGCTTCAAAAGATCCCATTGCCTCCAGTTTAACAAATGAAATGTCGAATAATCTTGAAATAAAATGTACATGTCAGAAATAATTATAAACTACTAAAGTGTTATAAGTAGATTTGCATCCCACTTACGGTTTTCTCCTAGTGAATTGCCCCCAAGAACAATTAAATTCCACACTTTCTTGCACCTTAATTTAGGAAAAGGAAAATAGGCATTTTTTTCTCAATATCAAAAATTTCACAATAAAGATGAATTATATGTGTTTGCTTTTATTTCCTCTACTTACACTGATGAACATTGCATATATATGTGAAAACATACCCTCATCTAATTTCTGTCCCAAAGTGGCTAGTATAACCTTCCTTTTATCCTACAGAAATTAGGGTTCCCATGGTTCTTGAGAGCATTAAATTAATTGTTGGTAAAGTACTTAGAAGATAAAAAGCCCATAAGTGCTAACTATTAATTAGTATTTCTATTATAGGTATGACCTTGAAAGATGAAAACTGTAGTTCACACAATTAAATATTAGCTAAACTTAGCAGCTATAAATACATCTCAGTGAAGAATCAGATTTTAGATTGAACAAAGATAAAATATGTTATCTAAATACATTCCATATTCAGCTTGAGAAAAAGCAAACTATCCTATATGTATGATACACATATAATATCATACACATACATACACACACAGCATTTCAGCCATGGTAGTTAATATTCTAAAGACCTGATCTAAAGACAGAGCTATACCTAACCAACTTGTAATAAAAATGGGAAAAAAGATATAACTTGCCACAAAACAACTATTCATTCACAGAGTCATCTCTACAAAGGTATTATTTCATAATTTTCCACAACAACCTCAAGTTGTATTCGATCCCTATCTTACCGGGTGGGAGAAACATAATTTTAGTCAATTTATATTCTTCCCATCTGGTTGAAGTTCTGGAATACATAACAACTGCGAAGCAGAATGCTGTGTGTGTGTGTGTGTGTGTGTGTGTGTGTGCCCGCGCGCACTATGTTTTTCTGTTCCTAATCCTTCAACACTGGCACCATTGTTATCATTTGATCTCTACAGGCTTCTTTCGAACTTGCTTATTGCCACTGCATGTTTCTTATTCTTGACAACAGAACACAGAGCTTGTCTTCTCTGGGAATCACCAACACCTTTTTTATCCAACTACTATTTCAAACAGTCACGTGAGACTTTTGCTCCGAGAAAATTAAGAAACATTAAAAAACAGCACAAAAGTAGTAAAAACTCCTAAATACCAACAATCCCAAATTTATATTTGTTCACATTTTGTTATGTTATTTTTTCAATTTTCTAATGTTTATTTTTTGAGAGAGAGACAGAGAGAGAGGAAGGAGCAGAGAGAGAGGGAGACACAAAATCCAAAGTAAGCTCCAGACTCTGAGCTGTCAGTGCAGAGCCCTACGCAGGGCTCGAACTCACAAGCTGTGAGATCATGACCTGAGCCCAAAGTCAGACACTTAACCAACTGAGCCACCTAGGTGCCCCTGTTATATTATCTTTTTTTAAAATAAAAACACCTCTTTAAATTTTTTATAGAAAACATTAAAGTTGAAATCATTTTATCCCCACTCGCCAATTTCATTTTGCTCCCCACTTTGCAGACACAAACTTTGCAGTTCAAGTTTATATGCTTACACACAGAGGAACATAAAAATTAAAGAAATGTTTATTATTGCTTTTATTTTTACACTATATAAACGCTATCTGCTCTTTGCATCATTCTGCAAATCACCTGTTTTTACCAAAGACATGTCCTGGATTATATACAGATTCATTCATGTTAACGACCATGCAATCTTCCCTCATATTAATATAGCACCATTTACATATCTGTATCCTTTTCCATATTAACGGCCATTTAGCCATTTCTCATTTCTGTTGTTATCACAAACAGTTTTATAATAAATGCCACACACGGAAGTTCTATTTTGTTTACCTCAAATATATCAAGCTTTTCCTTTAAAGTTTATGCTTCATATGCTGTGTTTAGGAAATCTTTTCAACCTTAAGATTTAAAAAAATAAGCTTCTATATTTTCTTTGAGATATTTAAAATGTTAGATATCTTTTCAGTTGGGACTTTCTGTATGTGTGTATATAGGTAAGGTAGAAATTTTGTTTACTTTTTTCCTGTACACAGCAAATTATTCCAGTACTCACTGTTGGACAGGTGATCGTCTCACACCAATTTGTAGGACTGCCTCCGTTATATGTGAAGTTCACAGACAAGCATGGATTTTTTTCTATAGTTTATTTTAGTTGATGCATTTGTCCTCATCTTTTTTGACTTTATTCTATTTTGCCATTACAGCTGTTCTTTTATTTTTACTTTCTTTTTATTTATTTCTTTATTCCAGAGGCAGAGTGTGTGCATGAACAGGGAGAGGAACAGAGGGAGAGAGAGAGAATCTTAAGCAGGCTTCACCCTCAGTGCAAAGCCCTACATGGGGCTTGATCCCATGACCCTGGGATCATAACCTGAGCCAAAATCAAGAGTCAGACACTAAACGGAGGGAGCCATCCAGAGGCCCCCCTGGAGATTTTCAGTATGCCTTGAAATCTGAAATGACAAGTTCCATACCCCCAAGATACCTATATTCCTGATGATTTCCAACAAATCTTAGAATTCATTGTTGAAGTCCCACAAAATATTCTATTGTGATTTGCCTAAAAACTTCATTTAATTTATAGACTCATCTAGAAAAAATTTACATCCTTAAAATTGCACATCTTTCCACCTTCTTTTTTTTAAGTTTATATTATTTATTTTGAGAGAGAGAGAGAGAGAGAGGGAGGGAGAGAGGGAGAATCCCAAGCAGGCTCCAAGATCTCCCCAGAGAGCCTGACATGGGACTTGATCTCACGAACCATGAGATCATGACCTAAGCAGAAATCAACAGTCAGAGGCTCAACTAACTGGGCCACCCAGGCACCCCTCCACCTTTTTTTTTTTTTACTGTTCATTCGCTTTTTGAGAGAAAGAGAGAGACAGAGAGAGAGAGAGAGTGAGAGACAGAGTACAAGCAGGGAAGGGGCAGAAATAGAGACCCAGAATCCAAAGCAGACCCCAGGCTCTGAGCTGTCAGCACAGAGCCCGATGTGGAGCTCAAAGTCACAAACCATGAGATCATGACCTGAGCCAAAGTTGGACACAACTGACTGAGCCACCCAGGAGCCCCCCCTTTTTTTCTCCACCTTCTTTAAAAACCTTGAGTAACGATACATTTTCAGCATAAAGCACATCCACATATGTTTTACACATATTTTGAGAGACCAGGTAGCTTTAACAAAAGAAAAATATTACTGCATTTTCTAACTGGTTATTTCTGGGATACAAACATTAATGAATTTTGTTTGCTATCCTGTTTCAATATACTCTTGGAAGTTTCTTATTGTTAGTATTTTGTAGAATTTCTTTATTTTTATGATTTTCTTGATTTTACATCACATAATTCCATTTTAATATTTAACTGACTTTATTATATTGTCTAATAACTTATATCTTCTTCTAACCATATTATATTGCCTAATATCTCCAATAATGTTACATAATAGTTTAAAGTGTAATAATGTTACATTAAAATATTATTAAGATATAATCATAACAATATACATTAGGTGAGATTTCCTGTTGCTGACCCTAATGAGAAATGTTTGTATTTTTCTGTATAGTTATTAAAAATTCTTTTATGCAAATAAATTAATTCATGCAGACATAATTTTATCCTGTAGGATACTATCATCTTGAGGCCATTTTGCCAAGGAGCCCCAGGCTCGCCATTATACCTTTCTACCTTAGTGTTTGTATTTTAAGTTATTTATTTTGGAGCCGTAGTCCCCTTGCTTATGAGATTCTTAGGGATGGTGAGAAAGAGAAGGGACATGGGGCACCGTGGTTCAGTGGTTTGTAGCTCCTGCAAAGTCAGGACTGAGCTAGAGAGGAAGAAAAAAAATTTTTTTTTAAATTATTAGAATTATTTCCTTTTTTAAATATTGTATGTTCACGTGACTGCAATAAGCAGCTTGTATTATCATCTTAAGTAACAAACTGTTAATCAGAAATTCTAAATACTTTACATTTTTGCATTCATTTTCCCAATATTATCTAAAGTTAAATGTTAATCCTACTCAAAATGCATGTCAATATCCATTTAATACATTTCACTGACATAGTTCAATTGTACCTTTTCCCGATATTGTTGTGCCATAGACTTTTTTTCCAGATCACGTGAGATTTAATGAGCAAACAAATATCCTTCCTGTCTAATATTCTGTGCTAAAATGAGATGTTTTTTCAGATGACCTACTTCTAGAACTACAGTGATAATGAATAGATAAAAAGAGCCTTTTGAGTCTTAAAAACTTATGCTATCAAACCTCTCAACTCAATGTTGAGAATGCTTCAAGAATGGAAATGAGATACCTTTTGAATTCTGATTATTCTTTCCATAAATACGTAAGCAAATTTATTAAAATATATTCACATGGAATTGCATTTTTAAAACACCATGTGTAAGGAGTTCATAAAAGTGACACACATTTCAATGTCGAACAATGAATGACTAGCCAAGATTATTTTATTTTGTGTTATAAAACATCAGTGTCTTAAATATGTTAAATTGTTTTTGAGAGGCTTCAGTGGTCTTAAGAATATCACCTGCCATTCTAAACCAATCGATATCTAGGGAATAAAATTCTATTCATAATTCTCTTTTGAATATAACCATGAAGATATTGACCAAAATAAGATTTCTATGTAAGTAAATTTAGATTGCAATTCACTTCCAAGATGTTTAAATAGTGGCATTAAAATGGAAATGAATGCTATGCTAAAAATGGGTTTTCTGCTCCTACATGTGAAACAATGGTTAAATTAATTGTCAAGATAAGTTATGCAATTATCTGAATTTATAATATGTAGCAAAAAATCTGTTTTATTTAACTAGTGCCTACATAACAAAGTTCAAATTCCATTGGTCTGTCCAAATCTGTTTTTTCATCTTTATATGCTTTTCCCTTTTATATAGTTTGCAAACCTATATTCAATTAAAATAGTAATCATCCTAAAACAAGTCCCTAGAACTTCCTGCCTTTGTTTATTTACTCCCAGCCTTCAGTCTACCAAAAACACTCTTCGCTTTCCCAATATTGACAGGCTGTACTGAAAGGCTGTACCATCATCTGAAAACCCACTGCATTCATGAATACTCAGAAGCCACCTTTAACCGAATTCCGTACTTGTCAACTATTTAAGATAAAATTATAGTAAATAGCAGATATATTGTTAATTTTCTAGTAATGTCAATTAAGAGCTTCCCCCACCCAACCCCAAGATACTCAGGCTTATTTCACCCCCATCATTAGACCCAGTCCTCACTCTGTGCAGCCTCCCTGGATTCTCACAGGCTCCCAGGAGATCCATCGTCCTCCCTGACATGTCCCAAGGGCCCCAGATCCAGACATCTGCCTGGTTGTTGTAAAGTTCTTCGTTAATGTTCCCTGGGGCAACACAAACATAACAACCCTAATTCTGAGTTTACCACCCTCCTCTCGTATAATTACCGCTGCTGGTGGTACCACTGTTTTGGTAACCAAGACCAAAAACTTGGAAATCATTCTGAAGTCTTCATCTTTGTAACCTTCTTTATTCACTTAACCATGAAAACCTCTGGATTTTCTTTCTTGTCTAATTATCTCATACCTCTTTATGCATATTTTTTTCTTTTTTAAATTTTTTAATGTTTTATTTATTTTTGAGAGAGAGAGGCAGAGTATGAGCAGGGGAGGGGCAGAGAGAGAGGGAGACACAGAATGCGAAGGAGGCTCCAGGCTCCGAGCTGTCAGCGCAGAGCTCGATGTGGGGCTCGAACTCATGAACCACGAGATCGTGACCTGAACTGAAATCAGACCTTCAACCGACTGAGCCACCCAGGTGCCCCTACAGGCATATCTTTCACCATCACCACAGCCACTGGCGAGCTCAGGACCTCAATGTGTGTTTTAGCTGACCAGGGAAGCATCTTTCCTTTGTTTACATCTTCTCAACCCTCTACTCCTCCTGCAAACTGCTTTCACTTCGGTCCTTGTCCTAGATGCCAATCTGTCACTTAGACCTGCTTGAAACTATCCTTTCACTCTCTACTGTCCTCAGAAAATGCAACCCTCTATTACGAATAACAAGCTGACTTATTGCTTTTGCTAAGTACTTTCTCAAACACACTCACAGGTAAACATTAATTTTCTCCACATGTTTTAAAAATATCCTTCAATAATGGGGCGCCTGGGTGGCTCAGTCGGTTGAGCTTCCGACTTCGGCTCAGGTCATGATCTCACGGTCTGTGAGTTCGAGCCCCACGTCGGGCTCTGTGCTGACAGCTCAGAGCCTGGAGCCTGCTTCGGATTCTGTGTCTCCCTCTCTCTCTGACCCTCCCCTGTTCATGCTCTGTCTCTCTCTGTCTCAAAAATAAATAAACGTTAAAAAAAATTTAAAATATATCCTTCAATAAAACATAGAGTCTAAGAAAGAAGTCCTGTTTTCTCTAAAGGGTATGGAGTAAAGATCACAAGTGTTGCTGATTAAAGACAATTCCTCATATATTAAATGTCACAGAGGAGTATAGGTAATAAGGTTAGAATTATTTCACCAATAATTAACAGATGTGATCGTGACTTTCAGATAAGTAGATGATCTGCTACCCTCCTCAAGTAGAGAGACAGAGAAATGACCTTTCTGGTCCCATACAAGCCGAACAAATGACTGAAATTTCCACAGTTCCACACCTGATATCACCTCAGAGAGCATTTGAGCCTAGAAAACATTCGAGCAAGTATGACCTGTCAGGAGACCTGATACTAGAAAAATCTCATAAATGGTCTTATTGAAGTTCTGATTGTGTGCACTGTACTTCCAAGAGTAAGTCACCAGTGGAATTTACTGGACACCTATACAAATGTACTTAAACCAGACATAAAATAAGAAATATGGCACAGGCAACTTTTATGATTCCATTAGTTTGGGGTTAGATGATTTTATTTCATCCTTGCTAAAAATACTTAAAGTCACTTATTTATTGAGATCATTCCTCTGTTATCTGTCTATACATAGAACTTGTCTCTTTGATCCCTGGAAAACTAGGAAGTACAACCACATGACGCAAGCTGTTTACAAATGATAAGGATACATGCCAGAAAGTATGTAGAAGAGAGAAAAGAGGTATCATAATCCTAAGATAATAACAAAAATATATTTATTTACCCTTCTCCCATCTGCAGTGAAAACCATGAGGGAATGAAAAAGAGGGAAACTTATAACCGAAACGACAATATCCGTGTAGAATGACTGCCAAGGTCGTTGAAAATAGGGGCAAAAGATGGAGGGCAAAGGAAGAGACCCTGGCCTAGAGAGTCTGAGAGAAAACTCAGAAGAAAACGCCCTCCAGTAGGTGGCCCAATCTGAAGGACAAAAGCAAAGATCTTTTGTTTGAAACAAGGTGTGGATACAGAGAATGCTGTGGTTGCTATCCCGATGAATAGCCGGGCATGTTTAGGGATGTGGGTAAGGGCACAGAAATCTCTGGGCAAGAGAGTTTCATGAGACACAGGCAAGGAGGCCCCCAAGTGGAAGTGCATAGCACTGCATTTCTGATCTTGGTCAGCTGAGATTTATCAAAGATAACACCTGTCACTTGTCCACTCAATATATAACTTTGAAAGTGTGTTATATGCCAAACTCTAGTCTTCTGGGTGACATGAATGAACACAACAGACATCTCTCCTCCTCCCCTTCCCCTACAGACTCTCTCTCTCTCTCTCTCTCTCTCTCTCTCTCTCATACTCCTATTTTACTGGATTTTAATGAAAGGTATGTAATCTTCCTGCAGGCATTTCTGTACAGTATTACTATTGAAGTATCTGTTCCAGTAAGAGCTCCTTTCATTCAAATACAAGTAAGGAAACAATAAATAGAAGAGGAGTTCTATAAATGTGCTGTAAAAAAAAAAAAAAGGTTATGAACAGAAAAACAAAATTAAAACACATTTTAGGAGAAAAACACATGCACTTTGTCATGGTTAAAAGAGTGGCTAATCAATTCTTCATGGAGTCAAAAAATATAATAAAAATGATCTCTGTAAATAGAGCTCAAGGATTCCTCTAGAATAGAAACACTTGGCAAGGTGGGTCCGGACACCTTTCTGCCTGCCAGCAACTCTAGTTAAAGGTTAGGAGGTAGAGACATTTAATATACTGACCAAAATGTAACTAGGGACTAACTTGTGAATTTCAATTCATTCCACTCTCTTATCCCATTATCTTGGGTAATTAGAATTGGCTGTGTTTTTGTGATCAAGGAAATATTTTGGCTGTGTTGGTAAACTTTTGATACAGCATGAAATAGTAATCAAATATGAAATTTAGTACAGAATAATACATTTATTAATTTCTGGAAACAGTGTATTGTCCTTTACATATATTTTTAAAATATACCAGTAGTGTTTAACTCTCTGCATTAAAATATTGTTTTAAGAAATGAAGAGTTGGGCATAACAAATTGTCACTGAAATGAAAGATACAGGAAAGTGAACTATTTATTCAACATTCACTAAACAAATTTTCCTTAGATCCTCCTAGTTGCCAAGTACTCTTCTAAGAAGTATGGACACAGCCATCACCAAAAGATGGAGTCTCTTCAGAGAGCTGGCATTCTGATGGAGATGATGTATGTGCTATATATAGTGTGTGTATAGATAGTGAGTTGAGTCCTCTCCCAGAAGGCAGCATTTGAAGGAAGAGAAGAAATTCTAAGTGAAGTGAGGAAAAAGAAAGAATTACTGTTACCTGCACCATAACCACAATTTAAGTAGTTTAAAAAAATTAGAGAATCCTAATATATTAATATTAAGAAAACATGTGGCTGTAGTAGATAATCAAATACTTAATAAAATATATGGAATGGAATTCGCTTTTTATACAATGAAATGTTTCCTATAGCTAAATAAAAATATTGATGCAAAGTCAGAAAATACTTATTTGTGAGATATTTTCTTTTATAAAATATTAGTCATTCTCAATGACTTTGAGAATCAGAGTACTGCCCTTATGTGTGGCCAGTTGAGTTCAAATTTCTTAACAAGGAATTAGTCATGAATAATGAGAGGATAATAAGTTCTAAAGGCTCTTCAAAGAATTGTTTTAGACAATAAAGGAATTATTTTCTCTACACGTAGAGTAAATGCTTCATATTCTATTATATTGCTCTACAAAACTAAAAGATTTTTTAGTTCTTTGTTATTACATACATCATAATAATAAAAACATTCAGAAGAACTACAGGCAATAAGAAAAGTAGCAGAAATTGTTAGTTGGGAAATATATTAACAAAAATTCAGAATCCAACCAAATTTTAAGGATTATGTTTCTTAAAACTGGTGGTATTGCTTATACCCTACAAATCTGTTTTTGATCTCATAAAACAGCCTGCAATTGTCACACTCAGAAATATTACTCTCAGGACAACTAGCTTTTAATTAAATGCAACAAAACATATCTAACCACATTTTCTTCTCTCTGAATTAATATCTCCAGTGGTGTCAACCACCTTAAGGAAGTCCATTTGAAGTTTATGGGCTTTTCTCCAAAAGAAGCAATAAACAGATGAACACAGGGAAGGGAAGCAAAAATAATATAAAAACAGGGAGGGGGGCAATATGTAAAAGAATTTTAAATATGGAGAAAAAACAGACGGTTTCTGGAGGGGGTGTGGGGGGATGGGCTAAATGGGTAAGGGGCACTAAAAATCTACTCCTGAAATCATTGTTGCACTACATGCCAATTTGGATGTAAATTTAAAAAAAGAAAAAAAGAAAGAAAGAAAAAGAATCCAAGTGTAGAGTTAAAAAAAAAATCTGAGTTCTGGACTTAAAAAAAATAATAATCAAGAGTTTGTCCTGGTGACATCAGAATTAGAACAAAAGAAAATTTTATGATTCAGATGTTTAAAGATACGCTCTGACATCCTGGTGTACCCATCTTCTTTTTCCACAAGTTTTTAACCAAATTGTGTGTGTGTGTGTGTGTGTGTGTGTGTGTGTGTGTATTTGTAGCTTACCTTTTTGAATAGCTCCAATTTAGATGCAAAATAAAAGTTGTTTATAAATCTTCAAGTGTAAAATAGGGAAAGTTGTGCATTTTTTGCCCCACTTCCGAAGGATAGGATTGCGCAGTAATTGTTCTTCAGGGTCAAAATTTTGCATTCTTTCTTATTGTCTTCAATGTGTAAACAATTAAAATGTCACACTACAAGGCACCGTAACTGATCAGAAAACGAAAATGTAAAAAGACCATAGAAACACAGCATTTTAGTGAGTATTAGTGCCATTTTTACCCAAGGATGACAGAGAGCTAGGAAGTGCTTCGGTAGCCTGAGCAGCAGGCAGGAGAACCGGATTAGTGCGGTCTGGCTCAGGTCTCCACCTCTTGGCTCCACTACCCCTATGGATGAGGTGCCTTAGTCAACGTCAAACAGCCGAATGGGGGACCCAGACTAGTATCCGGATATCCCCATTCCCAGACCAATACATTCTCAGTGTATTGGGAATATTTAGTAGTGCTAAATTTGGGATGCAGAGGGTTGTAATTTCTTCCCCACTATTCTGGAAACACTAATGTTTGCCTTTATTTCTTTTTGTATTATTCATAGTCTTCAAACCTTCCTTTGGGGCACCCGGGTGGCTCAGTCGGTTAAGCATCAGACTTCTGCTCAGGTCATGATCTTATGGTCATCAGGCTCTGTGCTGCCAGCTCAGAGCCTGGAGCCTACTTCAGATTCTGTCTTCCTCGCTCTCTACCCCTCCCCCACTCACTCTCTGTCTCTCAAAAAATAATAAATGTTAAAAAAAAAAAGAAGCAATAAATAAACAAACTCTCCCTTTCTGACTGACATCAATTTTCATTCCCATCGGGATTTAGAGAAAGAATCAGGTGTAGGTCAAGCCCAGGAATTGGGTTGACTTGTTCAAAAAGCTTAGAGATTCAGGCAGGAGATCTTTCTTCTACACAATTTGCCTTTATTCTATATTCAAAAGACAGTGTCACTTTTGGTCTATCTCCCACCAACCAACCCAGAGCATATGCGGAGTGAGATGGATCAGGAAGAGGGAACCCAGAGCACAAGAGCTCCCTGTGGCATACAGGGTAACTCTCCAAACAGGTAGGTCAAGGCACCCCCACAGCAGTGGGTGCCAGCATGATCACATAACCAGAACTGGCGATACAGATTAGACCACCAATCAGGCAGAAAGACACTCAGTGAGAGAATCTAGGGTGCTGGGTCCAAGATGAGGAAGCCAATAAGGGGTAAAATTTAGCACAAGAAAAATAGGGGAATGGTTCTAATCCATACTTCTGGAGGTTACTGAGGGCAGGGACAATATCTTATTCCCATATCATCCACTCATTCCTGCTATAAATTTCTAAGACCAACTAAACAAAATGTTAGGGAAGTTATAAACACTGGTTCCAGGCTAGGGAAAATTTATTACCTTCCCTAGTTTTATACATTTTTCCTAGTGTGCAGGAGTGAAAGTCAGAGATTCAGCATACTGTCAGTAAGGCAATTGGTAATTGAAACCTCACAGTTTTTTGGTTTGTTACAGGATATAGAATATTAGCATCACATACCCCTCCCAAATCAATCCCAGCCCTCACCCCCTCCAGAGGCAATCACTGCCCTGTTTTTTTGTTTTGTGTTGTTTTGTTTTTACATCATAGATTAGTTTTGCCTGTTCTAGAACTGCAACATGAATGCAGCATGATACAATATATCCTTTTTTTCTCATTTCCACCAAAATACTTTATAGATCCATCCAAGTTGTAGCATGTATTAGAAATCCAGTCTTAAAAAGAAGAAATCTATTTTATTCAGCATAATGTTCCATTGTATGAATATACCAATTTATTTATCCATTCTCTTATGGATGGACACCCGAGATGTTTCTAGTTTTTGTTTATGTGAATAATGTTACTATAAACTTTATTACACGATTTTTTTAAGAATTCGTTTTAACTCCTCTTCCATAAAAATCTAGGAAGATAAGTACTTTTTTTTTATTTGTAAGAAAATGCCAGATATTTTCCAAAGTGATTGTACCATTTTTCATTCCAACCAACAATGTATGAGATATCCAGTTGTACGACAACCTACATGACATTTGGTTTTGTCAAGCTTTTGAATTTAAGTAATTCTGGTGGGTATTAAACCTTAGTTTTAATTTTCAGTTCCCTGATGACTAAAGATTTAGAGCATGGTCTCATGTAGGGTTTTTTTTTTTTCCCATTCATAGATTGTCTTTTATAGTATATTTGTGAAAATATTTTGCCTATTTTATTGATTTGTTATTACTCATTTTGGGAGGATATAGAGTTCTTTGTATATCTGGATACTGGTCTCTTGCCACAAATATGATTTTCAATGATTTTGTCTATGGCTTGCCTATTTCTTTCCCTAACAGTGTCTTTTGCTGAGCAAATAATTTTGATGAAGTCTAATATATTATTTTCAAGCTTCCTGGTTTTAGCTTGTATGTTTAAGTTTATGAACTATCCTGTATAGTTATTTTTTGTGTATTATGAATGGGGGGGGTGGGTATATATTGTGTGAGACAGAGTTTGACATTCATTTTCTCTGTATAGATATCCAGCAAAATTTGATTAACAGGTTATCCCCACCTCCTTTCAATTGTTTTGGCATCTTTATATTTTCTTAATGGCCTCAAAAGTTTGGGTTTATTTCTAAGTTCTGTTTTCTGTTTCACTTATTTGTCAGCTGTTAGAGCAGTAAAACAGTCGTTACTTTAGCTTTTAAGTAAGCATGAAGTCAGATAGTGAAAGTCTTTCAAAAATATTCTTTTTGTTTTTTCCAAAGATTGCTTTGGATTTTTAGATCCTTTGCATTTTTACATCAACTAGAGAATTAGCTTGTCTGTATCTAAAAAAAAAGAAAAAAGAAAAGAAAAACAGCAACAGCCTGGTACTAATATGATGATTCAGATTGCATTGAATCCATTCAATCATGGACAACTGACAATACTGAGTCTTTCAATCTATGAACATAGTTTATCTTTTTTTTTTTTTTTTTTTTGGTCTTCTTAAAATCCTTAGTAGTGTTATGTTGCTTTCTTTGTAAAGGTCCTTCACTCACATCAATTGTTAAATTTATCACTTACACATTTTATGGTTTGATACTATTGTATTTGAAACTGCTTATTTGATTTTACTTTCTAATTTTTTTGCTGCCAGTTTAAAAAGTTTTTGATTTTTTATATACTAGTCTTAAATGCTGCAGCCTTATTGAATTAACTCACTAGTTCTGATCATTATTTTGTGCATTTCTTAAAAATGTTTACATAAATAATTATGCCATATACAAATGAATAGTTTTACATCTACTTTCCCATCATTATAACTTTTATGTCTTTGGTTTGATTTACTGCACTGGCTAAGACCCCAGGACAATACTGAATACACGTGAGGGGAAGGAGCATTTGCCTTGTTCCCAATCCTGAGGGCATGTGGTAAATATTTCACTGCTATTAATGATGTAAGATGTTGGATTTTTTTGTTGATGCCCTTTATCAGATTCAGGAAGTTTTGTCCTGTTCCTAGCATTCTGGTCATTTTATCATACATAACTATGAATTTTTTTTCAAATGCTTTTGTACATTTATGGAAATGATGTCATGGTTTTTCTTTTTTTATTCTCGAAACAAGGTAAACTGCATTGATTGAATTTCACATATTAAATCAATCTTGCATTCCTGTGATAAACCATAGTCACTTAGTCTTGATGTTTTAAGTTTTTGTACATAGTGTTGAGTTCAATTTGCTAATATTATGCTAAGAAATTTTCAATCTATCATCTATTTCTTCCTTGAATCCTTTCTATTTTAGCACACATTTTTTTTCTTCCAAATTTTTATTTAAATTCTAGTTAGTTAACATACAGTACAATATTGGTTTCAGGGGTAGAACCCAGTGATTCATCTCTTACATACAACACCCAGTGCTCATCAAAACAAGTGCCCTCCTTAATACCTATCACCCATCTAGCCCATCCCCCACCCACCTCTCTCCATCAACCCTCAGTTCGTTCCGTCTTTAAGAGACTCTCATAGTTTGCTTCCCTCTCTTTTTTTCCCCTCCCCTCCCCTATGTTCATCTGTTTTGTTTCTTAAATTTCACATGAGTGACATCATGTTTAACACACATTATTTGAAAGCTCTACACTTATGATTGCTATTGACAACTGATTCTTTTATCACTATCCATCCATCTTTCCATTTTGTTCATTCACATTGAATGGCCACCGTCTATGTGCCAGGCACTGTGTTGGCGGCTGAAATAAAAATAAACAATAAAAACCAGTCTTTCTCTCAAATAATTCTCAGTGTAGTTGTGGAGGGAGACAGTGAAACTAACAATCAAAATTTGGTGTAGTAAGTCCTAGATTTTAAATTATGCATCATATAATAGGAGAGCACAAAGAAAAAGCACAAAGAAATTACAGAGGAATTGGTGCTGGAATGGTCTGTAAGTTTCATCTTAGGGTGTGTGTGCACAATGACGCTTTTGTGGACATTTCATTGTGTCACTATTCCTGATGAGGATACTTATATAAATTTTGAGTACAGGTGTTTTATCACTAGTGTAATCCAATTTGCTGATATTACAAGGAGTGATGTATTGTCTTAAATGCTTATTTGGACACAAATATATTTATCTGGTTAAGTTATTCTTAAAAATGTTTATCAGCCTACAACCACCATAGTGTAGCTAATTAATAGATAGGACATAACTCCAACTGTCCCTTCAAGTGTCCCTCCTTTACATTAGGACCTTCTAACTAAATTCATACCCATCATAGATACCCCTCTTGCAGGACAGAATTCTGATTTAGAAACTGGGAGGTACAATCCTGTGAGTTTGCCAATGCAGTGCCTACCTGCCAGACTTGTACTTCCCATGAGTAGAATAGATGTTTTCACCAAGTAGCAGAAAGGCTACCCTAGGCCCCTAGATATCGCTGTGACTTATCAAATAAATGAAATATTAGATGACACCATCTCTCCCATAATCGATAAAAGGCAATACAACCTGATTTCCATATTGGGAATCCAAGACAGATTGTGTCCACCTTTTCACGTGGGTTTCGGTTTATGTGTCACCAGCTACAGAAGTGTGTTGCAAGACTCGTTGCTGGAAAAAGAAACATGATTATCATGTTGAGAATTTGTGCCTGTCTATAGGCAGTTATAAACTAGGCAGTAACATAATGAGACTGTCACCCCAAATCATCTGTCACCTGTCTCGTCATTAAGGTAGCTTAATTTCCATAATTACTAAATTGCATAATCACTTCTCAATGCATAATTATTAAGTAGAGTTAAGCATTGTGTAGGCAAAGTGTCCAGATCAGCAGTTCCAGGCACTATGGTGCCTTAAAGATGAGGCCAATGGCTTCCGTCACACAGGCTGCAGCATGTTTCTAGAAAGAATTAGTAAATTGAATGGCAAGAATGATATCTATGTATTTATAAATTGCACGGTCTTCTGTAAGCTCTAAATTGGTGCATTTTAGTTATTTTACACATCACTTCCTGCTTTCGTGACCATTAAAATTCACCGCACTAATCATTCTACAAATCCCTGGGAATCCACAGCTCTTGCCAGGATGAAAATTTATGTAAACTTTTCTTTCAGAAGTTGAAGGATAATAATAAAATAAGAAACCAACACATCTTTGAAATCTTAGGCAGCATATGAATATGATTATTAAAATAGATTTGGGACATTACTATGCTCAAAATACATACTGCATCGTAAAACAACTGATTTACTTAAAAGTAATGTGGTCCATTTCCTTTTATCATGGGATCACAGAAGTTTCTATGACTTTAAAAATATGATGTTAAGACATGACAGTTTATGGCCATTACTTTGCAGGACAGCTCTAGGTTCTTACATTTCTAATCAGGACTGTCATTTCTCACTGACTTTTGATGCTTTCGAAGGAAGAAAAAATTATTTTTCCTCTTGATTTATTCTGCCTGTCTAATACACAACTCTAACTCTGAATTTTTATGATGCTTTTTCCAAACATCCATTGGTACAGTGGATGGTGAACTGGTTTGGGAGCTAATAAATACGTCCTGTGGATTTATCCAAAATTATTGGGTTTCAGAGATTTCCATTTCATAAAACACTGAAACACAATGTTCTGTATAACAATTGGAGGGGAAGTATTATGGGAGGTGGTTTAAATTAAATACATCAGCTAAAGAGTGCTATAAAATTCATGGTCTATCTCAGGGTTGTGTGAAACTTCTTACGTAGCGGTAGATAACATCTGGATGTACCAACCCTAATTAAACAAACACAGCAGGAAAAGATCTCCTTATTGCTAATCCCTCTGACACCTGCAAACTCCTCATGAAACCATACATACCAATGAGAAGACGGTTTTGGAATTCGCAAAGCCTACCTCTACCCTTCACGGCTAAACCTAAGGAAAGTCAGGGAAAGGAGAAATCTAATATGTGTTTAAACCAGACTCTCGACTGCCTTGCTTTAATTTTAAAACTTAGTGCTAAATCTGTTTTCTAAAATTTTAATGTCCAAAAAAACACACACACAGTTTGCATACTAATTTTGTCATGTAACTGCTAAAATTCAGTATATAACTTTTTTTTTTCGAATATGTACTATTTTAGGCTTTGAGTTTTAATAAAACCAGAAAGGACAATTATTTTTCCCATTAGGAATGTGTTATTTCTTCCCCAAGAAAAATCATCTAGAAAGGGTTCCACGTAACTCTTATACTTGAGAAATATTTCTTGGTGAAAAAAGGTGTTTTATCGACAAATAAGGCTTGCTAAACATTCATTCTTTTATCTAACTTGAATGGTTGCATTTCATACTAACATACTAATTTCTCTGAGAACTGGTGCAGTAAAGAGTCTTGTTTTCTTTGATGATGACTCTTTTTTCCTACTGAAATACCTGTTAGAAGAATAAACTCTTGTGCAACATATCCCAGAATGTTCGCTGATCTTAATTTCATTTAGTATTTGCAAAGAAGAATCCCAGGCAGTGAAGCTAACTAGCCCTTCCTGACACCAAGGTCATGTCCAGCTGAAGGGTCAGCATGCTGAGAACAGCGCTAAGGACTCATGAGATGCCCACCATCTGCCAGCCGGAAAACTGGTATGACAGGTGTGAATCCAATCAGGCCATGTCTTTCAACCCCTAACCCTCTCATCTCCCACCTTAAAAAATAAAATAAAATAAAATAATTGAATACCCTTTATTCAAATGTAATGCTAAGTGTCTTTCTTTTCTTTTTTTTCTTTTTCTTTTTTTTTCCTCCCAAGGTTTTATTTAAATTCCAGCTAGTATACACACAGTGTAGGATTTAGGGATTCATCACTTACATACAACACCCAGTGCTGATTGCAGCAAGTGCCCTCCTTAATACCCATCACCATAGAGCCCAGTAGAATAGCAAATCTGTCAGGACTACTGGTAAGTTATTTCCCTAGGTTTGTTAGGAGGGAAAATGGAAGAGGTACCCTTCTAAGGATATGTACCTTATTCTACAGATAACAGAATAATCTGTCTTCATAACTCATTTTTTAAAGTTTATTTATTGAGAGAGGGAGAGAATCCAAAGCAGGCTCACGCAAACCGTGAGATCATGCCTTAAGCCGAAGTTGGACACCTAACCGACTGAGCTACCCGGGCACCCCCCGCTTTATAACTCTTAGCAGCTGTGCCCGCGTCATGCTATTCCACAGCAGCACTTGCTCTGAAGGAGCACGCAACTGAAGATTGACATCTAGCATAATTTTACTTTTGAAATTGTTAATTGATCATTTTCTCTGCATGATAACTGTATTGGGGTATAATACACCCAGTGGGCCATTCAGTCCATTTTGACAAAGTAATGCAATCATAAAAATCAGTCTCCTATAAAGATAAAGACTTGTTTTAGGCTGTGCCACAGGTCCCCAAGACCACCCCTGTCCAGGTTTAGTTTTTTGCAAGAAGGACCCCAGGACTCAGCATGGTATACTCATAGCAGTTGTTTAGTATAGTATTGTAGGACTGTATATAGTATTATATAGTATTATAGTAAAAAGATACAAAGTAAAATCAGCAAAGAGAAAAGTCTCTTAAGGCCATGATTACAGGAAACCAGGAACAGGTGCTCAAGAATCCTCGACCAGTGGAGTCACACAGAAGCTTCATCACCCAAGCTGAGAGGTGACAGCACATGTGGAATGCTGTCTACCAAGAAAACACCATGATGGGGCGCCTGGGTGGCTCAGATGGTTAAGCATCCAACTTCGGCTCAGGTCATGATCTCAGGGTTCATGAGTTCGAGCCCCACATCAGGCTCTACACTGACAGCTCAGAGCCTGGAGCCCGCTTTGGATTCTGCGTCTCCCTGTCTCTCTGCCCCTCCCCTGCTTGCATTCTGTCTCTCTCTCCCTCTCAAAACTAAATAAATAAATATAAATAAATAAATAAATAGGAAGCACCATAGAATTTCAGTGCCCATAGTTTTTCCTGGGGTTGATCATACAGACACAATCTGCCTAGCATGTATGAAAATTCCGTATCTAAGAAAGCAGTTTAGGCCGTGGACCATTCTTCACAGAGAATGATGGGAACCTTCCTGAAATACAAATTCCCAGATGCAAGGCAGGAGCCAACAGGCCTTGGTAGAGACCACAGTTTCGGGCCTGCTATGAGAACTCTTCTCTGCACGTGTGTCCGTTGTTAGTCGTTCAAGAAACCACCGATCCGCTTTCCCCCAAAAATAAATTAGTTTTGCCTATTAAGTAGAATCACATAGAATAACAAAATGTCATTTAATATTTAACTCTCATGCATAATTCATAGTTCTAAAAGTTTCAGGGGTCGGGTTCGTCTGTAGTTTATATTGCAACATGTCATATCTCAGGACCCATGGCCATCAGCAGCTCCAGGTTCCCCTTCACACAGCTTGACCTCCAGAAAGGAAAGGAGAGTCTCCAGTCAGGTGCCCATTTGAAAGTCTCAGGTCTTGGTCCATTTGAGCTGTTACTACAAAATTATGGATTGGGTAGCTTATAAACAACAGACATTTATTTCTTACAGCTCTGGAGGCTGGAAATCCAAGATCAAGGTGCCAGTATGGTCACATTCTGGTGAAGGCCCTCTTCTAGGTTGCTGACCGTGAACTGCAGACTTCTCATTACATACTCATTATGAAGGGGGCTGGAGACTCTCTGGGGTCTCTCTCTTAAGCCCATTCATGACAGTTCCACCTTCATGACCTAATCATGTCCCAGAGGCCCCACTTCCTAATAACATCATCTTACTGGATACAAATTTCAACATATGAATTTAGGACAGACACAAACATTAAGATCATAGCAGCAATGAAGAATCTTGAGTGGTCTGGACTGAGTGATGTCTCACTTCCGACCAAGACCCGGAGCAAAGAAGGCTGGTTTTGCTTGCATTCAGAGCTATAGTAGATGTTATCAGGGAAGAGTGGCTTTCAGGAAAAGCGGGATCCAGCCCCTTGGAGGAATGACACTGAGGTAGACGACGTGGTAATTTTGTGGTAATATTGTTCCAATGTGGTAATATGGTCTTTAGTTTTTTTAGATAGCTAGAAATTTTCAATTCTAAACCAAAGATAGTTTAATTTACTCAACAATGGTATCACTCTACTAGGAACCTGGGACACTACAAAAATGAACAGGAAGAAAATTCTGTTCTCATATTGTCTGTCAAGACTGGCGGTTACAGCCATCCCTGTGACAGTTCAGTAGATTCTACAAAGTGGACAAAAGACGTTCTGCTAAAAACAATTACATCTTTCATTTTAAAAAATTTTTTAAATGTTTTTGCCATTACATTTTTATTTTATTTAACCTCTTATAAGGAAACTTATCTGACAATTAATTAGTCAGAAAGCTAAAAACCAGGTTTTAAACCTAGATCCACCATTACTCTACCTGTCCAGGTGGGTAAGAGACTGAATAGAGGGTACTTGGAAGTCAAAATAAAAGATAGACTTCAGAAGTCATTTATTAATTATAGTTTTTAAAATGCTGATCCTAATAGTGTTATTCTAATTGAATTATATTCATGGATTAGAAGATGCGGTATTGTTGGGGCGTCTGGGTGGCTCAGTTGGTTGAGCTGATCTCATACCTCGTGAGATCAAGCCCCCCACTGAGCCCTAAATTTGGCTCTGCTCTGACAGCACAAAGCCGGCTTGGAATTATTTCTCTCCCTCTCTCTGCCTTTCCCCTGCTCTCTTTCTCTCTCTCAAAGTAAATAAATAAACATTAAAAAAAATAAGATGCAGCATTATTAAGACATTAATATTTTCCCAAACTGACCTATATATTTATTTTAATTCCTATCAGAATTCCAGCAAGATAGATAGATAGATAGATAGGTAGATGATAGATAGATAATAGATTAGATAGATAGATAGATAGAAGATAGAGATATGATACGATATGGTATAATATGATATGATATATGAATACAAATATGGATACAGATACAGACATAATATTCAGATATTTCACAAGCTTGCTCTAAATTTTTTTTTTGAAGGCAAGTGAACTAAAATAACCCAAATAATTTTGAAAAAAAGAATAAACTTGTCCTGATTTCAAAACCTACTAAAATGATATCGCAATAAAGTATACTAATGAGAGAAAGATGTACATATTGAACATAACAAAACAGAATATACAAAAATAGACTCACACATGGGTTTTTGGCCAAGGCCAACACCAATTCAATGGAGAAAGAATAGTGTTTTCAATAAATGGTGCTGACATAAATATCTATATGACAAAAGAATGAACATTGGTCCTTACCTCGTATAGTATACAAATATTAACACAAACTCTTTGGGACACCTAAATGTAAAACCTTAAACCATAAAGCATTTAAAACAAAACACAGAAGAGCATCTACCATGGCTAGGCAAATATTTCTTAGATATACAAAACCCACAATCAATAATAGTAAAATTGATAAATTTATTTAAAAATGATGACACTAAAATAAGTGTACAGAGAAGCCACAGATCGGAGAAAATATTAGCAAATAACATATGTGGTGAGGAACTTGTATTTAGAACATATAAAGAACCCTCAGGATTCAATAATCAGAAAATAAGCTATTCAATACGAAGTGAGTGAAAGCACATGAAAATATGCTCAACAGCATTAGTTATTAGGGAAATGCAAATTAAAACCACAATGCAATAAATTTTTTGATGTAATGGGAACATTTTTTACCTTGTGGTTCCATGACTGTCAAAATTCTGTCAAAACAAAAAAATTAAACCAAAAAAGGCTGAATTGTACTGTATCTCAATTATACCTTCATTTTAAAAATATGACTGACAATAGGCATACACAGATGAAACTGAAAAGTGACCATTTTATTTGGTTTCTTGAAGTATGTTCTCCAGATAAAGGCTCAAAATTATAAATGTTAAGAGAATTGAATAAATAAGGTAAAATTATCACATGTGAGTAAAAATTATCTTAGGTAAGCCTACGGATAGTTAGATGAGTAATACTAAGATAAGATAAGATATAAGATAAGATAAGATGAGATATGGTTATGGACACACCTATTCCTTTTCTACATCTTTTTTCTCATAAGCTTTTTAAAATAGTGATTGTTAAGCCAAAGTAATTACTAACAAGTTATAGTCGTATGAAATAGGCTAAGTAACAGAAAAGACCTAACACTAATTTAAAACAAACCAAAACAGATATAATCTTATGCTATTTCCTTGAGCCATCTAAGGAAGTGAATGACTTCTCAATATTTTGTAACTAAAAGAGTATTGAATTTAAATAAAATGCTTTGGTGTATCGTGAAAAGTACATGTATTAAAACACAACATTTCCTATAGGTTACTCATGATTTGGCCTCTATTTACTACCCTTGCAAAGTTTTTATATATATTTCAGGTTGTGTATGTCTTTTTCTGCTTCTAACTTTAAGGACAATCATATATTTTTTTGCTTTACCTTTGATCTTTACATTTAACAGAAAAGCACAATGAATCACAGAAAGTTTTACTAAGTGTGACAATTAGTAATGGAGCAAGGATTTGGAACTGGCAGTCTGAATCTACAGTCCTCCCTCTTTAGGAGGATAGAATACGACTGAGGAACACTCACTGTGAATTCTGTTGTAGATATATTTGTCTATCAATCTGTGAAATGCTGCTTGATATTCGACCCTGGGCCTAGGGCTTAAGACAAATACATATAAAATCACACCCATCCAGGATACAACGGGGATGGTTAAGGAGAAAACATATCAAGGAGTTATTTTACCAAGTGGTCAAGAAGGGGAAGGAGACAATTCTAGAAATCAACATGCATCTCCAAGAGCCTGGCATGTGAGGCAGCAATCAGTCTTGGAGTCTGACTGGAATAACAGAGAAGCATTGCTTGTAAGTCAAGCAAAACTCATGCAAACAAGAAGTCCAACGGGGCAAAGTCTCCTTGGGCTCTCCTATGTCTAATTAGTAAGGGCATGCGTTGTAAAATAATAATATATGTATATAACTAGAAAAATAATTTTTATCATATCTACTATTATAAAGTATTTTATATTGAACAAAATTATGCAGATATTCTTACCTCTATTTAATGATGAAGAAATGGAGACTTGCTTGCCAAGCTTATAAATTCCAGAAGCAGTTCAATGTTTGAACTTCAAACAAAGTGTTCTTTCGCCTTTACCAGATTGCTTCTTGTTTGATAAATTCTGGGAACACAGACAGCTAATCCTTAATGTAGAATTAATTCATTGTTGAGGTGTCTGTGCTGCCACATTTAATTAACTTCGTGTATGAGAAGGAAGGAGTGGTCAAATCTTAGAGTGCTGATACTTGTACTTTTTAACTTAGCCGACACTTTTTAGGGCCTTAGACTGATGGCCTGAAGGATTCGCGATCCTGGAGTCAAGGGGTAACGCTGAGATTGTGATGCTGCCAAAGCAGTCTAAATACCCCAAAGTCTAAATTATAAATTCTTTTTGTGAGATACCCGCTTTGATTTTTTATTCCCTAGGACACCTAATAGAACCTCACTGGTTTATCTCCCAACTACACAGATGTATGTATTTATAGTTAATTAAATGTATTAAATGATGTAGATTTTATAGTGAGTTTATATATACCGTGATACAGACTCTTGTTCCCACGTCTGTTCAACAAAGCTGCTCCACTCGGCCTTCAGAATCTTGTCAAATGGAACTAGTTAGGAATTATTCCAATAACTTGGTTTCTCAACTCCTGTTTCTTACACCCAAAACATCAGCATGCTCTGCCTTCAAAATATATCCACATCTGATTACTGGTCACACACTGCCAAGCAGGTCCACACTGGGCCGAGGCCTGTCTCTCACATAGCTTACCCTATCAGCCTCCCTCCTTTTCCCCTTTCCTCCCCGCCTTGGCCCCCTGTGGTCTAATCTCCATACAACCACCAAAGGGACATTCTAAATTGCACATTCTATTTCGTATGGGCAACCTTCCTACTTGTAGCTCTTAAAAGGCGTTCCATTATATGCAACATTATATTTGAAATAAAATCCAAATATATACCCATGGCCGACAAAGTCCCACATCACCTATCTCTGCTGACCCTTCATTTCTATATTCTATGCCCCTTGACCTTTCTCAAGATAAATCAACAGGGCATTCCCACCCCCACCTCAAGGCCTTCACAGTTGCTGCAAATTCTGTAACATACCTTTCCCTCCACAACTCCCCAGAGCTGGAAGCTTTCTTACTCTTCAAGTCTTTACGCAAAAGTTCCCTTTACAGATAGGTTATCTTTAAGCAACTTCTGAAAAAAAAAAAAAAACAAAAAAAACACACTCTTCCAATTTCCATATGATCCCGCCCTGCTACCCTTTCTTCATTTTCCTTATGGCAATTATTATTGCCTGAAGTTACATTATTTATTTTCACATTTCTTTACTGTCTTACCACTAGATAGTAGGTTCCACGATGGCAGTGACTCATTTACCCTGCTCCCTAGGAAATATTCAGCACCTTAAACAAAGCTTGGATTCTCCAAGTGGCTTACAATGGATGCCAGTAGTGATCTGCCCCATTCTTTCCTCTGGCAAGTGCACCCATCCCCCAGCCGAAGTGAGTGTTGGCTGATAACACTCGAAACAGAATCAGCATCTCAAGATCTGCTCCTGGGAAATGGAACTAAAGCAGCTTTCAATAGATAACTTGTGAGTGAATGACTATGGACGTATTGCCAAGGGAGCAGTGTTAACGAAGGCAGTAACGTGCAGCCTTGTGGTGGAACTACTATGGACTTAAAGAAAGTCTTGAACATGAACTGTTTTTATACTGTTTGACTCAACTTTTCTAAAAGCTTCAAAAAGCAACATCTATTTTTTAGAAAGAAGAAAAGAAAGAAGGAGAGAAAAAAAAGAAGCAACTTTCCTAGTCACATATTCTTGAGAAACATTTCATACTCCCACAAAAGTGCCTCAGGATTGGTATTAATATATTAAAGGACCTAAAAAAAATTTAATCCCCTATAAAATATTCACACTCTAATTCCTAGAATTTGTGAATATGCGATTATTGGATGGGAGAGGGGGGTTGGAGGTACAGATGGAATTAAGGTTGCTAAAAAGCTAATCAGAAAATAGAGATTATCCTGGATTATCCAAGTGGCCCCAATATAATCCCAAGAGTTCTTTAAAGTCAAAGAGGAAAGCAGAAGAGGAGCTCAAAGTCAGACAAGATTGTCAGCTACCCTGCTGGCTTTGAAGAAAGAAGGAGAAGATGCCAAGATCCGTCTACACATCCGGAAGCTTGAAATTGTAGAGAGTGGATTCTCCCCTGGGACCTCCAGAAAGAACACAGCCCTATTGGCACACTGATTTTTAGCCAGTGAGGCCCACTCTGGATTTCTGACTTCCAGAAATGGAATATAATAAATTTGCATTGTTTTAAACCACTTCCACAGTAATTTGTTACAGCAGCAACATGAAACTGATATATGCAGGAAATACGCTAGTTTACTTTTGTTGAATTCAATGTTCATCAAATATATTGGAGGCCGAATCATAGTTTCCTTAAAAACCTGTTAATATTTCTTGATTTCTTGTTGAATGTATATTTTGTAAATATACACATTACTATTATTATACATAAATTAAACTCAATGTTCTGAAATGCTGAAAAGTCACTTTACAAGATAATGCTTCAGGGCGCCTGGGTGGCTCAGTTGGCTATGTGTCCCACTGTGGCTCAGGTCATCATCTCCTGGTTAGCAAGTACGAACCCCGCGTCGGGCTCTGTGCCGACAGGGCAGACCCTGGCCTGCTTCGGATTCTGTGTCTCCCTCTCTCTCCGACCCTCCCCCACTCACTCTCTGTCTCTCTCCTTCTCAAAAATAAACATTAAAAAAAAAAATCTTTACAAGATAATGCCTCCATTTTGTAAACTGTTCACAAATTATATCATACAGAGAGAAAAATCTTGATTAAATATTAAAAGGCACATGGCCCCAAACTTTGTTGTAAATAATGAAAATACATTTTCTGTGTATTTTTTCTATAATTTTTGTGTCATTTTGAAGATCTAGAGTCACTCCTTTAAAATAAATATTTATTTTTAAATTATAGAAAATAATCTTATTGACCATGTAAAATGCAGTAAGGAACTTTAAACAAATAGTACCAGTGCCATTAGCTTTTAAAGCCTTTGATGTGAAGGGCAAGTCTAAGTAGTTTTCTCCCCAAAATATTCAATACTCTGTCACAAAAAAAGAAAAAATCAACAATTGATGCATAAAGTCAGTTATATCTTCTGTTTCCTACAGTGTTTATCATTCTAGAGATTCCTTAATCCCATCTTCTGGCCTTGAACATATATATTTTTTTAAATGTCCTTGATCTTCCAACTACCCTCTTTCTCTACTATGACTGGCATTCATGAAAAAGTGTTTTATGTTCATTAATCACCTTCTATCCTCTCTGATGTGACGTATATTCACCCTCTTCTTTTTTTTTCAAAAATTTTTTATTAAAGTTTATTTATTTTTGAGAGAGAGAGAGACAGAGTGAGAGTGGAGAAGGGGCAGAGAGAGAGGGAGACACAGAATCGGAAGCAGGCTCCAGGCTCTGAGCTGTCATCATGGAGCCCAATGTGGGGCTCAAGCCCACAAGACATGAGATCATGACCTGATCCGAAGTCGTATGCTCAACCAACTGAGCCATCCAGGTGCCCCCCCACCCCCACCCTCCTTTTCTGACTCACTTCCTGTCGATACCACCTGTGACTCAGATTCCATGTTAGGAGATGTCCGTGTAACATTTGACACAGATCAGCATGGCTTCAGGTGGACTTGGGAGATGAGATGTATTTTAGATACAGCTCTCCTTATGTGTACAGAGAGGTCTTGAGTGGCACCAGCCTGTGCGAACGCTAACATGGTTAAGAGGGCAGATCTGCAGTGACGAGGTTTTGTTGGAACTGGAAACCATGTTAACTGGCTCTGTCTATAGTTTCAGCAAATGTTTATTGACAGGTTGCTATACTTTGTATGTTTTCAGGCAAACGGTTAAATCCCTTACATTATTAAATGTGAAAAAATTACTCCTAATTGTTTTAATTATGAAATTCCATAGTAAGTTATTATTTTGAAAGTGAGCTTGTTAAGTATGTTTGAGACTGTCAGTTTGGGCTGGAAAATTATGGAGTAAGATGTGTAATAAATTTCCAAATTCTTTACAAAATTCAATAGTGCATATTATTGTACAAGCTAGTCCTTAAAACTAAATCAAATACTTAGGTACTCATTGAGATTGTTCGATTTATTAAATAATACATTAAGCAGAAATGGGTGTTAATTCAAAAACAAAATTACTGAGATTTGATAAAACTTCCTGATCTCTGGGCTTTACTAATTGTATGTCCTTTAACAAATGAGGAGTTGCAGGATATCCCCATTAGAGCACATGTATACTTGCCCAATTATAAAAAAAATAAACTAAAGTGAAGCTGTGGCTTTATTCCATATGTATTCTTTTAATCAATTTTTCTTTATGAAGTAGCCAAATACCAACTACTAACTAATAAATTTAGAAAACTTTAAATAAACTTCCAATTCAGGAGAAGAGCTAAATGCTCAAAGGTGTCAAAATTATTGATGTTGTATAATGGATGATCTTCTGAGAGACTAAGGCACAGCCAGTCATGTCATTTGTCACATCCTTGCTCAAAATTAAAAGCCACATCTTTGACATGTTGTACCTTTCCCCACTGACAGTTCAAAAACAAGCTGTGCAGTTAAAATTGTCCAAGCAAACACTCTGTATCACTAGGTGCTTTATTATTTGTTTAATCTGAGTTTTTATTCCTCAGATAAGGAAGACTGGTTAGTTAACATTATTGATAAAAACGTTACTGAGTACCTGCATTTTTCTTACCAGGAAAAATAAAGCAGGCTCTATTTTAGCATATACAAGTTTTAAATTTTATGGCCATTTTAATTTTATACAGGGACACACAAAAAATAACTATTTCAAATATAGTGAACTATGAATCTATTTTTGTGTGATTAACTGGAATGATTCCATTTTCTACAGTTTAAATGACAAAGTACATTTGTGGAAGTAGCTGAATGAAAATATGAGACATCTAAATGATTATGAGTGATTTAGTAACAATGAAGTTGTAAATATTAGGATTCCTGTGTTTTCTTATTACTTTAAAAGTAACGGCTATTTGACTAGACATCTTTTAAACCGGTAATGCTATTTATAAAAATCTATATAACTTTTGCTTCCCCCTCAAAAAAAGCAGTCTAGAAAAGAGGTGGTAAAAGCAGAAGAAATATTTAAACAATAACAAAGGAAAATGAGATTCTAACCATAAATTGGAAAGTATAAAAGTTTATAATCTAAGGACTCATAAAGAAAATGTGAAAGTGTTTTTGTTCTGTAAGTTACTGAACTTGGCAATTGTATTCCTGCTGAGCAGAAGGTAAATTGACCTAAATTTTATAGGCTCTCCAATTCTGTGTAGAAGAGATTGGCTTGGAAAAATAGAGTTGGAGAATTATTGTTCAATTGCTCAGGGAACACAGCACCAATTGGTATATTTGATTTATTAATATTGATTTTTGTACCAACTTCACAAAGCCACATGTTTATTTTCCACTTTGAAATAAATTATCCCTTCTTTGGGGGGGGGATAGATTTTTACTTTAAGTTTTGCTGATGAACTAGTATCAAGAAAATATTGATCTAATATTTTATGAAATCTACCATGTGAAGCCTTGGAGAGAAGAAAATGAGAGAAAAGAGTAATTTCCCATCTGGAAGAATGAACCTTGCGCAGACAGACATAATGACTGTGCAGTGGCTTCTCAATAGAACTGAGTGGTAGGAAACTTGGAGCATCCGAGGGGATGGTTTTTCCTTCTGCTGACTGCTGGGATCAAAAGTGACTTAATGGCAAAAGTGCATTTGGGACGAAGCATGATCAGACCTTTCCTTGCTGTCAAGATGGAGATAGAGTGGCAGAGCATTCCGAGATGAAAAAATAGCAGAAAAAAAAAATGGCCAAGTGGCTAGGTATATAGTAGGGCCAGTGTTAGTAAATGGTCCGGCATGGATGGAGTTGGCAGAAAAGATACAGCAAGAAAGGCATAGAACGTTGGGAAGGTGATAAGAGAAAAATGGACAAATTAAGACCCTGTGGCAGAAGAGTAGGAAATAGTGTAGATACCACTGTCCGGAGATAGAACCTGCCAGACTTTCCAAGGAGATCGAATACCACTGTAGGATGTTAGAAAACCACAGACCCCTGCCCCCACCTCTATATCTACTCTGGTTTCTCGGAAGTTCCTTGGTCTCCAGGCCCCAATACTCCACTTACTTTCTTCCCTAAGTTCCTTGTGTGGGGTTAGAACCTAAACCTACCTGTGATATCTATCCTTCAGAACAATGTGTACACTTACATCATGTGAAGATAAAAAGAGAATAGTAAAAAACTTCTGTCTTTCCCTATTCTTCCATTCTGCCTTAACAATAGTAAAGGCGTCCTCTTTCTTTTTAAAAATTTTTTAGTGATTATTTATTTTTGAGAGAGAGTGGGGAGGGGAGGGGCAGAGAGAGAGAGAGACACCGAATCTGAAACAGGCTCCAGGTTCTGAGCTGTCAGCACAGAACCCGACATGGGGCTCAAACCCATGAACTTCAAGATCATGACCTGAGCCGAAGTCAGACGTTTAACCAACGAAGCCACCCAGATGCCCCAAGGAGTCCTCTTTCTAAGGGACCGCCTTTCTGGCTTCAAGTGGCAATCGGGCTGAAAATGCCATCAAGGTGACTCATTATATCCTGTGAGTAAATATCACCACACAAGCCTTGCAGCCATGAGTCGGGTTTCCAGACCTCTGCTGGCCAAGAAGGGCTCACGTGTGGATTACATAATCAACCAACAAAATGTCCAAAGTTTCAACACAATGTGATCAGGAAGATAACTCTTCAATTTACCAAGAAACAAGGAGCAAGGAGAACGGACGGAAAAGGGAGGAAATGTAGGAATGTGAAGAGAAGACAAGGGAAGAAAATGGCTGTCATGTGCCCTTGGTGCAGACTCTTGGTACAGAAAGGTGGGGTTTCCAGGTTCAGACCTAGGCAGGCCCTGTGCAAATGAGCTTAGGGTGGAAGTTTCCCTTTTGCCCAAGGCAGCTGAAATAAGCTTTGTGTCAGGAGAAAGGTACCTGCGCGTTAGTGTGGGACAAAGAAGTTTTCTCCTGTACATTTCTCAGGACGTATAATGAAATCCTACGTTCTTGTTTCTCAGAGATCTTTTATTTTGTGTGAGGGTTGGGGGGAATCGATGTGCAGCCTGCATTTGAAATAAATACAGCTAATAATTTTTAAGAAAAAAATTGATGATCATATCACCATCTGAGTAAATACAATTTATTTACAGTCAACTTTCGACTTCATGTTTTTCAAGATTGTTCAAGCCCGTACTTATCGTCACTTCAATGTAATTGTACTTTATAAGTTTACAGAAAGTTCTTTTTTTTTTTAAGTAATAATAGTGAACAAGTAGTTGGTATTTCCAGATTCTCCATTTGGTATTGGACCATTTCAATCATAATGGGAATCAGGAGACTCATGTATACTGGGAGTTCAAAACTCCTGAGATACACTGAATAGAATCTTGACAAAGGAGGAAAGTATCAGTAAAAATTCAGGTGCTTGAAATGACTCTCCAAAGTTACAAAACAATTTTCATTAATTAGAACCTTAAGTCATGTTGTAAAAACAAAACAAAACCTTTGGAAGCATTGTTCATCATTTATATTTAGTTATTGAAACCGGACAGACATATCTGTTACAAATAAGGGCCTATGAGGCCAATTTATGCTGATTTCTTACTAACGGTAAGGCCGCGTGCAGAACCACCAAGGAGATAATGATGTCATTAGAGATGATACACATAACCTGCATTATTTGCCAGTTGCTAGACTAAAGCATTTGACATGAGTTCACAATGATATCATAAAGTAGGCCATAATAGTATCCCCTTCTATCCGATGAGAAACTGAAGTTCGCGAAATCTAATTTGCTTGCCGGGAGTCGCGTAGTTATTACGTTTGCAGGATTGGATTCCAGAGTGTCTGGCTTCTGAGTCTGAGCTACTATGGCATACTCTAACTGGTAGTGCCCTAATACCTCATGTCTTATGGTGCCTACAGTATTTATATTCCAAAATATGGACAGAATTCTGCTATCTTTTATTCATATACCAAATTAAAATACAAATTAAAATTTTGGAAGAGATTATTTTGGTGTTAGCTCTCAATAATATTTTCCTTGTGAGAAGAATTGACATGACTAATTTTAAGGGTTTTGGATGATAATTCACATAAATAGAATTTAAATTTAGAGGTAAATCTCACAGATTATAAGTTTATTCATGAGATTTCTTGTTAATACTGAACCAATATTCCTTTTACATCCAAATCAGCCCATTATAATGGCAGCTGTAGATATTCATTTATATACGAATATTGCTGAATATTTCTACGTACCAAGATAACTTCTAGGCATATCCAGCTAGATATAAACCACGAATATTTAAATGTACAGATGGATAATATAGAACTCACTGAGAATCTTGGAGGAAAGATAAATACATCAATACACTGCGATTCATATATTGCCTGCTATACAAATTACACAAATATATTTGAGTTTGGATTCACTTTGATTCATTAGGGATAACAGAAAGCCATGTGAAGAGAATTCAAAATGTAGGAGTTGAAAGCAGCATTTCCATTGCCCTCTATGGAGCGAGACTCTCATGTCCTCTTATAAGACAATGTAACTGTAATCATTTAAAAAGATGTTCCTCAGTCTATTTATAATGAGTGCCTTATAAAATTCATGAATTCTTTCAAGAAATGAAAGATGAATATTTTCATCAAATATTAACTGCAAAGTATATAAATCTCTGACACAGAATTATTCTACTTCTATGATCTCCCTCATGGCATTTCCTTCTCTTATTTGTTAGTTGGTTGTTTTTCTTACAACTACTGTGGTTCATTCCACCAAGAGTTTGAACTAAACAGTGGACAAAAAAAGAAAAAGAGTTACGATGGACAGCCAAAGCATTTGCTGCAGTCAACACTGCTGGTTAAAAGTAAATAAAGAAGATTTTTTTAAAAAACAAGTTTTGGGGGCGCCTGGGTGGCTCAGTGGGTTGAGCGTCCGACTTCGGCTCAGGTCATGATCTCGCGGTCCGTGAGTTCGAGCCCCGCGTCAGGCTCTGTGCTGACAGCTCAGAGCCTGGAGCCTGTTTCAGATTCTGTGTCTCCCTCTCTCTGACCCTCCCCCGTTCATGCTCTGTCTCTCTCTGTCTCAAAAATAAATAAACGTTAAAAAAATTTAAAAAAACAAAAACAAAACAAGTTTTTGCACCTGTGATTTTTCATCCTATGCCCCAACTATGAAAGAACAAGGCAGGCAAGAGCCCAATTGCTCTTGAATGGGAAGAAAACAACTTTTGTCCTGGTTATGCTTTGAAATGACTTGCACTTGAAAAATTTACTTCTAAATTAAACATAGCAAAATCAATATGGCTTCCTCATTTCTCTGGAGCATACCAGTTCCCAAAGCTATTACAGATATTTTTGAAAAGAAAGAAAGAAAGAAAAACGCCGGGGTAAACTGCAAAACATCAGTGATTTGACGGTGTTGACAACATACAAGGCAAATCTCTCACTGAGACTTTCATATTCATCAACTTATTTCACAGGGTGTCAGAGAAAGTAGTAAAACAATCACCCAGCTGAATTAGAAAAAATCTCCGGTTGTAACTACCAGGAAAGAAAAGTGCACAAGTGTTCACAAAAGGAGTTGTAAATGTTCATAAGAGAGGGGGCTGTCTCTGGGGGGTTCAGGAAGGATTCCCTCTGAAAGGACTGTTAGATGGGAGAGTGGAAGAACGAGGTTATTTATTTGTGTTTCACCCTGTCACTGTCAGTGATACTGTAAACATGTTGTACCCATTCCCCCACATATGCCATAGCGTCACTGCAAGGATCTACCTAGGGATCCTAGGGGTGTCATTTCAGGCTTTAAGGCTGTGAATATTTTCACACTTTCTAGATTTTGCGAAATTATTTTCCAAAGGTTGTATTCTAATTTACATTTACATTTCCACTATTCATTTTACATCTCCTCAATCATTTCCAAGTTTCCAGATTCTCATTGATACTTGATATGATTCCATTTTTTAATTTATTGCCAATATGTAAGCATGAAATGGTATTTTTTATGGCTTTTACCTTTCCCTATCTGTGCATTTGAGAATCTTTCATATGTTCATTGGCCATTCTTTTTTCCTTCCTTTAAATTGCCTGTTCATTTATATCTCTTTTTTTTCTGTTGAGTTACTTAAATGTTTTTATTTATATTTAGATCATTCTACCTTATTGTTTATTGCATTGATGTTTTGCAAATATGTTTTCTAACCGTGGCTTTGCTTTTGTATATTTCAGTTTTGAACTACCTGAAATGAATTTTGCAAATGTAGCAAAAACATCCACTTTCATTTTTTCACATATGGATTACTAATAGTCCTAGGATTCTTTATTTAACAACCCATTCTTTCCCTCCTGATCTGTATGGAAACCCCAAATCTGTCCTGTATCAAATTTCTGCATATATGTGCTACCTCCAGCATCTCCATTATATTTCTTTGATCAATTTGCCCATTACTGGACAAATAGTACTGAACTGTCTTAATTATGAAGTTTTAGAATTTGTCCTCACATCCAGAGAACAACTTCCTACAACTTCTTTACTTGGAGGAGTTTACAAAAGAATTATAGTTTTAGGGGCGCCTGGGTGGCTCAGGCAGTTAAGAATCCAACTTTTGATTTCGGCTCAGGTCATGATCCCATGGCTCATGAGTTCTGGCCCCACATGGGGCTCTGTGCAGAGCATGGAGACTGCTTGGGATTTTCTCTCTCTCTCTCTCTGCCCCAACCCTGCTCATGCTCTCCTATCCATCTTTCTATAAATAAATAAATAAATAAATAAATAAATAAATATTGTAATTTTAAAATATCACTATGACTGCCTAGGGAGAGCCAAGAGTGAATTTGAGGAATCCATTAGGAAAATCAGTCAGGGCAAGGGTGAAGGTCTCCGAGAGCCACGAAGTGGTGATGAAGACTGAGGGAAATGAATGGACATAAAACATACTTAGGAGGTAAGATGGAGACAATGGCTGATTGGAGGGGAAAGAAATGGATGATGGATGATCTCAATGCTTTTGCTTGAAGAAATACAGGAATGATAGCACCATGCTTGGACACGGAGAATCCCCAAGCAGAGTAAAGAAGATCTGTTACTTATTCAGGAAGTAGCAAATTTGTGACTCAGCCAGCATTAGACTAGGGTTTAACCCACCAAAAAAGAACCACAGTTGTTAGCTCTGATCCGCTTCTGTTTCCTAACTGTCCCTCCACTTGACATACTCTCTGTTAAAATGTGATAGAATGTTAGCCGATGGATAGTCCTTGAAAACAGGAGGTTGAAGGATAAACTGTTGTCAGTGTATATTCTGGTACTATTTCTATTAAATTGTTTTTTATTTTGAAAAGAAAATGTACTATCTCCACAAGATATTAATTTCAGATTCGTCCTAGCTAGATTTCCTGCCTTCGTGGCATTTTATCTTCTAGAGATTCCACTCTCCATTCACTTATTTGATGTACGGACATTCAAGGAAATCAAGAATTATGCCATGTTAGAACAGAAAGGAATTTAAAGATGGTTATCCCCCCCTTCCATCGCTACAAGGGAAGCAGTTGTGACATAGACCTTAAGAGTTTAGGCTCTAAGCTAGATTGCCCAGGTTCAATCCCTTCCTAAAGCTTATGTGATTTGGCAAGTTATTTAGTTCTCTCTGTCTCAGGTTTCTCAAACTGTAGTGGCAATATTATCACTTCTTCATGTGATTGTGATCACGATAAAACGTGTTTATGCATCTGACAGTCTGAATTGTGCCTGGCACATAGTAAGTGGTCAATGATACCAGCTGCTTTGTCATTAAGTTTACTTCCATACAGGAGATATATGGAATCCCAAATAAATGCCAAAAGCCCCCCCCCCCCCCCCCCATCACGCAGCCAGCCCATCAGACTTGGAGTTACAACATAAGAAGCGGCTTAGGTGTTTTTTGCCACCTTTGAAATATAATGCCGACCGTATCTCCTCCCAGTTTGTCCCAAGTCATTTTTTTAATTACCTGATGTAACTAATCATATTTTTCAACTGTCACTCAGTATTGCTTAGAGTTATGAGCACACTGATATTGGCAGGAACATTTGTCTTTTGGACTGAGGTAATTAACAAAATCAAGTAGGGTGTGAATTTCTAAAACCCCTGCCCTATATTGTAATGGAGTAATGAGAAAAACAGAAGAAATACATTCACATACCCTCATCTATATCTTACAGAACATATAACTAAAAGCAAACAACATTCTACTACCATCCAAATATAAGCTGTTATAAATATAACTAAGTGTTGAAGAAAATAGTTCTAAATAAAAGGTATAACTTCTTACCTGTCTCCCAAGCACAAACTCAAATAATAAATCCTTGAAATAAGTGCCAAACTGATTTGAATTTCATTATCACTTAACTTGTTTACAATACACACATACCAGTTATCTCTCATATGTTTTACCTCCAAAAGGATCTAAGGTCAAATCTGAGACTCCTCACATTTAAATCGAAGTACACATTTATTTAAGTCAAGAAAAAACATGAAGTTAAAATGCCTATATTAAAAAGTCAGAGATTCTCTTATTCTATGATAATACTCCTCAACCCCTTCAGATTAAAAAATTATTGGGGTAGTTAGATTCGAATTATCTTTTCACATATTCTCTACCAAGCTGCTCTTAATTAGGTCTATTAATGACATCCGATATTTCTTTACCCAGTAGAGGGCAGTGCTACATATGGAAACCAATACATTACTAAGTTCTCCCAAGGTTTGTGAATGAATGACCCCATTAACTCCTGTGCCTGGAATAACTTAATTTCACCTCTTGAAACATAGAATCAAATCCAAAGGACATAAGTGGCAATGGAGATATGGAGAAGTTAATTGTGCACATAGCTAAGCAACGATTACAATGCTGTAGCGGCATTGATAACACTTATCTTATTGTTTATATGAGTTACAAGGATGGGTTAAATAGAAATGTGCATGAGAGCCAGAATCTAGACAGTTTTTCAGAATTAATATTCAACAATATTAGAAAATATATAAACTTTCTTTTCTTTTCCTCCGGCTGTCTAGAATTAGGTAAAGTCCCTGAAGACTAATGTGCTGGACAGCATCATAATTTGGTATAACGTAAATTCTACCTATTGAAGCTTCTACTCCAATTGAATCCCCACACAGAGTAAGCCATTCTTTTGAATCAAAAAAATCCCAATTCATGATCTAGTTTTATGTCAACATATCTTACGATGGCATCAATATCCTAAAACTTGAAATAATAGCTCCTAATAAACCTTCTCAAAGATACTGAAATAATAACAAAAAGTCTTTTTCGGCACTCGAACACCTTACTTTTGGAGCTCTAATATGTGTGTCTGAACCTTAAGGGAAAACAACATCAACTCTTTTCTACTTTGTTTCTACTCTATATTCCTACCAAACCAGCTCCTAAAAATTGCAGTGAAGTTTTGTCAATTATATAACTTGGACAGGTCGTCTTGAACAAACTGTTTACTTTCAAACATTTGCAGAGTACTTCTTAATTGAATCATTCCTTTAAAAGCTGTTTGATTTTTTTTTTATTTGTAAACATAATTATTTCTTAAAAGACTGAGTTCTGGATGTCCAGTCTTTAGACTATCCTCTTTTCAGACTTTAGATTTAGGAAGAAGGCATTATATCTTCTTCATTTCATAAAGTACTTAGAAATAGATATTTGATGCTGCTGCTGCTGCTGATGATGATGACGGAGCTTCCATGGGATTTCTTCTCTAGTCCATTATTTAACTCTTGACTGAGGAATGACTGAACGAGGATTTAAACAGCGTGAGTATGAATGAGTTAAGCATTTCCAGCAACTTTGCACTGCAGTGCCCACCCTCTTGAAGGGCTCTGCGGGGAGAAGAAATTGGTAATTGGACAGAAAATTACTATTCAAAACAGTTACTCTTAAAAAAAAAAAAAAGCTACTGTCTACAGAAATCTCCAGGAAGCAACTAGAAATTATTTTATATTTAATCATTTGACCTAAAAACTGTGAACTCAAATTATTCAGCTATCATAAAAAATGTATTGGTATAAACTATTCAATGAGGAAAATGAATCTAATGTGAATGAGGGCGAACTCTTTTATGATTCACAGTGAAATGATCTTAGTTGAGTTCTAGGTTCTGCCACGTGCTCAGCGGGTTCACCTGGGTCCTCATCTCAGTTAATTAGGAGCAATGCTACCTTCCTTAGAAGGTCCCTGCTAGCATTACAGGCAAATGTATATAAGGCACCTATCTTAATGACCAGGCCGTGTTTGTTGCCTAGTAAATGCTAATGACTCTTATTAGCTGTGCAAATCACTTTTTATTTGATGTTTGGCAAATTGTGGACTTCTCTGAATCTCTTCTTCATCCCTCAAATTGGAATGATAATACCCACCTATCTTACCAAGAAGTGCTGTTAACTTGAAATGAGGTAATAAATGTGTAAGTGTGAAAACACTTTGCAAGTGATAAAGTGCTAAATAAATATTAGGATATATAATTAATTGGGAATATAGACAAGAATTAAAACCGGCATAAGGAAAGCTCTTTTGCATCCTCTATCATCTGGGGGAAACGTTTAGAAAGATCATTTTGAATGAAAAGTTTTCATTGACTTGTAGAGAGCAGATCATGTACAGAACCGTTATAATTTGTGTTTGTTCTGTGGACATCTCGGTTACATGCTTCAGAGTTTTGCTTGAACTCTCATGGATTGATTTAGTGGGTCGAACAGTGTCGACTCTATGTTTAAGGGAAAAACTCCCAAGATGCACTTACATTTACCCTTTTAAGATAAATTTCTGTTTCTGAAAAGGTGAGCTTCATATTTTCACTCAAGGAAAATTTTGTTACTGCCAATTTACTGATAAGAAAACTCTGGCCAGTATTACAAGAATTTATATTCAGAGTTACTCTATATATCTGGTACTTGGGAGTTCCTTAAGAAACTGAGGACATGGATGCTTTAAACCTATAATCTCTGAAGAAAGCAATGCAAATGTGGAAAAGCCAGTCTTATATCCCTTGGAGGGTCATTAAACAACAAGCATCATCAAGAGCTAAGTCCTTCCTGAGGGCATCATAAAAACAAAGTGTTGAATAGCCTTTCAACTCATTTCAGTTAACTCTTTCCCCAGATAACCATGGCTTCTCTGTGTCCTCCAAATGCCCATTCAGATCCGTTTTCCTCAGAGGAGAAGAAAATACTATTTCCATCCTTAAACAAAAAATAGTAGTAGTGGTGAAGATATTGGCAATACCTAATGTATCTGTCCCCTGGTTTATCCATTTATTTAATCTAAGATTACCCAAACTCCTAAGCTGCACGTGTACACACACACACACACACACACTGATCACACTAACATTTAGATAGACAATAGGGGCGCTTGGGTGGCTCAGTCTGTTGAGCCTCCAACTTTGGCTCAGGTCATGATCTCACGGTTTGTGGGTTCGAGCCCCGCGTCGGGCTCTGTGCTGACAGCTCAGAGCCTGGAATCTGCTTCGGATTCTGTGTCTCCCTCTCTCTATGTCCCCCCCACTCACACTCTGTCTCTCTCTCCTTCAAAAATAAATAAACATTAAAAAAATTTAGATAGATAGATAGATAGATAGGAGATAGATAATTTGAAACTTGTGGAATTGCCAAGCCTATGGTTTCATCTTTATTTTCTTGTCCTTGTCCTTTTCTTGTGACTTGCCCCTCTAATGGTCCATATTTATAAGAACAAATGGGGTATGGGACTGACATATTGTCTACTCTGATAAGCAAATGCCCCAGCCAAGGGTAACTCTAGTGACCTATTTGAATTGTTCTTTCAATAGACACGAGTGGACACCAGATCCCACAATAAGTCCAGCTGCCTAATAAGTCACTCAGAGCATCATAACTTAATACACACATATCTTATAATTTTCTTTCTTTTATACCTACAAATTATTTTTTTTCCTTCAGTTCCTAAACATGCCATGCTACTTCTTACCACAGGCTCTTTGCATATTCTTCTTGCTCAGTCTGGAACGGAATACCCCTGCATCCAGGTCAGAGTTCTTTTGAATGGACTGCCATAGAACTAAGAGCCTTCCCTTAGGAGTACTTACTGTAAATGTGTATCATATACCAATTACGTCTATCAGTGTGTCTTACCCACTAGACTGGAAGCCACATAAATAGCAGAGCTGATGTCTAATTTCTCATTATTGTGTCTGGAGACACCATGTAAGCTCATAATAGGTGCTCAGTAAATATTTCTGGATAAAGTTAGGAGATGTAAGGTTTTAAGTAAGGAAGCAGGAATTCACTTTTGCAAGACTTACAGATTATGACGTCTCAGTCTTACGGCAAGAAAGCAGCAAAACCCAGAAAGCCTGGGAAACGCTGAGGTACTTAAAAGCATCTGACGGTTGATGTGCGTAATGGCACCAAACGTCACGCAGAGGTAGAAAATTGTGGCAACCGCGAGGGAGCAACAGTGTGGCAAAAGTCAGATGCGTTCTGTGGAGAATTTTCAAACCAGTGCCAGAAGCAGGAGGTCCGTTGACAGTGGCCCATTGGAAAGTGAGAGGTGACTCGGGAGTATCGGTCTGAACACCTGGGAGGAGGGGTAGCAGAGGGTAACTACAGGAAGGAAATGAAGAAACAATGCTTGCTAGAATGTCCTTGCTGCTGTGTAATCATGGACATTTTCTCATACAGCTAACCAGGTACTTGTGTAGTGATTTTAACGTGCGTTTAACCACATATCATGATAACATTTGAATATGATAGAGCAAAAATCATCATAGAATGTAATCCATGAAGAGTTAGCTAGTTCAACTCTTACTTCTTACGATAAGGAAAGTCAGGGCTCAATGTTTGGTTCCAGGTAACCAAGCACTTTGAAGAGAGCTGTAGGAATGAACAATGGTCAACTTTCTCTTCACCAAATTTTACACCAAATATGACAAAGGCTAATTAAGCATTTGTGGTATATTTTTTCAGCCTATTTTATTTATTTTTTATTTAATTTTTTAATGTTGATTTATTTTTGAGAGAGAGAGAGAGAGAGAGAGAGAGACAGAGCACAAACAGGGGAGGGGCAGAGAGAGAGAGAGACACAGAATCCGAAGCAGGCTCCAGGCTCTGAGCTGTCAGCACAGAGCCCGACGCAAGGCTCTAACTCATGAACCATGATCTGAGCCGAAGTCGGCCGCTTAACCAACTGAGCCACCCGGGCACCCTTCAGCATAATTTAAAGGAATGTGAAGTAAAATGCCATTGCCGTTCAAAAATGGTTTCTACCAATTATTAAGTCATTAGTTAAAACCATCTAACTCTAATTTTGATAATATGCCTTTATTCTTCAGGAACAGAGTACTTCCATAGTTATGCTTGCATTTTTCATTTGGTAGGTATCCAGATACAGCTCTTTGCAAGTTATGTATCATATAAGCTAAAAATAATATCTGGATATTTGTTTCAGAACAGAAAGAATTCAAAACTAATGTAAAAAATGGCATTCCCCCAGCTGCACCCATAACAATTCCATTTTGATTAAAGAGTCAGCTCCGAGACTACAGAGAGTCTAAAATATCTATCTTAATGCACTTTAAATTTGTGATATTCAGTATTTCAGGGAATGAAGTACATTTGCTTCTATGTGCTTTAATCAGCAGATATAATGGTGAACCCTAACTCATTGTTTCCATTTTATTTATTTGAGCAACATTTGAATGCCATCACCCAGGTGCCAAGTATTCAAATAGGAGCCATGGGGGAAGAAAAATAATTTAAGACAAAGCCCTCATGTCCAAGTAGTCTTATAGACCAGTGAGAAAAAATGCCATGGTGTACATTCTTTTCCTTTTTAAAAAATTCATTCAAACCCCCCTTGAAATCCACAAAGATATGGTTGCTATGCCAAGTAAGAGTAGAAAATCTTTATCACTTACAGAGCTAAGAATTCAGTAACATTTCAATTATATTATTAATGGTCACCATTAAAATTGTTTCCTTTCAACATGTTGCTCTCTCATACAACCATGTCTTCAGTTACAGCCACAGAAGATAATTTCTAAATGGTGAGGATCAGATTCTAAAGACTATCAAAAAGAGCAATGAAAAATGTTCCAAATATCATTCGTTGGTCCAACCTTTTCAATACTGTTTTCTTTTGCCAATAAATCTTCCCGGCCAGCCCAGAGCTGGTTCTTCATGTGCAAGAACAGCCATCAGGGCACCGTGAAGGACAGCAACCTATGTGTCAAAGTTATGGCCAAGATACGGTTCCTCATTGTCACCCATTCCATGGGGTGATAGTGGGGGAAAGTGGGAACTGGTGCTAAGTCACCACTGACAATGATGAAGAGCCCTACAGTCATTTGCTGATTGTGACAATCTTTGTCTGAAAGGGAGAATATTTTACTTTCTGTTAGAGATGGGTTGGCAAGAACTCAACTCTGAACCAGCAGCTCCATGGATACTCATTAATTTTAATTGAATGAATTCAATGTCCAGTCTAGATACAGTTTTTCAAACCCAATTAATAAGGTACTTAAGGTGTTGGCAAAAGTCACTACAAGGATTCTAGCTATAATTTTAAGAATGTGAAAGATGGGCAAAATGCCTAGAAATTATAAAGGAGTAGATGCAGGAATTCTAGTCGGAAAGGGGGCTGGGGGAAGATGATACCATATGCACTAGAAAGCTCCACGTATTTATATACTTGTGCGCAAGAAATTTGAATTAAAAATATCCGTTTTTAAACACCTGGATGAGAGCACGATACTAGGGAACAAACAGCACTGCCTAAGAAAAGAAAACCTATGTCACATTCATTTTATTTCTCACTACGGATGGGAGCCAAACTTAACCTCTTATTCCAGGAACACCTTTTATCTTTTCAAATATTATCTAACTTGTCAAGAATATCCATATCTTTTCTTCCTTTGGCAAAATTTTAATATTCTGTCTTCTACACCAACCCATTAGTTATGCTTAATCAGACCTCTCCAGCATAAATTTTATTGAAAGATTGATTTTGTATCCCGGAGCACGCATTTTCAAAACTTGTTTCACACTACATGGCAATGCTACGTGTTACACCGTCTGAAATGAATATAATTCACATCCATTTACTCGTTCAGTTTGATCTTTGCAACATTGCTGGATGCAGACTGATGTTGGGGTTGCCAAAGTCCACCCCTTGAGGAAGACAAGCTTCTCTAGGCGTAATGGCCAGGCTGAGAGGAGGCTGGGGGAAGCCTGGGGGAGGGGGAGGGGGCAGGGTCTGCAGCTCAGTTCAGGAGGATTCAGGGCTAGGTCCTCCTGTGCAAGGCACTTATAAGGAGCAGGTAATGAAGGTACCACCAGGGAGAAGGCTGAAAGAAGAGGGCACCCATGTCAGCTGAGGAGGTGGACGCCCCGTATCCAGTCCCGTCTGTAACAAGAATAGTGAGAACAGAATGAGTCCAGCCGCTGAGACTGGCAGCAGGTCAGGGTGTTAGGCGTGCTCTTAAGGTGCCAGGGTGGACGTGTAAGACAAACGTTGTGAATAGCACGAGGGTATAAAAGAACCATTTACCTTGCCCTGGTTCCTGGCTTTAGGGATAGAATTAGTGACTTATGAAGCCCTTTGAGGGCCGATAGAAACTAAGACGGACAAAAATGACAATGTTAGTTCTTAATTATGGAATATATAAATTATCTTAATATACATGGTGTCATTACAATGTATTTCATATATCCTAGATATGCATCTTGATGTATAGATACAGATGGAGACAGAACCAGCTGTGTGCATAATAACGTGTTAGGTTCTGATAATTTTTTATTCTGATAATTTTCTAATAAAAGCCTGTATTTCAAAAGTATATGTCTGAGATTGAACCTAATTTTAATGCGTCTGAGAATCAAAGCAAGGCATCGGGTAATGAGCTCAGCCCTTCCCCAGAGCCAACCTAACCATCAAGAGGAGACCGAGGTATGTTCAGGACCCAGCGTCAGGGAGGCAGCCCTACTTCCGAGAGTGATTCTTTCTGATTTTCCTCCCCTCAACTCAGCTCATCTCAGCTCCATTTAATCTCATTCTTCATCAGACTTGCTTTCCCCACCCCACCCCCACCCCCCGCCCCACCATATGGAGAAGAGAAACAAATGTTCTCTGTGCTGCCCAACTTACAGATGTAGACAGATTAAATGCCTAAGGAAAATGCTCCTCTCTGAGGAGCCGGGTCCAGTCAACTCTGCAAAGGGCTGGGCTCAGGGCGTAATGCAGCTGCCTGTGGCCTCTGTTGTATTGGAGGAGGAGAGAATTTAATTAAAAAAAACTGCGAGTGTCAAGTTTTTTAAGTGATGTTTTTTATATAGGCCTCACATGATAGATGTTGCTCAGATGTCTGGTATGGCTGGATTATGAAGTCACGTTATAAATGAAGGAAGGGGTCAAATGCTGCTCGGAAACGTGGGGTAACTGGGTGGACTTCGTCAAATGCCGGACCGGCAGGGACACGATTGCAGAGTTGCAGGATCATTGAAACTATGGATGTCCACACCCGGTTGTATTGTTCTCCCACGCCCAGCCCCCTCCCCTGGAGGGTAGGCACCTGATCCCCAGTGTTTATGAAAGACAGGGCTGGAAGTCTAGTGCGCTTCCCTCCAATTCCTCCTCCAGACACTGTTCTTCCTGACCCTTTACCCTGCACTTGCCAGTCCCGAGCTTTGTGGGGACCCAGAGGGATTAGCGATGGTCTTGACCCTTGCGTCCCCCCCCACCTTTCTCCACTATGCTTTGTGGGTGACCGGTCCTCCATACGCTCTCCTGCTGCCCGAAGGAGCATCACACTGCTCTCCCACTAAGGATCCACTCCCTTCTTTCCTTTTGGTATCGTGAGATTATACCTCGTTTACACCGTTATTGTCATTTTAACAGTGTTTCAGGTAATACTCATGGGTCCCTGCAATCAGCCTCATCTTGGGCGATTCACTAACTAGAACAGTCACAGGACAATTGCCCTCTGTACTCACAGCAATGGTTTGTCACTGTGAAAGGAATTCTTCAGCAAAGGAAAAAGAATCTGCTGGAGGAAGTCATCAAGAGGACGTGATGACCAGTTGACCTGTACCATCAGAGGCTCGGCACACCCCACCCCTTTGGCATGTACATTCTGCCCACATTTCCCATAGCTGGAGCCATTTTAAGGATGCAGCTTGGAGAGAGTAAGGTGTTATTGAGACCATCTGTACGGAATACATGACTGAACCCACTTAAAGACTCCAGATACATGTTTAAGATTCTCGCAGGTAGGTGTGGAGATCTACTCATCTTGCAGCTACCCAAGACAAGCCTCATAAAGAAGGTCCTTTGCTTTATTAAAACTGCCACGTACTGCCATCTGGAGTAGCCTGCCTCTACAGTCTCTTTTTGTCCTCCAAGTACAGGAGCTAATTTTCAATTTCACCCAGAAAGCTCCCAAGTTCTGCAAACCAAAAGAAACACCAAAAAGCTAGAGAAATCCATACACAGGATCCCTGTGGTCTCTCTCCTCCAGCCTGAACAGGGTCACACTAAGTGTGTTTTCTCCAGCAGTGAAAATGCAAGCACACATATGCACTGTTTCTGCCTAAGGGAGCCAGGTTAAGAATCAGAATGCAGGGATTTTTATTGGGAGCTGGTGGTATAGGCAACTTCTGCCCATGTGTCTGCCATGAATCGCATTGTTTATACAAACAAACCAGACACAGCAAGACTAACTTATCAGTTAAGGGCAGAGACCAATCTGAGATCCAAGTTCCCAGGTGCCAACCAAAGGTCAGTCCTGCAAGCAAGACCTTCTAATGTTCAATCCTGCTATGTGAACACTTTCTTGTACAGGTGATAAAGGGAGACAAACCTATGTAAGGAAACATTATTAACAAAACTGAAAACACTTGTGATCTTGGCAGTCACCCAAAAGGGAGGTCTATACTACATTTAGTTCATGCTAAAACCCCTGATGCAGTTAATAAATAATACTGGCAATCAGAGAAGTCAGTAATTATTTTCTCCTTGGTCAACTGGGTTAAATCTCAGGTTTTTATTTGGATTTTGAAGCACGGGTAGAGGGTAAATGAATTTAAGGAAGCATAAAACAGCATGAACTAGCATGTGATGTTCTGCATAAATGTACATTATAAGGCAAAAAATAAAATCATCCATTACTCTAGAAATGGAATCACATTAGGAAGCATATGGAGGTAAGAATTTATAGGTACAACAGGGGACAATGTTGAACAATAAATTTTGGCATTCTGCTGTAAGCAAAGAGAGGTATGAAGACTTTTTTTTCAAGAGAGGGAAAAACTGGAATTGAATTAGTGTAGAGAACTGTATCTACTTGGATCCTATTATGGTTCTCTTTGGTGACTCTGGAGCCTTACGTTAGGAACTGAGCTGAGGCTATAAAAATTAAAGTGTTATTCTGACTACAAGGCTGGAATTAAAGTAACTTTTTAATGTTTATTTATTTATTTTGAGACAAAGAAAGAACACGAGCAGGGGAGGGGCCGAGAGAGAATCCCAAAGCAGGCACTGTACCGCCAGCACACAGAGCGTCGTGGTACTCGATCTCATGAACCATGAGATCATGACCTGAGCCGGAATCAAGAGTCAGACACTTAACCCACTGAGCCACCCAGGCACCCCAAGGCTTAGAATTAAAGTATGCATTAAAATAGCAGACTGATGTTGGGAGGAAAGGAGAAGAAGGTTAAAGGTCAATAAGAGAGTTTAAAAGTATGAAAGTCAGAAAAAGGTCCAGATTTTGGTTCTGAGTTTCCTGACTGAAAAATGAAAGAGAGCTATTTATGGTTATCTGCTTAATTCTCATGGTCACCGAAGAGGAAACATCATCCTAGAGCAGCGAAACTTACGTATCCGATAGATGATGGATAGGTAGATAGACGATAGATAGGTAGATAGATAGATAGATAATAGATAGATAGATCTAAGCACACATATACACCCTGGGTATTATTTGTAATATAACATTTCCAATGGGTCCCACACAAGACATATTGAGCGGAATGATGTGCTTCCTCCAGACCATTCAGTAAGATCTCCAAAATGCAGCAGAACTGGCAGCAGCAGAAAGAATGTCATGAGGATCAGTGGAAAACTGGCCGGAAGCAGCTGCAATTCTGCAAGCGGTCAGGACCAAATGGTTCCTGGATGCAACCCTCCGGGAGTCTGATGTCATTAATGATGAAATCGTGAGGGATGGAGAGTCAGCGTGGTCGTCCGCGGTCATCCATAATTACAACTTCTCTAAAATCATCCCAGGAGAAGCCTAGACAGAAACATTTCTGGGTTGTGTTCTTTGGTGAAGAATTGGACTGTAAGGTAGGTGAATGTACCCACTGGCAGCTGACTCTTTCTTGTTTATTTTATATAATTTTAAAAGGTTTTTATGTGATAGTACTTTTTAAAATTTATCCAAGATGGCGTGATTACCTCTCTTGAAAGTGGGGTCCATACTTTTTCTACCAGTGTTACAGATGTTCCTTATCCTTCTCTTGCGGATGTGACCCTATGCTGCGGAGGTACACCCACAGAGTGGGCTGTGGTCAAAACCGTATGAACCACCACAGACAACTGGGCCGCAAGTGGACCCCCGGTAAGAAAGTACTGTCCATGAATGGTAGATGACCTACTTCACGAAGTTAAGCTAAGACAATTATATTTTCTATCTTGGGAATGCAAACCCAAGAGGAAGACAGTTTAGTGGTAAACACTTGTGCCAATGAGTCACGGGGCTCTGAAAACGGGGCAGGCTTCGTGGAGCAGTGACCACAGGAAAGTGGGGACCATGCAGCAATCCCGACATGACTGGAAAGGAGAGACAGACAGACAAAAAGAAGCAGATCCAGAGAGAAAGGGAGAAGCCGTAAGAGGGATGGAGATAAGAATTACTAATCTATGAGCTGCCTGGACTCCTGCCTTTGCAAGCACCTTTTCACAGAACTTCCCCACAGAGATGTCTCTGCATTGTTTGAGTACCAGAGGAGAATCATTGTCTGAGGTAGTTTGACATAAGGGAAGCAAATAGAGGAGACTCTCAAAGACAGGCAGACGGGAGCAAAACTGAAAGAGACCCATAGTGCCTTCATGATGAGAGAAAGTAGCCATAAGCCTAAAAGTCCCAGGTCTCAGACCCGGTGATGTTCTCCTTACTCTCTTCATGTCTATGACTTCAAATGCTATGAAATCCTTCAAGAAGCTCCCTCTTCTTGAGCCAGCCTGAGGAGCTCTCTTCTCCTGGGGAAAGAAAAGGACAACATTAATTAGCATTGTTTTACTGGAGATAAAGTTAGAACATGCATAACTGTGTATTATATTTCCTTGTGGGACATATATTACGTAAATAGTCATAGCTGTCACTTACCCAGGCTCCTCTACCAAATGCTATCTTGCTGAAACCTTTAAAAAATACCCTTTTCCCAATGAGGAAATTGAGACATTAGTTGTTACTGTTGCTATAATCAAAAGTTACCTAAAAACATCTAAAGGAATAAAGAAGAAAACTCTAATGTTGTCCCAAATGCAAGTTAAATTAATTTTAACTCAAACTTTAATAAAATGTGGTACATAAAATAATTGACCGAGTTTGCCTTATGCTGTGAAATTGAGATATAGAAAGTGAAATCAAAACGTATTTCACGTTGTGACAGGCTAACATATAATAATACCCAATTTTCAAAATTCAAAACACCAATCTTTTTGTCCCAACTATTAAATATTTAGCTGTATATTTGGCTATAACACATACATCTATGAGTTTACTTGGAAATGTACTAAACAAATTCCAGCACCAAATAAATCATTCAAGCATATAGTAAGTACATTAGTTTTAATCATTAAAAAAAGTACTCTTGGATTACCTGTTTTGTCCCAGGCTTTTGTGCCATGCAATACGACAGCTTTTATGAGTCCATTTTACTTGTTTGCCTGAGTTGCAACAAGAGCAGCAAAAATAAACAGAAAAAGGAGAATTTGTGAGCATATGAAGAAGAGGGAATGTGTCAACCAAACTGCAAAGTCCCTACAGGGCATACATTTTTGAAATCCAGATTTTTCTGCCCACTGGGTCATTCTCATGTAGAAGCAAAGTGGGGAAAGCGTAAAGCATCTGCGGGTAGAGAGATATTGACACTGCCCTGTGGAAATAGAAATGTTCGCAGAGGAGATGAGAAGGAAGGAAGGACTCTGCAAAATATGAAGTGAAGTATCCAAGGGCTGCTGGAGGCCAAGGAGAAGAATGGTCAGTATTTATAGCACAGGAGATGCGTCCTGGCTGTGTCAGGTTAGTCTCACTCACACTGGCTCATGTGCTTGGCCGATACCCTGGCTCTTTCTCCAGACTTCTCAGAATCATTCTACGTGGTCAAGAAAGTTTCGATGGTACTCTCAGCTGTTAGTCCAAAGAGAAGTCGTTCAGGCTGATGTCTAAATGCCTGATACGTTAACTAGATCTGCAAGATATAAGGGAATTTCAGGAGCCAGAAAAGAGCCAGAATAAATTTTCCCCCACTGGGAATTCAGAACATTAATATCAAATCATAGATAATAAAAACCTAAACACAATTATTGAAGTCTCATTTAAACCATTATCTTCAACCTCTTTCACCTTGAAATTGAGGCCAGCTCTAAAATTGAGCAGTAAAATTAGTGGTTTGACCTCCCTCCTCTCTCTTTCCACTTGGCACTACAGGGTATAACACTGGAGATTACGGAAAGTCACAGTTTGGGGGCAAGGGAGGAAAGTGAAGGAGAACAGCAGCTCTTTTATATTCTCTAAACTTGATAATTAGACCAATAATATAAGGACCGTACTTGAGAATATTTAATTAATAAGGTAAAATGGGAAGCTAAATATATCATTCCAATATGCTTTTCAGCCATAAATTTTTAAAAATTCATGTATATCACACTAAACTGGTCACTAGGCACATATTAAATTACAGAGCTTGGTGTCATTAAGACATGTCAAAAATTAAAACAAAGATAAAATATATCCCATCTCTTTTCCTCTGGAATAGTATTTGAAGGTTGGTCAAATCAACTGGTCTGGTACTATAAAGGAATTGCGGCAATATCTACCAAGTGGAAGAAGATAGAAAAAAGGGTAAAAAATAAATAAAAGAAAAAGATATAAGGTTTTCTGAGTGTCTATGACAAACCAGGTATCCCAAGAAGGGTATTTACAAATGAGGTCTAACAATTTTTATACATATTTTATTGGGAATAATTATTCTCATTGAAAGATGAGTGCAGTGAAGCTCAGAAAAACAAAGACTTGTTCTAGGTCCCACAGGTAGAAAGTGGCTAAGCCTTTCTGAAATTAATATTCAGGCATGTCTAAGCCAACAAATAATATTTTAAAGCTGCCGGCTTTAAGGCAAAGAGCAACTGTGTGTGTTTGGTAGTTTATTTATTTATTTGTTTAAATTCGAGTTAGTTAACATGCAGTGTAGTATTGGTTTCAGAGGTGGAACCCAGTGACTCATCGCTTCTATGGAACACCCAGTGCTCATCCCAACAAGTGTCCTCCTTAATGCCCATCACCCATTTAGCCCATCCCCCCACCCACCTCCCCTCCAGCAACCCTCAGTTTGTTCTCTGTATTTAAGAGTTTCTTGGGGCACCTTGGTGGCTCAGTCAGTTAAGTGTTGGACTCTTGATTTTGGCTCAGGCCATGATCTCACAGTTTGAGGGTTCAAGGCCCACAACAGGATCTTCACTGACAGCCCAGAGCCTACTTGGGATTCTATCTCTCTTTCTCTGCCCATTCCCCCACTCCCTCTCTCTCTCTCAAACAAACATTTAAAACAAGAGTCTCTTATGGTTTGCCTCCTTTTCTGTTTTTACCTTATGTTATTTTTCCTTTCCTTTCCCTATGTTCATCTGTTCTGTTTTTTAAATTCCACATATGAGTGAAATCATACGATATTTGTCTTTGTCTGACTGACTTATTTCCCTTAGCATAATATACTCTACTGCCATTCATGATGTTGCAAATGGCAAGATTTCATTCTTTTTGATTGCCGAGTAATATTTCATTATATATATGTATATATATATATATATATGCATATGTATATATGCAAGCCTATGTATATACATTATAATATACATATATATGTAATATACATATATATTACATATGCATGTGTGTGTATGTATACATTGTGTATGTATATTACATATATAGTAACATAATATATATATATATATAGATATAGATATAGATATATGTATATACACACATACCACATCTTCTTTATCCATTCATCAGTCAATGGACATTTGGACTCTTTCTATTATTTGGCTATTGTCGATAGCGCTGCTATAAACACTGGGTGCATTTGCCCCCTCAAATCAGCATTTGTGTATCCTTTGGATAAATACCTAATAGTGCAATTGCTGGGTCATAGGGTAGTTCTGTTTTTAATTTTTTGAGGACAGTTCATACTGTTTTCCACAGTGACTGCACCAGTTTGCATTCCCGCGAACAGTGCAAAAAGATTCCCCTTCCTCCATATGTGTTGTTTCCTGAGTTGTTAATTTTAGCCATTCTGACAGGTGTGAGGTGGTATCTCATGGTGCTTTTGATTTGTATTTCTCTGATAATGAGTGATGTTGAGCAACTTTTCATGTGTCTGTTAGCCATCTGGATGTCTTCTTTGGAGAAGTGTCTATTCGTGTCTTCTGCCCATTTCTTCAGCAGCTGTGTTTTAACTCATTGTCACCAAAGAAACAACTTTGACATTCGAGGATCTTCTAAATCAACTTCTGTTACTAAAGTTTTAATTGGGAAAGTGGAAATTAGGAGCTATAATATCTCACCTATAACTTTGATAAAGAGTTAGGATATTTCTTGAAACACAAATGTATTAAATATATTTAAATCCGTGAGTTCATTACGGTAAGAGAAATATCCACTGGATATATTTAAAGTATATTAAGAAACCAACTAATTAATGCCAAAATTGGTAGATAAACAAAAGGAGTTAATTTATTTTTCATATATTTTTTTCCTTTCCCATTAGCCTAACGTAACCAAATAGTTGATATGAGGAATTTCCCTATTATAGAAGTATAAAAAGTAAATATTATATTAAGTAATGAGATAAGTAATGACAGAATTAGAATATCACCATTTAGTAACGCAAAATTAATTAAAAGATTATACGAGTTACCCATTTTGATGTAATAAATGTTCCCAAAACACAGTAACTTGAAAGAACAGTCATGTATTAGCATAGAATTCTTTGAATATAAGTACTCAACTAGATAGATCTGCTGCTTTCTCCTGGATCACACATATGGAGTCAGTCAGATATGCTGGTATGGAGAATCTCCCTCACACATGTATCCGTTAATACTGGTTGAGCTGCCTATGATCTCAGCCTCTCTCTATAGACATCATCTCCCATACTTAAAGAGGCTACCCTAGGCTTCTTCAGCTAGTGGTTACAAGCCACAATGTGAGCCCACATTTATGAGGGTGGGAAGTGAATCCCATCTTTTAATGGGAGGAATGGAAAAGTTCATAGCAAAAAGAGTAGATCCAATAGGGATAAGAATTTGTGGCCATTTTTTAAAACCTACCAAATAGTTCAAGGCAATGATCATCATGTATGGCTAACATCTCAAAAAATGAAACAGATAAACCTTATGGACCTGCTAATAAATACCAAACAAAAAATGAAATTAAAATTGATCAAGCCTCTAGATCTAACTACGAATCTTGGACAGGAACAGAAAAAAAACTCTAAAAAATCACTGGCAATTTCAGATGGTGGTAAAGTTTATAGCACAATCTGGTTTCTTCCAACCAACAAACTACAGGAAAAGGAAATGGAAAATTAAAAAGGCAAAGATTGGAAAAGGAAAAACAAAAGTATTTTATTTGCAGATAAAATGACTCTGTACACAGAAAATTAAAGAGAATCTATCTACCAAGTCTTATGAATCATGGTGACTAGACAGAATATCAAAAGAAAAATGTTATTTCTCTAGAAAATAATAGAGAAACTAATTAAGAATGCCCTTTTGCCATAGCAACAAAAATACAGTGTTCTTAAGAAGAAATGAAATGGAAGTTGGCCAAGGATTCTATATACTAACTATAAAAAGACCAAAAAAGAGGAGGTCATTATGATGAGAGATTAGATTGAGATTTTTAAAATAAGACTCAAAAGATGTTAACTATTCTAATCTGTGGATGGAAAGCAATTTCAACTCAAGTCTGAACTGCAATTTGAATAGATACTTCTGAAAGGAGTATGAATGTGCAAAAGCCCACAAATGACCTAAAATCTTTTTTCAACAAATATTATTGGGGCAACTGGATATCCATGTGAAGAAGAATGAAGCTGGACCCCTTTCTCATACCATTGACCTCTCACACCATTTTCACAAATTAACACAAAATCGGCCATCAGTCTAAATATAAGAGCTAAAATGATATAAACTTTTACAGGAAATCCTAACAATGAACCTTCCTGACCCTGACTTAGGAAATGTTTCTTAGGTATGTGACAGAAATGTTAATTAGTCTTCTTTAAAATTAAAAACATTTCGGGGGCACCTGGGTGGCTCAGCAGGTTAAGCATCCGACTTCAGCTCAGGTCATGATCTCACAGTTCGTGAGTTTGAGCCCTGCATTGGGCTCTGTGCTGACAGCTCAGAGCCTGGAACCTGCTTCGGATTCTTTCTCTCCCTCTCTATCTATACCTCCCCCACTTGCATTCTGTCTCTCTCTCTCTCTCTCAAAAATAAATAAACATTAAAAAATTTTTAAAAATAAAGTGAAAACACAACCATATAATGGGAAACTATATTTGCAAATCATACATCACATCAAAGACGTATTCAAAATACATAAGGAACTTCTACAACTCAATAATAAAAAAAAAACCCAGTTTTGGGTTTTGTTTTGTTTTGTTTTGTTTTAGTGGCCAAAGGATTTGAATAGACTCTTCTCCAAAAATATTTGGAAATGCTAGTGAGAACAAAAAAAAAATATGCTCAGCATCTTAGTCCCTAGAGAAATGCAAATTAAAACCACAGTGAGGGACCACTTCACATGCTCTAGACTGGCTAAAACTAAAAGACAGACAATAATAAAAG